>NC_133037.1:8530000-9780000 GCF_048771995.1 Taeniopygia guttata
GGAGATGGTTGTGATGAGGATGTTGCATGTCGTTTTGCTTCATGGCTGATGACATCAGTGCCTAGAGATGCATCATCCCTGCTCAGTTGCAATGCCCTGTCTGGAATAAGACTTCCATAGCTCATCTCCCAGCTCTAAGAGAAACACTCCTGTGTACCACACTAGGTAATAACTTCCACTGGAACGGGGACGGGGACAGCGGTGACCCTTTGCCCCAACAGGGACCCTTCATGCTCAGCTGAGCATGACTGTGGCCTTCAGAGGTATGGTCACTAAGTGCCTTTCATAATTTTGCCAACTTGCTGGACTTTCTTCCAAAGCCAAAGCTAGACACCCTTGCAAGGCAAGCATGTGAAAAACTGGCCACTGGCCAGTGTGACCAGCACCCAGAAAGAAAATCAGAGCTGAAGTGGGACTAGTAAACATGTATCTGTTTTTCTGGACTTGTGACAAGTGCCAGGTGCAGGAGGTGCTGCTCCCAGCCAGCCCCAGCTGCTCCAGCTCCCATCCCAGCTCCCAAGGCCAGGCTGGCTCCAGCACACACCGGAGCCGAGGCTGTTCCTGTGGCTGCTCCCGTGGCTCAGGACTACAACACACCCAGGAGGAGCCATGCTCTGCCCACAGCTAATCCCCAGGCCCCTGCTCACATGGCCCTGACCTTCAGGTCCCGGCGCATTTGTAGAGGCATTACTGAGAGCAGGGAAATAAGCTGGTTAGGTCAGGCTTGGCTCAGCGCCACCCAGTTAAGCCCCTCTGCATACAAAGCAGCCCATGCCAGCCTCCTGACCACCAGACCACGCTGCTTTTGGACAGCTTTGCCCACTGTTCCCTCTCTCTGAAACACCACGATCCCACCACAGCCCGGCACTGAATGGCCTGGCTTTGAAACGCTGCTGGGAGCTCGGGCTCTCCAGCTTCCTGGCAGCTCCTAAAAGCTGAGACAGTTTTACTTTCATGGGTACCAAAAGGTCAGAGATGTCACTCCCATTTCAGCCTCCCAAATGTTGCCTGGGTTGACAAAAGCCTGTGTCACTGCCCAGCTGGCACCAAGCAGGGATGTCTGACTGGCAGCTCCTGGTCCTTTACCCTTAGGCTGATGCTGGTGGGAGATGAAAACAAGACAATTCTTTCTGCTGCCTTTCCAGGGTGGGTGTGAACAGCAGGATCCAGCTCTCCTGAAGAGCAGAATGAGTCCAGGTGACAGGAAAGCTCCCCTTCCCCCAGGCCTTGCAGAACCAGGGCTCAGGGACCTGAGGCACAGCTCAGGGCACAGGGACCTGCCGGGGCTGAACCCATGTGTCAGCAGCAGCCCAGAGAGGACCCATAGGGAGCACAGAGCAGGGCTCAGCACCCCTGGCCAGCACAGCCTGCATTAGCAGTCTCAGCTGCACCTCTTTCAGGCTTAGTCCAGAACAGCACTCCAAGGGGATTACAGTAGTGGATTGTGGAGTGCAAGGCAATCCCCAGCTCCACAACAAAAGGGGCCGGAAAGGCTGCCAGCGTGGCTCCAAGGACATTTTTACTTTAAAAGGCTGCATCTAGTCCCAAAAAACCTCTTCTCATATCACCAGTGTTCTGTGGGCCCAAGCCAACAGCAGGGCTCCAGCAAGACACAGATTTTTGCTGGGCTGCCCTTCTCTTGAAGGGAAGGCAAGGACTTTGCCACAGGCTGGTTTGTGCACGCTGCAGAGCTGGTGCTGATTGATGAGCTGGTGATGATTCCCTGCTGATTCCTCTGCTCTGCAGGGCTTCAGCCCCACTGGTGCGGCTGACATCCCTCTAACCCCAGCAAACATCCTTCAAATAATCTGCAAGCACAGCCTCACCAGCAACATATCCCCAGGGTGCCAGGGCAGATGCTCCAGACCCTCTGGCAGTGGAGGAGGTTGTTCCCAGGCACCTGCACCTCTCCAGTTCTTTTCTCCATGTTTTCTCAAGGCAGAGTTTGCATAGTGGCTGTTTCCCCAGGGAAAGTTCTCTGTCCCCAAATTCCCAAGAGTGTCAGTTTACACTAATGTCAGATGAGCCTGGATTAGCCCTGCTGCTGAGCAGGGAGCTTTGCTCTGTGGCTGGTTTAGAACAACAAGGGGCAGCACGCCAGTGCCAGGGAGAGAGGCTCTGCTTATTCAGGCAAACCACAGTACCTGGCTGCCCATGCTGAAAACGGGGCTTTGAGAACATCCTTTAAAACTCCTCCATCTGAGCAGGACAGGACAAGCACTCCTGGGAGCTGCTGGTGGGATTTCCCCACAAGCACAACTTGCCCCACTAGTGAGGGACCCCCAGAGATGGCCAGAGAAGCGTTTTAGCCTGTGCCACAGAAGGACAAAGAGGTCTGAAACAGCCAGCACCTTGTGACACCCCAAGGAAGACCCACGGTCCAGCAGCCCCTCTCACCTGGGAGGAAATATTACTCTGAGGCAGTGAGCAGGGACACCTCTGCTCCATCACGCCCCACAGAGCTGCAGGCACAGTGGGATTTCCCTGTCTCTCCCTGACAAGTATTTCAGAAAGCTGGTAGCCAGTGTTCCTGCCAGCTCTTTGAAAGCATCCCTGTGCCTGGGCAGCACAAGGTCCCTCCGAGGGACCCTGCCTGCTCTGGCACTGCCAGAGCCCCATGAGCCATCCCCACTCATCAGCCAGGGCTGCTCCTCTGTCAGCAAGAGGGGCTGCAGGTGCCAAAGCCCCTGAGCAGAGCAAGTCCCACCGACAGCCACAGAATGCCAAAGGCTGTTTGGTGGCACTGGCCCCGGGAGCAATCCAAAAACCA
The DNA here is from genome assembly GCF_048771995.1 of Taeniopygia guttata. NCBI lineage: Eukaryota > Metazoa > Chordata > Aves > Passeriformes > Estrildidae > Taeniopygia > Taeniopygia guttata. The sequence goes on from NC_133037.1 coordinate 8,532,771, forward strand.
GATAGCAACCAGGAGCCACAATGTTTCAGAGTCCTTGAGCATTGTGCTTCCTGGGGAGAAGGGTTTGCATGTGCTGCCTGCAACAAGCTTGCTTAGAGGGGCAGGGATGAGAACTATAGAGGCAGGGCAGGGATGAGAGCTACAGCAGTAAAATCCCAAAGTGCCTCAGGAGTGGGGACACTAGTGATAAAAAGCCCATTTCTGGGCAAAAATAGCACACACCCAGAAAATAGTGGTTCTGCTATCTTGAGACAGCAAACATCTCTAAGTCCTCTCATCTGTCTGACACAGCACAGTCCAGAGTGGAGAGCTGGGCCAGGGCTGGTCCCAAAACTTCCACAGAAGCCCTTTAATGTGACTTTATCCTCTCTCTTGCCTTCCTCTTCTTAAACCCTTTAAGGTCTCACAGGTAGTAACACAAGGGAACTCTAAGTAGAGTTCTCTGGGCTTTTGTAGCTTTTAAAGTAAATAACATGCTGTAGCATCCCAGCTCTCAGAAGCCAAACTCATTACAGTGGGGCTGCTCTAGCTCCTAGAAGGAAATCACAGTTTGATTTCTTACTTCTCCATCCCAAGCATCTAGACAGCACCAGTAAACCAGTTCCAACACCTAACATAACCCACTCCCTGCCTCCAAACAGGCTGACATTCTGGTCCTGAGAGAGCCCAAATGGCCTCAGTGAGACAGGGAACTCGCTTGGACACTGCTAGCCCAGGCTGAAACTCTGCCTTCATGCATGACAAGCAGCACAAGGGTTTGATCCATGAATGATGGTGCTCAGCAGGACACAGAGGAGTGAGCTGCCAGACCCTCCAGGGTGAGAGCAGAGGTCATCCAGCACTGGGTAATGCTGCCTGCAGCACTGGGGTTGCAAGGGAGTCATGGAGAGGGCTCAGACTGAAGGGAGGTGCACTCTGTGCTCATGGAGAGACCAAGAACAGCAATGCATGGGAAATGTTGCAGCTGCTGGCTCTGGGATGGCTCAGCAGTCCTCAAATAAAAATAGATTAAAGTAATTAAAGGCTTTGCTGGTTCTCTCTGCTCCTGGGGAGGCTTAAGTGGCATCTGCTGCCTCCTTCTGAACCCTGCATTAACAGGGATGCTTCATGTCTTCCTCCTCTGCCTCCTCCACTTGCAGCTCGTGGTGGTATTTGCAGCCTGGCAGGTGGCATTTCATCCCAGACAACAGCCAAACTTCCTCCCTTTTGGCCCCTTCCTTTGGGGTCTCCTCTGCACAGGACCCAGCTGGCACACAGGGATCAGACCCCACTCTGCTTTGACCATTTGTTCCAGCAGTGCCTGGGGCTGGTCAGGCATTTCTGCCCTTGCTTTTCACAAACTCCATTTTTCCAGGGTAAGGAGCAATTCAAGTGACCCTGGGCAGGTAAAGAGCCCAACAAGGGAGTGTCATAAGAGCAAATTTCTGATGGCAGCTCTATCCTTGGCCCCTAACATATGGTCCCTAGTTGTGAAATTGAGTGATGAAGCCACTGCAGCCTGGCAGCTCCAGGACAGCATGACACTGTGCCAGAAATAAACACTGTCCCTATTAATCATGTGGCATAAGCCTCACTTTTCGCAAAACAACATTCTTCAAGGCATTTTAGAGTGTCTTAATGGTCTCTCTGCAGCATGACAACAATTCACTCCAAAGCTGTTGGAGCCCTTTTGTGCCAGTGACTGATGTTCTTCCTGTGCAATCAGCAGCATCCCCAGAAATACTGGAGCAGTCTTTCATATCAGCAGTGGTATCATATCTCCAGCACAGGGCAAGAATAAGCTCCTGAGACACGTAAAAAATGGATTATCCATTGCAGCAACAACTTTTAACTGCTGCTGACAACACTGAGGTGGGCGATACAGGTATTTCCAACAGTGAATAGGGCTACAATTTGGCTTTGCCCTGGTATGCAGAGGTGGTGTGTGCTCTGCACTTTGCAAGGGACCAGATTAAAAAGCACTGAACTGCAAGCCAGGACTTCTTTAGGGACCAAGGCAGAACAGCTGGTCCATCAGTGTGTGCACTGCTCTGCTTTGTGCCAAGAGCCTCTTCGTGCCCTTCTCAGTGGGATGTCAGGCCTCACAGCCAGCTCCAATGCTGACAAATGAGCCTTGTGCAGTGGCTGCTGTGGGGCTGAGCCCTGCCACTGATTGCTCTCATTAATCTGCGGGAAGTTTTCTGCTGAGGTCTGGTGTGTCGCATTCCCCCTCCCCAGCCGTGTGCTGGGAGCAGCGTTAGCTCAGCCATGGTGGGAAGTTCCACCAAGCTCCCTGCCCCGGGCTGGCAGCTCCAGCAAGCCTCCATCCCCATGCTGCTGCCTCCCTGCTTTACTTGGGGTTTTTTTTTCCTTTTTAGTTGACAGTCAGTGACATGGGACTCGATTTGCCAGCTTTCACACCACAGGAGGGCTGTGCTTGCCTCCTGGGGCCACAGGGATTTGGGAGGGGGAATGACATTGGTGAAAAAGACAGGCAGGGGTCAGCACAGCACTCATCTGTGTCAAATTGTGTGTTCTTTATGAATAAAATAACACCAAACACTATTTGGAGCATTTACAATTTTCTACTCGACTGGGCAGCAAAGTGGCCACCTGGCTGGTGCTCCCAGACACTGGCACAGGAGCTGAGGAGTGTCAGCCTGACCCCATGGGCAGACCAAGAGCCTGATCCCCTTCTGTAAGCCTAAATTTACAAATTCCTGTGGTTGAAATACCCTTGAGGCTGCTGGCTGCTCTTGTGAGAGTGGCCACATGCATCTGCCCTCAGCTCACTTCAACACAAGAAAAGCTGCAGACTTGTAGAGGTCAAAAGACCAGTAATGAAATCTTACACCAATAACTTGATATTTCTTAGAGTCCTTTGCAATATGATAGTGAAATCAGCTATGGTTGTGGCCAGGGACCAGGAGTAATACAAGCTCAGCTTGGTTTGAAAAGCCAGCTCCCTCTGGGCGGGTGTGCGTGGAGGGCTGGGCACGGGCACAGGACAGGGAGCAATGGGGCAGGGCTGAGGCACACCCTGGGTGCTGTGGTGGCTCCAAGACCCCTTCCCATGACAAGGGCAGTGCTGTGGCAGCAGCTGCTGGCCCAGGAATGCTGGGATGTGCCTGGACAGCGACTCCTGGGAGCCTGCCCATCCTGATTGCAAAACCTGCCAATGTAGCAGTGTCCCATAATGGGCTGGGAGCACAGGAATGTGCACAGTCAAGCTCCCTGCCAAGGAGGAACCCTCCCAAACCCGGCACTGCTCTGCCTCTGCAAGAGACAGGAGCATGCAGTTTCTCACAACAGTCCTGAGAACAGCTTCATCCTGACCACCACCAGGAGGGCAGAGCCTGCAAGCTCCAGAGGGAACAGGATGTTACACTGCCTTTCCTAGCCCTCACGAAATTTTGGAAATTCATCTGAACTGCAGCGCTTCCTTTTGGCCAATGCCTTCAGGGAATTAGCAGCAGTGTGAGGCATTGGGTTGTGCAGCTGATTTTCTGTGTTTCTCCTTACCAAAAAATTGGTGCCATCCCAGCAAACATGAGCCCCAGCTTGCTGAATCAAATAAACCTCAACACCTCACATGGCAGGACTTTGCAGCAAAACAATTGAGCTGACAGATTTTTGTGCATTGACATCACAGATGGGAAAAAGTCTTACTAATCCTCCAAAGTTCCTTCCAGTGGATGACTTCATTGATGTCTCTGGATCAGTCCCAGCTGCTGCAAATGAGCAGAGATAGACTAAAATTCAGCAATAACACAGGATATTTAGGCAACAGCTCAGATGGCATCTCAGAGTCCAGGGGCATATACGAGATGTTTTCATACAGAGCACTGAAAAGAGCAAAAGGTATTTGGAGTTAATCAAAAGCAATGGTAGAGAACAGTTTAGTTAACCTCTAAGCTACATGTTTTGTGGCTTCATCACACACAGAAATGCTGGCTTCGATCTCCCAGCCATCAATGAACCTTGTTCCTGGTCATGGCAACTCCTTTCAAAGTCTCTGTGTTTAGCAATAAGACTATTTTAATCAATGGATGTGGTCATTAATTGAACACCGATGCCAGGAGCTGCTACAGCACCTTAGGGAGACAAAGTACCTTTCTCTGAGTGCATCTACTCCTAAATAGGTTGAGCAATGTCTCACCCTGCTAATGGTGTCTCCCTCCCAAACCAGACCTGTGGGACAGTCACACTTTGCCTACTTTTATGCCTCTTTATCACCCTGATCAGATTGCAACAACTTCTTACCTAATTCATTAGCTCAGACTTTGGCTACAGTGTAATACAGATGCTCTGATACTGCATCTTAATGGCACCTGTATTGATCTGAACCTGCCTGAAGCCATTCTCATCCCCCTTTCCAGGGCTCACACTCTGACCGTGCTGATGGCTCTTTTCCCTGCTTTCATCAGAGCACAGAGTCCAAAATTACTGTCAGCTGTGCTACAAGTAAACATCACAGCACCCACAGGTGGGACAAGTAACACTGATTAATGGTTTATTCAAATTGGCTGGCTTTAAGCTTCAGTGGGAGCATTGCACTCCCCTAGTGGGGAGCCAGGGAGGAGGACAGTGGTATGGGCTGGTGGCTCAAAGCAGCCCATGCCTGTGGTGCTGCCTCCAGACATTTGCTGCAGGAGCTCTTTGCTGTACCAGGAACAGTCCTGCCAGGACACAGAGATGCCCAGGATGCTTGGGAGTAACAAAGAACAGTGCATGTAAAGCATAGACCTACTTACTATTTATACCCTGTGTTGCTTTGTGGGATTTAACCCACTTAATCACCAGGCTAATTCCAGCTGAAACAGTGGGTGTCCTCACTGACATGGTCAAAGCAGGATGGGGATCCCAGGCAGGAGGAGCTGGCCTGCAGGCTGGAGCACCTGCTCCCATCAGCAATGCCTCCAGGACTGTCCTGCTCAGTGCAGAGGCACGGTGCTACTATCTGACACTAGATGTTATTGCTCCTTCTTACTCTTGGCAAGATGCAGTCACACTGCACACAAAAGTGGTTTTCACATGGAAATAGAAGGGTTTGGGAAATAGCAGGTATTTTCTGCCCATTTACTGCAATACAAACTCCCCATCTGAGCCCTCACTGTCATAAATTAAACCCTCTGTAAAACCTGTCCCTAGCTGGCTGGGGACAGAGTGCCATAACCTAATTTATCCCACAGGGAGCAGGCAAAAGTCTCCATCACCTGGGCAATCATTAACTGCCCTGGTGAGCTGGGGAGGTGCAAAGAAAAGCTGTCCTGCTCTGCAAATACACTAATGGCTCCAGTGGAGATTAGCAGGAGTGTGTTACCAACCAAGCTGTGCCAAGAGGTGACAGGGTACCAAGGACCCAGCATGGTGTGACCAGCCTACACATTCCCTGCTTTTGGCTTTGTCACCACTGAGGTCACCACCAGAGTGCAACCAGCATGACTTCTGAGGTTGTACTGGGACTGCACGGAGGTTGTGCTGGGAGCTGCTGTCACAGGGTGGGAGGGAAGGCTGGGCTGCACAGCCAGCCCCTAGCACCACAAAGCAGCACCTCAGCCCACATCAAGCATTAACTCAGCAGAGCAAATGTTTAACCAGCCTCCAGGGCCCCCTGCAGCAGGAGGTGAAGCCGTCTGCCTTCGAGTCCAGCCCTAGATGACTGGAGCAGAATAAAGTTCTGCCTGCAGACTGGGAGCCTGACATGACTGGCAGTGATGCTGCCATCCCAACCCCATGCTGAGAGTGGAGATTTAATAAAGATCCGTGCAGAGCTGTTTGCTTTGTCCCTCCCAGCTGCAGCCAGGCTCCTCAGCAGCACACACTGTCACTGCCACTGTCACTGCACTTGTATCAGTGGGCAGCATTGCCCAACCAGGGAGGGCCAGTGTTGGTGTTGGGAACTGGCTTGACACATCTGGAGTTTTTTAATACACAGGAGACATATCCACACAAGAAAGCTCCTGGTGCCACAGCAATTGGCTAAAGAGATGACAACCAGCAGTCAATATCTATAACACAGTTACACAGCAGCTAAAAGTCCATCTAATGAACAGCCCTGGTAACAAGAACCTGGCTCTGGGCTTCTCCAGAACCATTTTCCTGTTCCCAGTACTCATTAATAACCATACAGCCACCTGCCAGCAACACTCCCAGTGCAGCATTATTTTCTCTTTGTGTGCCCATTGAATGAGAAAACCATCTCATTTCCCCATCACAGAGAGCCCAGTTCCCAAGGGATGAACACTCTGTGCCACACGTCAGAGAGCTGTGCCAGAGCTGTGCCAGAGCTGTGCCAGAGCTATCCCAGAGCTGCCTGGGCCTGCCAGCTGCTGACTCAGGGACACCCTGGGCTCACTCCTCTGGGGTGATACCTCCAAAGAAGACCTCCCCACAAAGCCCTGCAGCATTCCCAGTGACACTGAACCATCCTGTGTACAGGAGATGCAGTGGGTGATGCTGGAATGAGCTCCCCATGTCACCTTCTCCTTGGACATGAAGCCACTTCCTAAGACACACAGGGCAGCTGGTGAATGACGCAACTCCTTGTCTGCAGGAGCCACTCCAGATAAATCTCACCCAGCAATCAACCACCCCCACAAAGTAACCTTCAGGGAGCTACAGGGGCAGCACAAAGGCTTTTTGTTAATCTCAAAGACACAGGAGCACAGGGGGAGATTGCTTACTAATTTAGATAGCAAAGAGAACTGTTCTCCAAGGAGCTCCTAGAAAAAGAGCTTTGCCATGAAAAGTCCCTTGGCTCAGCACCCCACAAACCCACTTCCTCCTCCTCTCTGCAGGAGAGGAGCCCAGATGTGCAGCTGGTCAGGCACGAGGGTACATCAGAAATATATCCAGAAAATTTAGCTGGCCTTTTTCTGATTTTACTCAGTTAAAAGCAGATGTTGATGGATCACAGCCCTTTTCCATTCCCACATCCACCAGCCATAACCACACCTCCTTGGGAGCTCAGAACAGGTTTAGATCGATGCTCTCATCCCCCTGTGACATCTCCAGTGAACTCACAGACCTGAAACTTGTTCAAAGGTGACCCAAGGGGAATAGCACAGATGTGTATCCATTTTCCTTTCCATTCAAATTGAGCCAAATGGTATTTTTGGAGCGTGCAATGAGCAGCCAGGCCACGGGACAACACATGATGTGAGGGGAGTCTGCTGGGCCATGAAAATCTTGTGGGGCACACATGGGCTGTGAGGTCTCAGCTTGAGCAGAAATCTGCATAACCTCCCCACTTAAAGGCTTCTCCTTTGCCACAGCCTTGGTTTAGATGCAAAAGCTGTGTGGGGTCTTCCAAACCCTGCCTGTGAGTAATCCACGGCTGGACAGGTCAGACTGACTGCACTCACAAGCACACAGACACACACCACACACACTGGAGTAAGGACCAGCCTGCCTCTCCTCTCCTGCATCTGAGGCCTCGTGTCAATTAAATTGAACAGCTCCTGCTCAGGAGGTTAAAAATAATAATAATTTTTTTTAGTCTCTGCTAGCAAAGGACCAGCAACTTCTCCTATGTTTCATTTCCTGTGATAGAGCAATACCTGTACAGTCTTTTCTCATTTCTCTCTTGTCTTTTCATGCAGAAAGAATATTCCCTTCAGTCCAAGGGTCCGAGTGGAGGCAAGAAGTCAGGGAGTGGCAGCTCAGGTGAGTGCCAGCAGCCCATGCTGACCCTCAAAGAGCTTTGGAAGAAACTGGGAGGGGCTGGGCCTTCGGCTCACACCTGGTGCTGCTGAGCCCTTGGTGGGATGGGAGAAAACACTGAGATGTGGAGCGGTGCAAACTGTGGAAAAATGACAGTAAGTGAAAGAGCACCCCTATGTTTGTGAAAACCTGGCTTCTTTCTCCAGTCCTTCACAGGACCAGGAGTGTCAGACTATGACATGGCCTGGACAATGTAACCTCGGGTGCCACAGAGTGTGAAGGTGACTGGGCACCCCAGTGGTGCCCCACAGCTTTCCCTATCCCCTTCCTCTGTGTGGAAATGGTTTTCCTTCATCCCTGAGTCTCCTGGGCCCGGGACACTGAGAACCTGCAGGCTGGCACTGGGCAGCCTGGGCAGAACTGGACCACAGAACCCACTGAAGAGCCAAAAGGAGCTGCTGGAGTGGTTTAACCCCTTCTTCTCCCCCACCTTTGCAGCCTTTGGTTTCCCAGGCTGTGGCAGTTCAGGGACAGCCAACACTGCTCCTTCCAGCCACAGTGACGATGGGGATGAGGAGCCCAGTTCAGGCAGGGGCTGCATCCAGCAGCAGACCTGGGGCAGCGATGCTGTGGCATCACACAAGCTCTGATGCCCCCGTGCAGAGGCTGCTTCTCCCTCTGGCAGCCCTTACCCCTGGGCTGTGCAGCACTTGGTGCATGGCGGGGTGTTGCAACATGCCAGGGAATAATCACGATAGCTCGAGCGGTTGCCCTGGTGCCGGCTTGGCTGTTGCAGTGGTTGCTAAAGAGAGTGGGCGTGCGGCTTCCTCTGGGGCGATCTGATTTCTCCAGGAGCGTGGTTAAGGCACGTTGAGGAGAAATCGTCCTCCGTGGAGCAGGGACACGACCTCTGCTCCAGCAGCAGTGGCTGTGCCGAGCAGGCAGCTCGGGTGCCTGGGCACGCACAGAGCTGTTTGCTCTGGCGAGGAAAAGCGATCAGCCCGTTCATCTGTCCTGGGAAAACACCAGCAAGCAACAAAGAGCAAAGGGAAGAAGTTTTCAGGGCGGCAGAGGGACCGGCACCGAAGAGCGAGCAAGGCCAGCGGTGCTGCCAGCTGAGCTCAGCGCCCGGAGAGCTGCTGGTGGGGTGGCAGGAGCAGCAGGGACGGACGCAGCTGCCACCTCTCCGTCACCTTCCGTCCCTGCTGCCACCGCACACACCTGCCAGCGGCCGGGCAGCCTCCTTGGAGCGGCCAGAAGTCACCGAGGCGCCAGGGCGGGCAGCAGCAGCAGCCCCATGTCGTGGGGCACAGGGCAGCAGCTGCCCCCCGGGCTCCCCAGGGCCTCGCTCAGGAAATCAGGTAAGCCCAGGGCCCCCGGCTGCCCCGGGATCCCCGCTGCACTGGGGCTCCCTTCTGCGGGGATGGGCTGCTTCATCCCCTGGGATTGCTCTGCACTCTGCACACAGGTGACTTGGGACCTGGTTTTAGTTTTATTTGAGATACCATGTTACTTTACTAGTTCCGTAGCTGGTTGAGAAGCTGCCCTTCTGCTTCTGCCTTTCCATATCTCACAAGAAATTCCCTTACAATACCCATCCTGCAATTCAAACCTTGAAGAAGCACTGGGCTGGATAGGGGGCTAATGCAATCCCTACAAGTCAACATAGGAGGATATTTTCTGTATTTAACAAAATACCTTTTAACTTTAAGCATTCATTACTGATTGATGTGCATCTCTGTCACTGGCAGGCAAATGTGCAGAGCAAATATTTGGTGAGATATTAAAACTAACTTTATGATTGTCAAGAGGGGCTGCTAAGCATCTGCTACAGTCAAACAAAACTAAACCAGTGCTCCACATGCTGCTTGTAAAAGGCATGGGACGTCTTGGTGATTGCTAACAGACTAAGATCCCAGCCTCGCTATCTTTGCTTATCACAGTCCAAGGTAATTAAATGAAATTATTAACCAGCACACCCAGTCCTGCCTGCCAGCAGAGAGGCACTTTGCTGCTGCCTGACAGTACAAGTATTTCCAGCTGGTAACTTCTACATGCCAGACAGCTCAGCAAGCCTCAACCCTGGTGGGATTTCTCTCTTCTAAATCCATGTGCATGAATGCAAATTCAGTGGATGACCATGGTGACATCCAGAGTCCTTCACCTGGTGATGGCAGGTGAGCAGCCAGGGCAGAGCCCAGCGCCTGCTCTGTGCTCCCTTAGGCAGGTGCAGTGCTGGTGCAGATGGGGGACCCGGCCCTGGGGGCTGCGCTGCTGGCACAGGGCTCAGCAAGGGCAAGAGGACTGGGGACAAACTGGGGAGACTGGCTGTGCTGGAGGGGAGCACTGGCTGTACAGGTGAGCAGCCCCATCCCCAGCATGTGCTCAGCAGAGACACAGAGGTAGGAACAGTGGTGACACGTGGCAGCAGTGCTGGGAGCTGCAGAGTCGTGTCCTCCAGCCCTGTTTTACATTTCCATTAGGGTTTTCTCTGCCTTTCTGACCTTGTGACCCCGTGGGGTTTATTTCTGACCGTCAAGACTGAGTGAAGGCAAGGGGACCTGGGGTGTGAGTGCCTGCTGCCCTGAGGCAGCCACTTGATAGCTGGGAACTGCTTCCCAAAGCAGTCACATCGAGTTACACTCACCCTATTGCATTATAAATACCAGAATTAGCCTTGCTTAATTATTTAAAACTATAGATTAAAAGCAGACAAAGGCTCTTTGACTCCTTCCCTGAGCACACAGATCATTTATCAGAGGTACGGTCGCCTGGTGACAAGCACAGGGGACCGTGCCAGGTCTGTTGGTATGAGGTGCTCCCGAGCTGCTGGCACAGCTGGAGCCAGAGGAGAGGAAAATCACGGTGAGGGTGGGAGCTGGTGCCTTCTCACCCAGGGAGGGTAATGTTTAGCATCTGCCAATCTTTGGGCTCACCTTATTATTATTATTATCATTATTATTATCATTATTAACGTCACCATCATCCATCACCAGGGCAGTAAGCCACAGCAGTCATTAGGCTAATGTGAATTACAGGTATTTTGTTCCAGGTTGTTGTAACAGCAGCACACAGATTACTGGGGTGATAAGGCACATTTTGTGGGCTCAGCTGTGGGGACTCACCCACCAAAGGGTGTCCAGGCACTGCAAGCCCCCCCATCAAGCAGCCCCAAATCCAGGTGCCTCCCTCTGCCCTGAACCCACCGACCACGCACAAGGGGCTTCCTCAAGCAAGTACCTGACTTTGAGGTCAAACCTGCCATCCTCCTGGCAGATGATCCTCTGCAATGCAGGTGCACACCTGAAAGCTGCTGTCATCAAACAAAGCTTTAGGGCTTTCAGAGACTGACATGGAATTCTTACTAGGAAAATCATAGCAAGTGCCATCAATTGAAGAATCCAAAACCAATGACAAACTTTCACCTTCATTCTTTGTAGGACTTAACATATAGCATGACCTTTTCTGCCATTACTCTCTCACAAGAAAAGCTGTAGAGCCAAACTCCAGCTACACTTCAGACACTGGAAATACATTGACAGAAAGTTCATACTCTAAAATGAAAAAAAAAAAGTTAAGTTCTGATTAACAGAGAAGCATGCAAGTGCTTAAAAGTAACAGAGGCTGGTTTAAAGATCCCACACACCTCCAGCTGTTCATGCAAACTCCTGTGGGGAGTGAGGACAGGCCCTACTTCTCTCAGCCTTCCCAAGAGAGATAAGGGACAGCACTCTCACCCTGAGGAAAGGAGGGTTCCCCAGGGACTGGATGTTGTTCAGGTCTGAGGCCCAGAAAAGGGATGGTTCCCCCCATAACTGCAGTTAAAAGTATCAGAAACCCCCATTACCCCCCAGGCTCAGGTTACTTGTGTAAATAGCTTTAAACTCGTTCTGCTGGCCCACACTGGTGTGTTGGCTTTGCAGCACCTGACTTGCAGGACGTGTATGACCAGCTGCTGTCAGCAGCCCTTCATTAATCTCTTGGTTCTTTAAAAAAGACTCATTCATTAATCAATCCCAGGCATCTAGAAAACCAGAGGTTCTTCCCTGTAACCACATTTGTAAGTGATCATTTCTGCTCAGGAAGTGGTCTCTGGATCAGTGGTTTTACAAACCCAGTCCAGGGCTCTGATCCTGGACATCCTGAGGTTTTTTCCAGCCTTATCCCTTCTACAAGTGACAGGGTCTCACAAGGTTACAGACAGCAATGTCCTCTGACTTTAGATCTCACTCCCAATATAATGCCTTCTGACTGTTTTTACATGGGTGGCATTTCCCAAAGGTCCATTATCTGCCCAGAAATGGATGCCAATACAATATTTTTAACAAAATCAGTTTGGTCATCATCTGACCCTATTGAGAAAACTCTTCTAAGATGCCCTAGTTCAGTTCTCAAATGACACAGACAGTAGAAATAAAACACTGTGAACTACATTTGCTTTCCAGATTTCAGCTAAAGTTGAACACTGACCTGTGCTGCAGAAGGCAGCACTGACAACTTTGCAGTTTAAAGATGCTGGTGGCATGGGAAAGGGCTGAGGGATGTGCAGGGGAAAAACGAGATGTCACAGGGGATGTCAGGAGACCTTGGCAAAACACAAGTCAGGCATTTCACTAAAAAACCTGCAAAAAGCAGCTGCTGTCCTGCTGCACCCTCCATTCTCCTGTACAGGTGCAGGCTGACAGGTGCTGGGCAGGACCCCAGATCTCCACTCTAAATCCAACAGCTTTCTAAATCCAACAGCTATGGATTAACTCCATTTCCAACCTGTTTCGTTTTTCCCTTGTAAAGAACAGCTGTAGCCATGTAGGCAGCCATAAGCAGAGCTGCATCCCTCAGGTTACCTGCCCTTTCCAGGACTGTTAATCCCTTTAACATTCCTGGGGATTATTTCCATCCCAACAGGAAGGTAGCAGAGGCTGCCAGCAGCAGTGCACAGTCCTGACAAAGAGGGGCTCACACAGCAATCCACCACCAGGAGACAAGTTGCTTAATCCTAAATAAATGTTCTGTGAAGGGCATCTCCTCCTTGTGAGGGAAAACCAAAAAGCAGCAGCAGCCAAAGGAAGCATAGCCCAGCTCCAGCCGTGGCCAAACCCTCATGTCCAACGCCTGTCCTTGGGCATGAGCCAGTCCTCTCCCTCTTCCTCTTCCTCCTCTTCTCCAGGAGCAGGCTAAAACCTTTCTCCTTGTTCTGGGGGACTGCACAAAAGCCACTCAGCACCCCAAGCAGCACACCCTGTTTTACACTCCTAGTAGAGCATATTTAATATATATTTGCAGCATTCATGCTTTCAAAAGTATTTAAGTGCTGCACCAAAGCTGCCTGATATCCTGTTTCCCAAAAAGATTCTGGCTGAGCATAATCAGAAGTGGAAACAATTTGTCCCAGGATTGCAGAGTGATGATTTTATTGCAACTCTCCCAGGAACTGGGGGATTTATAAGTATTTCCAGGTGGTCTGAGCAGGAATTTGGGCTTTGCTTTAGGTCAGAACAGAACAAGATATTAAAATGTCACTTTTATCCTCCAGTCAGTCCCACACCCTGGGGCAGGAGGGTGTCTGCTCTCTGGGCCACCTCAATGATGCTGAAAATTCCCCGTGTGGTCTCCTAGAAAACTAATAGAGACTGAAGGCTCATTTCGCACTTCAGCTGAGAGAGGAGATAACTCCATGTGTGATGTCCAAGTACCTGCCAGGGGCCCTGGCATCCTCATCCTGGCAGTCTTGCTTTTTACTAACAGAAAAGCAGCTGGAAACACACATTCCCTAGAAAGCCTTGACCTTCTAGAAATGAGGAAAGGGAAATTACCTAAAAGCAAGCAAAAGCCTGAGTATGTTGAAGCAAACAGTTACTTTTTATAAGCAACACTCCAAAGCAGACCTATTTAAAAGGTCTTTGTCTTCCTCAGTGCAGCAGGGGGTATTAACATCCACATGTATTTTTTTGTTTGTATCTTGCAAAGAACAAAATAAAAATGTCCAACACCTTTTGCTGATTTATGGTGATGGCCAGGGAGGTGCCGGAGCAGAGCCTTGTTCATTGATCTGCAGCTGAATCGTGCAAAAACAGACATCCTGCTGTAAATCCACTGCAGAGACCTGGCTTGATTTACACCTCCAGCACCATAAATAATGACAAAAAGCAGCCTGATAGCACTCAGTCTCTGTTACACAGACATGCATTACCTCAGGTCTCAGAGATTATAGATCTACTCCCTGACAAACATTTTGCACTGGGTCCTATTTGCCAACATGAGGAGAAAGGATGCCCCATCCTTACCCTCAGCATAACCCCAAGCTGTGCTCCAGACATGCCAGTATTTTTATATTCTCAGTTTTCTTTTTCTGCTCAGTGTAAATGAAGACATTCCTTGAATTGTTCCAGGCTGATGGCTTCTGAAGGTTTAAAGTGTTATTCTTGTAGAGAGGTTTAAGGCTCCTTCCAGTCCCTGTCAGGGCTTTGACTTTGTCTCTGGGGCAGCAGTACAGACACCCACGGGAAGCCAAACCCTCGAGGTGGGTTTCTGCACACCCCTAGGCACCTCTAGTGCCATGAAAACCAAGGACAGAGGTACCTGCTGTGTCCTGGCCCCCGCAGATTATTAAGGCAAACTGTACTCCTCATGAGAACTTTCACATGCTGGTTTAACAGAACTGGCACAGAAAAGCTTCCAGTCCATTTCAATTCCTCCCACTCCTTCCTTCCCAGTTTTTCTCTTAATTTGTACTAGTTTAAGAGAAAAGTTCCCTATCTGCCTTCAGTAAATAGGTTGATAAATTGCTGTTACTTTGCAAGCCTCAGTCATGCAACGTTAGATTGCTGCAGTCTGGAAATAACTACATTAGCCCATCCAAAACCTCCAGGCTCAACATAGTGTTCCCTCAAAATGCCACGTAAGACAGAAGAGGGGCCCTTCCCTGATCATGCTGGGTATCTGGGGAAACACCACAAGCCCAGACTGAAGGACTGGATGACACAATTCCATGGGTGTGCATTGCTGGGTGTTGGACCTATGTGGATATGGGGAAAGCAAATCTCCCAAGCAAATCTCCCAGAATCTGGGTCTTGGGGTAGGGAAGAAGGGACTCCCAGTCCTGAGTTGCAAAAGGAAAACCATACATCATGAAGGCAGGGGAAAACAGCATTTAATAAATAGCAGTGCTGCACCAGTGCCCCAGGAGCTTAGCAACAGGACCCAAGAGCTAATTGGTCCAGAGAAAGATACCAAAGTCACTTGAGTTTCAGCCATTTACACACTCAGGTTGGTCCTTCAGGCTTGGTTGGCTGCATAATCTTTCCACGCTCGCTAATCACGGCATTATCGCTTAGCAGAGCACATCAAGTGGATTTAAGATAGACAAATCCAAGATGGGCATGTCCCAGCCCTTCTCCTGACATGCATCAGGATTTGGTACCAACACACAATCAACTGTGGGCATCTGTGCCACTGAAGGCAGCTCTGGACTACACAGGAACAGCAGGAAAGGGCAGTGGGATGACACAGTAACATTGAGTCTAGTCTATTAACACAGCTTCCAAAAACTGTGCTTCCATTAAAAACACCTGGCATTTTATTGAAGTTACTCCATGGAGAGACCTTTTTGTTTCAAAAATGAAGATGTAGCTTTGCCATTTGAAATAGGAGTTCAACCACTTCATTCATGCCAAAACAAACCTTTGCTTTTGTACCTTCCTTCCTTGTCTTTTCTCTGCCTCTTCTGTGGAGAAAGAAAGAAAAAAAAAAAAAAAAAAAAAAAAAAGGCAAGAAAAAAATGAAGCCGTTTTCCCCAGCAAAAATCTGATACATTTTCTCATTGTCCCAAACCTGTCTTTCATCTAACAAAAAATTAGCCATGAAATTGCACTGCCTTAACCCTTGGCTGTTCTTCAGTCCCTGCATCTCTCTGGAAGGCAAGGCTGAGCTCCCAGTTTCAGTCTGGGGAGTCCAGCCCTGCAAGGGTTTGAGTCAGCCTGGCACTTGCCACCAAACATCAAACCACACCACCTTCCCTCCTGCCAGCAGAAGGGAATGTGTGATCCTAGAGGAAAATAGTGTGATACAAAAAATTACTGGTTGCAGCTTCCAAGCACCCTTTAAATATGTACTGAACTATTCACCCCAATTACACTCCTGTAATGGGCTCTGATTTGTTTTCCTTTGTGCCCAAAGCAGTAGGGCACTGGCCACATTAACATTCAAAGAGAAGTTGTTTGATATTGAATCTTTTCTTTAGCAGTATTATTCCTACACAATTTTGTTTGATTGCAATCCACTTCACATTTTTAAGTGCTTACTGACTGTGAAAGAATGACCTAGCCTGCTTTCTCTGGGCTTTTTTTATTGATTTCTCTTTTAAAAAGATTTTATTCCTTTTATACATGAGAATGAAATAAGAGAAAGAGGCAACATTACTGAACAACTGTTTTTCTTCCAGCTCCATCAACCCATATAACTTCACAGTAGGCCTCAAAAAATACTGTAATAATGAGACACTTAAAGACATGAAGCTGCCTACACCCTTTTCCAGGGACTTTTTTGGTTCTTACTGGTAAACTTCCAAATTGTTCAAGTGAATAGTCAGGAATAAATTGCTCTTTCTGAGCACCTGATTAGACCATACACTGAGTAATTGGAGGCAGACCTACTGGGCTCATTTAAAGACACAGCCCACCACATGCAGTTTGTCTTAAAACTTGTGCTTTGCACTCACTTTGTATAGGAGTTTTTTGAAAAGAGAAAATGTAATGGAATTGAAAAACACTAGCAGTGAGCATGCCCTGTGATTTGCCTGAAATCCAAGCTGCCATGCCTTCCAAAACAGTGGGCTCTTGCTCTTACATCCAGAACATACAAATTATTGCAGCATGATCACAGACTGCATGGGCGAAGGATGCTTTTCTTGGCACTGGACTCAATCCTGATGAATAGGTCAGCAGGATATCAGTAAAATCTTTCCTTGATAAGCGGTTTCAGATACAGCAAGACTTCCTCAGGCCAGTGTTTCAGAAGCCCCTTAAATCCCACAGCATCCCCTTGTGCTATGAGACCAACAGCCTCATCCAGAATGCCCAAAGCAGCAGCTCAACACGGTCTACACCCATGGCTGCTTCCAGTTTTAGTTAGATCTATCTTGCATTAATTAATCCTTGGCACTAAATTCTGCAGCCACTGAAGTGAGTGGCTGGCAAGTAATTTAAGTGATCTAATTAATATGTGTCTCATCAACAAAGGGAGTATTTTTTAAAACTTCTAAAAATCCCCCACCAGGACATGAAGGCACGTGCACTCTGATTCTGACATGGTGTCAAGCAGCCAGGACAAGCACCAGCTCCTCTCCTCTGTCTTGCCTGGGGCTCTCACACCAAGCAGGGTGAGACTTCTCATGCAAACACCTCTTTTTTTCTTCCAGCATCGATGTACACTGAAATACAGCGGGAGCGACCAGATGGTGGGAATATCCTGACTCACCCAGACTATATAGATGGAAACCCAGACCTCATCAAACCTAAAAAGCTCCTCAATCCTGTAAAAGCCTCGAAGAGCCATCAAGAGCTGCACAGGGAGCTGCTGATGAACCACAAAAGGTAAGGGGAGGTTGCAGCCTGCCACTGGAGCAGCCCAAGAGGTGCTGAGGTGCTGTCAGAGCTCAGGAGCTGAGGCACAGGTAACAGTGACAGACTGCAAGCTTGAACAGCAGGGTAAATCCCCTCACTTGCAAACACAGTATCCTGTCCTCCTTGGCTGTATCCTTTCCTCTTTTCTCTGATGTGACCATTTCTTTTAAAAAATAAAGCAGAACAAAAAGCCCCCGCTCTGCCATCCTGAAGCATTGGCTGGCACTTTTTAGAGTCACAAGCACTGGAAGATGCAAAGCATCCCTACAGCCCTTTTTTGGTGTCCCTTGGAGGTTTTCTGGTTTTTCTATGTCCATCACTGATCTGCCAAGTCCCCAGCAATGTACAGCATTCCTGTGCCCTTGAAGGTCAATCCAAAGGCAGGAAGAGGTGCAGGCTGGATGCAGCCATTGAAAGCTGAGGTAGCAGTGGGGTGAGATCATCTGCACAAGGCTACTCACCAACTCCCTAAATATCAAATGGGTAAAGACAGGCTAGAATTCATATTCCTGACTTCCTACCCCATCACCCCAGTTTTAACTCTTTGGGGGTACACAACATCAGGAAAACTATACCAATGATCAATAACCTACAACTACATCATTCCATCGTACCAACTGTCTGAACATTAGTGCAATGAAATCATATTCTGCTCAGAGGCTTTTAAGCACAGCAAAAAAAATCTGCTGGCTTTTTATTGACATTTTCTGAACACCCTGAAATACCCTGACACAATAGCTCTTTGGCTGCCTAATTAAAAGGAGCACAGCCTCTGTTCTAAGAACTGCAGTCATCAGAAGAACCAGACACGTATATTAATTCAGGGAACAATCAAGCCTGCCAGCAGGGTGCATTAATCAATACTGGCACTGGCTGGGCTTGGGTTTGATTTGATTTTCCCAGAATCAGAAGAATTATAGGGACCTTTCTCTAGCATCAAGGCAGATGTCACTATACCAGCCAGATATTTTTAGAAGTCTTTGGCTTGACAGTGACCATCTCCTCCCTAGTGATACTGCTCAGTTTAAAGGGTCACCTACCAGCACTGTCTTTGATCTCACAGAACATTATTCCAGTCTAACCATGATGGAGCAAAGGAACAAGACACCCCTGCAATGGAAGCAGCAGAGAGGAATGGCAGTGAAGGAGGTGCAGGCCCTGCAGCACCAGATCACACTGGCAAACACAAAGTGCATCATCTCTTTGTGTTCCAGTTCTGTGCCTGCCACCGTGTCACATCCACGTGTGACACCAGGTGCTGGCAGGAGGCAGCTCCAGCTCAGACATCCTGCACCACCTACTCCTGTGGCCCCTCTCAAGCAAAGTTTAAACCTGTTTAGGCTCTGACCTCCCTCTGAAAGTATTTTTCAGCAAATATGTGAAACAAACCTTAATGCAAGAAGTAATCCATTGTTGCTGGTTTCTTGTCACTCTCAAATCTACCAGTTTTGCTTCCTGCTAAATATTACCATAGAGGGAGAGAGGGGAGAAGGGGAGACAGAAGGAATTATGACTTGCTTCTGCTTTGGTTGGTTTTTCCCCCTCAAGCAGCAGGGAGAAGCAACTGAAATCAGCAGCTTGTGTAACAAAATCCTTATCTTACTCAACACCTCTGGGCACTAACACAGGCTGATTAAATCAAAGAATAGTAACAAATCTACAGGCAACATTGCAAGCTGTGTCTCCAGCAAGCCAAGGCAGGTTTTCCTTCTCTCAAGCCTTGGGAAAAGCAATTTTGCAGCATCCAAGTTGTTCCTGCTTCAAAAACCATGATTGTTCCTGCTTCAAAAGCCATGATGAAAGCTCTGGGGCCAAGGCTATGGCTGCCTTCACTGATGTTGCTGTGAACTTTGTCCTGTCATTAAGCAAAGAAAAAAGAAATTACAGTAGGAAATATCATTACAAGTGGTAGTGGAAGGATGCAAGAACTGGGTTCCAGCCATGCTGTGACAGTGCAGAGGTTTGCTGCACCTGGAGAGAGTTGTTCCTCTCTCCTGCCTGCCAGTTCTGCTTCTCCTGATGTGAGGTACCACCTCGGCGCCTGCTACCCTGCCAAGAAATCCACAGCCCACAGGGTTTGATGCCTCTACTTTTAAACAACCTTGGCCAAAACCAACCAGCCTTTGGTCAGCAGAGCCCTCCTGGTGCTGAGGAGGAGCTTTACATTAACAGCACTCCCCAGCCCTGGGCCCCTGGGTGAGCCCTCAGCACAGGCATGAGGAGGTCCCCTCCTCTCAGCACAGACCTGCCCAGGAACACCAAACACCACCTGTAACTACTTCAGCTATGGCAACATCCAAAGTGTGAGGCTTCTGAAATTAGTTCAGAGAACCTTCCATCTCTTTGCCACACATTTATGCCCTGCCTGCATGGCCCTGCTGTGTCTCCTTTCCTGTGATCCCACCCCTCACAGAACATAGGTTCATGCATCAGGTGGCCAAAGGGGAGTCAGGCGCCTGTGCCATCAGCAAATCCTCCGGCTTCCAGGAGAAAAGAACAGTTCACTTTGGCGTCTTGATCCAAAACTATCCATGTCAGCAGGGGACCGCCCTCAGCTCGGAAGCAAAGCTTCAGGTGAAGCAAAGCTTCAAAGCTTCAGATGGGATGCGCGGGGAGGAAGGAGCTGCCGGGACAATTACTGCAGCCCAATGACTACCCCTGCTGGTGGGAAAAAAATCGTCATTATTGCACATGTTCTCAGCGCCGCTGAATCTACACTTGGCACGCTAAAACCAGTGACAGCAAGAGCCCACGGAAGGTCCCTTTTCCACACCCGACACAGAAAGATGTGGCACCCCGGTGCAATGGGATCAGCCGAACTTCCAGCACCAAACGTGCTGTACACAAACAGCAACATGTGTCCACCCCCAGCAGGCAGCCCGAGGCACCATCAAACAGCCTCAAACCTTGTGGATGGATTTGTGGGTCACGGCTGGTTCATGGATGTCCCATGGATCTCATGGAACACAGGTCTCCTGTGTTTGCATTTAGGACCAAGACAAGTTTTGGGGTTGCCAGGCTGGCAGTGGTTACACCCCAGGCGTAGATGCTCTCATTTATTTATTTTTTATCCACAGAGGTTTGAGTGTGGAGAGCAAGCCAGAGCTGCAGCGAGTGCTCGAGCACCGACGGCGAGACCTGCTCATCAAACAGAAGAAGGAAGAGGAAGAGGCAAAGAAATTGCAGTCTCCTTTTGAAAAAGAGCTATTAAAGAGGCACCAGAGGCTGGATCAGGTAGAACTGAGCTTTCAGCCATCCTTGGGTTAACCTAACCACCTGACACAAGGCACAGGGGAGATGGGTGAGGCTGAGGCTCAACCCAAAGCACTGCTACCCCTCCATAAAATGGGAACCAAAATACATCTTGCACTGCTGTCCCACACAGCTGCAGAACTCCCATCCTCACACTGGGATCCACCACATTGATACTATGTCACCCAGGACCCCATTACACACCACTCACCCTGGGTCTCCTCTGGGTCCCACACAGTGTCCTTGGGGTTTTATTTTTTTCCAGTTCAAAGCACCCTAAACTGCATGGGGCAATAATAAACTGCTTTGGGCAATAATAACTGGACCCAGCAATAATGAAGCCTTGTGTTTTAATGTAGCTGATGCTCTTTTGTCCTTTCATGTGCAAAATGAATTCTTTTTTACAGCTGGAGAAAGAGCAGGAGAAGCAGGAAGACCATGCACCAGAATTCATTAAAGTCAAGGAAAACCTGAGAAGAACATCAACGGTGATAGGGGACGAGAAAGCAGCATAGCTTCTGCCAAAACCCAACGGGATCCTACCAAGGCCAACACCCCCACTGAAATCTCTGTACATGGTGGACATTCCCAGCCACGCCATTGGGGCTACTTGCAGTTATTAACACTTGCTCCAGTAGAAGGCACAGAAAAGGTTTCCCCAGAGCAGGAGGGAATCACTGTGGGAAAAGTGCAGTATTCACCAGAGTACTCACACAAGTGGATGCAGAGAGAATGGTGTTATTTCCCCCCCCCCAGACTGTGGGTGCACACTAACCACCAGCTAACTCTTGGGTAATTCTATAGAGACACAGGGAATATTTCAAACAGGGAAGTCTGTGTAGGAACAGCTTTGGGGACCCCTGCTTCTTTGTGGAGGCAGGTTTGCCAGGCACAAGGGGACAAGAGGGCAGCTGCAGCTCTGGAGAGCCTCCTAGAAAACTGCTAACTAAAAGGGACAATCTGTGCATTACTGAGAACAGCCCAAGTGACCATATTGGCTTTCCCAAGGGTCACTGGCTTTGCACCAGTGTGCCAGTCAAGTGTGGCTGAGGCTGTGTGTCTCAGAAGCACACCTGTACGGTCAGAAATACCAACCTCTGTGTGCCCTTACCAGAGCAGCACAGGCAGCTGCAGCTATACTTCACAAACACCTTTAAACAGAATTTCAGCCATTTCAAAGTGGCTTTTTAGGCAGTTCCATGATCAGGCAGAAAATACATTGGGCTGTTCTATCAACTTCCCAGGTGGAGGGCAAATGCTCTGTGCAGAAAGCAAAGGCTGGGTGTTCCCAGTGACCAGGCAGCAGATCCCTGTGAATGCAGCAAACAGACAAACAAACTGCTTCTTGCCCCTGCACTACTGAGCTTCATCCCCTTGCCCAGCAGCTGGACATGTGCTACCATAGGGACCCACAAGAAATGCCCTGTGATGGAGAGGGGGTGATGTGGTCATGTCCCACTGGTCCAGGATGTCCTGTTAACCACCCTGCATGCAGCTGGTACCTGTGGGCACCAGGGGCACAGGCCATGTAGGTCCTGATGCAAAACTACTTGTCAGTGCTTCTCATCCCCTCTTCCAGAGGTCAGAGCTGCCTCATTGCAGTTGCCAGTTTACAAAGCTTCTTCTTGCTGCTGGTATAGCCAAGCTGGGGTGGATGGTGCATTTGCACCATGTTTGGACAGAGCCTGTCACACTTACAGGGCACCTGTGCCCTGGGATATCCACATCTAGAGCTAGAAGTGTGTTTTCAGGAAAATCTCAGCTTCTTGCTTCTCACACTAACCCTGATGCAAAGCTTGAACAGCATAACTCACTGACTGCCTTTGGACACTGGCTCTCGAACAGCCTCAGCAGACCTCGTCAGCTGGGCAGGTAATACCTGGTTAACCAACATTTATTATCCACATCTTCAGTGGATCTATATGTAACTTAAGGGAAACTGGGCATTTATATATATTTATTAAAAAGTTACTAATCCATTCTCTAGTTTCCTGGTCCAGTGGGATGTTTCATTTCAGAGGATGTTGCTTGACCTGGCAGCTTGAGTAAAACATCTGAGCTACATCACATGTCAAGAGCAGTGACACAGGTATGGAGCTTCTGTGACAGACTGGACTATAAAAGCCCTTAGCTCAGCTTCAGTCCTTGAGCTTCCCATCTCATGGCACTGTCTCTGCTGTAGTTTTTAAGGCCCTTGCTCATATGCTTATCCTAAACATGATTTTATTTCAGAAATCCAGTGCATATTGTCACTATGGGTCAAACAAAATTTGAAAGGATCTATTAACGGCCTATCCAACTGTGAAGTTTTTTATACAGGTTATGATAAAACCATAAGGAAGGAGCAGCATCCAGTATTTTTCCACAGGGAAAAAAAAGCCAAATTTCTCCAAGGATAAAAAAGTATTGCTAAGGACACTTGTATACAGCTGTAAAGAATGCTGCATGATACTCCATAGGTAACAGCAGTGTTAAGTAACCAGAATTATTATGCTGAGGTTTTGTGAGGAATTATGGCACAGATTAAGTAACCTTGGTCAAAGAGATCAAAAAAATTCAGCAAATTAATTTGTAATTTTGCCACAGATGGAAATGCACTCCAGGAGAGGCAATCTGTCGCTCCATATGCACCGGTGAAATCCATGTTAACAGTTCATCCAGGCTGGGACAGGGGCATTTATGCAAGTCCTTGGGTGGGAGCCATCCAGTAAGGTCAGCAGTGAAGAGGCAGAAAGGATTTTGCTGCTCTTCTTAAGTATTCAAATATTACCTGGAGGAGAAAATATAAATCAAGGTGTCTCCCTTTGTCCACCAAGCACAGAGAGGGGCTGCACACAACACAGTCCATTGTGGCTGGGGGTGTCTGGGTCATTTCCAGCAGAAGTCCCAAAGGGTGAGGGAGGGCTGGGTGACACTGTCCTAGCTCAGACTGGGCTAGCAGAGTCACAAGAAATCCTTCCAGCAGTGGAGAAACAGCAGAAAGTCCTGACCCAGCTGCCCACCAAGACTCCAGCAGGGGCAGCCAGCACAGGCAGCACCTGGGGACACAGCAGGGCAGACAGAGCTTCAGCCCTGAGCAGAGCTCCAGGCTCCAGCCCTCAGAGATGGCACATGGGAAATGATCCTTTTACTGCTGGAGCACTGGCTTAAACACCACAGCACTTTCCAGCACAGCTCTTCTCACCCCTCTGAACTGATAACCCCCAGCTGGGCTCAGACACAGAACCTGTACAGCTTTCACCAATGCTCTGGAGCTTCATGGAACAGCAGTGAGCAGGTGGCACCCTAAAAAATCGGTGTAGGAATCACCAGGAAGATTTTGGAGTATCTTTGTGTCTCTATTTCTTCTGCATTATTTTTTTCCCTATGCTCCTCAAGCACATTCCTGAATGAAACTGGTGTATCCAGAAGGTACACATTATCAGAGTATTGATGGAAGACAATGTTTTGCACTGTGTATGTTGCTTATGTGGTATATAGTCTGTATTCTGTGTTGGTGTTATAAATTTATATAAAATCATATGTCATGCACCTCTACTGAATTAACTCACTGTTTAATGTGGATACTTCTGAAGAAATAAACTAAATTATAAATGTATATTTTGCTCTTTTACACAAGGAACTGAAAAAGCTCCAAGGATACAAACAGATGACAGCCAAATAAACTGAATGAACATAAAAAACAGAGAAGTCTGACACCAATTTCTTTGTTAATGTTGTGTTAACTCACTCATTAATGAGCCCTTCACATCATCTGCACCCAACCCTGCATCCACTGCTTATCCCCAGACATTATGTCAATTTGATGAAAGTATAAGGGCACACGAATTGTGAATCAGGTTTTGTGCACTGAAATTCCAATCTGATTTCTAAATGGATGCATACCTGCCTGGCAGGGTAAAATCCACACAAAACCAAGGAAACACATACTTGGATTTAATTTAAAAACACATTTTTTAATTGAAAAGTAATCCTCACACTAGTGAGACAATTTAAACATTTTGAAAGTTGCTTTAGCAGCAACCAAAGACCACAGATGTAGTAGATAAGAAAAAGAGATGATGCTTCACACGTGCAGGTCACACACACCACGGTTCCTGAGAGCCAGGACTAAAACTGAATGCAGCAAAGCAAATGAAAAGGACTTCTCTATCTAATTAGCAACACCCTTATCAGCAGAGATGCCAACAGCCCACTCAGCACAAGGCAGAAGTGGTGCTTGGATGCATTTCTCTGACACAAGGTGTCTGCTGGGCTTGCCACACTGGGAGGTGTTCCCTGTGGCACTGGTGTGGTCTCATTCACTAAACCTGTTATTCCAGGTCAGGTTTACAAAACATTTTCCCACCTCTTTGATGCTTACAATAACAGCTCCCTTGCTACCCTACCATGGCAGGTTGTGTACTTCATTTCCTGGCATAAACCTTTCAAAGGGATAAATCTTTTCTAGGCCTTTGGTTAGATGTGAGACCAGGGCACTCATGCAGGACTTTTTAAAATGCTTTATCAACCCTTCCCAGCTCCAAGCAGTGAGGTTTCAATGGGCTGTGCCCCAAAACTCCTGACAGTGATCACAGACTTCCTTCCATGCATGGATGCCAATGGTAGTTGTTCATTGTGACAGTTCCTCTTCTGTGGAAGAGAGTAAGAACCAATCACTTCTGCTCTTTAAAGATAAAAACCTTTTAGCTATGCTCAAACTGCTCCATTGCCTGGGATTTCTCTTACTGCCAGTTTTCAATACCAGCTTTGCTCTTTATCCAGGTCATGCTGAGATCTCTTCTCCTATGCACTCACTCCTGAAGTGCTCCTAGATAATTTGCTGCAGTGACATTTCCTGTCAAGGAACACTTACATTTTACTGCCTGATTTACTCCTCATGACTGCCTCAGAAATGGCAAGTTCTGGTTGTCTTCCTCAAGCCAGTGGTACCCTCAGACTGGCCCTGGCTGAACACCCCTTCCCAGGAATTTCCCTCTGCCTATTCTAGGTATTTCTCCATACTTAGATCATTTCCCAAAATGACCTAAAATTGCAACTGACTGGACGGTTTTGTGTTGATGAAAGCATTCTATGAAACCTTGAATTGGCCATGATACTGGTGAGATCCAGCCTAATGAAAATGGGCAAAAATGCAAAATTATCAGCAACATAATAATGAGGGTGTGTTCCAACATACCATGACCAGGTGATCTTGTGGGTTTTGTTGGTTCTCATCACAGCCCATGAGATCTCTGGGCATCCACAGGCACTTGGAGCCAAGCTGGGTGTGCAGCTCTGGTGGCTCTCCAGCTCAGACCTCACTAACACAGACTGGCAATGGGCTACTCAGGCAGCACCTGAGCCTGCCCAAATATAAACCTGCATGAACATCAGGTTGCAAAGAGATTCAGGGACAGGCTTTTTCCAATCTGTTATCCCTCACCCTCCCTTCAGGAGAGCCAGACCCCTCAATGACTTACAAACAGCAGTCAGGAAGCACAAGGCCAAGCACTCCTGACTCCAGCAGAAGGAAATGTACGAACAAATGGAGAAATCCCACAGAGCACTTCAGAAGGATGTACTGCCTCCCAACCACTCATGACCCCCCAGTCACTGTGGGATGCAATACTGTGCTGTACAGACCAGAAAATGGCACATCCATAGGACACTCTGTCCCTCTGGAAGTGTGATAGACCCACATGGCATCTTTAATCTACCAGAGTGATGCTGAACACACCTTCCACTGCCCTGAGCCGCTCACTGCATTGCAGCTGGCTGCTCTCCTCGTAGCTGCTGGGCTCGGTTTGACAAGCTCAGGTCCAGGCTTAAAATTATCGTTACCCAAAACAACATCCGATGTCTCAACATTTGCTTAACTTCCCATATTAAAGCAAGCCTTCCGTAATGTGAACCCCACGCGTTCCTGACAAAGCAGCTTCCATCGATGAGCCGTGGGCAGGGGGATCCTCGGCTGGATTCCTCTCCAGGAATCCTGCTCATCCTGCTGCAGCCAGGGTGAGCGGGGTGTGGGGGATGTGAGCCCCATCTCCTGCCCCCCGGGCCCAGCAGGTTCAGGTTCAGGGCCGCCGGAGGTGAGGGAGCACATCCCCGTGCCAGGCTCCTTTCCCCACCCGGCCCAGCCCCGGACTGCGGGCAGGGCTGAGGGCAGCGCCATGGCACAGCCGGGGGAGCGCTGAGAGCACGTCAAACCTCCGGGCCAGGAGCAGCGCCAGCCCCAGGCGTGCTGCTCTCCGCCCGCAGCAGGCTTCGAAAACAACAAGCCAAAATTAACAACACCGGGAGACGGGCAGCGTGTCCCTTCGGTGACGGAGCTGGAAGCGCAATCTCCGAGGCTCCAGAACCGGCCCGAGTGGAGCCGTGTGGGGTTTTCCTGCCTGCAGGGGTCAGCGCCGCCCGGAACAGCCGCGGCCCGCGCCGCTCCTGCGGGCAGAGTCCCCGGCGGGGCTCGGCAGCCGCGGCCCGGGCAGGAGGCGGCAGCCGGACGGCTCCACGGAGGACGCCTAAGCCGAGGTACGTGGGGGACCGCGTTTGCACGGAGAGAAAGGAATGGCATTTTCCTCACGGAAGAGGAAGCTGAGGCCGAGGCGTCCCCGGCGCCCAGCCCTGCGCTCCCCGTGAGGGCTCAAGGGCAGCGCCGGGTTACCCCGGCCGGGTGTGCCCCCGCGCTGCCCCGAGGCTTTTCTCTCTCCAGCAAAACACCTTGGACTAAAGACCTGAATATATAAAAAAGCAGGAATTAATAATACATTTGCCGTGGTTTCCCGACTTTGTATTTCTTAAAGTAATCTGATATTTGGAAAGGCAGCAGCCTCTTCAAAGGAAAAATCTGATTTATTTTTACTCACTATGGCTTTTGTTTTCACTAGTGTCCTGCGACCAATCTCACCAACATGGAGTTAGGGGTTAATGTAAAGTTGAGCCCCCAGGACAGAGGCAGCACAGGCAGAGTGCTGAACAGGGTCACCATTTCACCAGTGCCTGTGAGCCCTGGACCAGAAACTCCCATAAATATTAACACATAGTAGTGGGATATTCCAGCATGAACTTCTCATGGAATACTGGGGAGAGACTGGGAAAAGAAAAATATTTTATGTTTTAAAATATGTCGTAAAAACTGCAATTTGAGTTCCTTGAAGTGCCATAAATCTCCACTGTCCATTGCAATGAGGACAGGATAGTGCCTAAATATTCCCACAACCCTTGTGCAGGTACAACATCTTGACCAACCTACGCAAACCACTTCTCGCTGTGCCAACGCCTCCATCAGCCATCCACTGACAGGTGCCAGTGCCAGAGGAGCCCCATCCCTTTGCAGAGCGACACAGGCTCCAGGATGGCTCTGCTGGAGACCAGCAAGCACTCACAGGGCTCAGCGCTCGGCGGCGTGAACCCCGACCTCGCCAGCGAGCGGCAAACAGCCTCCTTCTGCGTGGAGAAGCTCACGGCCCTGCTGGACGGCGGTGCAGAGCAGACACGGATACGGAGGGCAGTGGGTGAGTGACCCTTACGAGGCCATGGTGGGGGCTGGCACAGGCCATGCCTGTGTCCTGCTGCTCTGCTCCTCCTTTGCAGCACAGTGGGGTTTGTGCTCCTGGGCATTTGCTTATCCCCCATCTGTTTAAAAAGTGGGAGTGTGGAGCTGGAGTCTTCTCTTGATGTAAATCAATACGACTCCTCCGCAGCCACTCCTGCTGTCTGAAGCTTTTCCTCCTCCCTGCTCCCATCCCCTGTCTCTGGCAAGACTGGTTAAACTGGAATACAAGAACTGAGGGTCGAGCATCCATGTGCAAGGGAAATGCGTGCAGGGGCTGGTGCTGCTGTGCAGAAAGGCACATCACATGTGAACCACAGCCAGCTTTCCTCCTTGGCACGTTGGGCTCATCCAGGTGGGGAATTTCTTGCGTGGGTTGGCTCAACCAGGCTGAGCTGCTCTCACTCCTGATGGGTGTGCCAAAAAATTACTGTCGCTCAGAAGAAATAGAAGAAAAAACCCTCTCTGTTGTCTCTGTAACTGCATCCATATTATACTTACCAAAGGAAAACAGCACAGCCATTGGGATCACCCTTTTCACTGTGCCACTGTTCAGCATAACCTTCCATGTGAATAGACTCAAGGTATTAAGGCAAAATGGACAAGGGGAGTATTCAAACTGACACAGAGATAGTGACTCTGAGTTGTTGTACAACAGTGCAATGGGCTGGTAACATCCCAAGCAGGAGACCCAGCAGGCTCCAGCCATAACCCACCCTCTGGCTAATGCAACTCTCCACAGCCTGGGCAAAATGCAGCTCACCACAGCCCTTACTGCCCTCACAGCAGCTGGAGGCAGAAGGATCCTTGGCATCTTCTGCCAGAAGTCACCTCTCCCATCCTGACCAGGGAGGGTGCCTTATCCTGCAGGGTCACCATTTCTACTGAACAGACCCTTCTCTCAGGCCCACTCAGTTCCCCTTCTGCTTCCCCAAACCCACTGCTTTTCAGAGTTAGATGGGACAGCCATGGGAGCCAGAACTGGCAAAACAAATCCTGCCTTCAAGCACCCCAAAAATCACAGCATCAGTATCCATGAGTCCGGTCCTGCCTGCTCTTCCCAAACATGGCTTGAGGCACTGCCTGCACTTCCCCAGCCCCAGGAGAACCAACTGTTTTGTGTTGCTTTGCAGTGGAAGCTATCCAATCTGACCCTGTATTTAGCAGAGAATATCAGTATTTCCAGACCCAGAATGAGAGGTATGAAGCAGCAGTCAGGAAGGCTGTTCATCTCCAGAAAAAGATGCATGAGATGGGATGGACTGAGAATGGACCTGAATATAAGTACATTTACAGGTGATTTCTTTTTTTTTTTTTAATGTACAACTATTTTTTTTTGTTAAAAGCTTTGTATGCCAACAAGAATCAGCTTTAGCAAAGGCTGGGAAAGGCCAACAGCTAACAGATTAGGTTTGGATAAAAATGTGCTGCAGGTTTTTACTTCAGCAGCACACTTGGGAAAAGGGAAAATGCTGGTACACAACCAGGAACTTCTCATAGAGCAGCACATGGGTACAGTGTGATAGATCACATCAGTTCACAACCACAACAGATTTCCACTTCAACAGCCTCCTTACTTGTCCTGCAGCTCTCATACCACCCCTTAGACATTTTTAAATATATAACCAGAAGTGGAAGTGGTGCTGTTTCAGTTACATTACTGACTTCTAAATAAATTAAAGATTACATTTTGTGTATCTAGAAAACACATATTTTATTAAAAGGAAAAAACTCACCTTAGTTTGTTGGTAAATGAGAATAAAGTATTTTCACAGTCCTTTCCTTTAGAAGTTTTCTTAACACTTTGTGTGGGGTTGAGCTCCACATTTCAGTTGCTTGCCCCTCCTTTCCCCCTTTGCTCAGTCAGTTCCTGGCTGGCTGTTGCCCAGGGCACGCTGTCTGCTTGGTGAGGTCACATACCCAGTAGGAAGGTGCAAGCTCAGAAGTGTCACTCAGAAGACATACCTGTCTCTTACACAGCACTGCTGACACTCAGAGCCACTTTTTGGCATTTCATAGACTCATAACACAGTTAGGGTTGGAAAGGACATTTAAAGGTCATCTAGTCAAGTCTTCTGCAATGAACAACAACATCTTCAGCTAGATCAGGTTGCTCGGAGCCCTGTTCAGCCTGACCTGGAATGTTTACAGCTCTCTGGGCAACCTGTGCCACTGTTTCACCACGCTCATTGAAAATGAGTTCTTCATTATGTCTGGTCTAAATCTACCTTCTTTTAGTTTAAAACCATTACTCCTTGCCCTATGCTGACGGGCACTGCTAAAAATTGTCCCCATCAAATGAAAGATGATGATTTTTTATGCTGAGCTCTTCACCACTTACAGCAAGCAGAACTAATGAAGGGGGAAATGTGCCATCAAGAGCTTTTGGACCTGATCATTATATTCCCATTAAAAAGCAGCTCTTCACTGCTCCCTCAGAACAAAAATAATCCCACCCAGGTGTGCTTTTATCAGGCCCCCTGATGCCAAAGGCTGCAGCAGGACCAGCCTTGTGCTGTCCCAGTTGCTGGATTAGGAGCAGAGCTGTCTGGCAGGGCACCTCTTGCCTCATGGAACTCCAGGTGAGCACCAAGCTCTTATGACAGAATCCTGGCTCCCAGTGCCAGGCGCAGTGAATCACACAATTTAAAATCCAGCTTTTCAAATCTCAGCTAAAGGAGCGTTATTTCTGGCCAGGCTGCCAAGGATTCATTAAGTCATTTTCTGTTAATCAAAGCAATTTTACTTTAACTTCTTTGTTCGTATTTCCCCCACACACACTGTTTCAGCATGATTAATTCTCTCTCAGGGCCAGTATAAAAGAAAGGTCAGAGTCATTTGTTAACAATAGAAGGTATCTATGTGAAAGGAGATGCTCTCTAGAGCACTGCAGTAAAGCAATGTGCTAACAGGCACTCAGCTACTCAGAACAGCACAGGCACTCACTTGTACATGTACCTGTATCTGTGAGGTGATTCAACCATGTTCTGAGGAATCCCAGGAAGAGGGATATAGTTATATTCCTCATGTTTTCTTATTATTTCTCACACACAAAAAAAAGCTTAAATAAATTTCTCATTTGCACCATGGAAATCCCTGTACCCAAGTTCCCATACACAGTTTCTGGAATAGTGCTTTTTAGAATGTATGCAGATGGTGATGGTGAAGGACCACGGGTTACTTGGATGTATTTTCATTTTTCTAGAAGAAAATAACATCTCAGTTCAGGACAAATCTTCATGAACCCCAGTATTGTTCACTGACAGCAAAAGGCAGCAAAAAATAGCAAAAAGCACAGCAACAAATGCAACATACCATGGTATTTCTCCAGAATGGGAATGGGAAGGTTCAGGAGATCCAGGCCCCACATACCTACATGTGTAATTCAGTCTAATATACCTCACAGTGAATTGCTAGGGTTTGGGGTTTTACAAGCTGGGTTCTGTTTTGTTCTTTCTTTTTAGTTCCGCCTCAAAATCTGACTTAAATAATCAAGAAAAAAAAAATCCAATGAAGTAAAATAAAAATATAAAATGCTTACATAGTGTCAGGAGCTTTGGAGCTGGGTTGTGCTTTTAGCTCAGCATCTGCTACTTAGAACAGATAATTCCTCCAAGACCAAGTGAAATGGGTGAGCAACACGTATGCAAACTCTGTTATGAAAGCAGAGACAAAAGCAGCTTGGAAGGGCACTTTTCCTGCAATGCTGTGCTGGTGCTGGGTGCTGGGCAAGGTATGACAAGGCAGAAAACAAAAGGCAGCAGGTGGTACCGTCTGGTGACCGCTGCAGTGCCACTGCCTCATTCATCACATGCCTGGAACTTCACTCCCTTACAAACACCCCTTGTGCCTTCTCTGCAGGGCACTGTCAGGAGATGTCGCGTTCCTCCTGCACCGCGTCTTCATGAGAAGTATTTCAGTGCTGGGCTCTGACAAACAAGTTGCCAAGTGGATTCCCCTCGCCACCCAGCACAGGCTCATTGGAAGCTACGCGCAGACTGAACTGGGACACGGTAAGGCTGCAGGGAAAACAGCATTTCTCTATGACACAGCCCAGATTCCCATGGGAATTTGACTCTAAACTGTCCATCCTTTACTGGGATGGGGGTGGTTGGGTTCTCATTCATGGTTCTCATCAGAAGGTTAACCACAAAACCCTGGTAATAGCCACAGCCAGCTTCCAGGGATCCTTTGCTCTCTCCATCCCTGTGATATACCAGGAGATAGCTACATAGATATATTTTTAATTTCTTTTTTTAAAGGCACTTATCTTCAGGGTTTGGAAACGACAGCAGTCTTTGATACTGCTACTCAGGAGTTTATACTGAACACACCAAAGATCTCTGCCATGAAGTGGTGGCCTGGAGACAGTAAGTACCACACAAAATATCTTGGGTTTTGCCTCCTTCAGTTACTCCATATACCCTGGTTAAGTTCTGTGTTTGAGGGCCCAGGTGCTAGCAGAAGATTTCAATAAAAGATACTCACATGGACAAGCAAGTAAGAGAAAGGGGGTTGTTCAAGTTCAAAGGCCACATAGGAGCCACCATCATCTACAAAAACCCCTTGGGTTGCAGGCTGAAGAACTTCACTCAGGAAAGCTCTTGCCTCTGCAGGAATAAATCTTCTCTTATTTTTAAATAATACTCAGACAACCAAAACCTGCAGGGAGGTCATCAGCATAAAGGATTCTAGTCATCAGACAGTCTCAGCATAAAGGATTCAAGTGTGAAATTCTTTGCTCCCTTCAGGAAGGTATTTCACAGAAAATAACTGAAGTCACTGCAACAGCCACAGCACTTCCCACTCTCACCATTACATTAGCTCAAACTGTTTATTTTTTCTCATATTCTGTTACACAACTGTTAATCCAAGCCTCATGGGCAGCAACAGAGGCAGAATGATGGTGCAACTTCTGAGAGCTAAGAGCAGGCTGATTTAGGTTTCCAGCACACACTTGTGCTGACCCATACCTAAGACCCAACACATTATTAGTACTGATATCTCTTACCTGTGTTTATGTTGTACCTTGCTTAAGGGAATGGGGCTGTTTTTCTTCTCACAGTGGGAAGATCAGCAACCCACACAGTGGTCTTTGCGCAGCTGTACATCCATGGGAAGTGCTATGGCATCCATCCCTTCATCGTGCAGATACGCAGCCTTCAGGACCATTCTCTCTGCCCAGGTAAATAACCCCAGACACTGCAGGACTTGTGCAGGTGCTCTGCCTATTTTGCCCTTAAATGTTTTCTAAAACAGTGGGCCCAGGGAGAGTTATAATTGCCAAAACCAAGCCAAGAGAGATAGCCAAGGTGTAGTTATCAATAACCCCTTCCTTTTGATCTGAAGGGAAATTTAACATATCTTCTGCCATATCCAGACCAAGCCCTTGACATAACCCAAAGCCTGGGCTGCTCTGAGCACCTCTGCATTAACACCTCAGTTCTGACCCCAGCCAGCACAGATCCATCTGTCAATGGATCATGGCAACAAACTACTACAAGGCATTCAAATGCCTATTTCACCCCACGGGCAAGATCACCCATGATGGGGAAGAAGCAGAGCTGACCATGCCCTTCTTTTGAGGTCCCCATCCTGACACAAAATGGGGAGCAAGAAGTTCTAGTGGAAATAAGCAGGCTATGTTTTCTCCTGCTGCAGGCATAACTGCAGGAGACATCGGTCCCAAAATGAATTTTGAGCACACTGACAATGGCTATCTCCTGCTGAAGAATGTGCGTGTCCCCAGGGAGAACATGCTGAGCAAGTTTTGTGAGGTATGTGTGGACTCACATCACAAACTTGCTGTCAGACTCTCATTCCACAGCCAGAGAAACAACCGGGACCTGTCTAAATTTGGGACAAAAATCTTCCTTTGAGTGTCAGCAAGTCTCTGAGATTTTACCAAGGGCAGAAGGTCCCTGGATCCTAAATAAAAGCCACAATCAAGAATTCCACAGTCAGAAGCTGGGGATCATGGGGCAGGCAGAATATACCTCTGCCAAAAACAGTAAGAGTTTGTCTCTCCAAATGGATGTCTTTCATCCATCATACATAAAAGCATTGTTTGCATTCAGTGAAGGATTTTCACGTCCATCTTATTCCGTGCATAGCAATTACACAACCATAGTAGTAGTGAATAAGGCAGCATCTGACAGCCTCTCTCTACTCTAGGTTCGACCAGATGGCACCTATGTAAGACAGGGGTCACAGAAGATCAATTATTTCACGATGACAGCAGTGCGCATTTCACTCATTTCAGACGAGGTTCTGACAGCCCTGATGAAGGCTTGCACCATCGCCACCCGGTACTCGGTGGTTCGCCGGCAGTCCAAGCTAAAGCCTGGGTAATGCCATGCATCCTCGTGGGAAGGGGTACATCCATTTGTACACTGTGTTCCCCCATGCCTGTTTTCTTCTCTTTGTCTTATCTTTCAGCCCATCACTGGCTGATTTCCAGACAGGGCATGATAAACATGCTTCCCCATTATTTACATTAATGAGCTTCAGTCAAAGTACAAGAGAATGTTTACAGTTCTTTCCAAGATAAGTTTCATACTCTGAATAGGTCAGTGGCTCACACAGGCAACTTATTCTTTTATAACTGGCCTTCTCCTGTAATCCCATAACTGAGCAGAATCCAAACTGGACAAGTTGCTGAATTTGTATTCCATAGTGTCCTACTAGTGGATGCAACATTAAAATACCTTCCAACATCCAGAAATCTAATATTCAAACTTTAAGCACTGAATTGTATTGAGTGGTGAATCCCCATTATTTTTCAAGAAATATGTTAATTTGAATGAACTACAAAGATCTCTATTTAAATATCCTTTCAAAAGCAGGAAGATCCTAGTCAAAACATGGTTCACTTCAACCACAAACCAAACAGAAGAGCACAGCAGCTGAACTATTGTAATAACCAATTCCATCAACTGAAGTCCTAAATGTACCAACCACATGAAGTGATAAAGAACACCCAAAAACAGCTAAGAAAACTTTAAATAATTCAGATTCAAATATGTTCAGGGAAACATTTTTACACACGGGGCCACAAAGATTCCATTTAAAAAGCCAGAGTTTATCAGGGTGCAATGCCACTGCCTTTTCTGGAACACCTAACAACTTGCTGTCCTTGAAGGCCTCATTCTCATCCCCTCCTGCAGTCCCTGTTCCCCTCTGTACTGACTGACCACACAGAGCCTTTTCTACATCATTAGGCTTTTTTGGGGTTGTTTCTCCAATAGCTCAGCAAGCTGGACAGATTTGCTGCCACACTGTCAGCTCAGTCTTTTTCACACACTGCTTCTTGGTAATGAAAAATGCCATTTTCATTCTGCCATTTTCATTCATTTCAAGTAAAGTAACAGTAGCTATGCCCATGTCCACACTTCCCCTGCTTCATCAGCTGTCTTCCAACAGGGAACAAGAAGCAAAAATCCTTGACTACCAGACTCAGCAAGAGAAACTGCTGCCCCAGCTGGCAGCAGCCTATGCCTTTCATTTCACCAATGACTACCTGCAGGAGCTATTCGACAGAGGGTACAGAGAGATCCAGAAGAAGAACTTTGACATGCTGCCAGAGGTGAGCTGCAGCAGGATTAACTCATACAGCACTTCTGTTCTCTAAATGTTAAAGTATTTTAGCAAACTGGACAAGCATTCCTCTCACCACTAGAGAATGGGATAAAGAGAAAACATGAAGTTCAAATGACGTGTCCCAGGTCTGCAACCAGTCAGCAATAGAATTTGCTGTACCACCCCAAACTTTTTGTTTTAGGAACTATTCCAGAGTGAAAAGTCCTTGAAAAACATGTCCAAAACCTTGTCCCAAGTAGCTGGTGGCACAGAGTGTTATTACACAACTTCATCTACAATGTGCCTGCACGTACATCTGAGCCAAAACCAAAAGTGTGACTTTTTAGAAGGAACAGAATATTTTGCAATTAGGTGCTTGAAATGAAAACATACTCTGAACAAAGGTGGCCAAAGCCAGAACTAGCTGAGAGAAACCCAAAAATGCATGAACTGACTACAGTGTTCCCAGCAGGAGCACGGGCAGCATCCCAGACACCAAAGGTCAGGCTCAGGAAACTGGGTGCTACCACCATTCAAAGGGGAACCTGACAGGGATTTCATGCCCAGGTATTGCACAAAATTTTAAAAAGGAACTTATTCTGAGGATTCCACCTGTAATACTCTGCTTTTTTTTTTTTTTTTCCCTCTCTTTTTTTAACAGCTCCATGCATTATCTTCAGGTTTTAAAGCCGTGATCACTCAGCACTGCACGGCAGGAGTGGAGATTTGTCTCCGTGCATGTGGGGGCCATGGCTACTCCCTGCTGAGTGGACTGCCTTCCTTGTATACCAAAATACTTGCCTCTTGTATTTATGAAGGGGAAAACACCATTTTGCTCCTGCAAACTGCCAGGTAACAATTCAAATGTGTTCACCTAAAAGTATGCCCCCTCATTTATTCAGCCTTTACCACTTCTCCAAAACCAGTAAAACCAGCTACTCCTTTCTCACAGCACCATCTAAAAATACAGCTCAGGACATAAACTATTCATGCCTTCAGTCTAATAAACGTGGAAGTGTGTGGGAACTGGATTATCTCTTCTATTTTTGGTTTGGGGACGTATGCAGGTGCTGTTCTGCATAACCTCATTTTCCTCCTTGCCTGGTAGCACAGCAGAGGTACTGCTGTGAAAGTTTTGTGGTTAATTTTTTAAGCAACCAGTGTGACAATAGTGCCATGTAATGCAATATTGGTACAGTGGGGTTGATTCAGAGGAAGCAAAGTTGTTGGATACTGAAAGTGGATGAGTCATGTTCCTCCAAACAAACAGACTCACGATTATAAAGAGTAGATGAAATACAGGATAAAGAAACTACAGCTGCTTGAATTTTTAATAATGTATGTTTTTACTAGAAGGAGAAAACCAGGGCACTTCCAAGGGTCAGAGCCACCACATTGCTTTATGCTGCCATGCAGACATTTCTGCACTCATTGCTGCTTTTTGCAAGATCAACAGCAAAGTCAAGAGAAATGCTGTACCCTTTTAATTCCAGACCTGGTCAGTCTAGCTCATAGCAGAGGTACCAAAAAACTAAGGAAGTGGGGAATGCTCTCCCCAAGGGTCTCATGTGTTAACATAATGTGACTTGTGTCTTGGGGATCACAGAGGATAAGACTCACTGGTAAAGCTCCAGAGCATTGAGACTCGGGTTGCAAAGTTGATAATGTATCTAATCACTAGACTGCTGAGACTGCTAATATAGCCACAGCAAGTTTCTGCTGAAAACAAAACATCATTATGGATTACTGTAGTATTAAATAAGGCCACCCCTGAGACCCACCACAGATCAGGTTACTGTAAGCAACATGCTCAACAAAAGGTCATTACTTGTTCAAGTCCATTCTGGGCCACTGATGAGATGGGTCACACCTTGCTGCTGCTCACCTGAGCCCACTTTACTTTTTGCATGTCTCATTGCTCTGAGGAGATCACCACCATACCCTGCTCTGACTGTTACCCTCTTCCCAGGTTCCTGATTAAGTGCTTCATGGCAGCCAGTGCTGGCCAGCCTGTGCCACCATCTGTCACTTATCTGGCTGCAGTGAAACACGGGAAGTGTCCAGCCAAGAACAAGTTGGATTTTCTCAGTCCAGATATTTACACTGAGGCCTATCAACATGTGGCAATCAGGTCAGTACAGAAGATGGGAGACAGAATCTCTCTTTGACATCAGAAATGTGTTAAGAGCTGAGCTTCTTCCTTGCTTTAAAGAGAGGTAAAATAAAATAAGTTAAACTAGGATTGCTACCATCTGTTCCTGAAAAAGAAAAGGAAGGCTATGCAGGATTAACAGCCATGTCAGACGTTCAGTATGAAGCTTTCACACCCAGAAGTTTTTAAGCCATGTGCTACCAAACAACTACATCTCACAGAGTTGGTGGCACTGTTAAAGTAAATCCCAGACCACATCACTGAGTTGCCATCCAGTAAAATCTTTATTGGATCCTGAGCAATTCTATAAGAATCTTAAAATTTCACATACCTGAGAAAGTGATGTTTGTTTTCAGTTTGCACCATAGCAAGAACAGAGCCTCTCATTCTGTCTGTAGCCTTTCAATTACACACATTCAGTAACTCAAATAAAAATTATATCATGAGAGGTCTCAGAATTATGTACACAGTTATGGGCTGTATAGGTGCCACCTCTGAAAATCAGTAAAAAGACAACTCTACTGTCATTGAAACCAGTGTAAAAACAGCCACTCTTTGAAAAGCTTCATCAGTGGGAACAGGATTTGAATCCCTGTGTAGAAAAGGAGAAACATAATGTGACAGCAGTCCAATATTACTGTTTGTTTTGCAAACTCTCCTTACACACACACAACCCAAGAAAAGCTCAGCCAAACCCCTGGTAAACTATCTTGGAAGCTGAGAAGGCAGAAATCACTCAGGACCAGGGTGGTCTGGGTTCTTCTCACAATTTATACTTAGATTTTGCATAATCTAAGTTCACTCATACTGACCGTAGATAATTCCAGATGTCAGAAATGCCAGTTTGCACTTTAGTCACACATAACTCCCAAGTGCAAATTCATGCATGTGGGATGCACATACAAGATGCTTTGTGCTTTTTCAATTTTCCAGGCTCACAAGCAGCACAGCAGCAAAACTACAGGACTTGATCCAGTCTGGAGTCAAAAAGCATGATGCGTGGAACCAGTGCACAGTGCAGCTGGTGCAGGCTGCAAAGGTTAGCAAAATTTGTCTGCTTATCTGATGTTTGTCTTTATGAAACAACATGCAAGAGAAATGGCATGATTAGCTTAAAGCTTCAGTGCTGTTTATTGTTTCCTGTTGTCATCTAAGAGACACCACAAAAAGCCTGTCACTGTGGTCTGCATAGTGGAAAAGTTGTATTAAGAAGTAATTCCTTATCTGAAAAATTTGCTGTCTGTATAGGCCAGGTAGAAAAAGACTAGGAGAAATGAAAGGGAGAAAAAATACATTCACAGTTATGCTGCCACTACTGGCAGAATCAGACCTCTCATATCCTGCAACAAAACCCCACCATCTCCAGCCAACACTCATCTTTTTATAAGAATCCAGCAGTTTTGGTGCCCAGAGGAGTCTTTCTAAAGCCACTCCACTGAAATCTGGTGGAGTCACAGCAAAGGATGAAACATGCCTGGTACTTCTTCCATCTGCTGGAAAGATAACTGCAGGGGAAAGAGTGAAAACCAGTGGTAAGTGCAATATTAACAACTGCTGAAAGATAATTCTAATTTACAAGAGACGCTTTCAGCTGAAGTAGCATTGGGACAGAAGCATTTGCTCCCTAAAACAAGTGTGAATTAATACAGAATTAAGCACAAAAGAAGGGAGAAAAGCCCTAAATATTAATGAAAATTAAATCTGTTGATAGTTCTGTATCTCCCAAAACCAAAATTCTTTTTTCAATATGCAATTGAGTGCAATTCCACTGCAGTTATGGTGAAGGCCTTCCTTCCCTTCCCTTCCAAGTCAGATCCACAACCTATTTTAACATCATTAACTATTTCTGAAGAGCCTAACATAAGCAGAGGGCTGGCTGTGGTATCATCAGTGCTGCTGCTAGACTCTTCAGAAAATGGGATCCAGGTCCCTAAGGTCTCATAAGTATTTCAGGGACAGGAAAAGTCATCCAAACCTCTTGAATTTTCCCCATAACTTTAAAATTTTGATATACTGCTGCCTTCTTAGGGCAATTCTGTATTTACTTCTTATTCCATACCTTCCCTGATGATTCACCCACACATCTGGCATGGCAGCTCTAAGAACTGACCCCTGCCAGCTCTCAGCTGAGTGGCTCAGACTCCACACAGGTCAATTGCTTGAGTGGTCACTCAGGGCCACTCAGCTTCTCAGGCAGGTGCTGCAGTCCACATTGGCCTCCACCTCTGCTGCTTCACCGTGCCAGCAGGAAAAGCTGCAGTGCAGGTGTGCCATGCTTACACCTACAGCTGGAAGGGAACTGTGCAGTGGGGGAGTGAACCCACACAGATCCCAGCACCACCAATCAACCCCAGCAGTGTCAACATACCAAAAGTCAGTTTAATTCATCTCCTCTGCATCTTTGCTAATATTTCTATCATTTCTGGGTCAAACATTCTACTGGTGTGTGACACCGAAATTACTAGTTTACTTAAAACCACAAAAGTGGGAGGTAAATTTGGTTGTTTTTCTGTGACAGTGGTGCTTCCAGAGCTGAAGCCTTGTAGACACTCATCCCAAAGTACCATGAGCCCAAGGTCTTCAACAGAAGTCTTCTCCTGTTGATGTACAACCGACATTCACTTACCACACAAGCACATTCCAATGTGCTTCCTTCACATAAACTCTTTGGGATATTGATCAGAACTACTTAGAATAAGTACCAGCATGATTTCTGAAGCAGTTTTCTAGAGTTTAGAAATACCACAGTGTTGACTGTTTACACATTCTGTCTTCTGCTGTCACTGTAAGCCATGAATGCAAAAGGCCTGGTCAACCAGCAAACAAAGGATACAGACTGGAGAAGTGCCAGGGAAATGAAAAGGTTTTATATTCTTTGCAAGAACATTTGAGTCATTTGGCCTACTAAAGTGTTTGAGGTGCATTCACTGTTGATTGCATTTGTTTTCCAGGCTCACTGCCACTACATTGCAGTGAAAAACTTTGCAGAAACTGTGGAAAAACTCGAGACCAAGGCTGGCATCCAGAAGATTATGAAACATCTCTGTGACCTCTTTGCACTACATGGGATCTTCTCAAATTCAGGGGCCTTCTTGCATGATGGATACACATCTGCAGCTCAAATGGACATGGTCACAGCATCCTACCTGGAGCTCCTGGCTGTCATTCGGTGAGCTGCTTTGGCAGGACACACACAGCTATCCAGTTTAGATATAAAAGGGTGCTAGATATAAAACAGTGCTGCTGTACCTATGGCAACATCTCCACAGTCAATTCACCTCATTCAGTTTTTATTTCCATTGCCTGGCAGTTCTGGAAAATGATTGAAACATCTACTCAGAGCTTGTTTTCATGGCAAAACAGACCCAAGTGTCCAGCTCCTCTGCAGTCTCTAAAGTTCTGTAACATGAAGTCTTAAATTATAAATGAAGAAGTAATGAACACTTTATACCATCTGGAGTAGAGTGAAAGCAGGAAAATATGTAGTCGGAGCACACTGGCAGGAGGCAGCCACAGCAACCCATCACACATTGCAAAATCTCCTTAAGCCACAGCTAATGCAGCCTACTCTGTTGCCATGGCTGAGCTGCAACTGGTACCCAAACAATCCTGCCTACAGCTACTTCAGATGCATCTGCTAACACCATTTATTATCAGCTCTGTGAATTCTGAGTTAAGGTGTTCACTTACCACAACACTCACAGAGGCTTTTTGACAAAGGGTTCAGCTTTCACTACTCAGAGCTGTTTGTTTAGAACATAGTAACTTACTGTGAAGAGGAGTTGGTACTGTATCTAAAATTTACCTAAGCCACCAAGAGAGAAACAAGAACACACTATAAGCAAGGGCTGAACAAGGCTGAGCCAAACAGCAAGGGGTTTCAGAACTGATTAACAGAATCTGAATTAAGTGATAAGTGTAACATAACATTTTCAAAAGCCTAACATGTTGTCTTTGGAATTCATTGCAATTTCTGTGTTAGTCCATGTCTTGTTAACAGGATTCAAGAATGGAGTATTTACATATTTACAGTTAATAGAAAGAATATAACCACTTCCTGGTCTGTAGCAAAAACCCAGCCTTTCCCAGACCCTCAGACAGCTCTTCCCCAAAAGAAATTGGAAGATAGAAATGCTGACATTTGAGCAAACCACTTTGCATCCTGGTACCTCAAATGTGAGGTACAGCCAGCACAACCTCCTACACCAAGGATTATGGAAGGATGAGGAAAAAGAAACAATCTCCTGCTTAGGAGATGCTGCCTGTGCTCTGGCTCTCCATGCTGTCACACTGGCCCCTTGACTAGATGGGCCCTTGGATGGGTCAGGGTTGTTTTGCTCTTACAGACATGAATAGAAGAGCTGAACACCTCATGATGAGATAATAGAAATACTGAAAGGTG
The DNA here is from genome assembly GCF_048771995.1 of Taeniopygia guttata. Taxonomy (NCBI): domain Eukaryota; kingdom Metazoa; phylum Chordata; class Aves; order Passeriformes; family Estrildidae; genus Taeniopygia; species Taeniopygia guttata. The sequence goes on from NC_133037.1 coordinate 8,574,953, forward strand.
GATGAAGGTTGAAGATCAGCAAAGCAACTTCACATCAATCTAGTAGGAACTTTATTCCATTTTATAAGACACACATACAGCATAACAAAAATAAAACAAAGAAAGACAAAAATCAAAAGAACAAACTGGCAGAGACTACTGAGAAAAAATCTGACACGAGTCCTGAATTAGTGATGGAGCCCAGGTGATGAAGCCAGGGTGAAGACCCTGCAAACACCCACTCAGCAGTGCAGGCAACTCAGGGCATTAGTAGAACATCACAGAATCACAAAATTATTACAGTTGAAAAGGACCTCTGGAGATCATCTAGTCCAATCTCCCTGCCAAGGCAGGGTCACCTAGAGATGTCTCTGAGGAATCAGAACAAGCAGGATTTTCCACCCACCCAGTAAAGATGAGGATGAGGCACAAGCTTTCCAGGAGAAACCTGGAAACTGCCAAGTTTATCTTTGATTTATTTTCCCATCTTGCAAAGCAGTACCCTCTCAGTAACAGGAATGCCACTCCTGTGCTCTGCAGGAAGGATGCTGTGCCACTGGTGGACGCTTTTGACTTCACGGACCAGAGCCTGAACTCTGCTCTCGGCAGCTACGACGGGCAGGTTTACCAGCGGCTCTACGAGTGGGCTCAGAAGTCACCCACAAACCAGGTAGGGATGAATCACACCTGGGCAACCTCCACAGCAGCCAGGGCAGAAAGTGCTTTTCTTCTAAGAAAAGCAGTACAGATATGAGAGCTTTTAATTCCTCTTTGTAATTAAGAGCTTTTAATTCCTCTTTGTATCACATTGTACAGAATAAGCTAAAATAAAAGTCTGTTTACATATTATGGAGCAGCACTAAATGCAGGGTCTTTTCTATACACTAATGCTTCTACTAGTGCAAAACTTGGGCTTTTAAATATGTTTAACCAGAAAGAGTGTAAGTGTTAAACAAGGCAATTTGATCCCTCATGGTCTTTAGCGCTTTGTTTTCTCAATTCATACATACTGTGGAGTAATGTAAAAATTTTGTGTGACATAAATATGTATTGCTCTGTTTGAAAACTCATTTGGCCCTGAGTGAGATTTTTACTGTGGTAATCGGTATCCCTTTGAAATTCTACAGTTGAACACAAAAGTTGCCTTCAGCAAACATTCAAGTCCAAGCATATTTTCTGAGGTTAAATAGTACGCTGTCCCCTTTGGGATGAGTGTGGTGTGCTGGCGATGAAGGACAGCATGTATTATAGGGAAAAAAAGTCTTGCACATAGCTGAAGTAGCTGCTGGTTTGTTGGTTGTTTTTTTTTCCTTAAGTAGTGCAGCTTTATGTATTTCAGAGACTGTTCTTAAGAAAAAAAAATAGCCTTTCCCTTCTTAATTGCCATTAATTCCCTTCCACATTCTCTTTCTGAACAGATGAGCCCAGCCTACGAGAGGTATTTGAAGCCACTTCTGCACAACACGCTATCGAAATTATGAAGAACATGTTCAAAGTGAAGGGCAACATTTCCTCCTGTTCTTTGTGCAGCAGTACATTTATGAAACATCAGTAATGACTAATCAGAATTAATAATCAGTTGCTTACTTGCAGTTACAACAAGTATGAAAGATTCTCAGCCAGCCATTTGCAATTAGACAGATGCCAACAGCGCTGAGTGGTACCTGCTGCTGTGAGACAATCTAGTCAGGAATGGTCCAGGGTTCACTGTTTTCCATCCTGAAGTGTCTTGACAGCATCAAAACTCTCTCATTTGACTTTCTTATTCTCTTTCTAAATCCACTTTATCATGATTAAGGGGAAGAAAAACCACCACCACACTGTGAACCCTCTCTCAGTGTGCTGTAACTATGTAGTGCCTTTAAAAAACCCAAAACAACCAACTTTACTAAAAAATCCATGATTATTTGTTTTTAGGAACAAGTAGTTCTCTTCAATCAGAAAGCATATTAACAAGTGCATCTGTTTTGACAATTAAAATAGCTCTTGATTTGCTCAGTACTGGAATATTCCTGCCTAATGAAGATGCAGACAAAGCTGATGCCAGCTCCAGTCTGCAGAATTTACCTTCCCATTAATAGGCTGCTCCTTTCTATAAATCTTGAGCTCCAATAAAGTGTATTATTTGGAATACTGCTTCTCTAATTATTATTCTTCATAATTATGGAAAGGGCAAGCTGATCCAGGCCAGTCATTAATTTGCTCATAAATGAAGTGTTGCAAAGAACATCTTGTGATTATAATTCAATGCCAGTTAACACGAATATTTCTTACCATGTGTTGTAAGAAAGAAACAACTTCTCCTGAGCTTCATCAGTTCTGCTTCTCTTTCCTCCTTGATAGCAAGAAAAAAATCTCTCACTGCTGCCTCTTATTGCATAAGTCAAAAACCTGCAATGTATGAACAGGAAGAGACAAAATATGACAGAGAAATACCCCCCAAGACAGCCTTTCGAGCCAGATATGGGATGGAAAGCCTCCCACTTACTTGGGACAAGAACTTCATGGGAGAACAGGATCTACTCCATGAAACAGATACCAACTCCCTTTACTCCCAGCTGCAATCAAGTTAGATCATAACCAGAAATTCTACTAATAACTATGACAAAAGGACCAGGATAAGTAGAAATGTCTGTATGAAATTAAGTAAAGCCACAGAATTTGAGTGACTTGACTTTAACATCACTAGAAAAAGCATTCAGCAGTTGGAATTTATATATATAAAATACTGCATAAAGTGCTGACAAACCAGGCAACTCTATTAGCAGCTACAAGTATTTAGGCTCTGTGTTCCCTCCATCCCTACCCCTTTAGCCAGTACAAATATTTGCCATCTTTCTATCAAACTAAAGCAGTTTTCAGAACACAAGCTTTGTTTATAATGACATTTTAATGAACTGATTAACATAAAAAGGAACAAATTACACCATTAATTGAAGAAACCAGGGCCCTACCAGAACACCCAAACTACTCCGCAGCACAAAAAACAGGATTTGGGTGGGAGGTTTTTTGTTTGGTTGGGTTTGGCTTTTTTAAGTATGAAAATTCTAAAAGACAAAGAGAAAATACTAAACAGTATTCTGTATTTCACATTTTTATTAGCTTCTTCTGGCAGGCATTACACTTGGGAATAATATTGCACCAGGCATTAAAAATATGAATTCTACCACAGGGACATTTTGCATTTAGAATCCAATATAAATATTTGTAATCATATTTCCATGGCTACAGATAATATTTGGTTGCTTGATTTATATGCATAGAAAGAAACAGTTGTCATAACTGTAAGAAACTGTACTTATCAAGTACTTTTAAAGGGTGGGATTTGTTTTCCTAGGATATTACAATACTGTTTATTGATTTAGAAACTAAATTAGTCTACACAATAGCAGCTTCTCCCCAACTGCATTTTAAAATCTTTTTTGTTTCTTGCTCCCAGTGTCATAGCATTAGATGAATTAGAAACCATTTAAACGAGAGGTAATTTTAGCACTTTGAGTTGAGTCAGAGAATTGTGTTAATGACACAAAATACCCTATTGTACTGATTCTTCGGACTCCCTCTTTCAAACAAAAAGGTGTCTTGACTGAACAGGCACATGCACGGTTTTTTTTTCTGAACTGGACAAAAGAACAGTGCTGCTAGAGAATGGAACTCCTCCAGTCCTCACTGATAAACAATAAATAGTCGTATAAAAAAAGCCCATATTGTTGCTTTAGTCAAAATCCAGACTCTCTTGGGTTCACTGTCCAATTAAGTTGCTAATCACTGAAGTGGCTCCTGTGGAGTCAGAATCAGTCATCTGTTTTCCGTGCCAGTCTACAGAAAGTCCAGTTGTGTTCCACTGTGTTTTCGTTGGCACGCTCGCTCATGTGATGGACTCTGGTGTTCCTGATCGTGAAGCCTTGCTTTGTGATGTACTCCATGAGATGGACTCGCAGCGACACTTCCTGGTGGTAATCACACGGGCCGAAGGTGAAGGACACCTGGCAGTCCCTGGTGTCCATCATGTGCTTATTCCACTTGGTGAAGTGGTTTGAAATGCCTTCCAGTAGTGCATGGACTTTCGTCGTGATGGTGAGCTGCGTGATGATCACAGCCACTGGGTTGGAGTACTTGGAAAGCTTCCGGGTGCTGGACAGCTCCACCACCTCCTCAAAGGTATCCACAGGATACAGCGGCTTGGGGTCATTAAGACACTGAATTAAGGGTTCAATCTGATAGAAGTCTGCTTCCTTCCGGAGCAGGTCAAACTCCTTGAAGTCCAGTGGCAAAGTGAGCTCTGAGGTCCTTAAAAAGTTAAGAACATAACGGAAAAGTGGTCCATCTCTGTCAATAAAGTAATTGCCCTGAGAGTCCCTGGCAGTGGGGAAGTCTCCCCTGAACATGGCCCCGAGCATTGAGTCAGGATATCTCGTTAGAGTTGTGAGGGAGGTCGTATACATGTGTCCACCCACATTTAGCGTGACTGGATCAGTCATCTAGAAAGAGAGAAATTGCAGAGTTTATCAAGCCCCAACAAGAAGATTCGATCACCTTGCTGACACACACGGCAAATACTGCTGGAAAACTGGGGGGAAATCACACTTCTGTTCAACGCCTCTATTTGTTCAAACCTGAACAAATCCAAGCCACCTAGCAACAAGGCACAACTGGCAACTAGACAGGATGATACTTAGCATGCAGAATGCACATTTCCAGAATGCTTTAGAAATCTTAACAACTGAGCTACTGTCGCAGGATCAAGTTTAGCATTCGGGCAGCAAGTTTTTTCCTATTCTACAGATGGGGAAATGAGAACAGAGAAATTTCCTGAAGAACAAGTTAGTCAGAATGAGGACCGGCAATGTTCCTTACTTTCACAATCTGGCTCTCATTCTAGAACAAAATCAAAACCAAAAAAACGGGAAAAAAAACAAACATTAAGCCTCTTTTCATCCCTCAAAAGAGGAAGACAGTGCAGGTTTAAACATAGGGGACCAAGAGCTCACAATCAAAATAATCCACACTTTGGCTCAGAGGCTTTGTTAAAACAGGCAAGGAAGAAAAAGAACTTTCAGCTTTTAACTCTAAAAAGAAATATTTATTAACAAATTAGCATGCTGCATAGAAGTGGGGAGCAGAGCACAAACCAGTCTGCATCAGATTCCAGATAGCACATGAGGAAGCAAGAGAGAAAGGAACATAAATCCCATCTGGCCACCAACTCTAAAAACCAGGACTGCAGCCAGCCAGAAAAAAGAGACATATGCATGGCAGCAGAATGAGAAGGGGAGAAAAATAAGATGTGCTTGTCTACTTTGACACAAGATTTACAAGAAAAAATACTTTTCTCAATAAATAAAATGACAAAAATCCTTAAAATAATAAGCAAAAAGCATGAACTATTTTCAGCATTTTTGTTAGGAAAACGGTAACAGGGCATCAGTTCAGTCCTGGCTGATTGTCCCTAGCAAATGTGAACCTGGGCACTCCCCACAAATTGCACAGGAGGTGCAGCACTCCAGGGAAGGTGTTGTAAAGCTATTTTAACAGGCATAGTTTTCCTTCTCTCACAACTGAAGCTCCATCTACAGAAGGCAGATGTGGAAGGATTCTTGCTGCAAGACCTTGGAAGCCCAGTTGTAGTGCACAGTGCACACTTGCACTCACCATATATCCCCAGTCTCCATTATCCATCTGTTCACGTGCTTGAGCTGTGGTATTCCAAGTTAAACAGAAGGCTGCTGAAAGGATACACAATTCCTCTCCTCTTATCTTCCTGCAGGAAAAAGCACACACAAACACAGAACAAAACATAGCAAACCATCAGTACCTACAAGAACACCAAGGGGAATGCTTTCCAATCAAAGACAGGCTCTCTGCCAGGAAAACATTCAGCTACAAAGTCTCTTTGCAGGAGAATCTGCAAACCCTCTTTTCCCTCCTTCTCCCATCACATTACCTACAGGACCGTCTCTGGAGCACACGTAACCACTCCACTGGTTGCCTGAACATCCCAGTTTTCTTGAAAAACAAGCAATGTGCCTCTGAGGGCAATACACATTCACAAGCAACCTTTCACCTGGGAAACTGTGAGTACTTTGAAAGACAGATGCCATTTTCCCAATTAAGAAAGTTTATTTAGCCACCTCTGAGGTCACACAAGTGATCCGTTAATATTAGTCAACATTCCCATGCTCCAGTTTCAAACTGCTCAGAAAAATAAATTGAGCATGAAAGTCAATGAACACTAAAAAGAAAAAACCCTCACTGCAGAATTAATAATTCAGTAGTGGAGAACTGCAACTGATAGCAAGAACATTAATCTACAGACAAAGAGTATGAAAGGACTTCCCAGACACCTACTCTCAAAAGCAATCTCTGTAGGGACAAGCCAGAGGACATCTAACATGCTGTCAACACACTCCAACAAAAGCAATTTGAGAAGAGATTCATGCTGTGACTTCCCAGCAGATGCTGAACTGTTGACTTGCATAACAAGGGGACTGTCCAACAGGAGCACAAGGCAAATCCACAGCCAGGCTGGCAGCTTAAGAAGGGGGAAGTGAATGACCTCAGACTCCAGTGTTGATTTGCCAAAGGTGGCCTGTCAACCTTGTCAAGCGATGGAAGGACAGGGAAGCGAGTTGTCAGTAAGCCTTTATCCCTACCCAGAGCCTGCCTCTCTGCTAGAATTGCTGAAAATTTAGGTCAGCCTGTTTTAAGTAGGGTAGAGCTTCTCAGCTTTGTTTATTTTTACATCTTAAAAGACCACACAGTTCCCAAGACTTCTGGTCCCATCCTCTTTACTAACAAACTTCAGTATACAGCCACCCAGCTGAAGACAGCACAATGATTTAGCCAAGCCAGAGCCCCACATTCCAAAACAACTGAATGTTCACAGTTAATTCCCAAACAAAAAAAAGATAACTTGCCCTTCTCATTCCTAGGAAATGAGGTTGGTTTCATTCACCACAGAAGAAGGCATCACATCCCACCTCTCTGTGCCCTGCTGCCCTGCCCAAATCCACAGCCTGGGCAAAACAGTGCCCAGCAGGTCAGGTCTTTGGGACCCAGCAGCACAAGCACAGCCCCAGCTGCATCTCAGGTGGATTAAAGAGTAAAAAAAACAAAATCAGTATATGAAAATAGTGAGGTCAGACAACACAAGACTAACTAAGGAATACTAAGGTACAGAACAAGTCATACCAGGATCCTATTTTTACAAATTAGAGACAGAATATGCCTCAAGAGAGTACATTAAAGCACATCCCCCTACAGCAGATAAACCTGGAACGCCAGCTCTTTTGCCAACCTCTGTAATTATTTTTTTTAACTCCTCAAAAATCAAGAAGTGAATTCTTTCAGGGTTTTGCTGTTTGATTTTTCATTTTGTTTTGTTTTTTGGGTTTGGGCTTTTTTATTTGTTTGTTTGGAGAGTGGTTTTTTTGTTTGGTTTTGGTTTTTGGGGTTTTTTTGGGAATTGTCACTCAAGTACAGTTTGTAAACTTTTAGCAATAAACCAGACCTTTTAAATTCTAGGACTTGAATGTGTTATCCTGATCAAGTACAAGACGAGGATAACATGTAGATGCATTAAAACCATATGAGACTGTACAGGTTTCTGATAATCACTTGAAAGTGAAATGATGCAGCCAGCCAGAAACCTCACCAGTAATCATGACAGAAGAGATCTGCAGTCTTAATAAAATTAACTCAAATTACACATCCAGAATATTTCAAAGGCAGAGATGTCCATCACTGTTATTTTAACTAGTGAATATGATGTTATTTTGGTCAGCATGTAAGTCCAGTACGGATGAATCAAGACTTCATCAGGGAAAGAGAGAGCCACTGCAAGCCAGTGCAAAGGCATGGTTTAGTCTTTGATCACAGCATTGCTGTGTAACACTGGAGTAAAAAATTTACAAGAGCAATCATCTGAAACAAACCTGGCCCTCAACACAGAAGGGGCATGGAGAAATCTCTGTGACCATTGTGTAAGGACCCAGAACCACAAGCACACACAGACCTCCCTGGCAAACCAGTGCTGGAGCAAGATGTGCCACACAAAAGGATGACACCAGGAGGTCATCCTAAAATGCCCGAGTGTGATCCCAACTCTTCACTACTTTCTTTATCAGCCTGGGAGCTCTGAATTTCTAGACAACTTCAGAGGTGAAAGTAGCTTAGTTTGGGGACAACCTGAGCTAAGGACTCACCAACCACATCACAGCAAGGCTGAGGATGGATACCCTTCATAACAAGTGCCCTTTCAATGATGCTTTAAATCCTCCTGAATGGGATACAATGATCCTCAGTGGGGGTGGGCAGACACTCCATCCATCCTCCAGCACAGGCAGCCTCAAGCCAGCTCTGTCCTTGTGTCACACACCAATGGACTGCATGCAGGGACAAGCTTGCTAACACAGCTACTCCTGTCCAGACAGCAAATTACAGATGACATAGTCATATCCCAAGGCAGCCTACATTTGATAACCACAAAAAATATTTAAAGTGAAATTCAGTCAAACAAACTGCTGACACAGTTCAGCCAAATGGGATGTCTCTCTCTGGTGGGAGCAGAAGTGCACAGATGGTGTCAAACCACAGTCCTGCTGTCGTGACACTGCTCTGCGTGCAGGGAGAGGACACACAGCAGTGACACGGTCGCTGGGGCTCCTGCCACAGCCCAGCACAGCCAGAACTGGAATGGCACAGTGAGAAGCAAGGAAAGCACTCAGGTCATCACTTTATACCCGACACACCAAACTGGATACCTGCATTTATAAAACACTCACTCTTATTTCATATGTTATGACTCAGAGGATTACAAGGCTGTTTATCAGCAACACTGCTGCAACAGGTAGTGCCACTAACTCCAGCAGGGCTTCTCCCAGAACAGAGCTGCAAACCAGTTTGCAAGCTGAAATTCAAAGAAAGCATTTAAGAGTCAGATGAACGTCTGCATCTGTGAAAACACACACACAGACACACACACACACTCGGGCCAGGCCAGGGGATGCCAGCAGCCCTGCCAGGCATTCACACTGCTGGGACTACAGGCTACCAGCACTCCTGGAGGGACCCTTGCAATGGTGCAACATGCAGTTACTCAGAGGAGGAGCAGAAATACACCAAGCTGTTCTAAGTCAAGAGGCACAGACCACCTGATTTGCTCTGGATGTTCTTCATCTAGTTCTTCAAACAAAAGAATTAAGGGATTTACATCTTTCATGGGCAGTTTGGTATCAATATAACAGCACAGGTTGTTTAACCTCAAGAGTTACCTTTGATTCCTATGTCAATAGAGAGATGGAAGTAATTCTAGCAGTGGCAACTTAAAATGAAAAAGAGCAAGGTAAGACTCTGACACACACTTGGCATTTCAGCTACTCACCCCCTTTGTGAGCTCCCTGCCTCTCACACTTAGATCTCACAAGATGAGAAGAAACTCCATCTACCAGCACAGTTACGCTGTACAGGGACAAGCTCTCTCTTTCCCAGCCAGTCAGAATATCTGAAAGGCAAGTTCTTACTGCAAATTATTGGTGACTCACCTGAACTGACAAACACTGAGCAGCACCAGTGCTGACTGCTCTCCACCAAACTACAGTGAGCTGATGGTCTGCAGAGCACAGAGTTCCAGCTCTGTGCCACCCTAACCAGGGGAGTGAGGAGGACGAGCATTCTCAAAACAACCGGTTACCAAATTTTCTGGGAATTCAGGAGATCAGCTTCACTAAAGAAAGCACCTACCGCCTTCAACACACGTCAAGTTTATCATGACTAATGCAGTTTATTAGAAGTTAACTTAGCTCTTGCTTTTCTTGACCTGTTTTTTACTAATACTCAGTCTTTACCTCAGGCAGGATGGAAAAGCACTCACGCTAGCCACTCAACATTTTCACTCCTTTATGTTTAATTGCTTCACTATGAATTCCAAGCTCCTGAAGTTTCCATCCCTTGCCCAAGGAGCTCTACGACATTCTAAGTCCTGATTCCAAACCTTTATTTGAGCCCACATTCCAGTACAACTTTGGCCCTCCTATAAGAGACCCAAAAGAGGACTCTAAATATCCAGCCTGGTCCTGCTGAAGCAACCCAGGGCACTCAGCCTTCCAGGACCTGTTATAATAATTGGGGTTTATCCATGTACTTTGCTTCTGTGATATTAACCAATGTTTTTCCAATGAGGAAACATATCTCTGAACAGTTTAGGCGGAGGGCAGGTGTCAGAAACATCGAATCTGCCTACACACAGATACGAACCAAGGAGTGACAGCTACATGGGACAGAAATCCCCCCTGAAAGCCCAGAGTGGGGTCCAGGGCCTCAGCAGGAGCCGGGAAGTGCCGTTTCCATGCCAGAAGAGCCAACGAGACCGTGGTGAAAGAACTCTCCCCCGGCTCAGAGTGATTCAGCAAAGGCGCTGGGAGCGAACCCGTTCTGCCTCTCTCCCCGCTTTAAGTGACCCAAGAGCGCACGGCCCGACCCCCGCCCCAAAACAGAGTCCGGCTCTGCCTCCTCTGCCGCGGGGGGCAGGACCCGCTCCCGCCCGGCCCGGAGCGCAGCCCGCGGTCCCGGCCGCTCCCTGCCCGGGATCCCCGCCGGGCGCCGCGGCTCCCACCCGGGCATCCCCACCGCGCCGACCGGGAACGGGACCCGGTCCCGCCTGTCCCGTCCCCACCCGAGCCCGGGGCCTCCGCTCCGCGCGCCCGGCGGGGCACGGCCCCGGGAGCCCGGCCCGGCACCTGCCCCGCTCGCCGCCCGTCCCGCCGCGCCGCGCTCCCGCCCCGCGCCGCCCCCCGCGCCGGGGCAGCCCCGCGCCCGGCCCCGCACTCACGGGCGCAGCTCTCGGCGCTGAGGCGGAGCCCGGCGGCAGCAGCGGCGGCGGGGACAGTGCCCGAGCCCGGAGCGGAGCCGCCGGCGCGGGCGGGGACGGCGCGGGGGCGTGTCCCGGCGAGCCCCGCCCCAGCTGCCGGGGGCGGGGCGGGGCGGGCGGGCGCGGCCGGGCCGCGCGTTCCCGCCGCCCACGGTCCGCCCGGCGCTCGGGCGCGTCCCCGCGAGCGCGTCCCCGCGGGGCTGCGCGCGCCCGGCCGGGGCCGCGGGGGGCCGTGCGGGCGCGCGGCCCCGCGGGGATCCCCGCGCGGCCCCGGTGCCGGAAGTGGCGCAGGAGGCCGCGCGCCTCTCGCCGCCGTTCGCGCGGCGCGGGCGCTCTCGCGAGAGGCGGGGGCGGGGCGGGCGGTGCAGGGCGAGAGGACACGGGCAAGATGGCGGCGTCTGCCCTGCGGCACCTGGCGCTGCGCGCCCGCCCGGCCCCGCACGGCCGCGGCGCCCGCACCCCGCTCCTGCGGCTCCCGCAGCGCCGGGGGCTCCGCCTCTCCGCGCCCGCCGCCATACAGGTAGCGGGGAGCGCTGCCGCCCGAGCGGGGCTCGCGCCCCTCAGCGAAGGGTCTGGCCCCGGGGCGGGCGGGCGGTGAGGGAACTTGGGCCCTGGGCCGAGGTGACTCCCGGCGTGAGGGGAGCGTGTCCCCGCTCAGCCCGCCTGTCTCGCAGGTGACGGTGCGGGACGCGCTGAACCAGGCGCTGGATGAGGAGCTGGAGCGGGACGAGCGCGTCTTCCTGCTGGGCGAGGAGGTGGCACAGTACGATGGCGCCTACAAGGTACGAGGGAGGCGTTGGCGGACAGGGAAAGGGCCTCAGGCGGGCGCTGACTCCCTTCTCCTGCCCTGCAGATCTCCAGGGGTCTCTGGAAGAAGTACGGGGACAAAAGGGTGATCGACACCCCGATATCCGAGGTAAGGCTGCCCTCTCGCCTACCGTGGTGATCCCTCCATCAGCTGCTCCCTGGTGCTTATCCCTTGGTTTTCCTCTCTTTCAGATGGGCTTTGCAGGAATCGCTGTTGGTGCTGCTATGGTTTGTACATTTGCATTTCTCTACTTCTGGTTTTAAAGATTAAACTTTTTATGTCAAATAGCATATTTCATGCTTTTATGTAAAAAACCATATTTCAATACATTTAATAGGCAGGGTTGAGACCAGTGTGTGAATTCATGACGTTCAACTTCTCCATGCAAGCAATCGACCAGGTGATCAACTCTGCTGCCAAGACCTGTTACATGTCTTCAGGATCCATCTCTGTTCCCATCGTGTTCCGGGGTCCCAACGGCGCCGCGGCCGGCGTGGCTGCCCAGCACTCGCAGTGCTTCGCCGCCTGGTACGGCCACTGCCCCGGCCTCAAGGTCGTCAGCCCCTGGAGCTCGGAGGATGCCAAAGGGCTGCTGAAAGCATCCATCCGGGATGATAATCCAGGTGAGCCCGGAGGTCGTAGCAATACCTGGCACTCGATCCTAAGGAATGGCTGGTTTTCCCCACAAAAACAAAGATTGGTTAAACCCTAAAGCACTCAAGGTTGATTGGTGGCAATTGTAGGGTGTGTAAAAAGACACAGAGGGATTCAGCTTTCCCTAACAGTCCCCTCCATGCTAACACTAGAGTGATTTTGTGCTGCTGCCAGGTGCACAGTTTTAGTGCTAGTTTGGTATCAACCAGGAAACCTGGAAGCATTTATAAATCTACCATAAAGGGTTTAAAAAGGGTGAAGATGCGTTAGGAGGATTATATTATTATATTCCTGCATATATAGTGCCTATATAACTCAATTTTACAAATCATGAGATTTAAATGATAAATTCAGAATTTCCTTATTTAAGAGCAGGGCAATGTTTGATATTCATTTTTTCACAAACAGTAATTAAAAGTATGAGATCTTTCTAAAAATAGTGATTGTACTGTCATGTACCAAAAGTAAAATAGCTCACCTCATTCCAGAGTAGTTGTAGAAGTTTTTTTAAATATTTCATTATTGAAGTAAAGACAGATTTACTTTTTTTAAAATTTCTTCCGTAAACATAGTCCTCACTCCCTTGTTGCCTGGGTGGGTTTACTATCCTGAGCTGCAGGACTGTTAGCGGTCAGTGCAGGCCTGTGCCTGCAGGTGTCCATGCTAATCAAAGTATGTTTCCTTCTAGTTGTGATGCTGGAAAGTGAATTACTCTATAGTGTTCCCTTTGAAATGTCTGAACAGGCACAGTCAAAGGAGTTTGTTATTCCCATTGGAAAAGCTAAAATAGAAAGGCAAGGTAAGCTGAGAATGCATTTGTTTCCTTATTAATTGACATGCTTGGAGACTTTCTAACCTTTGGCTATTCAGGGTACTGCTATCATGGGGCAAAGGAAAGTATTTCAGATATTCTTTTATCCAGTAGTGTGGTTTCGTGTTCTGTTGCCTTTACAAGGAAATATTACCTGATTGTCCATATCTCAGCTTAAACTATACTCTTCTAAAAGATTCCATAAAGGATTTGTTCTGTAATGTAGAAAAAAGCTTTAAATCTCAAGAGATTTTTTTCTACCACTTGTTTCTGTTCTAGGAACTCATGTTACATTAGTAGCACACTCAAGACCCGTTGGCCATTGTTTGGAAGCAGCTGCTGTACTTTCCAAAGAAGGTGTAGAGTGTGAGGTGAGTGGGGTTTGGGTTACTTTTCTATATCCCTGAAGTGGGGGAAAAAAGTAGCATTTTCTTGTTGAAGTGCTGCAAAACTACAAGGGTCTTAATGCTTGCAAGTGCCTTGACAGCATGTGCCTTTCACGTTTCTGAGTTAGGGATCTTTGTCTTTGGAGTCAGAACAGCTGGAAGTGCTGAAGGGCCCTGTACCCCAGCAGAGGTGACTGAAGGCTCAGATCAGAGCCAGGATCACACTCTCCCTCCTCCCCAGGTTATAAACCTGCGAACCATTCGGCCGATGGACATCGAAACAGTGGAAGCCAGCGTGGTCAAGACAAACCATCTGGTAACCGTAGAAGGAGGTTGGCCCCAGTTTGGAGTAGGAGCTGAAATCTGTGCCAGGATCATGGAAGGTACTCAGTTTCACAGCACATTGATCTCATTCCCTATTCTAAATCCTGATTATTCTTGATGAAGCCAGGCAAAAGCAGAGTTACAGGTAACATCAGATGAGCTGGAGCTGTCTTGCTCGAGATTTTCATAGGGTGGGTGACCAAACCCCAGAGTGCATGAACACAAACAAGCCAGAATGCTGCCTTCTGGAATATTAAATTGTTTAAATAGAGTAACATTCAGAAATTGAATCAAGATAAAACCATAGTACTTGGCAACCTGACACTGTCTTCTGTTTCAGGACCTGCCTTTAACTACTTGGACGCTCCAGCTGTGCGTGTCACCGGTGCTGATGTCCCCATGCCTTACGCAAAAATCCTAGAGGATAACAGCATACCTCAAGTGAAGGATATAGTATTTGCAGTGAAAAAAGCTTTGAATATATAAGCTGTAAATAGATGTTTTAAAATCCTGCTCTACAAGGCATTCTTGGTCTTGGGCATGTTGTATGCATAATTTCTGTTGTGTAAGCTCCGTGATCTTTTGTACAGTGGGGAAAGTATAATGACCTCCTAAAATATTTATATAGGGTAACCCCCCCAAGCCACACTTCCTATATGCAATGTGGTAATGCTTGTTTGTTCAACAGTACAGCTGGGTTAGTGCTACTGTTTGTGGAGAAACCCTGTTCTAAATTCAGAGTGAGGGAAAAATCCTCTCTTTTTGCTTGGCTTGTAAGTACCAGAGGCGCTGTGTTGAACCTGCTGCAGCAGTGATTGAGTGCAGAGCTGCAGAGAGCAAGAGCAGGCCTCGAATGCTGTACAGCTGCAGGAGCCTGTGGTTGCAAGGCTCATTAAATTGGAATGATCAGGCTGAGCACTGAAGCCCAGCCCATCAGGGCAGCAGTTCACTGCAACTCTGAGCAGAGGCTGCGGCAGCCCAGGGGCTGGGTTCAGAGATGGTGGCTGTTTGAAGAGCACTGCACATGCAGAAAGGTTTCTGAACAAGAGCTTAAATAAAGATCCTGAACCTTTCCTCTATGTGATGGGAAACAATACCTAATTTTTCTTTACTAGCTGCCACATAACGGTGATGTAAAAAAAAAAAAAAAAAAGTGCCCAGATGCTTTGCTTTTACTACTCCAGTTTTTTTGTGGGTTTTTTTTTTTTTTTTTTTTTTTTTGAACTCCCAACCTGGGCTGACAACAGCACAGTCTTGCTATCGTTCTTGCAGTGCAACATGAATTAGTGTATTCAGCTGCACTGAGCCTAAGCAGCAGGTGTGTGGGCTGTGTATGAAGAGCTAGGACACATTCAGAGCAGCCTTTTGCAGATCACTGCATCCCAGGGAGCTCTGCCAGGCTTCCCTCAGCAGCTTCTGGTACAGAGGGAAAGCTGCCTTGAGGAGCCTGTGCAGCAGGGTCTGCTCTGCCCCTCAGGTAAATGTGGGGAGAGGATCTGTAAGCAGACAGAAGAGCTTGGGTCCTGTTTTTGAAGAGCCAGGAATACTTCCCAGGGTATTTCCTTTAGCAGAGGTGCTGCTCAGTTCTTGGGAGGTCTGGCTTGGAGGTTGAATCCCACTGGAACATATCCACCACATGCTGCTGAAGGAATTCCATTAACATTTTAATAAAAATGACTGAATATCACAGGTTACATGAAACTTTGTACAGACATTCTCTGCATAGTAACAAACACTGATGTACTTGAATTTAAAAAAATGGATTATCTATAATCCTTTAAAGTGCAATTTGTTTAAGGTTTTAAATCAAAAAGGATCTTTCAATAAAGTTTAAATGATAGAATTAACTCAAAGTAACTTTTCATTTAATTAAATCAACAATAACATCCCAGTGCCCTATAGCCTCCCACTTCAACTGCTTCCTCATTTAAAAACACTTTCCCCTAGAGCTGCAGGTAGGATGTCCATTTAAACAAGCTTCATGAGACAGCATTTTAACTCCACCAGCAAACATGGTGGGAATAAGATTTAATTCTCCAGTTCCCTCACCTGTGCAGTACGTTTTAAGGGTTGGATTATGTAAAACATTGTTGACTCCATGCAGCAAGAATTAAGATGAGTTACAAGTGCATGAAAAGAGTTGAAAAACTGAGCAGACTAAAACTACATTCCTGTCATTTGAAAAATGGGGTGGAATGGAGCTAGGAAAAATGCATTTATTTACCATCATCATGGTGATTCCTATTTTCAGATTTTTTAAATTCAGCTGTATAGGAGTTGCTTACCCCTGAAACTGTAGCTAGAGAACACAGTTCTTGCAGCCAAGTAGAGACCAGAGTACTTTATGCCAGCATGGCAAAGCAACTCGGGCAGAGCAGTGCTGTCCCTCAGGAACGCTGAAACCCGGGAGAAGGGAACCCGGGAGAAGGGAACCCGGGAGAAGGGAACCCGGGAGAAGGGAGCTGCAGCTGCTGTGTGCTGGTGGGTCCGTTGCTGGTCAGGAGGGTCAGCACAGGAGGGGGAGAGGGAATTGAATCCTGCAGTGACCAGTGGCCTCAGCTGATCCTGGGAGCACTGTAGTCGCACGTCTGTGTTCTCTTCAGAGTTCCTTTCTGGAAGTTTTGAATGGAGCTGAGCAAGGCTCCCCGGCCTGCGCTGGGCTCGGGCCGCGCCGCGGGCACCTCTGTGCTCGGGGGAGGAGCTGCTGGCGGCGGGGGCGGCGGGGGCGGCGCTGGGGGGATGGACGATGCTCCTGAGAAGGTGGGAGAGAAGGGGGAGTTTGATTATGCCGGGGATGTCCTGCCCCAGAGGCCTGCGGCTGCTTGGCTGGATTAGTCCCATCATCCCCTGAATGCCAGTGGAGTGTGAAGAACAGAACAGATGGAAAATGCCGAAGTGATCAAATCCCTCTATCTGCAGGTGAGTCATGTCATCTGAGATGCCTCTGAAATGAAGCCTGAAGGGCCTCAGGACTCAGATGCAAAACATGACTCATGTGTGATCATGCACCAAGGAAAACAGAGATTGCTGAACGGGACTTCCCAGATTCAGCTTCTCCTTTTTGTCCCTAGTGAGGCACTTTGTTCTTTGGGATATGAACAGTAACGAAGACTGGAAGCAAATTTTACTACCTGTTCTTACTTACATAACTCACTTGACATTCCTATGAATGAAGAACCACATCACTGTAGTATCTGTGATGACCATTTCGCTTGGCCAGATTATACTTCAGTTCTACAGTCGTAACTGCAGATAGAGTTTTCTGAAAGTGTTCTACACTTCCAAAGTTCTGGCTGACTTTCTCCAAATATGTTGTAACACATGGTTGCTTTGACAGACTAAATGAATCACAACACAGTCACACACACCTCCAGCCTGCCTCTCCTGTTCCCACCAGCCACCTTTGTACTCTGTCCCTTGTTCACTTTCTGCTTCACATGCAACCTCAGCCTCCACACCCTGACTCCCTGGGAAGCCAAAGCCCACAGTGGAACATGCAGCTGGTCCAGCAGTGAGGGCCTGCATGGAGCTGTTTCCTGGCAGTTCCCATCCAGGCAAGTGGCTTCCCTCTTTTACCCCAGGCACTCTCCCAAGCACCCTGATCTTGTGCAGCTCTGCTGCTCAAGTCAAATAATAAGGGGCTTATCTTGTTTCATATTTTGGAAGGAGTAGGACCATAATTATTAATATCCTGGTACTACTCAGCAGCGAATCTGAACTATCTAGAGCATGAGTTATGCCATAGGAAGACTGAAGAGACAAATGACACCTATTAACACTTGCTTCCAGTAGCTCTGACCTACAAAGAGGAATATACTGGTAAGTAGCAAGAACTGTGATACTGGGCAAGGTAAAACAACATTAAGGCAACCAAGAGACTGTTGTTCCTGAAGTAGAACTGCTTGGTAGAAGTGAGCAAATTCAAGTAATTATCTAACATTATGCCACTGACTCAAAAGAGATTTGATGAAGGATAAAGCTCAGCTACAGAAAAAAAGCAGATAAAAGTTCTCCATGCTCCATTTGTCTCTCAATTCCTTATCAACAATTGTCCTTAGACTAACAAGTAACAGTAAAAACAGAACTGGTGTTATTAAAACAAGCAGTTATACTAGATAAAAGACATCATTCAAAACTCTCATTTTCTATCCATACCAGTCTTTGAAGAAAGACTTTTCCCATATGAGAGCAAGCTCAAAATGCAGAGTATTCACATAAAGCATTCAATTTTGCCAGTATACATTTATATGTGCTGTGACTGTAGCTCTTCCAGCTCTTCAGGAGAAATTCTCATTGGCATGAAAGCCTTCTGCGAAAACAAAGCTTTGAAGTACACACTGAGCTCATCTTCACTCCCTTCCTTTCCAGAGGAAATACTCAAGTTCTAATAGAAATACCAGAGATCAACTGAAACAGTTTAATCTGCCTGTTGCATGTAGATCAACTGCTTTCTGAAGTAACCAAGACTTTACACAATGGCAGCACAAACTGAAATAAATTGCATAGTGGGGCCTTCTAACTTAGACAAATCTGCTTTTTACACTTGCCAAAGATGTACATCAATTTATGGTTAGAAATGCTGACAAAACAATCCCAGCATTAGAGTCCTGTTTCTCTCGTGGAAGGAGGCCAGGAGAGAAAAACTTGGCCAAAGGAAGAACAAGACCAAGAACAGTCCAAGTACCCATTTAGTGGTTGAAGTGGTCAGGGCAGGACCCTGCACCAGCTTACCTCCAGACAGATCAGGTAAACTGCTCTGAAAGCACCAAGAGCAGCTAAGCACAAAAGAAATGGCATCAAAGAGATGCAAGAACTGCAGAAACAAAGACAAGATTTTTGTCTGGAATTGCAAGGTGAAAGAGACTATGCAAGTAGTTGCACAAGGTGCAATAGGGAATGACCATGAAAGCAGTGGCCAGAGAATACACACACAGGGGAAAACAGACACAAAATGCTTGGATCACTAAGTATTAGTAGCCAAAATTCCATGTGTTATCTTCAACTTTTGGCCTGGTTATTTTACAGGAGTAGAAAAGACAGGAAAATAGGGGCAGAGATCACCTTTCTTCCTGGAAAATTGTTAAATTCCTCAGGACTCGCTATTATTGAAATTGAGCTGTTGACACTATCATGTAGTTAAACTCTTGGGAAACTGGTAACAGAGAATTACACCCTTACACTTGAGCTCTGCTGTAAGACATAAATACATGCAGGGTTCAGAATGGCATCTCACTAGCTATGGGTATTACATACTGAACCTATTAATTAAGAGCATGATTCAAAAATCTTCAAATCCATTCACTTCAGTTAGGTCATCAACACCAAGCTGTCCTTCCCTTCTTGACACGAGTGGTGCAAAAGAAATCCCAGTTCACACACATGCATTCATACACATTTACATCTACAGATGAAAGTGTTCTGCCCTACAATGAAATATTTTCCTGTATTTGCTAGAAAAACCATTTGAGACAAATGCTTAGCTATTACTAGGCCCTTCCAATACATATGTTGAGGGACATTGCCTGCAAACACACATTTTATTCATTCATGCAGTTTTAAGAATAAAACACTCAAACAAGAACTTACCAAGGGTTTTTACAGGGACATTTTTGTTAAAAGAGTGTGTTAAAAGGAATAGGAAGTAAATCAGATGCTGTAAACTTGATGCCTGAATTGAAACAAAAACTTAATTATGAATTTAAAGTGACAGCAATTGTGCAAACAGCATTAAAAACTTGGCTGAGAATGGGATGTGAACAAAGAAAATAATTTTAGCGATAGTTTTTAAAGATGCTGTATTTCATTAAAATAATCTGTAAGAACATTCAGATTTTTTTTCTTCCATTCCCTCCCAATACTAAGCAACTTCAAGATTTGCATCCAGCTTTCCCATTCAGAAACAGAGCATCTTTAAAGAGATAAATCAGCATTAGCTTACTTTTCTGAAAATTCACGTTCAAAATGATGCATGCTCTATTGAAGACAGCAGAGAAAAAGAGAGGACACAAGTTAATCATCCAGTTCTCGTGTCAAAGTAAGAAAAACATACTGTTAGCTGAAAAGTTAGTACAGAAGTCAATACATTCTTACTCACTGACAAATATGAGGACAGTAAGTTGACTATTTCATATTACATTTTATAATACTTCATTCAATTCTGAAAAGTGAACCACAATTTTCCATGCTCTAAACATTATTATACTTGATCAACAAATACAACATACATGCTTTCGGTTGCACATGCCATAATTCAAGCTCTACTGGATTAAAGTGCATTTTGAGAGATTTAGAAAGAAATCTGCAGAAAGATTAGCCACAGAAGACGAAATCCATTCAGTTCAAGAAACACTTCCTGCTGTATTAACACCTGTATTCACACTTGTGGTCAGAGACACTCAGAAAAAGCACTTCCTAAAGCATTCCAACTGTTTTACAGGAAGGTGAGGGGCAGGAAACATGCACCATATGGCTGCCAATGAAACATATGTCATACTGAAGGATTCAGAACAACTGGCACAGAAAAAGATTGTTAAGTTCAATTCTTTAACTATTCCTACAGGGAAGTCCAGAGAAGCAAAAGTGACACTCTCCAAATTGTTCTCTGTTGAAAGATCTTGCTGCATCTTACAGGCTTATCTGATTAAGAAAATATTCAGTGAAATGTTAAATAACCCATACCACACTGTTCTGCACCCCTTCTGATCCTAGCCACTGCTCACAGCCACAAAGAAAATGAATGGATTTTCCCAGCAGAAGCAAAGAATTGTGGAGGAAAAAAAGAACCACACCGGGAGAATGTTAGAAACACAGGATGTTATATAAGAGTCACTTGCATGATCTAACAATGTATTTCAAACATGTTATTTAGCCAAGTACCTGCAACACCACCAGCCCAAAAGGTTCTCAGCAGTGGGAACAGCCCATAAGAGCCTACATTTCCAGAGGCACCTTTCCCCTCCGAGCAGGCCGTGCTCTCAGTCCTACAGCTGCAGCTGCCATAAGACAGCAGAAGCCAACCATCGTTTTATTCCTCAGTCTGTTTTCCATCAATTCTCCCAAGCACTCTGCTGCAAGCCAAGCCTCACAGGGCTTTTGTTGAGGGACAAAGAACCTCTCAACATGTAAGAAACCCCCTGCATGAGGTTCCTTCCCCAGGCATGTCAGCCTGGAGCCCGTTCCCCTTTGGTCAGTGTCTCTCCCTCTGCACACACCCACACTATGTATGACCAGTTACAGGCCAGGATGAGAGCAGACACTTCTCTTGAGGGCACTTTTCCCCACCAGCCTTAGTTCTGCTGTGGAATTGTATCAGCAGGATGCTCTGAGAGGCCCCACTTCTAACACAGCCATACCAAACTAGACAGACTGAAAGCCTCAATGCCTTTTTTAGAATCATCTCACCACACTGACACCCACGAGCAATTTTGGTACAGAGGTAAATATCCTTAGTAAGTACAAGGAAATTAGAAGAGAGAAATGCAAGCTACAGATGCATCACTTGTCACAAACAAGGTCCTACCATGGGACCAGTGTGTCTTTCCTCAAGGCAGTAAAAGCAGACTTGCTTAGAACAGCTAAAACTACAACACCGCTGGTGAAAAAAAAAATCTAGTTTTCTCTCAGAATTAATATCTGAAATTTCTTCTACAAATTCTACTCACAAAAGCATTCCTGAACATGTGACACTTGGCTTTACACCTCATAAACAGCATCCAAGCCACTGGCTCACTAAGGCACCTCCAGTGTGAGGATGGGTACAAGCACCATGTCAGACAGGGCTGATCCCCACAAGTCATCAGGAGCACACTGCCACAAGATGACCAACAGACACACTGTGACAATATGGTTTGGACTGAGACAAGCTTTGAGCACCAACCTGAGCTATTTGAATCCACATCTGCACATGAACCTGCATCTCATGCTTAAAACTTGAAAAAGCTTTCAACCAAGTTCCAACAAGTCCAAGTCAGAACATAACTAAACAGTAGTTTTATAGGGGAAAAAATGCTTTCTATACATCTGTCCTTTTGGAGCCACGTTTCAGCTACATCCTTATGGAAGCCCTGGCAGGACTGGCAACAAATTCTCTAGATCACAGTCAGTGCATCCAGAGAATAGCACTGTTACTGTGCTACACAGTAACAGTCATTATCTTGCTTAGGTTAACTGGGTTAGTCCCTACAATACACACTTCTCATGCCCTCAACTTGAAGGAGAAATTACTAATTTGAATTTCAGCATGACTGATTTGAATTACATCACACAGACTGCAGTGTCATTTGAAAGACTATGCACAGCAAAGACAAATTTGATTTCATTGTTTTGGTTAATGACTTGTGCTATGGAGAAAGTTCCTGGGACTAGAAATCCTATGGCAAGAGTCACCATAAAAAATGGCAATGCCATGGGCTGCTTCCCCTCTAGAAATGTATTCTGTTAATATCTTTTACTATTAATATTGGCCAGTGTTCCTCTTCCAGTCTTTTAGACTGAAGCATATCCACTACTGCTCAATATTCAGATTTGTAATTAAACTTTCAGAGTATTTCTATTGCCCACTCAAGCAGATTCTTCACCACTTCCTACCCCTGTCTTAAACATTAGCAAGCCACCCAGTAAACTGAAAAACATAACTGGCCAAAAATAATAAAGATACTATTTTTACCCAAATCTGTCTTGTTTCTAGATTTTTTTTCTACAAAAACTCTACTGGGTTATCAATGGTGTGTAGCAGAACTGGGGAGATTTATGAAGCTTAAGCCACCAAATTTGTCACACCTAAAATTTCTGAAAATAAATCACAGCAGTACAGGAATAAAAAGAACGAAGAAACAAGGGATGAACAAGCAGTATTTCAGAGTCAACAGACCATTAACACCAAAACAAATGCATACTGCAACATGAGGCCCAAAAACAATGCCTGGAAAGTTGCAATGTGGGTAGGCCTGGAGTAATACAGACTTTGAAGCAAGCAGGTACACCCTGGGTAAATCATGCCATGTGTATCTCAGAAAGGTTATAGTTACAAAATAGGTTCTCTGTGACCTCAGAAAATAGCACATGCCCACACTCAGGCTGCCACAAGGTAACTGACATCTCGGTGCTCCATCCTTGAAAACATCATCTCTTGATCATCCTTGGGAATAACACCTCCGCTGAGGGGCAGAGGGGATAAAAAAACAACATAAAAAAGATAAAAACTGTAATGATTCTTGAACGTACCTGCTGTGGAGGGTGGAGTGGGGGATGATGGAGATGTTAAAGGGGAACTCGCCCCAGAGCCTGCTGAATAAAACAACAGTCAAGTAACTACAGCTGTGACACAGCAGTTCAACACAGACAATACAGACTGCTAGAAGCAGGCCAACTTTATTGATGGAAAATCTAATCCTCCTTGCACATCTTAGGAAATATACTCATTCATAGCAACAGTGGCTTTACAGTAGAGAGTATGAGAGAAGCCCCAAAGACATAGGAAATGCACTCAATATTTCTCAGTGGGAAACATTTCTGTTGCTTAGGTTGTTAAGTACATCATACAAATTCTGTTCACCTTAAGAGCTGTGCCAATGCATGGGTGGCACCCCATCTCTCCTAAGAGATGATTTTCAGTCAGTTGCTGTACTCCACAACAAGCTGGTTTTGGACACATTTTAGCCAAACAAATCAACTCTGGTAATCTGTTCATTCCATAGTACCAACCACACCTTTTAACTAAATGAAAAGTTGTCAAAGGCTCTGTTGTTTTAAAATTTGGCACTGAAGGAGCAATTAATTCATCTTAACACCTTACTATGTAATACAGATCACCAGAAACTCTCCCTGAAGACTGCCTTATTTAATGGCCCAAGTAATGGACATTGTTGTTATTCAACTCAAATATCAAACACAATGAAGAGACCGATAATTTATTTCAGGAATGGGGCATAGAAGAGAGGAGACATTACTTTAAATTAGGCAGCTGAAAATATAAAATTGACAATATTCTTAAGCCCTCAATTTTACTTATTATTAAATACATAAAAACAGTGGTACCAGGCTTTGGCAGTCAAATATGTAAAGTGTTGGTAATCCCAAATCTCTTCAGAGCGAAAATGACAGTAATAAGAATAAAACTGACATAGCTGTGCAGAAGCAAATTCCTCTCTCTGTAGTTACCTGAGTTATTTGAGTTGCTGTATTTGGCTGAGTGTTCTTCCCCGCTTTCATTGGCAGAGCGCTTTGACTTCTTTAAAAGGGAGCAGAGGAAATGGAAGATAGGAATGAACAATAACTTCTATGGCAAGAATTGAACTGACACACAGATTTGTAACAGCCATCCACTGTATCACACAATGTTTTTCAATGCTCAGCATCCCCTTCCCCACACCCAGCACACGCTGATGTGGTTACAAGAGCAGCACGGCTGTTTTGTGCTCAAATAACTCCAGCCAGGCCCCAGGGAACTCCAGTGCCCCCTGACCACAAGGGAAAGGAAGGAAACTGAGACACACACACGTCCCTTCCCAGAAAAGAAGAGGAATGCACACAGTGCTGCAGGCTCCAACACCTCCCCAGGGAGTGGGACAGAGCAGAGCATCTGGGTGTGAGCTGTTAACCAAGACTGGTCTCATACAGCAACCTCAAACAGGCTGCACCAATCTGCAAGTCAGCTACCACTGTAACTTAAACTTTTAGTAAATCTATTCCCTAGCTAAAGAAGTGAAAACAACCAGGAAGTAATACAGAAAAACATAGGAAGGAGTACAGTCATGTACAGATGGCTAAACCTGTGCACGGTAAACATTACAAAAATAAACACATATTTTTCTGTGGAAGAAACCTATTTAAAGATTGCTTACTTTTCGTGCCAAGATCTTCCTTTTCTTTTTTTCTTCTTCAGAGCCATGATGAGATTGAGCTCTTGTCAACCTTCTGTGCTGGTGAATCTGCAAAATTAAGGAAAAAATAGAAAAAGACCATAGTAGGATCTCAAATGTTTGAAAACTATGTTTGGGATACAAGAAAACACACTGTAGTCACTGTGTAGGTTTGGGTTTCCTTTTTCATTTCTAGCCTTTCCCTCTGGTAGAGATGGAGACTTGTACTGAAGTTAAAATGATCCTCTAACTTGGGAGCCACTACCTGTGAAACTGCACCTCTTAAAATAGTGAAATGCCATACAGTTAACAGCTGTGATATAACTCCTCATATTGCATTTTTGGGAAAGTAAATCTGCTGGTGAAAGCCTTTATTACTCAAAATCACTTTTGAGTAAAAAGTCACTTTCTGCATGTAAAAGTGATAAGAGGAGATGAAATGTCTGTAGGAAATGAAGAAATATAGACATTACCAATTTCTGTTCTTCTGTTAATCGCTTTTCTATGCATTCCTTGGAGATTTTCAATGCCTCTTTTAGCTTAGTAGGAATCTAATACAGAATGGGGAACAAAATCATAGCACAAAACGTGATAAAGGAAAGCACAACTTCACTGATCAAAATTCACCCACCATACATCTGATGACATTTCTCATCTAAAGCCCCAAGATGTGACATTATTCTTTTAGTGAAACAGAAAGAAGACTCTAGATGCATGTTTTTCTACTCCAAATCTAGCAACACATCAGCAGGGACAAAGAAACACCAAACCCTGGAAGGGATACTCTAAATGCAAGGACAGATAACTACTTTGAGACTCCAGTCACATCCCCAAATTTCTATGAGGCTGACAACACAAGACACAGGGCACAAATCCTCCAGGAGAAGCACCCTGGGGCAGCTCCCCAGTGGGACCAGATGTGCCCCTGAAATGCCCCAGTGCTGGAGATGGCAGCAAGGTGCTGATGGTCTCAGGTAGCAAAACTGGCTTCCACAAGTGCTTGCAATGTGTTTCCTCTCACTGCAAGGGACCTGCAGGGCTCAGAGCCTCTGCTCAGCCAGAGCATCCCCATCAGTCACACAAATGGGCTCTGTCCAGTTCAGCAGCTGCCCTTGATCACCCTCTAAGGGAGGGGACAACGTTCCCAGGGACAGTTCTCAGGGACAACGTTCTCAGGGACAGTGTGGCAAAGGAATGCAAACACTGATGGCAACAGCCATAGAGGCAAATAAAGCCAGCTCTCCTCAACCCCCTCTGTCAATCAATAGGTAACTACCCACTTCCACAAACATCAGCAAATCAGTGTTGAACTCTACCTTAAACTGTGGTTTCTCAGAGTTTGTTAGCAGGACGTCGCTGAATAATCTGAGAGTTGACAAAGAAAAAGAAAAAAGAGGAATATTATCCCCATAGGACAGGCAAAAGAGAATGAGAATACTATTGGTACTGTACAATTAAACCCCTCTTTCTCCTCTTGCTTCTCTGTCCTCAACCCTTGGCCACAGATTTCTATGTACTGCTTTTTGTCTTCTAAGCACTGCTGTAAGATTAACAGCACCCAACCCTCAGAATGTAACCACTACTTACGGCTGAGAAAATGGTTTGTGTGAGCTATTTTGAAAGTGGATAGAACATGTACAGTTACCAAATGGAGAGAAAGGTTCTCCCCCCTCCCCCCAAAAAAAAGAATACCTTTTCCTTAAAGGTATATGGATTCTTTATTTTAAAAAAATAAAAATAAAAATAAATAAATCCAGGGACTTTATTTTAAATTTCACATAAATAAAATCACTACTCTTGTTAAAAAACTTCTCTTAGCACAACCCTTGTCTTAGAATTAACAAGGAACATGTGAAAGATCAAGTGAACTTAACATTTGAAAATATCTGCATTCTTGCCTGTCCTCTACAAAAGGCAACTAAAGCAAATATTGCAATAGTTTTGCTCTCCCCTCTAAGGTATCAGCAGAAACACCATAAGTGATTAATCCTTTTCCATTCAAAGCAAAGACACTAGAGGGCAATGGTAGTCTGAAAATAAACTGGTTAGTCCATTTCAAAATACTTTGTGCTGGAGAACATACTAGAAAACTGTCACAGAATACCTCAATCCTGGCTCCAAGATAAAAATTTCTGAGTTGCTATTCACTATGGAAAATTATCACAGGCTATACTAGAGAAAATGAATTCACATCTAGAATCAAGTTAATTCAGGAGAATGAAAAATTCAGAAATAAAGCAAATTTCAAAATACTTCAAAAATCCATGAAAGTTCATCCTTGCTTGCAGGACTTTCTGACCCTTTCAGATTACATGTTCCTCTGGTTATAATAAATATGTATTTAAATTATATTAATTGCTTTAAATTACATTAATTGCATTGCATATCTGTGTAGAACACTTTTGTAAAGATTACTGGTATGAAAATATCTAACATATCAAAGGCAGCTGGGCACAGACTGTTTATTCAACATCTTTAAACACCTGTGTATTTCAGTATTCACAGAGTTTTCCTATAGTGTTTCTACCCTGCTTACATTGTTCTCTTTACCTCGCACCTTAAAAAGCAAAGAAGGAAAGGAGAAAAAGGAATTGAAGGCTGCAGTGACTCTTCCCAACTAAGAAATCTGAACCTCAGAGCAGGCTCTAAATGCACTGCAATCTGTGCTGTACCCAGATTTAGGCATGGACAATCTGCCATTGAGGAGGCCCCAGCTACAGCATCTCACATGAAGAAATAATAAAAGAACCTCCCACCAGCACTGTGGTTCCATGCTCAGTGTGCTGGTGACATGTCACAGCATGGGGACAGCAATTTCCTGGAATGCTGTGCCCTAACAGCAGGCAGGGTGGCACTGCAGACAGGGGTGGTCCCCACTCAGTGGCACACAGACAGTCCTCCCTTCCTGCATCCTGGCCTTGTCCCCATGCCTGCCCTCATCCCTCCATGCAAACTTGAAGGGCTGCCTGTAAGGAAATTAATTCTGTCTATGCTTCAGAGAATCCCTAAGCCAGCCCTGCAAGAAAACAGACAGAACTTTCATACTACATTTCAGACCCAGAGCAGGTCTAAATGTCACTGCTGAGCAAAGCAAAAGATGTATTTTGCCAGCCCTAAGTGAACTGATAGCAAAATCTTCTGAAGTAGGCCTGAAGGGAGCATGCAAAAAGATTCCTTTTTTTTTAATCCTTTAAATCAATCTGTACATGATCTCAATCATGCTTGCATTACTTGAATGGCTGGATTAATTCAAACCCTAAATAATTAAATAAAGTGCATATGTAACAGCTCCAGCACACTGAGAGGCAAAGGAACATTAAGCAAACATATGAACAAGGGATGGGTTCTATAAAGCCTATCAAGGTTCACTTGGGACCCACCCTGTAGGGAATGCTGTATCATCCTTTCCAACAACACCCCTCAGAGATGGAGGAGCAAATCTTTCTAAAGAGGAACAAGAGCAGAAAGTTTCTTCCTCCTAAAATAATTAAAAACATTGCTATGAATATAAAACAAGTTGAACAGGACTTACGGCATCTGTAAGAGCCGTGAGACAGTTGGCATCCCATTCTTCAGAGCTTCACAAGTCAGAATGGACTCCAACACTGACACTACCAAAGAAAAAGTAAGAATGAACACATTTTTGCACAGCAGGATAGCTGCATCAACCAAGCAGTGATGAAGCTCTGTGGCATGTGGTTTTTATTATAGCATTACTATTACACACAGAAGCTTTTCAAGAATGTTAGACATGAGGCAAGGGAACCCAGGCATCTCATTACTTGTTAAACACTACCTTATCACTCAGCTAAAAAAGTTTTATTCATACACTACATGCATTTGATGAAGAACACGTTTTCTATTTGAACAAATTACTAATTCTTTCTTGTTACAGGGTGCAAAGATCTCAGGCTGCTATTTCACAACACTTCATCTTTGGTAAAGTCTAGGAGTGTACCCAGGCAGCTGTGACTGAGATGTTCTGCACTGCATACTAACCAACAAACACTGATGGAGCAGGGGGGAAGCTCTCCACTGGAATCGTGTCTGGAGGTCTTCCATACGTCATTTCATACAGCAAGTGTCCAAAGCAATGAACATCAACACCCTCTAAAGTCTGTGGGGGAACAAAGAAAAAAATCCACACCTTGTTAGTTCTTCACAACTGGTTAACCCAGTGATCTTGCATGTGAAGACAGAAAAGAGGAACCATTAAGGCAGTTCCTAACCACAACCATTTCCCTGCATAACTGTAGCTCAGACGAAATCTTCATGCTACAAGCTACAGCAGCCTCTGTTGTCTTTTTGTACAAGATGGTACAAATGGGAGAGCAGCATAGTCATGCTCTGTAAAAATGTGTGAAGTAGTAAACTCTTCACAAAGCAGTTTAGACATCTGCACAGCAACAGAAGTCCCAACCAAGCACACTTTCCTAGCTAAGTCAAACAGCAAAGAATGAGATTCATAAAATGATCAGCTGTCACTTTACAGGGAAGTAGATAAAAAGATGGGGAAAATTGCATACCAATCAAACCTAGGTGAGTCTCTTTCGCTCCTCCATACGTTCGTGCAAGCTGTACATACATGCTGATCTCCCAGACAGCATATTTCCAAGATTTCCAAATCATGTTTAAGCAGAAGAGGCTCCTCATACAGTAAGAGGTTTTGATGGCACTAACAGATGTGGACTAACCATGAACTTGTGATCATTTCTTTGACAGTACAGAACTTGTTTAGCAAGGTCAGCAAGCAGCTCTCTCATGATGCTGCACAGAATTTATTACAATGAGAGCCTAAAGGCAGGGAATGATGTTGCTGCAACAAGCCATATTTGTTTTCATATTTTTGCAGTTAGATAAATATTTTGCTTTGCAAGCCTGCAGTCAAACAGACACCCCTCAAACAAATAAAAATAACCCCTGAACAGCTAGAATCTGCAAGCATCTGATCAATTTTCACAGTCTCCACCAAAGACAAGGCTGATTACTGCTCCCAGCTAGGCACAAGTAAATAGCTGTGCTCACTGTACAGACATAAAAGTGAAACCGTAGTAGACAATATGCAAATTCCTATGAAATACAGACCAGAGTGGAAAGAGATCTTAAAACAATTGCACTTTACCTCTATTTGTGCTGGCACTGTTGTCACAAAAACACTCACCTGCACTCCCCCTCTACCTGTTCACCTTTGGCCTCAGCCTCGCTCCAGTGTGCTGCAACAGAACTGCTGTGCAGTGATTTGGAGGAAGCAAAAAGCAATTTGATGGAGTAAACTCAGATGAAAAAAAGGGGCTTGAGAGAGATTTTTTTCATTCTAGTCAGTTCTATTCTCAACCTTTGTTTGTGGAAAGATTTGCATTAATTCCTTGTCTGAACCTTACATTAATTTTCCGAAACTGTGAAAAGTACGATCGATAAAATGATGGAAGTCCCAATAAGGAATTTTCTAGATCCAGTAACTTGCAGGTATCCCCATCCAGCATCACATTGGCAGAGTGAAGATGGCCATAAGGAAAACCTTTCTCATGGAGGAATTTTAATACCTGAAAGAATTTGAATAGAGAAGCACAATCACAAGATGGTCTGATGATCTCAAGATTGTAAGATCATCACTTAAATGGTCCAATACTAAAGCAGACACATAATAAATGAGGCCCCAGTTTGGAATGCTCACTCAACTTGATCTTCTACCTACATCCTCTTTGGCTGACTATTCATTCCCATTTCACTGGTAGAACTTTTCAGAAAACAAATATTTGATGCTGATTCTCAAAGCAGGCTTATGGACACCTCCCAAAGAGATCTGGAAACTAAAACTTAAAATTCTACCGAATATGATAGTTTGAGTAAAAAAAAAATTAAAAACACACTAACAAGCATGAATTTATGGCACATGTTCTGCAAGCTATGAGTTAACTTCTTTCCCTTTTTACACAAGAAATAGCGTATATTATCACCTCTCTCCCATTTAAGCTCTCCACATACCAACTGCATTTTTTAGGGGGGGTCATATATGGTCTCACACAAATATATCTAAATTCAACTCAGCAGCATATCTCAATTTGCATTTAGCTGTGAATTCTGCTGATGATATAAAGCTTGTGTACTCAAAGCTTTGTCCACTTTCTGTAGTTAGACCAGCTGGCCTCCAAAATAATAAATCAAAAAAGCTGGTAAATAAAAGAAAAAAAATTACCTCTAATATTTGCCTTCCATATGTTTTTATTTGCTGAAGTTCAAGACCTTGAATTTTTTTAGGATTGCAATACTTCTTCAGGAATGGGTCTTTTGGCTTTGCCTTTAAAAGAAACACACGAATCAAGTACTATGCCCAGAAAAGTCATTATTTGTTTTAGTTTGCTTAGCAATTGATGGCAAACACTTTTATAAAAAACATGTATGGTCATTCCAGCATATGTTCTGCCATTTGACTTGCGGGTAGGGGGAAGATGTTACCTTATAAATGAGGTCCTTTAGTGTCCCTTTTTCACTGAATGGTCTTATAACCAGTGCTGAAGATTCGTTGGCAATGGCAAAAGTGATTTTGTAAATATAGGGATGCTACCAAAAGAAGAAACTGTAGGTAAATTTCAGATGATAGATTTTTAAATCATTTCTGTTCAATACACAAGTAAAAAATATCAGTCTGAATTGTGTATTTAAAGTAGCAAATTGGATTCTGTCAATGACAAAGAATAACTCAAATTATTCAGTTAATAACTCAAATTACCTGGAGTAAATGCAAAGAAAACTTCACAAAGACATTATTCAATTAACATACAAATTAAAAACAACAAAAAAAAATGTTTCAGCCAGTCTTTCACATGCTTAACAGCCTTAAACAGAGACTCCAGAGACTCCTTTTGGAGTCAAATGCCAGTTTTTCAGGCAGAGATGTCTACTGGATTTATAATGGGCATTTCACAGGAGCTTAAATA
Source organism: Taeniopygia guttata (assembly GCF_048771995.1). NCBI lineage: Eukaryota > Metazoa > Chordata > Aves > Passeriformes > Estrildidae > Taeniopygia > Taeniopygia guttata. The sequence goes on from NC_133037.1 coordinate 8,606,579, forward strand.
GTACACCCTCTATTGCAGCTCTATTAAGATGTTCCTGTCTTGAGTCCAAAGAACTGAAAAAATAACAATACTCGTTCCACTGCCTCATCCACTGCTGCCTGAGAGTATCCCAGCTGATGGATTAGCAATTACACTTAAGCAGCACTATCCTAACAGCCCGAGGTGTTGAGGAGATTAAATAAATGCTCATGATCTCACAGTACTGCACAAGAAGAAAAAATTCAAATCAACCACAACACAGAATCTCCTTTAATAATCCTGCAGGATTATTACTTGTGCTGAGAACATGTTACGTCATGGTATATGGGAAATTTAATTAAAAGGTTTGCAAACCTTTAATGAAAGCAACCCTAAAATTACAAACTATGCCAACTAGGCTACATGTGCTTTTCCAAGATCAGTCCTTGACACACACTTTCATGCTAGCAAAATTTTAAAATCTTCAGTACTCACAGAACAGGAAGAAAGAAGTTTCACAGCATACTGTAAGTCTCTGTCAGACAAGTATTTATCAGGGCCAAGATCAGCCTGGAAGTAAACAGGATAAGAATGGCATAAAAATACATGTTGCATTCCATACAGAAAATGTGATCAACGTTCTACCTTGGCATATTAGGACACATGTTTGAAGGTATATTTTGAAGAGCAAGCAAGAAAATTACACATACAAAATGAAACATGAGGAGGCTGCATAAGGCCATACAAATATCCTGACCATAAATATTACTGCCTCTTTTCTCCCACTGACCTGACATGCATTGCTACCACTGAATGAACTTTGCCAACCCTAAACTGGGGGACTGTGTACATTAGGAACTGATAAGGCACCTTCTTCCTCTGCAGCAAGAAAAACTTCCCTCCTCCCACAGGCTTTAGTGACCTCTGCTCTCCAGTGAAGTCGCACAAACAGCTGTGCTCGTACAACTAACAGGGCAGCACATTTCAGCACAGGAGCAAAATCAACTCTCATTGAGGGAGCATTTCATGCCCTGCTCACCTATTAGTTTGTCAGTACAACTAAAGGTCTGAGTAGGAAAACCCATGACATTAAAAAGGTTCATCTCATTATTTTCAGTGAGCACATTTATATTATGGTCAACAGCCATATCATTACAAGTAAAGAATCCTGAGGTGCAGGTTTGGGAACAAATGACCAGGCACAGAAAGTTCCAAACTGGGTTTGCCACCAGAGGAAAGAAAACCAAGAAATTCCACACCACACATCTACCTAAGGGCTTCCAAAGCTGTCTCAAAGCCTGAGCTCTTCAATCTCTCTCCCCATCACTCGCACGTGATAGTCAAAATCAAACTTTGAGAAAGACTTAAGAATTAAATTAAAGCATAGATACCCAGCTTAACACTAGCCGTTCCTTTGGTTGATTCTTAATTTTCATTAAGAAATATTTCTTACGTATTCGCCAACCTACAAAAAAAAGTAAAGAAAAAAGTCAGCAGGGGCTTTAATTAAACACTGCTAAATCACACAGCTTGCAGGTAGGACAAGGTCTGTAAGCAAAGACAGTATTGGAACCTTAGGACAACTCTCATAATTGGGAAAAAAATCAGAGAAGTTTTCATGCACACATGGCCTTCTTACCTATATCTTTTAACGGTTCAACTACTTCCCACTTTGGCTCTGATCGGAAGAACATTGAAACATGCTGTAAGGCAATTTCTGGAAAGAAAGAAAGGAGACAAAGAGGGAGAAAAAGAAGAAAAACATTTTAATGTTTTTAAGACACTGTATAATGTAATTATCCACATATGAGGCAAGGTCCAATGCCAGAAGGAAGCCTTCGGGAATTCAGACTAAAAGTCAGCAAAATCAATTCAAAAGAAAACCAGATAAAAATACAGTTAAAAAGCATTTGAATTTTTAACCTGGTAACTCAAATCCAGAGAGAAAACAGAGAAAGCACTGCTTGGAATACTTAGCCTACAATCTCCATTCTATCTGTACTGGATCTACATTTCCAAGTCTAAATCACAGCTCAGATTTCCCACACTAGGTGTACACAACATTAGAACACCAAATGTTTCTGCTGCATCTGTAAAAGTGCTTTTATCTCTTTGACATCCATCTATGTTGCTATTACTAAGTGTAGTTTGTGTAAACTAATTAGTTCTGTTTCACTATAGGTTATTGTGCCCTTTTCTGTGCAGGCAGAGGTATTTGGCCAGCTATCATGGGACTTCATACATTTTGAGGGCCAAGGGGGAGGACACCCATCTGGTTAGTGAATTCTCCCACAGCTGGGAACACAACTGGTTTATTCATGAAGTGCCTTGAGGGGAAATCTCAATGAGAACTGGGGGGGAGAAAGGGAATCATGCCAAGGGAATCATGGCATAGAAACACAGCAAAAAGTAAGGAGGTGATGATCTCTCTGCATTGTATCTTTTTTCCTCAGAAATATGCTAGAAAAAAATGTGTAATAAATATAATCTCTCTGCTCCAGTATTTAGGAAATGACAAACTGATGGCATCTCTAAAGACCACAGGCAATGACCAGCTTCCCAGCAACTTGCAGGAAAAACAATCTTGATGAAAGTGCTCAAAATTAACACAGACATCACAACACCTCCTTGAGAATTTAAACTGCTTGCTCAGCATTAGCCAGACAAACTGCATCCTTAAAGAGTTACTAATAATTTACAACTCCTGCACAGCTTATCATACTGGGAAATGTTCTTTGCACTTTGAAGCTGAAGACACAAGAATGTTACGTAAAGGGAGGGAAAAAAGACAAGTGAAAAGGAAGCAGTGAGTTCCTGCTTCAGCAGGCTCTGCTTCTGAGAAAACAAGCTTTGCATTTTGCAAAGAGTTGGTTTGTCTATGAACCAAATTTGTGTAGTGGGTTTCATCACTAAGAGGAAGTTTTTTCAATCTGTAAGACAAATATTTATTGATATCCAATGGCTGAAGCTGTAGTAAGACAAATTTAAAGAATAAACAGTTAGTAATGAAGAAACTGACCACTGGGATATCATTTTAAGGAATGCAGTGACTTTCCAGTATCTGTGGGAAGAGAGTATCTGGCTTAGTTTAGCCTTGAAAAAGTAATCAACCCAGCTCAAACAACTAGTTCGAATTAGATTACACCCCGAAGCAAGGGTAGGAGCTGGACAAGATAACCACAATTCTTGAAAGATTCAGGGCTCAGAAAATGGGCTGTTTTAACAGAACACTAAGCTAACAAACTTTACTCCACCTTACACTCTGACAGAAAAATTATTTCCCAAGAGCAACTCTTTTCATTTATTATGAATTATGAAAAGTAGATAGCACTCTCACCAACCCCTCTCCTCCAAGTTCTGCTTATACAGATCTTGACCCTCTTCACTCCTCTGTGAAATAATTCAAATATTTATATTTCACAATCCCAGCAGGATCCATGCACAGAGCTGGAGAAGCATTATCACAAATAATCACATGCACAGCAGGACAATTTTGAAGATTGTTCCCCCCATGCTTCAGTGTAGATCCTGGCCAGCATTCACGGAAGATACAGAGCACATGCTGAAGTCAAAGTGAAGCACGGTTTTGTATTTTTGACTTACCAGTATAATTTACAGAATAGCTGTTTGGGTCCAAGAATTTCTTTACCAGTTCACAGTTAGACAGTATGTGATGGGCAGTAATCACATCCAGGTAGGCCTGGAGTCCCTTCTGTCTTTCAGCAATGAATTCCCGCTCCATATTTCCAATCAACTTTTTTGGAGGAAGAGGTAGACTTAGAGTTGAGATCTTAAAAAGAGAGGAAAAATTACTAACCTTGCTTGCAAAATGCCTCAAGGACATAAAACTAGCAACCCAGAAAGCAAAAGTTTCTCAGCAGCAAGCTGGATAACTCTTTGTACTGTGTATGTACAAGCTTTTCTATTTTTCCTAGCACTGCTATCAGAGTCAGATGACAGCTCACATCCCACTGTGAAGAGATTATTAAGTGGAACAACACTGAAAATACAAGGAGACAAATTTTTGCTAGTGAGTCATACATTTAAGATCACTACCCGAAACTTTCAGATACTTCATAGCGACAATTTTCAGCCAGATTCTTTCTATGATGTTCTTCTGCCACAGCACAAAAACAATTCACACCTTACTATTTTTCATCAAGTGCAGATTAGTAACTTTCATCTGCCTCTATGTATATATGTAATTTCAAATACAGTGCAGATTTCCATTTTATCTTCTGAATTTGTTCCTGTACATTTTTGTAAACATTTATACATTTTTCAACCCAAAAATAGCTGCAATCTACCAGGGGATGTATACTAATTGCATTATACTGACACAAGAGATCCAAAACTTAAGGGAAAAAATCACAGAAATCCTTCAAAATAGGACAATGAAAAAAATTCAAAGCCTTGTGTAAATCAGATCAAAAAGATCATCTTTAGTGTTTAGATTCAATTACATCATCTGAATTGCCAGAACACATTTTTCGTGTTGTTAACGCATCATTGTCCTGCAGATCAAAGCACCTGCCTTGGGTAAGCTGAATCCCCATGGGAATTATCTTTAAGAATTACATGTTGCAGCAATCAATTACACCAGATGCAATAACCTCATTTCTAAAGCAGAGTTCACCAGGGAGAAGACTGGGACTTCTGGTGTTTTAACAACTTTCATTTTAACTAGTGGAAAAAGTGGATTAGTTCAACAAACTGGGGCAGAAGGAGCATTCCCCTTCCTTTCTACTTCCTTCATTTGAACACAGGAGTTGTCCTCTGCTAACTTTAGCACTTCTCCTACTTCTCATTTTCTGACTTCAAATTATGGGCTGAAAAAGAACTATAATTATGTCTGAATTACAGAAACTATTAATAAAAACCAGAAAGAAAACCCAAAAGCAACCATGTATCACTTACAGACAGTAATTCACCAAATTAGTTTTAGCACCAGAGACAAACAGAACTCTCTTTCGGCAGACCACTAATTTCAATTAAAAACTGAGTGTCTAAACAAGAGCTGAGACCTTTTCTAGAATTACTCACTTAAAAAGCATGTCAAATCTTCATCACCTTTACCTTCTTGACCTGACAGCTAGCTACCATCAGAAACTGAGTCTAATTCACAAGTTTTCCAACCACTATCATTTGTTTTAAACTTATAAATCAGACTTCTACTATTTTTCAACAGAAAGTAACATTCAGGTCCAGGTTTTTGTAGCCATCTGCCAAAACACACAGCACAGCACAGCAAGAGCACTCCAGCAGAGAAGAACACCTCACTTAGGGCCTGACCTTGCAAAGACCTCACATGCTTTCAGACACCACTTCTCAGTGGCCCCAGCTCACCACTGGAGCCAGGATGGGCTTGCCAGGGAAGAACCTGGGAATCAACATTCTTATCTTCAAACCACAGCCTGCTCAGGAATGTCTGTTCAAAAGCTGCAATAAAATGCTTCACAAAAGCCAGATATCTTGCTGTGAATTCCAGTACTTCCAGTACCAGCACTTCACTTGACAAAACAGAAGAATGATCTCCACTGATCTCTGTCAAGCAAGTAAAGAGAAAAAATGCAGAACAGACTGGAAGAAGCTTTTCAGTCTGGTACAATTGAGAGCTCAAGGGAACCTGTCTTGAAACTTTCTGATACAAATCAGGGTCACATATATACACTTCATTTTTTCCCAAGGTATTTGGCATGACTGCATTCCTTTGCCTAGACAATATTTAAATTATCAATCCTTACTGTATGTAGTACTAGATTAAGAACAGAAAATTTGCATTCCAACTCAACTGCAACTGTGCTCAAACACATCCACATAAACAGAGAGGTCAAGTATGCCAGAAAAACTTGGAGAACTTGGGCTTTACACACAAAAGAAGCTCCAGCAATTCTTCCAGCAGATCTTTAGCTTTGAAGGAAAAAGATTAGGGTTTGGTATCTTCTTATTTGTTTGGAGTTTTGTTTGTTTACTCTAATTTCAATATACACAAGATGAGAGCTTAAAGAGTTTTAAAACATGTCACTGGACCTGAATATTGTGATGGAATATTGTTGCTTAGAGTTTTGGATAGAAACATCTGAGAAGTGTTTTACTGTCTTAACAGATGAGGAAAGTTCAGCTCCAGCATCACAAAGATTAATTTATAAAAAACTCTGAAACAGTGGGAGAAAAGAGCCACTGAAGGAGACCAACTGCTAAAGCACATGGCCTGCTAATTTAGCCACCCTCTTATATCCTCCCATTTAATTTAGAGGTACATTTTGATAATTCTTTTTAACGTTTTCCAGTCATCCAAGCAGCTGACATTTTATCCTGGATCTTAGTCTCTCCTGTTTCCAATTTCCCCTTTGTCCCACTCTGCAAAATTGCTCTCAGATAATTTCCTGGACCCTCCACTTTTATCATTCACTTGTATTTCAGATAAAAAGGCTTTTCCTTCCTAAACTCCATCATACATAACCTATTTACCTTCACTTTACAGATTTTCCACATAGGCCTAACGTTGCAGTACCTGTCATTTCTGGATTTTAAGTCTTAAAGGTCCATTGCCTTCTCTACTAAAGCTGCTTCATTTGAAAGGTAAATGAGAAGGCAACAAAGCCTTTTCATGCCTCAACACACTGTTCCCCCATGGTTAAGAGCAGCTTGTTATAGGTGGCTGCAAAGTGAACTCTTCCTTCTTTTTAAAACTTGCACACATTTTTTTTCTCTGTGATATCCATCAAAACTATGGTTAGACCACAATGACCCCAAGGTATTCTGATGACTAGTACCAACTCAACTCCTTGTGCTCCCATGGGTGTTTGTCTAATTTTAGATCTTGGATGTCTCTGGTGCAGGAGACACCTCTTTATTGGATTTATTCAGCACATCACACAGAAGGTTTCTAGGTCATGATAAAAGTTCCTACGTGCTGCTGCACATTTAACAGAGTAATTCCACAAGGTAACCATGCTGCATCTGTTGAATTATGACTGATTTGCCCCTATCCACCTGCAGCAGAGGAAGCAGTTACAGTAGGCTCTCAGAGCACACAAATCAACATCCTTACAGGGTTTTGCTCATCAAGGTTCATCAAGCAGATAGTTGATTTGATTTGGGGAGGAGGGGGGAAGTGGAAGCAGTATTAAGCTCTTGAATTCATGAAACACTTAACAAGGGAAAAATTTTAAAGTCACAAAAATCTATCCTCAAATCGTGCCATTCACTTTTTATCCTGTTTGCCCAGTATGGAAATCTCAAGTAACGAGTTTGTCTCCTGTAGATGTTAATCACTGCTGCTTCCCCCCATTCCCAAACACACTCACACTTCTGCTTTTTCCCACACAAACTAAAAAGAAATAATTGTCCTAAAAAGCAGAAGAAAACACACAGTAAGTCCAGTGTCTGACCAAGGAACACTCCTCAGTGACACAGAAAACCATCACATGAGAAGCAGCATCTGGTAGTGCTTTTAGGCGAATATAAATAATGAGACACATAGCACTTCAATGCTGAATTTATAAGGTTGGTATGTGCCTTGGCTTTCTCCAAATCAAAGGAGGAACAAATAAAAACACATAAAACCGGAACAAGTCACAGGACTGAAGGGAAAGATTCAGCATCTGCCAATTTCCTCCATTTCTATATAAATTGATCCTGCTGATACTAAAATTCAAATTTTACATGAAAAAACTTAAAGATGAAAAAGTACATATTCACGTTACATTTGAAGTCACAGTTTACAGCTCTTTACAGCTAGGCAAATTCTTTTTTCTTTCACCACAATATATAAAAATACCACAAGGCATAAATATCACAATTCTGAATATATTCTTCTAACAGCATTTTTTATTCATGTATGAAGAGTGAAAATTACCTGCAGGCTGTTATTCAACAAGTCAAAGTCACTATATCGCCTCACAATCTGTAAAATAAAATACAAAGTTCAGGAAACAAATTCCTTTTTTCATTAGCATTTTACTTCTCAAAATCCCATCAGAAAAAATTAATTCCCATTTATAATCATCTTCTTTTGCAATTTTTGTACAAATGCCTAACTGCTGGATTTATGTCACATTGCCAGAGAGCAAAAAAGAGTTTTTAATCACAGCTTGATCAGACAGAAAAATGCATTTCTAAAAATTATCTTAAAACAGTACTTGTGAGCAAAGTTGTCTGCAAACAAGGCAATTTTGCCATATTAGATGTGACAACTTTTCATACTCATCTTCATTACTACTTCTTGGTTTCATTGGTCTCATATAAGCAGAGCTGTGATTTTAGCACTGAGAAAGGCAAACTGGAATTTGAGATTTTAAATTTATGGTTGCACCAACACATAGTAGAAACACATGACAGGCATTTTTCCTGGAATATTCAGAATTGCAGCAGACAACATGCCTTCTGTAGCTGGCAGCAATACTGTTTTTCTCTTAGTTTTGACCAAAAGAATTCAAGCACTTCATGTTCTCAATTTCAAATCAACATTTCTCTTTCCAGCTCAAATTTTAAAAGGCAGCAATAGGCAATTTTCAAACTTTTCCTAAAAAAAGAATCCTGGTTACATGAACCACAACTTAAGAAATTACCTGCCAACTGTTTTCTGTTGAAACTCCTCTCTGGACACGGATTATGTACTCCTAATAAAAGGAAAAAAAAAATTAGAAATGAGAACTAATGAGCTGAAGAAATATAAGGCACTCCTTCAAATAAGACAACTAACATTCAAATGCAGAACATTCAGATCCAACACCTTGGGGAAGATCAGAGCTGGGTTTGCTCAGAGCCATCCCTAACAGTTGCTCTGCTCTGCTTTCCCAGCACAGAAGACAAGGAGAGTTCCAGGAGCTTGCACGCCTGTGGGGCACTCAAGTGGTTTCATTGAGTCACAGAAGACGACAACAAAAGCATCTCAGCACACATCTCTACCCACAACAGCTGAAGAAACCTCTCTCTTCCCACCTCCAATATCTAACAAGTACCCCCAGGAATTATTGCCACCACCATAACAAAGTAAAATGCCAGTAAATACCCACACCAAAAGTGTCTATTTTCAGAAAGTCAGCCTAACATGGCTCCTCCATATTCTTTCCTCTTACCCATTTGAAATCATAATTATGGTATCTTCCTGCAAAACAAGAAGCCCAAATCCTCATAACTAGTAACATAAATACACAGAGCCGATAACATTTAACCAGAGTAATTATCTTTGGAAATTATGTGACAGAAATCAATTAATGGGACACCTGGAAACCCATATTCATCTCTAATGTGGGTTTCCTTGTTTTGTGACCATTACTGCATTTTGGGAAGAGGCTACTTCACACACAGACAAAAAATTACAGCAACTGCTTATTCATCAAGTCGCAAAGGAACATTGGCTGTTTCCTGAAAAAACACACCAGTGATGATTCACCATGTGCAGTCATTCATCTTTTCTAGGATTTTGGAAGAAGCTGAGTTATTGCTCAATCTCTAGTAGCACTTGCTCTTTATCCAGTGATTGTCATTTTCTATTGAGCCCCAAGAAAATGCTTCAAGACAGGCAGAACACAAATTCATTAAACAACCATCAAAGGATCTTACTGCACACAACCACACTGGTCAACACGGCTCTTCTGAAGAGCCTCGTGATACACAACTTGGGACACAGAGCTCATTCTCACAGCAAGATTATACTTTTAAAAAACCTTATTTGGGCCACAACTATTTTTCCCCACACGTACTTGAGCATTTTCCCATCCCATCCATATCTGCTTTTGTCACCTAATGCATTAATCAAGTTCCTTTTTTATATTACAGGGTTTGCAACTGGAAAGGGAAGACCAAACACTCTCCAGGTGAGGCCATTAGTTGTGTCTGTAAGGAAGAGCTAAGTCCCCACCACACGTTCTCCATCAGCACTGACCATAATGAATTATTGTCCAACTCAGCACTACCCTGTCAATACAACTAATGAAAAAGCCTAAATGATCTTCTGAGTTGGTGGAGGGGCTTTTTCCCCAAAGCTGGTAATAAGACTGAAAGTCAAAGAACAGTAATAGTAGAAAAGCCAGGATAAGAAACACAACCCCATTCTCAGTATCTGCCATGGCTACACATAATCAGCAGACCACAGAATGCTGAGTTCCAGTGAGAAGTTGATACTTCCTATTGCCTCTGAGTGGCAACAAGATTGTCGTGGGATTATAATTAGCACACTGATATATGCTTCCCATAGGACCAGAGAAGAGCTTTCAACTCTTCAAGTCTAATTGTATAAATGCCTTTATTACTCTGCCAACTTCTGTTTTAGTTAGGAAAAAAAAACTGAATTACAACAGTCTTCTTCTGAGACAACCTGATAGTGGGACTGCCCATAGGAAATAAATGAAAGCATAAGGAAAACAGAGGCACACTCAGGATCATCTCTGTTTAGCAGCATCATCAAACATAGGAAAACAGGGTGTAAATGCCTTCAGAAAAAGCTAGTAATTACCAGAGTTCACTTTTGCAAACAATTTTAAGCATCAGCAACCAGGCTCAGGGAGGTCTATGTTAGCTACACTCCTGTACAAATTCCCATGGCATCTTTCACTCCTACATGAATAGCTCAGAATTTTTCCTATGACTCAGTTTACCAAATAACTTCAAAGGAGCCCTAACAGCTGCTGGTTGGGAAAGAAAGGTCTCAGCTTGCAGCAGAGAGACAACCTCCCCCTATGCTTTGCCCACGAGCAGCAAGGTCACTGTCAGCAGGAGCCTCCAACAGAACAAGCCACAAAACCATTCCCAAAACAACCTCCCTGGCTCCCTCCACACAGGTAAGGTTTGTACATCCGCTGCTCTTCCTACCCGTACTGCAAAACCACTTCATGACACAACCTTGATATTCCTGCAGCAGCTCAAAATACATTTTTAAAGATGCCAAGCAAAGCAGTTTTACCTATGGGATCGTTTCCTGGCTGCTCCAAATAGTCAAAAAAAGCTGAAATAGGTGCTGGGAGGAGGAGGTTGGGAGCAGGGAAATATGTATGACCCCAGCTGCACAGTCATTTCCTAAAATGTTCTTCCTAGTACTACAGAGTTCTGGATAGAGCTTCTGAAAAGGAGTATTTTCCAAATAACCACATGGATCAGTGACAACCACACTGTTGATAACAGCTTCACACTCACTGCGTGGGATTAATGTTATCCTGAATTCACCCATTTTCAGGCAGAGCCAAGATCTAGGTGGTTTCATCTCTTGGGGTTTTTTTCTCCCCAAAATTCACCAAGATTAGTCCCTGGTGCTCCAGCAATTATTAAAACATTATCATCAGCAACCCAGAGCTGCTCAGCAAAATTTTGTTAACATTCCTGGGGGGAAATTGCACAGCAAAGCACTCCAAATGTTTAACAATTGCTCTTTATCATCATTCCTAGTTTTTGAAACAGGAAGCAAACCGGAAAGAAGCTTTTGCAGAGACAAAACAGGGGGAAAAAAAAGTGGTGAGTTAAGAGATTCTTATAATGAAATATCTCAACAATATTGGGTAACACATTCTGTTTCCCCAAGCAAATAGTCTCTAAATTTCCAGCTCAGGATAGTCAGTCTCTTTTTCCACAGATTTCTGCTTTACATCTGTTTAATCCAACAGGATTGAAAAGCCAGCCCTTATAAAGATCCAGGTCACCTTCAGGTCACATCAACTAAAAGTTTGAAAGGGCTTTATTTTATAAGCATTAAAGAGAGGAAAGCCTAATTAAGCATGAATACAATCCCTGCTTAAGTAGGCTGGATTGGAACAATTTCTAGTAAGAAGCTCTTTTAAATGTTTATTTAGAAAATCTCCCATGTGAAAAGTAGCAACAACATCAGGAGAGCTGCTCAGCCTCAGAGGCCTCTCTGGTACAGGGCACAGTATTTATTTGCTATTGCACAGCCTGCCATCAAGCCCATCTGAGGTAGAAGCAGCTGCAGTGGTTGGTGTTTCCCCACTTTCTAAACAATGCAGGTGTGTGTCTGTGCTGCACCATTCACACACTCTATCCCTTCTGTAGTAATGAGCCAGCCATTGACCAAGTGAAAGTTATGAAGTAGGACAACTGCAGGGAAAAAATAGGACACACATTTACATGTAATGAAACTCAGTGAACACAAAAAGCATTGGAGAGAGATGCGAAATTACAGATTTTCAGTGCTCTGCATCACCATGACCTTCACCAGAAAGTCAAATTACTCACAATTTTTGAGGAAATACTCAGTAGCCAACAAAAATATTCTAATTAGGGTTTACTAAAGTACAATATGGAAACTGATATTTTGACTACAATCTTCACAGGACCTACAAATGCAATACTAATTTAGTAAGATCACCAGTGGAAACCATAAGTTTGGAATATTTTAAATTGTCAGACGAAAGAACCATCTTTTGTGAGCTCAGGCTGGAGGAGAGGTGGGAGATAACCAAGTTTACTGACTAAATCCAGGGGAGGAACTGCATTTCTGAAACAAGTGAACTACGACAGTTCCTTGTGTAAACCCATGTCTAAAAGTAACTACATATTTGTTTTTGTCCAAAGTGAATGCAGCCTTGAGAAGACTGAATTCCTTGTAAAGCAGATGTGCAAAATCTTTTACAAGCTTTTAAACTCAACTCTACAATCCTAGAAATATGTGTCTCCATTTTTCTATTTGGAACAATATAGGAAAAATATAAATGCTTTTTCAACATTTTTCTAATCTAACAGCCATGAGTGTCAACATTCATCATTGCTTAAGGAAAACTAAAAACTCTGAAAGATTGTTAGGAGAGGGATTTATTTCAGCTGTTCATTTCCAAATGCCTTTAAGACAACAATGTACTGTATCAAAGCTGGCTGTTTCACTACTTCAATTTCAAAATATGAAACACATGAAAAAGGAAAATTACTTCAGAAAAGAATTGAGAAATGTTAAGAACATGTATAACTCACCGGTAGTTTTACTGCTGAACAGACTTGCAGGTACAGTTCTTAATAAGGAAAATGTCAAGATTTTCATGGAAGAAAATAGCATCCTATTTTAAGGCTCTAAAAAGAAACCACTATTAAATTGTGAACACAGAGATGAAATATTGCAATATGAGGCAAGTTTAATAGCCAAAATTTATCAAAGCTTTAGTGCTGAAATTGCCTCTGTTGTCAGAACACAACATTTGGCATCAAGATGAGATACTTGCAAATGGCTTAGTATATTGGATGTAATCCTGCTCCTATTGAAATCAAGGAATGCAATAGCAACAAAACTTCATTTTCTACAAAAAGGCTGGTACACAGACCTACAAAGGGACTGACTCATGGCTATGGAAAGGTGCCCAACACACCCCTGGAAGTTCAGGCAGTGCTAGAGGCTGAAGCATAAAGAAGGAGAGAAAATGAAGCTGACTGGGCTTGCTCTCGCAATTTCAAATCTATTAGGTGAGATGCCATTGGAATGCACCTGCAATATGAATTTTTTTGGCTTTCAAAATGAAAAGGACTCCATAAACACCACGCTATAGAATTAATTGTATTTAATTGCAAATTCCAACAAAAACCAGACTGCTTGTAACACACTTAACCAGGGAAACAACTTTTGCAAACATAGAAAGGCATCATTTTGTTCTTCCAATTATGACTGGAAATAAATACACAGAAATAAAACCTCAGTGAACAATTTCTTTGTTGCAATGCAAAAACATTGAGGTTATGTTTCAGCTCAGATGTCCTAAGTCCAGTAAGAACTTCTGAGCTCTTCTGACTTGAACGAAGTATTCTGAGCCTGTGAGCCTATGAGATAATTTGGCAGTTGGCTCCCTAACAATCTAAAAACCCATTTATGGGGGGTTGACATACTCTTACTAAGCAAAAAGTGCAAATCCTCAAATGTCCATTTTCAATAGTAGCTTAATCCCTTCTTAGGTTTCTGGAGAATTCAAGTGAGAACATAGTAATCTCAGGTTTTGTTTTCAGTTTTGTTTTTTTCAGTTTCACCTTCAGCCTCAGGAAACAGAAACTCAGCCTGTGCCAAGTACAGCCCTTGAGTCAATGCTATGGAGTTTACACTTACCCAGTCTGTTGTACTAAATTTAAATTAACAGAAACTGCTTAGAACAATACACAAGCAAACTATTCACTAGACACAAGCTTTGGTCTTCTGTGTGATACTTCACCATGTCTACAGAGCTTTTCCTGAAATTCTTCACCTTTTCCTTAGCTGTTTTTTCAGAAGACTGGCTATTTTCAGCACCAACAGAAGGTTTATATAACTACTAGTTCAGTTGCCATGTTATGTTGCACCTAAACTCGGCCTAAGCCATCTTCATATGAGTTCTTTTAAAAGCTATGATCTACAGGAAAAAAGTACAAACCCAAGTTTAAAACAACACTTGCAACACTAAACGACATTATAAAATCTTAATATATAGTGCTGACAAAAGAATTTTAAAAAATCATGGCTGCCTTTGCTTTAGAACAGGCCTAGCTCTCCAAACATTACTTTGGGATAAAGGATTTTATAGATCTACATCTTTTGAAGATACCACTTTCAGGTGGAATGAGGAACAAAACTAAAAAGCATTCAGTTAATGACAATCTATTTTCTTCTGACTATAATTTAACAAAGTAAAATACACTTTTCAGGCCCCACAAAAACACTTCAACCCTTATTTCTTAGAAGTGCTTCATTCACACACCTCTTCAGAGACAAGGATTTGTTTCTGTGGCTTATTTTGAATCAGGAAAGTTCAAATCAGGGACAGCATCACCCACCAATAAACAAGCTATTCAGACACCAGGGACATAAAATGAAGTATCTGAAATGACAGAATAGTCCACTTACATCAAATAAGAAACCAAGTCTCTATTAATGGCTTCCTGTATTTTGTTATCCCACACTGGCTCTGTATAAACCATCTGTGCTGAACACACTTCAAGCCATCTTTCAGCTATCAACAGGGCTTCTGCAGCAAAACAAACAATTACTAATAGATGTATCTTAGAGACAGATTTTAAATCAAAAGGCACGGTGCTCCAGCATTCTGTTATTAAAAAAAGATCAGAAGCAAACAGAGGAGAATTTTCCAGCACACCCATTAGTAACAGAATACAGAGATGAAAGACGGGGCTATCGCACTCCCTCAGACAGGATGACACAAGAAGAGTCTGGATTGCAAAAGTTCTTCCAACTGATCATTCTAAAAGAATTTTGTGACTTTTTCTTCTCTAACCAGAATCATGCGAACCAAAGGAAAAAACACAAAGCGCTATTGTCATTTGCACTAACAAAAAAGCATAATAAGGAACAAGCTACTAACGAAACATAATCTGGTCTGCTAGGGAGTATTAGGAGTTACACAACTTCTCACAGGACTTGGCACACCCACCCTTCAGCTATTGAAACAGGTAAAAAGCACCACACTTGCCAGGAAATAAACGTTTTTAGTCTTAATTATAAGAGGAGTTGCACCAATTGAGAGCCACAGCCTCCTAGATTCACAAGACCTCCTAGACAATTTCTCATCGGTAACTTCTGTTCAGAGAAAGACTGGAACATCAATAAATGCGAGTTCCTCAGACAAAAAATAAACCATTTCTTAGGTGTGAATTATTTCTACAAAGAGTATTTAATAAGACAGTCCGTAAATTAGTGTATACCCCATGGTGAACCTGCAGTTATTGTCGTTCAGGTTAGAGGTATGCAAGGAACCAGGAAGCAACCCACAATGCAGGAATCAGAGCTGTGTAAGGGACATAAGGAAACACTCTCTCCATTTAAAGCAACCTTCCCACTGGAGAACCTGCTGCTGAAAGTACCTCTGGCCTCTTCTCCAGCATCCCTGCTCTCAGTTAGAGCAGGAATCAGAAATGACAGCCTGATTCACACTACTGCTTGGTCATACTATAATGAAACCCAGTTTTGGAAGTGGAAAATAACTGCAAAGAGGACATTACAGAATTTGAATTGCTACTGCATGCTCAAAGACAGTTCTTATGGAAGCACAGTGCATGTGTCCTAGGCATCCCAAAAGAATTAATGTGTGACACCCAAGTGACGGCAGGGCTTGTTCTGCTGAGTGCCCCCGCTCCGCACAGCTCAGGAATGGGGCTGGGGCTGCGGGGTCTCTGCGCTGCACAGCCTCCGCTCGGCCACACGGCAGGACCCGGAGGCAAACGCAGCCCGTTCACGTGTAACTTCATCACAGCCACCGAAACGCGGCAGCCAGAGCCCATCTCTGCTCCAAAGGCTGCAGCACCCCGAGGAAAGCAGGAATGGCAGGAACCCGCAGGGCCTGGTCCGGAGGGACGCGAGGCAGCGCGAACCCCGCAGAGCCGTCCCCGCAGAGCCCGGCGGTCCCTCCGGGGGTGCTGCCGGCTGCTCCCGGGAACCCCGCGGACACAGAGCGGGGAAGGAGCCGAGCCAGCAGCGGCAGCCCGCACCCCACCGAGGGGCTCCGGGGCGCTGCGACCCGCGCTGCGAGGTCGCGGCCCCGCTGCCTCCCGCACCGCTTCCCCTCGCCCCCAGCCCACCCCGCAGCGCCCGCCGCACCCCCCGCCGCCCGCACCCCCGGCCCCGCTGCCGCGGGCTCGCCTCCGGCCCCCGCCCAGCCCCGCTCCCGCCCTGCCCCGGCCGGCCCCGCCAACCCCGAGCACCCCCCGGCGCCCCCGGTACCGGCTTCGTCCATTCCCTCCCCCGCCCCGGCCGCTCCCGCCTGCCCCCGCGGCCCGGCCTGCCCCGCTCACCGTGTGCGAGTGCAGGCTCTGGCTCGCCTCGATCTGCGCTGTCAGCGGCACCGTATCGTCCAGCAGCACCTTGCCGGCCGGCGGCTTCTCCATGAAGGCCATAGCTGAGATGGGAGCGGAGAACCGGCGCCGCCAACCCGCTTCCCGGGGCAGCTCCCGGCGCGGCCGCCGCTGTCAACACGGCAGCGCCGCCGCCGCCGCGGGGCCTCAGCGCCGCCGCCCGCCGCTGCCGCCGCCCGCCGCCAGGCGGCGCCACGGCCGCCGCTCCGCGCGGGTCCCGCCCCGGGAGCGCGGGACAGAGAGGGACGGGGACACGGCGGGATGGGGACACGGCCAGGATGGTGGACACGAGGAGGTTCGTCTCCGCGGGCAATAACGGGAAAAGGGACTGGAGGGAGGCCATGAGTGCAGGCAAGTCGCCTCTCTGCCCAAGCTTTCCACGCCTGGTGCCCCCGGTAACACCGACAGCGGCAATAGCAGCTGCAGCCCCGGGGAATCAGCCCGGAGACACTGCTGGTCCTCCCAGAGAGACCAGGAAAATTGTGAGGGCTGATGCACTTGCTGCTCTTTACCTTTCAGGGTGTTTCAGAATATCCTGTATATTTTACTAAATGTCTAGAATTTAGGGTTTGGAGTCAATATTTTGTGGGGTTTTGGTTTCTGGTTTGGTTGTTTTTCAAAACACAGATTTAAAGTTGTTAACAATTGAATTCCTCAGCATGACTTTGATTGCAGCAGCATAAGAAACTTTCTATTTGAATACTACTTAGTGCTTGAGAACCTACAAGTTGGACACCTGTCTGCATTTCCTCTTTTTACACCATACACAGGAATTACTCTCACTTAAGATGTTGTCAGACTGCAGAGCTGGAGTTTGTCATACACCTGGAGCAGATGTCACGAACAGCTTCATCTCTCTGTCTTGCAGCTCCACCATGAGAGGAAAATTAGCTGTGTTGCTGTGGTTCAGCAGCCAGGCTGGAACAGCAACCCCAGCTCCCCAAACTACTACTCCTGCAGTGACCCAGGAGGTCAGGCACAGATCTGATTCATTTTAATAGACAACTTCCCACCTGGAGAGGGAGGTGAACAAGGAGCAGGGTAAGGAGGGGGCCTGCTTCTATGAAGTGCTTTGTCCAGCAAAAGCGAGTGACAGGCAGTGACCTGAGGCAGAAAGGAAGGAAACAGAAAGTGAAACAGCTCCCACAGACAAGAGATAAGGAAACCTCTTCCTAATTACTGCTTCCAGGTTGCAACCAAGCCAACCTCCAAGCTTTAGAAAGAGAAGGCATGGAGTCAAACACCTGAAACATTACACCTCCCTCTGCTCCAGTGTGACTAATACCTGGCTTAGAGTGCAGCACTCTGGCTGTGCAGCTGTTTTACCAGTAGCTTTCATCACAGGTTGAGGAAAAACTCTCTTTTCTTAGCAGAAAATTTCTGAGGTTATTTGCAGTCAAGGAAATTTCAAATGCATTTCTGCTGCAGAGAAGACAGGGGGATAACAGACGCTTTGCCAGAAAGTTGTATGAGCCACCAACTGAACACCTTACCCCTGATGGCCTCAATCTTTCCTAAAAAAAGTTTTTTAGTGTATAACAACCTTATGCCAGTACTAAAATAATTTAACCCAGATGATTTACTAATGAATTTGCCAGAAGTCTACTCTACCAAGTGTAGACTTTCAGTGGACAAAGGGAAATCTATGTTCACACACTCAAAGACAGGGAAGCCAAACAGTTAGTACTCAAATCATCTGCCCTTGCTTGTCTTGCCCTCAGAAGAACAAATACAGTAAGTACATGTTGTGACAATATATTTTTTGTGATAATTTTTTTTCCTTCACTCTCTTTCTGGGAGGCAGGTTTCAGAAGAAACACCAGTTGGAGCTGCCATGCAGATTACAACACATCTTGCAGTACATGTGTGTCAGCACCTCCACTTCTGTTCCGCTTTTGAACACAGCACAGTCCCCTCCCCTGGTGCTTGTTGGCAGTACAGCTGCTTTGTACAGAAGGAACAAGTTTTAACTGAACTTTGCTGGTGTGGATTGCAACTTTACCAGAAAGAACAGCCGCAGTGTGAGTCCCACCAGTCCAAACTTCCCACTGTGACGGCACAAAGGCTTGTCTGAATGTGCCACTTTGTCCCAGCAAGTGCCTAGTTCACCTTGGCAGAGAAACCCATCACAGTGAAAAAAGGAAAAGCTCTGATTTTAATGCAGCTCTAGTAAGGTCAAGTTTGTCAACTTTCAGACATTGTGAAAAGCTTTTGTTAGGAATTTACTGGTTTAAGTGATGTCACATAAAAAGAGACTCAAAATCAAGTGTACATTGGCCTTTATGCTGAAGTTGCACATGAGGAATAGATCTAACTCTCTGGCACCATGACTTTCACCATCCCTTCCATAACAGTTTTCCCACTTTCTCTGACCTGACACGATACAGAAATGTGTGCAACAGAACCCTTCAGTCGTTTCACTTCTGCTGCAGCTGTGACTTCTTCACCAACATACAAAGGAGCTGGAAAACGAATCTCCTGGGAAAGAAATATACATCCTTGACCAGGCATTTTGGTACCCAGAACTGCAGAAATAAGTCCATTGATCAGAACTCCATGTACAACAGTTCTCCCAAACCTAGACTTCTGTGCAAACTCTTCATTTAAATGCAAAGGATTTGTGTCACCTGTTAAATAAGAAAAGGTAACTACATCATTCTGTGTAAAAGCCTTACTAAGTTCAGCTTTGTCTCCAACTTTTACATGTAAGTTCTGAAATACGGGATGTCCAAGCAGTGAGTTGATAAATGTTGGCTTTGTCAGGGCTCTTTGTTGGAAAATCCCTCCAGAAATTCCACGCCTGAAGGGCCACAACATTTCCAGGAACTTCTCCTGCATGCAGCTGAACCAACAACTGCATTCAGTCCAAGGCTAATTCTCTACTGTTGCCAGATAACGCAAGTAGAAACGGAGATGTCTAGTTTGGGGAAAGAAAAAACAAACAAGAACTGAACAACTAAAGCCTTAAAAAAATCACTATCAAATACGCTCAAAATTGAAGATATTTCAATTTTCCTTTCACATGATAGATTAAAAACTAAGAGCTATGCCTGAGCACACTTTTGTCTAGCCATGGCTTCAGAAACAAAGAATTCTCAGAACTCATTTTATTAAGCAGCATCCTCTGGAAAAAAATAAGCTCTGGAAGTGCATGTTCATACATGCATTGTTAAACAAGGTCAATTAACAGTAACCATTAGAAAGGCAGAAAGTAGAGTAGGGAAAATAAAACCTGAACCAAGACGTGGGTCATGAACACTTGCCGGAAATTATTTTCTTGCAAAAGTATAGATGACATCTGGCCTTGTCACTGGAGTGAAACCATTAAGTTATGAGACAGCCACTACTGTCACATTGTACAAGACTGATTTTAAGATGAGAACTGCTCAAACATGGGCCCACACAACTGCACTGAAAGGCACTTCTTTCCCAAACCAAGGCATTTTTGCATCTAGGCCATCCTTCTATGAAAAGGCAGTAGGCCTAGGCAGAGCTTAGAGCCAGAGCTGACATTTGGGGGAAGGCAGCCAGCCCCACAGGGCTTTACCTGCAGCACCCGGAAGGCACACCTCCTGTTCTGGTAGAAGCCCAGCAAGGTTAGAGCACTCCACAGCTTGACAAGGCCACTAAATAAAAAGAAAACAAAATATATTAATAAAATCTGGGGGTTTTCTGTTTTACTGCAGCACAGACATCTCAAACAGAAAGTATGTTATGCAAAGAGTAACAAGCCCTTTACCGTGTAACAGCAGGTAATTTCACTGAAGAGTTCTTGTAGCAAAACTGCATCTTGAAGGATTATTGCAGTCTCTTGTCTTTAACACAGACATATGTACTGCAACCTCACTGCAAGTGTACTGCAAGTTCACTTTACCAGAACCATTCTTGTTCTCAGGGTGCATTTAAGCTCATTCTGCACCTAAATCACCTGCAGTTGTCATCACCATTTAGAGTAACTGTTCTCATCTTTACTATAGAAAGAGATTTAAAGTCACTACCTCAGTAATGCTTACTTCCTGACTTAAAACCATTAAAATCATTCTGGTTTAAAGCAGGAATAATGTACTAATGCACGAAGTCACCAAGACTCAGTAATTATTTTCTGCATGCAGAATGCAAATATCTGCAAGTTAGGTTTAATTCTTCACAAGCCATTCTTAGTTTAAGAGTTCTATTTTCTTACGAAAAATACTTTCATGGCATGGAAGCACATACTGACGGCACCTTACCTGCTAATTACTCTTAATATGGCAGACAGAGATTTTTCCTCATACATTAGGACATCAACAGGCAAAGCTGCTCCAACCTATGAAAGAAAAAGATATTCAGTATCACTCCATGTTCTTATCGTGGTTTATATGCAATTGATTTCACCCCCAGCATGTTACATCATTAAAGGTGTTATAGTTATGCTCAAATCTCACAAAAGTGTTTCAGTTACACCACCACTGCATTTCAAACAGCATCCTTCCTCTCAGAGTTCTTTAGAAACCACTTTTATTTCCACCTTACAACCAGAGAAACACAGACCAAGAGGTGATGTGACCTGCTTAAAATGAACCAGCAAGAAAGTAAACTGAGGAAAAACAGTGCTGTGGACTCTCCCATCCAAAAAGCTGCTCCCTTCCCACAGTTCTGTTTTTAAAGCCTCTCTACAGCAAAAGCATCAACACCACAAATTCTAGAAGCAAGTATCAAAGAACGGTTTGAGCTGGAAAGCACCTCAGAGGTGCTTTCACTCAGCACAGAGCTCACCCCGCTCCAGCTCCCTGCCATGGTCGGGCCAGGCTGCTCCGAGTCCGGTCCAACCCGACCCTGAGCACTGCCAGGGACGCCTGGAGCCGCCTGACCGCGGGCACCGAACCGAACCGCACCGCACAGCCCACCAGGAGCGAGCCGGGACGGGGGCGGGTACCGGGTACCGGAGGGTCAAACCCGGCCCATGCACCCGCCCCGCCCGGACACCGCTCCGCAGCCACACCGCCTTCCAGGGGACAACAGAGGACAGAGCCAGCCCCGGCCCGGCCCGGAGCCGCCCGCCGAGCACAGCCCCGGTCCCGGTCGGTCCCACCTCTCCGTGCAGCTCCCTCAGCGCGGTCACCACGAGCTGCTTGAACTGCGCGGCGTTCGGCCGGGCCCCGCCGTCGGGCAGCTCCCTGCGGGACGGAGAGCACAGGGTCAGGAGGAGTGAGGAAGGGTCTGGGGGGGCTCGGGGGTCCCGGTTCGGGGGTCCCGGTTGGGGGTCCCGGTTCGGGGGTGCCGCTCACAGGCGCACGCGCAGATAGTGATGCTCGGCCGCGCGCCGCAGCACGCGCCGCTCGAACGCGGCCGCCGCCATTCCCCGCCCCGCCGGGCCGCGCGCGCCGCCCGCCCGCCCCGTCTACGGCGGCCGCGCGGGGTCAGTATCGCCATGGCAACCGCGCGGCGCCCGGAACCGGAGCCGGGCCCGCTGCACCGAGCCCCGGTCCCGAACGCGCCGTGCACGGAGCAGAGAGAGAGCAGTGTCTGAGAGGTATCTCCGGGAAGCGGCGGGGACAGCCAGCACTGCCCTGAGGCACACACGGAGCGCTGCCGCGGGCCGGCACACAGGAACGCTCCCGCGCTCGTCCTCCAAGCACGGGTGTCTGTCCCGAGGCAGCTCCCGGTAAAGGTGGCGCCGGGCACCAGGTACAAACACCGAAGAGACTCTGCTGCCCAGCCTCCGTTCTGCAGGGACACACAGCTGAAACGAACTGGAGACGTGCACAGAACGAGCCTGGCAGCCTGTGTTTGCACTAATTGGGATGATAAAATAACACAATTTTAGTATCTTGTACCTGCTCTCTAAAGATTGGCATTAAATGTATCCTTACCACAGAAACAGCAGAAAGGATGGAAATGCGTTCACTCTGCTGAAGTAATTACACATTATCCTCAAAAGAACTTCACAGAATCTTATTTGTTTTACCAGAAGGCTCATCCAGGAATTAGCATGGAGCCCAGCAGGGAAACACTGCAGTAGCCCAATGCACATCTGACAGGCTGGAGCCAACCCGACCCACGAGACACCCTTTGCCTGCACCTTCACACGGCTCAGTCCGTGCAAAGGCCCTGCAGTATTCCAGCAGAGCTTGCTCAAGCTTAGCACCACAATCCACCTGAGCTCCACTCCTGGGCTGACTTAAAAATGGTACATGAACTGCTGAGCGTTCAGAAATAGAACTTCAGCCAAAGCAAATATAATTTCACATGTACCAAAGTAATTTTCAGATTGTTAGTTAAGTTAAAGAAAAGGCAGTTTGCCACATAAAATTCAATAGCTGTAAGTGCAGGCTAACAAGATACCTTCAGAAATACTGTGTTTCTCTGGGAACTGAGAACCAGTTAGTGTAGTGCTCAATAAATCAGTTCCACAATAATTTGGCAGACTTATCAGAGCAGCCAGTTTTACTGGGACCAACACTACCTACAGAAGCTGGTATTACTTTTAAGATATTAGTAAAATTTCATCACCAAGCAGCAAAAGTTGGGTGGTCAGGTGCTGTATAAATTTTTTGTTGTTATTGCAGTAGGGCAGGTGCTGCTCTCCATGAGGCTCTGGCAGAAGGAACTCACACAGGCACTCCAAGTGTATCCAGGGAGCTGCTGTAAGGCTGGGGGCTGTGTCAGCTGCAGTGAGTCAATAACGAGCACACACAGGACTGTACAGGAAGGCTGGACACAACAGGTCAGTTTTTTATTAACCAAAAGTGAAGCTGAACCCCAGAGTGGTTTAACTTGTTAAAACCATATGTTTATATGGCAGATATTTTCCTTTCATGTTCAACACTACAGTGCAAGAACCAAACTTCTCAGCTGTTCATCCTTTGAGAATCAAGTAGTAAAATGAATTAAAATAAGGGTCCCTCAATGAATCAGTTAAAAAAAAGCCATTTAACTCAAAAGAACAGACCAATTTTAAGAACTATCTTATTAAATTCTCCCAAGTGAAAGACCTTTAAAAGCACTTGGAGCCTTGAGGTAGCAACTTTATGCAGAATTTAATTCCCCTCCTGCCCCACAGAGGAAAATTAGTAGCGCATTATTAGCTCCAGCCAGCTAAGCTGCGTTGAGTGGCTCCTGTGAGGTGACTTTCTCTTGCCTCTTGAAATAGCAGTGTAGTGCTGCAGAGCACCAGGAGGAAATCCACAGGGAAGGCCTCTTGAAATAAAATGTATGGTTTGAAAAAAGTTAAAATGATCAGTAACAATTGTAACAACAAAAATTATCTGAAGTGAAAAAACCCAACGTGTATTTTGGCAAGACTAGTTTACAAATACAAGTCAAGAACAAGAGTCTGCTTTCAGCAAAAGAAAGAATGGAAGTGACATTCAAAGGGGTTTCAGGGTTTTTTCCCCTCTGTGCAAAATTGCACTTTGTTATCTAAGTTTTTATTTTAAGTTTTGCACTTTTGTTTCTAAGAAAGGAGCACTTCCACACTTTTTTGTTCTTTTACATTGTTAAACCTGTGCTGTGACATTAGACAGAAATATTAAGTGCCAGGATATTTAACCACTCAAAGCTCCTCTCACTGACTTCACAACAATCACAAGCAAGGAATCACAAACAGGACATGTCTTCCTCTAAGCCTCGAAAACATGATCCTCTGTGCCCACTTTGCTGCTGAGTTGTTTTATTAAAAACTAGATCTCTCTTCAGTGCCAATTTCAGAGACTCAGTGGCAGATTTACTGAACACTGAGTGTTAACCAAACACCTGGGCTTACTCTCAATGCAACAACTGCAATGAACAGAGTGCAAAGGAACAAGCTGAGATACAGGGATGGGGCAGATGGCCACAAACAGGTGCTGTACTTGCTCCCTGGACTCAGTATCAGCACTTGCACATAGCCCACTTTTGCTCACTGCTGGTGTTCTAACCAGATTCCTGGCAATACTGAGTATCTTACTAAAGAAGCTTTCTTTCCACTACCTTCATGCTCCAAAACTGTACAAAATGGTTGCTTAAACTAGACCCAATGAATCAGGCACATTGCACATTATAGTTCTTAAACAGATGGGCCTTCTTAGCAGCTCATTCTTTCAGCTCAAAGCCAGCTGCCTCTCTACACCACAGAGTGATGCTGCACAGACCCTGGATGCAGGATGGCACTGCCCAGTATGCCATTGCTCCAGGGAGCCCAGAGAAAGATAAAACTTCAAAAGCCTGTTCTTGTTCACATGGGATTGCAATGTTTTGTACATTCTTGTCTTTTCCTTTGACTTTTAGAAGCCATCACATTCTGCCTTTGAGGCAGAAATATCTCAAGAATCTGACATCAGCCTTGCCTGGATTTTGGTTAAGATTTGGGCAACTGCCTGTGTTTGCCTGCGCTGAGGTTACAGTCCTGTCCTGCACAGAACCAGAATCCACCTGTAAGGCAGCCCAACCTGCCAGGCTCCCCTGGATAAAGGAGAGGATATTCTGCCTGGGAGCAGCAAAGGCCAGCTGGTGATTATTCACAGCAAATTTCAGTTCACATGACAGTTTAGACAGCACAGAAATTCAGGCTGGTTCAGAGACCAATTCCTGTTTGGTTCACAGGCCAGTCATGAGCTGGTTTCAGAAACTCTCTTTGTCATGGAGCCCCAAGTATCTTAAAGTTATATCTGCTATCACTGCAAGGAGCTGATGAGTGGAGATTTTTTCTGGTTTTTTTCTTCTTTTTTGGTTGGCTTGGTTTGGGTTTTGTTTGGTTTTTTAAATACTGTGATGAAAACAATTATATTTGTCTTTGGTGTTAAACCTTGGAAGCATGAGTGAAAAGTACCTGCTGCTTCTTTGGCTGTAATTTATGACAAAGAAACAGCCCAGGAAAGCAAGTGAAATTCACTGTTCTAAAATACATGCAGTTAGAACAGCCACTAGACATCACGACCAGAACTTTAATAATATGGAAACACCAAATTCAGTGGTGTCCATTACAAATCATTTGCATTATATAAAAATATGACTGCAATTACAGTAACTGGACAACAGTCATTCAAATTCATCAACTTTCCATCTTACTCATATTGCAGGAAATGGGAGGAGCTCATCCACTATGGGGGAAAAACTGTCCAGAAATCAACTTAAGAGTTGCTGCTAAGCATCTCATGCCTTAGAGAAATGTCCACTGTGATAACTAAAAGCAGGAATTCAAGATTAGCATCCTTCCATTCTTGCTTACATGGCCATGAATAAAAAGAGCAAGTTCTATTACACTAGTATTCACTATTAAAATTTTATAACCCCATAAAACACCAATATGTTTTGCATGAGCTGTGGAAGAATGCAAACTCAAAGGGTCATAGATTTAAAACCTCCAAATTCAATATCTTAATATATATAGTCTGCTTGAACACCATAAAAATGTCCTCCTCGTGGTCTGATTCTTATTTAGATAATACCCTGGTAAAATCTCAGCCATATGCCAATTAAGGTCCTTAAAGCTATAGAAACAGAATCTACCTAATAAATGCTGCAAATTTAACAGGTATTTTAGATAAACATCATTAGCTTAGTTATCACCTAAACCAAAAAGACTCCTCAAACACACCAACTGCGTAGTTAGCAAAAGATATTTGCTTTACAAAGTCAAATGTTGCCAACTTTTGAAAACTTTAGCAAATCAACGTGGTATTTGGAAGCATTCAAGTGTCTAATGAAGTTAAAATACTGTGAAATGTTAGGACTAGGGGAAGCTCCTGTAAACAAGTACAGAAGTAGTCTTCATTTAAATTACAAAACATTCACCTCCTTAAAAAGCTTTAAAACTGACCCAGTCAACAACTGCACCCTGGGAAATGTAGTAGTATAAAGGATCTCTGTAAGCAAGAGAAGGTCATATATTGTTATCTCACCACCACAAAATGTACTCAGTGTCAGGAACAAGGAGCAAATTTGGGGAGATAACAATTACGACACTTTCAGGCCATTTGATCTGAACCACTGCACTTTGTTGGACAGCATAGAGTAAATCAATTTTCTTTGCTGCTCAGAAAACACTTAAAATACGTTTTCTGCATCTGGTTGCTAAGCAGACTCTCCCATGTCCCCAGCTCAGTTTACTTGGTTTAAAGAGTTCTCTGTATTTATTACCTGCTGCTTTCAGCAGGTGGACCAAAACTTCAGTGCCACCTTATTCATTGGCTCCATTGATACTTTAACTTCAAACCCAGATGCTACAATTAAAAGCAAATTTGACATTGTGTAAGGAAAGCATCAGATGAAGGTAATCAGCCCATAAAAGGCTTGTATTCCACAGGCTGCCTCTGCAGAACAGGCAGCCTCCCTCTACAGAATCTGAAGGGACAATTTACCCCAACAGTAACACCAGGAAGAAAGGAGGCTTCTATGTCTTGCACACTTTGGGTTTCGTATCAGGCACTTGAACTGTTGGACAGACGCCATTCTGAACCAAGTAAGTGAACATAGGGTTAGAATCATCTTTAATCTAGGTCTAGTAATGAAGTATCAGCAGCAAAGTGGAGGCAGGGAGGAGTGAGCAATCCATCTGTGCTGAGACTTGTTTATGGTTTCTAAAATGCCCAAGAAAACAGCAGCAGTAACTGTTCCGTAGTGTCCGTTGTCCTTGTGAGTTGTGTTGCTGATAGGAGGCTTTTCTGTGTCTTGAACTAAGAAGGCATTGAGGTACCCTGTGCCTAATTCCCTGGATCCATCAGGTCCATGCTAGAGCCAAACATTGCCACCAGTTGCTCCTCGTAATGTGTTATATTCCTCTTCATAATGTCCATGCAGGGTCCAAGCAACCTCTCAAATGCTTGCACATCCATGACTGTAATGGAACAGAGGTGAAAACAAGACTGTTTGTCAAAAAGGACACCAAATACCAGTCTGGCTTATGAACTCAGAACACAGACCTTCAGTTCAACCCACTTAGGGCTGAGGCTTCATAAGAAACCACAGAAACAGAAATCATGTTTCTGATTTCTCTCTCTACTGTTATTTGAGAAACAAGATTAATGAAATACAAAGCTGATCTCAAAGATAAACACAGAAGCCAAATACACGCCACAGTGGTATTAAAAGATGACCTGAAAGCTATGTGTGACAAACAAGTACAGGCCACACACATAGAAAACAGAAAATCAGCCATGAGGAAGCAGAAGTGCTTCTCCAGCTTCCACCTGGAGCTCCACTCCAGCCCATGCTCCCAGCTTCAGGAATCTGACTGCCAGTTACCAAAAGGTTGCTGGGTTTTGAATGGCTGCTCACTCAAGCATGGTCCATGAGACAAGCAAAGAACAGAAAAGGATGACTAGAAACACAGACCATCTGCTTACCTAAACATTTGACCTCCCCAACAGCATAGGCAGAGGCTGCTCTGGGTTTGTTGGTAACAAGTGCAAGCTCTCCAAAATACTGCCCTCTGTGACACCGGGCAATCTCCACTTCTTGATTAGCCTCTTTACTCGTCATAGTCTGTCAAACAGTGCAGTTTCATTATTTGCACACAGCTTTGTCCTTGTACAAGCCTACAGTTAATAATCCCGGATACTTTACACATGTGCAACAGCTCCATGGTTTCAGGCCTTCAAACTAGTGACTCCCAAGTCATGGCAGAACGCCTCAACACCATGTTCAGCTGGAAGTTTGGTAAGAAAAATGTGTGCCAGCCCACAAGTCTTAAGACAAACAGGTATCTACTGCTACAGCTTTGGGAACTGCTGTTACGCAGCCTAAGGCAGGCTTTATCATGCACCACACGCTGTTCCCCTGGCTGCTTCAGACTGTACAGAGACCCATGCAAATGCCAACATCAAATATGTCACTAAAGATAACAGACCCCACACTTTGTAATGTGCAGTCTCTACAATAATGGAAGGAAAGTTTTATCTCTACCCTTAAGGCCAGGGAAAGTGTATCAGTGTAGGAAGGGATGGGATGGGTTGAGCTGCTGGCTCTCTCAGTCTCTCATGTATCAGGTCAGTTTGCAGAGTAGCAGAGAGAAGCAAAAGACCTTGGCACCTTAGTAAAATGACTTCTGGCTGCTGCAGAACAGGTATGGGAGTCTACAACCTATATCACACGAACAACTATGATCAACATCATAAAACAATATGTTACAATAACTCAGGGTGGGGCTTTTTCACATCTCCTGTATTATTCAGTGAAATCAGGGATTGATTAATACAAAGCCTAATCACTCAATTTGAACTCACCTTGCTTTTAATCAAGATTTTTACTTCTCCAGATTCTACAATGTAAAAACAGTCTGCTTTGTCACCCTGTGAAGAAGAAAAGCTAAAATAAATTCTTTTTTACTTGACTGTGAAAGGATGCATAAATGGTATTAAAGCACTCACTTTGAACTAGGCCTTCTGCAGAAATCTGTTAGAATTGACAAACAATCAGATTCTTAACATTAAAAGGTGGCTGGTTGGGTAATAACACCAGAGGAGCCCAGAGGGAAGGAAGTATTAGTGCTCATCATTCAGTAAGGGGGCAGGAGGAAAGCAAAACACAAAGGAGATTGATGATATATAGCAAAATCACCTAAATGAAAATCTTCTGATCCCGATGAAAGTAGGCAATAGTTAGTGAAACTAAGCAGAACCTATAATTTTCAGAAGCAAATTTTAATAAAACAGGGATTGAGTGACTGTTTCTTTCAGCAGGAAGAAGGTGCCATTAAACTCTCCCTGGCCCTGCTTGAGCAGAGGGGTTGGACAAGGTGACTTCCAGGGGTCCCTTCCAACCTCAACTATTCTGTCATTCTGTGAGAGGTTCTAGAACATTTTTCACATCTCCCTCAGCTTCATCATGTTTAAAATCTTCAAGTGACCCCAGTTAACATCTGCTCTGGAGAGCTTCACCAGCACTTTATAATTTTAAAGTTTATCTGTGACAGAAAGGACCTCTCTTCCTTGTATTTGCCCCTGTAGGCCTGGCATAGGGCTGGAAGTCAGAGTGGAGGTGTGCAACGTGCCTCCTGCTACAAACCAAAAGCAAAGGACTAAAGGCTTTGGGGAAACAAAGGCTGGAAAAGGAACTGATAAGGGAATGGGAGCAGCTCACCAAAAAAAACCTGAAACACAGTGAGGAGAGAGAGAAATCTGACATTATTGTCAAGTGGTCAAGGAGATGAATGTGATGGGAAGGATGGAGAGAAATGGTTGTAACTTGAATATGAAACATGGGCTGGGAGAAGATGATGCAAGATTTAAACACGGAGTTACAGAAGAAATTAGGTCTTTAGCTAAGCTGCCTGGGGATGGTCGTAAGCCATCCAGTAAAAACTTTTCATTCACAACTGCCAACCGTCACAGCATGTAATAATGCTCAAAGCTAACTTCTGAAAGAGTAACTGCTGAAAGAGCACTTTACTTTTAAAAAGAATGGAAATAAACTGAGTGGGAGACACCCTCATAACACTACTAACAGTTTTCAAGTGCTTTAAAGTTTACTGCCCTTAATGAAGGGTCAAATTCCAGAAAAGTAATAAAAATTTTTAATTATTCACAAGGGAAAAGAGGTTCCTGGTATTGATGCAACTGCTTTAATATAAGAGTTATCATATCTTTTCCAAGCACAGAATTTCATCATCTCTAGCACTGTACCACCATCACCCAGACCTATCCAAACTATTAATCCTCCTTATAAGGATAATTACATCCTTGCCCTTAATTCAGTTATTAAAAAAGAATAAAACCATTTGTGTAATTGGATCACTGACTATGAATTCCCAGTTTTGATACTGATTTATAAGCTCTGATTTTGCTGAGAGTTCAATTTTCTCAGGGTCTTAAGCAAAAGGAGTTTCAACTTCAAAAATTGAATGAATTTGACAGTTACCAGCAAATTTGTTTCCTATATTCAGTTATCTGACATTCAAGATAAATACGATCAATTATTCAAGACACTATCAAGGATTCATATTCTGTCTATACAACACGAACAACATCGTAACCAAAAACCTGCAGTTTCAAGTAAGCCTTCCTTGCATTAACTTCTACTTGAACTAGAGCACTTTTACAACACAGTAACCCACAGCCAAATTTGATGCAAAATTCCAGTGTCTGTAACAGTGTTCCAAAAAGCTATTTCTGTCACAGCCAAAAAAAAAAAAAAAAAAATTTTTTTTTAAATTTTTTTAAAAATCAAACAGCTATAGCTTGAGTTCATCCAGCTTCATGTTCTACCACCCTGGCCTTGATCTACTGCAGCAGACAAAACATTCCCCAGTCACTAAAGGACTCAATTGAAACCAGACCACTGAAATACCTCAGGAAAGCACAAGAAAAAACAGTGGCTTCAATTAACCCTGACGGTTTCTTAGAGCTAGTGGCTCCCTGTTTAATCTGGTCATAGGGGCCGAGGAAAGCTCTGCATGGGGGATTTAATGGAAAACTGCATAGACATTTAATTTCAGCTTCTGAAGACACACTCATCTTGAATCCTTGCAAAGACTACTTATAAAACATAGATGAGAGAAGAAATACCATGAGGCTAAAGTAATAGAATAAATTTTCAGCAAAATAAATACTGTCTATTCCCCAAACATTCAAGAAGTGGTTAAATAAATCAGAAATATTAAAAGAATAAATGCCAAGTTGGTCCAAGTAATAGAACTCTGCAAGTCAATTCCAAACAGAAAAAACAGAAGCACAGAAAGGCGAATGATAAAGAGAAGTTTAGATTACAATTACCTGAGAAATTATACGTTCCCCATCTTGATACACCTTCTCTCCTATAACATCCACTATCTTCATTCTCTCTGATGGCTGGAACAAAGAAGAAAATTAAAAATAATAATCAATTATAGTTTATCTCTATGTACTCTTCTGAATCTCTGTAACCCCTCCTGAAATTAATAGGCATTCACTAGACACACAAACACACAATTTATAAATTGTGTAAATTTATAAAGCCACAAAATGACATTGTCATAGTACTGCAACACAGGTCTTAGGACTACCATAATCAACAAAGAAAATTGTCTAGTGTCTCATCCCTGTGCTTGTCTGGTCACTCAAAATATATCTGATTTGGCTAGTTTAGAGCAAAGGTCAGGGGAGAAAAAAATCACTTTAAGATTCAGTTGAAATTTGAAGAAAACACTCCAAAAATTTTTATAAACTTCCTATGAACAAAACTCTAATGAGAAATACCTGCAAAACATTAAAAAAAAATTTAACCACTATACACTTAAACATGTGTGTGGGAGGAATTGTGTCCAAGAACTCATTCCTAGAGTGAAGAGGAAGGGACATGACAAGGACAAGGGCTGTGAACTGTGAGCAGGCCCGTAGGATGCCCAGCAGCAAGGGCAGGAGGCAGCCCTGGGCATGCCAGGAAACATGCCTGAGTCTTCACAAACAGCAAGGGAGAAATGAGTCCTCTCCAGTGTTTCCCACCACTCATTTAGAACTCCACAAAACAATTTCTTTGCTTCAGAGCAGCACAAAAAAAAATCATACCAAGAAAGGAAGAAAATCCTAACAGTTAAAATTCAGCAGATGATTCAGTTGCAATCAATCCATTCATTCCCCAAGTACCTTCATCTTGCCTATCTTTGAGAAATCAAATTCTGGTCCATGCATGATTCAACTACAATGTGTCATGCAAAAAGCCATCCAGTGCTAATGAGTTATTTTTCTGTATCTTTAAATATTTGAGTCAATTCTGTGCTCAAAAAAAGTCACATTGATGGAACCAGTTTAAGCCAGGCACTGAGAGAGATGGTGGTGTAATTTATCCCTTCCACAGCTAACGACATATGTCCAAAATAATACATAGTAGAGGCTGTTGTTCACACCTAATGATATTTGCAATTTTGTAATCTTCTCCCAAAGAGGTTAAGAGCTCAAATACTAAAGATTAATGCTGGAAAGTTGTTTTTTTTTATGATAAGCAAAGTTAAATTATGGTTTAAGGCAAAAACAGATTATTGCAAAAGCAGGTTGGTCAGTTCCAAAAGCCCTTTGATAATACAGGGTGCATCAATGGAAGGGACAGTTTCCACACTGTTCCTAAATTCAGGCACCACACACCCCAACAGGACAGTGTGACTGCATTCCCAAGCCACAGTGCTTCCCTTTAGCAGTTTAACTCCTGAATACTAAGTTAAGCTTAAAGCAAGACTACAACAGCCCACATCTCTGTATCAAATTTAAAACCACTCCTGGCTGATAAAGGCCAGATATCTGAGCGACTGTATCCTTACTTCAATATCACACCCTCACAGGCAACCACAGCCCTGACCACCAAACTGCATTTTGATACCTGTTTCCTGAAATACATATAGGTAGTTTTTTGTTTTGTGGGCTTTTTTTCCTGTAAAGAGCTTTTAGAAAAATCAGACAGATAAAAATCAGCAAATCGCTATTGTGAATAAAG
This sequence comes from Taeniopygia guttata, assembly GCF_048771995.1. Classification (NCBI taxonomy): domain Eukaryota; kingdom Metazoa; phylum Chordata; class Aves; order Passeriformes; family Estrildidae; genus Taeniopygia; species Taeniopygia guttata. Next base: position 8,639,663 of record NC_133037.1, read on the forward strand.
GATCTCGGGGAAAAAAAACCCCTAAAACTATTTCATCAATGCAAATTTGTGTAGCATATGTGATACCAAAGCAGCACTTAGTATTTTGTTCTAAGCAAAAACGACAGATTTCTGATACAGCAGGAACACTGACTGGAGCTGCTGCTAATGCAAGAATTTGATGTAGATGTCTCTGAGAGGTTTTACCTCCAAGGATTTAAGAAGGGGCACAGACTCAATAAATAATTCATATGTCTTCCTCTTCTTTGCGTTGTTTTTCAGTATAATTCTTCTGAATGTCACTCGATCCTGCAAGAAACAGCACAGAGAAATACATTACTCCTCTTCACTGAAATGCTCCCTGTTTAAAGAACTGACAAACATGGACAAGTATTTACAGTAAACGCCAGGACTGAGAAAGCAGCTGCTAAAGTGATACCACATCCATCACAATGCTGACTGCAACAGCTCCTGTTAACAGTACTTCTGGCAATAACAAATTAAAAAATAGGGAGCTGTAAGACTTGATCCTTCTCACATAAGCACTTAGGGATTCAATTTTTATTCTATCTTACACAGTTTTTCTGTGTTGAGTTTTGGGGTTTTGTTTGCCGGTTTGCTAATATACCTTTTATGCTTCTGCATCAAATGAAGGAGTTTTGCTCTTTCTATTGAAGCCAGTGAAAATTGGCATTTCCAGCACTTCTTAAGGCAACTGCAGAACTAAATCTGAATTGGATTCTTCTCTACTTGAATCACAGATTTCAAAAGTTGGATATTTATACTGCTCTCAGGTCAGGAACAGAGTATCAAACAGCAGCAGGCTTGTTCACTGCACCTTCTCAGATCCAAGAGCCAGCTTCTAGAAGGACCAATTCCTAACTGCCAGCCATGTGTGCGTCCACGAGGATGCTTGGGGGCGAGGAAAAACTGCCGGGGGGCGAGGAAAAACTGCCGGGGGGCGAGGAAAAACTGCCGGGGGGCGAGGAAAAACTGCTGGGGGCGAGGAAAACCTGCCGGGGGGCGAGGAAAAACTGCTGGGGGCGAGGAAAAACTGCTGGGGGCGAGATAAAACTGCCGGGCGCGCTGGTGAAGCCAAAGGCGCTGCGGGCGAAATCCCCTCCGGCCCCGCCGCGCTGCGCCCCGCGGCCACAGGGCGGCGCTGCGGGGCCAGCGGCTGCACGAACAACCAACCAAAAAAAAAAAAAACCACCAAAAAACCTAAAACAAAATTAAAAAAACCCACACCAACAAAAAAAATTCCCCCAGAAACATCCTAAGAGCCATTCCTCCGCTTCCCAAAACCATCAGCTGGTACCTAAGCAGCAGCATTTTGAGATGATGAAGAGGTATTTTTAAGTGGACATCTGTAAGGGATGCGGGCTGCAAATATTTGTAATAAGGACTTACAGAGGTGATAGCAATGGAACATTAAGGTTGAAGGATGAGGAAGATGAAAGGTAGGATGGTATTTTTGTTATCCAAAGGAGAAAAAGAGATCATAAAGCATAAGGGATTTTTCTGTTTTCAAAGGAATTCTTCAATGGTAAAACTGTCTTCAAATATTTGTTTTTGGAGCAGCAAAAAGACACAGAAACTGGGGGGGGGGGGGGGGGGGGGGGGGGAAGGGCTGTAAAAGCATTTTAAAAATCAGACTTCACCTGCTTGAGAGTAACAGTGAGAGAGGAGAAGCAGCAGTATTTAAACAAAAAAAAGCTGAGCTGTGAAGGCAGTGTGTGTGACCGTGAGGTTTCTCCCAGACACATTCAGCAGCAAAGGCTGAGGACATTTCCCTCCTCCAGAAGGGACCCACTGTGATAACTGCTTTGTGCCTGAGCCTTCCAGGTTTCTGCTGGCCTAAGCCTGCAATGCAGCAGGAATAATCCACATTTCCCAAACGGCAGATAACCAAAGAGCTTAAGCAATGACTTCTGCATACTAATAAAAATATGTTTAAATTACATCAGGGACAAAACAGTAGATGAAAACATGGCAACAAACAGAGTAACTGGAAGAAATAACTGAAGTTTGAGAGGAAAATGCAGCCTTAGTTAATAAAATGTTTACAGGATAGATGATTAGCAAGAAGTCCCTGTTCATCTACACCTTGCTAATTAATTTCATATAATCCTAGAAAAACTAAATCCAAAATTAACCCGATTTTTGCAGTTCCTTTCAAAGGGAAACCGGAACAAAGAATCATCTTCTCATTTTCCTCCTTTTATGAATGAACTCAGTTTGTAGCTAGCTGCTTTGTTCTGTCTTCCTCCAGAAATGAGATTCTGACATTACTGCCTGGCTGATTTACCAAACTCTTTTCTTTCACGTCACAAACAAAAGGGAAGCCAGATCTCCAGCAAGCACTGAGACTGCAGGAACAGCCGTGTGCTGCAGCTTATCAGGGCTACAATCAAGGTCACAGCACACAGCAGCCCCCAGCCAAGCTGCCCAGGAGCCCGGGGCACAGCACACAACACTTGTGGCTTCAAAGCCTCTGCTGATAACACAATCCTCTCATTATGCCAACCCTCACAGATGAGTAAGAGAGCACTGGGAAAATAACCCCATCCAAATAATGCAGGGAAAAGAACTAAAAAAGGAAACTAATGGCTACAGCTCCACATTCAGTACTTCTGGGCTAGAAACAAAGCAACACCATCACTTAGCTCGGCATCTCATAGGTCATGCTGACCCGAGAACCTCTTCCAAGGTAACAGAACTACAGTTTATTGTGAAGGAAAACAAAGCTTTGGGCAGTTTTCTGACCTCTTCAAATCACTAACATCCTCAAGAAGGTATTTAACACATTCCTATTCCCTTAAGAGACAAAATGGTAGGAAGGTGAGTTGAAAATGAAGAACATAATTTAGATATTATTTCCCCTCCCCACCCCATAAAACAAAAGTGCTTTAATGCCTCCACTGTCCCCTGAAGGATGAAAACAAAACCAGGAGGTTTCTCTTCCCCACTAACAAAAGCCACAATTACAGTAAAAGCAAAACTAGAGGGACAGATAGAACTAGTGATAGAGTTTTTACAGACAAGTTGTTCCAGAAAGTTCAGCCAAAAAGATCTGCACAATGGATCTCTCATGCCAGGAGATGAGATAGCAGATCCTGATAAAACACCTACGAGCAGAGGAGCGCTGTCAAGAGAAGCCCTGGACACGGTGAGGTACTGCTTAAAATATTATGCATATGAGAGCAACTTCCTTTCCTTACCAGTCCCCAAAGGGCTCCTTCTGTTGTGGCAACAATGGTGGCAGCTCTAGGAGTGTTGTACATCAAGGCCAGCTCCCCAAAACTGCCGTGATTATCGTAGCGGCCCACACAGCGAGACTGGTTGTCTTTTGCTACAACAATATCATACACTCCTCTGGAAAACAACAGAATAAACACTTTTTATTAGACAACCTCCCAGTACAAATCCTGAGAACAGTTTTTTGCTGTTACACAAATAGCCCTTTTATTGCTGTGTGAGATGGAACTTTTTGAGCTTTCCAACTGCCTTATTCTTGACTGCTTCTATCTATACTATTTAAGCAATAATTGTCTATTACTAAGGCATTTCTATCTTTACTATTTTCGCAATAATTGTCTCTTACTAAAGCATTTCACTCCTGATAGATATGGGCAGGATCTACCTGGTTTCCTCTGCACACTATTTTGACATTGCTGTTCTGGTCAGGGTGAGAAGTAGTCTCATCATCTTTAACAGCGACATTTCAAAGCATGTGTGTTACCCAGTGAGGCCTCTAGAGTGACTCAGATCCATCTCTATCCATTTTCTGTGTCAGCATTGCTGCAGGACCTTTGGGACACACTCAAGCCAACTGCTCACCCACTACTGTGTGTTTGTCTCAACTCCAGCTTCAGGGTATATGTATATCATAACCCCAAGATGCTCTAAGCATGCTGATATCTAGCCAAGATCTCTGAACAGAAAATGTTAAATGGTAAATGGTATTATAAAAATACCAAAAATGGTACTATATCTCACAACATCACTAGGTACCCAAGAAAATGAATTACCAGAAATGATACTAGGTCAGGAAGGAAGACACATGAGACTGCACAACAATCCTACCAGACATTTATACTCTACTGCTTACTCGCACCTAAGAGAGTAAGAAACCAACAGCATACTAAAAGTAAACCAGAAAAGGATTAGTGTTGATGGAAAGTGTCACTAATTCATGTAATGTCTGATATCTATTTAATGATTTGCTGAGAGGCACCAGAGGCAACAATCTTCAGAGTTGCTTTTTTGATCTGGAAGAGCCAGATGTGAACAGCTTAAGCAAAAGCAACAACTTCTTCCCATCCTTCAGCCTGAAAGTCACTTACTAGTGCCATTTATTTCCAAATAACTATAGCCATGTAACAGCCTTCAGCCAAGCGTTCAGCTGTCTTTGGCCCAAGGACTAATCTGGTGATGCAACACTGCTTGACCTTGGCTCAGCTTTATTGAGAAAATGGTTGCTGAGCTGTGAGAGAGTCCATGAACTAAAGACCTGCAAGATAAGAAGAATAAAAACAGACCGAAGTGTAATTGTTGAGATGGTAATCGTTACAAGCTCAAGGACTCAAGTGAAAAGTACTGACATGAAAAAATATAAAACCCTCAGGCAAAAAAAAGGCAAAAAACCAGAGGAGGGCAGCTCAGCAAGACTGTGGATCAGTCTGTGCCAAGAGGCAGCAGAGGCCAATGCTGCCCCTCCTGAGTGATGACTGCTCAATCAGCACAGACCCTGCAGGTGCCTCCTCAGCAGCAGCCAGTGTCCCACGTTCAGCCATGCAATAAACAATAAACACATCCCCCTGAGCTCTCCCCTCCATGCCCAGGGCACTGAACACCGGCTGCATCCTCAGCTGCACCTCCCCTGCCTGCTGCCCCTCTCGCATGGCAACAGACACTCGGACACGAGCCACCTGCTGAGGAAGTATTGCAGGCAGAAGGCTTTAGGAAAAAAAGGCCAGAACACAAAGTCACTGTTCATTTAGACAGAAAAAAACTAATCTTCAGGAATTTATTTTAGGCATTAATATTTGGGCATTAATTAGTTGGGAATAACAAGACATGCCTACTCATGGAACAGCTGGAGTCCTCAGAACTTACACTTGCACACAAGTGGAAACATTGGGGTTTTCCATAAGGCCCACTACTCTGCTATTCTTTTGCATGAAAAATTAAGTGTGTGGGAGGTGGAGGAAGACTGGAAAGGGAGAAAGGACTGAAAATTCCTAACTGCAGAAGTTTTTCCTAATAACCAAACAACCAGCAAAAGAGTTGCAGCCGAGTTACTGTTCACAGCAAAGGCTGCTACGGTGTCACCAGACAACACCAAGTTTAATCTCCTTCACTGTACAACCTTTCTGTCACATACTTTTTACTTGAGAATAAAACAAAATAAAAACCTAAAAGCCTGAAAACTTCCAATACAATTATCTATTGCCTGAAAAAAACTGTTGTGGATTAACATTGCATCAGTAGAACAGAGACCATAAAAGCATTTACCTGAGTATCTAAGTTAAGGTTCCATTTCACTTCTTCATTTTGGGTTAAAACTCACAGCAGAGAGTTTTTAGTAACCAACAGGGTAAGAGCCTTGCACAGGAACAAATCAAAATAGGCTGATGGTATCTAACATTTTTGAGAGGCTTCCAAACCAAGTTTAAGTTTCCTCAAAATTAGGAACCACTGCTCTGAACTCATCTTTGCAGAGCTGGTGGCTCTGGCTCCCACAAGTTCTGATCTGGAATACCTACTCTTATCTCTCTGATCCCTCTGGTGAATGTGGCAAGAGAAGGAACTCAGCCTGCCTGGCCAAAGAGGGGATTGGATGGAGGGAGAGCAGCTGAGGAAGACAACAGAGTGCAGAAATGGGGCACTGGTTTAGGCTAAGAGGTTGGTATGGCAGAGGACAGGGGCACAGGCATATATGTCAGAATATATTTGATGCAGCCTTATGTTTTGTAATTTCACTAATCAGAAAGAGGAATGTCCTTAAAATGAACAAGAAGCATTTCAAACAAACAATTTCTAAGCTAGAAATTCTTCTGCAATTCAAAAAGTAACAACCTGTCTTCAAGAACTGCTTTGAAAGCATTTCATACAATATGAATGGTGCCATTATTTCAGTGATAAACAAGATAACAGTGCACCAAAAAAAGCAGTTAAAGATCATATTTTATAAATCACTCAGTAATATTCTGTTTAATATTACAGTTTTGCAAAAGGAAATAAATCCATGTTCTTAATTACTCTTTGGATATGGTTATTCAAAGTAACATTAGCCAGATTTTTTTCCAAAAGGGTAAAAGATACTTAAAATGTTCATGCACACATGTATGTATTATATGCCTGTTACAAATATGTGATCCCCAAAATGATGATGTGACTTTGCTTAATGGAAGAAATTCCAAAATGGAACCTTACACTCTGTAAATACAAATCACAACCAACAGAGGTAGAGCAATCCCAACTCTCTCAGAAGTCAGTCGTCAAAATTAACTGAATGAAGTCCAGGGTTTTCCATGGTAGCTACTACTATGGTATTTATTTCCTATATTCTCCTTCCTGAAAATAATGTCCTATCCCTTCCCCTTACCACAGACCTATTTTTGCTGCTTTTCCCCCTCCTTCAGAAAAAAAAAAAAATAACCTTGCCTAGAAACAACATGTTATACAGCTGGTTTTAAGCTGTGCTTATGCTGATAGGCACAAAAACTAAACTGAACAAATTCTTTTCCTTTAGAAACTGTCTTCTAGTAAACATTCCCTGCCATTTCTAAGAAGCTGAAAAGAAAGAGCCTCTACATTTCACAGGCACAGCTGCTTACCGCTCAACGACATAGAAGTTATCTCCGTCATCACCTTGGTCAATCACATGTTCCTGAGGCTTCACCTTCCTCTCAAACATGGCATCAAGGACCTGAGACAGCTGCTCCTAGAAAACAAGCAGGAGCAGGGAGGAAAACCAACTATCAGAAAACACACCTTAGTGTGGGAAATGGATTTATAGAAAATTCTTAAAGTTTGACAGAAGGTCAACTTAAATTCCAACACTGCTGGACAAGGGTGAGCTCATTTCAATTGGTCTGGATAGTGAACTGGAACATGCACCACACTTTTGTACTTTACTGTACAAAAACACAAGTCATACTGATATTACATGTTGATTTCTACTAGCAGCTCACTCCTTTCTAGCTTATTAATATAAGTTCAATAATGCAGACAACCAGACTTCTAGCACAGAAGAGCCATTATTTCAAATTTATGTCCAAATGGCTGTATTTTCACATATCCTTTCAGTGCCAAAGCACACACACACCTTTGGTATAATCTGACACAGCTACACTGCAACAGACACACATAAATTCATATCAACAGTACATGCATTTCATTGTATATATGTCTAGAAATGGCACCATGATCTATTAGTAAATTATCTGTCATCATCTAAGAGTCTCCACTCATGATCAGGACTATATTGAACAAGACTCTCCATAGACTTATTTCCCTGGATAGTCTGTTGTCTTAGAGCAGCTGCAATTCTGGCCCAAATGAGACAGGACAGGTACAGATGTGGAGCCCACACAGAAAATGGGATAATGCTGGTTTGCACAGCAGGCTCCAGCTGGATTTCCCTGTTGAGCCATAACTAAACTTCCTTTTTTTGCAAGCAGTACAGCCAGGGAAACTGTGAAAGCCAAGAAAGACAACACCATATAAATGCCTTGCCTTGATGCTGACCTGCTTTACCATCTTGGCTCTTCCCAAGCCCATTAACAAAATACTTTCATTGCATTGTCAATGACCAGATGTTCGAAGTTGAAGATGTAGATCACAGCTGAGTTTCTAAAAATATACTGCATCAACACATAAGCCAGTCTTCATGCTGCTGATACACTTGAAATATTTACTGCACTCCTGAAGTTGGGAATTATCACTGCAGCATCTCTTGGCACGACTACACTGAAAATATTCCTTATCTTTCCTTATCTTAAACAGAATCCTATTTTGTTGTCTTGAAAAACTGTGTCTGAACTTCTCGATAATATTAACTGTACATAACAAAAATTAACTCAATTTAAGATTTCCTTAAAATGCTATTACCTGATCTAGGTTTTTGAAGAGCAGAATATCTTTACATGCTTCCTGCAGTCTGCATCGCTGTTCATCAGTTTTTGGATGAACTACCTTTAAAACAAAGTAGAACAGAACAGTCATGACAACAAAGAAATATGATTACAGACTAAGCCTTCACTTCAGCATGAAAAAGCAGAGCACAATTTAAGTGTCAAAAGTATACAGTCCTTTTTTGTTTGCATAAACAGTATTTATATAAACATATAATGGAAGACAGAATGAGAGACACATAAGAAAAATTCTATGCTGACAATTAACATATGAAAAATAACAGTGAAGAAAGACAAGAAAGAAGAGGATGCCTTTTCCACTCCATTCCCTTCCCTTCTAACACAGCCATAGCCACAGCCAAAGCTTGAACATATCAATCAGGGGAAGAAGTGATCAGTTTTCTTCCTGAACTCTTATATGGCTCTATTAGTCCCAGTATAACTACTGTTGGCATACAGGCAGTTTGTATTTTATATGATACATGAATCTCAGCCCATCCATTAAGAAGTTATTGAATAAGCGTGGTTTTTTCCTAACAAAATTACTTAAATAAAAGCTTTGTTGTTTGAGATTATTTTGTTACTTCCTTCCATTTATAAACATCAGGTTAAAGGAACCAATTCTCACTGTATCATGAAAATGTTTATATATGTGCTTGTTAGGGGCTATGAAAATATATTTAAAAATTAATTACCTGACATGCACCACATTAACATTTCTTACTTCTGGAATAACAAGGATTCCAAAAACCAGTTATATCAGTAGGCATTTCTAAAAATTTCTTTTTGAAATTAAACAGTTTCAGATCCTTGTTTTAAAAGAAAACAGAATGTGGAATCATTAGTCAAGAAAACTAAGACTTTTGATCTGACACACAGTCATTTTTTCTTTTTATAACATATAAAAATTATTTACAAAGTATACAAAGTATATTTATGAAGTATCTCTTTTTTTTTTTAAGAGAAATTATATTAGACTTAAATTTTTTTTTTTCAGAATTGTAAGCATCCTTGTAAAGGAATCTGGAAAAGAACACCAGAAGTTCAGGGAGAAAACACTGATTCTCACCAACCAGGCTACAAGATTTGCTCACACAAAGAACCACCTCTAAAGAAATACAATTACAATATCTGGATTTGCAACTCCTAGAAATTCCCAGCTTTCAAGAACAAGAGAAAAAACAGGTGTTTACAGACTTAAAATATTTCCAAGCATTACTCCTACCCAGGCAGAACTGCTCTGACAAGAAAGACAGTAAAAAGCATGTGAGGAATTTTAAGCACCCAAGAAGAAACAGCTGTGGTAAAACTCAACTAATTCTTCTTAACAGCATCGATGATCTAGGAATTGCCTCAACAAGTCTTTAACAGAATTAAGAAAGGAAAATAGCAAAAATTTTAAAGATGTTAGACTTAAGCACAGCTCTTGAGTCCTTTGAAGTAAAATTGAATTAAAGCTGTAGTGACTAAAAAAGCCCATGAGATAAAGTGGCTCTCAATTTCGAAGCAATGTCACTTTGTCAGTGTCACCACACCATGCTCAGCACAAAAAGCACAAGTGGTAAGAAAAGGCAATGTACATCTGCCTGTCATTCTGTAGAGAGCCCATGGATGGAGTGATTCCCTCACCCTTACCCTTTGTTCTGTATCTTCTTCCTCTTCATCTGGATTGAAAGCTTCAGCACAAACTTGAAAGAAAAAGAGAGAGGAAATAAGTAAAAAGAAGTAATTACATAAGAACAGCAAACAAATCAGTTTAAATACATTTCTTCTATTTTCCTACAGGAAAAACAAAATCACTTTTCATTTTGCCATTATAGTGTCAGAGGCTCAAATCCTGTGTGATCCCTGAGCAGGCACAGCATGGCTGTTCTCAGACTCTCATGTAAAAAGTCTGACTTACTAAACAATCTTGCCTAGCAAGTACTCGAGCATGGACACAGATTTCCTTTCAACTGGTATCAAGCATAACAATCTCCATTCAGATTCATTTACCAGCATCTTCTCTAAAATGCAGAGGTGCTCCACTGCTTTATTCTTTGCAGTGCAATGTAAAGAACAAAACACTGAGAAAATAGGAGCACAAGGAAGGATGAGGCACTTGCTCCACCTCAACTCTGATTTGCAAGTGGGTATCTGTATTTTGGAGCTTTTTTGATATAGAAAAATCATGTTTTCACAGAAATTAACCTGGGAACTTAACAATCAGCTTCACCACAGTACAGTCTAGGAAAAAATAGTATTTAGTCCCATGCCCCACTGTTCCTCTACCTCACTACATTTTAACCAAATTAATGTCAACTGATGATACAAAAACAACTCTAAAATTTAAAGAGTGATTTTTAAAAGGATGAGAACAGTTGTGGAAAACTACACACTATAGTGCACAGGGACATGGCTCTGCCAAACATGTCATTATACCTACAGGATCAACTGAAAGAGAGGCAATAATGCAGAGCTGCTGAAATTTCAAATCCTTTTTGTCCAGTTTTAATTCTTCAGAAAAGGCTTATCTTCGCTTATCTTAGCATTTACACTATTACACAGTCTTACAATACTGAACACAGACACTTTGGTCACCAAGCCTACAGTTCTAGCTCAGGTTTTCTTATTAATTCATGGATATTTATTGTTCTTGCATGTCGAAGTGATCTGCACATTCTAACCACCTGTACTGACAGTCAGGAAAAGTGAGAGTCAGTCCTGTTTTCATCTAGCTGTGCTCTTACTTTAATAAGGGTGCTTTCACTTCTGATGTTATACATTACTTATAAAATTTTACAAGGAAACATAGACAAGCATTTTCCTTTGTACTTTATCCAGCACTCTGACAATAGTGAAGACTTGGCAGAATGCCCAGAAGCTCACTGCAATGACATCTAACTGCTGAATGGAGTGAGAAAGTATACATAAAAATCCAGAATGTCTAGAATTCAGCAACTTGTAAATAATTTGAAAATGCACACATATCTATTGACCCTGTCATCGTGCACTCAAAAGGACAATAAAAATGCAAAATTCTAGCATAATTTACTAGGAAAGATTTGTTTGGTTTTGTGCATCTTGTGGTTTTTTATTTAGTATTTTTTTCTCCCTACCTAAAAGATACAAGTCTTTCCTAGGAAATTGGACTGTAATTCCTTTTTTTCCTGGAGAGAACGAGGAGACTCAAATACAACAACAAGCATTCCACTTACCAAACCACAATGTAAAAATGCAATCATATAATCATTCGGCACCAGGCATTTAGAGAGTAAGTATTGCTCATACAATAAACTCATTTAACAATACAGAAACAGTGTATTGACAGTGCACCTACCACACACATGGTTTTAGTTTAACAGAGCCACCCACACTTAGGGCAGATATTTGACAAAGGATAAACAGCTTTCTTCCCCAGCTGAAAAAAGTATAGTCCACACCAGAGTCCACAGATGACTGGTTTATGGGAAGGTGGATGCCTGCAAAGCTACAGAACTTGGACTGATAGGCTGATCCACTTAATATGCATACAAAGACACTAACAAAGAGAACATTATTAGCATTTTGGTGTGAAAGCTTTCCTCCTCCTTCCATTTTACAGTAAAGATCAAAGTCTATTGTGAAAGCTTTGGATTTTCAAATAAGGAACAGATACTAAGAAAAAAGGTTCCATGGTTTAAACAATATGGTGAAATTGGAGATAATTAACTCATTTTTTACAACCAGTGTATCCTATGACTCTAAACTGGAGTCCAATTCTCTGTTAAGCACAATATTACATACTATAAATGGTCACATATCTATGAATTCAGAATCACTGTACCACTACACCATTCTATCATTCAAATTTTAATATTAAGCTGCAAATTTGATTTTGTTCCCACCTCAGCTGCAGGGAAGCTATTGCTAAAAATGCATCAAAATTCAGGAAATTTTCTTCAAGATTTCCTTGGGAAAACAGGTTTTATTACCACAGCTAAAACTAGAGCATTAAAGAAAAACCTTATCTTAAAACACACATCAAAGCAACACAGTAATCTATAACTTCAGTTTGAAATGGCTTTGGTTAAGGTTTGAAAATGTAGGTTTTCCCTATTTGATCTTACCCAGTAAGGGTGAAAACAGCTCCCAAAGCCCACCAAGGATACAGACTAGGACTTAGTGCCCTTCCCTTACATATGGAAATCACTTCTGTAATGCCCATGAATGGGCACCACAGAAATTCAGTAAAATCATGGCAAAATGCCACTTCTTCCCAAGCTGTCACATAGAATGCCTTCCCATTATACTTTCCATTCTTCAAGCTCCTGCTGGGATTTCTTTTTCCATGGAGAAGAGTAGGCCAGACATTTTGACTTCAACCTTCGACAGCTCTGATTGACAGGACACTGTTTACCTGCAGGCAGAGCTGTAACACTCAGTGTAACATATCTTTTGTGGTATGCTTAAACAGGGAGAGAGACAAAATTCTCAAGCTTAATTAACATTGTGATACACTTGAAAGCATACCGAAACCTTTTCACCCTACTCATAACAACCAACAGTATTTTCCAAATACTTTAAAACGTGACTAATGAGAAGAAAAAGCATTACATCAAACCCATCCCATGTTTTATGGTGCAGTATGTCAAATTTTTCTTTCCACTACTGTTAATAAGTAAATCACCTGGGGAAGTCTGTACTGTTGAACATATGACTTGTGTGTCAGTCTTACCTTCAACATGTTTCATGTTATCTGTGCTGCTTTGCTGTTCTTCTGGCTGTAAAGAACACCCATAACTACCCTAAACTCTGCCAACCCCTGTCAGAAATCTAGGGAATTTCAGGACTCATGAAGGTTATTCATTTGTGTGTTACAGTACAGCCAGTCCTAATGAAAAAAACATCTCATCTTTCATTGTGACAGAGTGAAAACACCCTTGACCCATTACTGGATACATGACTGAATTCACATATTAACTATTTAAGTGTCCCAACAAAACAGACACTCTGAGGCAAGCTTATTCTTACGAGGTTCTCCTGAAAAGAGTTGTTTTTCAGACTCATTAAAATGGGAGCTGGACGGGATCTCTCTCTGAAGGCCATCCAGTCCAACCTGCCCCTCCAAGAGGAGCTATTTGGAATTATGGGCTACTTTGGGGCTGACCTGGAAACCTCCTGGGGCAAAGATGGCACATCTCTCTGCTAACTTGCTCCACCACCCAAGGGGGAAGATGTTTTCTTAATGTGCAACCTAAAGCTTACCAGTATCTTCATGTAATTTGAAGTGACTTCTGAAATCACACCTTGCCTAGTGGAGATTTTCAGCACAACTCTGCCCTTGAGCAAGTGCTAAGCAAGAATCCACCAGTGGAAGTTATACAGCAGTGTGACACATCTGCAGCTCTACCAGCTCACACCATGCAGACCAAGCTTCCTTCCAAATCCACCCATACATAGTTCAAATAGCTTTGGAACATAAAAAAATAGTCTTCAATTTTATGAAGCTTTGAGATAAAAAAGAAATTCAGGCTTTTATCCTACCATCTACATTTAGTCTCTCTTAGCTTCTGCAGCTCTCATGCTGCACCTTCTTTGGCTTTCAAGAACATCTGTTAACACTTCTGAAGGCTCAGAAGTGATACAGCTCCATCACTGCTTTGTTATGCAGGTGACAGCATCTGAAAGGAAGAGATCTTTGTAGCTGCAGCAATGACACCAGCAGTGGATGGGTGAGGGGAAAGCAAGGGGTGGGGAGAGAAGAAGTAGCAAGACAAGTTTGCCAGTACAAACACCACCTTTGTTTATGCAAGTTTTAATCACTCAAGATAATATTGTTCTGCAAAATACGTGTTTTGTCAAGATCAAAGTCCTTGCACTCCATAGAAATCTGTATGCAAATAACAGTTGAGCATTTAGCTCTGGCAAATTAATACAGCCTCCAAGAGAAATGCACACCATCCCTGACCCTGAGAGATCACTGTTTTTTTCAAAATAACAGCCAAGAGGCTGGTGCCTGAACATCTTCAAATACACACAACAGAAGGAAATTTAAGTTCTACGTTTTATGTAAGGTGAATGCGTTATTAATATTTCTGTTGCTACTGAAACAAGTAGCAAATAGATGCCCTGTCATACTCCCTTTTCAATTTTGGACCCCACCTTCTGTACTGCAGAGTGAAATCCTATTCACTCTTCCTTACTTATGAGGATGCATCATCTCCAATTGATCCTATCAGACCCATTAATAAAAATCCACTCAGAGCAGTACACTTTTCCAGTTACTTATTCAGAGGAGTAATTTTAAACTATGCTTAAGGCAGTGTTCTTTGCATTTGAGTTTGTCAAAGCTTCAAGCATTTTTTAAGTCTGTCTCTCAAGGGACAGATGCCTGGCCTCTTCTGGGAGCTCCATGCCAGCTGGAAAGATGACCACTTCCAGTGGCTTGTCATTCCCTCTGACAGCTGAGCTGCACTTCAAAACGATGCAGTCAGATGAATTAGGAAGCTTGAACAGCACTTACACACAGGTCTTTGCTGGCACAGCTAAATGTGATTTTCCACACTTGGAAAACAACTTCAAGTTTCTGTTACTGGTTAGCTCAGAACTTTTTGGTTCAGAAATTGCACTTTGTTTCTCAAGTGAAAGATCTCACCATGTCAAAGCAGATGACAGATTCGTACCTCGATCCAGCAAGTGGGAAACAGAACCTGCAACCATTTGCACCACCTGAACCATTTTCACATTTATGACAGTTGGAAAGAAAAGCAACACTGAAACCCAAAGAACAGTTAATATGTTCAGGAAAATCAGCCACTTCAGCCTTCAATTCACTAGTGAGAACTTACTGAAATCAAGGGTAATTTTTTTGTTAAAACTAACGTTATTGCATCAGCCCAAAACTCAGATCTTGGGTCTCAAAAGACTGGTCTTCCAATTTATGTGCCACATGGCAATCTCCAGATGCAGGACAGCCCACAAGAATACCACCTCCTGACTTCATTCTTAATTGTCATAGAGGCATAACTGAGATATGATTTACAATTAACCAGGCCTTGAGCAAAAAACACCCCACCAAACCTTTGTCAAATACCAAAGCAGAATATTCAAACATGCAATCATTTGCATGACCATATATGTCAAATCAAGTGTCAGATTTTTTTTCAGTGGAGAAATATTTAGAAATTATTCATTTCAGGGAGAAAGGAAAATAATGGATTTTTGGTTCTTGAAACACATTCAAGTGTCATTTACAGTTAAAAGGAAACTAAATCAAGTTGGTTCTTCACAGGCAGAGTTCTTCTGTGTTACAGATTAACTACAAAGGCACCCAGACTCAGCACAGCTGTGCCAAACCAGCTCTGTCCAGTCAGGATTACAGGTTCAGGCACACTCCACACTTGGTCCCAAAGCCTGCTCAGGCTGCAAAGCTGCACAGATCACTCTGGCAGGCAAAGCAGCCTATGAGACACTGATGGAGACTGTAAGCCCCTAAAATCCTGCACTCTTTCACCTAGCTCTGCAGAAAGCCACTCTTGCACAACAGGTTGAAGTGTTCATCTGGCTCTACCCAAAGCCTTGCCCACAGCCCAGAGTCCACCTGAAAAAGCCCAGCTCTGATGTGGACATTACCTACGCTCCTCAAGGCCCATTACTTTAACAGAGCAGCAAAAGGTCCAAGGCAGAGCTTGGAGAGACCCCACTCTAGTTCACAGTTGGATAAACACTTTTACCAAGAGAAGTGCATGATGTGTTACAGGGCTTGCTAACCTTGCTTTTAGAAATCTTTGATAATCTTCTCCTCACCATGATTATGTACTTTCCAATAGCATTATCTAAATCAGACTTCTCCAGCTTGTTCTCTTTCCATCAAAAGAGAAATGCAACACTTCCGGAGACAATGGCTTGTGACATTGTCACACACTCCTACTTCCTACTACTTTTCAGTAACAAGTTCAGAACAGACTGCACAATCAATTATAAATGCCACCTTTTATGATAATGGGGTTTTTTTCTTCGCAGGAAATCCAACTTTACATGCACAGACACCTTTTCTCCCAAGATGCGTAAGTACAGGCAACATAATAAGCCCTTTAGAATTATGACAACTGGTTGACAACTATTTGCATAAGTGCATTTGCTTTATGTATTCTGAATAATGCAGTTTTCACATAATTTATTACATTCATACAGATTAATAAGGATCTGATTTAAGTGTTTCTTTAAAAGGCTTTATCATCATATGTACAGTAAAACAACTGAGAAAATGCCTTACAGGAGAATAGCCATTAAAATATTTTTTCTTCTTCTAATACAGCAAGATTTGGCAAAGTATTTAAAATTCCATTTCCCTAGGGGCAAACGAGAACTTTGATGATGAAAGAACTAGAATAATAAACGGAAAGTAAATAATCACAGTCTCTTTTAGATTCGTATCTTTACACACACATAATGAAAGCATTAAAAGCAGACAATACTGCTTCAACTAGATTTTAAAGACAAGCATAAAGCACTTTTAACAAGATACAATGTGTTCCTACTTAATTATTATTCCTAGGTAGGCTTTGTTCAGGGTTGGCTTTTTGTTTTGTTTTGCTTAACTCCTTCTGCAGCCACAGGATCTGGCCTGGACCCAGGTCAAGTGACTCAGGGACAGAGCAGCAGACAAACCACAGACCAAAGGCTTCACAACACCGAGGAATCTGCTCCAGGGATCTGTCAGGAAAATACATTCCCTATCATACTAAGAGGCAACTTGCTGGGGGTCTTACTGAACTGCAACAAAACTTCATAAGATAATTCTCAGCTTGTATATCTTTATTTAAATCCTCCTCCTACTCAGGAGCAATTAAAATGAAAAACTTGTGCCAGTGTAGGACTAGAGACAGAATTCTCCTAAGCACTTCTCCTACCTCTCTGGCATAACAAAATGAACATGACATTTGCCTCTTTTTTTTTTCCAACTAAACCAACAGCTGTTTATCGTTGTATTTGCTTCATATAGTTGCCTATTTAATAATATCAAAGCACAACTTTTACCTAATGCCCTTATGTATGAGTTATGCCAAATGTTTTAGCTCATCCTTCCACTGTGCATGCTCACACCACACTGGTGGGTTATGCTCTCTCACCTCACTGAAGCCACATGCTGCAAGAGAATAATGACAAACTCATAAGGCTCTAATTCCTAAACTATAATTTCTGATAATTTACAGTTTCCAGAGGACCTATGATGAAAGCACTGTGGTGGTAAAATAAACACTCTGCATGTTTCTCCTGTATAGCTGGAGGAGCCAATGGACAATATTGCCTGATTTCACAGAAATCTAACCTTGCTAACTAAGCCACACCTGGGACTCCTGCACTTTGGACTTCCATGTCTCAACTCACAAGAAGAGAGCCCAGCATCCCATCAGACACTGGTGTGCTCTGGGACTTGCAGTAAGAGGTACGTCTGCATGAAAATTAAAACAAAAAAATACTTCCGTCGTGGTAGAGGACTAACAAAAATAAGAAAGTTTTCCATGTGGCTGATCATTGGAGTAAACAGCTCTGACACTGATAGTAACTACCAAAAGCAAAATACTGCCCTTTCAATCTTAAAACAGTAATTTACAATTTGCTACTTCTGTTTCCAATTCCCTTTACTATATTTAAATAGAAGATTAAAATGGAAGCAGGGTATTTTGGAGTTACACATTATTCCATGTGGAGAAGCCTGGGAAATTCAAATGGAGCAAACTTTATTCTTGCAAGTCAAGAAATCAGAAGACTGAAATGGATAAACATGCTGCTGACCTTGTTCAAGCCTTCTAAGAGAGCCTTACTGATGAGATAGTCATCCATAAAAAAGGTCTCCTGGAAAACATGATGCTACTACTATTTCAGAGCACACAGATTCACAATTGTAGAAGAAAGCCTTCTGCTTTAATGATTCTGGTTTAGTCCATCACATAAATCTTAACACATTTTCCAAATGTGTTACGTAAGCAAGGCAGATAGAACCAGAAATTCAGCACCAATAATGCTTATGTGCCTGAAACAGTGATACTTCGAGTTAAAAACAGCACAGAGAATGTTCACTTTCCATTCAGTTTACATCAGAACATCACAAGTTCCAAGAAGTGGCTCAAATATATACTTTCCCCCAAAAAAAGGCATGTAGCTTACAGGCTTTTAGCTGCAAACTGTAGATAGAAAAGAGAATTTAGCTGAAGAATAAAACAGGAAAAGTGGTTTTCTAGTACAGAGATAAGAAATTTTCTTTCAGTTTACAGATCAAGGCATTTTTTTGGGTTTATATGTGCAGTTCTGCCATATGAACTGCTAAACCTGCAATAAGGCAAATAATATTTTTAAATCATCTTGAGAAAAGTGCAGTAAAGCACTTTTTGCCTTAAAATTTCATTTAGCAATGAAGATTACCTACATCTTTCTGACATCTCTCGTGACAGAGAACCAAAGTATGCTGAAGTGTTAAAAGGCACTTCTGAAATCAATTATATTATACAATTTTCAAAGATTTCTAGAGAATGTCCAAATACATTAAAAACCACATTACCCTGAAAAGAATAACTAACACCTCTTTACCTGTAGCAACAAGGAACTATAAAAAATCAGCATGGCTTGACACAAAAGGAATGTGTGCAGAGGAATGATGTGGAAGCCCCCAAGTCCCTGCGCTTGGAAACTGCTGCTTCCTTTCCTGGCACATCGGAAAAGCAGGAAATGTGGGAATTACTGTTGGACCCCTTGAAGACAAGCCTGGCAGCTCCCCCCATTCCTGTGTGGCTACTGAGGAATTCCAGTGCTCCGATGAGCACCAGCCATGGCAAAGGTGTGACTCCTTCACTCATTCATTTCCAGGATCAGCCAACTCTGGACTTCAGCATCTCACTGAATAAATGGATTGTTTTAGCAGGAAATACACACTTGAAGCGGTCCAGCAAAAGACTAATACTGGATAGAAATTCATCAGTTGGAACTTGTGTGCCTTATTTCAGACCAGTTTTGTGTTTTTCCATTAGAGAAGATCAAGAAGCTTAAGAAAATTAGTGTCTTTCCTCTCCCAAATTTTGGAGACATGGGAAAAACTCACCAGATCAGGTAAGTGCTGCAGGCAGCCAAGTACCCACACACAAACCACCTCCCAAAGTCAAGCCCTGACTCAAGTCTCTCTACAAATGGGTGCTCACAGCAGCTCCTGAGATAGCTTTAGTATTTCCTGAAGTGAGCTTTCATATTGCCATTATATTCCTTATAGTGAGTTTTTTAGTATTCCTATAAGGTTTTCTGTTATTTTGGGCTACACACAGACTCAGCAAGGTGTTCCAGTGTTTAAAAACTACCAAGTAAAGTTTCTGAAAGTACATCCTTTCAAATTTAAATCAAGTCTGTTTAAACTTTTATGTTCTCCATGGATGGACTATTTGACCTATTTCACATTTAAGCTGAAGTTACAGCAACCTAAACTTGTTTGAGTGTATTAGTCAATATAGGAGCATAACAACATCTCTGACTCTAAAACTTTATATTAAAATAGGGATGAAGTGCAACCTTATATATTCACAAGCAAAATGCAAATCATATCTGACTCTGAGGTCACTCTATAGATACATCACAGCACCAGGTTTTGCACCAAGTATAAAACTGTCTCTTTTAACGTGTATTGTGACAGGCATGTTGAGATCTGTGTGCCTGTCCAACAAACCATGTAGGAATATTTTCATTTAGGCTTTAATTCTCATCCTGAAAAAAAAAAAAAAACATCCTGAGTTCAAACCAAAAAGAAAAAACTAATCACCAATTCTCTATCACACAAAAGAGAAAAGTTAAATTCCAACCTGTCAAAGGGAGAACTAAATTTTACTTCAACCATCACATGAAGGCTTATATTTTCAAAAGTATTTATGTACACAAAGATATGGACCAACATTTATGTAGGCTTTTTAAAGATCTTTAATGTAAAACAATTAATGGACATTAATCACTTGCACCTTTAACTACCTGAATACTTTTGCAAAACTGATCCATTACTGATCCATTACATACTGCATTACTTGCTTAAAAATGTGCAGAGCTAAACTTATGCTCCCAACTCATAAGTGCTAATTGCAGTTAAAACATTTGACTTTGGACAAACAACTAATTATTATGTAACACTCTAGTCATTAACTATTATTAAGAAAGAATAAATAAAAAAGATGAAGGGTTAATTAATTCTACTCCACTGTAGCACTTATGTGCATTAAGCAGACTGGATCAGATTTCTTCTGACCAGTTATTGCACTGACTTAAATTTTAATTACAGATGCTCACAGTGCTGTATTTCTCTTTATGTCATTTTAAAAAGTCCTGCAGAATTGTTCACAACACTGTGAAATCCAAGTAATTGTGAAGTCATGACTATTAATTTCCAAAAATAAGCTTTTTATTATTCACTGAATGTCAATCACATGCCAGGAATTTTTAAATAAGTCCCAATATTGCAAACAGAGAAAACAAGCTTTTTTTGTTAAATGAATAATGATTCAGACACTTTCTTACAGGAGAGCACCCACACAATTTATCACCACTTTCATCTGTCATCCCACATGCTTGGCTTTTGCTCATATCAACATTTTTTAAAACCAATTCTTTTCACTCTAGTTATGATACCAGTTTTGCAATCATTAGGGCTAGCAAAAATCCATAGAAGCTTCAGGCTGTTGATACAGGAAAACTGTGCCTTTTGTAAAAATGTGGATTTTTGAAGTCGGAAGTCTCTTATCATTTATCACCTGCCTGAAAATCTGTCAGCAGAAGTTATTATGCAATCAGGGTTGTAAGATGGTGAATAATCAATAAAGAAATTAATTTTAAAGCTTCAAGAGAAGAAATCAGATCATGATTTTCAAATCCACCTTTGATAATCAGATAAATACACAGCAAAGAGAACAGCACAGAGAAAGTCAGTGATCACTCAGTCTTCCTCCCTTATGATTTCAAGTGCTGAGATTTTTATCACTGAAGCAGCAGATAGTATTCTGCAAGATAAAATACTCAAAACAACCTCCCAAGAGAAGCATTGCCTCTTGCATCATTGCTACCATTTAGATATCCTAATTTAACAGGGTCCCAAAACAGTCTTTTTTACCAAATACTAACATGCTGTGAGGCAATAATTAACAGAAAAGCTTTATTACAAAATTATTTTTGTTAAAGCTGTCATTTGAGAACACTAGAAGCTACTAAAAGGAATTTACTGTGTGTAATATTATCATATCCTGACATCTCAACTTGCCAGGGTGTGAAGAAAATGCTGTATTGCACTCAAAAGCACAGAGGAATATCAGACTTTAGCAACATATGCACATTATGAGATGATTGCTCATCTTTGGCAGGAGCCAGACTAATGAAGAGCTCAAGGTAAAGAGGCCCCACCACCATCAAAATAGAGAAGAATCCATGAGTTGAAGAACCAGTAGTCAAGGCTCTTATGGAAGCTGATGTGATGAGGAAAGAAAAAAGCCAGAAAGTGTCAGAGAATATTGATTTCCACATTATTCAACAAACAAACAAACAAACATTAAAGTACTGATTCTGAACCCAGCACCTGCTGGGGACACTGACAATTGGCAACTGACAGGGTTCCACACAGTGCTAAAGTTTGTTATACACAGGAGAAGAGGATCCAGTACAATTTAAACAAAATCAACCTCCACACACCAAACCTTTATTCAGCAACCCCATCTTAGGGGAGGGTTTAGCACCCAGCTCCAGGAAGAGATTTGATCCTTCTCACTCCACTGAGTCTCTGCTGAAAGCTACCCCACCAAAGAGACCAACTGAGGCAAGTCTTGTTTATTTGATTATTTTTTATATTAATATGAAAACAGGCACAGATCCTGACAGACATGTTACTATTAATGAAATAACTATTATATATAGCTTCTCTAGATCATATAGGTCAATTATTCTGCGTATCAATTATTCTGCTTACAGTTGCTGCATGTGAAAACTGCAGTTTCATTCCACTGAGGCAAAGGAAGGCTCATGAGGGAGTACAGGCATATTCAAAAGAGATATATTATACCAGGTCACTCAGATAAACAGAAATAATTGTAGAAAAAAGATGAAAACTTTTTGTGACACATGAATGGTACAGGTGTCATTTCGTCAGATTTTCCTATCCCAAGAAGAAATCAGCAAGTCTGCTGGAGAGTGGGTGTTCTGTAAAATGAATCAAAAGCGTCTAGAAATGGCAATACAGAAACCTATCAAAAAACTTGACTTTTCTGAAATATGCTAAAACTAAAAGAGGGGAAACTATGCACAAGAGAGACTCTAGTGGGCGTCACACTCTTCCTTCCAAAAACACAATTAACTTTTCATTCATATCCTGCCAGGAGCAATATTCTCCCCAGTACCAGTTGTTATAGTGGGACAAATATCAACGCTCTCTTCCTCTAGTTTTGAAACAGCTTTGATATAACTGAGAAAGAGGTATAGTGATTTCTGCCACCTCCCTGCACCATGTAGCCAAGGACAGAGATACTGGCAGGCTCTGCAGCCTTGCATTACAGAAAATGAAGTGACCAACATAATTTTGTCAGGAGCTCCTGTGCTTGGAGGAAGATCGAGGAGTGTAATGAAGCAAGTATGAATTCCAACCCAGTCCAGCTCCTGGGAGGAAGGAATCTGTAATGGATTCAGGCCATTCCATCCAAACCTAGGCAAAGGGAGTCAGCAGCAGCCCATGTAACACAGTTTAGACTTTGCTAACTCAGAGCAGCAGCAAAACTGCTCTGCTGGGTCATT
This sequence comes from Taeniopygia guttata, assembly GCF_048771995.1. NCBI lineage: Eukaryota > Metazoa > Chordata > Aves > Passeriformes > Estrildidae > Taeniopygia > Taeniopygia guttata. Next base: position 8,662,543 of record NC_133037.1, read on the forward strand.
AGCCCTGAAATTGCATCACAGCTCATGGCACCCTAGAGCTACCAGGTTTTCAAATTAGTGAGCTGGTTTTTCAAATTTTAGTTTCTACTACCAAAATAGCTTATGATTTTACAAACAGGATTCTTTTAATGAAGTCAGCCACAAGCTCAGATACAAATTAGAGCCGACCAACTGTTTGTGTGCACACCATGGATCTCAACACGTTACGTGGCCAAACATGCCACACACAAGCCAGCTATTCACTAGATTAATTTCTAGGAGAACACTAAGCTCTCATTTCTCCTTCTCCCTCCAAGCATTCTGTGGAAAAGGCTGTTTCTCTTCATGAGAACACTACCACTCTGCACTTCTATAAATAATTACATGAACATGATTAGATAAATCCCCCTCTTCCAGGATGACCCTCCTGCACAGTCCATTTTGAGTAAGTCTTAAAGAATGACAGCTAAATATTTACAACATTTATTTGCCAAAACAGTTTAGATGTTTCATAACCAGAAATAAACACCTAAATGAAAATTTAGTAATCATTAGAACAGATTTATTCTATGGATTTATGTATCTCTAGAATTTTCAAGAGTGCACCAGGGGAACCATGATCATACTGTTATCTGTAGGCAACTAACCAGAACCAGCCAGAAGAAAACACTCCAAGTTTAATATGAAAGAATTAACAAAGCAACTAAAAAGAGATTCTCTAACTGCTATGTGTAGGAGAGCTTAATAAACACTTGCTAGCCTACAAGAACACATCTCTAGTTGAATGGTTTACCAGAACAATTTATTAGCTATCATAAACTGTATGTAACGTAGACAATCACTTTATCAACTTTTCATCTAATTAAAATTATATTTTTCTTTTATTTTTGACCTAGTGAACGAGGATAATGCTGTAATTCCCTAGGCAGCCAAATACTTAAAAAGAACAATTCTTGCTTGAATTTTTCTTAAATACATCCCATGTTGGCTTTTAAATTCTCTGTAAATCTATGATTTTGTGCATGTAAATGCTGGTAACAGCAAGCAACTGAGCTCTGCTCTTCACTCCCCTTACAAACACACACTGCACTGGAAACACAGAAATACTGGTTATATTGACATGGTTCAACATGGACTAGCAGATAGCTCTTCTGAAGAGAAGACCACAAAAGAATACACTAAATGCAATTACAAAAAGAATTATGTGCCAGCTTTTCTTCTCCATGGTTTGTTCTGCTTTACTTTATCAGTTAAATCCAGAAACATGCAGTTACTATGCTGAGTAATCTGTAAGGCAACGGTGGTTTAGTGTTTAATGTTATTTTTTGGTTTATAAGGACAAAATCTATCTTAGAAAAATTACAGAATGGAAACTTGCTTCAAACCTAACGCATCTAACACAAGTCAAACCAAATTCAGAGCACCAAACCCAGCAAATCAGTCACTGATTTTATGCAAGGGATTGTAAAATGTGGCTGCCTAAGATGGCAGAGGGCTGAGCACGGTAACCAGTCTCATTCCTATGCAGGTCTTGACAGAAACAGCAGGTATGGAGTGGAATAAACCACCCCAGCAAACAACCCCCCACCCCAAACCAGCAGTTTCTCTGCTTTTCCTGCCAAGAGAAGGAAAACATCATCTCTTTGTGTACACATGGATGGTGTCTGCATCGCCTTTGCATTTTAACAAATCCCACACTGATGATGACCTATAGAGTATATACAGAGAGAAAATTGATTTCTTTTTACATTATGAAAAGTATTTACACACAGTAATAATATACACATATTCTATCACTGTTTGTCTCCATGACAATGCTAATATGAACTGTGAAATATTCTAGCTCTTCCTGAAGCAGGAGCATTATTAAGCAACTAAAGTCCTCCTTAATCTAATTGCACAAGTTAGCAATTAAATTTTGCACTTGCCTTTTAGTTGCTCACATTAACCTTTAGACCCCCTAAATGAGAGAATCTGGTTTTTGACTAAGAGCAGCCAACACTGTGAGCACCAACACTGCATTTAGTATTGCAAAGTCAAAAATATTACAAACACTTTCTGATTAAGGCTTAATTTTTTAACTTTGGGAATAACTCAACCTTTATTTAAATTTAAATCTGAGATGTATTCACTCCTCATTTCTAAGATTTTTCTCCACCAGCAGGTTCCAGGATGGATTAGTTTAATTAGCAGAGGAAGCGTCTTGGGCCTCTCCAAATACTCTACAATATATGACTCTCAATATTTACTATCAGAGAATCAAACTCCACCATCCAAGATACAATTTTGTCCTGCCTCGATTTCTCATGTAATCGTATCTCAAATCTACAGCATTGTTCATTTTTAAGAGTTATGAAATTCTCATTATACTCAAGTTATTTGTTTGTAGTGGCACAAATACACAATTATATCTTTAATCATATCCAAGCTACCAGTAGAAAAGCAAATGAACTTCATGAGTATAAGGACATTTTGCACATAAACATGTATTTATCTTATATATACATGGTATATAAATAGATGTATTACCAACAATATCCCACCATAACTAACATACCCAAGAACATCAGATTATCCACATGAATTACTGAGTACACTTGAACTCAAAATCAGAAGGAAAACACTGAATACATTGGCATTTTCATTTGTTAAATCAGAATTACAACTTTCTAGACTGGCTAAATGTTAATAAAATATTTGAAGACAAAAAAAGTACCACATACAAAGCAACTCACACTTCATCTCAAATGAAAAAGCAATGCAATACCTTGTCATCAACACACAACATTTTGTTCACATGATAATCTTCCAAATCAACTTGTAAAGGAATTTTTTGGGAATAACAGTTTCTCATTGAAGCATTTCATATTGGTTGAGATAGAAAACAAATAAATAAATAAGCATAATCTGTGTCTCTAGAACAAGTAAACAGCCAGTAATTCAACAAATATAAATATCAGTTGCACAAGAAAGGGACAGATGATGCACATTTCAAAACTATTTCAGATACTTTAAACTCTTAAAAAGAAACCATACCTGATACTCTTCTGTTGTATCGGTTAACAACTGGAGCTGGAAAAAAAGAAAAGTAAATCAAAATTACACATTTGTATTTATTATTACAAATATAATGAATTAATTGAATAATCATTACATACTTTTAGTACACCAACCCCATACAAATATCTTTTTAAAATGATCCAGTATAAAGCTTTCTTCCATTTAGTTGCCAGCCAGTAAGTTTTTATTCAAAATTAAACTTGATATTCCTGAAGGCCATTACATGCTAAGATGGATGGTAAGTAGTATTGCATTGGGTTGTTTATTTTTAACCTAATTTGAAAAAAATATACCTCTACACAGATTATCCAATCCTAACCTATCATCAGTTAGCAGCCTCATTTACTTGGTATTATTGCCAAGCCTTGCAGCACTTTGGGTCAGCTGTACCTCCTTAAGGTGGATCAAAAGCCAAAATGTTTTGGCCAAGGCAGTGTGTGCCCCCGTGCAGCACAGGCTGTGGAGCTGCCCAGGCAGGGCTCCCACAGTCACTGCAGTGTCCAGCCCTGACCAAGGCTGGAGCACAGCCTGGGAAAGGCTGAGATGGAGCACCCATCGCTCCTTTGCTCACGCTGTAGCTACACAAGGCACTTGAACTTTGGATTGGGATGAACTGCCCGAGTTCCACTGTGCACATAAATTTTGGCATTACCTTCAGCAAGCAGCACCTTTCCCCCTTTTACAGTAACCAAGGGACTGTCCTTGAGAGTTGTGTCAGTCACAAAAGAAACAAAAAAATCTACCTGTCAAGTTTCACCCAGAACAAAATCAAAGCACTCTGTTCTCCTTCACCTCTAACAACCAACATCATTTTACTCTGACTGCTTCATGTTTTTCCACTTTTCTTCCCTTCAACAGGTAATTCCATTTTTCCTGATGCAACCTGCAACCTTTCTACTCCCTTCTTTAAATATTTAACAATTAGAGGATCTTTTATACCCCATCAAAGCACGTGCATCACAGAGCCAGATTTATTAAACACCCACCACAAAAATCTTAATGACCCTGTCATTTCTTAGAAACTTTAGAATATCTCAGCACCACCAGAATACAGAGAACAGTGATTAGTTAGCACAGACAGAAGAGCTTAGCTTCTTTAGAGCACTTACAACCACTCTGCATCCACATTAAAACACAAAACTGAAAATAATACCACAAAAAGGAGATCAAAATTATTATTGTGTAGTTTTTAAAAAATAAAGGAAATCTGAAGAGGTTGGAGGGGAAAGGAATAATCAGGCTAATTCCATAGTTTTCAGCTAAATCTATTAACAGGGAGAAAATGCTCAGCCTCAAAAGAAGCCCAGGATTAAAAGCAAGACTATTATGAATTTTACAATTAAGATCTAAACTTCTATAGTATGACATAATCCTTATAAAAATAACACTGACACTGTGTTTCATACATCAAGGTTGAAGAGGTTCAAAAACACTGAATAACAAACCTGAGAATTCAAGTAACTTTCTCTTCAAACCTTTAAGCAATTTATGGCAGTAGGGACCCTTCCTGCAAGTAAGGGCAGGATTTATCTCACTTGCCAAAAGACACCATGGATGTGAGAAGTTTACCCCACCTGAAGGGGAAACAGGCATTTGCAATACAGATCCATGCAGGTTTATTAAAAAAACCCATGCCACATCCTGATCTGAAAGTGTTAAGAACAGGGCAAAATGTATGAACTTTTCCTTGTGGGTCTGTCTGTGGCTACCAGTGGTGACACAAAACTGCTCTGGACAGTAATTTGCTCTGCAACAGTACATTCTCACATCTGAGTAACTACTCAAAATTGGCCAATTTTGACCTGAAGAAATAGGAAAACTCACTACCTTTGTCCAGAGACCCAGTCAAATGCCTACCAGTTCTCTAAGGTTCTGAAGAATGAGAGGACCAAAACAAATTGGTTCCGTTTCCACTACAAAGTCATTTATTAAGAAAGAAAACACTAAATTCAAAATGTAATTTGATATGTTTGCTGTACAAGCACCTCATCAAGGTCATAACAGTTTTCAGTAAATGTTTAACTAGTCTCATGTACAGATTCAGATACTTTTAACCAACACCATTAGTGAGTAAATACATTATTTCAGGTTCTATCTTGCACATACAGAATTTTTTCTCCACCTTATGACTTCTACACCCATTTCTTGCTCATATTTAAGAATAAGATTTTCATGTCTTTGAACAGAATTAATATACTACAGAATACTCTGGCATACTTTTGGTAACATAGGAAAAAATCCAACAATGATGGCTTCTTTTAGAATCTTGATTATTTTATCCCATAGCAGGGTTCAGTGTCATCAAACTGCATCAAGTTTTCCAGTGTTAAAAATGAGAAAAACACATAACCTTTTAAGGGCAGTTAAGAGAGTACTATTATTCTGCCTCCACAAAGCTTTTAAGATTAAAATGATAGTTTGCATCTCTTACACTAGTGACAGTTCTATCATGTATAAAATTCACTTTTATGTGTTGTCAGATGACTCTTTTCATGCTAAAGAGATAAAAACCTGAGATTTCCTAGTAGAGAAGATTAACAGGTTTTTTTTCCTTCTGGCTTACCAATGAAAAGCTCCTCTTTGCTTACGACTGTTTTCAGTATTCCACAGTCATACTGCCATTCCTATGGCATCCTTGTCTTTTGCCATTAAAAGTCCATGAAGGAAAAGCCTGGCACTGAACACTGCTAAAAGAACAACTCCTTGAAGGTTCCACATACACCTACATTGGTCTGTGAACAGATTCCAAAAACTCAGATAGGGCAGAAGGGAATAATACATTTACTGTTAACACAGCCTAGCTCATAGCTGTGTTAAGGGTACCTAATTTAAAGCAATAGTGATGGACACACCAATAGCAAACCCCTACACCAGAGCAGCCCTCAGAGCACAGCTCTGCCTACACTGTGACAAGAATCCAGTGAATCCAGGACACAGACCAGGTACCACTCAGATCTACAGCAACAAGATCAAACTGCTGCTTTGAAAGAGGAAACAATTCCTTTTTTTTCCTTTCTTCTTTTTTTTTTTTTTTTTTTTTTTTAATCTCCAGTTAGAACTCCCCCCTGCCACACACCCATGGGACACAGCTCAGTTTGAACAATGGGCCATGTCTCTGGTAATGATATGAATGTTATTATATGTTAATTGCAAAAACTATAATGAGATTAAAAGATTTTGTTGTGAGATTATTGCATTGTAAACTCCCAATTATGTCAAAACATCAGGTGCGGCAATATTCAAGTTCAAAATGTCTCATAACTTTGGCACAGCTTCTGCTTTTACTTGGCTCATGGGAACCAAGACACAGCAATTGGATAAACACAACAAAAACTGAGGTAAATTAAACCATTGTACCAGAAGAGAGCAAAACGGCCCAATTTCCTCCCTGGCAGCCAAAGGCAAGTGATTCTGGCAGTGGAAAGGCAGATCAAGCTGTGCATTCCACAGTTTTGCCAGAACTGACGCAGGACAATGATCCTCCTCCACTGTTCAAGAAAAATCAGGAATGTCTGTTCAACATGCACGAGTTCTCCTTATTGTGATGAGGCACAGACTGAAGTAAGCACTAGATAGGAGCACTTAACAGGCTGTTTCAGAATGAAAAACCTTTCTTCCTCAAAGTAAAGGTATGTCATTACATTGATTTAATAAAAAATATTTTAATAATTTGCATAAATAGATCAATACGGTACATTCCATTACTTAAATTCAAAAATGTACCTTACATCAAACAGCAGTAGTGTCATGCAGTTAGTGGCTCTAGTAACTACACTGCCACTTGCTAGTGGCTCCATTTCATTGGGTTTTCTCATCTGAAAAATTAGGGATATAAATCAGACACTGGGGTATTTTTTTTTTATATTTTCCATACATCACAAAACAGGAATTTCCCCAATATCATTCACTTTGCTTTGGCATTGAGATTTACTTTGAAATATCCAATGCTCGATTGTGGCTCACTATGTTTAACTTACAAGAGTTCTGACTATGGTTATAAGCAGCTATAAAATACAGCCCCATAGGTGAAAAATGGACACAGATATTACTTTTTTTACTGTTTTCAAACCAAATCAGCAATTACAGTATTTAAGGCAAACAAGTGACAGTGAAACCACTCTTTACAACCAGACCTAAAAGCACTATTTTCCTACAGTGCGTGGGCTCCCTTCTCTGTCAGTGACTTTGAAAACTGACTGGTAAAAGAAAAAAAATCAGACTTTTTTAGATGTACACTACTACCATAACAGGGAAAGTTGTTCCTCTACACTATTCACAAGCCTGAAACGAACAGGAGTACAACCATCATTCTCCCAGCTACTGCTACCTACTTATTACACATCCTAATATAAAATCCTAAAGAAAAAGACAAAACTCAAAAGATCGATTCAGCGTCACAGGAAAAAAAAAAAACTCAGGGACAAACAAAGGACTGGCATTCCAGGCATGACAGTAGAGTATGAAGTGTTACTGCTGTGTACTGGATGTACCTTGAAAACTTACTTCTATTTCTTCACAAGCACTTTGGTTTTCACTGTGATCTGTGAACATTTCCTCATTTCAACTAGGGTAAAAAAAAAATCACACTGTGATTCTGAATATGATTTATAGCAGCATACTAAGTAAAGCTATTGTGCACACAAATATTTAATACAGATCTTCTGTGTAATCTGATCAACAATTTTTGAAGGTTTCCTGATGAAAGATGGAGCAAAACTCATAGTAGGTGGCATAAACTTATTACTCAGAGTTCAAAGAGCATAAGCACAAAATACCAGCTTTATTACAACCAAGTAGCATAAATCAGTGATTTACAGAGTACTTTCCCATTGGATCACGGCACAAAATCATCCTGTGCGAAGAGACACAAAAAGAGAAACAGAATGTAAACTGTTCTAATTTAACAAGTCAATTAAGTTTATCCAAACAACACATGAGTTGACACTATAAACCATTAAAGCTGAAATACCAGAAGCAGAGTGGAGTATAAATCTGAGGCGTGACTGTCTCTGTGGAATGTTGTATCAAGTTACGATAAGGAAGTGCCAGACTACAGCTGTCAAACTGTTTTTCTACACACCAAGATGTTAATGGACTTACATAAATAGGAATCATCACAACTCTGAGAAAACTCTATTCGAGTATCAGCTTTTTAGGATTCCTGGCAATTAAAAAGTAATGCTAGAGCAGAAAGAACTTTCATCCTCAGTTATGGAACTGTACTTCAATAAATACCAATCTAAACCTTTTTTTCTTTCAACAGGTAAGTAAAACAACAGAGTTACCTCTGACTGTTACCAATATAATAGTTGTGTATCCATTATTTCCTTCAGGATGTCCTTACTGGATAGTGGCAAATTCTCACCCCTTCCACATCTCTGCTTTAGAAGGTGGGGACTATGGGTAGGGCTACAAACTACTCAGATTTTTTCAGAGGCAGCTCTGGAACCTAAGAGCTCTCCTCAAGGCTTCTCTCAGAAAAATGGAATAGACAGAAAGAGATCAGAGTTTTACAGACACCCTTTTATTTTCCCTTGTATTCCTCTGCCTACCCACCCCCCACAGAGGAGGATGGAAACTCAGAACCCGGTTAGACAGGCAGGAGAGACCCTGATGGTGTCAGCTGAAGCATGCCAGACATTTGGAGGAAGACAAAAGGTCAGGGAATACTAGGGAAGAAGTGAGTTTCCAGAGAACAAACAGAGAGAGCACAGAACATTAAAAAAATAAAAAGGCAGAAAAGTGGAAAGCATGATCCACAACTGGGTACACACAGGCTTTGCTTTTCTGTAAGAGACTTTTACATCTATTAAGATGGAAAACAATAAAAAAAATGGCATTGCTATTAAACACTGCTTTCCTGTCTGCTGCTGTAAAAATAACAGAGACATAGATACCTTGTTATTTCTCAGTATTGAAAAACAGCTGTCATCAACAGCAAGAGAACAAAACATAAAAACAAAGTCACAACACATCCTGGTCTCCAATTTATTTTATTTTAATTTGTATTTAACAAATACTGACAAAATGGAGAAACACTGTCTGAAAGCCTAATTTTAGAAGAGTCTCTGACCCTTGCTTTACAAGTTTTTTAAAACCCTTCTGATAGGAATCATGTAGTAACTTCTGAAGGGAAAAGTTGAGTCAACAAGCTAAGCATTTATGTCAGTGAAAAAAAGATGTTTATGAAGTTAAAACTTGTGCTATTTTGAGTTGGCTCTTTTTTGGTTTTCAAGCACAGTAGAAAAATGAATATGCACTCTGGAATGGACAGAGTTTAAACAGCTCATCAAGAAAGAAATCATTGCTTGACTAACTGAAAGGAACCCGGGTGAATCTTGGATGGCACTCCTTGACTAAGGCCTTAAGAGTGTTGTTTGCTTTTAAATCAAATATCTTTTTTCTAATGGATCACTATTTCAATATTCCCTTTCCACAACTCAACCTGAACAGTCATGTATGGTACTACTTTCACAGCAGATATTCATTCTCACAAAAAAAAAGACCATAAGCCTGCTCCCACAATTCAGGAGTTTGTACAGCCTGACTGAAGCCTAAGCGCAGAGAACAAATCAAGCAGCACTTCACATTATCTGATATTGCAATGGCATGACCCACACAGCCCTCTCCTATTTCTTGCTGACACGTCTCAGATCAAGCCAAACACAGCACTTTTTTTTTTTTGTGTTGATTTTTTATGAGTGTAATCTATATTATAAAGATCAAAGAGATAGCAACAAGGCATGGACTTGCTTTAGAGACATGAAATTAGAAAAACTCCCCGTGCTGAGGTACAATCTCAGCTAAAAGGACACATATCACAGTGATTAAAGATATAACCATATGCTGATACTACAACAGAGATTGTCAGGGACTGAAATGAAAGACTTGGGAATGTTTTCAAATATTAGAAAGACAAATCTACGCACTGCACAGAGAAAGAAGGATGCTGCAAAAAAAACAGGAAAGTTAAGAAGCAGCTGACAAATCTTCAAAGCATTGTCAGAAGTGGCAAGACACTGGAAGGTACAACAAAGCAAGTGAAAAAAGGAAATTTGCTTGGGCTTTAGGAGTAGGCTTAGAGAAGAAGGTATTTCAGAGAGAGGGAAGCTAAGAAGTCACATTAGTAATACCAGAAAAGTTAAGCTTACAAACCAAACATTAAGTAGATGATAAAAATAAAATACCCTAAACATACTTGAATGTGACTTTCACTGGGATTGCCTGACAATGGAAAAGCCAGAAAGGGTCAAAGATGAGAATGAGACTGCAGAGAAACAGAAACATCACATCAAGAAGAAATAACTGCAAGTTTCCTTAAAATAAATGCTTCATACATAAAAAAATATTGGCATCTTATCTAGGGAACCACAAGGCATTTCCTAATCAGTATGAAATGTGGGCAAATTGCCCCCATGACGAGATGCAGTGGCAGACAAGAGAAAGCCTCCTCCTTTTCCAAGGCTCTTGACTAACCCTTCTTATTCTACCAGTTCTGCTTTCAAACCTCACCTCTTTATTTATTAATCTTCTGATCCACCAGAGATCAGAGATGGATGAGGCAGGAGGATTAATACCTCAGGGTACTTAGGATTTTTGAAACATAACGAAGACAAATTTCAGCCTGAAATCTTTTCATTAGAAACTTCAGAAGTGCTTTTTAAAGCAACATTCAACTCTGACAAACACAGTTCTTTTAAAGCAACACTTTCTGTATTTCAATTGGTTTTTTACTATGGTTTTGACTCCTAAGGCTTAACTCCACATCCTCATACATTTTAAAACATCAAACCCCAAGGACTTTTGATCAGATTATTATCCTGTACCTAGATGTAAGGTGCAATCATTGTCCTATGTTACAAACTAATGACATTTAAAACTCCTTCGGGTTATTTGGAAAGCTGAGTTCCACCATATTTGGATGTCCTGGAGATAATTCCTAAATGAGTCATAAAAAACGTCATTTAACTGTATCTAGCACATCAGTCTGTTTTTATTATTTCCAACTGCGCTTCTGGCATAAATCTCTTTCTACAAAATAATGAACTGTATACAGGTGGATGCAATCTGAATAAGCTAATATATGTGAACAAGCAAAAAAAAAACCACAATAAATCTGAGTTAATTTTTTATACATTTCACTGTTATTAAATTGGCATTCTATCACAGCACAGAGCCACTGCTAAGTACAAGTCTAAGATACATAAGTCATTGCTCCAAAGAGAACAGTCTCAGTCAATCCTGATCTGCCACTGGAATCAGTCAAGGGGACTTGGTTTTCCATTTTCAGAAGCCTAATTAGAACTCCCACCATTATTCTGAACATCTGAATGCAGTAAACACTGTAAAAACTAACAAGAGCAACAACCCACTGGAGGCCTCTCACAACAGGACGTAAGAGTCACCAGGAAATTCCAAAACTCCTCCATAAATGGGATGGTCCCCACACCAGCAGCCTGGGACATCACCTCAAAATCAGCTTCAGTGAGGTCCAGACACAGCTCTGCCTCACCCTGACAGTGCTGTCCTCTCCCAAACCTCGTGCACAACTCTGTTCTCAGTCCCAAAGGGTCTAGATTTTAAAAACACTCGTACTAAAGTAATATTATCCTCAGGAATAGCACAGAGCCAACTTCTCCTGAAGTAGGTGTGTATTAAATAAATACTATCAATGAAGTCAAGAACTTTTTCTTAACAGTCTGGCCAGTAACTTTGAGAGAAGTGTTTGTCAGGCAATATAACTGTAATAGACAAATATAATCCAAATGCAGATCTGGGGAGAAATCTTCATAAGGTAATAGGGATGAAGTGGAAAATGCTATCACTGGCACTGGCTTTAGTGTTTATACAGCCTCAGGTATAAGGAGCTGTAAATTAAGTTTGAAAAGAGCGGAATACAAGGATGTGATAGCTCTGGTAATGGCACAGGTGAAGCAGTGCACTGGCTCCAGGTATTTCACACCTGTCACTGCCCTTTCTATAACCCCTTCCCCTGTACTCCCCTCACTCCCCTCCATCCTGCCCCAGTGGAAAAGACAAATGCAGCTGCAAAGAGGAGAGTTACAATTCCCACTCCCACAGAAACTCTTCTACTTTCAGTTTCGGTATCACCTTACCCTGATTGTTTATAAGGCCTTTAACCTATTCCTACAACCAAGGCTTTACTTTATGTCTCATGGACAGCCACAGAAGCATGATAAATACTTCAGCAACTAATACTCACTTTCCCAGCTAATTTTAGGGTTACAGTGCACCACTGATGTTCTTGTCATTCTTACATTTCCCAATTTTGCTCTACCCAACCTGTGCAGGATGGACTTTTCCTGACACACTGCACAGAGCACCTCCAAATCTCAGTTATATACACATACACCTATATATATACATTTACAGAGCCTTTTCCTGTCAGCAAGTCCTCAAATAACTCATAGACATCCTATATTCCAATTATTATCTGTCCTCTAAGCAGAGGCATGTTTTAAGGCACAGTAAATGTTGCATGTATTCCTAATATTTTTCTAGGTACATCTGGCATTTGAGAAAACTTCAATATGGCATAATGCTGTATTTTTATTTGAATGCATAATGAAGAGCTTATTTCCTCCTATATGTAAAGAAATATGATGATGATGCACAGATATTCTTTTGGGTTAGCAATGAAAAACATAGAAAAACGAACATTTTTGACTGCCTATTAGTTTTCACCAGAAACACAACCTTAATTTTACATTCACTGCATTGTATTTTAAAGAGATTCCATCTGCTCTGTCTGTAGTGCACATTAATATTCAGAAGACATCTGCAGTGTGCAGACCAAGCTTTTAATTGAAATCATGTCACAGCTACCATCACACAACACAGAATGTAAATGTTGGCTATCTGCACTTGGCAGCTGCTTGGCAGGCTCAGCATAAAGTCCTACTGAGACTGATAGTGTCTTTAAATAATGCAGTATCAGGATATAAAAGCTATCTTGAGAAATCAAATATTGACTATCATATCCATAACTAATATAATTTACTAGCACCCTAAACTACTTATAAGCAAAATAGGGTTCGTATTCAACCATAATTTTCAAAGACAGACAACAAATTGATACAACTGAACACTCACATTTTTCACTATGATAGATACTTAAGCAAATTTAACTTGTATACAGAAGGGGACAATGACAACTGAACTTCAGTGCAACCAAAATGGTGTAATAAATGAAAGCATTTATAAAAATCTAAAACTCAAGCATTGCTAAGGACATAAGAGCACCTGAATAAAAATTCAATTAACAGGTGCACTCAGTGAATTAAGATACTTTTCTACAATGTCAGACTAATTATTCTAGAATGAACAATACAGTTACCTTTTCTTGGAATTAAAAAAAAAAACACCCATCCCTGAGTCAACAGCATTATAATTTGCTTCAAATTCTTGCCAAACCATGGTAACACAATTACATTTTCCCAGTCACCTGCATATTTTCTACTTGTACTCTGCTGTAAGTTTCTGACAAATGGGGCAGTGAGCAGCAATCTACAGAGAGAGAACTGTACGTGTGTGTGCAGGTATATACATACAAACCAAAGCTCTGTCCAATACAAGCAACTGGTTGTTACACTGACAAACTGATCTCAGACACATTGCAAGAAATTTCAGTCTATCAGTATGTAAGAATGACTCTAGGAACAGCAACACTTGCTTTTCATGAAATACACATTTCCTTGGGGGATTTATATTCCACCTTTGTCACTGTACTATAACAAACACAAAGCCAAAATTCAAGACCACAAGCCATTAAGGTATGTAGTTATGCTGCCACAAAAATAATTATGCAAGTAGAGGCAACATCAGAACAGAGTCATCATGATCCAGTGCCCTCCTCTGACAGACTAATTGGATTACTGGATCCTCTTAGCTTCAGATCAGCTCCTAACACAGATAAGGAAGTTCTACAGAAGGGGAAGACACAATTGTTTGTGTTCAGGGCATGCATACGCCCTCAGCCTCAAGCCTGCACTTGCATCTGCCACCATTTGATGGAAGGGTAGAAAAGGGAAGAAACGGAAAAGGTTTCAGGTTTCAGTCCCAAACCTGAGAGCACAACAAAACTATCACTGACCACTGACTGTAGCAGCACTCCCAATCTGTGTCAATGCCAAGGAAAAAAAGGGCTGGTCTTAGCCTTTTCCATCAGTGATGTGCAGCTGGTCTGCTTAAGTTTGGACCACAACAGAAAAGAAAAATTAACATGGGCAGTTACGGATGAGATGCAGCCTAAGAAGCTTTTCCTTTCACCTCTGTGAATCACTCTCACAGTCAGGTGTATTTCATGTGACAGTATGAAACAACTGAACTAACCTACAAAAGAGCAATTTAGAAGAAGAATATGGAACAAGAGATTTGAAGCTCAGAGAAACAACCAGCAGTATGGAGAGAGCCTGGTGTGTGGTACACCAGCAGGCATGTGTTACACAGCATGTTCTACCTGCCAGGTCAACCTGAGTTCAGAACTGATTAATTACAGGTATCTAGGTAAATTTAAGAACAGCATCCTACAGGCACATAAAAGTGCACAGTTCTTTGCCTCAGTCACTTCACTACTAATGACTGGTATTTCATTACCAGTTCCTGCTGACATTTGAATGATGAAACCTACTGTGTTTTTACATAAGACAAAACTGCAATAGGTTGTGCTGTCATCTGATTTGATCTGAATAAAAGAGCACAAGGAATTTCAATCAAGTGTCACTTCAAGCTGATTCAGAGCTTAATCTCACACATCCACATTTAACTCAAGGCATAAGCACACTTGTATGTGCCAGGCAAGGCTGGTTCCAGGGTATTCTGGACAGCTTCTGATGCAATGTTGCTATGTCCAGGAAGGTGGTCCTTCCTTCCTACTCAGCCCTGGTAAGGTCACACCTGGAGGAGTTCCCTGTCCAGTTCCAGGCTCCTCAAAACAAAAGACTGATGGACGTAGTGGACAGAGTCCAGCAAAGGGCCATAAAGACAATGAGGGGATCTGGAGCATCTCTGGTGTGAAGACAGACTGAAAAGCTGAACTGTCAGTCTACAGAAGATAAGGCTCAGAGGAGTTCTTATCAATACCTGAAGGGCACTGAAGGACAGTGGAGGCAGTTTCCCCTCACTGGCACTCAGTGACAGGACAAGAGCCACTGGTCACAAAGTTAAATACACAAAGGGTCCACCTGAACATGATGAAGAACATGTTATATGTTATATATATGCTATATATATAGTTTATACACTGGCATAAATTGCACAGAGAGGTTCTGGAGCCTCCATCCTCTGAGATACTGAAAAGCCACCTGGACATGGTCCTAGGCAACCACTACAGACAGTCCAGCTCCAAAAAAGGGGCCAGGCAAGACGACCTTCAGAGGCACTTTCCAAACTCAACCATTCTGTAATTCCACAAAGATCCTCAACAATTTATTAAAATTCATGCTTTGCTTCCAGTTCAACCTCTGATGCAAGTGGAAGCAAAATTCATCTGCAGGTAGTTCATCTAGTTTCAGGCATCCTTTTTCCAGGAAGGTGACTATAAATTCTGACCCAGCCACTGCACAGATTTTGGGTTGTTGGGGTTTAATTTGTTTGGCTGCATCTTTTTAAGGGGAGAAAGGTAGGAAGAGCAAGTCTGAGAAATACCCTGGGCTTCTACACTTTCTTACTATGGGCACATCCTTCACAACTGCAAACTGAGCACTTTTTTGGGCATTTTTAAAGATGTTCAGTATTGATACTACTGCAATATACCAAAGTACTTCTTATTCTTATAATGCCACATAAAAATCCACATCCTGCACAAACCTCAGCAGGAGTATCAGCCAGCTTAGTCAGTGTCACAAAAGGCATCTATTATCAGCTGATCAGCTACGACCTTTCTAGGATTTAGCACTCTATCCTGCACAAGTAATCACCTCTGAAGGCTCATTCTTGCCTGAACAGTTTGTGAATTGCCTTTCTCAAACCAGCCTTTCTCAAAAGAGCAACAATTTAAAAAGCTGGCTCAATTCTTCTGGAAGTCTGATTTTAACAGTTTTGGAGGATTTATATTAAGTGCTTAAAAAAAACTGATGATGTGTTGTTGATCTGTGGAATTATAAAAAATTTATTCAAAGAATTAGTGTTCCCATATGATGATATGTTAAAAAAATTGCAGAAAAAAAATTGTGTAATATATCACACCACATTTTTAATAACCCAAACCTGAAACCATTGGTCAATTGCTTCTAAGAACTTCTACACATACTTGGAACTGAAGTGATTTGCTTTCCAGTTTAAAAAAAAACAAAACAAAAAGGCAGAACAAAAGCCAGTACACCAAAACCCCCACACCAACTCACAATTTGTGTCCTTGCTATATACAGATTTATGTACAGTAATGATAGAAGAGGTACACTGGATTTACAGGATTTTATGCTGTAGTGGGAGCTTCAGAGCCACAACATTGGACACCAGGTTTTCTGCTTTGCTTTCCCTCATCTCTAACGTGCAGGATCCTCTGTGTGAGCACAACTGACTCTACAATTCATGATAATTTTCTTGTCTGGTGCTTTTCTAGTGACAACAAAATGTGAATTGCACCCAGTGCTTCCACAGCCCTCCAGCAGCCAGCACAGGCTGAGCTCTGCAGGAGGGGGGCAGCCAGAGGACTGAGGGGTGACACAAACTCATCAGGCAGAACATACACAAGAGCGTGAGGGATTCTACAGAAGCATCATTAACATCTCTGGAAATTTTGTGCAATATGAGCATAGAACATGAAGTTCTACTTCACTGATAGTACAATATATTCATCAATAATTCACAAGTGAACCTTCTTTCATTGAGATATAATTTGGTTACAGCCCCTTTTAGTAAATCAAGCATAAATAAATTTGAGTGGATTATAAATATGTATGTTTTAAAATTTAAACCTGTTTAATCTCCTAATCTGGTCAATCTTTAGGTTACGGTACACAACCAAATTAACAAGCAAGAACAACTTCTGTACTGTATCTCAAAATAAAGTATTTCATAGCTTTTCTTCCTTCAGATTTACACTTATAACAACATTATATCAACATTCAACAGTTACTTACAACATATAGCTGTAAAAAGAATCATCTCCGTGTGAAAATGTATTTTGACAAGACAGCCCCCCCACACACTTCCAGTAATTGCATCCTGTGCACTTTCACAGGAAGAGGATTTTTGGGAAAGAGGAAGGGTAAAGACAGGCATCTGCTCTGTATCCTAAGAAGGGATAGTAGTAAAAAATATCAGTGTGTTCTACCCAGACCAAGGAAAATCCTCTTTATAGAGGCATTTAGGTTGGAAAAGACCTTTAAGATAATTGCTTGAGTCCAACCACAAACCCAACACTGCTACCTCCACCACTGAGCCAGGTCTCTGAGCACTGTGCCAAATCTGCTCATGGGTGTCTGAAGTCTCAGCAAGAGGCTTGGACAAATAACATTCATTCTGACAATATTTGGATGAAACGATAAAAAATTCCCTGACCAAACTGAGGCACAGCAGGTGGCAAGTGCTGCATGGTTCAGCTTCCAGATGAATTGATTTTCAGGAGCAGAACTTCTAGGATACAACTCCCCTGAGTCACACAGTGCTTCACAACAAATGTACACACTGCAGATCTTCCAGCTGTGAAAAGCTAAGAAAAGCTAAAACCTCAAGCAAAATCAGTATACATCATGCAAAGCTATATTATTTCATAGTCCTATGAAAAAATTGGTAAAGCAGTTAATAATTACATGTTTCTGCAGTAAGAAATTAAAATTACATCACAGGGATTTAAGAGATGCTCATAAAAAATACAAGTCACGTTTATGGATTTTTATCATAAAGTTACAGGATATCAAGATTAGAATCAAAAACATTGTGTCCAGTGATGTTTAACACTGCAAAAAAATGGTCTCTGAATAGGATTAATTTTTAGCATTTTATAACAAAACTATACATGGAATCTTTCCCCCACCCCTCGCCAAAGGTGTGAAAGACAGAAGACTAAATGTTTATCTATTCTAATAATCCATCTTTCATAATTTATAAATTATATATAATTTATATGTGAGACATACAAATGCTTAAAAATTTTAATCAGAAATACTGGTAACATCAAATGTTTAAAAACTGTTTCTGAACAATTACTTTCTTCTGAAAAAAAAAAAATAATAAGGGGATAATTCAACCTTAGAATTTTCATTCCAGGGCTGTACAAGAGAAATCTTTCAAAGAGGGTACCCCCATACCATGACAACCAGAGACTACAGATGTCCTTGAGGAAGCAATTCTTCCTGAACTATCATAATTAGCATAAGTGTTGCCACAAAAATAAGTGTTTACTGGAGCCTCACCAGGAAAAATAACACAAAAATATTTGTGGGGTTTTTTTTTTATTTCTTCTATGGAACACAGTTTTCTCAATAGGAAGCAGAAAACAATATGCTGTCCCAAGGGAGGAAGAACCAAAATGGAAATGAAGAGCCATTGTGACATCCTGCTTTATAGCAGTTTGTCAATATGCAATCACCAAGAATGAGGAAATTGGCACTACAGCTGATTCAAAAATACAGAGGAAAACTACAAAGCAGTTTCTCAACCCTCATCCAAAAATCACATTTCAATCCCCCTACAAACTCCACACATGTTTTTACAATGTTCTGCAATGACAACACTCAGATCCAGAAGGACAGAGCAGTGCCTGGTAGGAGAATATGCACTTTCCAATTTGCAATCCTAACCCTTCTTCACATGACAGTTCACAGTAGAATTCTGTGACAATTTGTTCAGTTCTGCTGGTCAGGCCCCTGATCTGGACTTCACCAATACCCAAAAAGGAATGCAGGGTTCCAGACTTCTGTAAGATGACCTCACACCAAAAGCTGACATCATGCCAGCCCTGCAGGCTAGAGACCATTTCTGAACAGAAGCAAAGCTGTTCTGCAAGCCACCAGGAAATAAAAGGACAGAACAGAGAGTGCCTTAACATTTCTTACAAACCCCAAGGTTGTTGTTGGTTTTAAATGACAATAAAAGCAATGTTACAGAAGTAATACCTGCAGGTCCCTACCTCATGCCTTGAAGAGCTGTTCCTAAAAATGTTATTTCCCCCAAAGGGAATTTCCACATCTATGCACAGAGAGCTGCCACTCTCAATCATTTACCATTTCTACACAAAAGAAATGCCCCTGTATGGAAAGAGCTCACAGCAAAACTGCAACTAATAAAATGCTGGCCTTTATTATACATGATTTATCGTGTATTTATGAAACAGAGGCCAAATCCTAGCAATGTGAAAACTGTAAGACAGGGTGATTTCCTCTAAATCTCCTCTCTCTTTTAAGTATTCTTCCCACTACAGCAGAGAACACTGCCATCATCTTCACAGTTCTCACAGGCAAAACACGAATGACCACAAAACAGCTGCTTGTTCTGCACAGTGGATTTCTAGAGTTTCTATCCAATGGCCCCTCTTTCAGATCCTTATTTTTAAAAGAAAAAAAAAGCTTTTGCATTAAATGATCTCATAAGCACACAACCTTTATTATTATTACTATCACAGTAAAACTATGCAAATCTTTTATGGAAGAGCATTTTGTCCAAACTCAGATTTCCCAAATTTCCCCCCACTTGCTTTTCTAACCAATGTTTGTTTGATTTATTATTTCCCTTGTCTGTTTCATATTATAGAGTGTATAAAGGTATGAAAACTGCAGACTGGAGAAGAACACACACCATTTGCTGTGGAACTGACAGTAACTCAGGAAAAAAATTAAATCTACATGAATCAAAGAATCTTGATGTACCAAAAACCACCGAACAATTGTTACATACCAAAGAAGGACTGATGCAAAGACAGGCATGGAACACAAAGAACCATAACTAAAGATATCTAAAGGACCATTACAGAGGAAGGAATAACATCTCTCTAAAAGAGGAACCAGTACGTTCATCGAGTTATATTTATTAGTGTCTCCCTCTTCTTTCACAAGGAAATATGAATGATCATTCATGAAGCTGAAAACGTTACTGAAGCCAGTGGGAAACATTCATAGCTCATCTTGGCTACATTTCCAGTCTTCATTTGAATAATGAGCAACTGCTCTGTCAGACATTAACGTTTTAATGACTGACTGGTGAATAGCTTGAAGTGAGCTTGTTCTCTGCTGTCTCCTCTTCCCCGAGATCTCCATTGTTCTATTTTAGGTAAGAGGATACAAGAAAACTTCAGTATTACCATGAGGGGAACAATGACAGAATTGTCTCAGAGTTCTAGTATTAGTTTATGAAATGAACAAAAAATAGCAAATTTTAATTGAAGCTAATGTTCGGTACAATATCTAGCACTGATAAACAAAATCTGCCTTTAGTTTAATTTTAGAACCATCTAGAAAAATACAATTTCAGAAGTTTCATACAATTTTTCTTACAATAAACTTCTTTAACATGGAAACACAGGCTTTTAAGAATTCAACTGGTATTTATAATATTTATAATGGCTAGTTACCAACTTCATAGTTAGTTATACTCTTTTAGAAGCTAGTACACAGAGTAACTGCAGAATACCAACAGAGCAGAAACAGTCAAGAATTTATCTGTACAGTCATAGCAACTATCTAAAGCTCCTTCAGAAAATAACAAGCCTAAGAGTTATGTGAAAAGTTACTGGTATGCAACAGACTACAGGTATATATTTAAAGGAAATTTTAAACCAACAAAAAAAAAAATACTGCATGCTTCCTCACATTTTAGGGCATACTGATCACTTAAAGCAGAACAATTACGTCAAGCCACTAACTACAAACTGAAGTAAGAGGGTATCCTTCTCAAGAGATCGTAAGGAATAGCTAATAGATGCTTCAGGAATATTAACAGTGCTGAGGGCAAAACATTACAAATAACTCTAAGTGTACTACATAAAAATTGCAAGACATTTAGCTTTGATAATTAATATAGAAGTTCGTCCTTCCTGATGTAAACCAATATACATTTAGCAATATCCAGGGATATTTGAATTTCAGTCAACCCATTTTACATCTCTGTTTCTCAGCCAGTCAGCACCTTTATCCCTTTGCTTCATACTTCTGGTTCTTTTACTATCTCAGGTAAGGACATATTACAGACACATTCTCATTACATTTCCTTTGTACAGAGGACTACTGATGAAACATTCCTTCAAGCCCCACTGAGCTACAGTTGCTGGCTTCTACATTACTTAGTTCCAAAAATTCCAAGTCTAACCTTGTAATACAGTAATTGCAACCTTAAGAACAAATGCTGAAAAGCAATTTTATTGTGATAAACAAATACAGAAACAAAAAGGCCTCCAGGAAAAAAAAAAAAAAAAAGCATTTACATGCTCTGTCCAAGCAACTAAAAAGAAGTAAAATCAGTCTTCCTTAATACTTAGTTTATCTTCAAAATTCCCCCATGAGAACAAGATAAATAGAGGGAGTGAAGTTCCATTAGTACTAACAGCAGCTACTCTACTTAATCCTTCAGATTTAAGTCATGAAGAACCGCCTCTGTAAAAGCAAAGACATGTGCAAGTATAGCAGCTGCACAACGGTAGTCCTTCACATTTTTTATGCTAAGCACATTCAAGATACTGTGCTGCCAAAAATTAATATAATTAGAAAATTAAATGCAGAGATATATTCCTCTTAAAACACAGATGCATCACTAATACTTTGCTTTACAACTGATTTCATGTCATTGATGGAGATCAAAGAATAAATAAAACTCTAAAGCTTCTTCTATACCTTCTGGTCACTAGGCCTGTTTGAACATACCTTTTAGAACATAAAGCAAGAATGTGCATTTCTTTTCTTTGTATTCCAAATTCAAAGGTTTAATGCAGTCAGAAAATAGAATTGTTTAAGGTGGAAAAGACCTTTAAGATCACTAAAGCCAACCATTAACCCAGCTTTTTCCTCTACCTCCCTAAAAACCTAGAGACTACTTAAGGAGAGCATAAAACACCTTTGTTATAACCACTATTTTAAAAAAGCTTTGCAGAATTAGTAATTATCACATTATGAGAGTGCTCACTGTGCTACCTAGATTTTAAATACAGTAGCTACTCTTTGGACTGAATTTGTATTGCACATTTGAAGAGAGATTACTGTGCTTTCCTCCCAGTTAATTAACAGTTAAGGACGAAGTAGGTAGGTGAAAGCACTAGTAAAAAGTTCAAAGAACTTTAATTTTAAAGATGGTAACTCACAGCAACATGAGCAATGAATCTGATTTACATCTGAAAACTTGACCAGAATTTTTCAAAACTCCTGCTATTCTTCTTATGCTATACTGCAAAAGTTTAAACATCATCCAACTCCTTTAATTCAATAAATTTCATTGAATTATTTCAGGGAAACAGCAAGAAGTTATGCCTAACCTGTGAATTGATGTAAGCAGAGCATAAATGCATTGTGATTGATATAACACAGTGATCAGTTCAGAATAAGAAAGCATAAGCAAATGACACTTAAAAATAAGAAGATAAGCAATCTAAAACAGGTTTAATTTAATACCAAGTGTTTCCATTAACAATTAAAAAGTTAAATATTTCAAACGTGCTCTGAACTCTTATTCTGTACCACATTCAAGATCTAACGATGTAAACCAGCATTTCTCTACTGCCTTCTGCTCAGATACTCTACTGATGTTTTAAAGATGACATTTAGCAAATCCTCGAATTTTAATTGAGAAGCTCAGTGCAGAGCTAAAGAATCTTTTCACCTGTCCATCCAGATCCATATGCACCATTTCCTGTCACAACAAGACAGCATTCTGAAGAGGATTATTTCAAAAGCAAAACACTAAGAAGGGCTCTCTTTTGCTCAGGGAGCAACTGAAAAGCACATCATCTTTCTTTCAATATCAAGGCAAAATCCTGAGAAAGAAGAATTTTATTTGCAATAAAATACTTGTAATTAGTTGAAACATCTGAGCTGCTTAAATTAGTGTAACCACAAAAATATTTCAGTCCCATTGTTAGTTATACTCAATACCCCCAAGAACACATACAGGTGGTTTTATTGTTACAAAAATTAAGACAAAACAGGAAGTTCATAGTGCAGCACTTTGCACCTTAGTGCAACTGCCTCAAAGGACAGGGAAGCAGAGCCTCTGCCCTCCTTCAGGTGTGCTCCTCAACAGGAGGTGTCCCAAAGCAGTAATTCAAACAGTGAACAGACCATTTCTGTGGCATTAATTTCAGTCTTAACACATCCATTCAGAGCCTGCTTGTTAGAAGTACAAGTGTCATGGTCAAGGACCCACTTTAAGAATACGTATCAGTCCTTGGTTACATTCTCAGGCTGAGTTTTGAAGGTCTTGCTTTGCACCTTTCCCAACGCTCCCAAAGTCCTCAATTTTGCAGTTATACCAAACAAATAAAGGCTCTGAGGAAAATGTTGTATCTCTTAAATTCTCTCCACAGCCCAGTGGATAACTGTTTCTGGGGCCTCCCCCACAACTACCATCACTTTATTTTCACACATGCCTTACAATGCACTCTGACGAACAGCCACATCCTGACGTCCTTTGATCACATGTACAAAAACAGTTAAAATGAAGGATGAAACTCCAGGGGGGTCAGACAGGAAACATAAACCTGGAAATAATTTCCTAAGTATCACCTAAGAGTGTTCATCCTAAGAGAATAAAAGGGGTTTTTTTGGGTTGTTTTTTTTTTTTTGGTTGGTTTTTTTTGTTTGTTTTTGCTTGTTTGGTTTTTTGGTTTGGTTTTTTTTTTTTTTTTGTAGCCTAGCTGGTTTCAGTGACTTTTAACACATGGATGGAGTTCCACTATGGCATCACTCTGACTACTTGAAGACATTTGCCACAAAGATTACACCAAAAGCCAGGACCTCCTTCTGACTTATTCTTGCTTCTATTACCGTATGCACTCAGCATACAAAAAGCCCCACATAACTTATCTGAAATGTTATCTCAGTCTGAGTGCGCAGATGCAGCCTAGCGACACACACAGATTTAACACTGGGCCAGACACACACACGAAGATAAGCACATTATTTCTAAAGATCTTTCCTACTGCCAACATATACAATAAGGGTAATTATTTAAACTAGCTTTAGGCTTCCTTAACATAATAACTTAGAAAAACAACAGCTCAATTTCATCTTTTTATTTATAAACAGATATGGAAATGTGTTTAAAAGATCCATTTGACCTGTCACAGCAACTCAAAGGTAACAAAGCATAACCTAGGAAAGCACAGTGAAAATTCACTGAAGTCTTTCCTAAACTGCCTAAGATGGAAAACCGCAGTCTTTATAAACAGCATTCTGGTCCATCCAATGAGATTACTGGAGTCTCTCATTTCCCTATCTCTATATCTTCTTTAAATACTAAGCAGATATAAGCACCCAGGAGCTTGTCTTCCACAAGGCACAAGTATTGTCCTACTTATGACAATGACTGGGTATCAGAACCGCTAATTTAAAATTTTTCATTGATAGAGACATTACAACAGAAATCTAATTAACACAGCCATGGTTGACTGTCATTGTTAACCAATGCAAGAAATAATCATTTTCCTGACCCTCCAGAGGGATCCTCACCTGCTGCCACAGAGAACATGGCACTGTTCCTGGGAAACCACAAGGGGGGAACAGCATGGGTTTACAGATAGGAAGCAAAACAGCATTACTGACAGTGGCACTTGCACAAAGGGCTCTACTACAAGAAGTGACAGTGCCCAGCCTTGTTAATTTAATTTTCTCTCTGACTAAGATAGAAAGATGATAAGCAGAAACATGAAGCAAAGGAACCACCCTTCTGCTTAGGACAGCCTTGCTGTGTAAAGCTGCATTTGAAAAGCTGTAGGGCACCATTAAATTTTTATGTCTTTATCTGGAAACATTTAACTTCAGAGGATCCCTCCAGCTGCAGCTGCAACATTCAGAAAGAAAATTTTACACTTACTTCCCTGAAGACAGTATTTCAAACCCCAAATCGAGGTAAACTGATCACAAAATAGCCAAACTGCACCCAAAGACATTAGACTTTCTGGTGGAGTGGGTTTTTTGTTTGGTTCTGTTAGCTGGGATTTTTTTGGGGGGTTTGGGTTCAATTTTTTTTAAGGAAAATATTAAATACAAAGACATTGTACATTTTTAAGAATTACATTGAACTATCTATTGAATTTTTTCCAATGCGGAGTTTAATTTTAAAATACATTCTGCAAGAAACTTTAACTTCTTTGAAAATACTGCCGACTTGGTTGAAGGGCAAAAAATCAGTAATTTCCATAAATCTGTGCTCATTTTTGAACATTCCCTTAAATTCAGTTCAGTCACCACCAGTGCCCACATCTTCACCCTTCGCCTTTCATCCATTCTTCTTCCTGCCCTAAACAGAACTTCTCTTTCATGAGAAAGAACATCCAAACCCAGACACTGATTGCAAACTGGTTTTCAATTCATTCTGACTGTACACTTCATTCTTGTCCTCTCACACATTCCATGTCCTGTTTGTCTATTTTCAAGAGCTTAAGATACATTTCACTTTTTTAAGTTCCCAGCCTAAAAGTGCTGCAAAAAAAAAATAGCTGGTGTCTCAATGCTTCCTTAATAAAAACAAATATTTGTTCCACAGCTTAATTTCTTCCTGTTACTCTAAAACTGTTAAGCAGGGAGTAGATGTTAAGAGCACACTGCATCCACAAGGTGACATTCAGTAATTGGTCTAAAAGAGGATCCTCTATCAATAAAAGTCAGAAACCTTTATGTTATAGGTCAAGGGCACAAGACCTTCAAACGAGGGCACGGAAAGTTCAGGGAAAGCACGCCTTTTCTCACCTTTCCCTCCCCTTTAAGTTACCTTCTATTAATGAGAAAGTATTCCTTCCAAAAAATTCTGGGTGTGCCAAGTACCACCATTCACATGCATTTTAAATAACTTCTAACCCTGAGGCTCAATTACAAACACTCTGCATAGCCTAAAACACACAGTATAATTCTGACAGAATAAAAAATTTCAGTATCACATCACATTTCATTGTCCAGATCAGATTAAGTATCTTTTCCACCATCAAGACTAGCAGTATGAACAGCAATATACAAGTGGCTTTGAATTTTAATATGCTGCTAAATAGCGAAAGTTGTTTCAGCGCTTTTTAATAGCCACTTTAAATACACAACAGCGGCAATAAACCACCCCAGTTTCCGCGAAAAAATCCCAACCACTCCGGTCCACAATGATTTAAAGACAGAAATGTAAAGATAAGTACAGAAGAGGTTGCACAATAACACATGATCTTCCCTATCACATGCTTGGCAGCGCGCTCGCTGCCCGGCGATCCCCGGTCAGACCCCGGGGCACTTCGGCCGCCCGGGGCAGCGCCGGACACTCGGGCCCAAGGCTCGGGGCATGCGGGGCTCCCGGAGCACTCCGGCAGCGCCCGGGGAGCGGCGGCGGCGGCGCGGGGCTGCGGGAGCCGGCGGAGCCTCTCCCCCATTCAATCCCTGCTCGCTGCCCGCCCTGCCCAGCGCGGGCACGGCGGGGAAGCGGCCCTGGCTGCAGCCCCGGCAGGACCCCGCGCCCCCTCCGCGCAGCGCCCGCACTTACGCTCGAAGTCGGAGTCGGACTCGTCGTCACCACGGTCGGGCTCCTCGTCGCCGTTGGACTCGGTCTGCATGGGCTCCCCGTCGAAGCTGACCACCCTGCGGCCGCCGCCCGCCTCCTGGTCGCGGGCATCCCGCAGGCGGGCGAAGTACTCGGCGGCGAAGCCCAGCAGGTCGGACGGCCGGTGCCGCAGCACCTCCACCGTGTAGCCCTGCAGCAGCTCGGTGAGGCCCGGCGGGATCTCGATGCTCATGGTGCCGGACACCCGGGAGGCCCCCTCGCCTCCCCGCCTGCCTCCCTCCCTCCGTCCGTCCCTCCCCGCGACCGCGGCCGGCGGTGCCGCTGGCGGTGGCGGTGCGGGCTCGGGGCCTCCCAGACGAGCGCGGACCGACTCCCGCCGCTCCGGTCACACGAGCCGCGGGGCGCGGAGGGGAGGGACGGGACGGGGCGGGAGCGGCCCCGCGGCGCAGGCGCGGAGCGGGCGCGGGAGCGGGCGCGGGGCTGCGGCCGCGCGTGCGCGGGGCCGGGGGACGGGGGGGGCTCGTGCGTCACCGCGGGGCGCGGCGGGGCCGGGGCGGGAGCGGGGGAGGCTCGGCGGGGAACGGACGGGACGGGACGGGACGGGACGGGACGGGACGGGACGGGTCGGGTCGGGTCGGGTCACTGGGTCCGTGCCTGAATGGTTCCGCTCCCCGGAGAACTGATGGGCGCCCGCCGTTCCGCGCCCGCCGGACGTTAAAGCCCGGTCCCGGTGGGTTGGGCCGGGTGTGAGCGGTGTCGGGGAACCTCCGGGCCAAAGCTGGCGGCGGGATGCGGAGAGGGAAGGAGGTCAGGCCGGCGCCTCCTCGCCGTCGCTGCTGCGGTTTTGCTTTTCTCTGCTTTCACATCAGTGACCCCGTGCACTCATTTCTTGTCAGAATCACAGAACAATTAGGTTGGAAAAGACCTCTGAGATCACAGAGTACAGCCTTTGACCAAACACCGTCGTGTCTAGACCATGACACTGAGTGCCACGTCCCGTCTTTAATCCTTAAACACGGTCAAGGACGGTGACTCCACCATCTCCCTCGGCAGCCTGTTCCAATATCTAGTCATCCTTTATGTGAAAGAATTCCACCTAAGGTCCAACCTAAACCTCCCCTGGCACAGCTTGAGGCCATGTCCTCTTGTCCTTTTGTGGGTGTCATGAGAGAAGAGACCAATCCCCACCTGGTACACTCAGGTACGGCTAGAGAGCAATAAGATCCCTCTCGAGCTTCCTTCTCTCCATGCTAAACAGCCCCAGCACCCTCAGCTTCTCCTCACCAGATTTGTGTTCCAGACCCTTCCTCAGCTCCATTCCCGTCTCTGGGCTCAGTCCAGCACTTTAGTGTCCTTCCTGAACTGAGGAGCCCAGAACCAGACACAGTAGTCAAAGTGTGGCATCACCAGTGCCAAGGACAGAGGTTCTCCTTCCCCACATGTGAGCATGGGATGGTGTTTCAAAGCTCCCACAGAAGCAGGAGAACGAGGGTTTTTGACCTTGGTCAGATCCAATCAAACTTCCATCCAGATCTTGTTTGGAGTTTTATTTAGGACCTATGACCCCCAGGTTCTTGTCAGAATTATGTCATTAGAGAACAATTCTTAAGTCAGTGCAAGGTCTTCACACCTTTTGGTAAACACTGAATAGAGCCATGATACAGTCTGAAAAGGTGGCAATAGTATTGTTCTGATAATAATAAAGCATTACAGATAAGAATTGCAGTAAAATTAAACACAGAATCATAGAATGGTATGGTTTCGGTTGGAAGGAGCCCTAGAGGTCACTTAGTTCCAAACCCTCTGCCATGGTCTGGAACACCTTCCACTAGACCAGGTTGCTCCAAGCCCCATCCAATCTGGCCTTGAAGGCGTGGGGCATCCACAGCTCTGCACGACCTGCACCAGTGCCTCATCACCCACACAACTGCTGATATGTGTGAGCTTTGAAGATATCCATTCATATGCCGTTAAACGCTATTTATTCAGATTTTTGCTTGTGTTTGTTGTACAAAACCTGTTATCTGTGTGTACAAGGGAGGTTTGGCAGATGCCCAAGGGCTGCATGGAGTGAAACCATCAGCCCTTAAGGTTTGACATTGCTGGGAAGCTTGTCTTGGGACAAAATAAACCTGTGCAAACATGACTCAAGGAGAATACGGATGTTGGCTTAGTGACACCGCTGCGTTGTCAGTGTACATATTTTTATTGAATTCTTCTTTTGTTTCAACAATAAAACAGCAAAAATCAACTCGTTCTCAAAATATAGAATTTCACTTAGAAGCCCAGAGCTGGCTGAGGCGGCGTACTGTGTGTTTTGGTTTAGTTTGCTCGTGTGCCAGAGAACCCCCTCACTCATCCAGATGGCTCTCACTGGATAAAGGCAGCCTGTTCATGGCTGCTGCACGGGCGGTGCCACTGCACCACATCCAGTGCCTCTCCTGGTGGTTCTCACCGAGGGAGGCCAGTTGCAAATCTCACAGCACATAAAAGTGTTCTTTGTAATACAGCTCCCATATTTTCATGTGGAGTAAGATTACATTATGCATCCATATAAAGTGAAAAAACAAAATTTAAAAAGCACAGAAGGTAGATTTGCCACATCTTAGCAATTTATCCAAAGATAAATACGAAGCTGTTGATCTTAATTTCTATTATTTTCTACAGCAAGAACAACAGTTGCCCTACTGCCTTTTTCAGAAGATAATTGATACTGATTTTTCATTTGCCATTCCTACCATTATTATCTGTCTGATGGTCTCAAACATTACAAGAGCACATTTCACTGCTTAATATATGTACTTTAGCTACTGACAGAACTGGTAGAGAGAAAGATTCTGATCAATGAGAAAACTATGGTTAGTCCTCCCACAAAATTAAGATTTCTGATGAAATCTTCCCTTTGCTGGTTGGGTGCTGAAGATATTGCTGGTAATGAAGAGGTAAAAATGAAATTTTAAAAATTCTGTAAAAATGGTAAAACAAAATAACAGTAAAAAGCAATGGCAGGAGGGTTCAAAGGAAGAAGGGAAAGTCTAATTCCAAGGGAATACACTTATTTTTCTTTCCCATTTTTTGCACAACAGCCAGCCACCTTACAATTGCCTGCTTTTGGCATTAGTCAGTTCTTGTATTAACTTTTACTGTTTGATAATTTTGTGTCATTTGTGTCTGTGAATATAAATCTGGTTATTTATTAGGGAAAAAAAAGCATGTTAACAGTAAATATTGTTAAGTCTCTGAAGGGCTACATTGTATTGGCCTTCTGATATTTATATGTCCACACACAACTAATCAACTTCAGGGGAAAGTAAAGATCAGAGCTCTGTTTATTCTCTTCCTGAAGGTCAACGGACAAAATCAAAAGCATCCAAGGTCACACAAAGTGCATTTTCAAGTTGATTTACACCACAGTTTATCCTGTTTCCTTATATACCTTTTTTTTGGTAAACATCAGAACAGCAGGCACAAATATGCGAGAAGCTTGTTGACGATCAGGTTAATTGTTACAGTGCCTGCTGTGCATACAAAGAGTGCATCATATGCTTTCTTTCTCCCTGAATTAGCATAACTTTTAAAATTATTACTATAATAAGCATTCACATTAAAAGAATGTTAGAAAATAAATTAGAAAATGCACTTGCAGCCTTAATTTTATCTCCTTTATAATAACATTTTTTAATTCAGGCAGCATGACCAATGCAATTTCTTTCCTCTGGCTTCATGGCATGTTCAGCACCCAGTATGGAGTTAGATAAGACTTGTGTAGCTGATGAAGCTGGTCCCCACAGTATTCCCATCAAAATATATATATTTCAGTATATAGTTCTCCTAATAATTTCTTAGTGCTGAAAGCTATTCCCATATATACCACGTGTCTGTGCTCCCAAGTGGTGAAGTCTCTTCCCTTTACTCTGCCTGTTCTACCCACATCTGTGTGACTTTGATGTGTCATTAGTGAAACTGTTGTGGAGCTTCAGTGCTTGTCCTGCTCAGGCAGGAGCTGCAAAGTTGTCAGCAGAAAAAGCAAAATAGTCTGTGTAGTCTTGCACTGGGGAAAAATAATCAGATTAAACTTCCTGACTGGCTCCTTAAAAAGTAAAATAAATCCTTTTATAATGAGTAATAATTCACTTCTCATAAACCTGTCAGCACCAGCCAGAGCTCAGACACTATATAAACATATGTACATCTTGGATTAATTACACTTCCCTTCAAATTACATACAAGGATCATGCAAGAAAACACTAAATATTCTGATGGCAGTTATTAGTGAACACAGCCTCACGTTTTCCACATCCCCTGGTGCTGAAGCCAGTGACCAAGGTTTGCATAGCAGCAAGTTCCAGAAGTTAAATACCTGTTAGATAAAGCAGCACTTCTTTCTCTAAGATCTGGAGCACTCTTCCCAGATTTACCAAATTCTTCCTGCTCCTGGTATTGCAGGATCTGTCAAATTATGTTTCTGCCTGTGTTTTATTTGCTACTTTGTGATTTTTGTAAACCTCAATCTTATCTCAGCCCTCTCAAAATTAAGATCTGCCAGTCCTACTGGTCTTTCCTCCAAAAGCAGCTGCTTCCCCAGGATGACATGAAATGCTCCTTTCTGTAGCTGCTCAGCTTCTCTGTGCCTTTCATGATCACTGTGTGCAGTTCTGGTCTCCACATCCCAAAATGTGGGCTCACCCTGGTTTTACACAGCAGAAAAATGAGTCTGTCTTGTTCTCTAGTGCTTTTCCATATCATTATGAACTGAATGTATGCAGTCATCATTTTAAGATATAAAGAGATGAAAAAAATCCCACTTCCCTTGCTCTGTTTCTCCCATGGTTGACCACCCTCATTGTAAAAAAACATGCTGAGTTTTGCATTTTAAGTTTTCTATGTTAAACATTCAAATGTTTTTCTACCCACTGCTTGCTCCTGTTGCTGCAAATGTGTATAAACATCAAATAACTTTGTGCATAATGTACACAAACCTTCTGAGTTTGCATTTTACCAGGAATAATAGTAACAAACAAGTGATCCTGGGCTTAACAACCAGGATGTAGAGATCCTTGAACACCATGTGCAAGATGAAGCTGCTTCTCCTGCCTCTCTGTGGTTCCTTCTCAGGAAAGTGCTGAACCTCAGAAACCAAACTTTGGTGGTCTAACCAGTAGGTTTGCTTGTGACAGTAAGCATGATTTAGTATGTATTTTTGTTGGCCTTTAGGGTGAATAGCTTGAGTACTGTGTATTTCAACAAATCATATGAGACTATCTATCAACAGTACAGACAGGAGAAAAAAAATCAAACCTTTTTTTTTTAATAAATACATATAAATGGTTGTGTCGGCTTGAAATTTGTTACCTTGACACTACCTTTTGTCCATCAGAAATATTTTGGATAGTTATTAGAAAGATGCCTTGCTGCATTTGTTGATAAATGTCAAAGTATCAAGTTGGGAGAAACATCTGTATAAATGATCCTATTTTCATTTGTGTCATTTAGCTTATGAACACAGAAAGCACTGGTTCTGTTGGTAACAACTACAAATTTTCAGGCAGTAGAAAATACCAGCCTTAAAATACCTGATTTTTTAAATCATCTCACCTAGATGCAAAAACAAATACTTCTGACTATCATGTCATACTTGTGATGCAAAATGGCACGTGTTTGAATGTAGATAAAAGTAGTATCTGTGACATAAGACGTGTGGGATGACCATGTTGTTTAAACTACCCTGAGTAACATTATATAGCAGATGCAGAGTTAAAGTTACTCTGAGTAACATTATATAGCAGATGTAGAGTTTATGGTTGCCACGTCAGAGGAGCCCTAAGCAACGGCACTGCTGTGTAAACAGGGGATATTCAAATAAGGACTTAGCTGAGCCCTTGGTTCTCCTGCATACAAAGTGGTAGCTGTACCCATTTTGGTTGTACTTTCGTTTCTGGCCCCAGCACTGAAAACATTACATTAAGACCTTCTCCACAGAGGTTGGTATGAATTCTGGGCAGAGGGAACTGGTGGGAGCAGCCCTTTCTGCGTGTCCATGGTAGCCAGTCACTCACTGGGTAGCCCTGATCCTGCTGGAGGGTTATGTTGGCCTTAGAGTACACA
The DNA here is from genome assembly GCF_048771995.1 of Taeniopygia guttata. Classification (NCBI taxonomy): domain Eukaryota; kingdom Metazoa; phylum Chordata; class Aves; order Passeriformes; family Estrildidae; genus Taeniopygia; species Taeniopygia guttata. The sequence goes on from NC_133037.1 coordinate 8,695,324, forward strand.
GACATCACTACTAAATAAAGATGGAAGGTTTTCAGATTGCTTTGTTTTAAGAGAAGAAAGAAAATTATCTTCCCTGTGACTTGTTCAAAGACTAATCTGAATCCAAACTATCAATTGCTGTTTGTGTTTTCCAGTAGAACCTGTTCAAACACAAGTTTGTTGATGTTGAGGGCCTTGTCATACAAAGATCTCTGAAATTTATTTCTTCCTTGAGCATTTGCTTGAAAATCTGGAACTGTCTTTTGCTGTATGTACAAACTTGTCCCCTTTTCATCTTCTCACATTTCCACCTGACACAGCTCAGGTTATGAGCATTTCTGTACTTGGTCCTGACCTGCCACTACCCAGACATTTATGGCTTTGTCACTGTCGTTACAGCTCCTGTTTTCTCATCTTCTGTTGTCCCCTTTGTAGACTGAATGTTATTAACCATTTCTCACACTTGGCATTTGCCCAATTGTCATGTATCTTCACTAGATGCTTGTAAAATAACAATTGCCTTTCCCCTCACCTCTAAGGTTTGCCCTATATCCACAATCCATCCCTCAGCTCATCTTGCTTATCTCACCTGGGGGGACACCTTGAGCCTCCTTCCAGATCTCTCTCTCCTCTTGCAGCACCTGATCTCTCTCTGAGACAGAAGCCACAGCTCCTTTACTCTTTGGCCATATTTTTTGGTGTCCACCAGAAGCCATTGACACATTTCACCATTCTCAGTGGTTTTGTCCTGCCCTTTGGTGTTCACAGACCCGTCCCGGGCACAGAAGTGCTGTACACAAACATCAGGCAATACTACAGTGAAGGGCTCATTTTACAGGTCAGCATGGTGTGTTAAGTAATTCCAAGTGCTGAAATTGCTGTATTAAATGTAAATTGCAACAGCAAAAATGAGCTTTATCCACCAAATCCCCAAATTTTTATATTTCCCTCTGAAAACCCTTTTGTTGGCTTCATTACAGCTGTTAGCATTTGTTTTAATTAAACTCATAGCACAGTATGAAGATCAGTTAACCAGTTTTCAGAGAAAATCAGTAAGCAGTTCCTATTCTATTTTACTGTCATTCTTCAGATCCTGTGCTTTGGTGTACATTATGAAAATGCTGGTAGAGAATTCTGTATCACAGGGGAGCATAAAGAAGATATGAAACTTCTCACTTCTTGGCTGGTTTTCCAATTCAGTTCAGGTTCTTCAGTTTTATAGCAGTATTTGATGTTTGACTGCAGCTTGGATGTCTTCATTCAAGGAAATAGGTGGTCTTATCATCCAAGGCAGAGGATTATAAGGCCACCTCACCATGTCCAGATCCATCTTTGTCAGTCTCAGCAAAAAATGATTGGTTTGTAGAGCTGTAAAATCCTTGCTGCCTTCAACTGACTTAAATCACGTCTGTATATTAAACTAATCTAATGGGTGTTCCATGTAAAGAGCTGCTCCTGAGGGGGGTTTTGACTAGTTCCCAAGGCTATCAGCCCAGAAGAGTTGCATTAGAAAAAGAGCAAAAGAAGAAGAATCTGGTTTTAGAGAATGCAGCAGCACTGCCTTTTGTTGCAGTTGCTTTGAAGTGTCTCTCCATTGACATCTAGTGTCCGTATAGGAAGATCTTTAGATTACTCACAGCTGTGCTGGCAATATTTATCTATAAATTTTAAAATATTTTTCTCCTGTGTACTTATTAAGGGCTCTTGTTGATCATACCAGGTCAGCCAGTAGGTGAGACTAACAGTGCAAACACAGCAATCTCCCTACTCCTAACAGTGACATCAGAGACATCCCTGTATGTCTGTGTTCTGAATGGTTCCAGGAGCCCTTTTCAGTGCTTTGCAGTGCAAAAATATTATCCCTTTTTATTTGTTTCTGTAAATACCTGCAAAGTATTTTAAATCTGTCTCTTTCCTCAGAGCATACAAGCAATTGTAAACCAATGAATACTCAATATAGATCTTACAAAGTATTGTACCGTGTAGTCAGGCATTTTTCTAATTATATTCAATTTTAAAAGATAGAAGAATTTTCAATTATAGAAATGTCTTGTTTACACTCTATTTTAACACTGAAAGGTACTTAAGAAAGAACTGTCTTTATTCTTCAAATGGTGAGAGTTATTTTCATATTTATTTATTTATACTGTAGCAATCCCAAGTTTTTCCAAAACCATTTGTTGTTCTGCTTTTACAAAATCTTGAACAATGGCAGTGAGCAATTAATCATGTCATTACTGTACACTTTGCTCTGTGAGCAGCTCTTCTTTGCAGGATTTCCTCCTGCTCCTTCAGTCAGCCTGAAGTGCTTCTGTTGGGCTGTGCCAGTCACAGCCACACCATGCTTGGTCCTAGACTGATGTGAAGTCCTTCCCTACTCTGAAAACACCCTGTACATTCATACTTGGATCATTTCCATTGTTATCTGCTCACAAAGGCAGTTATTCCAAATAAATTATATTATGAAAGCTTAACAAGATATGTTGTCCTAATATTTGTGTTGCAGCTTCAGGAAAAGACAACTGGTTCAAGGATGCACACCAGACACAGCTTCCATCCATGATGGACTTTGTGTATCCAGGGGCTCATGGGCTTCATAATTTTTTGGCAGTGTTTTTATGATTCATCCCTTTCCAGCCTTTTCTCAATGTCTCATAAGCCCTAGGTGAGCTCTCTCTTGAACTGGTGATACCTGACATTGTAGGGTCCTGTCCTTGTCGTCTGGTGGAAGTTACTAGGGTGAAAATAATAGATCTTTGCCTTGGAACAGCAGGAAACCTGCTGAAAAAGAGCTAGAACAGCCTTGAAATTCTCCTGTGAAAGTCAGAGGAGAGTGAAGAAGTATTTTCCACCATTTCTGGAAAAGGAGCAGTCGTCACTTTCTATGGACAGTCACATATTTTCCCTCTTTGTCCTTTCAGTGTTCTGTTATTTAAAAATGTTCATTTCATTAACTGTCAGAGAGTCTGTGTTGAAAAAACCTGCTGAATCAATATATCCAGAATAAGAATGACAGCATCATTAAGATGTATCCTGCTTGGACTATTCATAATTTAACTATAAAGCAAAACATGTGATCATGAGTAATAAAGGAACGTGACATAAATGATTTCATTCAGAGCAGCGCATTAATGCAGGCACTGGCAAAGCTGCTGCAACACCAGCCAGAGCCTTTAATTGCAACTGCTTTTAATTGGGGTTAGAAATAGGTGTTTCTGTCTGGTTTTGCCGTGATCATTTGGCCACCCCAACTTTTCATCCCCGACAGGACTCAGTGCTTCCAGCAGCCCCAGATTTTCCCTCCACGGTGTCAACGGGAGGAGGCAGGAGCATCGTGTTGCTGTGGCAACACATCCCACTTCCCTGGGGATCCCGTTGCCTCGGCGACACCGGGCGGATCAAATGGACTCGGAGCAGCTGCCCCCTGGCAAGGGACAGCTCCAGCCTCAGTCGTGGCACCGTGGGAGCCCAGAGGTTCAGGGCTGTGCAGGCTCTGGGCAGGAGAGGCTGACCCATGCCTGTGGTCCTTCAGCTACTGAGACGAGGCTCCAGCCAAAAGGAGCTTCCCATTATCATCTGGTGATAATGGATGGATTGGTGATAAGATGGATGGCAGGAAGGCCAATGTCAGGGTTCTGCTGAAGGGAGCAAATGCTTGGGGCCACTGTCCTTGGTTCAGGATCAGGACCTGCAAAGATAACACAACATCAGAAGTTGTTGTTGCACAATCCGTCTGTGAATGAAGGTGAACTTGTACATTGATTTTAGGGTGGTCCAGTGCTGCTTTTCACTGTGTCACATCCAGTACCCAGCACCACTAAAGATCAATTTACATAGGCAAATGCCTGTGTTACTCCCTCCCGTGTGCCTTCAGGCACTCCAGCCACCAATCCAACCCACAGGAAAGCAGGGACAGGATGACAAGAGCCCCCAGACCATTTGTCACAAGAGAGGTTTTGGGTATCTGCACCAAACCTTCTGTGGACTTCACTGGAGCTCTCTGTGTAGCTGCCAGTAAGAAGAAGGGGTTCAAAACTCAGTGCATGGACACCAGCTATGGACACCAGTTATCCACAGAGCTTGGAGAGCTATTGGAGAAGCAGGAAGATAAAGGACAGACAAATTTGCACAAGACAGATAAATTCCTTGCAATTTGTTCCCACAGGAATCTCTTCTCCCTTCACACTGTTGCATTAAGAGTAAGCAAGAGGCTTCTTAATGCCTCTTATGTCTGCAAGGCTCTTATGTCTGCAACACAAGCCTCTTGTCCTGATTTTGTTAGTTAGCAGTGTTTTGCTTTTTTTTTTTTTAAACCTTACACTAATTATTGCAGAAGAGCAGAGCCTGCTCCAGGGAGTCTGGTGTTACTTTTTGCCTGTGGAAATACTACCATATGCTGCAGAACTGTGCTCAGTGGTGTTAACATACCTGGCTTTAAGTAGATATCGTCTGTGCTTGCAGCTACACCCTACTACTTGCTCCAGCCTTGTATTTCTGTATTTTTTACTGTCTCTGAGCCATTCTGTGTGCATTTTCCACACAACATTTGCTCTCTTTCTTCTCACAATCAGAGCTGTGGCTAATTGTATTTACAAAGGATTCCTGAACTGTGGGAAATATTTCTCAGAATGTGCAGTTTTGCATCATTTAGCCTTGAAAGGATGCTGCTTCCCTGACCTTTTGTTGTTTTTTTCTCAATGACTCTAGTAATTACATCAGTAGCCTTGGGAGCCACATTTTCCTTTCACATCTAGGAAAGATCCAACCTTTCCTTACCCTTTCTCAGTAGAATCATATGTCAGTCCCTCCTGTTTTCTGTGGCTCAACCACACCAGCTCGTTTTCTGGCTTCTTGTTTCACCCTTGTCCTAAATAAACTCTGCCACTTTCCTGGCTCATCATTTCCACCACTCTACTTTTCTATGAAATTTTCAGTCTTTCTTCTCCTCTCCTGCATCAAACACATTTCTTATCTTCTCCATCGACTTCCTTTTTCCTTTACAACTAATCTTCAGTCAGGTCCATCAGCATTTGTTTTGACAGCATTGTCCCCAAAATTCTGACAGCATTTTGACACCATATCAAACAGATGCATCAGTGTTTTTTCCACACCTCCCCACCACAGCTGGGCACAGCTCTCCAAAAACATCTGCAAAGAGGGTTTGGGGCACAAAGCCCAGCATGGTCCCACACACTCCCTCCTGTTGAGGGGATTCATCTGCCGTGTTTCACTTAAAATCCAACTGCCTTGAGAAAGGCCTTTTTTTTTTTTTTTTTTCTTCAGCACGCTGAGAAAGTGAAAAATGGCAGCCAGGAGTGCACCTCGAACCCACACATTTCGGTTTCTGATGTCACCTCAAAGCCACTTGGTCCCCACACTGCTGTTCCAGTTATCTGCAGTGGTGGGGGGGGCTCCCTTTCCCACACAGATAAGCAATGTCAGGTCCTTGAGGCTAACCTGCAGTCAGCAAGAATCTATAGGCAAAAGGCAGAGAAAAAAAACCTGTTTCCTCTCTCTCTTCGCACCTCTTTAAAGGAGATTGGTGTTTCTGAGTCACAGCTAATGCAAACCTGCTGGAAAAGATTCAATCTAGATTTATACTATGGCTCAGAGGAACATGAAAGAACATTTAGTGTTCAAAATATTATTTTTAATTATTAATCAAGCTCCCTGTCTGGCTGAGCTCTGTCAGGCCCTTCTTTGGATTTTGTAGAGTTTATTTCTCTTGTCATCCTGAGCAGACTTTGACGTGCAGAACATGGGCTTGCTGATGAAATGAGAAGATTGCTGGCAAAGTTTGGCTCTGTCTCTGCATTTGCAGTAGGATCTCAGTGCAGGGGATATGCAGTGCAGTAGTTCTTTTGTTCATATTTAATCGTACAAGAAAGAAGAAAGTAATTAAGGCCTGTCTCCCTCAATCTCCTCCCTGCCTCAGAGTATTTCAACTCTTTGAGATAAAGGAAATGGAGCTTTTTCTGACAGCCAAGTGCAGCCCAGAGCATATCAGGAGTGATTCTGCCCCTAACACTCTGCAGTTGCCATTTGACGTTTTCCCTCTGAGCAGTTTCCTATATGAAGGAACACAGCCATTAGAAACAGCATTGCAAGTACCAAAATCTGATCAAAACTGGAAGCACAGTGTTTGCTCTTGGTTTTCTTTGCACCTTTGACAGCCCAGCTTGCTTCACCATCCACCTCAATAGCTGACTGATTTCTCTTTTTCTGAACACACCCTTAGGCAGTTACTAGATTTCAGGACGCAGCATCAAAAGGGGCCTTGGCTCAGAAATAGACTTTTTTTTTTTAAATTTAGCTATTTTAGCTGTTTATTGTCTGCTTAGCTTTGTATCTCAAGTTAAACTCACTTCATTTGTGCTCTAAACCTACCACATGCTTTAAAGCCCAGCACAGGGTTATGAAAAATTCACTGCTGAAGAATCCTGAAAATTGGAAAAGTCTCATTGAAAAGAGTGTTTCAGGCTTGTAATTTTGGTTGGCCTTGGGCTGAAATGAAACCATATCAGCAAAGACAAGAAATGACTGGAAGGGGCAGAGAAGGATGAGCTGACCCACCTGACCCCAGGCACTGGGCAGGCAGCAGGGGAGGTGGTCCAGGATCCTGATGGGGAGGGATAGTGTTCAACCAGACCAAGGAGAAACATCCCAAGCCTGAGTGAACCCTGCCAGAGAGCTACAGAAAAACAGTCAGTGAGAAGACTGTTGGTTGATGAAATTGCCTGAAATGAGGAAGGAGGGAGGAGGCTCTAATACGTAAACACTTTAATTGCAATGTTGTTTATTCTGAGCTTTCCTGAGAGCTGACAGGGTAAGTGTTATTGCTGCTTCCCAGGCTGTGTAACAGGCACAGAGACTGACAGAGAAGTTTTCCACTTAGTGGCAGGGTTATTAAATTATGAAAAAGATAAGAGTTTATCGCAGAAGCAATAAGCTGCTATTCTCACAAGACTTTGCTGCTGAACTTTAGAAGAAATACTGTGGAAATCAAAGCAATGCTCAAAAGGGAGAAATCTGCCACAGAAAAAATGCTGATTTAAATCTTGTTTCAATTTGCAAAACTGTTTTTACCTACAGAGAGGCTTTAAACAAGGGGGAAAATGCATTCCAATTGCTTGGGATCAAAATCCAAGTCTCAGAAATACAAAGATTAGTCCAGAGGGAGAAGCTACTGAAAAAAAGCCCTGGCAAATGGGGGACTCAATGGGCATATAAAGTGAAGGGGGGAAAAGGACAAAACAACAGAAAATGTTCTTGCAGTAGCAAAAGTGCAGCTGAAACGTGAGATTTTATACTATGTGGGGAAGAAACAAATATATGGGAGGATTTATTGGGAGTTAGAGAGTCTGAAGGCTGCACAGTAGCAGTGCTGGTGCTGGAAGGCTGTAAGAAGGTTGGTTGCACTGGGAAGAGGCTATTCCCATGGTGGAGGAGTACAGACATGATGAGTCCAGGAAAGATGAATTAAATAAAATGGAAAGGATACAATGAAATGGAAGTAGGGGCCAGTGCTGGGTGCCTGCAGTGGGAGTGTGTCCTGCTGCAGCCAAGCTCAGGCAGAGAGCATGGCCATGGCTGAGGTCTGCCTGGGGCAGGGGGCCACAGCCCAGCACAGCAGGGATGCACAGGGGCTGCTCCAGGCTCTGCTGCTCAGCACCCTGCCATTGTCACGGTCCTCCTTGTCTGCTCAGACCTCCTTGGACCCCACCACAGGGATGGGGCAGCCCCTTCCCTCACAGGGGTTGTCTCTATGCAAAGCAGCACATCTGAAGCTTTAAAAAAACCCAAATAAGTATTAGTTGCCTTTAAACTGAAATATTAGAAGATCAAAAAAGAATAAAGCAACAAAGACAAAAATGACAAAACTTAAAAACTATAAGGAAAGTATTTGAACAAGTGCCAGATATGGAAGGTCTGCTCCAGCTGCTGTTTTCTGCAGCTTGAGCAAAGGAAAGACTTGTATTAGTGACCTTCAGACTGAAGCGGTGTGTAAGAATAGGAAGTGATGGTATCTCATGTTAAAGTAGTTGCTTGTCCAGTTATCCCTATTACAGGATTCAGATTCTGCTCACAGTCAAAAGCAAATAGTTTAAAATACACGTTAAACTAGGCCAGTACTTTGGGAAAGGTCAAATTCTTTTTGGAATTCTGAGCAGGGTATATTTTTACAGGAAAAGACCCAATGAAGAAGGAAAAATAGAGGAGGCAGCAGGCACTCACTGTATCAGCAGTTCAGGCTCCCAGACTGCTGAGACAAACTGCCCTCAGGGAAATGGATTATACTTACCTCTGACATATATGGAATAACAGATCTCTTATTCATCTCTAAATTCATATTCAAACCGATTAGGCAAGAGCTACTGGAACAGGAGGAAAATCATGACCAAGCCCTAGAAGCAGTATTTGTTTGCCAGATGAAGTCTCAGAGAACATTCCTTTGGAAATGAATACTGCAGTCCCTGGAGGAAGTTAGAGAAATTAAGGATAACTGCTTTATGCTTTCAGTAAACGGAAACCTTATTTACTTATTTTTATGAAGACAAATTGCTTAAGCAATTAACATTTAGGGTAAAGAAGGTCCTTATTTATTTTAGAGAAAAAGATAAGACTAATCAAGAATAAGTAAAAAATTAAATAGTAAATTGTGGGATTCCTTAAAATCAGAGGGTTTTGGGCACGTTGCAAAAGGCAGGCCTCAGAGACAGCAGGATGGTGATTAGAGCTAAGCAGTACCTATAAGATTTGTCAGCAGAAAAATTATACAAGAAGTAGAAAGAAAGGACAAATAGAACAATGGTCTGTGTATTAACGCTTGGGTAGAATAACTCCCTAAGTTGCAGAAAAGTATATCTGGTGAGATATTAGGAAGTTCTAAGCTTAATAATGGAGCTCTGTGCATTGTATCTTAAGATTTACAAGCAAGTATTGTATTCGAAATAAGAGAGCATTGTTTTAACCAAAGGTACGTGTATTTACAGCGATTGGATAGAACTACTGTCAATAGGCTTTTACTTTGTGTGATTGGTCAAAACGCTTTTAAAGTAAGTTGTAACATTAAGTTTTTGGTCTGCTGCCTGGGATGTGAGCTGCTGGCATCTTCCCATTGTCATAACCCTGTAATGAGACTGATGCTAAAAAATAAACAGCTCGAGACACATTCCACAGCAGTCCCGTCCCATTTGTGATTTGTACACAGCCCCCAGCCGGCGATAAATGGTGCCCCGTGTGAGGAGGATGGTTAGACTAGTGGAATAAAAAAGAAAATTGTGGACAGTGCAGTCACCGGAGGGCCAGGTTGTTAATAGGAGGAATGGCTCATCCCCTTCATCCTTGTAAGTACTAAGTAGCAATTTTAGGAGCTCCTGGGCAACAAGATGGGAAGTCATCTATCTAAAACATAATGGGACGCCTTTTACCAGCTTCAGACAATTTTACAGGATAAAGGATGTTCAGATATCTCAAAACATGAACTAAAAGACTTATTAACCTGGGTAAAGGCGAATACTCAAAATGTAGACTTGAAGACCTTTGATTTTTGGGACCAGATAAACTGGAAAATTTACAACCTAGTCTCTCTTAAAAAAGAAAAGACTTTGGTCAAACTAATGCCTGTCTCCAGAGCTTTAATGGAGAGTTTCAAACCGAATGATCATGGCAGAGATTTTCTTGAGTACCAAAACAGAGCACCTGGTTCTGAAACTTTAATTCCAAGTGGTGCTGGGTCTTTGTCCTCCTCTGGGGTGTCTCGGGTTTTGTTCAGGGCTCTTTCCCTTCTCCTGGTGTGTCCAGGGTTTCCCCAGGCAGTGTGACCCGGGAAGGGGGAATCCTCAGCTTCCAGCTTCAGTCGTGTCCACTGTTTCTTCAGAATCCCCTGCATCACTGGTGCTGCCACCGGGCATCCTCCCATCCCTCTGCGAAATCATCCGCCCCCAGGACTCCCGGGAAAGCATTTGGGATTTTTGTTGTGCTCTGGGAACCTGGGGGGTCCGCGATCATGTTCTGGGGAGGCTGGGAGTCTAATGGGTCCGGGAGATGAGAGTTTGGGGAAGCTTTGCAAAACAGGGGCTGCTGTTTCCGTGCCCTGCTTCTCTTCCAAGCAAGATGTGGCCAGATCTTGTTCGGAAGTGTTGCAGGCAGGGTTTGCCGAGGGGGCTCTGGATCTGCTCTGCCTGGCCAGGGGGCTGTGGGAGTCACCCCTGCCTCAGTTTCCCCTTCCCAAGAGGTCACTCCCTCAGATCAGGCTCAGGCAGGCAGATTGCTTTGCAGCTCGTGTTAATTCTTCCCCCAAGCCCCTTCTGAGGCTTTCGCCGCTTGTAACCCCTCAGCCTCCGGTTGTAGCTGGAGGTGGGCTTTGGGTTTGGCTCTGCCTGCGGGGGAGCGGGCAGGAGGGTGAACAGAAGTGATGGGTGGCAGCCAGGGGCTGGGCAGGGCAGGGATGGCTCTGCCCAGAGAGATGGATGGGGTGGAGGCGGGGGAGCTCAGGAAAGTTCCTGTGGAGATACAGACAGAACCTTGAAGCCTGTCTCATTTGCTGTTGGGAGGGAAAAAGCATGTCAAATTTGCAGTTTGGAACTGAGAGTTTTCCAGCTGCATCCCCGCGGGCGGGGATACGGAGCGGAACCTGTAACAGTTCATTGGAAAGTGTCACAAATGCCAATTCGGGATCTGCAGCTTGAGAGCAGCCCAGTTTGTATGAATCTAAAAGGATCCAATTCAGTGAATTGATACGTGATTTAGCAGGCTCTGGCTTTCTTTCTGTAACTGATACAACACATTCCACGGCCGTACCTCCAATAGGGCGGTGATGTTGGGAATGTGGAGCTCTCCTCCTCCACCCTTCCTGGCAGGGCTCCCGGGGAGGGCTGATGCTACAGCGACCCTACTGCCAAGAGCTTGGAGCTTCTTGGCAGGGTTCTTGGGACAGCTGATTGTTGTAACAACACTACCTGTTGCCATTATTCCGAGCGAAGCTTTAGCAGGTGAGTTGAAGTGTGAATAAAAGGTACACAAAGCAAGAAGGAAACACCCTAAATGCAGCAGCCTGGACACTGCCAGTTTTGTCATCACCAACAACAGTCAGGATGGAGAAAGGTTGGGCAGTCTTCTGTTCAGAAAAACACTGCTTGTTTATTGATGGTGTAAATGTTGCCAAGCAATATGGATTAAATTAAACCCCTCATCCTTTCCCAACATACAGACCACCTTCAGCAAAGAATGCTCTGTGAATATAGTAAAAGTTGAGTGGTTATTCCAGATCAGTCAAATTTAATTATAGAGGAACCTATAGAAGACAGATTATCAGCTAGCTACTCAATAAAGAGACTTTTAAGCATATTTAGAAATCAATACTCATTTTGTTAACCAGATGTGCCAGTGCAAGAGGAAACTAATAGAGGATAGAATAAAAATATCAACATGGCTGATAAAACTATATTTTTATTTTAAAATGGTATGTAGAAGAAATACAAAATAGGGAGGAAGGCATTATATAAGGATAGGCTAAATAAGACATCAGCTTGGAAAAGAACCCAAAGGAGAAAGGCCTAGAAAGTTGAAAACTATTGCAGGAAAGATGAAGGGGAACAATATGTTATTATTTCACACAAGGTAAGATTTAAGTAATGTCAGTGAAACCATTCAGCCAGTGTGAAACAAAGCAGCACATAATTAAACAGTGCTGCTTACTGACATCAGACACTGGAGCGGCCAAACCCAGAAAGGTGTCTGGAAGGTAATTGTATTTAAAACAAGCCTAGAGCTCTGGGTGTGGATACAAGCTCCAGCCCAGTAAATCCCAGCTGGTGGCTGTGGATGGCAGAGCTTGTGGCAGCACCCTGGGAAGGTGCAGCTGGGTGCTTTGTGCCCCCTGCTTTTCTCACTGCAGGCAGAGCTTTGGGCTGAGAGACCCTTGGTGTGAGACCCAAACACACTTAATGGCACAGCCTGCTTTTATATTTTCCAGAAAGGGTACCCTCAGCTGTATTAAATTCTGTTTGCTGAGGAGGAGCTGTGCTTCACAACCCTCCCCTTGGGACAAGTCTCTACGGACATTCTCACCCAGCCCTGTGCCCGGAGGAGCATGGAATGAAGCAGGGGGAGAGAGGAGAGGTCAGCACAGAGCTGTTGTCCTCGGGAAGGGCTGCTTTTCTGGGAAGGTCTACTCTCCCAAAGCAGCAGGCAGCTCCGGCATCTCTGGACATGCCCACACTGGAGAGGAGGACAGCTGCGAGCTGCATTTTGTGAGCATTAATGAGAGAAAAGCCAAGAACACTCTGTGCTTTTGGGGCAAACTGTGCGGATGCTTCATCCTCTGAGCTGCGCCGGTAGGGAAGAAAACGGGGAAACCCCCAGCAATTTGTCATCAACACCTGAGAGATTCATCCACACCAGAAGGAATTACTCATGTCGGGAGAGACAGACATTTCTCACCAGAGCCATGTCACCGTGCCTCATCCATTATCCCCGGCAGGCACAGAAGCGCCCGCAGGGGCCTCCCCAGCCCGGGGGAGCTGAATTTGTTGTCCGATGGAGTTCGGGTGGGGGATCTGGGCCAGCCCAGCTCCTTGGTGGGCGGTGGGCAAGGACAGAGATACCCAGGAGTGCGCAGGGTGTGCCCGCATACATCCCCATCCCAGCGTTTCCTGGGATGCTGCCCAGCGCAGCTCCAGGCTCCTTCCCAGGGGCAGCTCTGCGGTGGGAGCCAGCGCCCACAGAAGTGGCCGTGCCTCAGCTGGGCACGCTGCTCCCATGGGAATGGGGATGGGTGCCGGGAGAACAGCGAGTTCCCTCTGCCGAGCGATCTCCGGCCAGATCCCGAGCTGTGGCCCCGGCCGGGAGGCACTAAGCAAAGCAGATAATTGCTTGGCAGTGAGTGATGGGCAGCCAAGGGTGAGCGGGCAGGGAGCGGCGGGGATGGGCGGCAGGATTATGTTTCAGAGGGAAGTATTTTTTTAGGATTTGTCTATGCAGGCATTCAGGAGCTTTTCTGAATCACATGGGCTTAGCCCCAGGAGAAGGAGGACTCGCTGTAATTTTACACCTTTTCAGCATTTCAGCTGATTCTGCTGAAATTTGTGTACAGATTAAAGATGGGAAGGGACTGAGAATTTATTTCCTTGCCTCTGGTCTCCAGGACAAACATTCAAAGCTGAATCACAGTTTAGAATTTTTTGATGGCATGAGTGGAGAGAGGAAGGAGCCAGCAGCTGACAGTAATAAATAACTATTAGGAAACAGTATTAGGAAATAGTACCAAGGAGAAATGTCGCTGCTGGGATATGCTTTCAGCCTTGGGGAATCCATATCCAGGCAGCTCAACATTTACTTTAGTATCCAGAGCTCGTGTGCGACTTCTCTGAGGCCCAGAGCAGCAGCAGCACTGAGGGAGCAGCCTGAGCTCAGGTCTTTGATGAAGAAGGGAAGTCAGTCATTACACAGATAAACTTCTGAGGCTTCCACCCTCTGTGCCAAAGGTTAGCAACAGCACCGTGTCCTCCAGCAAATCAACAAACTGTCACCTGCAAAGGGAAGTGGAGCTCCTCTATGGCCTATTGCTAAAACTTTGATACTGATCTTTACAGCCCTGTTACTAGTAAGCCTAGGGACAACCTGTGCATCATAAACTGCTGAAAAGGATCTGTCTGAGCTTAAACTGAACTGTCTGAACTTAAACTGGTGTCTGAATTCAGAGACAGATATTAGTAAAAATCCCGTCCACTGTCTCCTTAATGTTTACATTTTTACCAGGTTTGAGAGACATTTGGAGAACTATTCTAATACATTGAGGTAACGGAAAATGCTTCAGTTTTATACACAAATCTCCCTAAATTAGAAATGGTTTTCCATTTCAAGCATCCAGCACCAGGCAGCCTGTTTCTCCCCTTCACTGGACAGTTTTCTCAGGGCAGGGTCTGCTGGGCAGAAAGACAAAGTGTGGTATAAAATGGGGTCAGATAGAGCCAAGCCCAGAGCCCAGCGTTGTGAATGAGCACAGCTGCCCATGATCCAATCTCCCAAAAGGCGTCCTGGAGAGCAGAGAAGAGGCAGAAATCCCAGCAATTCCTACACCCACCCTCCTGGGAAGCCCCCGGCTGCAAGGCAGGCATCTCCCTGCCATCATCTGAGTCAGGAGCAAAAATCCCCAGGATGCAGCTGCCAGGGCAGCCGGATCTATTTTCAGCTGGGAGAGTTGGGCAGCACCATCGAGAGCCTTCGGTGCAGAGCACACTCAGTGCCACTGTCACAGTGCCACAGCATGCATGGCTTCATGCCACTGACTCAGCAGGCATTTTAGCCCCTGGCCTGGACAAGCCTGGACCAGCAGTGCGGTCACACGTTACGGCTGGAAGCAGGATGTCATGAGGAGAGCACTGTGGCAAAGAAGGCCACCAGCCTGCTGGGCTGCTGTAGGAAAAGCACTGCCAGCAGGCCTGGGGAGATGAACCTTCCCTGCTCTCAGCACTGGTGAGGCCACAGCTGGAGTCCCGTTCTGGGCTCCCCAGTACAGGAGAGGCACTGATATACTGGACAGACCAGTGAGCACTGCAGAGAAGGTGAAGGAACTGGAGCATTTGCAATATGAGGAGACCAGGAGAGATGGAATTTTTCAGCATGGAGGAGGCTTCATGAGGATCTTACTGATGTGTATGGATCCCTGATCAGAGAAGGTTTAGAAGGCGGAGCCAGACTCTTCTCAATGATATCTATTGACATTGAAATACATGAAGTTCCTCTTAGAGATAAGAGAACTTGTTTTTTTGTGAAGCTGGAATGGGTTGCCCCAAGAAGCTGTGAAGTTTCTATTCCTGGAGATATTAAGAACCCAACAGAACCTGAGAAACCTGCACTGGTGGGCCCTGCTGTGGGCAGGAGGGCTGGACTGTGTGCAGAGATGCCTTCCAGCCTCACTGCTCTGTCATCTGTGAACGATGTGATGGTGAAAACCACTTTGTTTAGGCGGAGCACAAGGCTGGTCTCTCACTGGCACAAACAGGATATTGACATAGCAGTCCTCTTATGCAAGAAGCAGCAGATAAAAAGAACAACGTAGAAATGGAAAACTGAACCATTAGAGGCCAACTGGGCACATGCAAAGCTATAGGTGGTGCTGTGTCCTAGTGTAAGTTGTTATTCGAAGGTACATAGCCAGCCCACCCTCTGTGTGCAGACCCCACAGAACAAGTCAGTGTTTGCCCACAATTTTGTAAAAACACCAACCAAACTGATGAAGATTTGGAGCCTGTCTTTTCCTCTGCCCATTAGTGTCCAGCAGCAGATGCTTACAGAAATAAAACAAGAAATAAAACACTAGTTGTGCCTTCCCTAGCACACCCTCCAAATCCCATCAACCAACAATTCAGGAACACTCTGTGCCAAGGCTTTGCAGCCCTATCAGTTTTCAGTAGATCCTGATCAACTGTTCTTCTGTGATTTTTCTTGCATTCTGTTTAAATAGTGCTTGATCTCCACACTGTATATCTTGTCCCATGAGAAATGTGAGTAAATGCACCCTCCTGACAAGGCTCACCATTGGTAAGGTCTACCTTGCAATGTTCTTTTCCAAACTGGAGAGTTTCTACTGAATGTGCCTCCTACAGGCAGCTTCCTTTAATTAGACAAATTTGATCAAGACTGACTTGTCAGGGGTGTTCCAAGGACCTTTCTGTCACTGTAGCAATGCTGAGTGTGCACAAAAGGCACTCACCCACAATGGGCAGAGAAATGCAAGCACAGAAGATTTATCTATCATGGATTACTTCTGGACTACTTCCAAACACCTTTAATCACCACTGGAAAAATCACTTGCATCAAAGCAGAAGGGGCCAGGAGGATGTACAGCACAAGAGTCACTCTGTGCTGATTTTGATATAGCAAACCCACATGTTATCAGCACAAGGAGCATAAAGAAAATTATCATTGGTATCACTGGCTGGCACCAGTGTACCAGCTGCTACTGTGTGCCCTTCAACTGCAGATACACTGCCTGAATTCCCACAAGAACCTGGGCAATTACAAAATAACATTTGAATGCAAATCTAGGCCTCTGAAAGCAAAAGACTCCTCAGGGTATAGAAAATTATGCTTGTGTTAAAATTCTTCTCTTTCTGAGGCTGCACACATTAGAGACAAGGAATTGGAAAAGTTTGTATGGCAGAATCTTTAGAGATATGAGCAGCTTTTTAAATATTTCCAGGGTGCCTGGGTTTCAGTTTTTGAATAAGCAAGCAGATGTGTCTGATGAGCCTTTGCAAAGCTCTTCTCCTGCCATTGCTGTTGGAAAGCAGCCCCTCATTCGTGATTGTCTTCTGCCATATTTTTCTTAGCTAAAAGCACCAATTGAAATGAACCATGGTAAACAACAGCATGTTATCACACAAAATACAAAGCTCTGCAAAAACCTTAGAGTGGGGAGAATATAGAATATAATTAGGCTAAGTCAGGATCTGAAATGTTAGAGAAAAAGTGCTAAAAGGGATAGTTTGGCAGAAGGAAAAGAGTCTACAGTTACTGGTAACAACTGAAGTAGTAGAGAGTGAAGTAATATTTGTCTTCCAGAGCAAGTACTGCTGAAAGCCACAGACTGGAGAGGCTCAGCTGGTGACAGCAGAGCCAAGGGAAAGTGCTAAGCACCAAGCCAGAGGCCAGTACACAGACTGAGCAGCTGCTCAAATGCAGGAGCTGTGCTCTTAAACCCAGCAGCTCAATCCGGGACATGACTCGTCCCTAACTTGGTCTCCAAGAATTTTATGTTTTTCACAGTCTGCAACACTTGAGATTGATAGGACTGGGGTGGGAGAGAGCACAGCTCATGACCAAGCCTTGGGGATCTCAGCCTTCCTCTGCTTCAGATCTTCCCAGCTTTCTGGGAGCTTAGGAGGTCAACAGCATGCAGCTGGAAGGGGCAGCTTTAAGCATCACTGTCTGGAATTTTATGAAAGAATATGCACTTCTGTCCCTCCCAAGAAGTGTTAGTATTTCTGAGGACATAAATAGAATTGAAAATAAAATTCATCTTTATAACACTTCTTAAAGCTGGAAGTTACTCCTAGGTACCACAGCCTCAGCATGGAAACAGAAAGAAGCCAGAGCAGCCACCAAAGCAGCACAGGGCAGCATTTTGTGGTGAGGCAGCACAGAGCTATCAGAGCAGACCTGATCAACTTGAAACTAGCTGGGATTAGCCTCAGTTAAACCAGAACTGTGTTTAAAACCATTTGAGAGTTTATATCCTGTAATTACTTTCACAAACCAGTACTAACTCAGTGTTCATGCTAAGTGTTGCATTCAGAGGAGGAACAGCAGCCACTCCTGAGCACTGAGGAGTCGGGAAGGCCCTTGGTGGGTACAGTGGCAGTGAAATGCAGAAGCAGCTCCCTGTGACTCAGATTTTCCCACACCAGGGGCCAACCCCTCCTGCCCTGTAAAACACAAGAGATGGACTCTGAGGAAGGCAGGTTCCCTTCTGGTCTTCCCAAAAAAACTGGGAAGGAGAGTAGAATCCAAGGCTTCTCTGCAGCACGGAGTAGGAAGTTTTGAGGGCTGCCCCTGCCTGTGGAAAGCCGAGGTGAAGTCTGTGTCCTCATGGTACAGGTCAACAGACCACACCAAGTACTTTCCACAAAGTATCTGCTATTTGTTCCAAGGTGTGCTATTTAGTGTCTTGCTTTATAGTTAAAAATTTGCATCCACAATGCAGCACCTAAAAGGACTTGTATGACAAACATGCCAAGTGCAGAATATTCCTTTCTATCACTCATGTCAGAAATTGAAAAGCTAAAAGGCAAGGGGTTAGCAATCAAAGACAGCATAGCACAGCTTATTTCCCAATCAATCTCAGAATTAAGAATTGGAAAACTTTTGCAAAACTAAGCAAGCATGACCATGCAAAAAGTAAATGAACCAAAGCACACATCCTAGCCAAGCAGCACCTAGTTTTATTGAGTTCCAATAACACTGCATCACAACCAAAAGAAATTAAAATTTGCTTTTTGTTTCTCAGTATTAGTCACTTCTCAAATGAAAAGGTGATCATGTTTACTAAGAGTAAGAGAAAACCAAGGAACAGGAGAAAGAAAAGTTAGACAAAACTGCAGAGCCAGTGTCCTCTTCATGTGTCCCCATCATGTCAGAGAAATCCAGTTCTTGGAAGTGCTGTTAAATTTTCTCAAATCAATGTCAGGGATTGAATCCCAGAACACAGTATTTGATGAATCAAATATATCACAGATTCTTATGAGCTGTGCTGTATTTCTGAAATCACATTTGGGTTCTCTTCAGTGGGACAGAAAGGATTTGAGAGAACAGTTGAGGTTAATCAAACACATTTCCCCACTGGCTCCCTCAGTAAAGCTTAGTATAAATGTTAAACATGATGCATTTTATGTCCTAGTTCCACAGAAAAGATCAGCGTGCAAAACCTGATATGGTACCTGCAACACCCCTCAACTCATTGAGACATAGCTCCAGCCTCCCCTGCTGAGCTGTGTTTGCTGCTGTACATGCACAGGAGATTAAAACCAGTGTTAACACAGGACAGCCACAACTGAAAAAGTACAGGAGATGAGAACGTTGTCTGACATTGCTCGCAGACACGACCATGTGCAGCTCCTGACTTATGCCCTGAGAGTTAAGTATATGCTGCCAAAAAATTATTTGAAGGAAGTTTTTCATAATTAATAGCTACATGTTTCTTCAGTAAATAAAGAATTACATTTTAAGATGTGTCCTCTTCTTCCATCAGGAAGTACTTAAGGTAGCATGTGTGATAGTGTGTTAGCAGTGTCACTGCTGTGGTTGGCTCAGAAGATTTGTCACCCTAGCTCCTCACCAACTCTGTCAGAGTTACAGCTTGCATTTCTGACTGGCACATAGCACCACCTAAAGAATGTGAGAAAGGCAAAAAGGTATTAGCAAACAATTATTCCTGAAACATTAAGAGATCATTAATTTATTCCTCTGAGGCAGATTTGCACTCTCTTCCTTGTCCTCTCTCGTTTCCAAACTTCCAGGTGTTCATAGACCAGGTGCAACCCAGTTAAGAAACTTCATAGCGACTTCAAAACCAAGAAAACATGCCTGAAAAAGAGAACACAGAACAAATAAGGATTCTAAAAATCTGTTTCAAACAAGGTTTTTGAAATGCTGCACTATGAACACCTAACATGGTTTATATGGAAGGAGGAAGAAGACAAAAAAAAGTCTTGACTCAGAAGCAAGAATTCTACTGTATCCCTCCACACAAAGGCTGAACTTTGGCTCTGTTAGGCTCATTATTTATTGAAGAGGAAGTGGGTCCAAACTTATTCCATCTTCTACAGATGCGTGTACAATCAGTAGCTAAAAACTATCAGAGAAAGTCAACAAAGAGCTTTGCAAAGCTTTGAAGAAAGATTTACTTGCTCCTAGACTGAAGTACAGTTTTAGAACCTGGACACCAACAGTCCAGAGTACCTGCAGTGACAAGAACCTCTCTGAAATGGTACAAGAGTAAACAGGCAGTTGTGGCCTCTCCAGACTCCCTGTGAGCACCACGTCCCCGGAACGCAGGCGGAATCACGACGTACTCACCGCGTTGGCAGGAAAGGCCCTGATCATCACAGCTGTGAACCCCTTGTACAGAGATGTGACTCCTTCCTCTCTGATGAGTTCCCTCAGCACATCTCTAAAGCCATTTGGGTATTTTCCTGCAGGAGCTGAAAGGGATGCACAACACATTAGCCCAGACGTGTGGCAGTGATGAGGGCTGAAGGATGTGCCACAGGTAACAGCCCAGGATTTTCAAGTGGTTCACATTGCTATTGCAAATAGACAAGAGAGCTCAGTAAAGGCTCAGTGAACAGAAGTTAGGTGCTCACCATAACCAAAAAGTGTACATCATCAAGTCATTGCAAGCAGGGAAGAAAGGAGAATAACTTGTGTCAGGGTTGGAAGTCTGAGCTGTTACTTGCACTGCTGATCGCAGCTCTCCCAAGAGCTGCACTTAGGTGATAGGAATCTCAGATATAAAACTGATGAAGCTGG
Organism: Taeniopygia guttata; assembly: GCF_048771995.1. Lineage (NCBI taxonomy): Eukaryota > Metazoa > Chordata > Aves > Passeriformes > Estrildidae > Taeniopygia > Taeniopygia guttata. Next base: position 8,715,337 of record NC_133037.1, read on the forward strand.
TTAGTAAGAAAATGATCCTATCACATGCCCCAGCCAAGAACAGCAACAGACTTCAAATGAAAAGCACAGGATGTTCTAATGCTGATGTCACATGGATATTCTGAGGTGTTTTTTAAAAGCTACTCTACTCAAAAAACAATTTCTTCCTTCTCCTGACACTGCCCTGGGAAATACTGCCTCTGCCAGCCTTCTGAAGAGGTAGTCCACAGATCAGCCCAGTTAAACAGAACCACTATGAACCCATGTCATCCACAGAGCAGCACTGGGGTCTGGCTCAGTGGAACAGGATCAAAGCTGGGATGTCTTTCCCACTCAGCCCTTGGTATGGTACAAACAACCACAGCAGCCATTGCTCAGAGAAAAAGAAATGAAGTTTCCTGCACTGACTGTCATGATTTGTGACTGAAGAAAAATCGTCACTGTTCAGTGGAGAGTTGAGTCCACAGAGACCAACTGCTTTTCGCAATATTTTTTAGCAAAAATATTCACTGACAGGACCAGCAGAGAAACCAACAAAAAACTGTCAAACTCTGCTGAAGCACAAGGTCTGGGGTCATCCTAACTGTAATTAGGCCACAGACATTAAAAGCAGAGCTGCCAGTCCAAAAGCAATGCTCTCAGCAAGTCATACCCTGTTACTGTAAACTACAGATAGCACAGGCTACAATTTATACAATTACATCTGAAGTGAAATAATAAAGCATCTCATAGAATTACATTTGTAATAAAATAGCTATGAAATTATGAATTCTATGCTTAGGTTTCAAATCAGGTACCTCAAATCAAGATAATGATATTTATCAAGGACGCAGAAACAAAGCAGTGCAACCCGATGTGCCAAAAATTTGTGAGGAAACCAATTAGAATGCTAGGAGCACCCTTGGGTTTTTCATGCACTTGTCTCAAGCAGCACCCAAGACCTGTTGCCTCCCAGAAGTCATCTTCCATCACTGCCCAGCCCATTCCCAGGAGCACCACACCCAGTGTGGCCATGACACACTGGAATGCAACTCACCAGTCTGGAAACGTGATTTCAGCACATCTGGTGGAATGGCAACTGCCCAATTGAAGATCCCAGCCAGGCCCCCAGCAAAGAGGATCCTAGGCACACTGAGGTCACTCACACTGTGGCAGGATCAGAGTGGGGTGGGAGGAAAAGTGGAAAAAAGATTTAAAAAGGAGAAAAACGTCAAACTCATTGTTTTGACTAAGGTGACAATCAAAAAGACAGCCTGGCTGGCAGCCAGGAGGCAGCACAATGCTGCAGACAGAGAGTGCAGTATCTGAGCACCTTTCTCAAGATGGACCAACTCCACTCTAAAGAGTCAAATCTTTTTATTCAGCGGCACACACACACACACACACACACACACACTCTGGGAAAAAAAAAAGAAAAACAACAAACAAACAAAAACCAAACCAACCAAACCCTCACAAAAAACCAACAAAGCCCCCCAGCATTTTGTGTGCATACAGGGTTGAAACTACTCGAAGTATTCCTTACTCGGCTAATACGATCCAAACTGGAATCTGAGAGAAACTCAGAATATTATTTTAATTGTCAGCTAACCCCAAACCAGAACAGTCCAACTCACTAGATGAGCACCTATTTTTCTCTTTTTAAAATTTATTTTGATGATAGTGCTCTAAATCTCTTCGTAGCTGGGGAGATTAATCAGCAGTGTCTGGGAAGTTCAGAAAGTGATGACTGTGAGATTTCACTGACCTCTTTCCCTCAGGGGTCAGAATGTTCTTCAGCCACTCGTACGTCATGAAGTACATTCCACTGGCTGGGACGTCTGGTGGGTAAACAGCAAAGGCTGTGAGGAGTGGGAAACCAAAGGAAGCCCAGAGGCACACCAGCCCCATGCCAGCCCAGCAACACCACTAAGTACATACAGATTCCTTTTCTGAACCTCTTCTACAAACAAAATAAAAATCTTCTGCTGCCTTAACAGAGGAGTCTGAACTTTCCCATGGAGAGCAGGTGCTAATGGCAAGAACTGGAAAATAACTTTTCTGTCCACAGCCTTTCAAACCAGACTGTAACCTGGTTACATTACACAAATGATGAGACAGCTCTAAACTGCCCAAATTTCTGCACAGCATATCAGAGCAGCACAGAACTTAATGAATTTTGCACACTATTAGTTCTAATGATTCTATTTTGGGATTTTTTTCTGCAGTTGATGGGTCTTGTTTTGTTTTGTTTTTTTTTAAGCTACTCCCACAGCCTATTCTTATCCCATACCTAAACTGGAGAACCAGCCCTTATCTAGGGACACTGCCAGGGTTACACTGCAGGCTGCTACACTTGTGTGAGAAGCAGAGGATAGAACCAAATTCTAAACTGAAGTAACACAATACAGAAATTTCAGTTTTTCAAAGGAGAATTACTAAAATATGTAAAGGATTCTGGGTCTGGCACAATTACTTGGTTGTTGTATTTGAGAGAGGGGTCATGACATCCCAGTCCAAAATAACCCAGACTCAAAAGGGTAGAAAGCATAACTGCTGCCACCACATATCTTAAAGCAGTCAGTATTATACAGCAATAGTCACAGATAGGCACAATCCTTCTCTCAAGGAGAAAAAAAAGAAAAAAAGAGAAGAAAATAATTTTTAATAAAGCCCACTTCTGTACTTTTCTCTTCTCTTTGTTCTCTCTGCTCCTCTCCTGAAGTCTCTCATTCCTCTTGGCTTCTCAGATCTTAATTACTTCCTATATCCCTCTGATCCTTGTCATCTAATCTCTTCCTCACTCACTGAGAATCTCATGTTTATTTCTCAGGCCCTTTGAGGCACTGGAGTAGCTCTGCAGACTGAAAAAAAAAAAAAAAAAAAAAAGAAGAAAATGGGTGACACAGCCCTTCCAACTGCCTAAAGGGACAGTGAAATCTCCCATACTGTGTCAGGCTTATGCTCCAGTCCCCCCAGCAGGGCCAGCCCTGTCTCTTACCTCTCATGAGGGTCAGCACCGTGCCCTTGTACACACCCCGGATGCCAGACTCGCGGTACAGCTGCTTGGCACAGTCCAGGGAGCCACTGTACTTGGTTTCACCTGTAGCTGCCTGGATCTGCAGGATTAAAGTGAGAGTTCCTGACCAGTGAAGGTTTCTGGTCAACACAGAACCATTCAGCCAAGGGTTAGAAAGCCTCACATGTGTTTCCAGAAAGAAAGGAGCACATGCTTCTGTCTAGGGAGCCTCTGCCTCACTTCCTCAAGCAGCTCTCACTTTGAAGCTGAGGCTGTGGTTACTGCTCCATGCAGAGAGCAGATTCTCCTTTATTCTTCCACAGTTTGAATTAACTCAAGTCACTTAGGTAACTCCATATTGACAAAAAGTAGTCTTCAAATAGTGAAATTCAGACCATTCGTATGTGTAGAAGATCTCCCATGATAATTTCCTGTCTGTCAGAGCTAGCATGTGACCACCCATCACTGTATTAACAGAGTTCAACACAGTCTGAAACAAGCAGAGCTTCCCACACCTGCTAAAGATGGCATTTCATTTGTTCAGGTTTACATTTTCCAACAATACTTTAAAACCCCCGCAGGAGGTGCAGAGCTAACAGCCACCCAAATGTCAGAACACTGTTTTGAAATGCATTCCTTAGCTCTGCATGGGGAACTGTCAACTGTAACAGAACTTCTTTACACCAGAAAGAGTCTCATGATCTAGCAGGTTTACGCTTTTTAAGGAAAAGTTTCATTCAGAAAAAACTCTTTTCCATACTTTGACGTGGACTGAGGCATCCATGGATGCCTCATATAATGTCTCATAGCATAAGGTTTGAGCCTTATGAATAGAATGAATAGAGCAATTAATGCTGTGTGTACTTATACTGTCACAGTGAGTTTAATGCTTCTTCGTGACACAGCTGCATTAAATGACAGTTGTCTCAGTCCTGTCAAAAAACAGAACAGAGTAAATGCACTAACGAAAGAAATTTCTGCTATGGAAAGACAAGACCCCTAAAATTAAATTCCCATCGCCACCATACAACGCCTTACCTGTAAAAGGCACTTGATTCTCTCTCCTGGAGCCATGATTACTGTTGTGAACACTCCTGACAACATGCCAGCAGCAAACAGCTGAGGATATCTGCCCCAAGGAAACAAAAAAGACCCTAACACAACTCAGCACACAGGAAACAAAGGGCAGAAAAACACCTACATCACCAGATGATGCTGTTCCACATGAACACGGCAGTGGAACTTGAAATGCATCCACTACTTTTATCAGTGCCTTGTCAATGCAGAGCTAAACATTTAAGATCTTTAGCACTCAAAGCTGTGGTTCCTACAGCAACCACAACTCAGCTCTTCATATCCATCCTATTTGCTAATACCCCTTCTACTTGAGTTTTTTGCTACAGCATTCCCCATTCATTTCAGTCTCTTCTTCCTCCAGTTCCCCATACTCTTCTCAGTGACCCCAAATTCCCCAGATATTCCTGCTTGTGCAGCCAGAAGCCTTCTTTCCATAACCTCTCACTCCCTCAGTCTCTGCCAGACCTGTACTACCAACCTGTCACTATCCCAAACACTCAGCACCTGCTTTCACGTGGCAAAGTCTCCATGACAAAAATCCCTTAAACAAGCTGAGTTTCTCCATCACAAAACTATCTTTACATCCAGCCTCCTACTACCTCCCCTAGTAAGATGACATAACATCTCAATTTACTCAATTTCCACACCTTCCACTTCTCTCCGCTTGCCCAAGAGATGGCATTCTATTCCAACTCTTACACCTTTCTCTGTCAAATTCCCATGGTATCTTCCAGACCATTCACACCTCCCTTGCCACTCTACATGCACCTCCTACTCAAACTAAGTTTACAGGTTTTTAGCTCACCTTGGGATTATTCAGCCCCAGAAGAGGCACGATAGGCTCCTCAGGTTTCTCTCCATCTTCTTCCTTCCACAACTTCCCTTCAAAATCAGCATGGGAAATACAAACATCCAGCCTGCCTCTAGACCCATAATCACAGCACTAACAATCTGACCTTTATTTTTGGGTCTCAAGTCCCAGGCCCACTGTACCTTCACTGTGTCAGCTGTGCACCCACAGAACAGCACAGCTGAGCACAGTGACAATACATACACTATTTGTTCTTTCCCACTGCTCTGCTTGAGAGGAATTTTACATAAAGACTCAAAACCTATGCTGTCCTTCTCCAGCTTGCTCCTAAAAACTTCCTGCCTGAGAAGAGGGCTGCTCATAAACACCTCTTTTCAGAAATAATAATAAAACATTTTTATGTGTGTCCCTAATGAAGGGACACAAGAAGACTCATAACTAACAGGGAAAAGAGAATCAGGACTGTGAATGCTATCAATTCATGCTTGACCATGAATTTATTGCTCCCATAGTTTCTGTTAATAGCGAGACTGTTGGCAGGCAATCATTATATAACTCTCACTGCACTCCTCTAAACCGGAATTGTTCCTTAAAGGCTCCTTCTTGCGTAGAAAGGGAATTGCATGGCACCTGCCCACACAATGCCTGTTTTTAGCCTGTGCTATCAGTCCCACGCTTCCAGAAGCATTAAAACATGAGTGTTTTACTTTTCAGAACTATATTTATCACCTAGGAGAAGACACAAATTTACACCACAACTCAACGTGTGACAACGCAGCAAGAGGCTCAGGATGCCATCCCCAACCGTCTGATTAACCAGGAACTCACGTCAAAACATCGTCAGGTTTTCTCTGCTGGAGTCTTTTTCCCAAGCCAAATCCAAAGAAGCACACAGCAAACATGGGTGTCACCCCGATGATAGGAGCTGCCATTCCTCTATATAAGCCTTTGACTCCCTGCAAGAAACATTATCACAGGAATTACTTGGTTTGGCATAAACTTTGCACACATTTCAACTCGTTGAGGAGAGAAAGGCAACAATCCAGGATAGGATCCATCTAACAGTCAAATTGATCAGAGGAATAAAGGGGTTTATTGCTCATTTGCAGTTATACATGCTTAGCTGAGGCTCAGGGACTGCTGCAGAGGAAAGTTATCCTTCCTGGGAAACACTGGCACCACTGATGCCCTTCTAGAACAACACTCCTCGCCTGCCCATACATCTCAAACATGAGGAAGTGAAGTTAAAAGTCACCTGAATAAGGGCCTTAATAGATTCTGTCAAGAGAGAACACTCTCTGCTGCACACAGAAATGCACCTGTGTTTTATTGGTAACTTATCGAAGGCTGTAGTGTAAAATCCCAACACTGAACCTGAGAACACTGAAACTAATTCAATCTTTTACTAAAGGAAGAGCCGGGAAGAGCAACCAGAATTCCTTCACTCCCCACATGAATTCACTTTGGAACAGATTCAAGAGCCAATTTTTTTTTTTTGTTTCCTACCCTAAATTTAAATTTTTCCCCATACAACATCACATTCCTGATATTTTATATATTCCTGATGTTTCCTTTCATAGACTACACATATGAAAGAGTTCTAATGCAGACCCCAGCAGCTGTATTTATTTAATTTCTCTTGTCTTTAAACTGAACTTTGTCCAATAGACAGGAGAGTTATATTCTTAGATAAAGGCTAGACACATAAATTAGTGGCTGGTCTCTGCACCCCTTTCTTCTTCCTGCCCCAATAAACCAGTGCAGCCCAGGACATGCTAAAATATTACAGGCACAACTGGCTGTGCCATGAAATCGCACCTGGCTGAGAGATCAGCCACTGCTGCTCAACCTCCCCTTGAGCACTGGGAAGCAGAAGGCCTTGGCAGGGAGGTTTAGCAGTTTTCCTCACAGAAACAGATGAGTATTGAGTAGGAGTAGAGAAGCAGCACTGCTTTTGAATTTCCCATCACAAGGCTGTTATTATGGCTCAGCTCTGACGTCCGTGCTGCAGCAGGGGTGTTAAAAACTGCCAGGGATCCAGAGCTAGCACAGCATTCCACTCCTTTGTGGGAGAGACCAGGGAAACAAGATTTGCTTTGCTTATATAACAACCTGTTAATACCACAATGGAAGTAGATTTCAGATTTTGAGGCAGATCTTTCATTCAACAGGGAGTTACCTAATGAGATCCAGCAGAAATGAGATTTCAGGCAAGCAGATAAACAGCTGGGTTTTACAGCCATTATTTCCAAATGGTAAATAGCTGCTGAGAAAACTTAAAAAGCAGAAAATGGGACTCTCTGTTAATTAAAGCTTTTAATCAAGGCTGTGTGATTTCTAAAACAAAACAGACTAGCTCAACAACATGATCATGATGATTCAGGAGTAAAAAACACTGTCCACGTTCTAGAGAAGGTTGAACAACTACTATAATTGACACTCTGCTCTCAAAAAAAGAGAACAAAAAAATCTATAAATTAAAGATCCTCTGCCTTCTCATAGGTGGCATAACATCTTATAGAAGAAAGTAAAAGTACTGCTTGTATCAACAAAAGACATTAATGATTTTAGAATTTCCAGAGATGACCCTAAATACCTGCAAAATTCCAAGGCAAGAAAACAACTGCCAACATTTACTCCAGTCTAAATTCAGACATTACCATCATGCTATTTTGAACCCAAAACATTTCTTAGCAAAACAAAGATACATGTACCAGGAGCACGTGTATGGTATTCCACAAGCTTTGTAATTTGCTTGAAAATGTTAATTAGAATCAATTTAACTGACAACCCAGGAACTAACTGTATGGTTTCTCTGTAGGATTCCATTCCTGCAACTGATCATATCTGGCAGGTGTCACAGTACCTCTCCAACAAGAGTCTTTCTGAAGCAGTCAAAAGTCCCAGAATAGAGTGGGGCCTGGCCAGGCTGTGGCTTAGGCTGGGTTTGCAGTCTGACCTAGTAAGAGGGAGAGGAAAACATCATTTTATTAAATATTACAATGCAAACTTTAAATGAGAGAACACCTCTGGCTATTATGGACTATGTATTGTGACTGACTTGAAGATAATGACAGAAACACTGACATCATTTTAGCCCTTTGCAGAGGAGGCTGAATTTTAACGTAATGAGTAGCTAATGTATTTAACTAATTAATTGCTAGGATGACGTCCGGATGAGGACCACAGCTCCCTGGACCGCATAGGGTCACTCCTGGCCTCCCCCTGGCGCAGGGGCACGGGGTCCCGCCGCGGGACGAGGCTGGCAGGCACATCCCAGCTCCCAGCTCCTTCCAGCACCGGGAATACGGACGCTTTTCCCGATTTTTCACGGGAAACCGGAGCGGCGAGACGCCCGGCCGCCGCGCCGCCAGGGGGCGCCCTACGGCACCACAGAGCCCAACCCCGGCCCCGCCTGCCGCGCGGTGCCTGCCGGGAGCTGTAGTTCAGCCACAGCGCCCACCGCGACCCGCGCCGCTCCCGCGCAGTTTCTGCCGGGAGCTGTAGTCCACCCTCCGGTGCCCCGACCGCACCGAGCACCGGCTGCCCCCCTCGTACCCGGGCGCCCCGCGCCACCTTACCTTGATGGTGTCCAGCGGATGCCCCACGAACACCAGGCAGACGCCCCCGAAACCGCCAGCGAAGAAGTTCTTCAAGGGGCTGATGGGCTGCGGCTGCTTCGCCATGGCGGCGGCGGGTGAGAAGCGGGACCGGGACCGGGGCGCTGCGTCCCTGCCGAGCCAATGCCACCCCCTCCGCGCCGCGACCTTTCGCCCAGTGCGGGGCACGCCGGGAAGCGGGCGCGGGGCGGGCCGGGGCCGCGGCGCTGCGAGGGCCGCTCCCGGCGCGGCCACTGGGCGCTGTCAGCGGCCGAGCCCGGCCCGGGGCCGCTCCTTGGGGCGCGGGGCCGCTTCCCCCCGCACGTCCGCAGTGGTTCGGCCGTTCCCCCCCGCCCCAGCGCCGTGGCCCGGCCCGGCCCCGCCCCGCCCGGCGGAGGTGACGCACCGGGCCCGGCGGTTCCGGCGCGCAGGAGGAGCCCGGGGCGCCGCTCTCGCCGCCCGCCCGCCCGGTAAGTGCGGGGCCCGGCTTTGCGGGGCCCGGCCGTGCTGCGGCGGGCCCGGCGGGAGGGATGCGCGGTCGCTTCTCCGTGCCTGGTGCTGAGCTCGGCGCTCCGCCCCGGCAGAAGCCGCAGCCCGAAGCACCGGGGCTCCGGGCGGCCGTGCGGGGGCCCCTCCTCGCCCGAAGCCGCCCGGGCTTTCCCCGCTCGGCGTCTCCCCGCGGGGCTCCCGCGCTGCCCTCACGCGAGTTGGCGGCGCTCTGGCTGTGCGGGACGGGCGCGGGGCTGGTCTCGCTCGCATTCCCAAAGAATCGAGCCGAGGTGATTTAAACGCGCCGGTTCCGCGCTGCCCGAGCCCAGAGGTGCCCTGGAATACGTAGGTACCCGTAAAACAACTTGTTAAAAGTGGCGACAGGGTAGGAAGTGCAGGAATGAAATGGGTAAGTTGGCAAAGCCGTGGTAGTGTGAACCAAGACTGGCAAGAGGAAGGAAAGCAGGTATGTTCCCGGGGAAGTGGGATACGGCTCAAGGAGGTCCCTGCAGAGTCATCTGTGGTGAAAACGATAGGGCATCTTCTGGTTTATCAGTGTTGGATGATAAAAATCCTACCTAAAAAACAGCGGAGAAGGAATGATGAGGTGTGCACTGCATACGTGAGGAGGCAGTTGGGGATGATCCACAAATTGTGGGTTTGGGTGACATACATGAAGATGCAATTAGCATTGATAGCCAGCATGGAGCTGAGGCTGTGATGGTTTTCCTGGATGAAACCATCCAGGGAAAAGGGAGAGTGTTAGCCTGTCTAAAGGTTACATGGATAAGGAGTCCAGGAAGCAGACTTAAGTTGCACTTTCTCTGTTTCAGATAAATAAAGAGGTGAAAGAAGAAAAAAACGTATGAAATGGTTGTGAAATATCAACAGAAAAAGAGGAGGAGCATTCTCCAATTGGAGGAGTCTCTGCCAAAAGAGTTATTAGAGGAATCCCACAAGGGTAGGAATAAGAAAAGAGTGATGTAGTTGGACAAGGAATGAGGTGGGATCACTTAACATGGTGACACGATGAAAGGCATTTTGTTTCAAAATAGCTTGTTAAGAATTGTGTTGTGAAGCAGGAGTCAGGGAAAGGGTGCTGTTGGAGGTGATAGACAGCAGAGGGTAGGGGTGGGCGTGTTTAGGAGTTCCTGCAGGAGACTGGAGCAAGAAAGGCGACTAAATTGTATCAGTGTTAGTGAAGATACAGGAGTATTTTGGATTAAGGTGGTGAAGAAGGAGATAATCCTTCCTTGGATTGGAATGTGATCTAAGTATGGTTTAAAAATTTATAATTTGATCTTGACAGTTATGGTCATTATATAATCTAAATAAACCTGGCTTTTTTGACCCTATCTTTTGAGTTTAACATCTTTATTGTCATAAAAATCAGTGCTATCAAGTAGTAGCTCTGTCTTGTCTTTGCATTCAGAGAGTTTGATTTGGGCATTGGGCTGAGCATAGGTGAGGTGAGTTTTGTTCCCAGTTTTCCGAGTACCCTCCTTTACTTTGTCCACAGAGCATGTGCCTTATCCTTCCTTTCCCTTCACTTGTGTCAGTGTGGTGTGTGCAGTTGTGCTGTAAGTGAGCTCATTCCTAGAATGTTGAGACAGGAGTCACAGAAGTCACCCGGTCCTGCAGACTGTTTTTCACTTGATAAATTCATGTGTCCATTTGCCTGTGCAAACAGTTCCTCTGTTTGCTCACCAAACTGTGCTAGTGGCACAGAGAGACATCTCTGCACTCCTCTGAGCTCCTTCCCAGTGACTGGTGTGTAGTTGGGAGGTACTGGGCAGGCCCCTTATTCTACCTGGATAGCTACAAACATCTCAGTGCTTGGTGTGACTTGCCATGTGCTGGAATAGCAGAGGGCCTAGTATTTTCATGTTTGGTTTTTTTTTTTTTTTTCTCGAGTGTGGAATGATCTGAGTGAGTTTGAGAAGTTCCCTGGCCTGTGAAACTTGCTCAGGCTTTGTGGTGGCTGAACAAAGTTGTTGCACACCGGGCTGTTGATAGTCCACACTGGGGTTAGAGGCTCAAATTAGTAATTCTTTTAACATAAGTTTAAGCAGGTAAAGATCCATTACTTATTTTATGCAAGAGCTCAATGTCAATGCAGATTAAGCCCAGACTCTAAGCAGGGTAGAGGGAGGGACGAGGGTTTGCCTTGTGTCTGCCAAATCAGATTTCACATCTGTCTCCTTCCAGTATGGAGAGACCGTGTCTGTTCTTCTGGAGTTCTGTGGAAAGCAGTGCTATAAACTGTTTGTGTGCTATGTATGCTGTGGATAGCTAAGGAATCAAGAGGCAAATGAAAGGAATGAAGACCAGAATTCAGGAGGTAATATAATTACGTACTAGTCTTCAGCCTCTCTGGGGGTTTGTATCTCCTGAAGCCCCTCAAATTATTTGTACGTCACATCTCTTCCTGGTTATTCTCTGCTGCCTGGTCAAGTGACTGGAAACAAAAAAAAAAAGAGTTGCGGAAAAATAATGAAAATTTGTGGTTGAGATTTCCTGTGTTCTAAAGTAAGGATTATCAAAGCTTGATTATGGTTTCCCCAGCAGCTACAAATTGCAATACTGAGGGAATATATTTGAGTGGCAGAGCTGACAACATAGTAATGCAGAATGGGAATGTATTTAAGGAACCAAATACACACTGCTTGTGGAAACTAGAGCTTTGATTTTAATATATGTAAAATTTGGTTACAGCATTGTTTTTTATTCTTCCGTATTTAATATATTCTCTCTAAACTAAATAATTTGGTTAAATGGAAATTTACGACTAAATATGAGATGACCATAATTCAAGGTTGATTCATGCTTTACTGCTGAATCTTTTACAGCTCAAATTCTTATGGTTCAGTTACACAAGCAGATTTGTAGTTCAGATAAGTATCAGATGTGTGAATTTTCCAAAACAAGTGAGACTCTTAAAAAAATAGTTAGCTGTTCTGATTCTTCTTCAATAACAGCTGTCAACACCTGAGCATAAATTTGTACATTCAAAAGGTAAGAAGTATATACTGAGGAGGCAATAAATAATAATTTTTATTTCCCGCTTCAGATGAAGGTCCAAGCCACATTACATCCAGTAGAACCAATTTAGAGGGATGAACTAGCTTCACAATTTATTTTGAGATGCTATTGAAGACTGTTAAATTGTGTGCATGTGAGAGATCTGTTTGCTGGTCTTATTTTCCTAAGTCCCACTTAATGTCTGTGGTTCTGAACCAGTATGGTTTGGTACAGAATATCACAGGTTGTACAGGATATCACAGGTTGGCTTTCTAGCTAATATTGCCATAGGTAAGGGGTTTGTGTTTTTCCTGTTAATTAAATAGATAGGATGCTGTTGATAAAGAACTTTGTCATAAATTCAGTTTTTTTCTCTGAGAAGATCTGTAGAGAAGGTTATGCAGCCAGTTTCCAAATGTCAGAAGTCACGGGGCCTGCACTGGGAACTAGGATGCAGTGTAATAACCCACTCTCCAAGGATTTGGACCTGTCCTGTAAGAGCAGCCTTGGCTTTGGAGGTGCAAGAGTCACAACGGATCCAAACCAGGGACATGCACAGCAGAATCCTCTTTACTGGGCCGTTGGGTTGGTCTGTTCCTGGCTGCTTGATCACCTATTTGTTGTTGACGTGGCACCTCTTACAATTCCTTAGGCACAGAAAAAATTGTTTTTCCTCCCTTAGGAGACAGAACTCAGATGAAATCAAAAGAACGATAAAGTTTGGAGGAAAAAAAAGAAGCTGCACTTGCTTTCCTGGTCTGCAGTTTGGCAGGGCATTAAGATGTCCGTGGACATGAACAGCCAGGGCTCTGACAGCAATGAAGAGGATTATGACCCTAATTGCGAGGAGGAGGAAGAGGATGAGGATCCTGGGGATATTGAGGATTATTATGATGGGGTAGCTAACGACGTGGAGCAGCAGGGAGCAGATGCCTTTGACCCAGAGGAATATCAGTTCACCTGCTTGACTTACAAGGAGTCGGAGAGCACTCTCAATGAACACATGGCCAGCTTGGCTGCCACGTTAAAGGTGAGGAAAGGTTTCTGCATTCACACAGGTGTAAGACAAGTCTGTGGCTGAACAGGCAAACGCTGAGAATACAGTTCTAATGAAAGCTCTGACAACATTGCTGTTATGGGGGGTTGGAGGAGCATTATTGAAGGTCCCTTGTTTGAAACTGACTCAAAGGTTTACAATTGTTACATACTGGGGCCTGAAAAATCTTCCTTTCTGAATGCTGATTTTTTTTTTTACAGAGCTGAGCTTCATGACCAAAATGCCTGAGTTATAACTGCATTAATACAATGCAAAGAGGGTATATAGAAAAGAAACAAATCAAACCATAAATGGTGCAGTTTGGTACACCTATGTTTGAGAAGATAACTGACAAATAGGAAGACATGCTAAAACTGTAATTCTAACAAAAACACTTCTCTTGGTTGATTCTGAGAGAATAATTATGGACTTTGAAAGACAGATCAGCTGTCATGCCAGTTACCAACCCTGCTGTTGCAGTGGCAGCAATTGAAGTACAGTGAACTTGCCACCTCTTGGAGCAAGTGTGACTTAATTCATCACAGAAAAATCACACTCCATGGTATTATGCTCAATAAGACTTTTGTGATGACTTCTTTCTCTTTTTGTAACTGATTATTGTAGTGTCAGTCAAAAGAGGAGGCAGGCTAGAGGAAAGCAGAGTTTCCTAAGCTCTAGATGTGGATGCTGGGTTGAAATTACTGCTGCATCTACTTTGTAATAGACCAGGTCTTCTAATGCTTGCTCTTCTCTGGAGCTGCCCCTGAAAGCAGGACAAGTGATGACTGCAGCATGTAAAAAAACTGTGTTGGGTAGGTTTTAATTCCAATTCATTCAGTCTGAATCAAATCTAATTTTAAAAATGAGAGGGATTTCTTGATCTTTATTTGCACATCGATGTCCTGCAGAAAGAGTATAACCATAACGCATGAGGACTATGAACCATAAACAACAGGCTTTAAAAGGCATCCATAGCTCGGTGATTTTGCCATCTGTTGTGCTTGTTCCCAGCATTTACCACCTCAGAAAATTAAGTTATACTTTTTCTTGCTCTTAAACTTGTCTCTGTAATTACTTCAAAATGTGTATTCTGAGCTCTGAATGAATGGCTGCAGTTCCCTACAGATTGTCAGAAACTGGAGGCAACAGAAATGTACAAATGAGAATAGTTGGTCAGCACTTCTGATCCAGCTGCCAGTTGCTTTTGATTCTTAGCAATTAAGATTTAGAACAGCTATTCTGTGCCTTATTTTCTGCCTTCAAATGGAACACACTCCTAAAAGGTGACTCCTGTCATATTGTTCTCCTGAATTAAATTACAGAAAGCAATACTTTTAGTCCTTAAAATCAGGCTTCCAGTGTTAAAATAAAATTTTCAGGAGTTCTGAAGGTCTCATTGAGCATATGTTATAGTTGCTCGGACTATACCAACCTGCTAGCTCAAATCTTATCCCAAATAGTACCCAAGGAAAGAAAATCTAGATTTTTGTTTAAATATCAAGAATATGCCTGCTTATTTACTGTTAAAATTAAGTGCTACACACTTTGGTTTGTGCATAAGAAGATGAAATTGAATTTGAGTAGCAGTTTGGAATGATGTGATCTTGTAAGCCACACACGCAGGCTTTAGCCCTTCAAGTGCCACATTAACTCTATTTTCTCCAGCAACGATAGTCCCACAGTTGCACTTTTACTGGATATCTCTTGTGTATCTGCAGCATTTGCTTCCTGGCATACTTGCTTACAATTCTTCAACAACACTCTCTCCCCTCCAAGGAAACTTGTGATTTTGCTAGTTTTGAGACAAAACAGAATAGAAAGAATTAGTATTGAATTAGCAAGCACAGAGAAGAAAGAAATGGAATGGAGCATGCTGAACTATTTATCATAACTATTTTCAATGGACTTAATGATATGAGTAAACAGGGGTCGACTTTTTAAAAGTATTGTATTAACTTCTTTTCTATTAATTTGCTTGAGCTGTAAAAACTGCTTTTTCTTTTTAAAACTATCTTTCACAGTGTCTCAAGTTTCCTTGGATAGTGATAATTGTTCTTCTGGAACATCTAGTTAATTTTTATTTCATTTCCTTTACTCCTTTATGATAGATACTGATTACATGGTGCTTTTTCAGCATTAGCTTGCATTTAAGGCAGAGTGGTTGCCCCAACAGGGGAAAGCTGAAGGTAAATCAAAGATTATCTTCAGGAGGTACAATGTTGAAGCCAATGGATGACTTGGTATCTGAGTGATTTACTATCACAGATTAATAGATTAACACAATTCCCTAAAGCAAATAAAAAATAAATGCAATGAATGGGCTTAAAGCTGTGTTGGAATGTTCTACCACTGTCTATTCTCATTAGGTGATTCACTTTCTGAAGGTTAAACTCCAGGGCACATACATGTGTATTGGGTGGCTTTTTTCTTTGTGACATGTTGTCTACACACTTTAAAGACCAGAAACAGAATTTCAGAGCTTTACAGCTTCATATTTGCTATATATGCTGTTAGTGGCTAATAACAGTTTAAATAGATAGTATTTCATTTGCTCTGCTCATTAACCTCAATGTTTGTTTTTCAAACTGTTTTGCTCACCTATTTCAGACTGATTGTTAAATTCCTATTTTATTTTAAAGCCTTGTGGTAAAGAGTGGTCTTTGGAAACCTTCTTGGCTGTTTGCATTCCCCATGAGTTATAGCTGACCTTGTTCTCATTCTTGCTGAAGGCACTGAACTGAGCAAACCTTGCAGTGGCAGGTTAATGTCAGGTCAGGTGTGAACATCTTGTGCATGTTTAAAAGTTTTCTTGCAACATTGAAGAGAAACACTCTTAAACAAAATGCTTGTGTTTTGTTTACCCCAATTAGAAACAATACTCAGTTTAAATCTGAAGTCTGATAAAAGCATAAGACCCTGCATGTAGGTAAATGTATGTCCTTGTATATCTTACTGTTGTAGGAAAGTTTTGCCTCAAAATCTTCTGACTTGCTTTTTGTCAGGTGGGGAAATCTGAATAGAAACATTAGTGCAAACAAGGCAGCAGTAGACTAAATCAGGTGTGCTCTGTGACAGGCTTGCAACTACATTAGTGGTTATTCCAGAGCCATACAGAAGCTAGAGAGATTTAATAAGTGTTACTCTGAAAGTTTCTCCTTAATTTTGGTTTTAGTGTGAACTCTGATTTCATGGGCTTTCAAGGAAAAAGAAGAGGAAATCTTTGCTCCTTGGTTAGTGCTGTTAAAATGAAGATCTGAGGGAGCTTCTGTTAATACCCTGACTAAAATTAGGACAGGCTATCTCTGTTGAAACATACCAGAAGAAAATATCGAATGAATACCCAAAACTGTGCTTCTCTGACCAAAAGGCCTGTGAATTGAAGCAGGTCACTTCTAATTCCTCAAAAGGTCACTTGACCACAGTCAACACTCGTGAAGGACACTGCTCTCAACAGCAGAGTAGCCTGTATTGCCTGCAGACCAGCAAATGAATTCGCAGCAGTTATTTTTAAGAAACAAATGTAAGAGACAATATCTTTCAAAAATAATGAATTAAAATGGTATAGTAGTAACTTTGCTTTCTAGATAACTCTGTCAGTTGTCATTGAGTGATTGTGGGTCCTGGAGTGGCTTATCAGTACATGCAAACAGTGTGATACTCAGCAGTTGTACAAACAAAGCTGAGCCTGTCACTGGCAAGCAGTTAAGTGTATGATGATGTCACATTGTTTTTGTTTGTTAATTATGCCTCCTGGCTCTGCTGAGGGTCTCCATACATGTCTGGAGTATCTGTAATGTTTCAAATAATTGGCAATGGTTTCTCTGTTTCAGTGATGAAGTGGATTTTTCTAGTGTTACATTTTGTTTTTAATAAACCACTAGATAAAACAATTGCAATTAGAATTTATGAAAAGAAATTACCTTGACATTAGGTGTTAGCTGATTGTCAGTCATGAGGAAGCTGTGATCTTTCTGCATATGCAAGCTAGCACGAGAAGATAGTCATGTGGTCCTACAGGCAAGTGGAACTGATGTCTTTCCACTAAAACCAAAGAAATTGTAAGACTGAAGAACTTATACTTTTCACTTCGCTAATTTGAGTGATTTGCTAATTTTTATCAGAGAGCAAAAAGCTTACTTCCTGTGCTTCCTGAGATTACAGCTTGTGATGTGGGTGTTTTTAGCTCTGTCCCTTGAAGAGTAAATCTTGGTAGATTCAAAAAGTGTTTGATATCATGACATGATTCCGTTAATCTATGTTACCTCTACTGCTCTTTCAGAGATAAACCAGTTTTTCATATATTCTGGCTCACCAAACTGATGTTGCATCTTTTCATGGAACCAGAGTAGTTTTTACTGGTGAAAACACAGCCCTCTGAGGCTGCTCCACACACTCAAATTGCGCTGACACAGAGCAGTTAGTTTGTAGAGCTGCTGGGTGAGAGCTGGCAGTGCTCCTCTGGAAATACCATCTCCAGCAGACCCGGGTCATGTGTGTGGGGCCTGGCAGCCTGTGTGAGCAGCCCTCCCTGAAGGAGCCTGTCTCTACAACCACAAGGTCTGGAAAGAGCCACATGTCAGGACTGTGGGGTGTGTGTGTGCCCTGCTGTATTGCTGCTCAAACCATGGCCCAGAATGTGCTATGGAGTGCTGCTTATCTGAACCAACCTGCAGTGCCATCCTTTCAATGCCATAATGACTTCATGGAACTTCCTGCAATGTACAATGACACTGTTAAAGGCTTGCTGTGCCTGGGTACCTCAGATGCAGGAGAGGGATTAAAGGCCCTTGAAGTATTAAAATGCACATACATAAGAGCAGTTTCAAAAATTTATGTTCAAAGTTGAAGTCCATAAACACCAACATTAGTAAGCAGAAAATATTTAAATGTATTTTTTTATAAATGGCAGGACCCGATAGGCAAATTTGACTTTTTCACAGAACCTCTGTGGTGCTGTTAGGCAAAGATAACACACTGTTTCCAAGTACTCCTAAACCCTTGGATCAGTCAGAATGTGCAGGTTTATGTCTACATTGTGTTCTGTATTTTAACACCAAACCAACATTATGTGGGGCATCCAGTCTGAAGCTGTAACCCTTAGGAGCACTCGTGTTTGAGACATACCTTTGTCCTTTACCGCTTTTTTGTTCCTGAACAGAAAGATCCTGGGAGTTCTGCAATGCAGAAATTGTGGTTACAATACCTGTACTTCAGTAGCATCAAAAGGACATGAGTGTGTCTAACTTCAATGTAACTCTCTTCAGTGTGTTTTGTTTTGGCTCATAAAAATATTTTTGTTTTTTAAAAAATTTATTGTTTTTGTAACTTCTGGTCAGCAGAATAAGAGAACTGGCTGGAGAGCCCAGACTTTACAACCTTGTGACACTTTCCTGGAGTCATTTGAGGAGAGAAGAAACAATTTTGTTACCTATTGCCCAGGACTGCTGAAATTCTTGACTGAAAAAATGAGCCACAAATGTGGAGGGTGATTATAGCCCACACATTTCTTTGTGATTCACACCTTAAATGTATCTCACAGCCAGTATGACTGCAGTAAGCAAAATAATCCGTTCACAGCTGTTGATGAGTGTGATCTTGGTGGGAGGTAGAGGCAAGACAAGTCAATAAAAATGCCAAAACAATCTTTCAGTAACTGTTTCGTGTTCAAGCTTACAGCTGGACATTATGATCACAGGAGTGGCATGAAGCAGCTGAACACTTTTCCAAATTTGTGCTGCTGTGCCTATTAAGGATGGTGCATCAGAAACAAGCTGTGTTGTGCCCAGTGAAACGTTGTGCAAAGCAGATGTTCTTCCTCTTCATCTTTGTATAACAAAAGTAAAATGCCCTTAGAGCTGGGGCTGTTGAATGAAAGACTGTATTATTTGGGCCTGAGCAGGGATTACTCACTGCAAAGTTACCTAATCCCTGCTCCACTGAGGCTGTGTGCACACACCAGTGCTCCCAGTTTAGGGTTGGCTGCCCAGTGTCCTGAGCCACTGGTCACAATTATGTGGGTTCAGGTTATTACCAGACCTTTGCTTCTTCCCTGTGCACCTTCTGAATCCTCTCTGTCAAGCAGAAGGAATTGTCCACTCTTGCTGGATTTTGCTGGGAGAGCACCTCAGGAGAGGCTGTGCAGTGGGGTGTGTTGCTTGCTGGGTGTTGGCAGCATTCAGGGAGCACAGAGCTGGGCACTGGTGTTCTCACACCGTGTTGCTTTGGGAGGAATAACTGCAGGGAGGACAGCTGGGGAGTCTCATGTCAATCTTATATCCATGTGCTGTCTTACAGCTTTCTTGCTGCATTTCTTTTGCTCTAAATCTTTCAAGGAAGGGATCTCATAGCTGTTTTGTAATAATGCCTTCTGGCATACCAGCTTGCTTAAATGTTTCTGTTCTTTTAATATTTATTTCTGAATTTCCTCAGGAAGAATAGCCTAACAGCTTGAGAAATACGTATGTTGAGATTTCCTAGCTGAGTCCTACTGATCCTGTTTGTTGGCAGCTGCAGCTCAAATTGTTGCTGTCCTTGTGTAGGAGAGCAGATGGATTAAAGCCATGTGTAAATGTGGGGAAAGAGCTAGAATTTAACCCCAGCTCCCCTTTCTTCAGCATGTGGCCAACTAGGTTATTCACTGACAGCTTCACAGCCATGGTGTAACACCAGCAGTGTTTGTCATTCCCAAACTGCAGTCTGCCTCCTAAATATGCTTCTAATCTTGCAGGCTGGCACCAGGTCTCTGCATGCCAGAAGGTGAGTGACAGGGTACAGATTAAAACCTGTGATGAAGCAGAGCTTATGAAGTGCTGTTTCACAAAACCTTTCCATGGTATTGAGAGTGCAGCTACAGTCTCTTAACTGGCATTTCTTACCTGCAGTCCGTAATCAGGAGAGGGCCTGAAATGTCAGACAAATCGTAATCTATCCTTTGCATGAAACCTAAAGGTTTTTTCACTTAAAAAAAAATTTGCCTGAACACAAGTAAAAAAAAATCAGTATATATGTTTTTGTTTTAAGACTGTCTGATTTTCCTTTTATATGAAATTAATTTGAGTTCAATTTTGAAAGCAATCTTCTTATGCTCAGAAACCCATAATAGATATGAAAGATTTTGCTTACAAGACTTTGAACACTTGGCATGTTTATGGCAGATGATGTGAATCATATCTCAAGCCCCTGCAACCTCATGAGTTTTCTACTAGGATTACATATTGGAAGTTTGAGGTAGATAAAAGAACAAAGTATGGTCCAAAAAAAAACTTTGGGTTGCCTTTTCTTAATTCTTGATACTTCTGCAGTTTTCTGAGAAACCCTCCAGTAAAAACAGGGCAGTCACATAATTTTTCCAGTGGGGCATGGAGGGAGTCAGATCCAATTTCTACAAGAAAAACAAGTATAAAATGAATTTTTTTCCATCTGTGGTTTACTTTCCTTACCTCAGCATACTGAAGTAAAGCTGAAGGGATTTTTTTCTTCAGTGAAATTACTCAATACAAATTATGGTTTCTTTCTAGGGTGTTACTCTACTGCCAGCTCAGCTCAGTCTCTATTTTGCCATAGTTTCTCACCAACACAAACTATTTCAGAGGCTTTTGCTCTGTGTGCCTTTCCTGTTGTAAAGAATTTTAGTGTGTTTTTAGAGGTTTGGATGCAACACACAAACTTATATCTTTTGAAGTTCATCCTTTCATTGTAGAACTAACAAAAACTATTTGTGGATTAAAACAAATGCTTCTCAAGATTAATCCTATTTGTTTAAATCTCTTTGTATAAAAACCTTTGATTAGGAAAAATAAAAGAAACGAAAACTACATTTCTTTATGCTAGATTTGTGTTCTTCTTGAGCAGACATTTCAGTGCAATTCTGATCTAACAGGAATTGTCAGCTTGGTGCAAAGCCGTGGGATGTCAGCTCCAACCAGACTCTATCTGAATTGAATCTCTTTAAGAATCATGTGATGATCGTTGTTTTAAATTCCTGATACCATATCTCTGCAAAAATGAGGATTGAAATGCACCTCCAAAAAATAGGCCTTCCCTTTGAGAAAAGTGAAATGAACTCATGAGATGTGCATGTGATATAAATATGCTTGAGCAATTTCTGTAGAATACAAGCTCTGCAAAAGATGGTGGTTTTTTTAGCTTTTAGGAAACATTTCTGTCTGAATTAGCAATTGTCAAGGTGACATGGTTGAAAAGATTTTCTGCTGTAAGGAGATGAAACATCAGCTCTCCAAACACCTTGGCTTATCTGAGGAAGCAAGTTGAGACAATTGTTTTAGAGCCCTCTGAACACAGCAAGGGAGCTGCAGAGATTCTTTGCAAACTCTTTTGATATTGTCTGATCCTAAATAGTGCCAGACTCTCTTTCACACTTCAAAAGTGTGAGAATTTTGCTTATCTTGGAGACTAAAGAAGCTAGAAGATAAACGGAGATGGAAATAATAATGAAAAAAAAATTGTGCACTCTTCCAGAAAATGGATACATTTGTGTTTGATGCAGTGGCATTATGATTTTGTTCCACTTTCAGAATCTGATTTTGTTCAGCACTATATAAAATCTTCAGAATTTTTTTATGGCTCCTGTAGAGTCTTTTCCTTATGCAGAGCAGCTTCCTGTTGGCACCCTTGCTCTGTGCATAAGCACTGTGCCCCTTTTCCAGTGCACTGATCAACATTTGGTGCCCATTCCTGGCAAACAGCAGCCCTCCATAAGTCAGAGTTAAACTGGTGGAAGTTTGGAAGAGGCTTTGGAGGTGATAAATTACCTGTTTTAAAATAAAGCTGGAAATGGCAGATTGGATGAGATTCTGTCTGTTTAGCTTTGCTGCCACATCTTGGAGAAGGAAGTCTGGTCTTTAGTCAGAAGTTTTCCAGGTTCAGATTTGGACTGGTTATATCTTTGATATTAAAGTTTTAAGCTGGTGGTGGAGAAATGAGACTGAGGAAAGGAAAAAAAAATTAGCATGAATATTGCTTTCAGTTTAATAAATTTAATCCCAGATAAAGTAGCTTAGGAGAAGTCAGGCTATATAGAAGCACTGGCATAATTGATGGGTTGCAGGCAAATACTGAAATAGTGCAACATACAGAATAAGCATTCCCCTTTGCACTGGGATCTGTAGAAGTATTTCACTGAAAGAAGCTGCTGCCAGCAAGACACCAAATGGGCTGTGTTACTGCCTTTTTTGGTTCTTAGGACTCTGAAATGAGAATAGGAAAGTTAAAACAAAACAGACAATTTATCAGAGGCATAATTTTTTTCAATGTGTTTTTTTGTCTGAGACAAAGCAAGTAAATTCCTGAGATCTTGTAGCACCCAGTGACTGAGAGGAGACTGAATCAGTGCTCTTTCTGAAGTGTTTTGTAAGTTTGAGATACTTCATTGGGTGAAACTTCTGACTGTCAAGGAAATGCTTCATTGGACAGTGTGCCAGCAGTATCAGCTGTACGTTGCTTCTTCAGTACTGTAAGATAATGAATATGTACACATGGACCAAACTTCTGATTGCAATGGTATTTTTCTGTGTTTAGCATGTTTTTGCTCATGCTTACAAAGAAATATTTCAACTGTTCTGGGGTATTATTGTGGAAGAACTGGCTGACTTGGTACAATCATTCAGTCATTGTGAGTATACAGTCATTGAAGAGAGGCTGGGGAGTGCTGCTAATCAATAGAAGCAGGCTCTAGTTAAACATTTGTTTTTCTTCTCATGCTTGTTTTCTGGAATCTCCTCAGTAGTGTTGGCCCCTGATGATATTTGCGTTTGTAAATTCTTCTGAATTCCCAGCCTTGCTCTCTGCGAGCAGGACATAGCATGTGGTGAGACTCCACTCAGCAGGCACAGCCCCAGCATCATCAGTTGTTTGCTCCTCTCCCATCCCTCTTTCTTACAGTTTGAATGTTGCCTATCTTTAATCTGTAAGAACTGGTACTTCTGTGCCAAGGGCACTGTGCATTTGTAGCTGCAACTGTCTGATTGTGGGACTTCTGTTTTGCAAGATCACATGCACTCTGATCAGGTAATACCAAAATTTTTTCTGCTTCAGGGCTTTTATGAAAGTGGTCTAATGTCATGGATCAGGCTTTATTAATTGAATTTTTTTTTATATTCTTGTGTGCTTTGTATTCTTGTGTGCTTTGTATTCTTGTGTGCTTTTATGATGAAAATACTAAAATTATCACTACAGCTGATCCAGTCACTGCTTGTAGTTGAATAGGAATAGTCACAGAAGCTTTGTTACCCTTCTAGATCTCTTAATCTGGCATCCTTCTGGAACATTAATTCCACATTTTGCCTGACATATAATTTGGCTCAAAAGCATTTGATTGTGTTATGATAGTTTGCTAGATTTCAGAAATGTCTGCTGGTATTTGTCTTTCTCTATCCATACATCTTCAGTCTTGAATGTACTTGACTTCTCCTCAGGGAACAAATAACTCCATTGAATGTTGATGCTGCAACAAATGCTGTACCTCAGGCTCTGAAAATCCAACAGAAAAATACTCAAATCAGCTTCCCATTTAAGTCCAGCAGTTTGTTTTCTTCTGTCAGTTCTTCCTTACTGCTACTGAGAAATTGTTTCATTACTGCTAAAGAATGATTCATTAGCATGTGGTTTGCATTTGTAGGAAGCCAGTCTTGTAGAGACCACATTCCTGGTGCTTGTTTGTTTTACAGTCTCAAATGCAGATGTTTTCCTTGTACAGACAAGTCAGAGGTGTCTGTCTGGGTCTGCCAGGCTGGGGGCTTAAGATAACAACCCATCCCAGGCTGGCAGTGTCACTTCTTCCATGCAGACTGTGTGTGTTGGCAGCAGCAGCCCTGTGTGCCACGCTCCATCTAATCACAGACTTCTGTGCTGGGAGGGAGGGCAGTGCTGCCTGGCAGCCTTTGTTTTCAGAGGGTCACATCACATTGCTGCTAAAGTTAAGGAAGGTGACGTGCAAGATCATGCACAGCATGAGCTAAATGCTTTGGTTCTCCTAGAAAAAGGGTTATTTGTATATTGAAAATTGCTCTTATGTTAGTGGGATTTCTTAGTGGCCAACAAAGTGGACACATCAGAATGTAGGGATGGATAAGAGTCGATTAAGCACCACATCTGCTTTGTGCGTTGGTGTTGCCCTGGTTTAATTCACTGACCCAACTGTCCAGCACTGAAAAATGCCAGTGCAGGATCTGGGCAGTATCATGTGGCAGCAATAGGTCAGCTGTGTTGTGAAACTGCACCTCTTCAGCAGGGCTGACATAGGAGAGTAATGAATGTACTGCTTCTAGGTGTGCAGAGCCTGACTGTTTTTTGTAGGAGTTACCATTGCTTGTTTTTCCTTCCAAGATTGTGTTGGTGTGCTCTACTACATCACATCCTATAATTCACCTGTAGCAGGGTTCAGGAAGGTCTGTGGCATTTCAGCCAGTGATTGGGACTGACAGCTCCTCTAGAAGAAAAAAAAGCAACTTTTCCTGCAGCTAGAACAGAAGGAGTTGTTTTCTGTGAGCAAAGCAGAGAGATGCCTTGGTGATAGCTGACCTTGGAGAGCAGGAGGCAGAGCCTTTTGGTGTCAGAGGGTGAGAATGCAGAATGTGCAGACACTGAACTTGCCCAGGAGCTTCCTAACACAAATAGCAGTGAGAAGACAGGCATTGTCAGCCCTCTGAATTCCCCTGGAAAGGGTCTGTTTGGAGGACACCTGCTTTGTTTGAACTCTAGGACCTGAATGGGTTGAGAAGCAGGGTGAAGGTCTATCAGCTTAGCAGATATCTGTCGTCTTGGTGGGTAGGAGTCTTTTTGTGCAAGCAGAGAAGTCTGTTTTCTTCTGAAGTAAACTAATACATAAATTGAAGGAGAACTTGTTTGCTCGTACCCTTGTAGCACGACTTTAAATGTCATGTTGCTGTACTCTGATGGTGCTCAGGCTAGCATGGATTGTGCTGGTGTTTGCCAAGAGTCCACGTAATGCAAGCAGCTCTGCATGGAACAGGTCCTGTCACAGTAGTTTTCTATCTTCCTCTCCACTCCAGCGTGTAACTTTCTTCTCTACAGGGAAGGGCTGACAAAATGTTTTGTATTTTCTCTGTACCCTTTGCTGTTACAGTTTCCCTGCATTTGCAGCCTGTTGCTGCTTCTCCACCTCAGTAAGGGGTATCTGTCTGCCCTGGGGTTCCTATTTTGCATTTTTGGTGAGGACTAGACTATTTTTGCAGTCTAGCGTGGCCCTCTGGAGTGGTGGTGACAGTCAGGACTGGATGTGGGGCTTCCATGAGCAGTTAAGCTAATCCAGTGCATTCCTGATTCCTTCCTCTCTGTGCTATTGTAACAAAGTACATGAGTTAGTTTTTGGTACGCCCGTGCTTCATTCCAGCTTTTGTATTGCAGATGTTGCTGGCTGTGGGCATCATGGCTAATAATTTAATGTGAATTGATTATCACTGGGATATTGTACTGAGATTGTACAATTTTTATATGAAAATCGTACTACTAAGCAGAGGTGTGGCTTCAAAATGTGCGAAATTTGACCTTTTTTTTTTCCTTTTATTTCCACCTAGGTATCACATGCTGTTGCAAAGCTAGTATTAGTTAGTTTCCACTGGCAAATCTCAGAGATTTTGGAAAGGTAAGTGTAAATAGTCTTATCTCATCTATGCTTATTGCTTCCCCCCTGGCTTTGCAGAAATGCTCAGGGTGCTCCGTTGGTATTTTTGGCAAGTGTCTTTGGACCTTTAAGCAGGACACACAGTCCATTTTAGGGAGCAGAAGAAAGCTACTGATTTGTTGAGGCTGCACTGCCTGTAAGAAATTTTGAAACAGGGAGAGAGTAGTAGTGGTAAATGTCTTTCAGTTTAGGAATTACTGTTATGCTAGGAACCCTCTAGATAGATATATATTAAATTTTGAGATAGCAGATTGAGAGTGCTGCATCTATATTTATTTAATAGACATAAAGATAATGTATGTTCTGCTTTGAACACAGGAGCCATAAATCATAAAGGAGCACTGACCCTATACTGAGGTAGTCTTTAGTAGTACATCCATGCTGAAGTTTTTGTTCCTTTTGACATTAAGTGATGCTTTTTCCCAAGCTGGCCAGCATTTGGAGAGCAGAAGGAAATAAAGTGAGAGAGCTGAGCACTGCAGCTCCCTTGTTTGGCCAGTGTCACTGTAACAAAGCCCTCCAAGTGACTTCAAAAAGAGGGTTCGGCCTCGGCCCAAACATCATATGCGGGAAGTGCATTGGGAGGCACGGCTGGCTGGCAGCCCCACCACAGAGTACTGGCTCAGAACTGAACATTGTCTGAAAATAGAGAGCATATCAGCTTGACTCATTCTGCCCAGACATTTTTGGCCCTGTAGCCAGCAACTTCATCCAGAGAAGGTATGGAAAATGCATCCTCTCTATGGATGCTGCTGCCTCCTTGGTTACTCTGTATCCTGTGAAAGCTTTTCTCTGGGGTTCAAGGAGGGCGAGATTCCTGCATAGCAGCTCAGGGCAATCCTGCAGGTTAACTGATGAGACTTAAAAGGAAATCTGGGGAAGGGTTTACTTCTAAAGTGATGAATTTGCAAATTACTCTCCTGTTGATCTAGTCCTCAAACTTCTCTCTTGGTACAAAATGACATCGTCAAAGAAAGCTCACTTGTACAACTAAGAAGTGCTGGTGAGGAGGGAGTACTTACAGCAAGGCCACAACAGTGATGCTGCTCTTTCTGAATTCAGTGAGATATAAACATTCATCTGCAAAGGAAATCACAAACAGCAAAATGTGTTTAATTCTATGGCTGCTGATAGACAGCTTCATATGCCTAAAGGGTGATAATCTGTCACAGAGTAATTACTTAACTAGACAATAGTGTGGAGTTAAAGTGAGACTTAAGCACGACAGCCTAATTTTACAGAGGAATAGGAAGACAGTTTGGAGCCTCACTGTTGTGTGTTATTGTGGACAGTGGCTTAGGACTCCTCTAGGAGTGTGGATGGAAAATCTTAGATTAAAAATAATTTTTCAGGGGAGGGAGATAGTTGTAGAAAAATACTCATCAAGATGTATAAAGGAAGTGTTAATCCATTACCAGGAAAAGTAGTATTTCTGGTTCTGAATGAACTCTCATAAAGTTTTGTTGAGGGGAGCTCACACAGGAGACATTTCCACTTTCCTTGTTGAAACCTACCCTACTATTTGCACAGAGACAACCGTTTATTCAGGCAAGAAGGATCAATTTAACTAAGCAAAATATATTCAGAACTTGATTTGATCATTCTTCAATTGCCCTTTCAGGCACAAGTCTAATGCTGCCCAGTTGCTAGTAGAAGCTCGAGTTCAGCCCACCTCATCCAAACATGTAAGTATGTGAACTATCCCGTCTGTTCCCTTGGCAGACACCTCTGACCCCCCTCCTGGGGGATTGCATTACTAATGGCATCCTCTGCCCAATGTTAACCCTTTGCAAACTCTGCTCTGACACCCTGATTCATTGCTGGGTTTACTTCTGAAATGAGAATGCATTCAAGAGGTCTCTAATATATAAATACCAGCTTTGCTGTTGGCTTGCAGGTAGTGTTCAAGAATTACTTACTTCAAGAACATTAGGATCATTTTTTTGGCACAAGTGATGGCAGACAATGGAAGGAGCAGAGTGCATGGGCTTGGCTGCCTCTTCTGATTCTGGTCTCTGTAAAAAGACACTGAAAGGAAGTTCTGGCTGCACAGAGTGAGCAGAGCTTGTCTGTATCTGGAACAGATTTTTAACATTTTTTTGTCTTTTCTTTAACCTTTTTTATCCTTTTTTATCTATTTGCACTCCTCAGCTCAGGGATGCTTAAGCTACATCTCCTAGTGAGTTGTGTTGCTGTTGAGTCAGTCAGTGCTGATATTTGAACCAACAACTTGTTTTTTGTAGCCAGGGCTACACAGATCTTCAGATACTTTCCCCTCCCTTTAAATAGAAACTTCCTGTTGCATGTTTATAGATTTCATTCACAGTGGGTGTCTTGGTACAATGCAGAATTACCTTAGGAACACATTGCCATGTGTCAGATTATGAATGATAAAATACTGCGTCTGGGAAGCACTGAGGGTTGTG
The DNA here is from genome assembly GCF_048771995.1 of Taeniopygia guttata. NCBI lineage: Eukaryota > Metazoa > Chordata > Aves > Passeriformes > Estrildidae > Taeniopygia > Taeniopygia guttata. The sequence continues at coordinate 8,743,434 of NC_133037.1, forward strand.
GGGAAGAGGAGATCTTAAAAGCCTGATTTATCATCTGAGCTCTCTTGTAACTAGCAGATAGTGAAAAAGCTAAGCTGACAGAAGTGTAAGCTTCATGGGCTCAAATCATCTGCCTAAAGTCCAGAAAAAAAGTCTTTTTTATTTGACATAACTGCAAATTAGTCTGTGTATTTCAAGATTTATCCAAGGCTTGTGTCAGCTGTCACTTGAGTATTCCCCCTGCAATGGGCCATTCCAACCTCCTTGGCAGGCAAGGTGAAGATCACTGGCACGTTATTTCAGTCAGGGTCCTGGGTTTGGACTGAGCACTTTCCCAGCTTTAATTTACAATAACTTTATATTTTACTCCAAGGAGATAGAAAGTGGTATAGGAATCTTTTTCACCCAATGTGGCAACCCAAAACAATGCTCGAGGCAAACTTCTATACATACTACAAAACCAGCTTCTCCACGAGTAGCAAAGTGGATCCAAAGTGATTATATGACTTCTCTGTGAAAGGAAAGACTGGAACATAAACTGCAGCTGACAGCTTTGTAGAGCCATGGTTTTGATGATGCTGGGCTAGACCTAGTTCTGCAGGTCCCAGGGGTGAGCAGAGATGTGTTGAAGGCTGATCTGTTGTCTGGGGATCAGTTCTGCACTACATAGGGGGAACCAGACTACTTTCAGTGGTTTGGAACCAGACTACTTTCAGTGGTTTGGTGAAGCAATAGCAGTTCTGCATGATTTGAAACAAAACCTCTTAATCCTTTACAGCTGAAGGGAAGATGTCTGTTTTGCCAAATGTAGCATAGGTAGAAGGTAAGAGATGGGAGGGGATAGTTTGTGAATTCCCTTTCCTCTCTGTATAGACACCCTACAATTGTGTCTTCCATTACCCTAAATTACTGTCTGGTAAAAGGGCATTGCTGAGTCTGTTTGCAGTGACAGCTGCTCTCCAGAGCCTGGAGATAGTCTGGCTCAGCTAGCAAAGAATATCAGTAAATCCAGGGAAGGACTAACACAATGATACATTTCCAACAAGGTGAGAGTAAGAACCAGAAAAGTAAAGGGGAGTTCTGGGCAGCACTAGAGGAGATGCAGAAACTCATCAGTGACTGTCAGCTTGTGCTCTGTGAGGTTCTTGAGAAGGACTGACTGTTTGGGGCAGTGCAGCACCTTAGCACACCAGCTGCTTATGAACCTGTTCTGGCCTGGACCTCCATGGAGGCCATTGTCGCAGTGAGGGAGATGCAGGTGTCTGTGGGTGAGCAGAAAATGCTCTGGGAGGTCTGGAATGCTTTCACTGCACTGCTGATTTGTTTCTCCCCCAGGCAATGGTACATTCCTCCCACCACTGCGCAGTGTGCATGCAGTTTGTCCGGAAGGAGAACTTGCTCTCCCTGGCTTGTCAGCACCAGTTCTGTCGCAGCTGCTGGGAGCAGCACTGTACAGTGCTCGTCAAGGATGGTGTTGGAGTCGGTGAGTTCAAGGTGGATGTGGTGCTGGGTTTGTATTTGCCCCACTGGCCATTCTGATGAGTCAAGAGCATGACTGTAACAAGTTAGAAACTGCAAATCTGTTGACAAGAATTTGCATCTCTGATGATCTACTGTTGCAATGCCCTTAGAGTGCTTGTGGATGCAAACATCTGTTCCCTTTGTGTTGGGGAGAAGCCAGTAGTTGCCAGAGTTGCTTTGGGCTTTTCCAAGCCTCTCTTTCATGTTGGCATGGCAGTAACATGTAATTTTCTAATTTAAGTATCTGACCTTGTGAATACTGGTTGAAGCACTCACTGGTCCTGGATGCACATGTGCCCTGTCATCTTTTGGTGAAGACAATTGGGCTTTAGCTTTTCTGCAGCCCTGATTTGTTTCACCGTTTTATCCCTCTTGCCACAACAACAGATGGCACCAAGGAAACTGTGTTGAATACTCTCTGTGCATTCACCCCTTACCATAAGCTGCACTGTTCTAAGATGTTGCTTTGTTGCTTTCTCTTCTCAGGGGTGTCCTGCATGGCTCAGGACTGTCTACTCCGGACACCAGAAGACTTTGTGTTTCCATTGCTGCCTAGTGAAGAGCTGAAAGACAAATACAGGCGCTACCTCTTCAGGGACTATGTGGAGGTAGTAGATTTTTTCCGTTTTAAAATACCGTGGGTCAATGACTTGCAGAAATTTTATATGAAGTGTCTTGCATTTTTGATTAGAACTGCAGTAACTGCAGCAAAATTGTCCTCAATAGGCATGATGTGGCTGCTTCTGTAGGACAGCCTCACTGACAAAATGCTCTAGCAGGTTGCCAAAGTAAATTCTGCTGTAAGGTCATCCACTGACTCCTTGGCTGGTGCTTCAGAATTCTCAGAGTGTTGCAGCTGAGAATTTCAAAACTTCAATCTGATTATTCTAGTCCTTCTTGTTCTTACGTAAATATTTTTAGCTTCAGAAAAATAGGTCCCTCAACTTAGGGTAGTCCAGCTGAATTGGCTTGCTCAATTACATTTTATGTGAGCTTTCTTGAAATTAAATTAGCAGTTGTTAAGGTTAATATGCAGGGGTATTCTGATAACTGGGAACAGACAGGGAGCGCTAAAAAAGCAGCAAAGCAATATGAAAGCTTGGTGTCACCTCTTCTCAATAAGAGACCCTTTGGGAAGAAATGGCCACCGCAGGAAAGCAGCTGAATAGCTTCTGGGAGATAAAGAGAAGATGGGGAAAGAGCTCAAATGAAGTGAAATAGTTTGTTTACTGTCTTTGTGGGGTTTTGTTTGTTATGCTTAGTTTGTAACCATCCATTTGAATTCCCTGTTCTAGAGAAGCTCTAACTAACAAACCTCTTCCATACTAGGAAATGCAGGATCTGCTCTGATAGGCAAGACCTGGTGACATTTTCCGCTCATTTTTAATACAAAATAACTTCTTTGTATGTTTTTGAGGATAGGAATGGTTAAAGTTGAACAGATAATGGTCTCCTGCAGCCACTGCTGATCATCCTCCTTTGCTGTGTCCACAGAGCCATTACCAGCTGCAGCTGTGTCCTGGTGCAGATTGCCCTATGGTCATACAGGTACAAGAGCCAAAAGCCCGGCGAGTGCAGTGCAATCGTTGCAATGAGGTCTTCTGGTAAGAAACAGAGAAGGTTACAGATCACAGGGAAAGTGTATGCTGTCCTTAGAGCCAATCTTTTTGCTTGCCAACAGTTTTGGTGTGTAGAAGAAGTATCTGAAATACTTTGCGGGAGTTGTTTGTAACTTGAGTTAGCCTGAGTAATTGGACACTTGTGATCTGACTTCTGCAGGTGGTCAGAGTCCCCTTGCTTCCTAAACTCCTGGGAATTTGGGTGTTCTGACAACCAGGGAGCACAGCTTAAGTAACCAAGAGGTTACAAATCTACCATTCTCACATTTTGGCTAGGTTGAAAATTTTCCTAAAGACACAGTGATTAATATAGATTCTAGTAGTAATCATGGATCATAACTTCTTGTTATCTGCTGGAGTTGAGTTTTTAAGTTTATTAGAAACATTTTACTCCCAGTTTAGAGACCCAGCTTTCTGGTATCTCCATGCAAATAGCCCTTACTCACCTGGGGTTGCAAGTCCTGCTAATATAGGTGCCTGATATCTGCCACTGGAGTCAGGCTACTTGTAAGTGCCTGGTCCACCCCAAAACTCTGCAGTCATGTTAGAGGAGACATAGGTGGGCTCTAGGAAGGGACACGTCAGCCCTCAGACACGTGATTTGTCAGGCCTGGGTTACTTCCATCCTCACTCTGGCTTTTGTACAAGAAGAAGGGGGAACTGGAGTTCAGTTTCGGTCTTGACACTCTACTAACACACAAGAGCATTTCCATCCCTTACTGGGCCCCCAGATTTTGGTCAGGAAGACCTCAATCCTTGAGTCATTTCCGTAGAAATTGATATGTTTTTTTCCTTTTCTTCTCCCCTCTTTTAAGCTTTAAGTGTCGGCAGATGTACCACGCACCCACAGACTGCGCTACCATTCGGAAATGGCTCACCAAGTGTGCAGATGACTCTGAAACAGCCAACTACATCAGTGCTCACACTAAAGATGTAAGGAGAGGCACCTGCATGTTATTTCTTGTCCTCTAGCCCTGCCTGAAAACCAGGATATAATTCTATATACACATAGCATTGTGTTCTTCTCTTTTGTAAACTACAAATCCTCACAGCTCCCTAGGGACTGTCAAGAAGCTTCTGTCAGAAGCTACTGTCATGTGTGAGCTAATTGCATCCCTATGGCAATGATATAACTCAACTGAATGCCTTGTGAATGCTTTGTGTGGGAGGCTCAGCTGCCCTCCTGCAGTAAGGACCTGGTGGTCCTTATTCCAGACCTGGTGTGAATGTCTTTGACTGCCAAGTGTGCTGTCCTCCCACAGGCAAAAGAATTGTGGGCACTTTGAAATGATCAGTTGAGATGTATTTAAAATGGAAGGAGAGGCTGTCATAAATGCAAAGTCAGTACCAAGTAAGACATCAGTGGTCTTTAAACCTGAAAAACATTGTGCAGTACCGTGAACTGGAGGGCGAGGGAAAATGTCTTGATTTGGCAAAGACTGCAAATGGGGTAGCTGAAGTCTGTAAATTAGACATTGGAGTACTTCAACTAAGCTTAGACCCAAGACAAAGAAATAGTATTATATATTGTGCATGCTAGCCAACCTACTGTAGAATTGTTGTATAAATATATTATCTTTATCCTCTAAATTAGCTTTATCCAATTAGAGATTAGAACTTTTAATGTCTTTTGGGCATTTTGTGGCCTTCAAAACAGTTCTTGGCTACATTTGTGCTGCCACGGTCAGTGGCAGTTGTAACAGTGGTGATTAGCTGCAAGCTTCAGTTATGTTTGGAAAGGAGGTACTTAGATGGACCAGAGATTTCAAGTTCCCTTCCTTCTCTGGAGAAGGTGTCAGCATGGTGATGATATTGTTTCTGCAATGCTTGTTTGTAGAAATAAGATTCTATTTCATTGAGCACTGTCCTGGCATATATTTTGCCTGACATGAAAATGTATACGAAGTAGCAAAACTCACTTCCTCCTTTTTACCTATGCAGCCCAAAAAATATATCTGAACATTCCAGGGTATCTGTGGAGTGGGGGTGTGCAGCTCTCCTGTGGTTAGGCAGATTCCCTGCACGTAGCTGAGATGTCATTTGTTAGTGGCTGCTGAAGGTAGGGTAATAGTGACAATTATCTGTAGCCAAAATAGCTGTGATACAGTGTCATACAGAAACTAATTGTGTCCCTGTGCCTGAGTAACTGCAGAGTGGTAACTCAGCAAGACCTTCAGTTTTACATGGAATAACAACAGTACATTTGTTTTCTTAAGCTAACAGTCCAGTGCTGCATTGCAACTTCCTGACTTTGCCTTTCTGGAGTCTTTTAAGTGGAGCTGTCAGGAACTGGTGGGAAGTAGGGTATAAATGCTAATATTCCCATATAAGAATGTTTCTCATACATGAATGCATATTTTTAAGAAAAAAAGGCAGAAAGGAATAATCACACAAGTGCTGTCATTCTTCAGAAGGCTGCTAGAGTTGGATCTAACAATTGTGTCTGTTTCCTCAGTGTCCCAAGTGTAATATCTGTATTGAAAAGAACGGAGGCTGCAATCACATGGTGAGTAATTCCCTGAACACGTCAAACCTCCCTTGTTCTAAGTGGAATTTTTTCCCACACTTTCTGCTAACCAAATGCCTCTTGTCTCTTCTTTTTCAGCAATGTTCCAAATGCAAGCATGGTAAGTTTGGTATGGAAGCCGTTTTCTCTGCAATGTTTGTCAGTGATGATGATCCCTTCTCTTTTTTTTTTGTGATATTAAGACAAATTGTGAACACAGTTCTGAACACAGTGGCTGAAATATTTTTTCCCTAGTAAAAACTGAACAGGATATTAATTACAGATTTCTGTGTGATAGCTTTTGTTTTCCCACTGGCTGTGATCTCAGCTGAGTTCTGTAATGCTGGTTTGGCTTTTGCCCCTGACATGTCTATTGGATAGAGAATTCTCCAGAATATTAACAGTGGAATCCATCTCACAGGAGAGCTTTCCATATAATTGTATTTGTAATCAGCTGAAATATTGTCAAACGTAGCCATATACTCAGATCAGCTTAAGTCCTTCTGCTTAGTGATGGAAATAATGAGCTTCAACTCATATGAAACTGCAGGAATTGTGAATTATGTGTAACAGCAGGTGTTGAACTTCTCAGTCCACTCCTGCTCCTGTGCAATTGGCAGCCTGAATGTCTTTGGCCCATTGTGTGGCCCTACAAAATGACAGCCTGTTCTTGTGCTTTCCTTTTCATGGCAGAATTAATTTCTGTTGCCTTGGAGTGAGATATTGTATTCAGCCCTCTGAGTTGTATTCAGCCCTCTGAATTAAGTGCATCACTAGAAACTATTGTAATATCAGAACCTTATTGGGAAGGTGATTAAAGATGACTGTCATCTCATTTCCTTCGCTTTTGGGATTCTCAGCAGCACTGGATGTGCTTTGATGGAGCTCTGTGATAAGGGGAGCAGCCAAGTGCCAAGATACCATGGTGATTTAGCACTTGAGAAGACTGATGAACTTGGGAATGACAGATTTCAGTCTCATGTAACACAGAAGGGATTCTTATTGTAGCAACTTAATATCCATCTTTTTTCCTTTGCAGCAGAGTACTCAGAGCCTCGCTCTGAAATCAGAAAATTGCCACATTTTTCTATTTTTACTATTGCTCTCTTTACTCTGCCTTCTTCCTATTTCAGCAGCTTCTAACTTGAAGTGTCATAAGCCACTGACATCTGATGTTACCTGGGTTGTTCCCTCCTGGAGAGAGCTGAGGGCATACTTTCTTTTGCATTACATAGTTCACTTTTGGATCCAATTGTTCGTGCTTTATTCAGACTGAGGTTTGCATGGGGCAGTGTGCCCATGGTGGGGAGGGTGCAACTCACAAAAGAGATTGGCAGCCTCTTCTCTAACCCAGAGTGACAGTATGTGCAGGGTGCAAGTGCAGTTCTGCCCACTGGTTTTGGTGTACAGGATGCAGAACTTCAAAATTTACTTTCCATAGTTGAATGAGAGGCTGTGCAAGTAAAATCTTCAAGACAGGCTGGTATTTTTGGTTTACTGTTGAGTTCTGTTTTGCAAGATGATACAAAATGTGTGTGTTTCTTGGCTTAGCAGAAATATTTGAACACAGATGGGCTCTGTCTCCTGAAGCTTTTCTTTCTCAGAGGTTTTTTTCTGTGCATCACAGTGGGTTTTTTGCTGTTTTCTGCAGACTTCTGCTGGATGTGTCTGGGAGATTGGAAGACTCACGGCAGCGAGTACTACGAATGCAGTCGGTACAAAGAGAATCCTGATATTGTAAACCAGAGTCAGCAAGCACAGGCCAGGGAGGCCCTTAAGAAGTACTTGTTCTATTTTGAGAGGGTAGGAGACATCTCCTTGGCCAGAGCTGCTGTAGCCTTTTAATGCTCCCTGCCTGGTGCAAAGGTCATTGCCAGCAATCTCCATGCAAGAAACTGCCCAAAGAGAATCTGCAGAATTTTCAGGCCCTATTGTTTTTCACTCAAAATCCTTCCCTGAAAGTCCCATCCAATCTGGTGATGTCACACCCAAAGCAATTTGTATTCACTCCTATATTCCCTTGTGCTAGAGAAAATCAGTATTGCCTGTGTGCCACTGTACTATGCAGGCATATACCTGCAGGCTGAGTGCTGCTGCAGTAGATAGATATTGCTCCAATAATTTCCTCTCAGGACTGGGGAACTTCTGTTCCTTGCAGTACGTCTTTATACAGATAAAAACAAAATAAATTGTACCATGTTCAAAGCTGTCATGGTTTGACGCTGGCACAATGCCAGCGCCCCATGAAAATACAACTTACCAACCAAATGCTGTGAAATGTGATCAAGAACAGAGCAAAGCAGGCCAAACTTAATAACAAAAGAAAAAGCTTTATTACACTACTACTACTACTACTATAAAAGGAAAAGAAAGGAAAGAAAAAAAAACCACAAAATTCGAAATGAAAACCTTCCAAAACATTTCTCCTCCCTCCACCCAACTCCACCAAACCCCAGCGAGACCCATTTGGATCCTTAATCAAGTTTTCACCCTTCAATATAATCAATACTGAGCCCATCGGGGAAGAGAGGAGTCCCCCTTGCAACCATAGACCCCCAGGAAACACAACTGCCACCCTTTGTGTTTCCAATGTCACACCTGGCACCGCCCAGACACACCGGCCAGTGTGACCCTCTTCTCTCCATGTCACAGTGCTCTCACCACCGGGCATGGACAGAGACTGCTTATAGGGCCCCTTTAAGGATGCTTTGCCAAGGACCACCAGGAACAACAATCCAGTATCACAATTCGGGACTAGAGTCCCCCCCATTTTCCCCTGGGGCCGAGGGTCCAAAAGACAGAGATCGCCTTCTCTTCTTCCTGAAGATGGAGGGCATCCTCACACCCTCCTCAGCACTCTCTCTGTCCACTCCAAAACTGGTAGTTGCTGCAGAAGGTCTCTTGGCCCACCAATGCATCCCCCTAAAATGCAGTCCCTCTTGAAAAGAAAGAGTGGTTCAGTCTATGGTAAACAAGCAGAGTCCAGCCAAAAAGCCACTCTATCATCTGCCCCCAACCTTCTTCTCTAAACATCTGAGGTTTCAAGCTGTCTCTCTCTTCTTCAAATTCAGGAGGAGTAATATTTCATAAAGCCTTCATTTCTCAGGAAGGGTTAAAAGTCCCAACTCCCAAGGATGGCTTGCTGCCCAGGCTCCAGCTCCCACGGCCCGGCTGGGCACCTTGCGGCCCCCCCGCTCTTCTCCTTCCCTGCGGCGAACTGCTGATAAAACCACCGAGTCTCTTTTTTTCCTCTCTTGGGAGAGAGAGAGACTCTGGGGGGGAACGGAGACATCCCAGATTTCTCCACCCTTCCATCTGCAGGGGGCCAGGTCTGGTTGCAGCCCCTCCACCCTTGGGCCTACCTCCACAGGCCGCATGGCTCCCCTCCCCCACCCAGCCCGGGCTGGGGGGGGGGAGGTCCGTACCATGCGGTGACCGGAACCAAAGAAGGACGAGTCCTCCTGGGAATTCCGCTTTTAACCCCTCTGTGTTCTCAGAGGCGTGTCCACCTTCAATTGGTCACCCCAAGTGTCAGTATCTAAACCTGACCCCTGACTGGTGAACCTCTTCCTTCTAAAAAAAAAATTCTCTTCCCGTGTCAAACCATGACACTCCACCCTTCGCCTCTGAGAACACAGATTACAAAAAATAATTACCAAAACTACATTTAACCAAACTCATGCTTTGCTTTTGTTCCTTTTTGATCCCATCTCACAGCCTTCATCTTATCACCATCTTATCTTACCCAAAATTCGTTTCCCGGTCAGGGAACCAAAAATGTCATGGTTTGACGCTGGCACAATGCCAGCGCCCCATGAAAATACAACTTACCAACCAAATGCTGTGAAATGTGATCAAGAACAGAGCAAAGCAGGCCAAACTTAATAACAAAAGAAAAAGCTTTATTACACTACTACTACTACTACTATAAAAGGAAAAGAAAGGAAAGAAAAAAAAACCACAAAATTCGAAATGAAAACCTTCCAAAACATTTCTCCTCCCTCCACCCAACTCCACCAAACCCCAGCGAGACCCATTTGGATCCTTAATCAAGTTTTCACCCTTCAATATAATCAATACTGAGCCCATCGGGGAAGAGAGGAGTCCCCCTTGCAACCATAGACCCCCAGGAAACACAACTGCCACCCTTTGTGTTTCCAATGTCACACCTGGCACCGCCCAGACACACCGGCCAGTGTGACCCTCTTCTCTCCATGTCACAGTGCTCTCACCACCGGGCATGGACAGAGACTGCTTATAGGGCCCCTTTAAGGATGCTTTGCCAAGGACCACCAGGAACAACAATCCAGTATCACAATTCGGGACTAGAGTCCCCCCCATTTTCCCCTGGGGCCGAGGGTCCAAAAGACAGAGATCGCCTTCTCTTCTTCCTGAAGATGGAGGGCATCCTCACACCCTCCTCAGCACTCTCTCTGTCCACTCCAAAACTGGTAGTTGCTGCAGAAGGTCTCTTGGCCCACCAATGCATCCCCCTAAAATGCAGTCCCTCTTGAAAAGAAAGAGTGGTTCAGTCTATGGTAAACAAGCAGAGTCCAGCCAAAAAGCCACTCTATCATCTGCCCCCAACCTTCTTCTCTAAACATCTGAGGTTTCAAGCTGTCTCTCTCTTCTTCAAATTCAGGAGGAGTAATATTTCATAAAGCCTTCATTTCTCAGGAAGGGTTAAAAGTCCCAACTCCCAAGGATGGCTTGCTGCCCAGGCTCCAGCTCCCACGGCCCGGCTGGGCACCTTGCGGCCCCCCCGCTCTTCTCCTTCCCTGCGGCGAACTGCTGATAAAACCACCGAGTCTCTTTTTTTCCTCTCTTGGGAGAGAGAGAGACTCTGGGGGGGAACGGAGACATCCCAGATTTCTCCACCCTTCCATCTGCAGGGGGCCAGGTCTGGTTGCAGCCCCTCCACCCTTGGGCCTACCTCCACAGGCCGCATGGCTCCCCTCCCCCACCCAGCCCGGGCTGGGGGGGGGGAGGTCCGTACCATGCGGTGACCGGAACCAAAGAAGGACGAGTCCTCCTGGGAATTCTGCTTTTAACCCCTCTGTGTTCTCAGAGGCGTGTCCACCTTCAATTGGTCACCCCAAGTGTCAGTATCTAAACCTGACCCCTGACTGGTGAACCTCTTCCTTCTAAAAAAAAAATTCTCTTCCCGTGTCAAACCATGACAAAAGCTCTATTGGCTGTAACAAAGTTTTTTACTAAAATTTCATGTAATCACATTTTTTAAAGTTGCCATCAGAGCATATCTGTCCACACAGCAGGCTCCATGCACCTGGCCATGCAGAGCAACTCTACAGCAGTATCTCTAGAAGAGAATGTGGTAGAGGTTAAATACTGCTGCTCAGTTTCCCCAGTAAAATTAGTTTATTCTTCATAGCATGAGCCAAATGCTGTTATAAAATAAATGCCTTCATTCCTGGCTCTCCAGACCAACAGGCTTTGGGAAATAGCCATGTTTACAATGTGCACATGGATACTGGAGTTCACTGAGCCCATGTCAAATGTTAATTTAATCTCTGACCTTCCTATAGAAATCCTTTAAGTAGAGGAATCGCCATGACTTTCCCCCTTGTTAGACACAAGGTCACTGTGTGACCAGAGGGCATTCCCACTCAGGGAGCTGGATTTGCTCCCGGTTCTTGCTGCTGTCAGTCTGTTGTCTACAGCCTCTTGCTACTGGATGTGCTGCCTTGCCATTCTTTCCCACAGCATGTCTTGCCTTGCTGGACTCCTGCCCCACTCCAATTCCTGCTTGCTAGAGCTTGTGCTTTTACATCAGTAGTACTCTGTTCTCATGCTGGTTTTTTCCTTTCCGTGTCTCCCCACCTCTTGCAGTGGGAGAATCACAATAAAAGCTTACAGCTGGAAGCACAGACATACCAACGAATCCAGGAGAAAATCCAAGAAAGAGTTATGAACAACTTGGGAACATGGATAGATTGGCAATATCTACAGAATGCTGCAAAACTACTTGCAAAGGTGGGTAATTGTCTCTTGTTTGGCACAGCAAAGACAATACATGCCAGAATGCTAAATTCATAACACCAAGTAAGGAAGGAAATTTAAGAGTTGTGGTTATGTGGGACAGTACTTCTGGTGTAGGACACAAACAAACCAAAAATCATCTAGAAGTGACCTCTGTGAAGTCCTACTCCACAATACACAGACCTGCACAAGTTTTTCCAAGGAAGATATAGGAAATTCTACCAGGAAGTCTCCAGTTGTCAGGAGGTAGCTTCTTAGCCTGCAGTGATTGCATAAATATGACTGTGCTGACTTCCAAGACTGAGACTCCTGTCTTTTTCTCTCTCTGTTCCTCCCACTCTTGGACAGTGTCGTTACACCCTGCAGTACACATATCCATATGCCTACTACATGGAGTCTGGTCCCAGAAAGAAGCTGGTAAGATGTTCTGCTCCTTTTTTGCTGGTAACTTTTTGGGGTATAGCTGGCAGCATGCTGGGTTGAATTCCAGAGCTAGACAGTGTCTGAAATACTAGTCCTGAGTTTGAGGTAAGGACAGGATAAATCAGTGGGTTTGCACCTTTCTTCTTCACTTCAAGTTGACCAGCAGCTCTGTCCTCTTATACATTACATTATTTTCCCAGGGGACTTCAGTGCACTTTCACTAACAAGCCATTTATCCAGAATGTTTTGAGGCTGGAAGTGTGCATTTATTTCTTGGTAAGATTATCACAATGCTGTGGGCTATATTTCCTGTGAAGAGCTGCTGGAGGAGAGCTTTTCCTTGGATCAGGGTGTAGCTTTTCTTTTTATTCCTGCTATAAGTTCCTTGCTGGCTTGGTGCATCTCATGGGCTGAAAAAGTACAAAAATAACCTTAAATTCAGTTAAGAGTTTTTTCTTTGACTCAGCTGTCCTGTAAAACCTGTTATAGAATCTTTCTTCATGGCATCATGTGTTCTCTAAGGCTGTCGATAAATATTCTCTTCTGGATCTGACTGTGCCTGTGGAACAAGTTGCTGCACCCAGCAGTGGTTAACAATCCCTTCACTCTGCCTGCAGAGATACTTATGAGAGCATCTTGTGACCTGTTTATGGCAAAATAAGATGAATTAGGAGATATTTGTCATGTGCAGTGTTTTTAGGCTGATTGGGTTAATTTTGAGTGATGCAGGTTGGGGAGTGCTCACACAAGAAATGCCCAGAAGGGGTGATCCCATCTAGGTGAAGGTGGATAAGGAGGAAACACAAACCTGCTCTGCCAGCACTGCTGTCAGCAGAATACATTTGTCTGCTCCTCAAGTGTAACGAAACTGCTCCACTAAACCAGTTTCTTGTTGATGTCTCTTATTTTGCTCTTCGCAGTTTGAATACCAGCAAGCCCAGCTGGAAGCTGAAATTGAAAATCTCTCATGGAAGGTGGAGCGAGCAGACAGCTATGACAGAGGGGTGAGTGTTCTGCTTGCTTCAGCTTGTTGGCCAGATTTCGTTTGTTGGGCTTAACACTTCTGCAGGAGCACTAAGGCTGTCAAGTGAAGGTTCTGAGAAATTAGATCCAGAAACCACCTTTAGCCAGCAGATGATGTAGAAGCAGAGTGCTCACTGCCTTGTGGGAGAGGAGGGAGGGCTGCAGGGATTCCTGCACAATGAAATAAGTCCCATGGAGCTCTGGAGGAGACTGCATGCAGCCTTCTGCTGAAAAGCAGGTTTCTTAAGTGTGTAGCATTTTAGACAGAGCAGGTGCTGGGTAACTGCAGAGGGAGCCCACATAGAAAGGAAGAGGATCTGGGATCTTGTAATCCAGAGTGTGCATGAAGTGTGTTATGATTGGTGCTTCTCAAGCTGGAGTTTCATGTCCCCCTAAGGAAAATGAGGTCTTTTCCAGGGATTTTATGCTAACAGTTTGTACCTTCTCTTTTACCAGGACTTAGAGAATCAGATGCACATAGCAGAGCAGAGACGGAGGACCCTGCTGAAAGACTTCCATGACACATAAGAGAGGAGGAAGTGACAGTGCAGGGGTGAGAGCAGCGAGTGAAGTGATGGTAGCTTCACTGGGATAAGCAGGCACTGCCTCTGGGAGAACACGGCCAAGGACAAAGCCACCCCTCCCCTTGCAAGTCAGACACATGCAAACACCACCTCTTAGTCCAGTTTGTTCTCTTATCTTTCTGTTTCTGTTTCTGCCAGGCTAGAGGCCAGAGCTCAGATTGGCATATTTCCTGGGCCATTTCCCTCCTGCCCTTGATGGTTTCAGAAGGGGAGGGAGTTTTTTTCTGAATGGCTGTTAATAGTGTTAGATCATTACAGTTTATGTAATTTTCAACGGTTGTACAGTTATGCAGACAAACCTTAGAATAACACAAAACCCTTTTTAAAAATAAATTGGCAGTGGAGTGTTTTTCCTTAATCTGCTTGTAAATTTAATGGGCTTTTCCCCCTTTCCTTCTCCCTTCCTCTGACCCAAAAATTCTCCTAGTCACTGAAGGAGGTTAAAAAATATCTCAGCTAGATTTTCCAATGCTCCTTTAACCAGGGCGTTGCAGCATTGGCATTGCATGAGGAGAGTGGCTGGTGTTAAGGGTGGCTGCTGCTGTGTCTGGCCTGACAGTGTCAGCAGTGGCCGTAATTCAGTATGATCACATGTGACATCTCTTTTTCTTGTAAATCAGCTGTGCAAAATCCATCTACACAAACAAAAGCAAACAGAGGAATTGTAGGGGACAGACCAGGTTAACATTGGGGGATATGCTTGAGTTTGAGAGAAATTGAGAGAAATCTGATTCTGCATTTGATGAATTTAGGTCTTCCATGTAGATTTTTTCTTTACTTGTTTTTGTGGGGAGGATGTTGTATTGCCAAAGTGAGTGATGAGGGAGTAGTAGCATACAGTTGTTAATCAAGGCTTGGGGCTTTTGCAGAGTGAAAGAAATCATATTATAAGAGTGCCATGCAGCCTGATAAAGATTATTTGTGCCTGCTGGGTAGCATGGCTGAGAAAAATTGATCTTTTTCATTAAAGTGAGACTAAACACCACTACATTATGAAGAGGAAAGATTATGTACAACACACTCCCTGGCACGTGTTGGCAATGTGGACGAGCTCTTGAATACAGGTGCACTGATTGTGCAGAGCCTGCACCAAGCCAGGCAGAAAATTAACTAGCAAAATTAATTTATTTGTATATTAGTATTGATGCTGGTGGGAACTTACAGAAAATTGATTGTTAGGAGCATGTGGAGCTTTTTTATTAACATTCTCTTTTCTAATGTAAAATATACACTAAAATAAAAATATGAAATCCTAGTTCATCTTAGTAGGGATTAACATGAAAAAGGTTACTTAAATGCTGACTCTTGCCTGTTTGCTAAAGGAAGCAGGCCATATATTAGGATTTCACAGATATCGATGTCACTTGCACCAGGAGCTTGTTGTTTGCAGCCAGTAAGGTGCAGCTGTTGTCTCATCTGAAGAAATTTTCACCTCTGTGGGGAACTCATGGGATTCTCTTCTATGATGTATTTGGAAGTGTTGCCTTTGATGCATCCCTGTATTGTTCTTATGCAATGTCACTTGATAAAGATTAAACTGGAGGGGGGAAAAGTGCTAAATTCCTGCGTGTCAGAATAAGCTAACTCCACTGCTGGAGCCTCTTTCATGTACCTGAGACATGTGACCCAGGTATTTGCAGCAGGTGTAATTGGGCTCATAGATTCTATCAAGACTAATGTATTACTTTAAAGAAGGAGTAGCTGTCATAGTAGCTAATCCTATGGCCATGCTTGTTGTACACAGCAGAAGATTTCAAACTGAGAGGCCTTTTCCTTCCTCCCTTCCATCCCTGGTGTGGGATCTATCCTCAGGGAACAAGGGAATGCGCTGCGAGGAGCTGCTGGCCATGGAGTGAGTGTTACAGCAGAAGCAGCTGAGGCTTGTGGAGAGATGGCTGGAGTCAGGGAGCAGGGCAGGTCTGTGGTTTCTGGGAGCAGCTGCTGGCTGTGCAAGAGATCTCCATAGCCATGGCTCCTTATGTTCCTGCTTTTTCTGTTCTGGCTCCCCTCGAGGCTGGAGCTATAGAGATAGAACTGGCCTTGCTCCAGCCACTGTCTCTTGATTTCATTCCTTACTCTGCACCCAGTAGCAGCCTCTCTGTGCCCTCCTCATGATACATCCTAGAGGTCAGCCTCTCTTCCTCTCCCCTTCCCAAACAATTGTCTTGGCATGCTGCTTCCACAGGAAGGGATGGTGGAGGGATGAAGGTTTGCTGAGACTGTGCAGTTTGCAGTGAATAGAGCCGATGTTTAAACTATTCTTTAAAAATGTAATGTGCAAAGTACTGATTAAGATAAAAGCTGGTGTTCTTGTTGTCTAAGCATAACTATCTTAACACCCAATCCCTTTGCAGAGCAGCTATGTGGAGTTCCCTAATCCCAAAGAATTTTCACTTGTTACATCATTGTCCAGCTTTGAGCTAAATGAGAATGAGGTTTTGTCTCCTTCCCTCCTTCCTTCCCTGCCTCCCTCTTCTATGCCCCCACAAAATATTTTGCTATGAATCCTTGTTTGTAGACAAGCCAGACCATATAGCTGTGGCAAGGCTTACTGAACAGGCTGCTGAGATGCTTGGCTGAGGAACAGTAATAAAGATTGCACAGTGCACCCACTAATTCTTTCCAATTTTCTGAAACTAGAGCTTTGTCACAGTTGCATTTATTTTTAAACAAAACATCCTTTCTGAAAATGGCGAAAGCCCTGGGTTGCACCCACAAATCCTATTGCCATACTCTGGGAAAACAATAGGACTTGCTTTTGCAGCCCAGGCAGGACCACTTCTGTATTGGTGTTGTACAGAAAGTCATGGTCTTCAAGACAAAGTGTGCAGGGCACAGGGGGTGCTGGCTCTGTGTGTAAGGTGAATGACATTGTTCAGGAGGCAGGTGACAGGAAGGAAATGGGGGTTCTTAACACCAAAAGAAAAGACCATTTTTTCTTCCTCTAATAAATACATGGCCCTCTTTGTGTTAGCAAGGTAATAAAAAGTGGCTCAGGAGTCATTAATTCTGAGGTACAAGTTTCCCTTTGATGCATTACTGCTACAGACATGGAATGTTTGCTCTCCTTTTTCTTTTTTGCGCTTGTTTCCAGCTCCTGTGCCAGCCCGACACTTCTCCATCCTTGCGTCTCTTTTTATTTGGGCTTCGCTTGTGTTAGTGCATTGGCTGCCTCATCTCTATTCGTCCTCAGGCTTCCCAGACTGTAACAAAACGTTTTCTACTGACACCATAAACTGCATGACTGCTGCCCTGCGCAGCGAAGTCTCTGTGCCCGCCCGCAGATGGGGCAGCAGGAGGTTTCTGTACTCTACTCTTGCACTCTAAATTTTAGACTTTTTAAGCAGGTGAAAAATAGAACTTTATTTTTAAATGAGGCACTTGTTCTGGGAATTCCTTTCTCGGCCTCTGTCTGGTCGGGGTTGTGAGACAGCGTTGAGGTGTGTGGGAGGGCACAGGACTGCTCCCACCCCTCGCTTTTCTTCGCAGTCACCGGAGAGGGGCAGGGGCGGCGGAAACCGCCCGGGAGACGGTTGCCAGAGGTGTGCCCGTGGTTTATTTGAAATAAATTGTGACTTTCTAACTTCGGCAGTGTCCCGGCTCTTCTTGGCGGCGGGCCGGGGCGGGCCGGGGGCTGTGTCGCTGTGGCGCCGCTGTGCCCGCCCCGCGCTGACGCAGCGCCCGCCGGGCCGGGCCGTTGCCGCGGTGACGCGGGGCCGGGCGGCCGCGGCGATGGCGGCGGCGGAGGCGCGGGCCGAGGGGCCCCCGCTGCCCGGCCCGCCGGGGGGCCGCCCGCGGCCCGTCTGCTCCCGCCCCTACTTCCTCGTCCTCATGGTCTTCGCGCACCTCTACGTCCTCAACGTCCTGGGGCTGCTGCTCTTCGTGCACCTCAGCGCCGGCGAGCCCGGCGGGCCGCCCGCCGCCCCCCCGCCGCCGCCGCCGCCGCCCGCCCGCGCCCTCCCGCGCCTCGAGGGCATCAAGGCAAGGCCGCGACCGGGGACCGGGGCCGGGGCCGTGAGCGCCGGGCGCTGACCGCTGCTCTCCCCGCAGGTCGGCCACACGCAGCGGGTGGAGCTGGTGCCCGGCAGGGCCCACGCTGTGCGCACCCTCAGCCTCAAGCCGCTGCTGTTCGGTGAGTACCGGCCCCGCCGGGGCCGCTCTGCCGGGCCGGGCACGCCGGGAGCGCGGTGGGTGTCCGCCCTGACGGCGGAGCGGGGGGTGTGCGTGTCTGTCTGACACCGCCGCTGTCTCACACCCACTCGGGGGAAAATGACTCCCCGCGGCTTGGCATCACCTCCCTGTGCTGCTGTTCCTTGGGGCTGCGTTAAAAGGAGCGTGGTATCGCTGAAGGTATGTCGATGCAAAATTCGCAGAGGTTATGTGTTCTGCGTGGCCCACTTTGAAGAATTTGGAAGATGAACCGTTCCAGGTTTTTCAGGTTTCTGTACAGTATTAGGAATAGACACCAGATCGCTGGCAAGAACCTTGAAGGAGCTGCTCAATACCAGGAAAGGACGAACTTTTGTTAATAAATTATGAAAAAAACAATTTAGTATTGATGCTTCAGCACTGAGAAAACGAGTGACAGGAGAATTTATAGATTTAAATTTTTCCACCATTTTGTGTCCTGTTCTAGATTTATCTCTATTTTTGGCTTCTCTGATACACAACCACACAATATCTGCCTTGCAGATATTTTAAAATCTTCTTTACCTTTCTGTGATGCTTTGCTGTCACTGGTCAACTCTCATTAATTTAACTCTGTGTACTGGAAAGCCACTGACAATATACTAAATAATTTGAGGGGAAAGAGTCAATCATTACAAAATTCCTACTATTGCAAAGTCAGAGAAAACCTGTTGTTTCTGGAAAGATAGCATAGAGAATCAGATGCTTTCTCATTTATAAACAGAGGGATTTTTTCTGATTCCAAATAGATCATATACATTAAAAACATCACCATTAAATTCTTAGTGGATTTCTGTCTGACATTCACTAAATAGACACACCAACCTGGAGCTGATAACCCCACAGCATCACAAAACTGGTGTCATTACCAGAGCCACAGCCTGAGGCAATTGCTCTGGTTTTCACTGGGAAAACTCCTGTTTCCTCTTTCCCTGCCTTTCCAGTACCACTGAAGTGAAACAGTTGGTCCTGGTCCGCAAGGAAGGTGCTGAAGATGATAAAAGGCAGGTTTGTCCTGGCAGCAGTAATCCTGCAATTTTTAGCTTCTTGTTCTAGCACCTCCATTGGTTTTGAGGGAAGCTTTGCACCATGAGGATGCCAGCAGAGACAGCAACAGACATTCCACCATTTGAGATGCCACAAGTCTGTTCTCCTTTGTCCTCTGATAAGGGGTCCCTTATTTAGAAACTGCAAGTTGCAAGACAAGTCTTATCTCCTGGATGAACCTGACAGGAGCCAGCTCTGACCTTAGAAGACTTCTAGAGACTTCTCTATGCAAGCAGTACCAATTCATTGCATCTTTGTTGCTTAAATTAGTGGAGGTTTTAACTTGATTGTGTTTGGTAAATATAGAAGCCCTTAGCAAAGTTTCTGGGGATTTAAGATGTAGTGCTGCAGCATACAAGAGCCAGTTTAGGGAAACAGTGCCTGATCTATCATCTTTGCTCTCAGCAGAGCAGGCTGCAGTGGGACCACAGCAGCAGACGCTCATGAATGATTTAATGTGTTCTCTGGACTTCAGAGCACGGGCTGGGCACTGTAGGGGAACTTTAGGCTTGGTTTTTAGTTGTGGGCAAGTCACATCTGTATGGAACACAATGTATTTTATGGAGCTATGAAAAAATCCCTGCCCTATTTTTCCCCCCTCTGGCTACAAGACATCATTTCTAAAGCTTGTAAATCAGACCATCTGTGCAGTTTTCAGTTGGGAAACAGTAGTAATCAAATAGCCCTACTAATGAAAAACAAATCAGACAAAGCCTTTTCAACCTTCAGAGCTTTTATGTGTTTTGTTTTCCAAAGGCAGTCTGTTCCAAAGATACTGCCATTGCAGGGACCACCTGACAGCAGAATCAGTGGATTGGGCAGCGGTTTCTAAGACAAGACAGTGGAGAGGAATAAAAATAGGAAATTTGGCTGTGTTTTTCTTCTGAGCCTCAGGGAAGAGAAGTAAGCACCGCTCAAATGTCAGGGCGCAGCTGAATTGCAGTGAGTGTCTGAGCGCTGTTCAGCCCACAGCAGTGTGAGGGGGAGCCCGCGGCGTGGGCTGCTGCTGTGCCTTGTGAACACGGGGAGGCAATGTGGCTCCAGCAGACCGGCTGTCTCTGCACGGCCAACGCTGCAGGCCTCACCAGCAAGGCAGAAAGCATTCCTCCCAAAGGCTGGTTTTTAACGCTTCTTTTGGTTTTTTATTTCAGCCACAGGTTTCAACCAATATAGAAAACTTTCCACGGACAGTGCATTGTTAGGCGGTAGAAATCCGACTTGTTTCCTCATTTGGGGATTTGCTGTTTTCTGCTCTGTGGTCTGGAGCACAGTGTGTGCCCCTGCAGGGAGTCACAGTCCTGCTTGAGTGAGATAGTGAGCTGCAGAGAATCTGGTGAGACTGAGTTTTCCAGTATTTTCTATCTTCCTTATGTACAGGTGGAAGGCCAGGCAGCTGTGGAAGGTTTCTCCCCTGCTCCCATATCAAAACTGCAATATCCTACTGTGCTGGGGCTGAGCAAAGCTGCTGTTCACACCAAAGCAGAGCTTTGAACACCTGATGTCTCACTCACACTCTGCTTTTCTTAAGGTTCTTGTGATATCCTCAGTTACCAGAATCTTCTGATCCACACTGAATTTCTGATTGAAAAATAGTTTTTTCCCTGTTATGTAGAAACCCTCAGCTATCTGCTCTGTGCCTGTCCTGCTTGAGAATTGCTGTTTCCTTTTGCTGTCTGGATGCTCATCAACTCTCAGTGCAGGAAGCTGAAGGGACAGCCTGACTCAAGAGCAGAGTTCAGCATGCAGTTGGGCTGGGCATAGCTGAAGCAGGTTCCTCTCCCTGTTAATTTACCTCAGACTGTTCAAGAGTAAAGTATTTGCTCCATTACACAAAAAGTATCACTTCACAGTCAGGGAGACTTTCATGTAATCTCTGAACAGAAAGCAGGTAGGTACTTGGACAGCATCAATGTCTCAGGGTCAAATAATGAATCTGAAATACAGCTCCGATAATGAGAACTAGAAGGAACTGTTATTAAAGGTTTCTTCTAGTTTGTCCTCACCTGCATCATTTTGTTGTGATGTTGGATCCTACGCAAAGCTGAACATAGCATGTCCTGGATCTACAGAGCAGTGTGAGAGGAACACGTTAAACCTGCATCCTTAAGCTCTGTCTTGGTAAAACAGGGATCTGTAGTGAAGCCCTATCTGTGCACTATGACTGCTTCAAATCACCTAGAAATATCACTGTACATCTCCAAAACACCACCTGCCAGGGAAAGGAGTTTTCTAGCCATAGGGAAGGGAGCAGTTTCTTATTGCTGGAATTGAGATTTTTCAGACCTTCTATCCCGCCTGTTCGGGGCAGCGGTGATGTTTCCACCTGCGCACTGCTTGGTGCAGGTTCCTGTTCCTCTTCTGCCAGGCATAGGCCTTGTTCACCACCACTTTGTCACTCTGTACTTCACCACTTACAACGAAGACCCCTGCCTGAGTGCCTCGCATGATGTTGTGGGCGCAGGTGGCATCTATGTCCAGCCACTGCTGGAGCCTGGCAGGGATTTCAGTTCTGAGGAGTGGCCCATGCTTCAGCACCTCCACTTTGGATGGATCCAGGTCAAAGTCCGAGATGGTGGTGGTGGTGTTCCTCCTCAGGATTCGGATTTTCACTGCTGCAGGAGTTGGAAAAAGAGCTGTTAGTTCTGTTTACTCTTCATAGCTCTCTCCTTCTTCAAGACATGAGACAGCCCAAGGCTTCTCTGCTGTCTCTGTAATGTGGGGAGGTATCTGACCAAGCTTTTGCAGCTGCAGTGAACTTGTAAAAGTTCTCATTTGAGGTTAGTTTCCAGTACTGAGCACTGTTCTTAGAATCACAGAATTATTTAGGTTGGAAAGTACCTCAAAGATCAAGTTTAACCACTGACCCAGCACTGCCCAGTTCACCACTAAACCATGTCCTCAAGTGCCACAACCACATGTCTTTCAAATACCTTCAGTTGTGGTGACTCAAGCCCTTTCCTGGGCAGCCTGTTCCAGTGCTTGATAACTCTTTTGGTGAATACATTTTTCCTATTACCCAATCTGAACCTCTCATTGCAGCTTGAAGCCATTTCCTCTTGTTACGTAGGAGAAAAGGCCTTCTCCTCAATCCATTTCCCTTCTAAGAGGGGCAGAGATGTATCAGTACCACTGCAGAAACCCTGGAGGAGTCATGGGCACAAGCAAGCAGATGCATCAACGTCCTGGTCTTATGCAAATTACTTGACTTTTCTCTGAGTGGGGATTTCAGAAAGTGACATGACTCTATATGTGTGCCTGAATGCAGGACAGTATCTTGAAAAATTCCTGCCATCTGATTGTGCCGCACTAGTACTGCTGCTTGCTTGGGCTAGGACAGAGACAGTCACAATACTAGAACAACACTATTAAAGTTCGAAATAGCTGGTGTGGAATTTGCTAAAGATTCTTACAGGCATTGATTGAAATGTTTGTCTGCAAGGGAAAACCAGAATACTTCTTGTTTGTAGCACTCACAGGCCAAAACCAAACCAGAGCCCACAGAAATAAATCAGGTCTTCACTTTCAGTGCTGCCTGGAGCTGGTTCCTCCTGCTACCTTACAGGTAAGGTGGAAACTGAAAATCCCTGGGATCTGCTGTGAAAGTTGCAGTTTCTCCAAGTCAGTTATGTGATGGCAAAGCTGTTTTCTGTCCATGCCACTGCTTGGCTGTTGGAGGCAATGGTGGCAGTTAAGAGGAAGAGGAGTGTACTCACCAAAATCATTTGCACAGAGGCTTTCCAGGATCTCCCTGGCAGTGCTGGCCTCCTCAAGCTCACAGTCCTTGCAGCTGGCTCGGGGCACTGCTGCAAGAGAAATTAGGTTATAACACCCTTGTCAAGCTTCACTGGAAAAGGCACAATGAAATGTTGAGCTCTGCAAGTGGTGGCTTGCTGTTTCTTAGTGATGCTTCTTCCTGAACTACCCAGGCCCTGGAGAGGTACCTCAGACAGGCGAGGTGGGAAATCTTAGACTCTCCTTCCTGTGAAGGCAGACACTGCTTGTCATGCTTTGTTCAGGCTTGTGTGTGTTGCTGCATGTTAAAGCAGCGGTGAAAATGCTTAACGAAGATCTCCTAATATGGATGAAACAGCAAAACCAGTGGTATGGCCAGACTCCATCCAGTGATGCTGAAAGATGTTGAAATGTCTGTTCTCCCCTTAACTGCTCTTGAATCTCCCCCAGTGTTCATCAGTATCTGGGTGTTAATTGAGTCCTTCAGACAGACTTTTTCCCAGTGTAACTCATGTCTGCAGAAGCTCATGTCCCTTCATGTTGTTTCTAATGTTTACAGAGAAGGCTTGCAAAACATTTCTTTTTGCGTGTTTTTAAGCCCTAGACACAGCTGAAAGATCTGGGCTGCTGCTCCATAGCTCCACTGGAAGCACATCTCGCTGCTGGGAGTCTGCACTCCATGAGCTCTCCCACTGTGCCTGGGCCGGAGGCTTTGCAGCCTTTCCTCCCCCTGCCCCAAACCCTGCGGGGTCTGATGGCACCCAGGGAGCTAATGAATACAGCAGAGAGAGGAACAAGCCACAGCCAATGTCATGCTAATTTTCTATACACGGTTCCCAGAGAGAACAAAACTAGAATTTGATTTTTTTTTTTTTAAATACAGCTTAAACCCAGAAATATGCAGAATAGAAACAAGTCATAGGATCATCCTTTTGAGCTTTCAGTGTTATATATGGAAAAATACATTAAGAAAAAACCTCTTACTTCTCCTGCTTGAGGAATTTTCATCCATGGAGACTGCTGCAATGCACAGTTCATGATCTGCAGGGAACTTGTTGCAGTTGAGGATTTCGGGCCAGGGATAGCCATAACAAGCCATGACGGGCGCACAGCTTCTCTTGACGGCTTCGCAGAGGCTGCGGCAGGGATAGATGAGCCTGGGGAGGGGATGGGTGTTCAGTGCCTCTCTATGCCTGCTAGGAGGCTGAGAGTCGAGCCCTAACACCACTGCCGCTGCACAGGGCTGTGTTGAAGGGTTAACAGGCAGTTTGGGGACTTTTCTTTGAACATTCATGTCCAGGAAGCAAGCAAAGAATTTCTGAGGACAGGAGGGATGAGGCAAGCTGCCAGAAGTCTTTCACCTTAGGGATCTTCTCTGGTTGTGCAATTACTGCTTACCTTTACAGGTGCCTGCAAAATTTCCTTAGCAGCTCTATATTTTCAAAACTGCACCTCAAAACTGGGAATTTCTTCTGCTGCTGGAGCAGCTGGGAAACTGAGAAACCATATGTTCGGGGCAGGAGTGGGGTGAGGGGCTGCACAGGAGGTGGGAGGTGAAGCTGGTATGTGCCAGCAGCTACTGCAGTGTATGAGGGGCTGGCCAGGGCATGTGGCAGCAGTGCCTGGGGTGAGAGAGCAGAAGAACCCCAAGGAGGGAACATATTTCTGCTCCTGTGATGTGAAATGCTCATGTTTTGCTTTCAGAGGGATGTTCCCTGCTGAGTAATCCAATTTTCCCTTGCCGAGAGCAGTAGCGCTGCTTCTTGGGGGCTGCATAGATCACACCAAATGCATTTTCTCTCAGGAGGCACACGGAGTTGTGCTCCTGAGGGGAGTTAACTGTTACAGCTGAAATAACTCATAAAAGCATCTTACCTGTCCAAACAGATCGGTGCAAAGAGGGAGCAGAGGAAAATCCTAGCGTCTGGGTGGCACTCCCTGGCTAGCAGGGGCAGCCAGCTGGAAGACTGCTGGATGACTTCTGTCATGGTCTCGTGCTCCAGCAGGTTGGGAATCCTCATCTCGGAGTAGCCGATGTCGTAGCACAAGGCCATGCGGTGTGGGATGGGCATGCAGCTGGAGGATCTCCTCAGGTAGCTGGCCCAGGCACCTGGAGAGCCCCAGAGCAGCAGGCGTGCCAGGAGACCCAGGAGCCACGGGCCACCCAACCTCGAGGACGTGACCATGCTTGGAGCAAGTGAACCAGCAGCACACCCCCGGACTGAGCTGCTCCTGACTGTGGAATGCCTTTTATAGCCTACCAGCCACCTCTTTGTCAATCCATCCTCATTAAGTGCGGCCCTTTCAGAGCCCTCATGGGGAAGACAATGCTCCAATTTTCATTTGCCAGCGGCCCCGATTGTTTGTATTTTAGCAGGGGTTTGGCTTAGATCAGCAGGTGTGGAAATGAGGGCAGTTGGGGAGGGGTGAATGACTTGGCCCATGTGTCTTGGGGCTCTTTCAGCCAAGATTGAATCTCTGTTTGACACCAGTGCTCCAACCCATCCCCTTTCTCTTGCTCCAGGATTAGTCATTATTTCATAAACCGTAATGTTTTCCTCTCTTTTGTTTTTTGTAAAAGCAATCAAGTGTTGCTTAAAGTCAATTAGGAGGCATTTGTTTAGCTGGATCTATTGTTGAGCAGGCAGGGAGATAGGATGGTCTCACAGCCACAAGTTAACTGTTTAGGAGAGCTGGGGGCAGAGAGGAACTAATTTGCAGCTGTGGAGCCAAGTTGTTTGCAGACAGGATTGGTAGCACTCAGCTGGAAACCCCCTCACCTTGCAACATGCATGACCACACACTTTCCAGTTAACAGAATTCCTACTCCATTCTGAAATTCCCTTACTACCACTGAAGAATGGAATTGTTCTTTCTCCAGCACATAATTAAATTCCATAAACCATCATTATTGTAGCCCAGTTTGGGGAACTGGAAGTACTGAGGGTGTTGGTTGCCAGTGCACATGGTTCATTTGGACCTGGTGCTGTGCCATGAGGTTCAAACTGGTTAGTAGAAGCTCCAGCTCTGAAGCATCCTCTGGCACAAGGACCCTGTGCTGCCTGTGGCAGAAATTGTTTCCTTGGAGTGTGTTATGGATACAGCTGGCTGCATTGTGTTCCTGGGGCTTCCCAGGAACAGCTCATTTTCTACAGGGCTGGTTCTGGTCTGTGCTTAGCAGGAAGCCAACTGCTTATTGACAGCTTGAGCCAATAGGGTTGATTGCAGGTCATGAAAGTAATTAATGTTCTCCCTCCATTTGAGGATTGCTGTTGTAGTTGATTTATAACGTGTCCTTGGTACATACCTGCAGGAGCTCCAGGGATCTGCAATTTGGAGAGCAGGGCCTTGGGTCTAGGAGCACTTAACCTGTCCTGCATTGGTGGTTTTTCTTCCCCTTTTCAAAAATCACAGCAGCTGGTAACAAGGTCACCATAGCTGTGACAGACAGCAGCCAGGAGGATCCTCTGAACCTCCTGGGCCACAGTGTAACTGCTCTGGAATGGGACCTTGCTAGTGCTGTCCAAGTGTGTCCAGTGTACCATGCAGCTAGAAGTCTCCTAGCTTCATGGTCATCAGTGGATTTCTCTGCACTTTAATTTGCTTGGGATTGTGGAATTTCCTGATTACTGCTGGGTTTGTGCTGAAAGAAAAGCTGGAGATACCTGCATACTCCATGTGCAGTATTTTCCTCTTTAACATTGCGTTTGAAGACCATTTTTAGTGGGGGATCAAGAGAATGAGTGGGAGCAAGTTAGAATTTTTCTCCTTTCTGTTTGAGTTTCATAATAGAGCACTGTGCCATGCTCCCCTGCAAGGGGTTTGGTTTTGTACAAAGTGCCATCCACTCCACATGAGAGCAAGGAAGTCTGAAACCCTGGCCATCACCACTGCCTGCTGTAATGATTCTTGACCTCCCTTCCGGTAAAGCAACAGTTCCCAGACTGTGATCCACATGGCACCTTTGAAATGGTAATATGCACTGATATGCACGTGTTTGTTCACTCCTTTGTCCATTGTGGTATCTGTGAGAGAGTTTAAGGGCTTGACCCCAGGATCCAAACATTTAGGAACTGCTGCTATAAAAATACCTACCTCCAGCAGCTCAGGTGCGTGGTGTATGCTCTTTGAGAGCCCTTCTGGTAGAAGGGTGGATGTTTTTGAATGTCCCAAACTTAGTTCCTAAATTTTCCCCCTACCTATTTTGATTTTTTTTTTTCCTGAGACTCCTGCTACCAGCATTGGATCCCACTGTAACAGTTCCTCAGTCTCTGTTCCTGCTCACACTTTTTCTGCAGAAATCCCTGACTTCCTGACAGAGGAGGAGTGCAAGCTCATTGTCCATCTGGCAAAGCTAAAGGGACTACAGAAGAGCCAGATCCTACCAACAGAGGACTATGAGGAAGCCATGGAAATGATCGAAATCAGCCAAATGGACATTTTTAATCTGCTGGATCACAATCAGGATGGGCAGCTGCAGCTCAAAGAGGTAGAGTGTGGGACAGACTGGGGAAGGTTTGCTGGAGACCCTCTGGCACATCCCCTCATCAGGTGCTTTCTTGGTTGCTCATGTGCTTGGGTGGGGCCAGACCCCAGGATATACCAATCACAATTTGCTTAATTTTATGCCTCAGAATTTGTGCTGGTCTTCATAATGGAAGTTTCTGGGCAATGTGCAGCAGTTGTCATGCTATTGGGAGTCCTTGGCAGGACATGTGTGTTTTGAATATGATGGATAAAATGTTCCTGTGCTGTGGGTTGTTGCCTCTTGCTGTGTGTCCTGGGAAGTGAGTTTGTCACGTAGGCCCTGCTTTGTGCAGCTTGTGGGGAACTTACTGTGTGAATTCACAAGCCCCAGCAAAGCCACCCCTATTGATGAGACGAGGGGAATAATAATCTCTTGTCCACAGCTCTTCAGCACCCTTGCCCTGTATGGCAGGGTGCACCAGGGCAAGTACTGACAGTTCAAGTGTGTCCCTCAACAGGCTCCCATTTCAGGTGAAACTGGGAGTCTGAACCATCCTGTGCACCATGAGTGCTGTGGAGTATGGGCAGCTGTGCCAGTGACAGCCCAGGGCAAGGCTTCTTTCCCTGGAGGTCAGAGCCTGCTGAGAGCTGTTCAGGCTTCTGCATCTCTCTGTACATGTTGAAGGGAAGAATTCTGTTGCAAGCCCTTACCTTGGACAGGTAAAAGCATTCATTCATCAATATCAGTATTATCATCAATAGCTTTACTTTCCCTTCAAGAGAAAGCTGTGCTCTCATTTGCCGTGACCTAAACTGGAAATAACAGCACTCATCAGCAACACTCTGTGTGTGGCTGCCAGATGATTCTCACTGCAATCATCTTTCTGCAGAAATGGGCTGATGCCTGTGTGGCTGATGTGCTGTGGAGGAGATCGCACCAGACCTCATGCAGGGATTCTCAGGAGTGCAAGAAACCAGTGGGTTTTTTTTGATCCATTTATGAATTTCAGGTGTTGACCCATACCCGGCTTGGAAATGGCAGGTGGATGACCCCTGAGAACATCCGGGAGATGTACACAGCGGTCAAAGCTGATCCTGATGGGAATGGTAAGAGCAGCTCCATGGGAATCCCTTCACCCTCAGCACCTTGGATGCCTTGCACAGCCATATGGGGGAGAGCAAGAGCTATGTCCCTGCCCAGGCCTTCTTCTCTAGCTGAATTTTTGGAAGGGAAGTAGCGCTGCCCTAGACACCTTCTCAGGGAAGTAAATGCAGGGTAAACCTCTTACTGCAGCGTTCCTGCTCCTACATCCTACATCACCAATCTAGCAGCTAATTGGTCCCACTGCCTGGGCTTGGATCTTGCTGGAGCAGGACCAGACCACAGCTCTGCACTCCCTTTCCCCTGTCAGACCTGCCTTGGTTCATGCCCTGCTGTAACAGGATCTTAGGATCTTCTGACTACAGACCTCCTGTTACCTGGGATGCAGGTGTACAGACACACATTGCATGCCCCCCTGTTTTCAGGGAGACTTTTGCAGCAGGCCAGAGGCTCGTGTCACTGTGAGGGGAGAGTGGAATAAGTTGAGGTGGGGTGATCTTGTCTGTCAGCCTTTGGCGCTGACCCCCATCTCTGCCACTGCAGCCTCTCTGTATTCCATGAGGCCACTTCTGCCCCTCCTGCCCCGGTCTACCAAGGGCTCCTGCTGGTCCGGACATACACTCTAACCTCTGCTGCTCTAATTAGAGTGGCCTCAATTAAGCAACACTCCATTTCCTAATCAAATTAAGTCTCTTCCAGTGACCTGGCATTGAGAGCTGCCCAGGAGGAGCTGCTTTGGAGTTGAAGCAGTAGCAGTGTGAATGCATAAATATCCGGAGGGCACCCTGTGCAACTCTCCTCCAGGCTGGTGGCATTCTTGGCAGGGTTATGACTGAGTCCTCAGTGGCTTTTCCACCATTCTGGACATTAACAAATGAAAGTCTCTGTCTTGCAGCCTGTTAAAGGGCTGTTGGCAAGAACTTGCTTCCAGAGTGCTGCTTCCCTCTGTTGTTAGATTGGTACATGACACTGAGAGACCAGGTCACAACCTGGATGTGGCACTGTGTCATCAAAGACTGTGGGGAGTAAGGGGAAGTGTGGACAGAGAGACACAAGGAATAATAACAATGGATCATTTGGTCATGACCTGAGGACATAGCACCTGAGGAAGTGTCCCTGGCTGACCCTTGTGGCTGGTCCTTCCTCCTGCCAGGAGTGCTCATGCCCAGGGAGCAGAGCTGGCACCCAGCAGCACTGGGTTTGCTGCCTGAGCGAGCTCCTCTTCCAGCCCATGGTGTGTGCAGGGCAGCCCAGGGCAGTGCACTGCATGCTGCTATCAGGGACCTGTGCAAGGCTTCCCTTCTCCAGAAAGAGGAAAAACAAATGTGAGGATTTTCCTGAAGCTGACAAAGGCAAGAGTCCACTCCTTGCTGATTCCAGTTGAGTGCAAACAAGAAATACCTGTTTTAGGAGAAACTGTTTTATACCTCTTGTTTTTCTGTTATTTCTATTTACGCAAGACCATACTGTCATGTATTCCTCATTTATGTTTTGTAGTTACACAAATGCATGAGAATGTACTGCTTGTTTTGGGTTTGGCTTTTTCTTAATTACCCTGCAAGGTCATATAGAAGATGTGGTCGGAGGTCGTGCTCTGTCCTTAAACATGTTGATTTAAATATCTACAAAGCCTCAAGACATTGAGTAGCACAGACTTTCTTGTGCATATCAGAACTGTAGTGTCTATTTCTCTCTTTTGATATATCGATTTGTGTGTTTCAGGAACTTTTTAAAGTTTAAAATGGTGTTTTGCTTGTCCCAGTTCTGACACTGCACAATTCACTGTCAGGTTGCTCTGTGTCCTCTGCTGCAGGCGAGAGCATTGCAGGAGCCCATGATCATGGGCAGAAGGGGCACTGCCTGTGGTGTGGTGGACACAGTGGACCCTGACTGGGGTCTGTGTGAGGAGGAATGCAGTTTCTTCAGTGCCCTCAGCTGGTGTTTCTCTGAGTACAGGATGCAAGAACTATTCCCTGCACCAGAGTGAGGTGGCTTTTCTCTGTTCCCATAGGTGTGCTAAGTTTGGAGGAGTTCAAGCAGTTGAATATCCGTGATTTCCACAAGTACATGGGAAACCAGAAAGTGAAGATGAGTGACTTGGTGCGCAACAGCCAGCACACCTGGCTGTACCAGGGCGAGGGGGCACACCAGGTCATGAGAGCCATTCGGCAAAGGTAAGGGCCAGGGAGCTGAGGGGAGGCTGGGTTTGGTAGGCACAAACATCACCTGTGTGCTGGGAGAGGCAGTGGCAGACTTGCTAATATTCACACTTCCTAGTTGTGTGAAAAGTCCTTGGGGTATAAAGAGCAATGAACACATATACAAAATGGAGAGAGGAGGTTTTCATTAGAAGAAGAATTTGCATTGTCTGTGGAAAGGGAAAAAGAAAAATCGAGCCTTTCAGCATCTCCATTCACTTTTGGGAACAGCCCTATAAAACCAGGAAGATTTGGCAGTATATGAAATCATTCATTCTAATTAGTAACTGAGCTTACTGGGAGAAACTGCCCGTTTCCAATGCTGTCTGGGTGCCAGCAGTTACTGTCATTTGCTTTAGTTACTCATGCATTTCACTGAATTTTGTCTTTGCTGTTCAGAGCTGACTTTTTAAAAAGCACGACTTCACCTTAAATTAATCAAGTTAGTTTAATCCTCCAAGTACACATATTGTAGGGCAGCTCATGGCAGATGGGAAAACATCTTACCTTTCCCTTCATCTCAGATTTGGTACTGGGAAGAGCTGAAGCCCAGCATGAAAGCTAAATCACGTAGTGAGTTTCAGATAATTGGCTGGAGACTCGCTTGTTCTTGTGGTGCTGGTCCTCACCCAGAACGTGGGTGGGTAAAATCTGTCCTGAGGCCTGAAAAACAGCTGTTGGCCACCCCTTTTCTTCAGTGCATTTCAGTGGGAAAATGGGGTCACATATTGCCTTGATTAGAGCAGACTGTGGCTGCCCCTTCTCTGTGCCAGCTAGCCAGCACACACAGGCATACTCTGCAGCTCTGCAGCTGGCCACTGTCAGGAGGAGGTGAAGACACAGCCCTGAAGGAGGCTGTTAGTCCTGCCTGGGACCAGGCAGCGCCTGCAGGGGCTTTGCTGTCCTACCCAGGTGCCACATGCTCCTTGCACCTGCCCCAAGGGCTTCACCGGTCCAGATTCTCAGAGCTCTGAGTGTTCTTTGGCAGGTCTCAAGACGTACCTGCTTGCCTTGGGGATGATCTCAGATGTAGCAGTGGAAAAATCCCAGAGCAGGAGGGCTCCGGTCTCCTTGATCACTTCCAGTGCCCCTCTGCCCTGGGGGAGGCTGCTGAAAAGGCAACAGGGAAAGGTGAGTTAGGTGACAAGACTGTTCCTAGAGCTAGTCTCTCGTTCACTCTCAGCAGGGGTCCTGTGCTTTACTAACTGTCCCTGAGGTCTGTAGGTGGTGTGCAGGAGTCCAGAGAAGTGATGAGATGGCACATGAAGGCTCCAGGGACATGCACAGAAGGGATCTTGCTGAGCAAGCAAAGGCTTCCTGAGAGCAGTCCTGCTAGAGATGCTTTCTTCAGTTTTGTTTTGGTTTTTTTTTTAACCTTGATGAGGGTTTTCTGAGCCGATGGTGATGGTACAACAGATGAGTGAGGACCTGGTTGTCTCTTGGCATGCTCGCTGCAGCCCATCCGTCTCTCCGGTCTTTTGGGGAAGGGGGTTCTCTTTCTCTGGGTTTATGCACTGCTTGGGAGTAGTGGCTGACAAGGGTGAGGATGGCTTCCCACTCACCTGCTCTGCTCTTCCCCAGGGTAATGCGCCTCACTCGCTTGCCCCCCGAGATTGTGGAGCACAGCGAGCCCCTCCAGGTTGTGCGGTACGACCAAGGAGGGCACTACCACGCCCACATGGACAGCGGCCCCGTGTTCCCTGAGACTGCCTGCAGCCACACGAAGCTTGTTGCCAATGAAAGCGCTCCCTTTGAGACCTCCTGCCGGTAAGCTCTGCCCTGAACACGTTAGACTAGGAGTGTGAAGAGCCATTTTGCCTGGGACTCAGTGCTCAGGCTGTGGGCTCACAAACCAGCTCAGGACATCAGAGGCATGAAGGGGTTTTAAAGGGGAGGTGGGCAAATCCTGTGGGTCCACGCACGGAAGGCGCAGTGGATGGGTCTGCCCCTGCAGAGCCTACAAGCACACTCATTACTCTGGGTAGGGGTTTCTTTGTTGTCCTCGTGTTACTCTTGGAGGAAAGCTGATGGTGTAAATCATGTGCCATGTGACATCTTGGAGGAGCCCCTGTATTTATGGTGGAGCGACAGGGCATGGGGAGCCCCTGTGTATCTCCTCCTGCTCCAGATGTGTCTCCTGACAGTCTCTGTCTTGCAGGTATGTGACCGTGCTGTTCTACCTGAACAATGTGACTGGGGGAGGTGAAACAGTCTTTCCTATCGCTGATAACAGGACGTACGAAGAGATGGTAAATGAACCTCGCCTATGTGTTACCCCTGGGGATTCTGAGTCCCTCTTTGAATGTCTTTATTCATTGTGCCTGCAGAAGGGGTCTGGTGTATTAGGTTGGTGTGCATTAGCATTTGTAGCTCTGACAGCTTAGCTCCCCCTGCTCAGAGGTGTGAGGTGTCAGGCAAAGTGTTAAGAAATGGCAGCTGCTCAGAAACAGGTTATGAACTTCCTGGGGCCTGAAACTGTCTGCTCCAGGTGGGTTATGAAAGCTCCTGCATCAACTTTAAGCCAACCTGTGGAGCACTCAGGCAAGGGTGAGGAGCAGGGGCAATCCAGTGCATGTGCCTTGTTCCAGCCCTGTTTGTGACATTTTCCCTGTGTTTTCTCTCCAGTCTTTGATCCAGAACGACATTGACCTGCGAGATACTCGGAAAAACTGTGACAAGGGCAATTTGCGAGTGAAACCTCAGCAAGGCACTGCTGTCTTCTGGTACAACTACCTGTCAGATGGAGAAGGTACAGGCTCACTTCAAAACTGGGCTCTTGGGAGTGGTGGTACTGCAGTAGGTGACAGCCATCGTCTCCTTGCTGCAGCTGGGAGCTCAAAGAACAACCAAAAAAAGGGTGGTAGCTGCCTGCTAGTGGGAACTGTAGAGTCTTTTTGTCAACAGCTGAGTAGGAGCTTCCTGACTCTGAAAGGCCTTTGTTTACAGGCAGTAGGTCAGTGGCTCCTGATGTCTTTGGGGGACAGGACTAGCTAGCAAACAAAGACCTTGGCTGCACTCACCATCACCAGCTGCCTTCCATCCCACTGTGCAAGCTGAAACTCCTGCTGGAACGGGGTCTGCAATTCAAAATGTGTCACTGATGTGGTGTTGCCCAAAGGGGTGGGGAGGGGAGGTAGACAAAGGCACAGCCATCAGCTCTGCAGCATGAGGACACATGAGCCACCCCATGCCACACTTGGGGCCAATGCCTGCTTTGTAGCTCAGCCGCAGCCCTGTGATGTGTCCTTGGGGCTGTTTTTGTCACGAAGCACAGTGCAGTTTTCCCTGACAGGCTGGGAATTAACATGAATCTTCAAGGCTGCTGGTGAGTATGGCTCCAGAGGGTTTCCATGGCAGATTTTGAGCTTTGGTGGGAGAAAAGAGTGTAGCGTCTCTGGTCCCCTGAGAGCAGCCCGTTTCCCTCTCTAGAAAATCCACAGAGGAAGTCACAAGACCAGTGTTTGGACTCTTGGGTGACAATACCAAGAACTGTCGCTCTCCTGTTAGAAGAGCCCTGTTGTGTTTTTATGAGCAATTTTTTCCTAAATGGAAAGTGGCTGCTGATGCAAGTGTGCCACAGAAAAACAATAGGATCGTTGTAAACAGGTTATTTAGAACTGCTGAAATGCAATCTCTAGAATGGCTGCAAGCCTCTGGCTTCCACGGGCATTCTAGTGTACCCATCTCTTCTGTGCTAGCCTTCCTTTTTCCAAAAGAGCTGAGAAAAACAGGCTGTGATCTGGATTGTGAGAGCCACTTGTGCTGAGTAGAGATGGAGGCAGTGGGCATTTTGCACTCAGGGAGTCTGCCCTGATGAACTCCTTATAGGCACTAGGGTGAGATGGCACTAAGATGGAGGGTTGCCAGGAAAAGTAACTGCTGGGAGATGTATCTGAGCTCAAATCCAAGCAGGTAGTGCAGGCAGGAGAGATGGCATTGGTGTTCGCTGGCCATGTGTCCCTGTGTGGTCCCAGCTGTGCTGCCCTCCTATGCCACCGTCTAACGGGGCTCTGCTCCACAGGCTGGGTGGGGGAGCTGGACGACTTCGCTCTGCACGGGGGCTGCCTGGTCACCCAAGGCACCAAGTGGATCGCCAACAACTGGATCAACGTGGACCCCAACCGGCGGCGGCAGCAGCAGTTCCAGCAGGAGATGGAGCGCGTTGCGGGGTCAGCGGCGGGGGCCGGAGCCCCGGGCGAGTGGACGGTGGACAAGGCGTACAGCGGGGTGCACCTGGAGCTGTAGTGGCGGGAGTGCCGCCCGCGTGCGCGCCACCGCTTCCCGCGCGGGCCGAGCGCGCGGCGGGGCCGCGTCGCGCGCCAATAAAGCGTGGAGACACGGGCGCCGCGTGCGCGTGCTCGGGGCGGGGCCGGCCAATGGGCGGGGGCGGGGCGGTGGCACGTGGGACTCGGCCAATGAGCGCCCGGGGGAGCGGCGGCGGGGCCGGTGTGGCTAAGATGGAGTCGGTGGCTCTGGTGGCGCCGGTGACAGCGCTGGAGTTCGTGGGGGACGCGCTGCTGGCGGGTGAGCGCTTGCACCAGAACGGGAGGGGGGGCGGCGGGGCCGGCGGCGGCGGCTGACGCGGTGTCCCGCAGGTACAGGCCCGGAGGTGGTGGCGTTCCGGCTGAGCGGCGGCGGGCCGGCGGCGGCGGCGGGCCGGCGGAGCGTGCTGCGTGAGGCCACCGTGCAGGGGCTGCGGGCCGAGCCGGGGCCCGGGCCGGCGGCGCGAGTAGCGGTGTTCGGTGGGCGCTGGCTGGCAGTGCTGGCGGTGCGGCGCGGCGGAGCGGGCGGCGGGCCGCTGCTGGCGGCGTGCGGCGGCGGGGCCGCGCGGGAGCTCCGGGCGCGGGTGTGGGAGGCGCGCTGGGCGGCGGGCAGGCGGCTGGCGCTGGCGCTGGGCGGCGGGACCGTGGCGCTCTACGAGTGGTGGGGCGGCGGGCGCTGGCTGCGGCAGGCGAGCTGTGGCGGGGCCGGGGCGCTGCGCTGCGCCGTGCTGGCGGGGGTCAGCTGGGGGCGGCTGGCGCTGGCGGCCGGCACGGCGACGGGGGACGTGGTGGTGTGGCGGGCGGCGGCGGCGAAGGCCCCGCAGCGTCAGCTGCGCGGGCACCAGGGCGCGGTGCTGGCGCTCTGCTACGCGGCGTCGCGGGGTCTGCTCGCCTCCGCCTCCGAAGACCGCAGCGTGCGGCTGTGGGCCGTGGGCGAGTTGGGCGGCGGGGACGGGGCCGGCGCCTGCCTGCTGGTGTGCTACGGGCACGGGGGGCGAGTGGCCGCCGTGGTGCTGCGGGGGCCGCTCCCGCTCAGCGCCGGGGAGGACGGCGCCTGCCTGGAGTGGGGCGGCGGCGGCGGCGTGCGGCGGGCGCGGCGCGGGCACCGCGGGGCCCTGCGCGCCCTGGCCCTGCGCCCCGCTGGCGGCCGCGTGGCCACGGGCGGCGACGACGGCGGCGTCCGACTCTGGCAGCCCCGGCGGGAGGCCGCGGAGGCGGTCCCCGCTGTTGCGGCGCTGGGGTCCCGGGAGCGTCCGCGGGCCGTGCTGCTAGCGGGGCCGCGGCGGGTGCTGGTGCTGGGCGAGGCGGGCGGGCTGGCGGCATTCGAGGTGGCTCAGGGGCGCTGGACGCCGGTGCTGCACCCCGCCGCCAGCGGGCCCCGCGCCCTGCTGGCGGCCACCGCGCTGGACGGATGGGACGAGACGCTCTGCGCCGTGGCCGGCGGCGACGGGCGCCTCCTCCTTTTCGCCTTGAGCCGCCCCGGTGCCGCCGCCAAGCTCACGCTGTTCGAGGGGGCCGTGCACGGGCTGAGCTGGGCCCCCCGTCCCGGGCTGTCCCCCGATACCGCTGGTGCTCTCCTGGCCTCCGGTCCCGGCGGGGAGATGCTCTGGTTGGATGTCACCCACCGCCCCGGGCAGGCCCCCTGGGTGCAGCTCATGGGTCGGTACCTGCTGCCCCCCTGCAAGCAGCGCTGGCACACCTGTGCTGCCTTCTTGCCCCAGAAAGGGCTCCTGGTCTGTGGGGACCGCCGGGGCTCCCTCCTCCTCTTCTCTTGCAGCAGCTCCTTGGAGCGGGCTGCAGAAAGCACCAGCATTGTCAATGGTGGCACTGACCCCGTTGTTGAGGACTCCAGCAATGAGTTGGAGCCCTCTTGTTTGTTGCACAAAGGGGCTCTTCCTCTTGAGTCTCCACTGTCAGTGCTCTTTGGACTCCACGGGAAGACAGGAGTTACCTCAGTGACCATCCACAGGGGCTACATTTACAGCACGGGCCGGGATGGTGTCTACCGCCAGCTCCGCCTGCGGGACCAGCAGCTGGAGGTCCTGCAGAAGCACAGGCCCTGCAAAGGGCTGCAATGGATTGAGGAGCTGCACTTCACCTCGGATGGGGACCTGCTTGTGCTGGGCTTTCACGCTGACAACTTCGTGGTGTGGAGCAGCAGGACTGGCGAGAACATCCACTGCATCCCCTGCGGGGGCGGGCACCGCTCCTGGAGCTACTGCAGCAGCCCCTTGGCCGAGGTGTTTGCCTTTATCAAGTCTGGGGATGTGATGCTGTACCACCGTGAGGCCGAGCCCCGCGAGCAGCAAGTGCTGCTGCCATCCCTGCACGGGCGGGAGATCACCTGCGTGCGGCGCCTGGGGGCAGTGCAGGTGCCTGGCCGTGCCACCATTAACGTGTTTGTCACCGGCAGTGAGGACACCACGGCCTGTGTCCTGGTGCTCAGTGAGAACTCTCGGGCAGCTGTGCCCCTTGCCCGCCTCAGTGACCACATTTCCAGTGTGAGGACGTTGGCATTTGCCATGGGACCTGGAGATGAGAGCTTTGGTGATGAGGGCTTGTCTGCCCTGCTCTTCTCTGCAGGCGGCCGTGCACAGATTGAGTGCTACAGGCTGCTGTGCACTGGGGACACAGCGACTGAGAGTGCTGTGGCCTGCCAGGTCATCCACGTGGCTTCCCACCGGCTGGACAAGCACTGGGAACAGAAGAAGAACAGGCACAAACTTGTCAAGATGGACCCAGAGACAAGGTGATGATCAGGGACTGCCCAAGGCAGAACTAGTAGTGATCACAGTGTGGGAGGGTGTTGGGCATTGCACAGGCCTCCACTGGAATACCTGCTCTGTACAGCTGCAGGTTCAGCTGAGACAGAGAGGGCCAATGTGGCTTCATTTGTGATTCCTGGCGTGATTCCTGGCCTGTGGGCCAGTGCCCTGTGGGCCTCAAGGGGCTTTTGGTGCTAGGGAAAGGCTCAGGGCTACTCTCCTGGGCCAGCCCCACAGAGGTGTTGGTGAATGTTGTGTCTTTGCTGTAGGTACATGTCCCTGTCAGTTGTGCCTGGGACGAGCACCAAGCAGTTGCCAACACCCTGGAAATTCCTGGCTGCTGCCTGCAGTGATGCATCAGTCCGGTGAGGAGCCATCATGGGGCCTGACAGGGAGAATGGAACCGGTGATGGCAGCAGAGCAGGCTCAAAACAAGAGGCTGCTGCTATGGGACGTGGCCTCCTCTGAACTGGCCATAAGACAGTGCATGGTGGGAAATGGGGCAGTGGAGCCACAAGCTCCTACTCTCCCACAGCCAACTGCTCTCTGCTCCATTACAGGATCTTTGGGCTGCTGGAGGCTGCTCGGAAGTTGGTGCTGGTGGCAGAATCATTTCACCACCAGCGCTGTGTGCTGAAGGTGGAAGCGTTCCTGCATACATGGGCAGGAGGGGAGAGGTGAGCCCCGAATGCTGGGCTGCAGTCGATGGGCTCTGGAGAGAAATGTCTGTCCTTGAAGGGATGGCAGCTCAGCAGGCAGAGGGAAGGGAGAAGTTAATCCCTGGGGGCTGTTCTGCCACTTCCACAGATATCAGTGGGGACCCTCAGGGCTGCAGCCAGAGACTCCCTCTACATTCCTGTTCTAGGAGGCACCTCCTGTGCAGTGCAGCCACTGATGGCAGCATTGCCTTTTGGGACATCACCGGCCCCATCATGGATGCAGCAGATGCCCTGCACCAAGCAGAGGGAGAGATGCAGCCCTTGGGTGAGTGCTGCTGCCCCACAGCTCTTCTGCTCCCTCTGACCAAGGTGAGCGTTGCTCTCCTGACCGAGCCTGTCTACCCAGGCCTGGGCGCCCCGCTGGTCACCATCATGGCCCACAGCTGTGGCGTGAACAGCCTTCACATCCGTGAGACACCCGAGGGACAGTACCTGGTGGCCAGTGGCAGTGATGATGGCTCCATCCATGTCTGCCTGCTGGAGGTATCCCTGGGCAGGGATGAGGCCATGGCAGGAAGCTGCCTGCAGGTCCTGGAGCGGGTGTCCAGGCCCTGTGCCCACGCTGCCCACGTGACGGGGATCCGGGTGCTGCGGCCAGACCTGCTGCTCTCCGCCTCAGTGGACCAGCGCCTGACACTGTGGAACTGCAGCCAAAGCGGGCTGGTGCCCCTCAGCACCACCTTCTTCCATGTGCCTGACCTAGCCGAGCTGGACTGC
Source organism: Taeniopygia guttata (assembly GCF_048771995.1). Classification (NCBI taxonomy): domain Eukaryota; kingdom Metazoa; phylum Chordata; class Aves; order Passeriformes; family Estrildidae; genus Taeniopygia; species Taeniopygia guttata. Next base: position 8,782,286 of record NC_133037.1, read on the forward strand.
TGGGAGGTGGTGGATGCTGGGGGTGAGCTGCGGTACTACTGTGTGCTCTGTGGGCAGGGCCTGGAGATGCTGTGCGGCACAGCCTCCTCCAAATCTCCTCCACAAGAGGCTCCTCTCTAATGGGGCAGGTGTGTGACACATCCAGGTCCCTGCCTGCATTTGGAGGGCACCCTACACTTGGGCTTTGCCCATTACTGTGGCCCCTGCCTTTAGGCACATGCCATGGTTGTGGTGCTTGAGGCCAGTGGTCTCTGGGAAGAAGGCAGATGAGATCCATCCTGGACAAGCCTGGGCCTTCCCCATGAAGTAAGGAAGTGGGGCTATTACTCCTCGCTGCCCAAGAGCAGCTCTTCCTCTGCAAGGTGTGAAGGACGCATGTCAGCTTTCCAGTCTTGGCGTCAGAGAAGAACCTTGCTTGGGTGGGCACTGAGGACATGGCCCAGCCCTGGGAGCTTGAGAGCAGCAGAAGGCCTGGAAGGGTCAGGGATGGGTGTGACACGCGGTGGGCTGCAGCCTTGTGTGTCCACGGACAGCACTTTGGGACAGTCCTGACCCAGCAGTGGTGAGGATGGTGCTGATATGCACAGGGACACTGATCATCCACAGCAGCACTCTGTGGCTGGGGGTGTTGCTGGGCTGCCCACAAATACCACCCCCCTCAGGCCAAGTGGGTTTTTCCTGCATAGCAGCAGACCCAGGATAGTCAGACCAAAGGAAGGAAGGAACGAAAGAAGGACAAACAACCCTGAGGTCAGACACGTAGAGGGTTTGTCCAGCAACAAGTGTATTGGACCCCAGTACTGGGGCCTGGCTCAGAGCCCAACAGGAGTCTGGAGCCTCAGGAGCTCCCTGCCAGCACGGAGCACCTTTCAATAAAGTTTTGAGAGAAGTGAAGTTGGCATTTGTCTTTGTGGTGACTGGTCCCTGCTGCCACTTCCCCAGCACTCCCAGCTCAGCTTCTGGGGTGCCACAGGAGCCCTTCTCCCTTCTGCTGGTGTGGATGTGAAGGGCTATCCATGTCCCACACTGGACACAGCTACACAGAGCACAGACCAATCCCCAAACACCATGGACCATGGGAAGGGAAGCACCTCCATGGGGCTGAATTGTGCCTTGCCTGCCACCAGAGCAGCCAGGACAGTGTGCCCTGTTCTGCCCCCGCAACATGTGGTGTGTAGGTGACTGTCACACCATGGTACAGCTCTTCAGGGGTGGCTTAGATCTGGCTGAGGGGAGGGAGGTGTAGGGTTGCCAGTGCGCTGTGGAACACATCCCTCACTGCTCCCAGCAGCTGGAGGCGAGCAAACATCTGGTCAAAGAGATGAGGGACCGGCTCCTGCAGGGAGAAAGGAGAAAGCCTCTACAAGGCTGCTGCCTGTGCATCATTGGAGGATGGGACAGGGGACCATCACACTCCTGGCACCATTCCCCCCAAGAGCACTGCAGCCCCAAAAGGACTGCAGGGCCACAAGGCTGTAGGCTGGGACACCTAACTCACCCCCAGGATGTGCACCCGGTTGTAGTAGGAGCTGAAATCCATGCTGAGCTGGATCAGGAACTTGCACACCTACAAGGCAGAGACATTCTCAGGGCACAGTGAATTCTGGCTGGTCTTGTGCCCTCGCCCACCCCAAGCACATCAGGAATTGCCCCATGGGCATTGCCATCTATTCTCTCAGCACTGTCCCTGTGTTGCTCACTGATGGGCAGCACCTGCTGGCATGGAGCTTTGCCCTGGGCTGGGACTGCTGGAGCAGCATCCATGGATGCTATGGCACATGGCACTTACTGCCTCTGTGTTGGCAGTGATCCGGATCCCCTTGGAGGACATGGGCAGCTGTGCTGCCTGCTGCAGGACTTCAGGGAAGGGCAGGAGATAGTTGAAGAGCAGGAGCCATTCACCCTGTGAAGGCATTACATGTCTAAGTGTCAGGTCCTCCTGGGTCAGTAGCATCCATTACCAGAGCTGAGGATGCACAGGTCCCCCCATTCCTCATCTCAGCACTCACCTCTTCTCGGAGGCAGGAGAAGTTCAGTTCAGACACTGGTGGCAGAGGTGGATATGTGCCTGGAAAGCAGGGAGACTGTTGTGCCCAAAGAAGCCCCTGTGGCTCCAGAAGTGGCTGTAGGGAGAGGGTGGTGGGGCTGGTGCTCACCCCGCTCCACAGCCCGCTGGAAGGTGTTGAAGAGCGTGGCCAGTCGTGCACAGTTGTACATCACAAAGGCACCGCTCTTTGTTCCCTTTGTGGAGATGCTGTTGTTCTCCAGGTCCAGGGTGATCTGAGGGCAGGGAGAAGTCACAGTCCAGGCTGCTCAGCACAGATCCACTCCGCTGTTCTCACAGCCTGCCAGCCCTGGCTCCATGCAAGCCGCTGTCCTACCTGACTCCGGTGAGCAGTGCTCAGCATCTCAAACCTGATGGCAGCCACTGTCAGGGTATCAATCACCTCTGTCCAGGCCTCGTCTGTGGAGAATGTAGGTGCCATCATGCACAGCCTGCTCCATTCCCATGTACTGATATCCCTAGCACCCAGGCAGGACACGCCTGCCAGGACCAGGTAGTGGTTGAGGACCACCACACCGCTGGCCCTGGCTCCCATCAGGAGTTGCTCTGTGCCAGTGCCCTGGATGTTCTGATGCCTTCCCAAAGCAAGGGCAACACCTGGCTTGATCCTGGAGGGGAGAAGGAGCACCCTGCAGGTGCAGCCCCCCTGCCTGTGGACTCATGGGATCAATGAAGTGGGATGGAGCAGCATCCATGCATGGGGCCCCAGCTCTCACCTTGTGCAAGCTCCCCATACTTTATCACGGAGGCTTCATACATCTGGTGCTTCCGGAGCCTGGGTGAAAAAGAGCCACCTGCTGTGGGCTGAGCTGGCCCACAGGGAGCCTTAGCAGGAGAGAAAGCAGCAGGTGCCTTGTACACCAGCTTACTGGAAGTACTGGTCTGCCCCAATGGGTGATGAGGGGTTGGTCACCTTCACTGGCCCACAGACAAGGTGTTTCTGAAAGACAGAGAGGCTGAGGCTGGGAACTGAGTGAAATCCAGCCCTGTTCTAAATCTAGTCATGAGCCAAGGATGGATGCTGGGGGCCACACTGAGAAGGATCAGAGGTTGCTCTTGCCCACCTGCAAAGCTGTGTGGGCTCCTTGATCCAAAATCCTCCAGAGCACATCCAGCTGCTGCTGCTGGAATTCCTCCTCACAGTTCACCACGTGCACGATGCTGCAGCAACTGCTCTGGCCTTTGGCCTGCAGCAGAGCACAACAAGGAGCTCAAACCTATTGCCTGGCAGAAGGGAAGGACACTTGGGAAGCGAGAGGAAAGCAGTGCTATGGGGTAACTCACTGGGCACTGCAGAACAGCTTCCTGCAGCTCAGCCAAGGACCGCAGTGTCCTCTCTGTCACTAAAAGAAGGAGGGACACAAAATGGGACATGGGGTTCTCCACCCCCCACTATTGGGTCTGCCCCAGGCTCAAACCAGACTGAAGGGGAACAAGAAGTGAAAGCCATTTGTATCCGCCACCCCACCTTATTTTTTGTAAAAACACCTGAAAGGAAACAGGCCTTTTTGCACCCATTCTACCCCCACTGCCACACCCGAGCTGTTGTACATGCGAAGCTCACCGAGAAGCACATCTAGATTGGGGTCGTAGCCCAACAAGCCCTGCTGCTCCACGAAGCTCTTCAGGTGCACCTTACAGATGACACCCTCGGCTGTGCCCGGCCCCTGCTCACAGGCTGCGGCACAGGGGCACCGGCCCAGCACCGCCTTCAAGGCCGAGATAGCATCAGTGAGGGACGAGCCAGCGGAGCCGGAGGGCCAAGAGATGCGGAGTTGCCGCAGGACGTCCCAGCTCCCCTCCTCGCTGAGCGCAGGGACCAGGCGGACGTGGACCCTGTGAGAGAGGGCGAGGCAGGCGCTGGTAGCGGCGGGCGCTGCGGTGAGGGGCCGGGAAGGCCGGGAGCAGGCGGGATCAGGCACTCACCCCTGGGCGCGCAGCAGCTGGGCCAGGTGGTCGGCCAGCAGGACGGAGCGCAGGTGGCGGGGCCGCGGGGCGCCGGGGCCGCGCAGTGCCGGGCAGTGCAGCACCACGCAGCCCGCCCGCGCCCCCGCCGCGGGAGGGGCCGGGCCGGGCAGCGGCCCCAGCAGGCGCTGGAAGGCCTCGGGGCGCCGCACCTGCACCGCCAGCCCCGCCGGCGTCTGCCGGCACCCCCGCAGCGGCAGCACCGCCGGGCCCCGCAGCGACAGCACCGCCGACACGGCCTCGGGGGGCACCTGCGGGCGGAGGGCGGGGAGGGGTCCGGGCTGCACGGGCACAGGGCAGAGGCATCCCCGGCCCCATCCAAGAGCTCCCGCAAATCCCCGCTCCCGAGCCAGCCCTGCCCGCGCCGCCGCGGCCTACCTGCCCGCCGGGAAAGGCGGCGCTCAGCGCGGCCCGCGGCGCCAGGAAATCCCGGTGGCGCAGGTTGCGGGCGCCGCTCTCCTTCACCCAGAGCGCGGCGGGCCGCCCCAGGGCCCCGTTCAGCGCCCGCAGCGTCGCCGCCACCCCCGGGCGGCCCTCGGCCATCTCCTCGCCCATCGCGGCACCGGAGGTGACGTCCCGCCTCGCCCAGGAGGCCGCCATGTTGCGCGCGGCGCGCGGCGCTCCCCGGCGGCCATCTTGGTCACGGGCGCGCGGCCGGGCAGGGCGGCCATCTTGGGGGACGGCGCGGAGCCACCATGGTGGGTGTGGCGGGCAGCGGCGCCGCCATGGCGGGTGTGTCAGGGCAGCGCCACAGGGCTGCAAACAGGCACCCCGCATGGCCCCAGAGGGTGTCAGTCCGCTCAGCCTCACCCAGCGGGGCCATGGTGTCATCCTCAGGTGTGCAGGAGTGGTATCCCCTCCTCTCCAAAACTGGGGAGCGCAGACCTAAAACCCTGAGGAACAGAGCAGGAGCCAGAGGCCGTGCCGGGGTCAGGGAGGACTGGGCAGAACCGGGCTGCCCGGGGCAGGGAGTGCAGCGCAGCCCTGGGCATGGCCCACCACCCTGAACTGTGGTGGGAAGGGAGCTCTGGATGGGCTGGAGTGTGTGAGGCAGACCACAGCTGTGAGCATGGTGTCACTTGGCAGACCCTGACTGGCCAGTCCAGCCTGTCCACCATGAGCCCCAGGGCTTGGCTGGACTCGGACACAACGGCTGAGGAACAGCAGCAGCAGCCATGTGCCTGGCATGGGCTCTGCCCGGCACAGCGATGAGCAGCTGCGGGTGCACACCCTGCAATGTTCTCCATGCCTGCCCCAGTGGGCTGCTCTCCTGTCCAGCACATGAGCAGTGTCCCGCTTATCAGCCCTAGGAAGAAGGAAGTGGAAGCGATTAGATCACGCCATCGTGGTCTTGATTACATCTGCAGAGCTGAGCTGCTCCACAGCAATGGTTCGAGCACGGATCTGACAGAAAGCTCACACTGCTGGCCAGCTCCCTGACAAGTGCGCCAGTGGCTGCTGAACTGGGCACAGGGCAAGGGCCCAGCACACCCCCAGCCCCAGGGCACCAAGCCTGATTGACAGGGAGCAGGAAGCACCAAACCCCACCACAACACGGAGCTAGGGACGTCCCTTTCTACCCTGCCCTTCCTGCCCTCCCCGTTAAGGCAGATGGGGGGGGTGGGGGAAAGGAAGGAGCTCTGCCCGCAGGGCCCAAACCGGTTCCTCCAGGGCTTGTGTGCATGGGGGAAAAGGGGGGCGGGAGCAGGGCAAGGGCAGATCCTGCTGCATGGGCTCTTCCAGGAATGCAACAACTGGCTTTGGGGCTCCTCAGGGAGCTGTGGAGCCCCAGGGCTGCAGCCCACAGCCAGTGAGAATCTGCAGCCCCAGGGCTGGAGTGAGAACATGTCCCCCAGCCATGCCATGGTGGGGTGCTCCCTGCACCACCCACAGCCAAGAGGTGATCTGAGAATTGCTGCTCACACCAGACCAACTGCTGACTGTCCGCAGGGCAGGAGCTGCCCAGAACCCCTGCCTGGCCAGAGGGACTTGCTGCACCTTTTGTCACTACTCAAGGTGGGTCCAGGCTGGATCTGTCCACATCCCCAGTGTCCCTGCAGGCTGCCCACGTGGGCCCTGGCAGCGCAGTGGTCTGGGGAGGGCTCTCGGAGGCGCCGAAAGAGCTTTGGAAAGACACGACATCCCCGATGGCTCTCTGGCTGCTGGCTCAGCGGGAGTGATCGTGTCATTCCAAAGCCATCTCTCTCCAGGGGCTGGATCCTGCCCACCCCTGCAGGCACTGCGGTGCTGCGAGGGCCGGCATGGGCAGGAAGTTTGGCAGTACCACATAGCCTGCACCAGCGTGGTGCAGGGGACCACAGCCACCCTGTGGCCAGGGAGCCATGCTCCCCATACTCTCCCAGGAAGCCAGATGCTATTTTTAGCTGTTTGGGGCATATGAAATAAGAGCCTCCTAGCTCGGTGCAGGGGCTGAGCCACGAGGCTGGACACCGGTGATCCTCCATCCTGACACCACCCTTCTTCCAGTGTGGCCCCAGGCGCTGCCCCAGCCCCGGGAGGGGTTGCAGTGGGACAGAGGCTCGGTGGTGGGTAGGGGTGGGGGCGTGTGGGGCGAGGCGGTGGCGGGAGCGCGGGTAACGAAACCCCAGCGCAGCTGGGCACAGCGGGGACAGCTGCTTTTGGGATTCCGTTGCCCGCGCTGGCGCCGCGGAGCGATGGGCACAGGCACCACGGCCATGCCACCCCGACCCTGGGGCAGTCGGTGGGCCAGGAGGGGAGAGGGCGACTTACCGGCGGGGAGCGGGGCGGAGGAGATGCGTGGGAGCCACTGCAGGGCCGTTGTGATCGGGGGTGCCGGCAGAGACCGGGGTTGTGCTGCCGGCTCCCCCCGCGCCGCGGGCCGGGTGCCAATGGGAGGGCGGCACAGCCGAGCCAAAAGGAAACGGCTCCGAACAAAGCCCCGGTGGGGCTGGAGCAACTGGTGCCAGCCCATCAGCCCCCGACGGAGCCCGGAAACACGAGCCGGCCCCGAGGGAGGGCACCTGCCCCGGCACCTGCGCCCAGAGGCGGCACGGCCCGGTCCGGCCCCGCCGCTGCCGGCGCCTCCAGCCCTCCGCCCCGGCGAGGAGCCCTCGGCAACACCATGGGGGAATTCAAACCGCGTGGGGAACCCCACCGGCCCCGTGGGGAGCTCCGCGGTGTTGCCCGGGGATCCCTGGGACCCTGCGCTGGCCAAGGCTGCCGGCTGTGGGAATTCCTGATGCCTCCAGCACGGCACGGTGGCGGGAAATGCTCCGCCGCCACTGCTGGGGAGCTTCCTGGTGGCCCCCGCAACGTCAGGCTACGGCTGGCCCCGGGTGGGTGACACAGGTGGGGGACGCGGGTCCCCTGTCCCAGGGCACTCTGAGCCCGCAGTGCCACCGGCCCCACCGAACGCGGCAGGAGGAGGGCTGAGGGTGCAGCTGGAGGTTCCGGCGGTAGCTCCGGGGGTTCAGCCCCGACTGGCAACAGCCGCCCGCAGTGGGGCACACGGGGAACTGGGGCGCCGTGCCGAGCCTGGGGCAGCCCTGGGGCACCGGCGGGGCCGGGCCAGGAGCGCAGCCGAGACCCGGGCCCGCTCCCTCCCTCCCGGGGAGCCGCCCGCTCCCCTCTCACCTCCGGCCCCGCAGCCTTCGGCATAGCAGCCCGGGCCGGTCCACAGCCCCTCCCGGCGGCGGGGTCGGGGCGGCGGAGTCGGGGAGGCTCCAGCGGGACACCCCGCTCCCGCCGTGCCGCTCCCGCCCTGCCACCGGCCGCTTTCAGTTTCGCTCCGGCGCCCACCTGGGCTCTGCGGGTCGGACGCGCCCGGGCGCGGAGGCAGCGGGTGTGTGAGTGTCGCTGCCCTCCCGTCCCTCAGGACCCCGGGCGGGGCACCCCGAGGGCTCTCCGGGAGCCCCGGTCCGGTCCCGCTCCCCCGGTGGCGCTGTCCCGGCCCCGGCCGCCGGGGGGCGGTAGCGGCGGGGGCGGGGCCGCGCGGCGGTTCCGGCGGGGTCGCGGCCATGGCGGCGCTGCGGCGGCTGGTGCCGGCGGTCGGGCGGGCGGCGGCCAGGTACCGGCACCGGGCTGCCCTGCGGCCGGCACCGGGCTGTCCTGCGGCCGCGGGAGGCGCCTGTAGGATGCCGTAGGGTGTTTGGGAGGCGTCCGTGGGTCCCACGTGTCCCAGCTGCTCACTCTCCCCGCAGAGCGCCGTGCCGGGGTCACCGACTCACTCCGGCGGATGATGAGCTATACCAGCGGACGCGGGTGATGGTGCTGGAGCCGGAGTCCCCCAACATCATGTTCATCGAGGGCTACAGCACCCGCGGCTTCACCATCAGCGGAGACTTGGTGGTGGGGCCCTGCGCCGTCCTGCCCCGCAGCATCCTCCAGTGGAACGTGAGTACCGGGCGGCGGGGCGGGCGCTGCCGGTCGCCCCGCAGCCGGGGCGGTTCCCCTGAGCGCCCGCCGTGTCCCCGCAGGTTGGCTCCCACCGGGACATCTCGCACGAGAGTCTGTCGCTGTTCCGGCTGCTGGAGCCCCAGATCGGTACGCGGGGCGCGGGCTGCCCCCTTCGGGCTCCTGTCGAGGTGGCTGTGCGGGAGCCATCGGTGCCTGCAGCCCCGGCAGGTGTGGGCCGAGGCAGCTCCAGTGCTGCCCTGCCCACCCTTCTCTTGCCCTGCTTGCAGAGATCCTGGTGCTGGGCACAGGGGACAGGGTGGAGCGGCTCCATCCCGCCATGCTGAAGCAGATGCGGGAGTGCGGGATTGCTGTGGAGGTGCAGGACACGGTAAGGGTGAGCACAGGCAGCACCCCATTGAAAAGGAGGGGGTCATGTGCCGTGTGGGGAAGGGCCGAGTCTCCTTTCTGAGGGCCGGAGCTTCACTCACTCCTTTTCTATTCACAGGCGAATGCGTGTGCAACCTTCAACTTCCTAATGAATGAAAGGCGTGTGGTGGCTGCTGGGCTCATCCCCCCGCGGGGCACCTACGGGGTGTAGGCACTGCTGGCCATGCCCATGGGCTGAGTGGTTCTTCCCCTGCCTGCCTGAAGCCCGCGAGGGTCACTGCTCCCAACTGAGAAACGCTCCGTAGTGAACTGATGGCTCTGCACTCAGGAGGGCTGTGAAATACACGGGCTTAGCTCTTTCCTGCAGTCCCTGGCTTCTTGGCCTCCCTGCCAGTCTGGGCTGCAGGCTGTGGGGCACAGCACAAGGCTTTGCTGGCAGCACTGCTCCCACAGCCCTGCCAAGGTCATGCCCCACACCTTGGCAAGAATCCTCACCTGAGGGAGGATGAAGGCTGGTGGGGTGAGCTGTACATCCCCAGGCACATCTGGAGGAAAATACATGTAAATAGAAAGTACAAGAAATTGTGTGCTGGTTAATGCACTGCACATTGAGGCTGTAACAAATTGATGGGACATGTGCTCACCTTGGGCACTGGGATGCCATGTGCCAGCAGCTTCCTGAGCACAGCCAGCACCAGCAACTAGTGTGTCCCAGCTGGTGCTGGCCTGGCTTGGGCTCTCCAGTGGAGCTGTGTACTGCCCCAGCACACATGTCCCTTGGGCAGTGTTGGTCCAAGGGTGCTGCACCCCCTTTCACTGAAGGCTCAAACTCCAGCAGGGGACTTGGAAAGGGTCCCTGTCCTGAACTGGATGGTTCATAATTGGGGATGTCATCCCTGGGGAAGAGAGTACATGTACCTAATGGCAGCCTCATGGCCTGAACTCTGCCACTTTGGCAGGCAAAGGCAGGGGATGCAGCTGCAAGGTTAGGGTGGCTTTGCTTAGCAAGTGTCTTCATGAGTGTGTGATACCAACACCATGACATTATAGTCAAGGCTCTGGTTTTAGTGTATAAATCAAATTTGACATCCCCAAACCACTGATGGTAAACACACTCTTCAGCAGGAGTAATGTGTGGGACACATACAACTGATACAGGTGTGAAATACTTCTGGGCTCCTGGCACAGATAAACTTGCCAAGCCAGGGAAGTTTGCACTGCTCAGGCCTGCAGAAATGCAGACCAGCTCCTTTATAAACTTGTGCCCCTCTCAATGCATTGCCCACCTTCCAGCAAACAATTGCTCTGTTGGAGCCTGGGCAGGTAATCCACAGTGAACAGCCCAAAGGGGTGCAGCCACTGAGCCTGGAGGTGTGGCAACTACAAGAGGTTTAGGGGAAGAATGCAGCGGTTGGACCAGGAATGGGGCCCTGCAGCATCCTGGCTGCTGGCATAGCTGGGTTTGGCAGCTGGCAGCAGGAGATAATGGCAATGTAAAACCATTCACTTTCTTACCCAGCAGTCCAGCCCTTGTTTTCTGCTCTCAGGAAGGATTTTTAAAGAAGCCACACAGTGTTACCCACTCAGCCCTATCTCAGGGCTCTCCCCTCCCTGTTGCCCTTCACATGGACACAGTTCCTTCTGGGATTATCAGCTGCCTCTGACAGTGTGGGAAACAAGGCACAGAGCCAAGGACAGAAAGCAAGGGAGGTAAATAAGGAAGAGGGGCTCCGGGCTGACACCAACTGCACATATTTTCATTTTTTTATTGTAAAACATGGCCAACACGTGCAAGGCTCCAGCCCAGGATCGTGGCTCCTGGGTGGAAGGCGGGCCCCGCGGGTGGTCAGAAAGCAGCCAAGGGACAGCAGGAGCTCCAGGCAGCCCAGAATAATGGCACTTCTGCGGCAAGAGCAGCTCCCGCGCAGAGCGGCGCAGGGCTGAGTGGCACAAGGACAGACACAGATCTCTCAGAAGAGGCGCTTCTCATACCTGCAAGGGAAGCAGCACCACGGAGCCCCTTTACTGACCCACCTCACTGAGAGCAGGGACAAACGTGCAGTATGGAACATATCCTGCCAGCCCAGGGAGGGGAACCCTCAGCACCCTGAAAGCCCACAGCTTGGCTCAGCTGTGTGGTGCCAGGGCAAGCCTATGAATGTCACACCAAGCCTAGGGCATGGCAGCTGAGGTACGGAGTGGCTGTTCCTCACCCCCAACACCCGCCCAGGGTGACAAGGATCCTGCCAGAAGCACTTACGAGTGGAGGCCATGCACCCCTCCTTCAACCTGAGCAGACGTTGTCCTCTTCTCAAATTTCAGCTCTCCCGAGTACATCATGGCTCTGAGGGGGAAGAACATCTATCACAAGCCAGGCAAGAGTCCAGGGAAGACAGTGCTCTGGCACATGCTCAGCTGGAACATCTGGGATGAGGGTCACTGGGTCCTCCAGCTGTGGCCAGAATGGTCTTTCCTGTGCTCTCAAGAACCAGACTGGGTAATGTAATCCCAACATTTTGAGCCCAGCCAGCTGAATATCCCACAAGAGACCACTCCTGTGTCCCTGGGGCTGGCAGATCCATGATGCAGTGCCCACTGGATGAGGGAAGAGAGCTACAGATCATCCAGAACACACCACAGCTTGAGTACAGCTGCACAGGGACTCCAGACAGCAGCACCATGGCCTAACCAGAGCACAGGCATGGGGAAGCACTCACCGGACTTGGGTCAGGCTCTTGGCACCAATATCCTGGCAGGAATGCTGGATCCCAGCAATTAGGTATGGAATGAATTTATGGATAGAGCCCTTGTCTTGCACTGCACCGGAGACCCCCTGGGCCACTTTAATTTTGTCCGTCTCACTGCACGAAAGCACAAATCAAGGGTTATTTGTGAAGCAGAGAAACCCCAAAAGCTTGATCTGCTGCCCCAAAGCACCATCTCTGACCTGAAATACCGATTCTGGCTGCCCAAGTTCTTGTCCATGGCATCTAGGGAGCCCATGCCGCGGTATTTCTTCAGCCTGATGCCATCCGAGAAGAAGTACTCGCCTGGGGCCTCCGTGGTGGCAGCCAGGAGAGAGCCCATCATCACTGCCACGAGATATCACCAGGAACAGCACATCAGCAGCAGTGGCAGTACTGCAAAATCCCTCAGGGTTCCTGGGCACAGCACTGGCTGCAGTCCCCATCCCCCAGCCACCTGCAGGCACAGGCCCTCACACCCAGTGTGATGCCATATGGAAACACCTCCTGGGAGATTCCCTACAGCGGTGCTCACCTGTGGAGGCCCCAAGTGCCAGGGCCTTGGCGATGTGCCCAACCGTCTGGATCCCTCCGTCGGCGATGACAGGGACGCCGAAGCGCCGCGCGTACTCGGACACCTTGTACACCGCCGTGGCCTGGGGGCGGCCGCACGCCAGCACTGCGGGACACAGCACAGGCTCAGCCCCCGCAGCAGCACCTCCCCGTCCCAGCAGGCTCGTGCAGGCTCCCAGCACACACATGCTCCAGCACTCAGAACGCACAAATCCCCGGATGCTCCTTCCCTAGGCTGAATCCAAGAGAAGCAGATGCCTGGGAGATGCCTGCTGAGACGTCCTCACAGCCCTTGGCTCCAAAAAGCTGTGAGTGACCTCGGGACTGGGGTCTTTGATTGGATGCCTGGGATCAGATGAGACTCGTGGGTCAATCCTTGTGCACAGCAGACATGTGGGGAGCTTGGGAAGGAAATAAAGCAAACTCCAAAAGCCCCTCTCCAAAGCATCCCCGGCCTGTAGCCATGTCCCACTGCTAGCTCTCTCCTGGAGCTGCCAGACCCCTTGTCCATGTACCCAGCATCTGTATGATGTGCCTCTTGAATGGAAAGGCAGTTGGCTGGGAGAGAGAGCTCATATGCCTGTATATGCTATAGATATAAATATATCTATACATACAGGTCTGCATATACACACAAACACACATGCAGCAGTGGAAAAGGAAACAGGCAGAATGGTATGTTAATAATTTATGTTCCTGCCCTGCAATGTAGCAAGGGTTCCATCAAGTTTAGCTGCCCCATGAGGAGAGAGTTATTAACTTTGGATGTACTTGTTCTTCGCAGTCGGGAGCAGTTAAAAAGCTTCCCATTATGTGAGGAAAACCAGCACAAGGCAGGTCTTGTAACATGTTTGTCAGCCATAGGCATGCAAGAACACTGAGATAAGCTTCTCTCAGGGAGATGTCCCTTCCCCACCATAACTGGAAGCCTTTTCTTCAGTCATGGTTAGTCCCATAAATTGGGTAAGATTAAGGCCATACAGTATTAGTACTTTGGAGTGTGAACTCCAGGTGTGGTTCAGCCTGCATGGCGGCAGTGCTGGCAGCATGTCCCTGGCAGAGGCCAGGAGGCTACAGTTTCTCTACTCCCAGCACTCAGCAGCAGCTGCTGAGGGAGGGCAGCCAGACTTCAGGCTGAGATTGTCACAGAACTAAATTTAATCAGACCCCAGCGTTCAGCTCAGCCAGCCAGGGAGAGGCTGCCAGTTTTGTTACCAAGGCCCTTAAAGAGATGGTCTTGCAGTTCTGCACTGCTGAAGGCCACAGTACAGCTGAAAAACGCTGCAGTGGAAGAGCTCAGAAATGTTGTTTCTGTGGAGCGAAATACCCATTTCTGAAAGGTTTTGAGTCCAGGGTCTATGGGAGTGTGTCAGACAGTGCAGGGCCTGCAGAAACCTCTCAAGCACAACCACAGAGACCAGCCCTTTGAAGGCACAGCTTGGCGCAGGGCCCCTGGGAGCATCGTGCCTCTCCGAGTGTCCCAGTGCCACAGCCCCGGAGCGCAGCTTCCCAAGCAGGTTCTGAGCACACACACACGTCACACCATCAGGGTAAGGGTTTGTCCCTTTTAGGGTATTGGCAAAGGGTGGCCCTACAAAATCATCTGCTAGAGAAAACCTTCCAGGATCTGCAGGAGTAAACCTCTTCCTTTGAGGTGTGTCAGAACGAGGAGAAAGGACAAAGCCCAAGGCTTGCCTTGCAGGGGCTGCTTGGTCATCAGAGCAGAGAACACTGCACCCTGTGCTGGGCAGGCAAAAGCCCCTTCTCTCCACAAGACTTGGTGGGGAAAAGATGGACACAGCTGCCAAGGTGGCCATGTGCAGTGAAGTCCCTCTGTAACTCAGGGGAGCCAGCTCCATGGGATGCTTGGCCAGTGCACAACTTCCCCAGAAGTAGGGCTGCATTTTGAGCCCAATCAAGAAGTGCTCAGGGATCACCTCCCAGTACTGGATCAGCAGGAGCATGCCTGGCTAGGGATCCAGAAGGTGTAGTCAGGCTCCTAACTGGATTTTGGAGTGGAGAGAGGGCAGGCCTGAGTTCCCTCAGCTTGGACAGTTCAGATTCTGCTTTACGAAATCAGAAAGGCTTCTCAGAATTCATTTCAGATTCAAAACCAGTATCCAAAGCCACAAAACCCCAAGTGCATCTACAGCTAAATTATTCTCAAACAAGCAGTAGGGCCATGTGCAGCCAAATCAGGGTCCTGCTTCAAGACACATAATTAGGGTTGGGAACAGGGCAAGTGACTTACTATAGGTGCCCGTGACAGTAGAAGGGCATTTGGGGCTGTGGGACTTTAGGTCTGGAGGGATCTTTGGAGCAGCTAAATAAAAACAAACACACACATTTTAGAGACAGAAGAACAGCAGCAGAACAAAGGACCCCAGAAGTGACCTGCTACTGGGCAGAGCATACGGTGTGGGACAGAGCTGACTTTGCTGACCCTTCCTACCCCGAGCCAAGCCAGAGGCCAGATCCAAGGCAGCCAGGCCCGGCTGTGCACAGCGCATGCTTGCCCTACCCCAGCAGCCACCCAGAGAGGTGACCCCTACCCCAAAAACCCAGAGTTCTTGCCCATAACAGGACCAAAAACCTGGGGAGCTGCAGGCAAGAGTTCTGCAACCACATCTCTGAAATGCCACATTCTACCTCTGCTCTACACCTTCACTAAAATCAGCACCCAACTCCAATCCCAGGGCAGCTGGAGGAACCCCAGGGACATTCACCACTCTGCAGATCAGAGCATGCCTTTGCCTCAGAGCCAGGGTAGGACATGTGTGTCCTGGCTCTGCTCTGGCTATGGAAGTGTTAGCCCAAGGATATTCCTCCCTCCTTAGAAAGCTGACCTGAGGCAGACTGCCCTGACTGGGAACCCCCTGCAGCCAGGCAAAGCAGGAACACAGCACAGGTCCAGGGCTGCTCACAGGCTCCATGCTGGAAAGGGCAGAGCTAACACAGCTCCTACAGCCAAGCAGCTGCTCACTTGCTGCCTCCTGTGGCACAGACCAAGGACCAAAGCAGCAAGGGGCTGTGCTCACGGACTGCAGCACTTTGCTGAACCACCACTCTGTGCCCTACCTAAGGTCCAACACAGTCTGTCCTCAAGGCAGACTTCCTTCAGGCCCTGGGGGATGCCTCTCTTGCTTTTTAGCTAAGGGTGGCACAGCCTCTGCCCCACACGAGCTCTGTCTAACAGCAGAGACAGAAGCAAAAAATCCCATTTTGGCCTGGAAATTGCAAAGGCATCAAGCCCAGATCAATACTCAAGCATCACGCACACTGCTGCCAGAGGGAAAGGGAGCACGGACAGCCCAGGGCACTTCACCCATCAGCACTGGGGATCCACTAAGCCTCTCTCCCTGCAGAGCCATCAGCTCCCCCCAGGCAAAGCCACCATCTGCCACACCGGCTCTACTCAGTCTCGGTCAGTCCTGGGAAATGCCTTTGCTGCTGCTGCCACCCCAAAGGTTGGAAGTCCTGGACAAAGGGGGTGAAAGAGGTCTTCCTGATGGACACTGCCCTCACAAGGGGAGAATTCCATCCCAGCCATGCTGCTTTTCAGCAGGGAATTTCTACTAAGCAGGTGTCTTCAGCCTATTTAGGAGGTGGCCGATCTCTCTCACCTTCCTGTGTGATGCAGATGGAGCCACTGCCCATCCCGACCCTCAGGGCATCAACCCCCGCATCAATGAGGTTCTTGGCCTGAGCCGCAGTCACCACTGTGGGGAGCAAAAACCGGTTTGAAAACAGACCAGCACATTTGCAAACAACACTTCTCTACCCTGGAGGTTCCCCATGGCTGCCAACACCCCCACCCAGGGCAACAGCCTGTGCCAGAGCCAGGCCTGTCTGGGAGGAGCAGTGAGTTTCTGCTCCAGCTGCCACAGTGGGTGAGGTGACACTGCCCCTTTAGGCAATTCTGCAACGCACTTCTACCCAAAGGCTGAGGCAGCAGAAGTCATGGCATGATCCCAGGCACTCTCTGGGCCACAGGAGGTAGGGAGGCCAGAGTACAGGGTAACAGCAGCATCAGGTAAAGACAACAACCACTGGGCTCTGCTGTCAACA
This sequence comes from Taeniopygia guttata, assembly GCF_048771995.1. NCBI lineage: Eukaryota > Metazoa > Chordata > Aves > Passeriformes > Estrildidae > Taeniopygia > Taeniopygia guttata. Next base: position 8,798,465 of record NC_133037.1, read on the forward strand.
GGCAGGGAAAATTGCCACTAGATTTCCACATCAAGCAATATTCATTATTAAGCAAAATTTTAAACTGGTGTGTAAAATAAGCTAATATATAATGTGCTACGGAGGACTGTAACATGCTGTGCAGCAGAACAAAGGTTTCTAAGTATCTGCAGCAGTAAGGTACAGTCCTGTGTCTACAGTGGTCTTGCTCCATTCCACAAGTCAGAGGAAACAAATTGAAGCTCATAATTTAGCAAGATGACTGTTTCATTCCCATCCCTGCAGCTCCCTCTATGTCTAATAAACAAATGTCATTTAAAGAGTCTTCAACACACGCCTACCGTTTCCTCCAATAACTTGTAGGTTGGGATATTTCTCCTTAATGTATTTTATCATATTGATCTGGAAGATGGAATTCCCCTGAGAGGAATCCTGCAACAGAAAGAACATCAGTTTCAACCAGAATTTTTTCAGATTGCAAATGCAGCTTCAGAAAAGTTTCAGATTTTTCTGCTTGCTGGGGTCTCTGTGAAGCTGAGTAACTGGCAAAATGACTCCCCAAACTGGGCACAGAACTCCAGGAGAAGCTGCTGCCAAGACAGGAATGTACTTCCCCGCACAAGGGAAGTATGTTGTAAAGACTTCAGTATGGTAAAGACTTCGGTAATGTCCTTCAGGTTTAATCCTGTAGCTTCTACAGAAGGCAACAAGCAGAACATCTGGCTGTGGATAAGAACCATCTGGCTCTATCAGCAGGACACTGTCAACCATGCCTCAAACTACAGGTGAAATGGAGAATGTTCCTTGTGAAACCCAGCAGGGCTGGTGGGGGATGCACCTCCCTGCTGTGCAGCTCAAATACCAGATGTGGAGCACTGAGCACTCAGTCCCTGCCAATCTCTGTGACCCAGTCAAATGATGTTTGTTAAACATTTCCCACTGCACAGCCATGCCCTCAGAGCACAGCAGACTCACAGTATCACAATCAATGAGAAAATACAGCAAATACAGGCAGTGACAACCTGTGCCTGAAAGTTTACAGGCCAGAAAGGGAGACCAGCAGAGCAGCTCTGCGCTCACTGACCACTCCTGAACATCAGTAAGAGTGTCACTAACAAACACCAAAGGGATGAAGGGAAACTAATAAGAAGCCAACTATTCAAAACTAGTCAGGAACATCAGAGAGGCTGGTGGCAGAGTGGAAGGGGTATTTTTAGAAGATTTTGTATTAACTGACATTGTTTCTCTTCACAGCCTTCAGGGTTTCAATGCACCCTACAAACTCCTTCAGGTCACATGAGTCTCCAGGGAAGAGGAACCCCTCCAATCTGAGGACTCTAACTTGAACAAGACTGAGAGGTCAACAGACTGCCACATTCTAACACAGAAAGGCCTGTGACAAGGACAGTGACATTCATGCAGCCTGAGAACTCAGCCTCCAGTGTCCCAGGCTGACACAATGGCCACGGCTGCCCCGTGGGTGCTCACCAGCACGACGGCATCCACGCCAGCCTGCACCAGCAGGTCCAGCCGGTACTTGTCATCCTCGTGGGTCCCGATAGCGGCACCACAGAGCAGCTGCTTCTTGGAGTCCTTAGAAGCCAGAGGGTAGTCCCTGTTCTTCTTGAGATCAGTGCGGGCAATGATAGCCACCAGCTCGTCGTCTTCATTCACAATTGGCAGCTTGCCTGGAAACAGACAGAAAGAACATTACTGCAGATTTCTGCAAGAGACAGACATTAGCTCAGAGCAGGGCAACAGGCAGGCAAAAACTTCTACAAGATGGAGACTCAGGTGTGTTACCAAATCTTGCTTGGCCATGGATGCCAGCAGCCCTGGCTTGAGAAACAGAGAAAGGAGTTTGTAGGACTGGAGAAGGACTCAGTATTTTTACATCAACCATTGAAAATGTGTGCATTTTTAAATAATTAGATGCACAACGCCCTATTAAAAGTCAAACTACTAAACCCTAAGACAGCTGAACTGAGCACTGAAATGCAAAGGCCAGGCCAGAAAATGAAAGACGTGTGGCTAGACAGCTGAACACTGGGCTGCCAAGAATCCCTCAGCTCCAAATAACCAAACACATTTGAGATGAAGGCACGTGAACTCTGTACCCCAGCAGAGGGCTGTGGGCACTGTGTTCACCGTTGTCTCCCATGTTTCACCCACACAGGGACTGTGTGCCCACATTCACCCACTGCTGCCCGGCCCAGCACTTCCACAGCTCTCCCTCATGCCACAAAGGGTCACAGGTACCTTTTTTACTCCTTTGCAGAATTTCATTTGCTTCTTTCAACATTACGCCAGCTGGGGCCACAACAAGATCCTCCCGCTTTGTCATAATCTGGTGGGTGGGAGAAGATAAAAAGTCACAAGAACTCCTTCACACTGATCTGAAAATACCAAACCCCCTGCCCACGTGAAAAGCTCCGCAGCGGCCGTGCAGGAGTGCTGCACAAAGAGCCCCCAGCACAGCAACACAGAAACACACAGGAAAACCTCCAGTGCGCTGTCCCCATGCGGGCACTGCCACAGGCCCCAAGGCCATCACTGCACTGAAAAGAGGAGAGGCAGAAAGCCTCAGGAAGAAAGTGAAAGCACCTGGAAACAAGGGACAACTCTCAGATGATCCTTATTTGGGCTATCACCCTAACAGCTCTCCCTTTCATTGGAGCACATGCAAATAAGGGCTGGAGACACCTTTGGAGTCTCATGCTGTTCTGGCAGAAATGCACCCTCAATCTTGTTTTCAGGCAGCATCTCCAGTGCATAGGCCCTGGAAGGGCTCTGCCCAGAATAACTCACTGCTGCTGGTAAGGTCAGTGGAGCACAGGAGTTGCATCAATGCAAACATGCACACCCATACTCACCCTGACAAACAAGGACCAAAACACGGCAGAAAGCAAAGGGCAGTGCTGGACACTGGGGAACATCTGACCTGGTATGGTAGATGTTTTCATCACTTTCATCTCAACAGTGGTGTCCCACTGGGAGAGCAGCTCCGAGAGATCATGAAATCTCCATCACTGGAGATTTAGACACAGCCCCACAAAACCTCCTCCAGCTCAACCTGCCTTGAGCAGGTGGCTTGACAAGAGACCTCCCAGTCTCTTTCCAACCACAGCATTCTGTGGTCATCAAGTCCCCCATGGAGCAAGACCACTATAGACACAGGCCAAAGGTTATTTGGGAAGGGTGGGCAAAGCTAAAAGGGAACATTCTCTAACCCTTCAGGAAGGTAGATCAGCTGCACACAAAGAAGGAACGTTTTAGTTATTTCTATCATGAGAACAGATATTTTGCATCAGAAAGAGGCTGACCATGCCTGCATCTACCCAAAATGCTGTGACAGAACCCACATCTCAAGATAAGCCTGAGGCATCACAGACATATCACAGAATCACTGGGTTGGAAGAGACTTTCAAGATCATCGAGTCCAGCCCATGCCTTAATATGTCAATTAAACTGTGGCACTGAGTGCCACATCCAGTCTTTTTTTAAACACACCCAGAGATGCTGAGTCCACCACCTCCCCAGGCAGACCACTCCAGTGCTTTATCACTCTTTCTGTAAAAAACTTCTTCCTAATATCCAAGGTGTATTTATTTCCCTTGGCACAGCTTAAGACTGTGTCCTCTGTCACTTGCTGCCTGGAGAAAGAGATCAACTCCACCTAACTAAAACCACCTTTCAGAAAGTTTTAGAGTGATAAGGTCACCTCCAAGTCTCATTTTTTCCAGGCTAAACAGCCCTAGTTCCCTCAGTCGTTCCTCACAGGGTTTGTATTCCCAGCCCCTCACCAGCCTCGATGCCTCCTCTGGACGCGCTTGAGCATCTCCATGTCCTTCCCAAACTGAGGGGCCAGAACTGGATACAGCACACGAGGTGTGCCCTCACCAGTGTTGAGTACAGGAGAGGAATGACCTCCCTGCTCCTGCTGGCCACACTATTCCTGATACAGGCCAGGATGGCCCCCAGGGCACACTGCTGGCTCATGCTCAGCCGCTGCTGACCAGTGCCCCCAGGTCCCTTTCTGCCTGGGCCCTGTCCAGGCACACCGTCCCCAGCCTATAATGCTGCAGGGCGTTATTGTGGCCAAAATGCAGGACTGGGCACTTGGACTTATTAAACTTCATCCTACTGGACTCTGTCCATCCCTTCAACCATTCCAGGAGTCTCTGCAGAGCCATCCTACCTTCCAACAGATCGACACTCCAACAGCTCCCAGTTTAGTGTCATCTGCAAATTTACTAATGAAAGACTCAATCCCCTCATCCATGTCATCAACAGAGACATTGAACAGAACTGGCCCCAGCACAGAGCCCTGAGGGACACCACTGGTGCCTGTCCCCAGCTGGGTGCAGCACTGGGCCAGCCATCAGCCAGTTCTGAGCCCAGCACAGAGCGCTCCTGGCCCAGCCGTGGGCTGCAGCTTCTCCAGGGGTGTGCTGTGGGAGACAGGGCCAAAGGCCTTGCTGGAGCCCAAACAGACACATCCACAGCCTGCCCCGCATCCACCAGGAGGTCACCTGGTCATGGAAGGAGACCAGGTTGGTCAAACACAACCTACCCCTCCTGAACCCCTGCTGGCTGGCTCTGACACCCTGGACATCCTGTAAGTGCTGTGTGATGACACTCAGTGTAAACTGTTCCCTGACCTTACCGGGTACTGAGGTCAGGCTAACAGGTCTGTAATTACCAGGATCCTCCTTCCCACCCTTTTTGTGATCGATGCGACATTGGCCAGCTTCCAGTCATCAGGAACCTCACCAGTGAGCCAGGACTGTTGCCAAATGATGGACAATGGCTTCACAGCCTCATCTGCCAGCTCCCTCATCACCCTGGGGTGGATCCCATCTGGTCCCACGGATTTATGAACATCCAAGCAGCTCAGCAGTTCTCTGACTGCCTCCTCCTGAATAATAGGGGCCCATTCTTCTCCCTGACACATCTACCAACCCAGGAGGACACTTGTCCTGAGGACAAGCCGTCTTCCAACTAAAGACTGAGGCAAAGGAGGCATTAAGCACTTCCACCTTCTCCTCATCTGCAGTTATTAAGTTCTAAGTGAGGCTTGACCTCTCTAATTTTTTCCTACATGCCCTACCAACCCCCTTAAATACTTCCTGAGAGACCTGACCCTCTTTCCAAAGCTGAAACATCCTTTTTTTATTCCTAAGTTCCTTCAAAATCTTACTGCCCATCCAGGCTGGACGTTTGCCTCATGGACGCATCTTTCAACACAGGGACAGTCTGTTCCTGTGCCCTCAAGATTTCTGGATTCCTCTGTTTTTAAGGGCTGCTTCCCAAGGAACTCTCTGAATAAGTCTCCTAAACAGGCCAAAGTCTGCCCTCTGTAAGTCCAGTGTAAAAGTCCTATTGATGTTCCTCCTCATTTCACCAAATTATTGAGGACTATAATTTCATGATCACTATGTCTCAAGCAGGCTCCAACCAGCCCATCTCCCACCAGCCATTCTCTATTTGCAAACAACAGATCTAACACAGTCCCTCCCCTGGTGCACTCACTCACCAGCTGTGACAAAAAGTTGTCCTCCATACACTCCAATAACTTCCTGGACTGCCTCTTTCCTGCTGTATAAAGCTCCCAGCAGATGTCTGGTAGGTTAAAGTCACCCACAAGAACAAGGGCTGGTGACACTTCCTAAGCCTGTGGGATTCATGTGCTTCCCATGCTACAGGAGACCTGTGTGTTTAAGTGGATGGCAACGAACAGCTCAGGAAAAGGACTGCTGGACTGCAAGTGGAGAGAAGATTGAGGAAACCATTTGTTTCCCTGGCCTTGCTTGGTGACAGGGACAAGCACCAGACACTGACAGTAGGAAGTTTCCTGCCCTGCAGTGCTGAATGACCCAAAGAAAGTATGAGGGAAGATTCTTATCTGGCTCCTCTGAATGGGCAGCATTGCTTCAAAAGGCCCATGTGCACTTTTACAACCTACTCCTAGTTTAAGGCTCTTGTATCACATATTTGTAGCTAATTTCAAACCAAAGAGGGATCAGCATGTGACACCAGGTTTGGTCAGCAAGAGCTAAAAATATTTGTGAGCCAAGAGCAAAGCGTGGCCAAGAGGCACTGGTGGTGTAACCTGACAGCAGCACAGGTCTCCAGTTACACAGCTCGTGTAACCGGAATCACAGAACGTTCTCCTGCGTGAGGGGAGTCTGACAGCAAAGCATTATGAAGGCCAGACTGCAAGTTCAGGGGGTTATTTGGAAGAGCAACTAATCCAGATGATGCATACAGGGAAAGGCAGCCCAGAAAAGGGAGCTCAGCACTTGGAGGGTTTCTGGGCAGAGCACAGCTGCTGCAAAGCTGGCCAGTGCCAACATGTGGGACCACAGCAGACCACGAACACTGGCAATCAATTAGTGAAGGGGTGAGTTTCCACCGCACCAAAAGATAACCCCCATGACTCACATAAAACTGCATGGACTGCACTGCACAAGAGTACAAATGAGCAAGACACTCAACCCTGGAAATACACTCACAGACAGATCTGCAGACCTAAGCTGGAGCCGCTCCCTCCCACTGGCAGAACACCCTCACAGCCACACACTCACCCTTATCCTTACCACAACCCACATGGCTTCCTAACATAGTGTTCACATCCATCAGGTGTGAGCACTTCTCACCTCACCGAGGGGCAGGTCATGCTCTGACTCTTTCAGGAAATCAATATCTCTGGACGAGATGATCCCAACCAGCTTGCCCCCCATCTTCCCATTGTCCGTGATGGGAATCCCACAAAATCCATGACGAGCTTTTGCTTCAAACACATCTCGCACTCGGTCATTGGGGCTCAGCACCACGGGGTCTGTGATGAATCCTTGCTCGTATTTCTGAAAGGAAGCAGATCCAGCAGCCAGGCTGAGTGGCACTGCCAGGCCAGAGCGGAGTGAAGCACGTGCCTGCAGGTTACTGCAGCCACGCACACGGGTCTGCCATTACCCAGCCTAGCCACATGCTCACCAACAGGACGACTCTCAAACCAGAAACAAGGCTCACCCAAATAATGTTAAAATCAAAGAGCCTCCTGGCTAACCTCCTCCCTGAAATGATGGGAAATATTCCCACACCAGGAGTACTCAAGTCCCAGGCTGACCATAGACAGTGCCTGGCACATAACAAGAGGGCTGTGCCTGCAAACCCTGGCAGCACTACAGCTCTGAAACACGAAGATCGGGCACACGTCAGCAATCTCCCCACACAGCTCATTCAGCGAGGCCAGACCCGCTGCCCACCTCCAGAGAGGCCCCCGTGGCAGCACGGCTCGGTGCCGCCGCTCCAGCCACTCACCTTCACCTTCCGCACCTCGTTGGCCTGGAACTCCGGGGTGCAGTTGTGGTGGATGAACCCAATCCCGCCGGTCAGCTGGGGACACAAAGGCGGCCGTGAGTCAGCGCGGACACCGCAGCGGGCGGCTGCAGCAGCGGGGCCGGCACCGATGGAGCACCGATGGGGCTGCGGGGAGCCCGGGCCGGCCCCGCGGAGCTCCGGCAGCGCTCCCTGCCCCGCCAGCCCGGCGAGGGCGGCACAGGGACCCGCCCGCGGGGCGCACTCACCGCCATGGCGATGGCCATGCTGGCCTCGGTGACCGTGTCCATGGGCGAGGAGACCAGCGGGGTCTTCAGGGTGATTCTCTTGGTCAGCGCCGAGGTCAGGTCCTGGCGGGGAGGCAGGCGGCGGCGGCGGGTGAGCGGCGGCACCGGCGCAACCCCCGGCCCGGCCCCGGCCCGCTCCCCCGCCCCGGGCACTCACCACCTGGTCCGCCGTGAAGTCGATGTACCCCGGGAGGATGAGGAAATCGCTGCGGGGTAACGAGGGGAGACGCGTCAGTGACCGCGGCGACCCCGCGCCCCACGTCCCGGTCCCACCCCCGTGCCGGCCGCACTCACTTGTAGGTGAGCCCATCGCCGCAGCTGAAGAGCTGCTGCGCCGTCAGCCCGTCGTCGGGCACGTAGCCGGTGCCGCCGCTGATCAGGTAGTCCGCCATGGCCCCGCCGCGTGCCCGCCCCGCCGCACCGAGCGCACGCGCGCGCCGACGGCCGCCGGGAGGCGCCCGCTGTGCCCGCCCCGCCGCGGCGTGCGCAGAGCGGCTGCGGCAGCCGGCACCACAGCGCCCCCTGGCGCCGCGGAGGGCCCCGAGCGCAGCGCAGCCCCCGCCCTGCCCTGCGCTGCGTCAGCCCGCGGCGGCGACACACCGGGCCCGGTGCCGGTGTGCTGCCGCCGGCACTGCCGCCCGAGCAGCTTCTCAGCCCGGTGCCGGTGTGCTGCCGCCCGAGCAGCTTCTCAGCCCGGTGCCGGTGTGCTGCCGCCGGCACTGCCGCCTGAGCAGCCTCTCAGCACCGAGCCCGCCGCGTGTCTTCAGCCCGGTGACATCGGGTCATCGTGGCTGTTCTGAGCTCAGGCCCGTGTACCGGCAACAGGCGACAGGAGAGAGCTGAACTCCAGCGCAGCCCAATAGGCCCTGCGTGCCAGGCTCTGGCTTGGCTGGCACCAGCCTGTGGCACCAGTACAGTGTGATACCTGCTAGAAGACCACCTAAAAAAGCCCAGCTACGGGTGACATGGTGACATACACAGAGAGACACTGTGGGTTGGCAGCTAAGTCCAACACCAGGTACTCCCACAGCTTCAGAAGACAAGAATGGGCTTATTGGGCCAGTGGTGAATGCAGAGCTGGGACAAACCAGCAGAATCCAAACAATTTTGTAAATCAAAGGGAGGAAGGATGAAAGTCAAGAGGCAGCAGCAAGGCCAGTCTTGCACCTCGAGGGGGATGAGAGGCAGTGGTCTCACCAGAGAGGATCCAAGGTGATCCCAGCTAGGCATTAGCCCCCTCTTCCCAAAGCCACCAGGCCAGGTGTGAAACAAGCAGTGTGAAGAGGATAGCTGCACACTGGGGATGGGGGTGTAGCACCTTCAGATCTGTACCACAGACTGGGGCTGGAGGGAGGATTTTGGAAAAGAGCAGTAGCAGGAGGACTGTGCCCAGAGCAGCAGAACAGGCACAAACACAGATCTGCCTCAGATGAGCCTTACACGACATAGCAGCTGCCTTTTTCCAGGATGAGATGTTCCCATCCCTGCAGTTCCATTTGAGCATCAGGAAAAGTTCCTGTACTGCAGGTTACTGAACAACTTCCTCCTCTTGGTTTACTTCTTGTGACATTCCAGATTCAGCCTCAGAGCATGAGGGACATGAGACAACCACACCCCTTCTCACCTGCTCCCTGTAACACCCTGCCCAAGGCAACCCCCTCTCTAACTAGTTCAGGGACTAAAGTACAGTGGTCCTGTGCCTACAACACCCTGCTGCAGAAGGTTAATTCCTTGTTCAGAGATCAGAAAGTAGCTCCAAGAAATGTGTTACTCATGTTACTACCCTGTAGGACACAGGAAACGTGAACAGAGATCGGAAAGCGCTGCCTGCCAAGGACATGCACTCTTGTCACAGGATCAGCACAACAGGAGGCATCATACCAGACCACGATCGGTATGACAGATCTCTCTACCCTTATTTAAAAAAAGAACAGGCTAACAAAGGTTCGCTGAGCCTACCTGGGAGGCACACACGGATCTGAGCTGTTGTGCTACGGGCACGGGCACAGCAGTAAACAGGCATGTTGGCTTCTGTTCCAACAGAAACATCAGGCAAAGTTTAATGGTTCTCAAACAGACTACAACAAAAGGCTGCAGGGAAAAACATTTTATTTCCAAGCAGATTACAAAGAGCAGAGAATATAAGAGTAAAATTAAATTAAAAAAATAGTTGAGTGCATCTCTTTAAAATGATTTGTAGTGTGAGTTACTCACGGGGCAAAGCTACTGGAGAGTTCTGAAGGTCACTTTGCAGGATGCCAATCACATGTGCTGTTTAGACCTGGGTCAACACAGGAGGGACAGACAAGATGTATTTTGCATATAGGCTGCACACTCATTATCAAGCGAGGTTTTGGGCTGCAAGTGGACCCTGCCTTTTTGAGACATCCCCTCCACCTCATTTTCTCCTGCAGTTCCCTCGAGCTCTAGACATGGTTTATTGCTGCTGAAAGTGGGTTTAATCTGCCTTCCCTTTCTGATGAGCTCCAATGCCAAAGGAGAAGCAGGCAAACGTGTCTGCCATGCACAAGGTTACAGGGAACGTGACTGCAGTGCTAAGAGCAGAGCTTCAGCCACGCAGCAAAGGAAACCAACAAGCAGGGATACAGCAATCACTTCAGAGATTTGGGGGAAGCGTGTCAGCAAGACTTCTGGAAGAATTGAGATGTTCCTTAAGGTAGGAAGAGGTATAAGCGAAGAAGGGCTCTTTCCTAAGCATTGGCACCAACGAAACAGAAGAGGCTGAATCATCAGGATAAGGTGCATTCCCTGTAATGTTTGAGAGGAGCAGTTCCAGCAATAAGATGGGGAGAAAAGCCCCATATAGGGTGGAAGACAGTTGATATCCCACTTTAACAGTGATTTAGGAGTCCAAGCACTAACCCCAAGTCAGTCAGTATTAAACTTGCCTAAGAATGTGGTTTGGCTGGACAGCTGCACAGCCATTCAGTGTCCAGCAGCACTCCGTCCAGCAAGAGGATAAGCAACTACAGTACCAGCAATCCTCCACCCCCTGTACACTCAGGAGGCTCTTTTCTACCATTTCTGGATCTGCTCTTATCACAGCATAGGAGTATTCGAGGCCTCATCCCTTCTATGTATGCCAAGGCAGACAGTAGCCCTGATGCAGCCGAGAACAAGACTGTCTTTCTTAATTTCTGCCCTAGCAGCAACAGTGCAGAAGAGGGTTTTATTTAGAAATCAGATTGTGTCCTTTTGTATTGTTCAAGGCAGAACAGTTTAGGAACTACTTCAGATCTTGTGGCCCCTCTGAAGTCCAGACCTCTATGGGAGAGGCAGCCAACAGGTGAGAGCCCAAAGAAGTTCTTAGACCATTCCCTTTATAAACTGCTTTAGACAGGAGTGAAGAACCACTCTAGTCTGCTCTCCACTGCTTCAGCCATTACCACTTAAAGACGAAATGCTTGACCTCTTGAAAGCAAATGAAAATCTAATGGTGCTGTGGACACTTGTAAGAGGCTACAAGTTTCCTAAAGAAAGCATCACTGTTAAATGTCAAGAGCTTGGACAATACATGAGTCTCATGTCAGAATGTGAGGTGCTTTACAACAGTCAGTCAGTCTCTGCTTTCTATGGTTCCTTTCATACCACAGTGACAAGATGAGCACAGTTCAAAATCAACAACACACAGTCTCCAGCTCGACTTCTCAGCTCTATTTATTTAGAGATTGATGCACTTTGAGCCTGTCTCGTACAAGGCATAGGGCACGGAGAGTTCCTGTCAATATATACACGCATACAAGAGCAGTACAAGCAGTTTGGCACTCTCAGAGCCAAGGGGGAATGCCCTTTAAGCAGCAGTCTAGCTGGTTATAGGAAAGTGTTAAAAAGCTATTTTACATGTAGTTTGACTGGGGAAATTTCCCAGAATGTGGACAGCAACCCTAAGCCACAGCACTCTTCTGTGCATGTCTTCCTACGAGCCCCTACAAGGGAGCAGATCATGTTCTTCACTATCAAAGAACATAGTATTTATATTCTAGAAATACTGTACCTTTTAAACTAGCTCCAGAGAGACAGACTAGAAGCCAGATCCAGGAAAATAATCCTTAAGTCACAGTATATCGATTGTCTCTAAAAATAGGGAATGAAGTGAACACAGTGGACATTCTGATGAGACAGTACAGAACAGTGCAGCAGTCCACTTCTGCATCAGCAGATCCTCTCCTATGTACATGCAGACAATGAGAAAGAAATGGAAACGCTCCAGTCCATCAGGACAAAACCAAGCATCAGGAGACCTCCACAGCTCACCGTGTGCCTAGTTTCCCTGTTCTTAACCAGTATACTCCAAGGAGAACTCTTCCCCCTACAAAGACTTGACATCATCTTGTGTTTACGAGTAATAAGGAAAGTGCACAACCTAGAATTTTAAGGTAACATGGAATTTTGTTTCCCCAGAAAGCTCAGCTAAAGTTCCTGTCAATGGTGAAAGGATCAGAAGTTTCTGACAGCTGAAGCAGTACTGGTGATCCCCAGAGCCACCCTACAATGGGGCAACTGCTGGCTCCCAGCAGACAAACTGAGGTCACAGTACTTGCTGCCAGCACTACACCCACCCTAGGCACTATCTTCCCAGCTTACCCACTGGATCTGGGCAGTGATCCCAGGCTGTTTTCCTCTGGCCTAGTTCTGAGGGCAGACACTGAGCTAAGAGTCTAAAACAAAACAAAAGTGCATTGCTACTTCACCTCTCTGCACGCACCTACTTGAGCACAAAGTCATGTAGAGGGAACAAACTGCTCATACTGACACTAACTCACGCACACCTGCTTCCTCAGGAACACCAACATCAATATGAAGCATCAGGGGCTTGGGAAGTCTCTCTAAGCTGCACACCTCAACACTGCTCACAAGCACAAAGACAGGGAACATTGGCTACTCTCATCAATTTACACTCCTGCACAACCAACAGAGAGGGCAGACCTTCCTTCTCAATACAGATAGGTGCTGGACAACAGAGGCTTCAGGGAAGTTGCTTGCCTGTACACAAGTTTAAGTTCTTTTACTGTAATATATATCTAAATATTTATCTGTGTATTTTGGAACAGGGAAGGAACATGAGGGCGAGAAGCAGGGAAGACAAGTTCAAGAAGCAGAGTAATTTCTCTGCATCCAAGAAGCTGGTGGCACAAGTAACAAGCCTGGCAAGTGATCTCCCATTTCAAGCACAGTTGGCTACCTGCTGGCTTCAAAAGAGCAGACTATTTGTTAATGATATAAAATACAGCAACCATTTAAGATGCAGCAAGGCAAAGCTACAGGGCTGGGGATTATGATCATGAACGATGCCAAAAGCTACACAGCTGTGTTAAAAACTGTGAAAAGGCTGTTAAACAGCAGGAGTAAGCCATATGCTGCTCCTGGAAGGCCTTTTCCCTCCACTACTTCTCCATCACGCTGTTGTTGTGATGCATTTGAAAAGGTGGAAAGAGGGGGATTTGCCTAGGGGTAAAGCTACAGAACATTAGGACAGTCTGATCTGGTCTCACAGATTGCATGTTCCTAGCCTGGCACTGAGCTTCCATCAGCAAGCAGACATTCAGGTCTTTCTACAGAAGTGTATGCCCGTCTACCGTCATAAATTGTAGGGTGAAAGAAATCCAGCAGAGCTGAGCTGGAAAGCATGAACAGGGATGAAAACAACCAGTTTGCATACTGATCTTTGTATAATGACCCCCCCACCCTCACAGCTCACTCTTCCCCAAATAAAGACACATTGTTCAATGGCATGTTGAAAAGACGTGCTCGTCATTCTTAATAAACAACTAGAGTAAGAATACATAAGAGAAACAGGGTGGTATCTTTATATGATACACAAGTGTATGTTACAAGAATTCCATCAGGCACAGAAGCCTCAAGCTTTAAGGCCTCAATGTTAGGCCAAAAAAGAAGAGTGTGGTAAAGTTTGTACTTTTAACATCTAAAAATGTCACTTAAAGGTCTGAATAGAAATTGTTGGTTTGTTTTTTTGTATAAATCATAATTGCAGTTCACTCTCTCCTCTTTCTTCCAAGATAACAGCAAATTAATGTCCAAGCACAAGAAAAGAAGATGCCTGCCTCTCCTCCACTGGCTGAGCAGGTCCATCCATCATTCTGTGCCCTCTAGGCTGCACGTGCTCCAAGGAGACAGAGGCCCCAGCCAACCAGGCCAATCCTGTAGTTCAGGTTTTCTACATCATAAAAAAAGCCCAGAGTCAACCAGCAGCTCTCCACAGCTCCCAGCTCGCAGGGGATATGCAGCCTCCAATGGTTCCAACAGTTTGGTGTGTTGGGTAGGATACACAATGGGTAGGTTTTCCTTTAGATTCTTTTAAAGAGAAGAAGCCTAAAAGGGCTTCATAACTACACCAATAAAAAACCAAAAACTTAGGCATCTCCTTTAGTGTAAAAGTCTGTACAATTTCTCTTTGCTTGTCCCTCCCCCATCACCCTGCCCCACCCCATCTGAGCCACGAAGGATGCCTTAGTGCATGGTGCTGGCATTAGCCACGGCAAGAGCTTCCTGAATCTCTCGTATCACCAGGATCCGGGTGAGCATCTGCTCCATCTGCTCTCTGCTGATCGGCTGGATGGAATACCAGATAGGGCTGTTGGGGGCCACCACTGGTTCCGGTGTCAAGTAAAATGTGTCATTCCGGCCTTTCACACTCTGGGGGCTGTGTGAGGAAGATCAGAAATAACCAGACTAACAAAATGTCCTGGAAGAGAGACACCACCACTGTCCTCACCCCAGGCTTCACAAATCCTGACAGTGAACATCTGGCTGATGACAAATGAAGGTACAGAGATAGACCTAGCAGCAAGATTCATTCCAAGGTTTTAGGACATGCCAAGGTTAAAAAGCCTTGGTGAGGAGACTACAACAAAGTAGTTTTTATTCCACACTGGTAAGCATAACACACGCATGGCTTTAGAAGTTCTTCAGAGTGAAAAAAGGATGAGGTATTTTCACATTCAGGCTACCTGCAGATCCATCTTTGCAGATGAACCATTATATTAAATTACAGAATCGCCATAATTTAGAGATGAGTCCTTTGAGGCATCCTCCAATCTCCATAGCAAGTCCTTATTTTTGTTCAGAAGCTGGTCTGAATAGGACCCTAATCCTATCTTCAGTAGTGGATGCTCCCAGATGACTTGCAACTCATAAGCAGTAGAACAAATTCACATCAACACAGCAAATGTCCAAGATTAAGAGCAGCCAGTTCACAAATCAGGATTTGTCTCTTAAATACCCAAAAAACTCAATTTATATGCCATCAGAGTTAATCCCACTCTTTCACATCAACACCCCTCGCCATTTTAAGTAAATTTATGGAAATACAGAAATTGTGCCAGTGCTATCACACAACTTTGAAAACTAGGCCAGGCACAGGGTGCAGCTCCCCAGTCACAGAAGACAAGCACCACACACACAGACGAGAGCTCTCACCATTTGAAGAGGTAGAAGTCATACAGCTTTATCGGACACCTCAGGGGGTTCTCTGGATTCTCGGTCTGCTCTGCATACATGTCATCTGTAACTACAAACCAGCCCCCCAGAAGTCTGTCAGACACTCTGTGGAAGCACAGCACACCGAGCAGTACCACAGAGCCTCAACACTGGAGCACCTTGTCACCATACAAGAGCTGGCAAGAGACATATGGCTGTTCCAGGGCAGAAGCACCTGGCTATAAATGCTTAAAAGCATTATGCAGAGCTTGCTTTATCCCAAGGCTATAGAAGATCACAACCCATCCATATCCTTCTTTCCATTTCTCCTCTACCAGTGTGCAAAATGAGGGAAATATCACTACTGAGACTGCAAAGTCTCAGTTGCATCCTGTGCTTTTAAGAGGATAGACTTACATAGGAATTCTTATGAGTTCACATGAACCAAGGTAAGAGAAGCCCTCCCAAAGAATTTTCTCCATCTCTACATAATCAATTACACCCAACAGTCTCTTTGCCCATTAAAAAAAGTAACAAAAACTTATCCTTAGTTTTTGATGAGTCCCACATGCCTCAGGTAAGGCATGTCCCCAGGGCTATGATTAGAAGGCACTGTCCTCTCTTGGATAGAGTGCATGGAAAACACATACTGCCAGGCTATAGGTAACTGGCAGAGCCTTGGATTCCCTACCTGCAAACATCTCCAGGTTCATCCACTTCTTCAAGCCCAAGTAAGTAAAATACTACCAAAGAAACTTCCTAGACACTACCTTTCTGTCCTGTCTGGTGCATGCCTGGAGCCTTCATATAGCGGATACTCGTGCTTTTATCCTTGGGATTAGAAGGGTTCTTCTTGGTCTGCCTCAGCACCTTGGAGAAGGCCAGCTTCATGTGCTGGTCTACTGTTTTCAACAGGAAGTATCTGAGCAGCAAGAACAGAACACAGAACACTCAGAGGCAAGCAAGGGACATAAGTCACAACAGCAAGGTCGTTATCTTTAGCCATCATGAGCAGACTGAACCTCAAACCAACCACTCGGCTAAGGACTCTTCCAGCAGCAAAGCATAGAAAAGCCACATGTTCAGTCTGCCCTCTGGTAGCTCACTCCCTTGTTATACTGTATCTTCTTTATCTGATGAAGCTACAAGTGGGTTCTGTGTGCAACCATTTGAAACTTGTGATTTTGCCCTATGCAGTGCAGGAGTTTCACACCAATTTTGTTAAGGTCTCTGAAGTTCTTTTATTCTCCAAGATTCCCTAAGACCTGAGTACTTACTTTGTATTAAAAAACATCAGTGTAGTGAGCAAGGTGGAAGGGGAGTGAGCTCCAAGCTGCTTACACTCCCACAGCATCTCTTCTGTTACATGACTGGAGAGGATGTAACCTGCAATAATCAGAAGTCAGCATCATGCCAGGGGACAGACACAACATAAGCACAGGCAGCATTTTACAGTCTGTAAGTACTGGAGAGCATATAAATCTCAACAGAAGGAAAAAGAGGATATTCTCACTAATGTCAAGATTCAGTGCTATGCAAATAACTTTGTAAATAGCAGGTACAGTTAGGAAATACTTGTACATATCCATCAACCTCTAGTTGTGGAGAGTATGTTTGTGCAACATGCCTACACATCCCAGCCCATAGAGAAAAGAATATGTACTTAAACAGCTTTTAATTATTGGCTTGACTCCAATGCAGATGCTTTTAATCCTATAATATGTGAGAGCAGGCAGGCCAGTGTAACAAATCAGTTCTTGGCCCTGAGCACAGCTTCAGTGAGCACACAGTGCCAAGTGATGTATTTGGACACGAGTAATCCTTTGATATTCCAATTTTTTTTTCCCCTTTGTGTAGAAGAAAAATACTACACTCCAAATACACAGATAAACAGAAAAACAGACAGCAGTACAAACTCCGGGGCTTGTGGAATGTCAAAGCACTGATCAAACAGCCAGACTGAAAACAAAAGGATTCCAAAACTCATGGTGCCACTTAGCCACCTAGCCTGTAACATCAGCTACTTTACTGAACATAAGAATTAACTTCTTCACTCATGTCCAAACATATCAAAGGAAAAGAAGCAATGAGAAACCAGGTTTCCATGCTCTGAAAAAGCAATTTTTATCTAGTTCTCATACAGTGTTCTGTCAAAATTTGTCTCTTCTGGAACTGCCCTCCCCCCATCCCTGTTGCCATAATTTCCTAAACATAAGGTTGAGCTGCAACTGACTGCAGCACTGGAGGCTTTATTCACTCATTGTTTTTTCCTTTGACACTCAGTTGGTTCTGCTATCCATCTGGCTCCATGGCACTATGACAGTGCTGTATTATCTCCCAAAGAAACAATACATATTAGAGGCAGGATGTATTACCATTTCAGATGAGGAAACCTGATTCAAATCAAGGATCAGCTGGCTGCCAAGTAAGCCAATCTAATGACACTGTGAAGTCCCCATAATGTGCCTTCTGATTGGTGACAAGTGACAGACAAATAATGCTCAATGACAGTCAGGATTAGAGCCTGACAACTGCAGTAACCCCAGCATTCACTGCAAACATAACATTTTTCTCCCTGACCAGCGTTAGCTAGCCTAGGGATATTACATACTTCAAAAGGGTTTCTATTCCAGACTACACTCATGCTATAGGTTCAGTTTAAACATTTGAAGCTCTGGAAAGTTTTAAAGTTCTTACACAATAGCCCTTACCAAGAGGTGAAACACGAGGCTGTATGTCCTTAAGAACTTCATGCAGCCATTCAGTGAACCGAATATAGTAGAGATCTGAGAAGATGTCATCGACTCGGCCATTTTCAAAGAGATACTGTAAGAGATTCACAACACAGGCCAGTACAGTGGGAGTGGGTGTGTGCCTCAGACCAGACCTCATCCTAAGGGCCCACATCCTCAGCTGAACATTTTACAGCACAGCACTGAAGACTAATACAGTTTACTTAAAGAGTACTCTTGCACCAAGGTGAATACAGGGTAGGTAATCTCCATTACT
The DNA here is from genome assembly GCF_048771995.1 of Taeniopygia guttata. Taxonomy (NCBI): domain Eukaryota; kingdom Metazoa; phylum Chordata; class Aves; order Passeriformes; family Estrildidae; genus Taeniopygia; species Taeniopygia guttata. Next base: position 8,816,539 of record NC_133037.1, read on the forward strand.
ATCATGGGAATGCCAAGAGAGAAAAAGGAAAAACTATCTTACAAAGTAAAGCTGATTGGATTTCACCTTTTGTTTCAGATGTGTTCACTTCTAGTTATTTCACATGAGTAGTGGACACTACTTTTTCAGGTTAACAACAAGGATGCTCAATTTCCCTGTCCAAGTATAGCTCTGTTCCTGCAGCTCTTCCAGAAAGCTCATACTTCCCATAGCACATACAGCTAAGTTCTTGCCTGTTAAACCTTCAACTAAATTTAAGTCTTGACATTGACAACTTCTTCAAACATCATCCAACCCTTCTCCCCCCATCAAAAAAAGCTAAATGTATTTATTAGTTTCACTATGATACTGAACACAGTTATTCACAAACTTAACTCACGGATTAAAGCATTGCTTGCACTAAGGACAGACAAGTCATCTGATGTTTGCAAGGTTTTTTAAGCAAAGAGACTTTTTCTTATAAAATTGTTGAGAAGCTTAATAGAAGCTACAGTTTCTATTTTTATAACCAAGAGTCCCCTTCACGTGCTGACAACATGGGCAGTTCTACAGCACATAGAACTGTCCCATCCTACCTTCTGAATACACAGGAAGATATAGTAGAGCACATCTGGATCATAGGGTTCACCATCACCATTCCGAGCTTCTCGTGTCATTAAGCACAGACCATAATTCAGCTCAGCCACAGCTGAAGAGATGAGATCTTCCTGGAACCTCAGCAGCTGACGCCCTGGAAAAACAAAACAAAGCTATATTATTTAAGTGATAAAGGCATATTATTTCCTAACATTTCAGAAAACATTTTCCACATCTCCATTCTATCTGGCAGGCCTAGTACTACCTCATTCTCCCAGTATAGTAAAGCAAGTTGAAATAAATCCAGATCTTAGGCTGTCAGAAATACTAAAAGATAAAACAGGCAAGATTTTGATAGGAAGATCCTCTGCCCTACCAAATGCATGCCTATTGCCTTCTTTCACCATGTCCTCAGTGAAATGCTGCCCTGCAGCTACAGGAAAACAGCAGCTCCATGACTGTTCCACCATGGACAGACAGCTTGTCCATGCACGACAGCCATGCAGAGCCCTTTTCCATTGCTGTCAGCCCAAGTGCTCAAAGGGGCTCAGCACAGAGCTGATACATGTCCTGTGGCAGTGGGAATACACAGTAATTCGTACTGCAGAGTAGATTAAAATTTAAATTTAGGAAATCACTGATTAAACAAAAGAGTCTTACAGAGCAGTAAACACATAACATTTTAGTTATTCCTCATCCTACTTGAGAGGAAACGAAGGCCATATTGCCAACGACACTCACTTCCAATAGGTGCTAGTCTATTTTGGGCTTCTTTTTCCAGCTCTGCATTCTTGGTCTGTGCCCAGCTTTTCCACACTTCAAGACCTTCTTCTGGCTTCAGAGAGTTTGGAAGTAGAAGTTCAGGTGAAGTCTGTGGCTGTGGCTGTGGTTCAACTTCAGCAACCTGAACAGTTTGAGCCTATGAAAGAAAACTCTTCAGTTTATATACACACTTCAACATGCAACAGCTGGACAAAAACCAAGAATCCCACAATACCTGTAGCCCCAGGATACCAACCTTCTGCAACACTCCCAACGAGAAATTAATCCAAGGAATGTAACTTTTGCTGTCCAACCTGAATTGCTGCTCACAAAAGAATATTCTACACTCCAAAAACTCTTTCAGTTAGACTGGACAGAGCTATCTTCAGCTCGCTTGTCACTCTGAGTCGTCACTGAAGTCCATCTCACTACAAGAGCAGCCCACAGAGACCACCAGCCCCTGAACAGGAAGGTGCCACCAGCTTTACTCACCACTGCTGCTCCACACTGGACTGCCCTAAGGAAGGTCCTGGGTACAATCACATGCCATACACCACTGGCATCCCTCCCTATCCAGACTCTCTTCTTTAAGCAGTACATAACAGGCACACAGAATAAATACATTCTGTTCCTATCATAAATGATAAATAAGATTAATTCACTTGTAAAAGGTATAAAGCAGTAAGACTAGAACACAGCATCAAAACATCCATTCAATTTCAATGCAATATTCTCAAAATACCAAATATTACTAATGGGGACTAGCTACTACTGTGTGAAGACTGAATGATTTTTTACAGACCTAAGGCATCTCCAGACCCTTTTGAAACTTACTTTGCAGTGGGACCTTAGGTCACCAAGAATTTCGATCTCAAACAAACTTATTTGTCAGGCCACCAATAGCACCAATCTAAAACCCGCAGCAAGTCCTCCAGCTGCACTCACTCTGCATTTTTTGCTACAGGTTTTCAATTCTGTGCTACAGAGTCTCATAGCTACCACAATTAATACCTTTACAGACCTTGGTCAAACTCTCACTGGTACCCTGTATGTTACAGAAATAGCAATTCTTATATGAAAACAATTTTGCCTTTTCCTTCCTAAGAGCTACCCCAAAAAACAGCTTTTCCTTTGATATTGCTAAGTGTCAATATTAGTGGAAGTTCTTCTGACAATACTAGAGACCATGGCATACGAAAACAGCATGTAGACTTTAAATACCTGTACCTTACCTAGCATAAAAACCAACAGCTTAAGAGGCAAAGTCTGCAAGAGCCTCAGACCAGAGCCTTCTATCTCCCTCTGACTGGTTTTTTATTCTCTGCATCAGCTCTTACTAGCTTTTTGCTTATCAACCCCTGCAGCTTGTAGCACAGCTGCACAGAGACTGACTGAAAAAGCCCAGCTTTAATCAAGGCAGATGGCAACAAAGTTGTGAAGCAAAGCCTCTCTCTGCCTCAAAGAGTCCCAGGGTGAACTGACACCTTGTCTTTGTAGTAGCCAGGACTGAGCCTTTGCTCTCCTCCACAGAGCTGCAATATTACTCTCCAGAGAGCTGAAAGTTTTCCAGAGACAACTCCATCAGCCCAATCCAAGGGACAGTCTTCTGCCCTAACCTCTCAGACACCTTTGTCCAGTGTGAAAGCTGGATACAGGCTGATTTAAATCTGCTGAACTGGCAGATGCTTCTTAACAAACTTATATTTTTCACAAATAGAGCAAAATTGCTGCAACTTGCCCAGATTCCCTAGAAGAATAATGCCAGAGGACAGCACAGGGCAGGCAGTCAAATTCCTTCTCAGCTTCAGTTTGTAGAGGGTCAACTCCCAAAAGCGTGATATTCACTTCTAGTAGCTTTGTTGCCTCCCCTAGAGAGATAGTACATTCCTCCTGGAATTGCCTATGTATTTAGAGTATTTTATTTTAAATACCTTACGTACCCTAAAGTACACTTGATCCGGGAAGTTTGCTCACAACTAGTCAGATTTTGATACTTTACTGGGGCACTGGATCTGCTGTGGACTCCATGTGCAACATAACATAAAGTAACTGATAATGACTAGTACATATTAGCACACCTTATTTGGCTGAAATTATCCCTGCCTGTCCACTGCAACCCCTGGAACAGCTCAGGAAAACACTGCAGATCTCGGAATACCTGCTATGTAGTCTGGCAATCAGTATGTATCTATTAATTTTTAACACTGAGATCAAAACTGTACTTTCTTTTGGAAAGTTTTGAATCCTATAACTATGTACCAACATTATCACATGAAAGTCTTATACCCATCAGGAGTGAAGTGCCCTGTGTCACATTCAGGCTTCTGGGACAGATGCCTCTCTGCTTCGCAGACACCAGCTGTCTGTTGGCATGCTCCCTCTCCAAAACATTTGTAAGTTGTTAATCACCAGCTGAGACTAATAGGCAGTTTTAACTTACTGAGCAAGTGACTTGTAGCTGCTGCTGCTGCCCCTGCTCTTGGGGTGTGGGCTGCTGCTGTTGCTGCTGTGGGTCCCATATGTGCACTGTCTGTGCTGTATTCTGGTATGTCCCTGCCACAGCCTGCACTGCCACTGGAATGTGGATGTTGCCATTCATAAACTGTGCTGGAAAGATCGAGTTAGCAAGAGTCTGCACCACTTCCTCGTGAGAGTTCTTCACTACTGAAGTACTTCCCACCATCTTATCCTTGTCATCTTCCAGCTTCACTGTAGCCAGTGTTGTGGGTGAGCCACTGACGTGGACGGCATTGTAGGCCTCCTGAGGGATGGCAATGTGGGTTATGTTTTGCTGCTGAAGGTCACCACGTGGCTGAGCAGAGTAAACAGGGATGGTCCACGTCTCTCCAGTGGGGCTAGTAATGGTCCCAGTGGCACTGTACAGGTGGGCACTGTCCACTGTTAACAAGTCTGGCCTTAAAGAGACGTAACTTTGCTGCTGGCCCTGAGGAATGGCCAGCACTGTGGCAACTGGCTGCCCTGAAATAGCATACGATACAGTAATAGGCATATCCACTTTACGTTTCTTCACTGGCTGAAGGACACTCGCAGAGCTAATCCGCCTCTCTCCCTCTCGCGGGGAGCCTTGTTGAGAAGGTGGGGGTGACAGTGCCCCGACTGTCTGGATCTGGATCTGCTGGCCACCAGTAATGGCCTGTCCTGCCACAAGCTGAGCCTGGATCTGCTGGTGCTGTATGTGTTCCTCCTGTAGCTCTGCAGCCTGGATCTGCTGGGCAGTCTGCACGTGCTGCACTTGGATCTGAGCTGCCTGCAGCTGCGATGGGCTGGGGCTCTGAAGAGACTGACTCTGTATTGTCTGGGATGCTTGCTGCTGTGCCTGGCCTTGGATCTGCACTTGGACCTGTATTGGCTGCTCCGAAGCCTGATGGACAGAGAGCTGTGGAGAGAGCTGCTGGGCGGAGACCTGCTGCGGTGACTGCTGGACCTGGACCTGAACCTGCAACGACACCAAGCCACAGTTAGAGATCAGCAAACACCAGCGATTCAGCAGAGTGGTCTGTCACTCATAGTCACAGAATGGTCTGTCACTATATTTCAGGTCTTTTATGCTCACTTTTCATTCCATGTATTAATTCATTAGTAAATATTTCAGGAAAATGAAACCAAGTTATTCTAGAAGTGCCTGGTTGATAACAGTGATACAGCAGATGTGTTTGCTCAGCATTGCACATGACTCTCAGCACAGAGAGAACAGCACGTGAGCTACATCTCCACCCTCAAAGCTCTATGGGCTCAAGCCAATGGATTCCATCCTTGGAATCCAAGAATCTTCAAAGCTATTTGCATTGCTAAAATGTTACATTAGCACAGGTCTTGCAATACCAAGACTTAAAGATGATTCACATTACAATCACAGGAGCTTGCCTCATTCTTACCATGCTCTAAAGATTGTTCTACTGCTGCCCACCCCAGTCCCAAGATGGCCACAGGATCACTTGCTGGTGACAGGCAATAAGAAATATGGGTAAGTCAAAACCAGCACTTGGCTCTTTCCTCATAAAGCACAGGAATATTACTTGGAAGCCTATCATTAATAGTAACACTACTCAAGTGGGTGCCAACACACAATGTGGCAAGTTCAACCTCAATCTCTGTCATGCGTTAATGGCCTATGCTGCAGCATGTTTTGTAAACTCTAGAAGAATTTCTTTGGCAATGATAATTAAAACCAACCTTTTTTTCATTATTTACTTATTCCATTTAATACCAGTTATTGTCCAAACTACTCAGTTGTATTTTCTAGCTCATGCACTTAGACAATGCTGAGTAACACAGACAAATCTGTTGACTTGATTCCCAACCAGTTCCTTTTATTTTAGAGGGAAAAAAAAATCACACCCTCTCACATTAATGCTCATTTGTCCAAAGTCTGCCACAATACCTAGCAGCAGTCCAGCAGCACACTGAAAGCCAGCAGTCAAAGGCAGCCCCCTGCACAAATTTCAGGTCTCAATAGCTTCACATCCCTTTTCCAGACACTTCTCCACTTTTCCTCACATTTACACAGACAACTTGTTACATTTGCCTTGTCCTAGAAGCAATATCCCAGGTACACATGACCATCTGTTTCTCCAGGCTTCATTAACACTTTATCTTAAGGGAGTGAATTAATTACTCAACACCTCTTGCTGGAGCCAACACAGACTTACTTAGTTGCAAGACTAAATGTCTTCCTACTCACAGTTCTCTCACCTTTTTCTACCTCACTTCCTGGATCCAGACAGACTAAGGCAGCATTTGCACAGAGACAGCACACTAGTCAGCCTGACAATACCAGAAAGAACTACAACGCAGGCCTGCTGTGCACAAAATCTCACTTCCCAGCATCACTGCTAAGAAGTCTTGAAAAATGTTAAGGACCCATTTACAGCCAATTAAGAGTTGCCAAGGAAAAAACTGGGGTAGCAAAATGCACCACTGGCAGGCCAGATTTATAAGTCACCTCCTGTTAAGAATTAATTCATTTCCAGGAAGAACAGGTTATAGTTCCTTCTGGGAACTCTGTGCCGTATACTGTAATCCAGATGATGTGGTGACTCTGTAATAATTTCCTGCAAGGTAACAAGAAGCATGTGACCTTATGTCAGCATGACAGTTTAAAAAGCTGCATCAATGAGTGATTTGATCAGGCATTCAATTGAAAAAGATGAATTCACCTATGGGATGTTTCCTCAGCTCTATTTGATATTGTTCCGCCCTGGAGCATGAGTACTGCCTTGGGCAAACAGACCCAAACATGGATCCCAGGTAAGGGCTCAGTTTAAGAAAGTCAGTTGTAAACACACCCCTAAGGCAAGAATTCTCCAAAATACCTCACTTTAAAAATCACTAACATGGTCCTTACTATTAATTTAAATCCTTGTTCAGAAGATTACCTGCAAGGCAAAGGCCAAAGATTGAACAAATTACATGTTTTATTGCACTGGTATTTTCAGTCTCACACAAGAAACATTTGCTTTATCTGCTATGATTCAAAACAATGTTAAGAGGTAAATGCATCATTTGCCCTGTACCTCTGTAGTGTTTTCACAATTTCCACAGGTTGACTAAGAACACTTTATAAGCACTCCCACCTTCTATTCATACAAAATTTCACATTACGGTTCCTGTGAGTGCTGTAAAATATATAAAGGAAAGACTTTATTTTTGCTAGCAGTAAGAATTCAAAATCTCCTCCTGCACTGAAACAATTTTATCACATAAGCACAAGTAGAAAGGTAATGGAACTGGTTTAAGAAAGGCATTGTCAGCAAGAGGCATGGCCTAAGAACAAATGGAACAAGACAGCATTTGCTCCCTTCTGCTCTTGCAAACAGACTGTTTCAGTTTGAGGGGACCTCCACTGACCATCTAGTCCAACTGCCTGACCACTTCAGAGCTGACCATAAGCTACAGCATGTCATTCACAGCACTGCCTGAATGCTTCTTCACCAACCACTTCTCAAAGGCCTGCTCCAGAGGCCACTCTCTTGGTAAAGAAATGCTTCCTAATGTCCACGATAAACCTCCCCTGGCGCAGCTTTGAGACATTAACCATTCCAGAGCCTGAGCCTACAGTGTTCGAAAGTCAGCAGCAACTTCACCACTTTTAACAGATGAGCAGTCACACCCTGAGGCCCTTCAAATCTCCCCCAGGACTAAATCCTAACTACTACAACAGGGATGTCTTACTACTGCTTTAGAGTCCACCCTGCTATTGTTAACACCCAAAGAATGAGTCCAGACCCAAACAATATGAAGTTAAACACCAGAATCACTTGAAGCTCTCCATGTTCCAAACTGCAGACATCATGTTTCTGACTAGAGAGTGGTTCTATTAAAAAAGATACTAGAGCTCTACCTACCACGCATTATGCATCCCCTGTGAATTACATATCCATTTTTAACAACTGTATCTTGAAGTAGATCCCTCCCTATTTTCAAGTAGGTAGTATCCAGGAGTGCTACAAGCATCCATTTCAAATTTACAGGCTTTAATCTAGTCTGAGATCAAAGGCTTCTTATATTGACCTCATTGTCCTTTTTTTCCTCAGATAGCAAGTTAGACAAAGAATTACACTCAGCAGCAGACTTTGTAAGAGACTCTGTACAAAGGGGAATGTTTTAAACTTACAGGCCAAGACCAACAGGGGACTTTAAATCTTCATTTAATGCTGAAAATTAAAGCAAAAACATGTTATGCTGGCGATTCCTGGGTTACTGGTGCAAGAAAGGAACATGTCAAGTTACCAGTGCTGAAATACAATTTATTGCCAAAAGTTTGGATACAACAGCATGAAAGAACCACCTCCCAGCAGGGTACCATGACACAGAGAAACGCCTTTTCACTATAAAGTAGCTGGAAGCTGGATCAAGTACTAGCTGCTTAGAAAACCAAAAGTGCTAGAAATCAACCTTGTATTGTAACAGGAGAGCAGAACTAAATCCCCCTAAAGGAAATCTTCTGTCACATCAAGCCCAAAAACATATTCTGTCCTGAAATGAGCAAATGCAAAGACTAAATAAATAACCCCAGGACCATGAGAACATCTGAAGCCTGGTTGCCACAACTTTTTTTCCTAATGGTTGATAGACAAACTTTCAAGTAGGAATCATAACATGTCTGCCCTGTGTGGATTCTCTGCCCAAAAAGGAATCGGACTCAGTTCTTAAACAACTGAGATTTTCTTTGCTTGTTAATTCTTTCATCTGCAGACTGACTGGATTATCTAATATTTCCTAAAACCTAACTCTAAACAAGTACACAGAGCAACTCTTTCCTGCATGGATTTTTTGATATGTAGCTTTTCCTAGAGCACCTGACAGGCTCTTAAATGCAACTTTTCACAAAGAGATCTTGGTTTCCGAAGCTGTATTTAAACCAGCAAGCAGTAGCACACACCAAGAGCAGATCTCCAGAGCAAGACTGCAGACGTACTAACATGTCCATAATATAGCTTCCAGAAGACTATTTCAAATTTAGTTCTAGTCTTGCTCACCAGTCAAGTTTAACAACACCAAAACACAACACTGCATCTTACAGCTTAGTTTCATCTGGAGGGAATCTCAAATGACAGGCACCAAACCTACAAGAGGTAAGAAGGCTTCGGCAGGTGGCCAACTTGCTGTGGGAAGTATGCTCCAAAAGCCCCCAGAAGTAATGTGGGCACATCTCAAACTTCCCACGTAAAGTCAAATACCTGGGAAAAAAGTTAGTAAGAGCATGAGAAGAATAATCTCAGAGTTTTTTTAGCCTAATTTAAGGACAGAAGACTTAAAATACAGTTCCCTCAACAGCAGTCCTAAGCTAAAGCATGTCCAGCACTAAAAACTAACACTGTAAAAAAGAGTTCCTTCTAAAGTTACACCAGAAAGTGTACAAGCAAGTACAAAAGAGGTATGAAAAGTGTAAGTGAAGAGTAAGTGAAAAGACTGATCAGTGAAGTACCAGGAAATGTCAGAACGTGTTATTTAACTACTTTACAGGAAGTCCTTTGCTATCTAAGTAAACAAGGTCTATGGGAAGGGTGCGAGTCAGCTTTTCAGAACAACTGCCAGACTGACTCTCACTCCAGGTTTTTCCTCTGCTCATTCATCAACATCAGAGAGAGAATTCCATCAGCTAAATTAGGCCTTGGGTGTGTTTAAACAGTTACACTATCAAGATTATGCTGCCAAGCTGTACACTGGGGAGGGATTTAGGTCTAAGGCAGTTAAAAGACATGAACGAAGGAAAAAACAGTTTACCTCTCCAACAGAAGGGTACTTCCATATACAAGTAGATGCTACCTTGAAAACACCACTCTTGACTACAACCACTCTTTGAATTGTCCCACTCAGCCCTAGCAAATGCTAATTAATACCTGACGCTACACTAAAATCATACTGGTATGTTTTTCAAACATAACCAAATAGGAACTCTACCTCCAAGCTAAACTTCACAACCAGTACAGAGGCAGGAGGAAGGTACACCCATCAGAAGCAAAGGAAAGATGCATTCTGTGCAGAGCCAGAGATAAGACTTTTTTCTAAGCTATTTAAGGACATCTTTCCCTGCCTTATGTCATTAATAATGTCCAGCCTCCTATAAAGGTCTGAAGTCACAGAATAGACTGAATAGTAAGCACATAAGGAACTGAGCAATTAGAAAGGCACAAGTATCAACTGAAAGATATTTTACACAGGCATTCAACCATTCCCCATACAGTTTTGTGATCTTGCCCACATGAAGCAAACTCCCTTCAAGCCCTACCCAAGAAAATCTTGCCACCTAGACATCAGACAGTTCATAAGAAGCTGAAACAGAGGATTTTCTCCACACACACCATAAACAAAGATACTCTCTGTCCTCTGATATTCTTCCAGTTAAAGCTTCCTGGGTAAGAGGCACAAGAGGTTTGCTGACCTCTGCAAAAGTACCATATTTGGGAAGCAAGCCAGCACTAAACACCTCACTGACATCATCAATTCCATGGCCTCTATGCACAGGACCAATAAGCAACAATCTCACCAAAAGCAAAGCTGATAAAACTCTTACTTGACTGAAGCAAAATACAGACCTTCCCTGCCACTCCCTGATGCACAACAAGGTACGACAACTTGATATACTAAACTTGTTCTTAAGGTCACTTGTGGCATCCCTGTGATAGTGGGTGTGGAAGGAGCTCCAGGACACTTAACTGTAGCAATGACAGTGTACATAACCCAACAGTTGCATCCACTCATACTGTAAAATAATCATTTGATAAGACTTTGTTGAGACTTTTAGGTAAGAAAACCTTAAGGTGACAACTTCTTCAAAGAGAAAATTTATTTTTCTATAATAAATAAAACAGCAAGCAGTCACACTCTGTCTTTAGTTGTTCACAGCAAGTAAAATCTACGATGAAACCTGAGAACTATCTCTGTGATTGTAAGATCATCATCACCAATTTCAACTCTGAGGTCATCTGACTGGTCATACTGTTAGTCACCCCCAGAAGCACTGTCACACTGCCAGACATAAGCATAGGCCTTCAAAGGGTCTTCCACTGACTTGTAATTGGATTAGCAAGAACTAAACAGATTACCAATTCAAGTACCAGGATGACAAGTTTAATCAAAAGCTAAGAGGCTTCAGCAGATGACCAAAATTCATCATAATACAACACAAGCAGTATTTTGGCACAGGGCGCCAGCTGGACCAGGTGCACGGCTATGGTGGAACACTGTCACTCCCCAGCGTCACAACAAAACCCAGCTTTATCCAGAAGATGAGCTCTGCCACTGCGACAGTGACAGTGCAGAGATGAGTGAACACTAAATCATGAGTTTAACATCAATTATGTCTCAATAAGAAATCCTGAAATACGGAAAAACACTCTTGCAAAGGGGTAACCGCATTCTTCTCCACTCTATTCTTGCAGAAAAACTAAGATAATTCTGAGCTAGCTGCTCAAATACAACTGAGTTCAGCTGCTCTGCTGATACACAAAAGCTGCAGCCACATCTAGTACCAAACGTGCCACCTAAAGTCAGCAGCACAGTAGGCAATACAAATAATAATGATGATCCGTACAGATGGGAAAGCAGGTATCTAAAAGCAAGGGGACATAAACAAGGAGAAGAGAGCAGACAGCATTCTTCAGGAAAGTTGCTGAAATCTTAATATTCATTAGCAGCTTTTCATATTTAGGGTGCAGGTCATTCAGTTCCAAAATCAGGAACCGGTCTCTGGCAGGAACTCTATGCTTATTTACAAGAAGGTCAGGTTATTTTTCTCTGGAGCATAAGATATATGACCTCCCTCCCTATCTCTGTTACTAAAAGATTCGCAAGGGTCAAGCCTGAACATTGGGTAGTTCTGAAATGAGGCAGCAAAAGTGAGAGGGAAAAAAAAAAGATTCTTTTTGACTTTTACAATTGGTTTGGGGGCTTTCCACATCTTCAAGGCTGAGGTACTCAAAAGCCAACCCTCCCAGCTCTTCTGCTGCAAAAAAAACTTCTTCCAGAAAACACACTAGCTGGCAAAACCAAACCCACTCTTGATAGTTTTAATAGCCTTGTACAGAGATCCAAGTCATGCCTGAAAGACCAGGTTTTTGTTCTTCAAAAGCCTTTCAACACAAGTCACTGTAGGGCAACAGGTTACAGAAGTCCCAGTTAAGCATTCATTTACTCAATAGAGAGTAACTGGAGACGAGTTACCAGTGAAGGAGTTTTGTCTTTGCTGTAGGATAAAAACACACAAGTGAGCTGTTGACACAAGTCTACTACACTGCAGCAAGCACACACTACCTGATCTCCAGTCACTTGTGACTCCATAGCCTTATTGTAAAAAAAAAATAAAATTAAAAAAATAAAGTTTGTAGCTTTACCTTCTGCTACAGAAACTGAAACCAGAAAGATTCATATCTCAAGTGTATCAGAATTACAGCTATGGACAGATTTCAGCTGTTTAGAGACATATCATAAAAAACTTTAGTAAATACCCTGCCACCTATGAACTCCTCAAATTACAAAATGTATATCAAGACAAAAGCAGTTTCCTAAGTTATAAAATTGGTTTGTTTTTTTCCTCTGATAGTGGATTCGCTTTAATACTTAATAAAATACCTAATGTAATATCTACTTTAAAAAAATCAAAACAAAGAAGACAACTCCTGCTGTGCAAGCATATACTCTACCTTGATGCATATGCATCCTTTAGAATTCCTTTCCAGAAACTTATCTTCCCCTGGCTCATATCGTAAAGTTGACTCTCTTGCATTTCCCCCTCACTTAAAAGTCAGTTCAAGAACAACTTTTAGAATGTTCAAGTAAAACTATTTAAAGATTACTGATTTTATTAAGGAAAAAAAAAAAGTCTTTAAGGCAAGCTTCATTCCACAGCCACCCTGAACAATCAGTCAGAGGGATCTGGTATTTATAGCAGCTTCAGAGCACAAGGCTTCTGGAGTTGTGTATATGCCAGAACTGTTTCTCCAATAGGTGACACCACTCCATTGCTATGTGTGCGGCTCCTCCTACAGCAGGGCTCGAGGGAGGCACAGTCAAGAGAGCAAATTTACTACCAAATTCTTGAAATGAAAGGGAAATATTGTTGGTCTATATGAAGTTAATTGGCCCTGCCTCTTATGCACTTGTCTGAGGCTTAAGGTTAGACAGCAGCTCTGAATACTACTCCATCAGTTAGCAAGTCACATATACAATAATTCAAATATTATTTCAGATGCTTACCTGGACTTGCTGGGGTTGCTGAACCTGTATCTGCTGCTCTGGCTGAGTTTGTTGCTGGATACTGGTTGTCACAGGACAAGCAAGTTCAAGCAAAGACCCAGCCACCTCTGTGCTGTCCGTGTAAATACAGTTGCCACCCTGCTGATACACCATTGTGGTGGTGGCTGTCTGTTGAAACTCCTGGAGAGCTTCTGGCCCCTTGGAAGCAAGGGAGTCTAGAAACTCCTTCATCCTGTGCTGGGGGATCGTTCGTGCCTTCACACGGATGTATTCTTCAAAGGAAATGGTGTTCTCCAGAGAATTATTCATATTGCAAGGTCCTCAGGGTTCCTTAAGGAAAGAGAAAGTAAAAGTCTTAACTACAGCACTCCCTTGATGCAAGGATATTCTTAACTCCAGTAACTAATCTCTCATACCAAGTACTGTATGAAAACTGGCAAACATGCACAGCCAGATGCCCAAGACAGATGCTTTACTTTTATGAGGCATTTTGTGCTACTACACATCTCTCAGATTCACCCTTGGCAGCTCAGGGGAGTCTGAATGACACCGAGGTGTGATTCCTCCTCCTCCCAGAGCTCACTGCCATGTAAACTGTCCTAGCTCTGTACTTCACCCAGACCAGGCAAGCCCTGTACCAGACAAATCCACTCATACATTCCATTTGTCTGCAGCATGCACTGTTAGCAAGAGAGGCTTAGAAATCAATATCTGCGGCCCTGCTTTGCAGCCGCAGAGGTGGGAAACCGAGCAGTGTGTTCTATCAGGCCGTGCAGTTCTATTCTAGGCAGCTAATGTGAAGCACAACAGAAGAGCAACAGATGTAGCACTCAGCTCTTTGCTATTAGGAGCAGGACAGCCCCATCGATTTGAACACAGCAAGCAAAAGGAGAGCGCTAGAATAGAGATATTTCCTCAAACTGGGAACTACACACATGGAGAAACAGAGCTATGGAAATGACAAAGGCAACTGCAGCATCAGTTCTTGATGTCCTTTTAATGTAGGAAGAGGTTAACATGAAACATGCCATGTGTGAAGACAACAGAAAGACAGAAAAAGAAAAGATGATCAGGGCGGAAGTGAAAGCAAAGAAAAAAACCACCACGACCAAAGATAACTCCACCTGAGAACGTCAGACAGCTCTAGGGTATACTCTGACAGCATTCTTCTCTTATTGACTTGTCTTGTTTAAACCCACCAATTGTTTTTGCAGTGAGTATACTGGTTGTTTTTAAGGCACTAATTAGCCTTGATAGAGCATAAATACATTTGAGCTGTAACATCACCAGATACTGAGACAGGTGTGAAAAGATGTGAAACACCACAAGATCAGGACTAGAAGAGGTGATTCAGCACTACTAGATCAAGCTGCATAAAGGAGGAAAAACAGACAGACATCACTATGACTGTAGGTCTAAAGAGAACAGGTACAAACCAGAGCTTTATGTATCCTTTCACCATGATTTAACAAAGTAGAACTGAGACAGGGCTATGACTGAACATAAGACTGCCCTGTGGGAAAATGGGAGTTAACTCCAAGCTTTCACTGTCATTCAAGCACACTGTACAAGTCCAGTGCCACTTATCACCAAAAGCTGGGAGAGCTGAAGCAAATGCTAACCCCTCTTCACTGTAATGTGACAGCAGTCCAAACAGAGCTTTTGTTTACATGGAGGTTCATGGCTAGTGCACTGGAGCAAGCTCACAAAAGAAAAAAAAAAAAAAAAAAACTAATATCAAAGGTAACAGGAACACACATGAGGCAACTTGCGCTCTGTCTATGGTTTCTGAAGTCTTTAAGACACATTTGTTGCTGTATGAGATTTCTATTAAAAATATTCTTAAAATATGCAGCAATGCAGCATGTTTAGTAAAAAACACCAGATAATGGTGCTCATATAGCATATCCAACAGCTCTGCAAATATCAGCATACAGATATCTATGTAGAACCCATATCTGGACAGAAAAACTCACTTCTCCAGGAGCTACTCAAGAGTACTCTACACCTCCACAGCACTAACCCCTACCCAGTGACCATAGGCCCAGGGTAAAACCGAGGAAGAACAACAATGTTAATGCATCCATAGGGACTCAGGACTCAGATAAGACCTACAGCAGGCACACTGAAATGTGTTTTGCATCTAACTGCATGATGCTCTATTATATACCCTGAGGTTGGAAAATAGATTTTGAGCAATTAACTTGTCCCAGTCTTCTATGTGGAACTTTCAACTATTTGACTTCAACATTACAGTGAGGCTTTCAGAAGAGCATCATCATTCTCCAGGTCCACCCTGAGGTGCACTAGCAGACACAGCTTTGAGAGGGAAGACTCTTCGGAAGAATAAGCCTCAACGATGCCATGCTGGGTCCCAGACATGAATGCCACAGATGTTCTTTGACAGCAGGATCCCAGACATAAGTGCCACAGATGCTCTTTGACAGCCAGCTGCTGCTGAATTGGATGGGCTCACTTCTCCCAGGTGCTCCCTTCCCACTCCTGCACTGGTTTTTAGTATGTTCTAACAACTGAGGAAATGGCTATCCACCTTCTGTTAATCTTATCAAAGGAGAGAATAAGGAGGTCAGCAGGGCCACTGTTCCCAATGGGAACTGTTAGCCCTCACTTCTACTTTTGAAACTCCAACCCTTCTTTCACAAGCTACATCATTTTCCTGTGTAAGAGACCAGAAGCCACAAGACACCCAGAAGCACAAGCAGCAGAGGTCCACCACCAAACCATCACCAACCTCTTCTGACCACCAAGCAAGCACTGATTTCTTAAATACAAATCTTAAAGCAAGCACTGAGGAAATCTCTTTCCTTTTGTCTACCATGGGAAAAAAAAATCCTTTACACTTTCTTGAAGTTACTATGCTACGAGCCACTAAGCTGAGCCCCTGCAGCATTCCACGTGCCAGGCATGGACCAGAGCCCCACCATGCCATGAGGCATCTGTTCCTGCCTCCGAAGAGACACAAGACCTTCCCCGGGTTTTCTCTACAGCTGCAGTTACAGACCTTGTAGGTAACAGTGTCTCCTGGAGATGTTCATATCAGTTTTAAGGCTGCTTAAGATTATTTAACTAGAAATACTGAACCACTCAAAATTGCACTTCCTACTGCACTACCCCTATGCAGCAGTGGAGGTACCAAGTCCAGAGAAAGATTCATAAATGTAATGCTGCACCCCCAGAAATTCTACTTATTAAAATTAAACCAACCTGCATTTGTGGCAGAAAACCTCTGTAAGGCTCTAGGGCGCATTCAACAGGCTTTTGTAGGTTAACACATACAGCTTGCTGCTGCAGTCACTGTTTTCAGTTATTAAAACACACTAATTTGTACATTCCATTTATCCCACAGACACACACTGGAAACTGCAGATGTCCACCCTCACTGGATCTCAGCAGCATGTTTTTAATATTGCATTTAAAAATTAAAAAAGAGCATCCAGGCAATAAGTTTCTCCAATAAAGGAAGATAACTCCTCTCTGTGCAGCATAACTGCATTTTTTTTCAAGAAGTAAGTTCAAGAAATTCTTTGAAGATTAGGAGCACATACGGTTAGTTGATAAAACTTAGACTGAAGTTACTGAAAACACACACACAACTTGCAGCATGTGGACAATCTGGACTCACCAGTCACCATGTTGCATGTATTTCTGCTGCTCTTGTCCTGAGCTCTTAGACTTGTAACGTTCTGGAGAAGACAGAACAAAGAAGCCCTTTCCATCCCCAGTTTCTCTTTCTTTATTAAGTCATTTTATTTTTAATATGTATTCCATTAAGAAAAAAAAAATGAGGAAACAAAGGTATGATCATCCACGCAGCTAGCAGCTCCTACTGAGGAATTGCAAGATGCCCAATTTCTAACCATCGTATCGCTCAGCCTGGTGGTACTGAGAGCGACTGTGCGAGCACATCTGTCACAGAGCGCCGTGCGGCGACAGGCGCGGCATGGTGGGTAACACCGGAGTTACTGGCACACAGAACTTAGAACAAGGCAGCAGCAGCAGTGACCGCATCCAGAAGCAATCCCCCCACCCCTCCCCCGCGCGTTCCCGGTGCTGCCCGAGAGACAGGCGGGAAGGCTACGGACCGCTAGGCCACCCAGCCAAGACGAGGCGAAGCTTCGTATTTAGGCCCCGAGACCGTCGGCTGCAGCTCAGCCTCTGTCCTGCCCGAGCGGGGACGCGGAGCCCGCGGGGTTTACCCCGCCCGCGGGGACCCGGCACTGCCCCAGCCGCTCCTGCCGCCTTTGTCTGCCGGCGGGGCGGCCGGGCCGGGCCCGCAGGCGGCGCCGTGACACCGCCTCCCCCGCCCCCCCCGGCAGGAGCCATGTCGGGGGCTCCGGGAGGACGGGGCCGCCGAGGGCCGCGCACAGGCCGCGCCTTCCGGTGCCTCGCTGCCCGGGCCGGGGGGGGCGACGGGGACGCGCCCGGTGCGCGGGGGGGAAGAGCCGGGGGCGCGCCCGCGCGGGCCGGGAAAGCGCGCGCGCGCGCGGCAGGCGGGGCCGCCCCCTCCCCCTCCCCGCCGGGCCCGCGCCGCCCCCGGAACCGCCGCCTCCTCCTCCCGCGCCCCAAGGGGGGTCCCACCCAGCCCCACCGCCGCCGCGCACTACCCCGGCCCGCCGGCCCGGCTGCGCCGCGGCGTGACCCGGCCCCGCCTCACCCCGGCCCTGTCGCCGCCGCCGCCTCGGCCCCGAGTCTTTTCCCCTCACAGCTCCCTGGGCGCCATCTTACATTCAACCCCCTGCAGCCAATCAGCGCGCTGCACCAGCCTCGCGAGAGCGCGGCTCCCAAGCCCCGCGAGAGCTGAGCTCCTCGGCCCGCCCCGCGCCTTAAAGGGGCCTGGCCACGGCGGGGCGCGGGGATGGTGCGGCCGCTGGGGGGCGCCCTGCGCGGAGGGGCGCGGGGACGCGCGGGAGGCGGGGGACACACGGAGGGACCGGACATGGAGGGACAGGGACAGGGACACGGAGGGACCGGGACGGAGCCCGGGCAGCCGGGGTACCCGGGATGCCAGCAGCACCGCCTGGCCGCGGAGCGACGCCGCCGAGAGGCTCCAGCAGCCGCCCGCTCCCTCGCGGCATGCGGGTGCAGCCCGGCCCCATCCCCGCGCAGCGCCGGGGGCAGGCTCCGTGTGGGGCCCGTGTGGGGCCGGCCGGCGGTGCACGGGCTCCCCGGACGGGCGGGGAGGCCGTGCGGAGGGGCTGCGCCCTGCCCCGGCGGCACCGCGCAGCGAAGCGTCCCCATGGAGGCGGAGGAGGCCCCGCGGGACTGTGCCGGCTCCGCTTTAACGCGCCCATGTGTTCGCCGCGGCCTCCCCAGCCCCGGCCCCGCTTAAGGTGGCCCGTGGGGCTGGGCAGGGTCTCCCTCCGCTCACTTCACCTCCAGGGGCACAGACACGGGGCTCATGGCACGGGGTTCGAGCCAATTCCGCGGGGACACCCCTCTGACCTGACCCCCAGCCCGGAGCCGAGCAGGCAGCACCCCGCTCGAGTCCACCTTAAGGGGGGAGGGCGCTCCGGCGGTGTTTGTACACAATGTGCACACCCTGCCTGCACCCCCTGTGCCCTGCCTTCGCCGTCCTGCACAGCCCCTGCACTCACCTCTCCTGCCTGCACCCCCTGTGCCCTGCCTGCGCCGTCCTGCACAGCCCCTGAACTCACCTCTCCTGCCTGCACCCCACCTGCACCCCCGGAGACACCTCTCCATTCCACTCCAACACCCTGGACCCCAGTCCAACCTTACTGGCTGGGGCAGCTGCAGCTCCCATGGGGTCACATCAGTGCTACACAGCACATAGGAGCAGTCTCTGTGCCCTCAAAACAGGGAGACACCCCACACACACCCTGCCAACCCAAGGCTCATCGGGGGACAAACAGGAGACCATCCCCTCCACAGCACCCCAAGACTGAGCAGGAGAACAGGAGGCAGTGACAGTGCAGGGACAGGGCTGGGCTCTCCGTTTATTGAGGCAATGCTGTGGGGCACCCCAGGGGACAGCACCAAGGCACGGTGGCACTGGGGGTGTGCAAGAACCCCCAAGGAAGCAACACCACGATGGTGTAGCAGCAGTGGGTCCCTCAGGCCTTGCCAGGGTCCTCCTTGAGCGTCACTGTCCGGTTGAACACCATCTGGGGAGAAACAGAGGGTCTGCTCAGAGCCCCATGGCGGGCACGGGGTGCTTGCACATGTGTGTGCAGGCTGCCTGACTGCCCCCATCCCACAGGGCTCACCTTCCCCTCCTCACTGTCGGGATCCACAGAGAAGTAGCCCAGGCGCTCAAACTGGAACTTGTCAAAGGGTCGAGCGGAGCGGACAGAGCTGTCGACCAGGGCATTGTGCACCACATGCAGGGAGTCCTGGCAGAGGGGACAGCTCAGCCTACCCTTCTTTCCTCTCCACAGCCCAGCTCCCCCTGGCTCCTCTTCCCCTTGAGACACAGCAAGGCCTTGCCCCAGGAGGGGTAGGGTGTACATGGAAGTGGGTGCCTCAGGACTGGGTGCAGGAGGTCCCCACTTCCCCGTGGGCCCATAACCTCAGCTGCTGCCCCTACTCACAGGGTTGAGGTCACTCAGAAAGCCACCAGGTACCTCCGATGGGTCCTCAGGATTTTTGTGCAAAAACCTGCCATGAGATAAGAGTCTTATCCCAAAGCTGCCAAATGAGGGGACACAGTGCCACTCATGGGACCCCAGAGCATCATCTTCCCTACCAAAGGCCTGGGCAGACCCCTGCAGGGCCTGCTGCTGTACAGCTGTGCTGTTGCTCCAGCACTGCTGAGCTTGTGCTGGCCTCAGTTGGCAGCCAGGTACTCACAGCCGCTCGTAGAGCCGCACTTCACAGGCCAGGGGCACTGACACCCAGTG
Organism: Taeniopygia guttata; assembly: GCF_048771995.1. Classification (NCBI taxonomy): domain Eukaryota; kingdom Metazoa; phylum Chordata; class Aves; order Passeriformes; family Estrildidae; genus Taeniopygia; species Taeniopygia guttata. The sequence goes on from NC_133037.1 coordinate 8,836,473, forward strand.
GATGAAAGCCTTGGGCTTTTCTGCCACATCCGACTTGGTGCAGGTCACTTCCAGCTCAATGACACGGCCACTGACATCCTGAGGGAGAGGAGATGAGCTGTCAGGCTTATCCCATATGGCAGGCCCAGGGCTGAACCCCCAGCCCCATCTCGGGGACACCTTGTTCCCCACTGTGAGGCACAGGGCAGGCAGAGAGCAGCCACACAGGCAGCCTGAGCCCTCACTGTGCCCAGAGTATGGTCATGTCCTGACATTCCACAGCCCAACCCCGTGTCACCAGTGCCCACAGCCACGCACCTTGATGACATTCTGGACAGTGATGACGTAGCCAGTGTGGCGCAGCCCCACCGGCTGCCCGGGGGCCAGGCGCTTGTAGCCCTTGTCTGCCTCCTGTAAGAGAGTTCACGGCTGCATGAGGGGCCCCAGCATGGGCAGCAGGTCCCCCCTCTCGCATGTCTCTCTGCCCCCACTCCTGCCATCCCAGGGATCAGTGATCCCAGGGCTGTTTGAACTCCATGTTGCTGTGAGATGTTCCCAAGGACAGGCCAGGTTGAGAAAAATTGGTTGGACATGTCCTGGCCAGGCTGAGGGCAGCATTTGCCCAGTGCCCTTCAGAGCTGCTGGCCCATTTGGGAGTCACATACATGCCTTCAACACCCGCCTGTGACCTCTGTGTGCAGCGCCAACACCACCTGCAGTGCTGCCAGGCTCCTGCTGCACAAGCTATAGCTCCAGCAGTGAGGGCAGTATATTCCAGTGGGCCTGGCTCACCTCCCTGAAGTCTGTCTCCTCAATGTAGACAGTCTGGTGGAAGGGCACTTTGTGAAAACCACGGCTCTCATCGGCTGGAAAGTTGGGCACAAGGACCTCCAGTGCCTGGAGAGAAAGAGGGCTTGAATGCCAATCTCAAGGAACCCCACTCCCACAACAGCCCACAGCAGTCTCACCTTTGGAGCAGGGAAGTTGGTGATGGTGACCTTGAGAGGCTCCAGGACAGCCATGGCGCGGGGGGCCTGCTCATTCAGCACCTCACGTGCACAAGCCTCCAGCAGATGTGGCTCCATTGTCGCCTGGGCCACTGTCACACCAACCTGAGGAGCAGTGTGCTGTGACCGTGCTGGCCAGGGGACGCAGCCATCTGCCCTGTCCCATCCTACCCGAGGCTTACCCGTGCACAAAAGTTGTTGATGGCCTCGGGGGGGAAGCCTCGCCGGCGCAGGGCTGTCAGCGTGAAGAGACGTGGGTCATCCCAGTCCCTGAGGAAACACCAGTGTGACAACCAGGCATGATCTGGGTGAGCACCATCGTGGCAGCTGGCCCTGCTCCTACCTCACAGCACCTGTCTCCACCAGCCTGATGATCTTTCTCTTGGAGACGACGGTGTAGAGCAGGTTCAGGCGCCCATATTCCCACTGCACAGGGCAGTAAACATCCAGAGCATTGCACAGCCAGAAGTAGGAGGAGCGCCTGCAAGGGAGGTACAGGCCCAGCCCAGCTCAGCCACGTGGACGTGCTGCCCCCCAGCACTCTGGCAGCCACCAGATGCTGCTCCCAGGTTCAGCTCAGCCCTGGGCCATGCCATGCACGGTGCTCACCTGGCCTGGAACTCCTTGGTGCAGAGGGAGTGCGTGATGTGTTCGATGGAGTCGCAGAGGCAGTGTGTGTAGTCGTACGTGGGGTAGATGCACCTGCAAGGCAAATGCAGTCGGCTCAGGGCAGAGCACAGTGCTGCTCCACTCCTGATACCTCCTTACTACCAGGAAATCCAGACCCACCCCCACCATATGTGCCAGGACATGGCAGGCCCTCCCTACCACTTGTCCCCAGTGCGGTGGTGTGGTGTGAACTTGACACGGTAGGCGACGGGATCCATCTTCCCATCCTCCATCACCAGCTTCATCCTCAGCGTGGCTTCCCCCTCCCCAAACTTGCCCTTTCTCATGTCCTGTGGAGAGAGGGGAAACTGTCAGCTGAGCCACAGATCCAGAGCCCACAGGCACGAAGCACCTGCCCCAACCAGGATACCTCAAAGAGCAGGAGTGACTCCTCCACAGGCCGGTCCCTCCATGGCGAGGGTGGTGGGTTGTGGCCCTTGATCTCCTCAACCTTCTGATGGCAGACATATGCCTGACCCCTACGGAGAGGAAATGCCATCACCAGACTTGAGGGGCCCATCTCCTGGGCAAGGGGGAGCCCTGACCATGGTGCAAAGTTATCAACACCAGCCCAGCACATTCCTGCTGCCCCACACGCTCACCTGCGGATGAGCTCCAGGGCCCAGGTGTAGAGCTGGTCAAAGTAATCCGACGCATGTGTCACTTTATAAGGCTGGTAGCCTGTGGGGATGGGTGACATGGAACAGGTTGGAGGAACCCCAAAGGTCCAGCTGCAAGACCTGAATGCAGAGCATCCATGGCACCTGCCTCGATCCTGCCCTCCCCATCCAGCCATACCCAGCCACTCCACCATCTCCCGGATGGCTGTGAAGTACTTCTCCTCCTCCTTCTCGGGGTTGGTGTCGTCATAGCGCAAGAAGCACACGCCACCATTGGCCTGGGGATGAACAGATAGTGAGCAGTTGTTCCCTGAGGGACCACAGGGCCAGGCCAGCAGCCAAGCAGCGGGGAAAGGCAGGGACAGGGTGGCTTGGTGCTTTTTACCTTGGCATAGCCAAAGTTGAAGTTGATGGCCTTGGCATGGCCAATGTGCAGGATCCCGTTAGGCTCAGGAGGGAAGCGTGTCCGTACCTGAAGAGGCAAAGGGGACATCTTTGTCCTTCAACAGAAGATTTTTACTTTCTCTGACACCAGTGACACTGACATGAGCCCCTGGCAATCCTGCAGCACCCCTATGCTGTGTGGGGGCTGCCTCTGCTGCCTCTCCCTGTGAGCTGTGTGCTCCCCACCCACCCCAGCAGTGTCACTCTGACGTGGAACCGCTGGGCTGTGGGATATGGCCTCACCTGCCCACCCGTGATTGCCAGGTGCTGCTTCAGCAGGGCCATAGTGTTGGGTGTCACCACGTAGCCCTCAGTCTTGTAGTTCTCTCCTGCAGCAGAGGATGCTCAGGGCTGCAGCACTGCCCTTACCATGCCAAGCCCAGCAGCCAGGGGGGAAGGACACAGGACCTGTCCAGTCCTCTGCAGCACGGAGAGCTGGGACCAGGCACAGAGCCAGTGGAGTGGCCCCATGTATGGCAGCGGCACCTCGCACTCACCTGGCTTGTGGAACTTCAGGGCTTCTCCTCGCAGCTGCTCCAGCAGTGACTGAGTCTCTGTGCCCATGTCCCCTGCAGGGAGGTGGGGCTGAGCTCCCTGATCACAGCTCCCAGGGCCCAGCTGGGAAGCGGGTGCAGCAGGAACTAAATGGTCTCTTACCATTCTCCACCACAGCCACCTTCTGTTTCTCTGCTGGGGCCAGACGGGCCTTTGGCACCTGCAGAGACCAGCACAGCATGCTGAGTGCCCAGCAGCTCAGCACAGAGCAGCTATTTTGGATCCTGCCCGGACACTTTGCAAGAAAATATCATCCAAGTTTGCAGCCTCCTCTTCTCCTTACCTTTGGCTTCTTTTCCAGGTCAGCTTCTGTCTTTGGCCCAAGCAAATGCAGCACCTGGAGAGGAGTGACAAACTCAGGAGCCAAAAAGGCTTCTGGACTAGGTGTGTCCTAGTGCCCTGTCCAGCCATCACTCTGCTCACCCTGCCTGCACCTAGGTGGGGCAGGCTGTGCCCAGCGCTGGGCCCTCTAAGGGGCTGGCTGAGAGGTCCCACTCCTGTCCCAGCACACCCAGGGGACCACAGCAGCACCTGACACAGAAGTTCGCACCCACCTGCAGGTCCACCTCGTTCTTGATGGTCTTCCCGTCTGCCCAGCGCAGCTGGCTCCGTGCCTCCCCTGCAGACAGGCACCCATGGGCAAGGGGCAGGGCCCAAGCCCGGGGGAGCTTCAGCCAGGGGCTGATGCACAATGCCACACCTTTGCCCCAGGGCTGTCCCTGCTGCTGGGCACTATGGCCCTGCCAGTGTGGGGGATCTGGCAGGATGACATCCCCCCGTGGCAAAGGGCTGGCTCTCAGGATTCGGGGGAGCACAGTGGCACTGGCAGTCAGGCACAGGGACGTGACAGCCACCAGCACCAGGCAGGGGCTGCCCCGGTGTTGCCACTCACCCATCAGTAGCCCCATGTTGAAGTGGTAGCGCTCTGCCAGCAGTTCTGCTCGGTGCTTGCTGATCACAGCCTCCACCTGGGAGCAGCACAGGGACACCGGGGTGAGCGAGGCAGGCAGGAGCACAGCAGGAGCCAGTCCAGTGTCCCCTGTGCCGTCTCCACAGGGTCACAGCCCCACTCACCGCTTCCTCGATCTGCTCGGGGGTGATGCAGATCCCCACACCACAAGCCCGTTCAAAGTCTGCCACGTCCAGGGGCTCCAAGGGGTGGCTCCTCACGTACTCCAGGGCAGCTGGGGACAGAGCAGGGATGAAGAGCAGGGATGAAGAGCAGGGCCTGCAGGGCTGGGGCCGGGCAGGGGCTGGGGCCGCACGGTACCGCTGAGCTGCAGGTCGGTGAGGATCTCCCTGCGAGCGATGTAGCCGACGAGGAAGCCGAGGTGTTTCGGGTCCTTGAGGCGGGCGGCCGTGTTGTACAGAAGTGTCCCGGTGGCCTTGTCCAGCGCCGGGCCCAGCGCGCTCCTAGCCTGTCACCGCCCCGGGGAGCGTCAGGGCAGGACCAGGGCCCGAGCCCCGGCGAACCGGCGGCACCGGGGGCTGGAGCGGGACAGGGGAGTGCCAAGGGCCGAGGCCGCTCGGCGGGGCCGGGAGGAGGCGAAGCCGGGGGGTCCCGGGAAGGCGGGGGTCGAGGGAGTGACAGCGGGACCACGGTGCCAATGTACCCGGGTGACACCGGGGATCGGGTTACCGGATCCCGGGGGTGCCACCGATATCGGGGTAGCGAGTTCCCAGGGTGGCCGGGTCCCGAGGTGACACGGGGGTGATGGGGTATTGGAGCTCGGGGGTCAGGGTGTGGCCCCGCGCCGGACACACCTGCAGCACAGCCCGGCGCAGCAGCGCGCTGAGTGCCCCGTTGCGCAGCGTCTCTCGCGCCTTGGCCTCGCTGAGGCCGATGCCCGTGAACAGCCCCAGCGCCTCCTCCACCTCCTCCGCAGCCATCGCCGCCGCCGCCGCCATGCTGCCGCCTCCGCCCGGGGGCGGGACCACGCCCAGCCAATCAGCAGTGAGAGCGCTCCGCTCTGACCAATGGGATTAGGGAAACCGGCGCCGGGCGGGCCAATGGGCGCGCGGGAGGCGGGCTCGGCGCGCGGGCGGTTGCATCATTTAAAGAGCCCAGAGGCGGCGGCGGCCACGTGGGGGCGGGGCCGGGGGCGGGGCCAGGGCGGGAATGGGCGGGAATGGGCGGGGTCAGGGCAGGCCCCGCCCCGGTGTCCCGCCGCTCCGGTGTCCCGCCGCCCCGGTGTCCCGCCGCTCCGGTGTCCCGCCGCCCCGGTGTCCCGCCGCTCCGGTGTCCCGGCGCTCCGCGCTCCGCGGCTGGTGCCCGCGGCCCCGCTGTGCCTGCGGGTGTCCGCCTGCCCCGGCGGCCCCGGGCACGGGCCCTGCGCCGAGCCCGTGGCGATGCACGTGCCCAAGGTCCCGGGATGCACAGCGGGTCGCGGTGGCGGCCTCAGCACGGTGTGTGCGGGGCAGGGACACCCCCGGATCGTGCGCGGTCGCTTGGCCCTGCCAACCCAGTGTCCGCACTCTTCCCTCCTCCCCTGTCCCAGGCTTCCCCAGACCGGTGGAACTTTGGCTGCCTCAGCCCAGTGTCCTCCTGTCACCCCCGCCCCCTCCGATGTTTTGTCCAGTCTGGTGTCCCCAGCTCTCCCTTTGCCCCGCCAGCTTCCCCAGCCTGCTGTTCTCTAGCTCTTCCGGCCCGGTGCCCCCCCAGCCCGGTGTCTTCCACAACCCCTCGTTTTCTGACTCAGCCCAGGAGTCCCTGCCCCAACCCAGTACCTCCCCCCTCCCCACAGCTTGGCGTCTCCTCTTAGCTCAGTGTCCCCCCAAGCCCAATGTCCCATCCATCCTACTCCCACCTCAGCCCGAGTAGCAGCAGCCTCGAGTGGTAGGGGAAGGTGTTTATTGGAAATACTGGGTGGGAGGAGGCACTAGCAGGTCCTGCCAGCCAGAGCCACCGGACACAACCAGACAAGGCAGGTCCTGGCTCCTCCATGGGTGGGTGCTGGAGTCAACGCTGGTGTGACAGTGAGTCCCACGCCACGGAGGGGACAGCCATTGCTTAGCACCGGCACAGAGCTATAGTTCCATGCTGGTGCCAGGCACTGTGTCTGTCCCCTTGGTGGCTGCCTGCTCCCTGCCCGTAGCTGGCAGTGGCTTTAAGCTGTAGCGGGCACTGACATTGGTACCTGAGACGCTGCGGTATTCGCCCATCTCCGTACGAACGCTCTCGTTCTGGGTGATGGTGAGCAGGACCGGGACGGAGAGTGTCACCTCCTTCCGAAGGATTTGGATGCTGAGCGCTGTGCGCGGGGGGATCTTCGCCGGCAGCTGCACCTCCACGCGCTGCCGGCGAGTGCTGCTCTCACTGCGCCCTTTCTGCACCGTGAAGATGTTGGAGGCTTCCACGGTCAGCGTGAAGGAGAGCCCGGCTTTGAGGCTCGTGGCATTACTGAAGTGGAAGCTCTGCCAGAGCGTGGTGCCGTACTCCCGGCTGCTGCTGGCTGCCAGCGCCTGCTCCGACTCTGTCTCGTTCACCCCCTCAATCTCATCCACCAGCACCTCCCGCTCCTCCTCCACCCGCTTCTGTTCCCACAGGAGACGTGCTGAGACCAGGGGCCGCCCAGGCCGTAGTGGGCGCAGGTGGGACAGCCGGGACTGGAAGTTCAGCTCCAGTTTGTAGTCAGCGAGATTCTCGCCGGGCCACGCCAGGCAGTGCCAGCCGCCCCGGCCGGGGTGCTGGTACAGCAGCCACACGCCTCGCTGCACCGTGTGGGAGGCCACCCGGTCGTTGAAGTACCCATACGCCAAGTTGGTCTCCTCTGTCACCACCTTGCAGGCGCCTTGGAAGTTGGGGTGCTCGTAGAGGGTGATCTGGGGGTCCCCCAGGTCATGGTGCACGAGGCGCAGTGCCGAGAAGCTGTTGGGACGATCCACAGAGGGGTACTCGCCCTCCTCGAAGGCGTGTGACTCCCCCTCATATTTGGGGTCTGTGTAGGCAATCCATGGCTGCCCCTCCACCTTCAGGGAGGCGATGCAGTTCCCAAAATCCAGCTCGTGCAGGTCAGGCACGTCGCAGGTGAACTCTCGGCTCAGCCCCTCAAAGTTGGCACGCTCGTACACTGTGATCCGGTTCATGGTGCCGTGGCTGCGTGCCCCTGCGAGGGCACAATGGGCTGTGTCCCCTCCTGTGGGGTCACGGCGTGCTACAGGAGACCCGTGAGGAAAGCCCAGCAAGCAAAAGCAAACCCCAGCAGCCCTCAGCACTCTTATCCTCTGTCTTTGCCTCCTGCCTGGGCTCCGTGCTCTCGCTCTGTGCTGGCAACACCCCACAGCTGTGCCTTTTAGGAAGGGGTGGTGGGACCAGGGCGTGCTGCAGCACGAAGCGAAGGCGATGACAATGCTCGCCCCCGCACCCTGCGCCCAGCCCTTGTCCCCACTGTGTGCTGGGGACTCAGCCAGGCCCCCACAGTGGTGGAAACGCCGGGATGCCAGCCGGTCCCACAGACCAGCCCTGCCGGAAAGTCCTGCCGTGCCCCGGGCACGTGAGGCTCTGTGCTAAAGAGTCACCCCAATTATCAGTGATGCTTCCGCCCTGCCTGTGCTAATTACAGTGTGCATTGCCGGTGGGGCAGGAACTGCTGGCTCACCCCACTAGGGTGAGAGGGCATCGTGGTGGGGCAACCTGGCGCCCCAAAGCAAGACCGTCTGGAACCTTGGTGACCCCAGCAATTGGATATGGACACCTGGCATGGTGGCACTGCTCCAGCCCTGTCTCTGAGGATGGCTGGGACAGATGGGAACACTTTTTCCCCCTTGTCGCTTCATGGGGTGGCCAAGGCACTGCCGGAGTGGGATGCCGGGCACAGCAGGACACCGACATCAAACCGAGGCATTGGAAGGCAGCCACTCCAAGTACAGCATGCTGGTGGTTTCCTCCGGGCTCCATGCAGGTTCCAATGGCATGAACTGGAGCTGACCTCCCCAGGAGCTACTGGTGTGGGGCACAAGGCACGTGCACTCCCTAGCTGGCACCCTGCTGAAACAGGGCTCAGGCAGCTCACAGGTTCTGGGCCAGGTTAAGCCTTTGACTTCTTCTGGCTACATGCCCAGAGGCTGCCTGATCCACATGTCCACACAGCCCTCACCAGCCCAGGGCTGTTCCCAAAGCACAGTCCATGGAGTGCAGAGCCACAAAGCTGATACGAAAAGCTCCCAGTCGGGTACAGCTGGATCCTGACCCACCCTTTGGGGACAGACAAAACTGTCAAAGCCTCTGGCCTAAAATCTGCCTCTTGGGACCGATAAGCAAGGCAAGCCCCTGGCTGCATGAGGCCCCCAGTCCCACCGGGGTTTGGTACAGCTTGCAGGCACCCACATCCTGTGGTGGAGACGGATGAAGACCCCATTGCTCCAACAGCCTCTCCCCTGCAAGTCACCCAAGAGAGGAACCCAGGTGTCCCTGAATTCTTGAACCCTATTCCCTTCAAACCTCTGTCCCCCAAAGGCCAGTGCCACCCCACACCTCACCCCTCAGTTGTCCGCTGCTAGTGCCCCACTTCCCCTGCCTGCAGTGCCAGGACTGCCAGGGTCTCCCAGTTTATTGCCAGATGTCGGGGCGGTTGGGGTTACACCAGACAAACGCTACGGGAAGCAGTTAGTGAGTGGGGGGCCATGGGGGCCGCGGGCAGGGGCCAGGGAAGGGCTGTCCCACTCATCCCCCATCCAGCGGCCTCCCCGCCACTCCCCCGGGCTGCCACGCTCCCCCGCGCCGGGGACCCCTCCTGTGCCCCGAGGCTGCCCTGGCTCCGTGGCCCCCAGCACCCCCCACCTCGCTGTGTTCACCCCCTGCAGCGAGGCCGGCGGCCGGGGCGGCGCGGGGGGCACGGGGCAGCGTGGGTGGGAGGCGGTGCTGGCATTATTGCTATGGCGGGCGGGAGCAGCGCGACCCTCCCCACGCTCAGATCACAGTCTCGAAGAGCGTCGCCTTCTCCTTGGGGGGCTCTGGGGCCAGCAGCTTGGCTTCTGCCTCTGGCGTCAGGTACTCCAGGTGGTGTTGGCCCCAGATTGGAGTGGTCAGGAGCTGCCAGCGCTGTGGGGACATCGTGTCAGCTCCCAGGGACAACAGCCTGGACCTAGCTCGGTGAATTCCCCGAAATGCACAGGGATAGGAAAGGGATGGGATTTGGATGGGGGGGTGGAGATAAGACTGGGACAGGAAAGGGATTGAAATAGGATTGAGAAAGGGACAGAGATTGCATAGGGACAGGGATGGGACTGAGACACTGACAGGATTAAGACGGTGATGTCAGCAAGAATGGGGTTTGGGTGAGGCTGGGGTGAGACAGCAGTGAGGATAGGAATCTGATAGGAGTGAGAGCAATAAAGACAGGAAGAGGACTTGGATGGGGGTGAGCCTAGGATGGGAAAAGAACTAAATGAGATTGAAAGGAGGACAGGAATTGCAAGCAGACAGTGGATGGGGACTGCACAGGATCTGGCTGCAACAGGGATAGGACTGAGACAGTTATGTAAGCATCGGTGGGAATCAGGTAAGACTGGGAATGAGACAGCAATGGGTACAGGGTTGGGATCTGGGTGGGAGTGAGACAATGAGGACAAGCACATGATTTGGATGGGAAAGAGACAGTGATGAAAACAGGGATGGGACCTGGCTGTGGATGGGACTGTGAGGGCAATGTGGACAGTGGTGGGATTTGAATGGGAATCAGACAGTGGTAAAGACAGGGATGGGATCTGGTGGCGGATGGGACTGAGATGGCAATGTGGATGGTGGAATTTGAATGGCGTTGGGACTGGGCCAGGGACAGGACTAAGAAAGGAACAACAGTGGCTGAGAATGGGGTGGGGACAGAGGCAGGAGTGATCCCGCTGCACTGCCCTCACCTCGCGGAAGGAGCCTTTGCAGCGCAGGAGCTTGTAGATAACAGTGCAGGGGATGCAGAGCATGGAGGAGAGTGCCAGGACCCAGCCGATGGCTTCCCCCCACCACGGGTACACGTATGTCTTATTGTATGTCAGCGGCTTGTAGTTCACCACGTGGAACACGAAGATGCCCTGGGTGGAGAGAGGCAGGTGAGGTCCCGCGGGGCACGCCCGCGCACGGCAGCGACACGCGTGTGCCCGCAGCGGCCGCCGGGGGGCGCTCAGCGCCCGCGCACAGCCCGGGCGGCGGCCCACGCGTGTCCCCACGCGCGGCGGCCCCGCTCACCACGCAGACCAGCGGTGTCACCACAGCCCAGCACCACTTCATCACCGGCAGGGGCCGGTAGCCGATCATACGGGCCACGTCGTCCATGAAGCGGTCGGCACCTGCGGGGAGGAGGGTGTCAGCTGGGGCACTTGTGTCCCACCGTGTGTCCCACCTTGTGTGCCCCTCCTCCCCGTGTCCCCCTGGCCTCACCATAGACCCAGGCAATGACCACGCACTCCCAGAAAGCCTGCCACAGCAACGTGATCCCGCTGGCCGAGTAGTTGTCAAAGAGCTGGAATACGTACATGCCGCCCTGCCGGGAAGGTGCCCGTGTCACCAGCATTGTGCTGGCTGCCCCTCTGGCCGCCACACTGGCAAGTCAAGCCCTGCCAGCACCGGTATCCTGCCTGGCACGAACACCCTGCATGCGATGGGCACCCTGCTCCCACAGCACCCCTACGCCACAGAGACCCCCATGCCACGGGCAGCTCCACCGACACGAGGGCAGCAGCCCCAGTGAGCTCCCACCCCACAGCGGGATCTCATGGGAGGTGATGCCTCAGAAACAGGCCCGTGTGGGGCTGGCCGGCAGTGTCCCTGCTATGTCCCCCACCTGTGTGACCATGGAGAGGTCAATGAGGCAGCAAACGATGCAGCAGAGCGCAGCGGTGAGCTCACGGCGCAGCGAGCCAGCCCCCGGCTGGGGGAACAGGTCCAGGATGCCCGTGATGAAACCCTCCACACCGACAAACTGTGGCACAAAGCAGGGCTCAGTGGGGACGTGCCACCCATCCTCTGCCTGCTCCCCATCTCCCTGGTTGCCACAGTACCTGGCTGTCCAGCCCCAGAACGAGAAGCATGACGAAAAAGAGCGTGGCCCACAACGGAGACAAGGGCATCAGCGTCACAGCTTTGGGGTAGGCGATGAAAGCCAGCCCGGGACCTGCAGGAGAGTGGGGTCAGAGATGTCACTCGAGGGGTGACACAGAAGACACAGCTGGCACCCACCGCCCATCACTCACCAGACTCGGCCACCATGGAGATGTCCACGCCTTGCTCAGAGGCCATGAAGCCGAGCACAGAGAAGACAACGAAGCCGGCAAAGAAGCTGGTGCAGCTGTTGATCACAGCCAGGATGTAGGCATCCCTGTGGGCACAGCATGTAAGGAAGTGCTGGGGGGCACTGGGGGACACCCCAGGGGCCACTGGGACACTGCAGAGGCCTGCCTGCAGCTGGCACAGCCCTACCTGTAGCAGTTGTTGTGGAAGCGGTTGTAGCTGCCCAGTGCGGTCAGGGCGCCCAGCCCGATGGCGTAGGAGAAGAACACCTGGGTGCCAGCATCAATCCAGACCTGGGGTGTGAGGGAGGATGTCAGGGGGTGATGAGGGTGCCAGGGTGTTGTCCAGCACCCAGCTCCTTGCTGCTCTCCCCGGTGCCCTCACCTGTGCCTCAACCAGCTTGGACCAGTCAGGTTTCAGGTAGTAGATGATGCCACCCAGCGCGCCAGGCAGTGTTACCCCATGGAACAGCAGGAGGATGAGGACCACATACGGGAAGAGTGCCGTGAAGTAGACAATCTGAAGAGCAGTGGGTGGCCATGAGACCCCCCGGGCCAGGGCTCTCTGTCACATGCCACAGGTGTCCCAGCAGGACCAGAGGTTGGGAATGTCCCCAGCAGCTGGAAGCACCTCCTGGACAAATGTGGGACACAGGCCTCCCACCCCTGTGGGCTGTGGCACAGGAGGGCAGGAGCCAGCAGTGCCATGTGTTGCAGTCTTCTCTCATGCCCGTGGCCCTGATGCCGGTACCCCCGCCAGCATTACCTTCCCAGTCGACTTGACACCCTTCCAGATGCAGAAGTAGACAACGATCCAGGTGGTAAGCAAGCAGATGATCATCTGCCAGTTCATCTCCCCTGGCTCGCTGAGGCCCCCAGAGAGACGCAGCACCTTGTTCCTGCAGAGTGGGGCTGTGCTGAGCACCAGCAGACACCCCCAGCCCCAGACAACACCCTCCTGGTTCCCACACTCACTCCCAAAACTCAATGACAGGTGAGCGCTTGTTGGACATGTCGGCGCAGCTGAAGTTGGAGGTCCAAGTGATGACAGTGGCATTCGTGCTGACATTGTGGCACAAGTCCGGGTTGAAGAGCTCCGTGCACTGCTCCGTGTTCCAGGAGTGGCCACAGGTGGCCCAGGGCAGGGTGTTCGTCAGCGAATGCACCAGGTAAAAGAGCCCCCACACCAAGATCATGATGTAGTAGGAGTTGCAGAAGAAGACGATCACCATAGAGGCCAGGCCTAAACCTGTGGCACGGGGGGATCAGAGCCCACAGGCACCTGTGGGCATCTAGCAGCCAGCATGGAGTGGGATTGGGGGTGCTGTAGGGATGGGGGAGGACAGAGGAGAACTGACAGGGACAGGACAGGGAAAGCTGGCAGCCCTGGACAGGACAGGGGAGAGCCGGTGGGAACGGGACAGGGAAGCTGGCAGCCCCAGGCAGGACAGGACAGGGTGGGGACAGCTGGTAGCATGGCACAGGACCAGGGGGGAGCCAGAAAGATACCTCTGGAGGTGGGGATCCAGCAGCTGCCTGGGATCCAGCATTATGCAGGCAAGGAGCCACAGGGGCAGGCAAGGCAGGCAGGGCAGCACGGGGTGCCACGGGGCACAGGTGCAGGCAGCTGCCATCCTTGGCCACGGCACCGGCGGCAGTGGGACGCGGGCAAGGTGCAGGGGAGCAGGCAGGGCGTGGGCAGGGTGCTGCCAGCCCCAGCAGGCTGCGTGCAGCCGAGGCACAGTCAGGGTGCAGACAGGGTGCCGGGGGCCCTGGGCAGGGTGCAGGGGCCGCGGAAAGGGTGCAGGCAGGGTGCGGGCAGGGCGCGGCGTTACCCTTGAAGAGAGGGGCGATGTTCCAGGCGGCGATGCCACCCTGCTTCATGAACTGTCCCAGAGCCACCTCCAAGAAGAAGATGGGGATGCCGCCCACGAAGACGATGAGCAGGTAGGGGATGAGGAAGACGCCTGGGGCCGGGGGCAGGGGGCCGGCTCAGCCGCCGCCGTCCCCCCGGCCCCCCCTTTTGCTCCCCCCCTTCCCTCCGCCGCCCGCCCGGACGCAGCGAATGGCAAAGGCGCCTCCGCGCCCTCCCCTCGCCGCGATGTAGGTCAGCACGGGCAGGTGCTGGGGGCTCCCACGACCCCCCGCCCCGTGAGTGACTCCGGAGCCCCGCGGGGTGGCCCACGAGCCCCTCGAAGGCTCAGGGCGAGCCGACCCAGCGTGGGGTGACCCCCAGGCACACACTCTGGGGCGGCACGGGGTGCCCCCCGCGCCGCACTCCCGCGGCGTGGGGCGAGCACGAGGCTCACCTCCGCCGTTCTTGTAGCACAGGTAGGGGAAGCGCCAGACGTTGCCCAGCCCCACGGCGAAGCCCACGCAGGACATGATGAAATCCATCTGCCGGGTCCATGTCTCCCGTTCGGGGGCGGCCTCTTTGGGGGGACCAGGGGGTCGCACCAGCGGTGCCGTCACTGTTCGCTCCTCGCCCGCCGTGGGGGGCTCTGTGCCCTCCGCCCCGCCGGAGCCTTCTGCCGAGACGGGGGGAGTGGGGATGCCCACGCCGCCGTCACGCGCGCCCGTGGGGGGAAGCACCTCCCCCCCGTGCGCCCCTCTCCGCGCGTAGGGGCGTGACGTCAGATGTCAGGCCGGCGCGTGACGTCACAATGCAGAGCGGTGACTCACCCCGCGGCGGCGGGAGGGGGCGCGCCGCGGTCGCGCGTGGCCGTGGGCCCCCCTCTTCCCCTCCCCACGCTCATCCCTCCCCGGCGCTCCCCGCTTACCGGAGCCCGCGGGGGCAGCGGCGGCCGCGGCTGTGGTGGCGGCGGCGTCGCGTCGCGGGGCGTCGGGCGGCTGCGGGGCGGCCGTGTCGGTGGGAACGGGGGGCATGTCGCGGGGGGCCGGGGAGCGGGGGCGGGTCGGGGGCGGCTCCGTGGCCGAGGGGGGCTCAGAAGCAATCCACGAAGCACTTGAAGGTGAGTCGGAAGAACCTCATTGAGGGCGGCGGGGCGCGGCGGGGCGGGCCGGGCCGGGCGGGCGGCTCAGAGCCGGGCTGCGGGGCCGGCGCCGCGCGGCCGCTCCGGGGCTCTCTGCGCCGCGGCACCGGGCGGCGGCGGAGGCAGCGACCGGCCGCACCGCCCCCCGAGCCCCATTGGCCGCGCCGCCCGCCCGCGGCTTGACGGGACTTGCAGTTCCGACGCACTGGCACCGGCCCCGGGGCGAGGCGGGGAGCACGGGGGGGACAAGGAGCACCCGGCGGGATTCCGACACTACGGACCGCGAGGGACGGCGTTGGCAACGGGGGATACCGGGCACGAGAGACACCAGGCAGCGGGGCACACCCGGGGACACCAGGGAGCGGAGCGCTAGGGTCAGCAGGTGACAAGACAGGCAGCGGGAGACGAGGCACTTCAGCGCATAACAGGCACTAGAACTGCGGGACTTGCACGTCTCGCCCCACCAGCAACAGGACACAGAAGAAGACACAAGGGATGAAAGCCACAGGATTTGCACCAGGGGACACCAGACAACAGGGTGCTGCCAGCAGCAGAGCACACAGAGCAGCAGGCACCACAGAACACTGTGTCCCCCACGGCTGCTGTGGAGTGCACCCCGCAACGGCATCAGTCCCTGAGGGATATTGGGGAATAGCAAGCACCAAATCACACCAGGGAGCACTGGAGCACGAGGGCACCCGGGGCAGCAGCGTGCTGGGAGTCCTAACAGCACACTGGGGACATGGTGCCCCGACTCACCAGGGGGCAGAGGGTCCAAGGGATAGCAGGCAGCAGAGGCAAGTGGAGTTCAGAGAGTTTAATGAGCGCAGGACAAACCCCGATTCCCCCATCCCCCCACCCCCCAGTGCCTGGCCTGGCCCACACCCCCAGGCCAGGCCCCCCATGACACCCTAGTCGACTTCTTCCATGCTGCTGTAGGAGGGGGCTGGGCGCTCGGCGGGGCTGGCAAAACGCTCGGGGAGGCCTTCCGCAGCCAGCGGCGGGGCTCCTTCGGGGGCCAGGCCGGATCCGAACGGCACCGGGGGCAGACCCTGCAAGCAGAAGGTGGGCATGAGAGGGAGACTTGCACCCTGCCCACCCATCTCCCTCCCTTGCTCCTGAGGGGCTGGAGAGGTGCCCGGGGGGACAGCCCCACATACAGAATGTGCAGCAGCTGGGGGCAAACCCCACGCAGGGCAGAGGGAAGCAGTGTGCCCAGGGCCGCTGGAGGCAGCCCCTCCGGCCCGGGGCCGCAGCACACTCCTGCCCCAGGGCTGCTCAGCCACGGGCGGTCGGAGCAGAGCCCTGCACCCCAGCACGGGCAGCAGGGACAGGCCACAGGCACGCTGCCAGTGCCTGCCGGAGGTCTGAGGAACACGGCAAGGCCAGAGGGGATTTCCAGGGCTGAGAGCACCTTGTCAGGCCTAGCTGCCGGCCACCCACCGCCAATGAGGGCGGGCAGGTGCAGGCAGCAGCTTGTGGGCCCCAACCCTGGGGTGCCAGCACCAGTCGGAGCAGAGGTCAGCCCACCGGCGCCGGGCACTGACTCAGACCCACGAGGCCAGCACTGTGGGTGAGCGGGGGAAGTTGCTGAGACCCAGGGCTGTAGACAATGAGGCAACTGTTCCAGGACAGGCACCTCATGACCACGGCATAGCCCTGACGGGGGCTCCCCAGCTGGGACGTGCTTGGGAGGGGAGTAAACCTCAGCACGTGGAGGAGGGACAGAGGTAGGGGGAGTCCAGCTCAGACTCCAGCCTAAAATGCAAACGAACCCCTTCACTGCAAAACATCCTTCCCAGGCCAGCTGAGGGCACTGCCAGCAGAACAGCAGTGGAGATGGAAAAGAAAGTCACAGGGCTCTGAAGTCACCTCTCACACCCAAATATGCCAGAGCTGTGTGAGCCACGCTCAGCCAAGGGCAACACGTCTCAATGTCAGACACGGTTGGAGTAGCAGCCTGTGCCCCAGCCTCAGGGGACTGCCTGCTCCTGGCCCTGCTGGTTTCCCTACGCCCTGCACGTGTCCCGTGAGGCTCTCACTCCGCAGCTGGGACTGGAGCCCAGCCTGCGCCCCATGGCATGGGCAAGCAGCGCTCTCCCCTGAGCCTGCTGCCACACAGGGTGCACCAGACATCCAGCAAAGCCCAAGAGATGGTCCTGGTGCCAGCTGGGTCACAGAGTGGCCTCAGGTGACCCCAGTGTGGAGTCCTCGCCTCTGTGTGGGAGTCCCAGCACACAGGACAGGAATGCTGCATTTCTTTGGAAAACCTGGCTTTATTAATGTACCATGGTCATATCTGTGTTCCCTCCATGCCTCTCCCACAGCATGGGCAGCTGGTACCCTCGCAAATGAGGTGCTGCATCACACTGCCCTGAAGAGACCAACTCCCCCAGATGCTGCCAGCACACAGCCCCACGGACTGGTGGGAGGCAGTGACCCACAGAGATGAGTGCTCACCATGGGCACCTCAGTCTGGATTGCCAGGCTCCCCAGCAGCTGTCTGGGGCTCAGCAGGGAAGCACACAAGTCCTTGGTGACAAGCCCGTCCAGCCCCAGCACAGGAGCGCAGCACACACACTCCCAGCGCACAGGCAGCTGGCACCAGAAGGCTCAGCAGAAGGCCAGCAGGGCAGACTGGTCTGGCCAAGGACCGTGGGTAGCCCCAGCCCCAGGGGAGCTCAAGACTCCTGCAGCAGCACAGCTGAGACAGGTGGCCAAGCCAGGGCCCGTGTCAGGGCATCCTGCCCTTGCTGCAGCCTCCCGGCACGTCTCCACTTCTTTCTTGGGAGCCAAGCAGAGATGGTTCATGTGCCCACGGGGCTCTCAGGCCCCAGCAACACACAGCAGCAACGTCTCTTCTTGAGCAGCAGGTAGCCTTGAGGCCTGCCCCACTCCCAGTGGGCAGCAAGGAAGGGCAAAGGAGTTTCTGGTTCTGGGCTGTGCCTTGGCAAGGTAGTAGGCTGGCCACACAGGCCTGCCAGCTGGCACAGGAGATGCCGGGGCAGACAGACAGGAGCCGACAGCCCCATGTTTCCCTTGGCGAGTCTTTCCCAGCGATTTCTGTCCTGCTGCCTCATGTCTTCGTCTCACAGCGTCCTAGGACGGCGCGTGCCCTGGCGGCCCCGCTCCCGCAGCTGGCCACGCGCCTGGGCCTATCTCCAGCGGGGCTGGTAAATGAGCGGGTAGAAGACGTTCAGGAAGAGAGCCACAATTGCAGCTGTGGTGGCCAGGACAAAGTATCTGACGCAGCCTTCATCTGGGTGGTGGGGGGTGCCCGGAGTTCGCTTCTGGCCACAGGGCCTCCAAGAGTTTCTTGCAGGCCTTTGGGGTGCCTCAAGCTGCAGCTCTTGTTCTTCAGCCTCCAGTTCCTGCCAGATCAGAGAAGCCTGCGATGTGGAAACCTGCGTCAGCACTTGGAGAACACAACGGGCAACACCCCTTGCCATCCCCCGGGGCAGGCAGCTGCCTGCAAGCCCAGCCCCGTGCCCAGCCAGCCAGCCCGCCTCCCCATGCAGCACCGTTGCGGTCGCGCCCGCCCCCGCAGCTCTTCGGGGTCTCTGGTGTGTGGAGCTCCGGTGGGTGGCTTTGTGGGAGGGAGCGTGGGCAGCTGCGGGGCAGGGTCTTCACGGGACTGCAGGGAGTGAAGCCAGCAGCTGGATCCCGATGGAGCAGATGCACTTGCATTGGTGGATCCAGGAGGCAAGGGAGCAGGCAGCAGCCAGTCACAGCCCAGCTTCTGTGATCCCAACAGGATCCTTCAAATGACAGCCAATCCAGAGCCAGCTGGAGCAGCAGGAGCAGGAGGCACAGTGCCAGTACAGCCAGTCACAGCTCTGCTTTGGTGGGCAGGAATGCTCTGACAACCAATTGTAGCCCAGGTTCCAGGAGGATTTTCCACAGGCAGCCAGCCGCGGCTTGGCCCTTCATGTCGGTGATCGTGCAGAGCAGCCAGTCAGGGAGCAGGTCTCTGGAGGGCACCGAGTGCCACGGAGGGTGCAGGTGGTCCAGGGTTCTTGGAGACCTGCTGAGCCCCACTGGGATCCAATGCATCCCATTACCGCAGGGGAACCAGTGCTGCCAGGGGCCCAGTGAACCCCAGTACCACAGAGCAACCTGATGAACCCCAGTGCCATGGGGCACACAGTGAGCCACAGTGCCAGTTTGGTCCCTGAAGGCTCTCACCACCAGTGTGTGAGAAGCAATGCAGCTTTCTCATTGCTCAGGCTGCCCCAGAACACACACACAGGGCAGGAACAGCCCAGGCAGGCAGACACCAGCATGTCAGACAGCCCCACTGGTCTCAGAGACAGGCAGCTTGTCCTCAGGCAAGAGGGCAGAGCTGGAATGCCTAACCAGCACTGGGCCAAGGGGAGGATGAGCCAGAGGGGCAGGAAGGCCAGGCCAGAAAGGCCCCTCTGGGCACACATGTGCCGTCATGCTGGAGATGAACTGAGCATTATCTTCAGACTCTGCGGGCCCACAGAGGTGCTGAGCATGGAGGGAACGTCTGCAGCACAATGCTGCCTGGGATCTGACCAGGTGGGCACCAGCCTCAGCTTTCCTGACTTCCACAAGAAGATCAGTGCAGCCATTCCCTACCACTGCATTCTGAAAGCACACTGCCATCCAGCCCACCCCCAGTCCCTCCCTCCCAGGCCACCCAGCAACAGAGCTCGCTCTGGCAGGTTTCTCTACAGCACCCTGTGAAGGCTGCCAGGCCTCTTGCTCAGCACTGGCATTTACCTTTTTTGCACTTGGCTTGGCCCTGAGTTGAGCCCCAGCAAAGTGTTCCCCACCCTGCCTTTAAAGTGGCTCCAGAGGGCAAGTTCTTACTGCTCCCTAGCACAACCAGATCCTACTGCGCTGCTCACAACCCCTCCTCCAGTGCAGACCCCAGTGAGGCTGTGCCCCTTTTTCCTCTTCCAGTGCCCTCCCACCAGCACCTCCACACTGATAATGAAAACCAGCTCTCCTGTGATCCCTCAGGACAGGGACTGTCCCAAGCCCACAGTGAGAACACGGCAAGACAGGCTCCAGTGCCCAGCTGGTGCCAGCTCTTTGGTATCAAAGGGGTACAGGCACTGCACCACAGCTGCACCAGGCTCTGTGGGTGCAGGTAAAGACGGGCAGGGCCCCTGAGCAAATTTCAAGGCTCTGTGGCTCCATCAGTGGCGAAAGGGACGCAAGTGCTCACCTGGCTGGCAGCAGCTTCGGCAGAGGGGGTGCGCTCGGCGCGGTGGTCTGAGGGATGCCCTGGCAGGGGTCTCTCCACAGGAGAGTTCCTCCGGCGGTAGAAGAGGACATAGGCGTATCTGGTCACCACCTGGCTCTCATCCACGGTGGTGACTGTGCTGTCGTCAAAGAGCCGCCAGCCTGAGGAGGAGGAAGGGTTAAGCAAGCAGAGAAGTCACGGCTGCAGGAGCAGAGGGGTGGCAAGGGTGACAGAGGCTCACCCACGTCGCTGCGCTGGCTGTTCTTGTCGTTGGGCAGGCGGGCGTATGCTGTGTAGTGCCCTCCAATCATGCCTCCATAGTGGTTGATCACAGCATACAGGTCATACACAGGCAGCTGCTGCTCACCCTTCCGACCAATGCAGAACTTGCTCAGATCCAGGCTCCTATGGAGAGACACAGCGACCGTCAAGGGTGATCAGGCTGCGTTGCAGGTCAGCAGAGACAGTGTCAACCCAGACACATCATCCCGTGGGCTCTCACCGGACGGGAAAGTCCACCATGTCATTGATCTTGTCCCTCCAAATAAAACTGCGGAAGGAGAAGCGCTTGAGCTGGATGATGAGGACATTGGGCAGCCGCCACAGCATCAACTGCTTGGAAGCCTCACGGTGCTGCTTGCACTTGGGGCAGTACCTGGGGGAAGAGTGTGCTTGTTACCGGCACGGGGAGAGCCTCAGTCCTTGCAGCCCAGCTCAGCCCCAGGGCCCCCACATGCAGGGCTGGCAAAGGGTTCAGCCTCTTCTGTCAAGGGCAGGCCAGTACAGTCCTGCAGAGCACTAGCTTTGCTCCCCACTGGCTTAGCCCTTCCAAGTGCACAGGGAAGGCCAGCTCATTGTTCCTGGCTGCCAGCAGAAACAGTGTGCAGGCCCAGGCAGCTCCTGGGAAACCCCTGCTGCTGTCTGGGCCCGTTGGCTGGAACCCACCCTGCTGCCTTCCTCACCACGCTTCCTCTGGGGCCAGGACTTCAGGCTTCGTGAAGAGATTGAGGCACTGCTCCAGGGTGAAGTGGCCAGCCCGGGCTGCTTCGCTGGCCGAGCCTGGATCCTCCACACACTCCAACTCCTTAGATTCTACCAACACAAATTCCTTGAGGCGCTCATTGTTCTTCCACACCAGGGCAAGGGAGCAGTCGTCTGTCAGATCCAGGGTGGTGTCACCTGTCAAGGGGCACAGACCTCACACACCTACTGCTCCAGGCTGGACGAGGCCAGCTTCCTGGAGCAATCTTGCCCATCCCAGTTAGATACAGCGATCAAAAAGTGCAGGCAGAAAGAGACAGGTACCCCCTGGCCACGTTGATCATGCAGAGCCCCTCAGCCTACAGGGTGCAACACTGGCACAGCCCTTTCATCAGCAGTACCCTCACAACCAGCACTTGGTGTGGGCATCCCATTCAAACAAAGAGGTGACCCAGAGATCACAGACCCTCTGAGAATACATGAGGTTGGAAGGAATTGACCTATTTGCTGAGGAGAACAGGAATGTCATACCCAAGGAGAGTGTCTAAACAGAGGCTCTGTGCAGCAGAGCCCTTTCCTGCCCTGTCAGATGCAGCTTTCAGATGTCCCAGTGTGGACACCTGGGCTCATCTTGTGCCAGGCAGATCCACTACCCTGCCAGAGGCTGTAAGCAATGAAGGTGATGCTTTACAGGGTTCTGGCTCACCTTTATCTTCCAGCTTGTGCTCTCGGTTGGCAGAATCGATCTTAGTGATGTAGAACTGTGTGGCGCGGGCACTCAGCGAGTCTGGAGTGTGCTGGTACCCAGGGATGGCAGCTGTGAATAGGCACAGACAGATTTGTGGTGGCACTGCCTGTCTGCCCTGCGTAGGGGCCAAGAATTTGCAGCGCCCCCACCCCCACCTCACATGCTACGGCCTTGAAGGGACACAACCACGTGCCCGTGTCCTTGACTATTTTTAGCAGGCGCCTGCCCCTGGCAAGCTGTGCTCCTCTGCCTGCCTTGCCCCTTCACTGCACATTGCTGCCATCCTGAGACGAGTGTCTGGAAACGTGACAGCCAGGCAGCCGAGCGCAAGAGGCTGGTCCCATGCAGCTGAGTCAGAGCGAGCGAAGTGCTTTGCTCACAGCCCCCAGGGGCTCAGCCTGCACCAGCTCTGCCTTGCTCCCACAGGACTTCTGCCAGCCCCCACCTTCCCACCTCTCCCACAACAACACAACACTCCAGCCTCTCTCCTCATCAGGTCTCTGCTCTACACCCTGGGCTTTGCCAGGGCAGGGCAGAGCGTGGGTAGGC
Organism: Taeniopygia guttata; assembly: GCF_048771995.1. Classification (NCBI taxonomy): domain Eukaryota; kingdom Metazoa; phylum Chordata; class Aves; order Passeriformes; family Estrildidae; genus Taeniopygia; species Taeniopygia guttata. Next base: position 8,858,453 of record NC_133037.1, read on the forward strand.
GGGCAGGCATTTCAGGTGAGGCAAGAGTGCCAAAACAAAGCTCCCATGGCCTCATCTGTGTTCCCAAGAATCTCCAGATCAAGCTCACAAGAGGAGAAGAGATGCTGTGCTGGGAGGTCACCCCAAGGAGGGAGAATTGCCCGAGCTCCTGGCACAGACACAGCCAGCACTTCAGCACCTCTTACCTTCTGGCTTGAGGGCTCTCTCATAGGATGGCTCCTTCTCACAACAGCTGTCACCCTGCGACTCCATGTGCTCAGAGAACCCTGAATCCAAGCTCAGGAGGGAACTCCTGGCTGTCAGGACCTTGCTCCGGACAGTGGTAGTATCCCCCATCTCTGGCTGCAGCTCAGGCACAGCTGGCGAGAGCGGGGGCTCCTGAGGGAGGCTTGAAACCCTGTCCCCATCTCCCAGCTCAGGAGCAGAGGTGGCTGCTGCACAGCTGCTCTTGGCCAGGGGCTCCAGCTTGTCCGAGTGCAGAGGCTGCAGCCCTTGCTCCGGTGACATCCGGCCCAACTGGAATGGAGGCTGGAACACGCTGACTGAGTACCTGGGCATGGAGGTGGGAGTTAGAGCTGGCCAGACATGGGGCTGAGCTCAGCTCTGCAGCAGAAGCACCCTCCTTCCCTGGACTCTCACCTTGCGTAGCCCTCCAGCAGCTGGGCCAGGCGGGCATAGGTGAGGCGGGACTCGGGCACACTGATGAGGAAGGGGAAACCGATGTTCTCAGGACGGCACGATGCCTTGTGGTCTGGCCAGTGTGTTTTCTGACATGCCCTGTAACACACATAGACCCTGCTGAACTCAGCACCCTTGAACAGCCTGGGAAGGAGCACTGCAGGGCCAGACGGTTGGGGACAAGGGGAACACCAGGAGTTCAAGTGGCTCCATCCCAAAGGGCAGATCCATCCCACCTTCTCCCAACAGGCAGAGCTCTCCCATCCAGCCCTTCACAGCAGGAGACCCTCCATCCCTGCCAAGCACCAAGCCAACTCACACGTTGCAGTAACCAACTCGATAGCACCTCGTGCAGCGCTTGAGCTTCTCATCCTCTGGCAGCTGCTTCTTCTGGCAGGCTGCACACTTGGCGACAGGGCCACTGGGCACCTGCGAACGCTGCAGGAGAAAGGACCCATTGGACAGGGAAGGGCACCTGGGCAGGACAAGGCAGCCTTGGTGGGCATCCATGCTCACTGTAGCTAATTGCCCTTGTGTGCAGTTCTGCCCCTCCTGCTCAGTCCCACTTATGGCTCAGCCTTCCTGCATCCCTCCCAGTAGTCCCAATATGCCTTCTTACCTGCTGGACCTGAAGCTCCACCACACGTTCCTTGGCCAGCTCTGGGGACAGCACCTCAAAGCAAAGCAGCAGGTCCGTTGGCGAGACTGTGTCTAGGGAGTGAGATGGCAGGAACATGCGGTGGAAGTGATTCTTGATCACCTGCCAGGAAAGCAGTGGAGCATGGCCGTGTGAAGGCTGCCCTATGTGTCCTCTCCTCAGAGAGCCACAGACCTCAGCCTCACAGTGAGCTGTGGGAAGAACAGCAGCTCAAGGATGCTGTGCTCAGCTCACCACCTCACAAGGGAAAGATGGACAACCCCAGGCCCTACTGTGGCGGCCTAACCCTTCAGAGCAGGTATGTGCCCAAACTCTCACCTCTGCCAGGCGCAGGTTCTCTGGTTTCACACGCACGCTGTGGGCAACTGAGTCAAGTACCTCCATGGCACTGGAGTTCTCCTTGCTGATACTCACGAGGAACTGCCACCAAGAAAGTGTCACGTTAGTCACACCACACTAAGGCATGCAGGCCCTTACTTAACACACGGCTTAGCCGGTTGGCACACGAACAGCTGCCTGGGGCACCTCCAGGAGCCTTCTTAGGCTCCCTCCCCAAGGCAGAAGTATCCTTTACCTTGATGGGTTTCTTGTGTGGCTCCTTTGCAAAGTAGTAGACGGTCAGCACCTTTTGCTTCTGTGGGAGGGGCACGGGGAGGTACAGGAAGGGGTCAAAGGTAATAGATACCTGCAGATACAAAAACACACTCAGCTGTAGGAAGTGCTTGTGGCTGAGCAGCAGATCCAGTGGACCCAAGATCCAGCCTTGCCCTGTGACCTGTGCTCTCTGAGGGTCAGGAGCATACTTCTGCACAACCAGGACAGGGAGAGAACCTTCAGGGCTGCCCTACCTTGGAGCACATCGGGCACACGAGCTTGGATTTGTACTGGCCCTGGAAGAGGTCTACTATGAACGAGTCATTCCTCATCTTGTGTCGTTGCCAAGCCTCCTCAGCTACCACCTGCAGGAACAAAGGGCTTAGCACCTCATTATACCACCCAAGCTGTTCTCCCAGTGACTTTGGGGAAGGAAGACCCTCACCTCATCAGGCCTCCCATCTGAGTCAACAGTCTCTGTGTAGGGCTTGTTCTGGATGCGGTTGAGGTCCTCATGCAGGCCATCAAGCAGAAAGGCCATAAATTCCTGAGCATCATGCTGGGCATAGCCAGTGAACTGGCTGGCCTTGCTGGCCACAATTGCCTGTGGGGAGCACAGTAGTCAGGGCTGGTCAGCAGACCTCTGGCAGCACTGCCTGCCCCATGCACAAACCCTGGCTGCACCCACCCACCCACCCACAGCTCTCTGTGGCACTTGCAGGGCAGCCAGGTACCCACAAAGGAATGCTGGGGACCCACAGCAGGTCCTGCTTAGCACCAATGCCAAGGGCCCTACCTTCAGTTTAGAGGGCTGGAAGGCATGGTGTGTGCCCTTCCACAGAGCTCTGAGCAGCATGGCAAAGCCGATGGCCAGGCGTCCACCCGTCCCCAGCGGGTTGTTATAATTGATTTCTGACTCAAAGGACCGATCTGTAAGAAATGCAGGAGCTCAGGGTGGCTGCTGGCTTCATCATCTGAGTAGCCAAGCTCTGCTGGGCTCCCAGTGTGGGCTCACCATGGAAGTAGTCACGCAGCTCCCGGGTGTTGGACAGGGACTGGATGACACTGTTCATGAAGCAGGTGTTGCCCAGGTTCACCAGCCCCGTGAAGCCAGGCAGGCAGACTTTCTTCTTCTCATCCTCATCCTCATCATCCTCCACGCTCTCGGCACTCACGGGGCTGTGTGTCATTGGTGGCACCATACATGTCGGTTTGGGCTGCCAAAGCAGAAGCAAGTGTGAGAGTGTGGCACTCCGGGAGTCTCTCTGGGAACACCAGAGGAACTCAAAAGCCCAAGAAAACCCCCAGAGAGGGCTGAAGCCATCACACCATCTCCCACTTGGACTGGGACAGACAGGCCAACGGGTGACCCCAGTCCTGCTCCAATGACTGAGGGACACCACACTTCCTCCTCCAGGAGTACTTCAGTCTCCAGAGTGGCACTGAGGAGGTGTCTCTCTCTCCCCTATCCAGGTCAGAGCCAGCATGACTACACTCACCGAAGGAATGTGTGGCTCCTGCTTCACTGCCAAGTGCTCTGTGGCCGTACGGGCTGCCACACCATCCAGAGCCCCATCTTCCACACGTGGCTTCTCTTTGTCACTGGTTCGGGCCTCTTCCTTGCTGGAGAGGGGGTGCTGGTTACTGCCCGGAGGGTTCTTATCCAGAGGGGTAGGGCCTGTAGGCATGGCAACCTTTGCACCACCCACTGCACCTTAAAAAGGGGGAAGGGTGGGCCTGTGGTTAGCAGCACCATACACTGCCCACCGTGGGGCTGAACTGCTCAGTCCACACTTGCACAGGCTCTCTCCTACCCACGAGCAAGGGAAACAGCAGTGCCCTTCTCCTATCCCTTGGCTCACATCCTTCCTACCTGCACCCACTCAGCCCCTCTCCTTCCCCACCATTCCATGCCAGAGGACCCAGCACCAGCTGGCAGCTGGTAGTGGTGAAGGTCCATGCCCCACTGCAGTGCAGCAGGCAGGCAGGACGGACACGAAGGCAGGGTGCAGACCTCGTGTGGCTGGAGCCTCCAGCCCCCCCCAGCGCTGGCTCTGGCGTTTCTTCAGGCAGACATCAATGCGAGACACCGTGAAGTTGTATGTGCACTGGTCCGGCTCAATCAGGTTCCTGCAAGGCATGCAGCAAGTCAGAGGTGCCCAGACCCCACAGCAGCCTCAGACATGCCAAAGCCTTTGCATAGCACACCCATGGCCTCCAGGCAGTAGGGACCCTGCTAACACTAATTCTGAGGTAGCCCTGGCAAAGCAGGGTGGAAACCCTCGAGCCTGGCCACACTGAGCACACTGAGCACCTCTTTTCTGACAGATCCATTCTGCTTGGCTCTCTCCTGCTGCACATCCTACCCAAAGGGCACACAGGCTGGTCTGGCTCTGTCCCAAGAGCTCTAGAACAGCCTGGGGCAAACTGCAGGCAAGGAGACACTGGGACTTCCTCCTCTGCAAGCAGCACTCAGCCAAGGCAGACCAGGCTCAGGGCACCAGTGTAGCATGGTATAAGTGAAACCTCCAGATGCAGAAACTAGTGTTCCCTGTACAGAACCACCAGATGGGACTGGTTCCTGCTCCAGCTCTGCACTCTCACCTCCCTTGCCCTGGTGTGGGTTAGAAGGACAGGAGTCATACCTGAGTTTCACCTGCCACCGGAACACCGTGTGGGGCCCACAGCCAGGATGGAGACGAAGGAAGTTCGAATCACTGCAGAGAAATTGAGTGAGCAGAGGTGAACAAACAAGTAGCCCAGCCACAATCAGGAGCTATGCAGCAGCCTGGCATCATCCCGAGGCAAACTTGTACCTCGTCTGGAACACTAGTGTGAAGTCTTGTTCCCGGAACAACACCTTGGATGTCTCCTTGTGGATCTCCTTCACATAGACATGCACCACCACCAGATCATTGCCCTTCTCGTATGAGTCATTCTTGACAAAGGTCAGGCTTACAAAAGGCTCTGGCTCTGAGTAAGGAAAACCACAGAGAGAGAGAGATTATCTTCCTTGCATGTTGGGGATGCAAGCTGACCCAGGAAAGGTCCTGAGCAGATGGGCCTTCCTGACCAGGCTCACCCCATGGGCTCTGGCCACTCACCGTCAGCTGCTGCTTCCAGAGCCACATCATCCTTGGACCAGTCCCTCTTCTCACCATCTCTGCCCATGGGAGGGGTGGCCACTGGGATGGCCTTAGAGCTCTCTCCCAGGACAGGCAGGCAGTCCCGGCTCCGCAAGGCCTCAGTAGGGCTGCCTGGCTGCAGGACTCTCTTCTCAACACAGGTGGCAACACGGTGGGGGAGCACCTCTGTGGTAGCTGCAAGAGGTGGCATCTCCACGGGAACAGTCTCTTTGGCCAAAACCACAGCCTTTCAATACAGAAAGACACAGTGAAACACAGACACTGTCATCCCTGAGCTGCCCTGGCCCAGCCACTGTGGCTCCTGCCAGCCAGTGAGGCACAGCTCCATACCACCCACTTTCCCTGCACATCCCATGCCAGCTCAGCCCCACTAGCACCACAGCACAGCAACTGCAGGGTCCTCACTTCACCCTCTCCTCCACCACAGGTCCTCCTGTCAGCCCTCAGCATCCCAGAGCCCACCTCATCCTTCTTGGCAGGGATGGGTCCTGCATCCCCTGCACAGGGCAGAGGAAGCAGGGGTCCCCTGTCCAGCCAGGTCCCCAGGTACCTTCTCGAGTGGCAGTGCCAGGTCTGCGAGGGCCGCGGGTGCCTCGGCCTGGCTGGCTCTGCCGTTGCGGCGGCTGCTGGCTCTCCCACTGTGCCCTTTGCTGGGCTCTGTGCTCCCGGCGACCCTGGCATTCGCCTCCTCTTCAGTGGGAGCTACTTTGAGGTATACTGCCCTCTTGGCACTGGGGCCACTCTGTGTCCCTGGGCTGGCTGGGCTTTTCCCTCCCAGGGCCTCGCTTCTTCCTGGAGCACGCTTGGGGTTGGAGGGCTCCCGCCGGGATCTTGGTGGCTCTGTGCCTTCAGCCCTCAGCTCTTCAGGGGTCAGCTCTGCAGAAGCAGCCTTCTCCTTCCCATTCTCCCAGCACGCAGCCCCTTTGGCCAGTTCTTTGGATCCGTCTTTCCTTTTTTTCTGTAAAAAGCAATGCAGCCCAGTGGGAAGGTATTCAGGTAGCAGCATCTTTCAGGCTCCCTATCAACCCCTCACCCTCACTCCCCCTTCCCAGACTGCACCAGGACTCTACTCCAGAACCTGGGAATGCATGGCAGGCAGAAACAGGGATACAACTCCCTGGGACAGTGGCAGATGGTTCACGCAGCACATAGATGAAAGATGCGCCCCACATTGCTCCCTGGGCAGCTCAACAGCAGGGAGCTTGGAGCTGACCCCAGCTCCCCAGGGCTCCACAAATTCCCTTAACAGACAGATTATTCCCTCCTTACCAGAAGTGAAGACCAGTTATGGAGTGGGATCTTCTTCTGTAGCACAAGCTGTAGAAAGTTGCCTTTCTTGCACTGGATCTTGCTGCAGGAGCTCTCGATCTCTTCATAGAACTGACAGCTCCACTGGCGCCCGTCTGTAAAGCAGAGGGGAACCACTACCTCAGGCAGTGCTCCAGGCAGCTGTCACCTAACCCACAGCCCCCTTTCACCTGCCCCCAGGATGAAGGAAGCACTCATTCAGAGCCAAGAAAGCTGCAGGCAGGCTGCCACCATACCCCAGGAGCCTTCCAGGGCTCCAGCCAGCTTCCCTGAACTTGCTTTGTACATCTGGCTGGCCTCCTTCCCAGTGGGAAGGCCCTGGGCCTCCCTGCCCTCAGGGGCACAGTCATTTTTCCAAAGGATACCCGGGACTGACTCAGCCATCCCAGCAAGCAGGGGACAGAGACGCACTGGCGCGGCCGTGGACATTTGTTCACTTGGCACAGAGGCCAGCTCCTGCCCTCCCCAGCTCTACAATGCTCTCCTATGGGCCCTGTCTGCTGCCTGAGTGTGTGCCAGCTGAGAGCAGGGCATTGCCTCTGAGGGAAAAGTTTGATGTCTGCCTGTGGCAACCCCGTGCGTGGCCCAGAGCTGCGCCAAATCCCAATGGATAAATGCTAGCAGCAGCTGCTCCATTGCCATACCTGGTAGTTTGACCACACAGTCTGTGTCAGTGAAATCAGCATGTACATCCTCTGCCTTCAGAGCTCCAGTGCCCAAATTCAACTTGATAATGATCTCATCGGCATTCTGCTTCCAGTCCAGCAGCAGCTCTAGGAAAAGGGAGGGAAGTGTCACCCACTTGCTAGGGAATGAGCCTGAAGTGCCCACTCCTTGGCTGGGGAACACAAGCCTGAACACACACGCAGTTAAAGAGGTCACCGCAGGAAACACAGATCATGACAATTAAAAGGGACCTGCCCTCATCAGATAGGCCACAAACAAGAACACATGTTGCAGCAGGGCGGATGAATCCCGGTGGGAACCGGAGAGATCAGAAAGGCAGTGCTGTTCTTGGCATTGCCACAAGCAGCAGTGGCAGCTGGGAAGAAAGGGTGGCTCCTGCCAGCGACAAAGCAATTACTGCTTTCCCAAGGAACAAGGAAGCCACAGAATTACTCTGGGGGATTTAGGTGGACTCTGACCACAATCAGAAATTGCCACTTCCCCTTTGCATATGCAAACCAAGCAGCTCAGCTGCAACCATCAAAGTAATGTACTCCTGCCAGGTGAGCGTGGCTAACACGGCTGAAGGATGGACAGGCTGGCCAATGGGCAAGTACGCTGTAATGGGTGAGAAAAGAGTGCAGCAGTGGTATTCTGGTGCAGGCAGAATTTCCATTGTGTGCCTGCCAGGCTCTAGGTGTGGCCTTTGATGACCTGAACTCTTCAACACAAGGAAGTGATTTTGATCACCTTGATTTCAATCAGGTTTGTTCTACCCCTGGGACACAAGGACACCCTACTCTGTCCCCAGAGCAGGCCTGGACTGAGACAGAAACCAGTCAATGCTGCCCACAAGGTGACACAGCTTGGGATGTTCCCAGCACAGCATCATGTCCAACTCAGAAACAAGCAGAGCAGGTGTCAGCAGTGAGGCGTCCCAAGCCTGTGCTCAGTGGCACTGTGACACCTGAGTTGCAAGCAGCCTGCCACACACTCAGGGCCTCTTCCTTGCAGACAGCCTTTCTCTGCCCCTGGGAAGGCTACATACTGTTAAGATAAACACTGAGGCAAGGGAGTGCTCATGCTAGCTCCGCTCAATGCCAGAGCACTGGACAACAAGGTGAGAGCTTCAGATCCCTTGGCAAGGGCACTCCATGGCCATGCACTGACAGCTGGCACACGCCTCGACTTACCCTCCTCTGAGTCCTTCTCCTGGGTAGTCTCAGCCTGCTCGAGCTCAGGGCGAGACACTGGTGGGCAGAGAAGCAGAGCGCAGGCAGGTCTGTCATTCTGTCACCTCACAACATAGGCCAGCAAGCTGATGCTGAAAATTTCACACATCACCTCGTTCTACCCTGAATCCGTGTCCAGGTCTTTCATCCTGCATGTGTTGCCCACTTCCCTCCTCTGCTTTCTCACATTCTCCTTCCTCAGAGTCCTGCCTGCAGCACTGCAGCAAGTCAGTGCCAGGACAGCTGCTCTGGGCCATACTACCATATCCCAGTCTCAACAGCCACACAGTGGGAGCAACACGACAATTCTGCACCATGCAGGCACTGCTTTTTTGAGGCACATCTCATTGTGAGCATTGTGGGCATCCAGGCCCAGCTGTGTTGCCCAGCTTGGTACACCAGGTCCCAGCCCCCAGCCATATAGAGGAGTCCTGTCTTGATCTGACAGAAAGAACCTGGTGTTTGGTCATGCTCAAACTAATTCTGCTGTAACCAGAGAACCACGTGGCTCAGCTGCACTTTAACATTTCCATTCCTGCACAAGCTGCCAACGTCCACATCTGAAAACCTCCTTCCAGATCAGAGTGAGGAACCAAACTGACCTGACACCTAATCCCTGCTACCCACAGAATTACCTCCAACAGCCAGAAGTGTCTCCAGGCCCGCTCTAGCCCCACAGGACAGTGAACTCTGCCAGGCAAGGAGCCCAAAGTGACAGCACATTCTCCTGGAGTGGAGAAAGAGTGGCAACAGGAACTGTGGTCTCCACTCAGGAATATTCAGAGGGCTGTCTCTGCCTCCCTTGACCAGGTACAAACCAGTAGGAAATTTCTGCTGACCACTACAGCCACTGGTGCAAAGGTGCTGGTGGGGCTGGCAGTGGGAGAAGCACGGCAGTAGCACTGCGTGGAGGATCTAGAGTCTCTTAACACCTCTCACAGCGGGGACAAGGGCAGCATGGCTGTCCCCAAGACAGCCCCCACGTCAGAGGATGCAGAGCCAAGCCCTACCAGAGGCGCACTCCTCCCATGTGAGAGAAAGCGGCGCTGTGCTCTGCTCTGTGTGGGATTTCACATCGGGGACTGCGCCCGGCTGCTCTGGCACAGACCTAGCCGAGCACTCAATTACCTTGGCCTATAAAACACCCTGTGATTTGAGGTTACAGTAATCATAACAGAGCAGGCACAGAAATCAAACAGCTTTCCAGAGCCACAGAGAATCTTGCAGTCATCCTGCCCGCAGGCATTCACTGCACCCGAAGCATCATTTTTGTCAAAGGATACATGACAATTAAAGAAGGAATTATTCTACAGCAACTACTTCACCTGAACCACACCCTGTTCTGACTCAGAAGCTAAAGCACCAGCCCCACCCGCAGGCCTTGCACTCCTGGTCACAGTGCTGCCTCCAGCTGCAAGAGCACCCACAGGTTTCAGTTCCACTCTCACTGTATCGGGGCAGATCACACTCAGTCCAAAGCAGAGTCTAGAAACAATCACCAAGGCCAGCTGCAGACTTTAGCTAACAAGGCCACATGCCCAACCTTCCTAACATCACTGCAGCTAAGTAGTACCCAAAGAAAGGAGGTTACAGGTCCAGGGAGGACACTGTGTCAAGAAGATCCCACATCACACGGGTTACCATAAGCCGCAGGAAGTGATTAGTCAAATCTGCTTATCCTGCAGCAGATGGCTGAGAGGCTCCCAGGCTGCGGGGCTGAGACACCCTGGGCCTGCTCACCAGTGATGCTGAGGGGCTCTCACCTTCCTTGCTTTCCTGATTGGCTCGATCCTTCTGCTTCTTTTTGTTGGTGGCATCATCCAAGCCCCGAGATGTTCTCCTCTGGCCAGGGGCATTTGTGCTGCTGGACATCTTCAGCCGTTTGGAGGACACAAACAGCCCGCCGGGGTCGGTAATGGAGTCTGGGTCAGGGGTGCGACGTTTTCTTCCTGGCCCAGCTATCTTGGCGACTCTCTGTGGTCAAACTCTCTGGCAAGGAAGTAATGGCCTAAAGAGAGGAAAGAGCAAGCATGGCAGGAGGAGCAGGTGGAAAAGGCCCAACAGCAGCAGGATCCACTCTTTGCCTCAGGGCCAGTGCCCTTACATGACCTTCACCATGGTGTTTATGGGAAGCCCCATGCAGCGCTCAATGAGGAAACCGACCTCATCACAGCTGCTACAGTGCTTACTGCCAAAAGCATGGGCTTGTCAGAGCTCCCAACATACAACCAGGGGTCTTCAGTATGTGGCACGCATTAAAAACCTGGAAAGCAAGTGTCATGCTCATGGCTCCCACTATAGCAACACTGGCCAAGAGCAGCTGCTGGCGCTAACACCCAGAGACACAGGCGAGGGCAAGGGCATGAGGAGGCCTGGATCTACAAAACTGAGCCTCCAGAGTCAAGCAGGGGAGCCTGTCACACAGCTTCAAGTGACGGCTATTTCAGTCAAACAGTGTCCTGTGCAACAGCACCAGAATAGGAACCAGTAACACCCTAAGAAGGAAGCAGGCCTGGGACAGTCTCCCATGACAGATGAGAGCAGAGCACCCTGGCAACAGCAGAGTTCCTCCCCCTTCTCCCACTAGCTGGGAACTTAACCAGCATGACTGCACCTTGAATATTTATCTCCCAGCCAGTTTACAGACAGCGTCAGCGGGGCCTGGCCTGGAAACAGGACACCTCTGCTCCTCGTGCCCCAGGAACAGAGTAGGCTAAGCAGGGCATGTAAGTTGTTCACCCCTGTCCCCTTTGTAGACATGCCCTCCCTACAAAGCCAGCTCCCCTACAGGACTTGCAAGCTGATGGCCCAGGTGCACTCGTCAGTGTCACCCTGCAGTGTTCAGGGCTTTGAGAGAGCAGAGATGAAACAACCCACTGAAAGCAGTCCCATTGGAGGTGTCCCCGTGGAGGCAGTGTGAGCAGAGAGCTGGGAAGGTTTCCTCCCTCGCTGCCCTGGCTGCACACCCTGACCCTGGCAGTGCCTGCCAGCCTGCAGGGGTTTGCAGCAAGGAAACGGGCCCAGCTCGGATCCTGCCCACCCCCAGGCGCCAGCTGCCTGCCACAACTCTCAGTGCACTGTTTCACACACATCCCACGGCCTGGCTCCCATCTGAGGACATGGAGCCAAGCCCAACAACACCTTGGCCTAGCCCAGCTCCACTGAGCTTGCCTCTCCATCAGTGGGAGGCAGCTGTCCCTCAGGAACACCCTGTTCTGCTTTCAGCCACGTACCAAGCACAGACCCTTGCTGTGCATGGGCACAGCCAGAGGCAGGAGGTACCTCCAAGGGAGGCACTCTGACAGAGGAAGGACACTGCCAGCTCTGTCCTGCCAGTCCCATTTTGCCAGGGCATTTGTGTTCTGGAAATGTTCAGGGCAACAAGCAGCCCCAAACCAAGAGGAACCCCAGAGAGCAAAGCCTTGCCCTCAGCTCTGGCAAAGCCAGCCCCATGACCGGTGCTGCATCCAAACCACTTCTCTGCAGGCCAACTCGCTCTCACCACAAAGAGCCACTGAAGCCAAGTGAAAAGCTGAGTCCAGCCCAACTTCCTGGCACAGACAACTCCTGCCACCCATGGTGCAGAGGTCCAAGTGACCTGGAGACTGAGATGCTGAGCAGAGTCCAGTATCAGTCCCAAAGAGCTTGAAAGAGTGTGGGAGGGCAGCATCATCATCCCCGTGTTGCTGCACTCACTGGGTCTCTCCAGGATGCAGAAGCACTTCTGGCTCCAGAGGGAATGGGAAGGGCCCCCACAGCAGTGAAAGTGGCAGTGATTCACCAGGCTAGGCCTCTGATGCCAGCTGCATGCTGTCACTCAGCTCCAGTCTCCTGGTGCTGAAGAAGCTCACCTAGGCTTGGCAAACATGGGAAAGCATTTTTTGTTGTATTTCTTTTGCCTCCAAGGTGAAAACCCCAGGAGAAATTACTCAAGAAGCAGTGACTGCTTCATGCAGGGTCAGGAGAGGCTCTGTTGCCTCCTTCCTGCACCTCCAAAGGGGTGGCAGAGGATAATTGCTGGGCAGGAGTGAAACAAGCTCTGAGAAGGGTCCTGGAGGGCTGAGAAAGGACAGACCTCTGCCCAAAAAGGGGTGAGGAAGAGAGACAGGGTTGCATGCCTGCTTGTCACTCCTCCAGGAGAAGCCTGCTGCTCTCATGCCCTGCTGAGAGCTCAGCTCCCTCGGGTGCTTTGCTGACAGCTATTCCTCATGGCAGGCAGGAACCAAGGGGGCTGGAGCTCTGCCTGTTTCAGCTGCCAGACTGATGGCAGCCTGAGGCTGCTGCACACACTTCAAGGTTTTGGAGGAGTGAAGGCAAAGCACAGGTTACTCAGGAATTAGAACAGGCGAATAGGAGACTTTTTGCCACCAGGAAACTCACATACAGGCAGCATGTTCAGCCCCTGGGTGCACAAAGGTTTTGGCACCACTCCTGTTGGCACGGTAGGCGTCACTGCAGGGGAGAGATGGTGAAAAGCCACTCTGGCTAGATGCCAGGTGAACCTCTGGGAAGCACCTGATGAGCTGGCCACTCCTACAAAACCTTACTCAATGCCCAGAGCCAGGGAAGCCAGGCCATGCTGCTGCGGGGAGCAGAAGTGCCTCCCCATCCTCTACCCTGCCCGCCTTTGTGCTGTGGTGTGTACCAGACCCAGATCCAGCCCGGGCTCTCTCCTAACCCTGTCTTCTCCCAGAGCAGTTTCCCAACCCAGCTCATGCTGAGACTGCAAATATTTTGACTAGCCAGAGAAAAGGGAGCAAGAGGCCAAGGAGAAGGGCCACTCCTCCCCAGAGCAGCACCAGACCGGGAAGGACAGCAGAAAGGCTCAGTGAGATGCAATCTGTGTCCCGTGCCTGGGGCAGGTTTAGCACATGGCAGGAGGAGCTCCCTGATTCTTGTCTACTGCACACCCCACCAGTGCCCAAAGGCCTTTGCAGGGGTAGCTGCAGAAAAGGCTGGCTATTCCAACAGTATCATCTTTACACGGACTTTTGCATCCTCCATGTCCTAAACACAGACAATAGAAACATGTCCCTCAGGTACACAAATACTTTTGCCACCTTCTGTTTCTTGTTCCCCTGAGGGACCAGAAATCCCATGGCTCAAGCTTGACTTTTACTTGAGTTTCTGGGCATGTCTGACACACGGGTGGAGCCAGGACAAGCACAGAGTCCCCTGGGGCAGCTACTCAAGCCAGCACTGTCACACAATATGTTTCCAACCCACGTGGAAATCAATGTGCTCCCAATGCATTGTGCCAGCAGTGAGCCCTCTGCTGAGTGGGGAACCCTGCAGGCCCAGCTCCCTCATTCTGGGGACAATCACTGAATCATAGAAAGGTTTGTGCTGGAAGGAGATCTTGAAAATCATCTGGTTCCAACCCGCCAGCCGTGGGCAGGGATAGCGATGAGAGCGTCCAGACAGCAGCCGGCAGCCCCGGGCCTGCTGGGCGCTGCTGCTCGGCCCAGGCAGCGGGAGCGGGCTAGGGGACTGTGAGCGGTGTTGGTGCGAACGGTGTCGGTGTGAGCGGTGTCGGTGTGAGCGGTGTCGGTGCGAACGGCCCCGGCGGGCGGAGCACGAGGTCACCGCGCCGGCTCCTGCCCGGGGCTGCCGCGCTCGGTCCGTCCTGCCGCGCACCGCTCTGAGGCGCCGCGGCCCCGGCTCCTGCAGCCCCGCACCTTCTCTCCACTCAGGCCCGTCACAGGCAGCCGCCGCCGCCATCCGTTGCCCGCCTCGCTCTCCGCCGCCCCGGCTCCCGTGCCCACGGGCCGCATCCCGGCCTCCCGCCGCCCCCGGGCCCTGCCCGCCGCTGCGGCCCTCACCCCGCGCCGGCCCAGGCGCCGCTCGCCGCCCCCGGGCCCCGCCGCCGCCCCGGCCCGGCCGGCCCGGCCCGCCCCGCACTCACGGCCCCGCCCGCCGCTCCGGTCTGTTTGTGCCGCGCCGAAGTTCCGAGCGGGCCGACAACGGAGACAGGCCCGAGCCCGTGACGCACTTCCGGGAACCGCCGGGCACGCCCACGTGACACGCGGGTGAGTCACGTGGCGCGGGGCCGGGGGCGGCGCGTTCCCGCGGCACCGGGAGCGCGGGGGCGCGCGGGGAGCCCCGGTCCCGCCCGCGGGTTCGGCTCTGCCCCCGGACAGCGCCGGGCCGCTCTGCGGGGTCCCGGCTGTGCTGTGACCCCAGTCCCGCCGCCGGTTCCCGCCCCCAAGCCTCGCCGTGCCCCACACCCGGTGGCGGCAGCTCCCACCCCGGGGGAAGCCGCTGCGGGCCCCCGCGGCACGGGGCGGAGGTGAGGCGGTCTTGCTCTGCAACTTTATTCACACGGGGTGCAGGCCCCACCCCGCCTACAGCTGCGGGGCAGGCGGAGCTGGGCGCTCCAGGGGGGTCCAGGCCCCTCCGGGGGATCACTGGCAGGTGTTGTAGATCTGGACCTGCTGGTTGATGGTGGCCAGCACCTCCCTCATTCTGGCCTCCAGCCCGCCCAGCTGGGCTGCTTTGGCATCCAGCACCCGCTCGTTCCGCTCGTACTCCTCCTCCAGTGCTGCGGGAACAGGGGAACATGAGTCAGCCCGGCCTCCCACCACTGCCCCACCGCCGCCCCAGCATCCCCCTCCAGCCTCACCTCGCAGCCGCTGCAGCTTGCCTTGAGCATCCTGCAGCAGCCCTGCGGCCTCCTCCCGCAACTGCTGTGCGCGGCTGCCCGCCTGCTGCACGCCCTGCGCCCGGTGCTCCACCAGCTCCTGTGCTGTCCGGTACCGGTCCCGAAGTGGCCCCTCCAGCACCTGCTGGGCAGTGGGGCTGGTCAGCAGGATTGCCAGGGGACCCCTGCTAACACTGGTGCCCCCGATATCCCACCTGCTTGGCCTCGCCGGCCCGGTCCCGCGCAGTGCCGGCTGCCTCCTGGGCACGTGTGGCTGCCAGGCTGTTGTTTGCACGTTTCACCTTCAGAGCATCAGTCTGCCTGTCCAAGAGCCCAATCTGCTCCATGGCACCTGCCAGCTGCTGCTCTGCACCTCCTGTCTGGCTCTGCATCTGCGGATCCGTGGCATGGCAGTTTGGTGTGGTCGCACTGATCCCAAGGTGGGGATGGGGTCCCGTGGTCGTAGGGATGGGGCTCTTACCATGCTAAGGGCACTGTTGCTGTGCTGGATGTCACCAGCAGCTTGCTGCAGTGCCTGCTCAGCCATGCCCTGGGCTTGCCGCGCCTCCTCCAGCGCCTGCCGCACTGCCTCGGCCGTGCCCCGCACTCCCTCTGCCCGTGACCTGCGGCCACACAGCAAAGCCTCAGCATGGCCCCGGCTGGGGTCCTCGCAGGGATTGTGTCTTCATGTCCTTGGGCTCACCTGGCCCGCTGGGCATCCTGCAGAAGCTGCCCAGCCTGCTGCACGTCACTGGCTGTCTGCTCCAGGATGGCATCCACGCTGGCCAGGCTGCGCACCCGCGTCTTGATCTCCTCGGCCAGGCGGTGGATCTGGTCCGGTGCAGCGGGGAGTGACAGCTCCAGTACCCGACCGGCTACCACCTCGATGCTCTCAGGATCAGCCCCCTCCTCTGCAGGTGGAAGCAGTCAGTGTGTTCCCTATAGCACGCCGGGGTGGGGGGGGGCAGGCAGACCGAAGGGCAGAGGGAAACATGGGACAGGGCAGGGGGGGCCAGAGGTGGCGGAGGGCACAGGATGGTTGGGGCAGGGCAAGGACCATGCAGTGCAGCATGGGGCAGGGGTGGCACTGCCCACATGCAGTGTCAGGACAGTGCAGGGTCAGTGCAGTGTGGTGCAGGTGCAGAGCCACAAAGCCCTGGGTAGGGGTGGCCAGCCCTCCCGGCATGCTGGCACTCACGGCTCAGGAAGGCCTTGACGTGGCTGATTAGCTCCCTCAGCTCCTTGTTGGAGCTCTCCACACGGGCCCTGGTCTGGTTCGCCTTGTCCAGGGCTGCCTGCGCTCGCAACCGGGCCTCGTCTGCCTTCCCCTTGGCCTCTGCCACCTGAGCATGGGCAGAGACCCTTGGTGCCCGCCCCAAGAGCTGCAGAGCATGGCTGTGCCACCAGATCCCACCAGCACCCATGTGCCACACACCTTGTGGGAGAGCTGGGCCATGTCGCTGGCAGCCTGACGCAGCTCCTCCTGGGCATGGCGTGCCCGGTCCAGGGCACTGTCAGCCTTGGACACAGCTCCACCACAGCTCAGACCACCACAGCGTCGTCCCCCGTCCTCATCCCGGCACCCAGCACCCCCACAAGGGCTCTCAGCACAGGGCACATCTCCCACCACACCGCAGACCTGCAAGGCAGCGTGGGATCAGGGCAGCTCTGGGTGTCATTCCCCCAGTTCCCTCCCTGTGTCCCACCTTCTCGTTGAGCGGGTGCAGGCTCAGTGCCTGAGCCCTTGCTGCCAGGTCCATCAGTGCCCGCCGGCTGGCTGCATTGTGGCGGTTGAAGTCATCCCGCTGGCTGGCCAGGAGCTGCTCAGCGCGGTGCCGAGTGGCGGCCGAGATGCTGACAGGACTGGGCACGGCACGGGTGGCGGCGTCTGCCTGGCGCTCGGCCTCCTGTGATTCCTTATAGGACTGACGAATACTGTCATAGGCACCTGGCAGGGGCAGGGACACTGTCAGACCCCTGGCCGTGGCCTGACCACCCTGGCCTGGCTCTGTGGTATGACTCACCGAGGAAATTGGAGGTCTTGAGGGTGTGTAGCCGCTGTTCCAAGTCCTGCAGGCTGTGGTTGAAGGCACGGGCGCCCCGGTCCACAGTGTTCAGCACATGGCTGGCATTGAAGTTGGCGTCCTGAGCAGCCGTCAGCTCCCCTTCCACCCGTGTCAGCCTCTCAGTTGCCTCCTCAATCTGCCGCCTGCAAAGGAAGGGGGTGAAAAGCTGCCCCTACGGCTGCCCTGAGAGCCGTGCCCTGTGCCAAGTGCTCACCGCAGCCCCTCCATGGTGTGTGTCAAGTGGGCAGCAGTAGCAGCCGTGGCGTTGCGGGTGGCCACCACGTCACGTACGGTGGCCAGGTTCTCCTCCAGCTGACGGAAGGTGCCCTGGAAGGCGCCAGCAGCCCCGGTGTGCTGCAGGAGGCTGGCCCGCTCTGCCAGCGCTCGGGTACGGGCGGCCAGGTCCTGCACCACACGGTCCCAGTCCCCAAAGCAGGGGTGGCAGGGCTGGCAGGCAGGGAAGGTACCGGCAAAGCCTCGGGCACACTGGTCACAGCGGACTCCAGAGATGCCAGGCCGGCAGTCGCAGTGGCCACTGCTGCGGTGGCATTGGGCACTGGCTATGCCACGGGGGTCACAGTCACAGGCTGCAGGGAAAGTAGTGTCAGGGCACCAGCGGGTCCACTGTGGTCCCCCCACTGGCACTCACCTCGGCTCTCACCTCGGCACTGCTGCCGTGGGTCACCCCAGTGGTGCTCCTGGCAGTCGGTGCAAGTCCGGCCACCAAAGCCTGGCCGGCAGGAGCACTGCCCTGTGAACTGACAGACATGGCATGGCCCAGGCTGTCACTGCTGCAGCACACTCCCAGCCCCATCCCATCCCCCCAACCCCTGTCCCTGGCGTGTCTCACCTGGTTGCAGGTGGGTGTCACGGAGTGCTGGGGGTGGCAGGCACAAGGCTGGCAGCCTTGCCCGCTGGCCAGGTTCCAGAAGTTGGGGCTGCAGCGGTCACAGCTCTGGCCTTCCACATGGGGCAGGCAGTGGCACTGCCCGCTGTGCCTGTCACAGTGGCACTGCTGGGGCCCACAGGTGCTGGGATCAGTGCCCAGGGGATTGCAGGAGCAACCTGGAACCAAGAGGCACTGAGCAGAGATAGAGATGAAGGAATGAAGACAGTGATGGGAATGAGATTGGGATGGAGGTGGGATGGAAGTTCTGATGGGGACAGAGCAGGAGTTGGATGATGATGGATGATCGTGGAAGCAGGATGGTGACAGAGATTGGGCAAGGATGGGGTGGGGATTAGATGGAGGTGGAATGTGTGCAGCATGAGGACCACTGGTAGGGATGGGATGGAGATGGGACCAGGGTCAGCATAGAACAGGAATAAGGACAGGATGGAGACAGATGGATAGCAGGGGATGGGATGGCAATGGGGACAAGAATGGGCATGAGAATAGGATATAGATGGGATGGAGTAAGATGGACATGGGGACAGGGACTGGGCCACAGTGCTGGCCTAGTCAGAGGAGACAACCCTGTTACAGGGCAGGGCTGCAGGGACTCCACAGCCCTGTGCACAAGCAGGGGCAGCCATTGGTGCACATTATCCCCAGAGATGTGTCGGGCCCTGGAGGCAAGTCTGTCTTGACATGGCAGTGGGTACTCACGCCTGCAGCTGTGTCGTGTGGCATCTCCATAGAAGCCGGGCTGGCACTCGGCGCAGTGGGGCCCTGCGGTGTTGTAGAGGCAGCGCAGGCACTGCCCCGTGCGCCGGTCGCACGCCTCTGGGTCCGTCACATCGATGTTGTCGTGGCACTGGCAGGGCAGGCAGCGCCCGCCCTGCAGAGGGTCCCCATAGTACCCAGGGGCACACTCATCACAGCGGGAACCTGCTGACACAGGGCGCTGGGCAGTGCCTGGGAACAGGGCACCCCAGAAGACACCGAGTGTGCTGTGGCAGGCACCCACCTGTGTACCCAGGGCTGCAGTGGCAGATGACCTGCTGGGAGCGGCTGTCTTGGTAGCAGGAGGCAGCGAAGTGGCGGGGGGTGCTGGGCCCCTCAGGACAGGGGCAGGGCCGGCAGTGCTGCCCGGAGCCAAGCGCTGGGTTCCCAAAGTGTCCGGCTGCACACCTGCAGGCAGGAGGTCAGCAGGAGCTGGGGCTGCTGGCAGCACCCAGCCCCAGTCTGGCCGTGTACCGCACCTACCTCTGGCACCTTTCACCATCCGTGTGGTCACGGCAGCGCAGGCAGCTGCCTGTCCGAGGGTCACAGCTCTCAGCGTGCCCGTTGCACTGGCAGGGCCGGCAGACAGGGAAGCCCCAGTGGCCAGGCTGGCAGCGGTCACAACGTGGCCCATGGGTGCCTTCACGGCAGGGGCACTGCCCAGTGGTGCTGTCGCAGATGGTGCTCACTGAACCCTCACGGCTGCACTGGCATGCTGGAAAGCACAGCACCCGCAGTGTCTGCCCCTGAGCTGTAGAGAGCATCCCCTCCCCATGCCCCCAGCCCTGGGATGCCCAGGCTCCTCTCCCAATGGCACTCACGTCGGCATCCGCCAGGCCCAAAGCCAAAGGTTCCTGGAGAACAGCGGTGACAGCGCCGTCCCATGACATTGGGTTTGCACTGGCACTGCCCACCCTGGGGCTGGCACTCAGCGCTGAGCGAGCCCTGGGGATCGCAGAGGCAGGCTGTGGGCAGAGAGCAGGGTCAGCATCAGCTGCTGTGGGACAGGGTGCAGGACAGGGTGTGCGGCTGCACTCACACAGTGCCCCATCATGCAGGATGGCCGAGAGGCTGTGCAGGAGGCTGGAGCAAGGCTCAGCCACAGGCGAGGGCCCTGCAGCGTGGAAAGGCTGGGCACAGTGGTACCGCTCAAAGGTTTCCCGGCGCTCCATAGAGTTGGGGTCACCCGCAATGAACATCTCCAGTGAAGAGTAACGGGGCAGGAGCACCAGCTGCAGGGCAAAGTCAGTGGGACGTCATGTCCCTCTCTCCCTGTGTTCCCTATGACTGCATCCTATGCCCCTGAAGGGTTGCTGTCCCACATCCCACTGCCTGTCTGCCCCTCACCGAGTCAATGAGCACACTGGCAGTGGGATCCTGATGAGCAGCGGCACAGCCCAGTTCCAGGCGGAGTGTGTAGGAGATACCCTGCTCCAGACAGATGGGCTGGGACAGCACCACATACCTAGAAGGGGGCAAAACAGAGTAAGGGCAGCCATGTGCCTCCAGTGAGCCCCAGCACAGCCCAACCCCACTGAGGTGTTTACCTGGCACCGGAGGGGAGGCTGGTGGAGAGCTGATCATCGGCAGGGATGGTGTTTCCACATGGGCTGCTGGCAGAGACAGGGCTGGGGCGCAGCACCTTCAGCTCTACCTCCTGCCAGGCCTCTGGGTGCTAGCAGCCGAGAAGGGGCAGTGTTAAAAAGCCTCACCATCTGGAACTCCCCACCACTACCTCCCAATCTGGCAATATATCACACTGCTGGCTTCACCATCTGGTGCTCACCTGGGGTTCATAGCGGATGACCACATCATACTCAGTGGAGAAAGGCACATCATTCACGTGAAACTCCACCCAGCCGCCTTCCAGCATGCGGGCAAAGCCTGTCCCTGTCCAGGAAGCTGGACGGTCTGGTGGGGGCTCACGCTCCACCACTGAGCCCTGGGGCAAGCAGGTGTTGTGAGATGGGACCCTAAAAGTCACCTTGGCCAGCAGGCACTGCTCTGCCCTGAGTAGGGAGGAAGACCACTGCCTGCTGGTCTGGGCACCCTGCAAAGGAGCACCCACTGCATTGCTCTGCCTGATGTCTGCCCCAGGCACACCTTCATTCCTTACCTGATGCAGCCGTGCATCCTCCGCCTCATAGGTGTAATGATCCAGGTTGATGCGGTAGAAACCAGCCTCCACCTGTTCACACTGTCGTCCTATCACATGGCTGCGGCACTGGCACTGCCCTGTCCCCATGGCACACCTGGTACCCCAGCAGCACCATCAGCCCTGATGCCAGGAGGGGTGCCCCTTGCCCTCTGCATCCCCACGAAGACTCACAGGTTGTTGCGAGCACCTCCCACATCGCAGTCACAGGGCCGGCAGCCTTGGAGGTCGTGGCTCAGTCCCCAGTGCTCGGGCTGCAGAGATCACAAGGTGTTAAAGAGCAGCTGTCTGTGTACTACAGCCCTGAGCACTGTGCATGGGCCGTGGCACAGCCCTGCTCACCAGGCACTGGCTGCAGCTGCGCCCGGCCACCAGCCGCTTGCAGAAGCACTCCCCACTGACAGGGTCACACCGGCTGCCGTCAGCCACCGTGCCACGGGGGTCACACTGGCACCCTGCATGGAGAGCCAGCAGTTTCCAGCAATGCCAAACCACATGCCTGACCCCAGTAGGTGCCACCCTGGTACCTACTCCGGCAGCCTTGCGGGTTGTCGGTGCTGAGGCCGAAGAAGCCGGGTTTGCAGCGGTCACAGCGGGGACCAGCCACATGCTCCTTGCAGCGGCACTGCCCCGCAATCAGGCCCCTGGCTGGGTCATCAGCACTGTCACACAGCCCACCATCCAGAGAACCCTCAGGGTCACAGTCGCAGGCTGGGGAGACAGGCAGGGTGAGCGTTGTGACCATCAAAGCACCACCCTGCACAGCCTGTCCCACACTGACCTCGGCACACCGCGGGGTCCCGCAGGTCCTTGGTGGGGTCCTTGTAGTAGAAGGGCTTGCAGAGGTGACAGCGACGGCCCATGGTGTTGTGCTGGCAGCCATCACACACAGCCCCACTGGTGTTCCCAGTGGCCAGGTACACAGCCATGTCAAAGTGGCACCGCCGTGAGTGCTCGTTGCAGTCACAGCCTGCAGGGACAGCACCATGGCATGGCATGTGGCACCACAGCCCACACCTGGCAGGCAGCACCCCAAGTGCCAAGCCTCCCCTGCCCGGGCTGTCCTTGCTATGACATGCAGCACCACAATCCCAAACCTCCCCAAAGTACAGCCCTGGCACCCCAGACACCCTCAACCAGTCTGCATGATGCTGATCACCACCAAACCACATCCCATTGTACAGCACCCCAAACCCCCTGGCACAGCACAGCCTGGCAGCTCTGGCACTGGGATCACTGTGCCAGGAGCTGGTGCCAGCAGGGCACTCACGGCGACAGGCGTTGGTGCTGGAGCCCTCGGCCGGGCGCCAGGGCAGGTCTTGGTAGAAATCCTCGCAGCGCTCGCAGTTCAGCCCCTGCGTGTGGTGTTTGCAGACACAGCGCCCGTGCACCTACCAGGATGCCACGGTGAGGGGCTGAGGACCAGGCAGCACAGCTACCCAGCTCCAGCAGGGCACACAGGCCTGGCTTGCCCTACCATGCCATCAGTGGTGGCAGGGGCCCCGCTGAGCGGAGCGCACTCAGACGCGTGCCCGTAGCAGAAGCAGTTCCCGCGCATCACCAGCTCGTAGAGCGCGTAGTAGTACTTCTCCCGGATCTCCCGCCGTGAGTCCAGCAGGTTGTCCCCCAGCGTGTGCAGCTTGGTGAGGTTCACCCGCAGGTTGGTGACACGCAGCAGGTCTAGGGCAGGGAGAGACCCCTGTTGGCACAGGGTGGCTGGGCACGTCTGTGCACAGCTCACCTCTGCCGGGCACAGCTGGGCTGGGCTGTGCATGGCACAGGAGGCTGTGGGTGGTTCACAGGAGCTGGGCACGGCTCTGCTTTGCTGGGCACGGCTGGGATGGGCCGTGCACTGCACAGGGCATCCATGCAGGGCTGCACAATATCAGGCTGGTCTGTTGCAGTTTTCTGTATCACACAGTTTTGGCCCAGGGCTGTGCATGGTTTGGCTCACAGGCACGTGGCTGCATGTGGCCAGGCTGGGCTGTACGAAGCTGTGGGGGCTCAGCTCCCACACACGTAGCTGTGCACAGTCTGGCTGTGCGTGGGCTGGGCTCTGCATTCCCACAGCAGAGGCAGGCCGGGACACCACCGGTGCAGAACAACACCCTTGGCACAGCACCTTTACATGTCTCAGGGCACAGACCATTGGGGGCCGCTCCCAGGAGATGGCTGTGCCTGGTGGACGCAGCCTGGGGGCCTTGGGAAGACAGGATGGCTTTCCCAGAACTGCAGTTTCCCAGTAGCCCTGCCCTGCAGATTCCTCCCCTCCTGCTCCCAGTCTAAATTTAGCCTTGGGTGGGTGATTAACCCACTGTGTTCCATGGCCAGCCTGACTCCCCATCTCGAACCACAGCTGGTGTTGGTCTCAGCTGTGGCACAGCCATCCTCCTCCATTTAACCCAATGCAGCCTGACCTTCAGCTGCTCTCACAGGGCAGGGTGCAGAGGGGTCCAAGACCCCACCGCAGGCTTGGGATCAGGTCCTGATCCCTGTGTAGGGCCCAGAGCAGGGAGAGTGCAGCCAAAATAGCTATGCCCAAAATAGAGCAGCCAAGCAGGAGCCCAGATGGCTGGCGACTCACTTTGGATGGAAGGGCTGTAGGGGTCCCGGATGGGGATGGCAGGGTCCAGCACCCGGTAGATGACCTGGAAGGGACAGCAAGGTGATGAGAGCAGTGCAGGGGATCCCCTGACTCTCCTGGGACACTACTAGGGCCTCACCTCCCCCTCAGTGGAGGGCTCGATGTCAGAGTAGCGAGACTCGCAGACGACATCATCAATGCGGCGTGGGGGCCCATGGGGGACGTGGGGAAAAGAAGCAGCACAGTCGTAGGCGAAGTAGCGATACACTTTCCAGGTCTGCCCAAAGTCAGCTGAGCGCTCCACCAGCATGGCCGCGGGGCGGAAGGTCTACGAGATACCCAGGTGGGACAGGAGCTAGCCCCACAGTCCCTGAGGGCGTGTTCCATCCTGTCCTGTCCCAGCCTGGATACCATCATACTGGGACCCACCTTGAAGGTCATGATGAGATGGGTGAAGTGGAACTCGGCCTCCAGGTCCAGCTGGATGCTGACATGCTCCACACCTAGGAGTGACAAGTGTGACAAGTGGAAGCACCCACTCCCGGGTCCCGGGGGCTCGTCCTCCCCACCCGGCAGTGGTCCAGGGGCGCGGCCGCAGGCTGAGTCACACTTCCTCAGTGTGGGAGGAAGGGAAGGAGAGCCCCCCGGGACAGGACAGGATGCTCCACCATCCCCACCCACTCCTCACCGTTCTCTGACTGCCACCAGGCTTTCTTGGGGCGAGGGGCAAAGCTGGTGACCACATTCTCGATGCGGTGGCTCTTGGTGTTGGTGCGGGCATCGTAGGGCCGCCGCGAGTCGCAGATGAAGCACTTTTTCTCCTCCTGCGAGTTGGCAGGCTCAATGACGTGTGTCCCCAACCCTGTCCCGTGCCCCCAGGCCCCGTCCCACTCACCTGGAGGTGGCTGACGATGCAGTAGGGCTGGGGCCGGCGCAGCCCGCAGGTGGAGGTGGCACTCAGGCGGGCTGCTCGCCCCACCAGCAAGTCCCCGGTGGCCGGGTAGCAGCTCCCGCGGGCACAGCCCTGGGGGGAGTCGGGGGCCAGGGCCGCCCCGAGCCCTGCGGAGCGGCGGGCGGCTGAGGGCGCTGCGGGGCGGAGGGGGCCGGGGCCGGGGCCGGGTTTCCCCCCGCCGCGCCCGGGGCCCCTTCCGCGACCGCCCGGAAACCGGACGGCGGGGCCGGGCCGGACCCCGGCGCCCCCCGGCCCCGCTGCGGCGCGGGGCGCGGACTCACCGGCCAGCAGCGGCAGCAGCAGCAGGGCGGCGGGGCTCCGCTTCCCCGGGCTCCGCTCCGCCGGGCTCCGCATCGCGGGGCGCGACGGGGCCAGACGGGACCGAGAGGGGCGCAAAGGGGGCGCTCGGCAGGTGCCTGCCGCTCCCGTCCCGTCCTGTCCTGACTCACCGGCTCCCCTCCTCGTTCCCGTTCCCAGTCCTTTCCCTGTCCCCTTCCCGGTCCCTCCCGGCCCCTCCGAACTGGCGGCAGGCGCAGCGCTCGGGGCTGCGCGGAAAGCGCGGGGCGGATCCCGGCTGGAGCGGGGGAGCGGGCCGGCCGAGAGGCGGGAGGAGGCAGGAGCAGGCTAGGCAGAAGGCATCGGACACAGGCACACACAGTTTAGGGCTTTATTTGCAGGCGCGCCCACACTAAAGGCACCTGCAGAGTGGACGGGACTGCCGGGCTCGAGGACCTGCGGGGCGGCGGGGCAGGACCGGCCCCCGGTCCCGCCAGTGGTCCCTAGCAGGTGGCGTAAGCGTTGGCCCTCTCCCGGATCTCCTGCAACAGCCCGGTGACCTGCTGCTCCAAAGCCTGCAGTCGTGTCGCCTTTGCCGCCATTGTCCGTTCATTGGCCCCAAAGCGCTGCTCCAGGTCTGCGGGATGAGCAACATGGTCACAGTGCAGCCTCCCACCATGTCCTGTATCACCATTGGCACAGCCGGTGGGATGGGCCCAGGGAGACACAGGGAGATGTATGGGGAGGTGGCAGGAAATATACCCCACCATGTGCTCCTTCTCACCTTCCAGCTTCCTCTTGCTGTTGCTGGCCTTATTCAGGAGGTCTTGGGCCTCTGCCATCAGCTGTGACACACGCTGCAGGGCCCCACCAGACACCCTGTCCAGTGTGCCCACCCGGTTCTTCAGCACCACATAACGCTGTGTTACCTGTGCGAGGTCCTGGCAGCACAAGGGCGTGGTGAGACTGAGCACCTGCAGCACCCAGTACCTGCTTGGTGCCATGCATAACCAGGCAGGGATGGAGCTCACCTGGCCAAGCATCCCCGAGGTGGTGGTGGCACGCTGTGCCCCATCCTTGGCTTGCTGGGCCATGTGGCGAGCATCCCGGCTGCGCTCCTGCAGGGTGGTGATGCGCTGTGCCAGTTCCTGCAGCCGCCTCTGCGCCTGCAGCTCCTTCCTGTCCAGCACCTGCAGCCTGCGCTCCGCCTGGCAGGTATGGACACCGGCTGCAGCAGGCACAGCAACCACCATGCCCATGGTGCCAGCCCCACTGCCCTGGCCCCTGCCCAGTGCCAGCCACATTTCCCCAGTGCCAGCCTCCCTACCCATAATGTGCCCAAGGCATCAGTCTTGCTCTGCACAGCACTGCTCCCATTACTCCCAGTGGCACCAGCTCCACTCCCCAAGCCCATGCTCCTCACCTCCCTGGCTCTGTTCTCAGCCACCTGGATGGCATCCCTGGCACTCTGCAGGGTGCTCCCTGCTGTCATCGCCTGTGTCCGTGCCACCTCCAGTGCCTGCTGTGTCCCCACCAGCTCATCCCTTATGCCTTCTGCTCGCTCCCTGCAGCAGCACAGGCAGCTCCAGGCCCTGCCACTGCAGGGGGACTGACCCTATCCCCTGCCTCCCCCAGCATGCCCCCACCACTTGCCTGGCCTCCTGTCCCTGTGCCAGCAGATCCCGTGCCACAGCCAGCCCCTCCGCGGTGCTGTTGAGAACTGCGTCCACCCCCTCTAGCTGGCTGATGCTCTCCTGCATCTTCCACAGCAGCTCCTGGATCTGCCCAGGGCTGCTGGGCAGGGAGATGTTCAGCACCTGCCGGGCCACCAGCTCGATGCTGCCTGGGTCAGCTCCCTCCTCTGCGGGGACAGGAGAGCAGGGTGGGCTCAGGGTGGGCTCGCTGAGTCCTGCCATGCCCATGTGCCCACCTGGGGTTGTCACTACCTGCCAGGAAGGCCTTGATTCGGCGGATGAAGTCCCGGAGCTGAGCCGTCGCCTTCTCTGCACGGCTGCGGGCGGCCTGAGAACGCCCCAGCGCCTCCTCTGCCCTGCTGCGTGCCCCCCGTGCCAGCTCCTGCACCTCCTGCATCTGAGGGGCACCTGGCTGAGCAGGGGGCATAGGGCAGCCCCGGGAGGGGGCATTTGGGTGAGCAGAGGGTACAAGGGGGCAAGATGTGAGCCTGCAAAGGAGCATGCAAGGGGGGTGCAAGGGGACAGAAGGTACAGCAGTGGCCCAAGGGGGCATGCACACAAGTGGCACAAGGGGCATGTCTGAGTGGGTGTAAGAGACACATACAGAGCTAACATACTTGGGGGCATGGAAAGGGTAAAAACAGGACATGCAAAGGGGATACAAGAGGATCCCAGAAAGTGCCATGGAGCAACCAACCACTCCTACCTTCTGTGCCACAACACCCAGCTGCCCTAATGCCACCTCCAGCTGCTGTGAGGCATTATGGGCACTGCTCAGGGCTCGAGCTGAGATAGGCAGTGCCCCTGCACACCCAATGCCACCGCAGTGCCTCGTCCCTGCACCGTCTCGGCACAAGGCGCCTCCACAAGACGCGTGCTTGCAGTTCTGGTCTCCAGGTGCCCCACAAATCTGTGATGATGCCAATGGTGGAAATGTCAGCTCAACACCACATGGTGGGTGATGCCCACGCCACCTCTGCCAGTCGTGCTCTCACCTTCTCGTTGATCCTGGCAATGCTGAGTCCCATCACCCGTTTTTGTGTCTCCCGCAAGGATTTCCGGGCTGCGGCTGTGCCACGGCGGAAAATATCACCCCGCTGCTGCAGTGCCCGCTCAGCTGCCCGCTGCATCATCTGTGCGCTACTTAGCTCGCCAGCTGTGCCACTGGCCACCACCTCTGCCCGCCGCGAGGCCTCCGCCGACGCCAGGATGCTGCGGTAGGACTCTGCGGGTGCGGGTGTCAGGCCTTGGCCAGGATGGCTGCCACCAAACCCACACCTTGCTGGGTGCTCTTACCGCTGAATCCGGCAGCCGCTACAGTGCCGAGGAGGATTTGAAGGTCGGAGGTGGTTCGGTTGAGACGTCCCAGCTCGCGGCTCAGCTCAGCTAGCCGGTCATGGTGCTGCATATCCACCTGTGCCAGCTGGTCTAGATGTTGCTCCAACTCTTGGAGGTGCTTCCAGAAGTTGTCCAGCTCCATCCTTTGGGTAGAGAGGATGGCTTCAAACTTTTGGGGGATGACAAGAGTGGGGGTCCTTCCACCCGAGCCCTACAAGCACACTTGCCTGGTGCCATCCAGCTGCCCGGGCAGTCCATCGAGGAGGGGACTACCAGGGCTGTCTCCCTCTCCCATCAGCTGTTCCACGTGCCCCAGAGCCTCCTCCAGCTCCCGCAGGCGACGGGGGCTGAGTGGGAGTGCAGATCCCCCCTCCCTCAGTGCCTGCACCTGTGCCCCAAGGCGCTGCAGCCCTTCCCTCAGGCTGCCCAGGGCCAGGTCCCAGCGCCCGAAGCAAGGGTGGCAGGGTGAGCAGTGGGGGAAGGGCTCCTGGTAGCCCCGCTGGCAGCGGTCACAGCGCAGCCCCCCGAATCCCAGTCGGCACCGGCACTGCCCGTTGTCCTGCTCGCACTGGGGGCTCTCAGCACCCAGCGGCTCACACTCACAGGCTGCAGAGACAGTTGGCAGTGTGTCCCAGCCTTCCATGGAGCCCCATGCCCCCACACTGCCACCATGTCCCAGCATCCCACCATATTCCCCTGTGTCCCCAGAATCCAATCTATCCCCAGCATCTTCTATTGTCCCCATCGTTCCACCAAGTACTCTGGGTCCTCTGAGTCCTGCATGTCCCCAGAGACATATCATGGTGAGACTGAGGTCCTCAGTGTTCTACCACCTCCCCAGCATCCCACTGTTTCCCCAAGGCCCACCACACCCACAGTGTTCCACCACATTCCCAAGATCTCCTGAGTGCCTTGTGTCCCCGGTGTCCCACTGTCTGCTTAGTGTCCCATGTTCAGAGTCTCCCACCATGTCCCCAGGGCCCCCATTTCCCTAGAGTCTCACCATGCACCCAGAGTCGTCCCCATATCCCCTGTCCCCAAAGCCCCTGCTCCCCCAGTCCCTGGGATGTGCTCCCACCTCTGCACTCCTGCTCAGGGTCTCCCCAGTGGTGCTCCTGGCACTGGGAACAGACACGACCCCCGAAGCCAGGCCGGCACTGGCACTGCCCTGTCACCTGCAGTGACAGTGACATGCTCACTGTGCAGCTCACTGGGCCCCAGGAGGGCAGTGGAGCCGTACCAGGGTGTCAGGGGACTCACTGTGTCACAGGCAGGGTGCAGGGCATGTGTGGGGTGGCAGCCACAGGGCTCACAGCCCCTTGCCCCCCCCAGGCTCCAGAAGTGGGGTGCGCAGCGATCACAGCTCTTGCCCACGACATTGGGGCGGCAGGCACAGGCTCCTGTGCCACGGTCACAATCGCAGGTGCCATCGGTGCAGTGGGAGGCCAGTGTACCCCGTGGGTCACAGCCACAGCCTGCGGGAGGGTGGGTGGCCATGTGGGCTCAGCCCATACCCGCTGCCCAGGCAGTGTGCTGCTGGACCCAGCACCCCAAATCTGCCTGACCCCAGTGCCCCCCCAGTCTGCCTAGCCTCAAACCCCTGCACAGCCCCAACACCCCTGATCTCAACACGCCCACCACTCCCTATCCCTGTCCCCTGCCCAGGCACAGCCCCATGCCCCTTCTAACACCCCCAAACCTCTCCTGGCCCTGAACCCTAGCCCTGCAACACCTCAAAATTCTCCCTGACCCAACCCCAATCACCGCACACCCACCCACAGCCCCACGCCTCATCCCTGCCTTGAGCCCTTGCATCACTTCAATCGCCCCATCCCAAACCCCGTGCCGCCCCAGCCCCGCAGACCCCCTGCCCCGCTCACGGCGGCAGCTGCGCTGCAGGGCATTGCCGTAGTAGCCCGGCTGGCACTGGGCACAGCGTGGCCCGGCGGTGTGGTACAGGCAGCGCAGGCACTGTCCCGTGCGGGGGTCGCAGCCCTCCGGGTCGCTGGCGTCGATGTTGTTGTTGCACTGGCAGGGCCGGCACTCCCCCCCCTCCATCTCCGGAGCCCCGAAGTAACCAGGGGAGCAGCGGTCACAGCGGGGCCCTGCAGAGAGGGGGACTATCGGTGCTGGGGTCCTGCAGCCCCAGTGCAGGGGGTCCCTGCTGCCCTGGGCCCACTCTGCCCCTCACCCGCGTATCCAGGGGCGCAGAGGCAGACGATGTGGTGTGTCTCATCATCCGCATGGCAGGAATTCCCGTGGTAATGCCGTGTGCCGGGGTAGCCGGGGCAGGGGCAGGGCCGGCACTGCTGTCCGGAGCCCAGCACAGGGTTCCCATAGTAACCATCCTGGCACCTGAAAGGACGAGGGGGCACCCAATGGGTCCCTCCCATCCATCATATATCATCCCACCATCCCATCCCATCCCATCCCATCCCATCCCATCCCATCCCATCCCATCCCATCCCATCCCATCCCATCCCACTATATCTATCCCATCCCACACCATGCCATCCCATCCCATTATATCTATCCCATCATATCTACACAGCTCACCTCAACCCATCCCACCATTCCAACATATCCAATACCATCATATCTCATCCTGTCCTACTCCGTTGTATCAACCCCATTCTACGCCACACCACACCAAACCACACCACACACCACACCACACCAAACCACACCACACACCACACCACACCACACCACACAATGAACCAAGCACCACACCACACCACACACCACACCATGCACCACGCACCACACCACACCACACCACACCACACCACACCACACCACACCACACACCACACCACACCACTCCATCCCCTCCTCCCGGACCGGGCTCACCTCTCACAGTGCCGCCCGCTCGTGTGGTCGCGGCACTGCAGGCAGGTGCCCGTCTGGGGGTCGCACTCCTCGGCGTGCCCGTTGCACTGGCAGGGCCGGCAGGCAGGGAAGCCCCAGTGGCCGGGCTGGCACTGGTCACACTGCCGGCCCACGGTGCCAGGCTGGCACCGGCACTGCCCACTCACTTTGTCACACAGCTGGGACACCGAGCCCTCGGGGGAGCAGGTGCAGGCTGCAGGGTGGCACAGCTCAGCTCAGGGACATGGGTGCAGGGACACAGGGATGGACAGACAGACAGAGAGGCAGGGGACCAGCACCCAGAACATGCTCACTCCATGGGCTGTGGTACAGAAGGGCTCATGTGGACACATAGGCCCACAAAAACATAGGTGGACAGACAGATGAGAGAGCGCAGAACAGCACAATGCTCACGGGGGGCTCATGTGGATGGATGGATGGATGGATGGATGGATGGATGGATGGATGGATGGATGGATGGATGGATGGATAACTGTGACTGAACCCATTGGCTGCAGGACAGCAGGGCTGAGATGACACATGCACAAACAGATGGACAGACAGACAAGTGAACAGGGCAGTGACAGATAGACAGGAGAGACAGCAATTCCTGGCAGACGAAGATCCCACTACTCACGGCTGCATCCCAGGGGCCCAAAGCCGTAGCTGCCTGGGGCACAGTGGTCACAGCGTCGGCCAGTGACGTGGGGCTTGCACTCACACTGCCCGCCTTGCACCTGGCACTCGCTGCTGCGGGAGCCCTGCGGGTCGCACTGGCAGGCTGCGGGAGCAGGACCAGCATGGGGCCAGGGCTGCCTTGTCTGCACCTGCCCACACCCTGCCCACACCCTGCCCACACCCTGCTGCTGCACTCCTGCCCACCATGCCATGGGCATGGGCATATCCTGACCCGCTGCCCCAGGCCGTCGGTCCCATCCCTGCAGGCTCCCCACTCACGCAGTGCCCCGCCGTGCATCAGGGCTGAGACGCTGCAGACCAGGCGGGCACAGGCCTGGGCCAGGGGATGAGGGGGGGCCATGCGAAACACCTCCAGGCACTGGTACCGCTCCAGCTCCTCCTGGCGCGCTGCTGCCTCTGCCCCATGGAACCCTGGCAATTCTGACACCCGTGGCAGGAGCACCAACTGGGGGAAGGGAAGGGGTGATGGGGCTGGGGGGGTATAGCCAGCCTCCTCTATGGGACCTACCACTATGCTGGATCCATGTGCTCCAGTCCCGATACTGATGGGGTCAACTACCCCAGCTCCATCAACAGCCCCAGCTCCACGGACATCCCCAGCTCCATTGATATTCCCATATAAATTACCATCCCCAGAAACTTCCTTATCCCCTTCTACACTGACATCCTTAAGCCAACCCCAACTCTATCTAAATCCCCAGTCTCATTGATATCCCCTTCCCCTTCAACATCCATTTTCCCATTCCCATCCTCATCTCACCTCATCTCCATCCCATCCTATCTCATCCCACCTCATCCCCATCCCAACCCCACATTGATCCCCAGAAGGGGGTCTCTTCCCACTCCAGCCTCTGGTTCCCTGTCCCTGCCCACGATCCCACCCGTGCCAAGCCTCAGGCACAAGGTGCAGTGGGACCCCCCTCACCGAGTCAATGAGGATGAAGGCACCAGGGTGGCGCTGGGTGACACCGGCCCGCTGAAGCCGCATGGTCACCTCATAAGGGGTGCTGGGCTCGAAGCAGAAGGGCCGGGACAGCAGCACGTACCTGTACAGAGTCGGGTGTTGCATGGGCACAGCAGGGCCATGGAGACAGCAAAAGGATAGCAGCAGGACCCAACCACCTCCCTTGTTGCCATCCCCAGCCCACCCCAGCCCATCCCATTGCACCTCTGGCTGTGGGGCAGACTCTCACGGTACATCTGCTCGGAGGGCAGCAGGTTCCCACAGCGAGAGCTGGTGGGCAGCGCCCGGGAGCTGACACTGACCACGGCCTCCCAGTCCTCGGCTGACTGTGGTGACAGGCAAGGCAGTGTCAGGGCTGTGCTGTGCCATACACGCTGTGGCCGTGGCTGTGGCCATGCTTACCTCGGGCTCATAGCGCAGCAGCAGCTCGTAGTCCATGGGGTAGGGCACGTTGTCCACGCGGAAGGTCAGGCCAGCCCCGTCCCGCACCCGGGCGAACCCCAAGCCTGTCCACGTCACCATGCGCCCGGCACTGTCCCGCACCACCTCCTCCACATCCAGCTGGGCAAGGAACCGGCACAGTTTGGCCCTGGCTCTATCCCCAGCCCTGCAGTGCCTCACTGTGCGCTCTCTTTCCAGCCCAGGGCTCACCTTGGGGGGCTGCTGGCGGCTGCGGCGCGAGGGGACAGGGGGCTGGGGAGCACGGAGGGGGCTGTGCTGGTGCCGTGAGCGTCCCTTCCGCCCCGGCGGCTCCTTGGTGTCATAGTCCAGGCAGTCCTGGGGCACCTCCCCCCGAATGGCACCCTGCAGGGATGGGGTCAGGGGACAGTGGCCATGCACAGGGACAGATGTGCATAAAGATAGCCATGCACAGGGCATGGTAACAACCACATGCAGGACAAGGTGACAGCCACGCATAGTGCACAGAGGCAGCTATGCATGGAGCATGGTGCACAGTCACAGCCATGCACTAGCACAGGGACCCCCAAGGAGACTCACCGGGAGCTGAGGGTGGCTGTGGCCATGGCCAGTGGCCTGCTCGGCCTCATAGGTGTAGTAGTCGAGGGGGGCACAGAAGAAGCCGGGTTGTACCTGGTCACACTGCCGCCCCATGATGTGGGGACGGCAGGGACATGCCCCATCCTCCATGGAGCACCTGGGGGTGACCATCCTGTCCTTTTTTCTGTCCTTTTGTCTCTTTGTGTCTTCATCCATTCCTACTTCCATCTCTGTCCCCATCCCTCCATCTCTGGGGATAGAGATCCCTCTCTTTCTCCCTCCAACCCAGCCCCCATATTTCCCCAGCCTCATCCCCATCCCTCCCTCCCCCATGTGTGACTCCCAGCCCTGTGCCCACTCCCACCCCCACCCCTGCCCCTCCAGGTGCTGTGCTGTGCCCCACCGGTTGTTGTAGGCTCCCCCGAAGTCGCAGGCGCAGGGCCGGCAGCCCCCCACGTCGTAGCTCAGACCCCAGAATTCAGGCTGCAGTGAGGAGGGGACATGTAAGGCAGGTGTGGGGCCAACCCAGCCCTGGGGGCTGCCATAGGGTTGGGGACAGTCAGTCCCATGGGCACGGTGGGGGCAGGCTGGGGCACTCACCACGCATTGGCTGCAGGAGCGCCCAGCCACGAAGCGTTTGCAGTAGCAGTCCCCACTGATGGGGTCACACGGGGAGCTGCCTGCCACCGTACCCCGCGGGTCACACCTGCATGCTGCCCCCACACATGCACATCTGAGGGGGTGCCAGTGGGACTGCAGCCCTCATGCTTCATGGCTCTCCTTCCCCATCCCATATCTATCCATCTTCATCCCTTCCATCCCCATCTCTCCATCCCCATCCCTCCGTCCCTTCTCATACAGCTATGCCACATCCCTCTATCCTACATCCTTCCATCTCTGTCCCTCTATCCCAGATCTTTCCATCCTCCTCCCTCCATCACCAGACCTCTACTTCCATCCCTCCATCTTCATCCATCCCATCCCCATTCCTCCATCAACAGCCCTTCATTCCCCATCCCTCCAATTTCATCCCTTCATCCCTATCCCTCCCTCATCCCCCCATCCCCATCCCTTCTCCCATGCCATCCCAGCTCCCAGCTCACGCTGGCAGCCCTGTGGGTCGCCATGGCTGAGGCCGTAGGCGCCGTGCCGGCAGCGGTCACAGCGGGGACCGGCCACGTTCTCCTTGCAGCGGCACTGCCCCGCAATCATGCCCAGCGCCACGTCCGTGTGCCCATCACAGGCACCTCCATCCAGCGAGCCCGCTGGGTCACAGTCACACGCTGCCAAGAGAGAGGGGCATCAGGAGTTCTGGCTGCTGGCACCAGGAGCTGTGAGACTGGGGCAGTTGGCACCAGGAGCCATAGGGCTGGGACAAGCTGTGGGGCTGGGGTCCCAGGACACTCACGGGCACAGGCAGTGGGGGACCGGATGTCGGAGCGAGGGTGACGGTAGTAGAAGGGCTTGCAGAGGTGGCAGTGGCGGCCCATGGTGTTGTGCTGGCAGTCATCACACACAGCCCCACTGGTGTTCCCCGTGGCCAGGTACACAGCCATGTCAAAGTGGCACCGCCGTGAGTGCTCGTTGCAGTCACAGCCTGCAGGGACAGCACTGTGACATGGCATGTGGCACCACAGCCCACACCTGGCAGGCAGCACCCCAAGGGCCAAACCTCCCCTGCCTGGATTCCCCTTACTCTGATATGCAGCACCACAATCCCAAACCTCCCCAAAGTACATCCTGCAGCACCCCAAAACCCTTTGGCACAGCACAGCCCAACAGCCCTGGCACTCACGGCGACAGGCGTTGGTGCTGGAGCCCTCGGCCGGGCGCCAGGGCAGGTCGTGGTAGAAGTCCTCGCAGCGCTCACAGTTCAGCCCCTGTGTGTGGTGCTCACAGACACAGCGCCCGTGGATCTGGAGGGGAGCACCCAGCTCAGCGTGGCTGCCAGGTCCCATGGGGCACCATGCCGTGCTGGTGGGTGTGTGTGCCTCACCATGCCGGGGACAGAGGGTGTCGGGGCACCCGGTGCTGGGGCACAGTGGGCAGCGTGGCCGTGGCAGAAGCAGCTCCCGCGCAGCACCAGTTCATCCACAGCATAGTAGTACTTGTGCAGCACCTCCCGCCGTGAGTCCAGCAGGTTGTCCCCCAGCGTGTGCAGCTTGGTGAGGTTCACCCGCAGGTTGGTGACACGAAGCAGGTCTGGGGAAGTGTCACTGTTAGCACGTGCCCTGACACCAGCCAGCCCTGCATCCCCCACAACATACCCTGGATGTCTGGGCTGTAGGGATCTGGTACGGGGATGGAGGGATCCAGCACCTTGAAGATGACCTGTGAGAAGGAAGGAAAGGGTGATCCCATTCCACCCAGACCCCTGGCCCTGCTCTGCACCACCCTATCCCCACGCACCTCCCCGTGGCTGGATGGCTCGATCTCAGAGTAGCGCTGGTCACATAACACCTCATCCACAAGCCCCTGGGGGTGGCTGGGGATTCCAGGGAAGAGCTTGGAGCAGTTGTAGGCAAAGTAGCGGTACACCTTCCAGGTGCGCCCAAAGTCGGCTGAGCGCTCCACCAGCATGGCCGCGGGGCGGAAGGTCTGCAGGACATCCAGGTGGGATGGGGGCCAGACCCACAGCCCCTCCAGATCCATCCTGTCCCATACCATTCCATCCCATCCCAGGCACCCATGTGCCAGGACCCACTTTAAACTTCATGATGAGGTGGGTGAAGTGGAACTCGCCCTCCAGGTCCAGGCGGATGCTGACATGCTCCACACCTGGAGACAGAGAGAGACAGAGGTGGCTGAGACTGGGAATGACCCCCATGGCCACGCAGTCCCACAGCACATGCATATGGGGCAACCCCATTGCCACCCTGACCTCACCATTCTCGGACTGCCACCAGGTCCGTTGGCCATGGGGGCTGCTCAGGTAAATGACATTCTCGATGCGGTGGCTCTCAGGCAGGGACGGGTCACGTGAGTCACAGGTGAAACACTTCTCCGAGTCCTGTGCCAGGGAGTGGCACCATCAGGGATGGGTGACTGGAAGCTGCACCAGTGCCTGGCTCTGTGGGTCTATGCCAGTGCTGTTCTGGGGCTGGGTGGGCTCACCTGGAGGTGGCTGACGATGCAGTACTCCTGGGGCCCGTCCAGCCCACAGGTGGAGGTGGCACTCAGGCGGGTGGCTCGCCCCACCAGCAGGTTCCCAGTGGCTGGGTAGCAGCTGCCACGGGCACAGCCGTGGCTCAGGTCAGGCTCCTGCCATCCCCCTGCCACCAGTTCCCCGACTGCAGAGAGCATGAGGGCACAGGCTGGGGGCTGCACTGGGCTGCCTGGGCACCCCCTGCTTCCCCATGCACCCACCCCACCCCCAGTTGTCCCATCCCATCCCATCCCTGCATCCCGACCCACTGATGCAGCATGAAGCTCCGTGATCCGGAAAGGTGCTGGCAGCAGCGCCGCAGCCTCGTGACCAGGGGCAGAGAGCAGGGTGAGTGGGGGCTGGGCTGCCCGTGCTCCTGGGGGCCTGGACAGCCCCAGGGTGCTGAGAAGTGCCGCAGGGAGTCAGGAGCCAGGTCAGGCGCTTGCTAATCCCGACATGGCTTAGTGCAGCCTGGATTCCCCGCTGGATTTTGCGGCAGTCAGGCTACGGGCACTGCCAGGCAGGGAGCATCACCACTGCCACCACCTCTGCTGCCCAGCTGACCTCCACCCAGACTGGGGTCCCTGAACCACCACAGCTCCCAGCACTGTGGGTATGCAGGGTGCCCCCACGGCCAATGCTTACCCAGGAGGAAAGCAAGCACCAAGAGGTCCATGGGCAACCACAGGATCTGCCTGGTGGAACAGGAAGATGGCACTGTGCTAGGGTGCAGGGTATGGCATGCGGTGCAGGGCAGCTGGTGCCCATCCTCTCCTGGCTCTAGCACGACTGTGCAGTCCAGGATGCACCCACCCACACTGGCATGATGGTGCTTTCCAGGAGCAGTTGAGTCTGAAAGTCCTCTGGGACAACATGCAGTGTCCACCTGAGCAGCTCTGGGGGACTGTCACACACACATCCAGGCACACAGCCATGCTATGCCCCACCAGAATTGGCACGAACTGTCCCATGCCCCATCCTGCCTGGCTCAGAATGGATCTATCCTTTTGAGTCATTAGTGTCCCTGGGGGGGTACCAGCACCGGGCCAGGGCCAGCTTGGGAGGGGAGCCAGGAACGCTGGAGCCGGCTGGGCAAGGGCGTCCCTGACTCTGGCCAGGGTCCCACTGTTAAATTTAGGTTGGAGCTGTCTTTTGTGTTTCCTTCTCTCCCGGTACTTCCCGCTCCCAGCCTCACAAATGCTGGATCACAGCCTGGTCTCGGCTCTGCCCAAACACATCTCTCCTGTCCCCCGCACGGAGCCAGCCCAGGGCAAGGGGGCTCGGGGCGGCGGGGGAAGACGCGACTCCGTTCTGGCACCCGCCCCGCTCGAAGCCGTGCCAGGGCGATGGACAAGGTGGGGCAGAGCCACGTGCTGGCACGAGGGTCCCCGAGCCCCCGAACCCCCTGTACCTGGCGTCCTGCGGCGTCCGGCGGGACCAAGGCCAGGGGCGAGGGCGGCGTGGGAGCCGCTACCCCTGGGCTGGGCGCGCAGAAATGAGCTGGGGCAAGGGCAGCGATGGGATGGCGGCTGGTGGCCCCCCTTCCCCGTGTACGATTCTTATTCAAATGGGCTGCCCGCTGAAAGGGACGGCGGTCTCCAGGCTACGGGAATGTCACTGCCGATTCCTTCTGCCTGGAGGCCCCCGCCGCCCGCCCGCCCGCCCGCGGAGGGGAGGCCAGGCCGGCCAGGCGTCGGCAGCCCGGGCACGCCCCGGCCCCCGGCGGCACGGTGGGCCCCGCCGGCGAACAAAAGGGCGCCTCGTGGGCTGGCGAGCCAGAGGCACCGCGTTCCCGGGGCTCCCGGCAGGAACGTGCCTGCCGCCACCGGCAGGGAGGCGTGGGGGGCAGCATGGCGGGATGGGTGCCTGATGCTCCAGGAACCGGCGGGTGCAGCTACACAGGGCTCACTGCATCATTCTTTGCCTCAGCTGGGGATGGCCCATAGCGAAGGCACCTGCACGGCTCTGCTGCAGGGGTGGAGCTGTGCGGGGCATCTGCTCTACCATGAACTCACCCGGGCACCACGACGATGCTGCCGGATGGGAACGTCCCTCCCAAGGAACCTGTCCCTCCCCACTGCTACAGCTCCCTGGGCAAAGTCCGGCACACGTCAGCCACAGGAAACGCATGGCAGGGGTGGGGGTACCCAACCTGTCACTGCCAAAGGACCCCACAGCTCCTTCCTTGTGTGATGCCTCATGCCAGTTGCCAGCTCCCAGCCCGTGCCATGGGGCTGTGCCGTGTGCCAAGGGCTGTGCCACACCCAGAGCTGTGCCGTGCCCAGGGTCTCCCCTGCGGTGCACCGGCTCCTACCTGTGCCCGCGGGAGCCTGGGGTGCTGGGCAGGTGGCCGGTGGCCCGGGTGGGCTGCGGAGTCGGAGGCCCGCTGGGCTCGGGCTGGGCTCAGCTGCTGTTCCTGGAGGAGGGCGGCCGGTGCCTGTCTCCTCCTCCGGCAGCCGTGCCAGGCGAGGGGAGGGACCTGCCCGCACCGAGCTTTAGCCAAGGTGAGGCAGAGGAAGGTACACGCTGGTGGTGGCCCACGTGTGACACAGCAGTGTCCCGTGCCTAGGCTGGCTGGGAGAAGGCACAGCATTCCCAAAGGGCTGCTGTGCCCGGCTGTGCAGCACGTGGGGCTGCTGAGACAGGCAGCCTGGCTGGGACTCACCCCGCACCGCAGGGCCCGTCTGTGCCTCTTCAGGACGCATCTCTAGCAGCAGGACCAGAAGCCCTGCACTGCACTACCGTGGTACCCATGCCAGATGGATCCTGTTCACACCCAGGGCTGGCACTGTGGGCACCACCATGCCCCACTCACCCTGTGCTGGTTGGTGCTGTCCAGGATCCTCTGGACTGGCCGGGCTGGGTGCTGAGCCCACAGCCCTGGAGCCCTGCAGGGAGCACGGCTGTGCACCAGGGCCGGGCTCCACAGGGACCTCGCTGTCACGCAGGGATAGTGCCTTTTATTAGCCAAGGCCGAGGGCAAAGGAAGGAAGAGGAGCCGTGTGCTCTCCACGCCAAGGCCACGCTCTGGCCACCCGCCGCCAAGCAAGGTCATGGGCAGACAAAGCAGCTCTCAGCCACAGGAATGCCAAACCCCACGTCCCCAGTGACACCCTGAGACAGCCAGGCACCTCAGCAGGACAAGAGATGCTGTGCACATAGCCATGCAAGGCACTTGGAAGCCTGGAAGAGAAGCCAGGCTGTGCCCGGAAAGGGTCCAGCAGTGCAGGCTGGTGGTCAGGTACCACTACCACCTTCTGAGCTGGGAGAGCTGGCAGGAGATGAGCTGACAAAGAGCCATTAGCACTGGCCAGCCTATGTCAAGGGATCTTGCCAAGCAAACATTATCTGCTCTGAGGAGAACCAAAGAAGCCCAATAAAGTTAACTGTAACAGGATCTCTGGCCTTGCAAAGTGAAGTAAAAGTGGGAGGGAGGGATTCTCAGTGGGATGTGAAGGACAAGAGAGGTATCCCACCCCAGATCCAGGCACCTCCCTGAAGGCTGCTCTGATTTCCCACGCCAAGCTGCAATCCCTTCCTCTGCCCCAGAGCTGAATGCGTGGGGATGGCCCGAGTCTGCCCGGGGAGATGGCCTGTCCGGGGGCAGCTCCACTGGCCAGAGATCTGCCAGTGCTCTGCCCTCCATCACCAACATCTCAACACTGCCGAGCATCCCCTGCTTCCTCGGGTGCCCACAGCCTTGCTCCCCCAGCACCTCTTGCAGCAGCACAGAGGCCCTCCCCACCCCTGCCCCCCCATCCTCGGCAGAGCCCCTAACTCCGGGGGTAGCCTCTCATGCCTGGCCAGCCCTGCTTGGACCGACTTCCGTGCACGCAGCAGGCAGCCAACACTTTCCCGAACATCCTTAATGAGCAGAGAATTACTTAACCACTTCCCTTCCCGAGGAAAGAGCTCCAGCCCAGCAGTGGAGCTGCTGTCTGCCCAGGGCCACGGTCCCACCAGCATTAGTGCTGGGTCAGTGCACTGACGGCCCTGCAGCACAAACGGGATCCAGATCACAAACCGTGGAACAATGGTGCTTCTGTTGAATTAGCTGGGCAGAGGGTCCCCGCGGCAGAGTGGGCAGATTCAGAGAGAACCCAGAGGGTGGGCAGGCAGGCTGGGGCTGGCAGAGCACCTGCCAGCACAGTGCCACCCTGCAGGTTTCTAGGAAATAACCAGGAACACAGATTTATCCCAGTTCGGCACCAGTGACAAACATCCGGGGTATTTCCCACCCCAAACCAGGCAATCCTTAATGGAGTTCGAGTAATGCCAAACTTCCCTGGGAGAACTGGGGAGAAGAGCTGGGGGTGTGATCTGCAGCTGAGTGTGCCCCATGCACCACAGAGCAGCTGGGCACACGGGAGACAACATTCCGTGGAGCTGACACGGGGCTGGGAGCAGGAGCCCAGGGAGGAGCAGTCTGTCATAGCCCAAAGAAAAGACGGACACATTGGGTGGTTCTGAGCATCATTTTACTGAAGGGCTGGACACCTGCTAGGACTTCATAACAAAAAGTTCACTTCATTTAAGAAAAAAGACAGTATTTTTTGTCCCATTCCCTTCCAAAGAGTGGAATAATACTAATGCTGTCTTTTCACTAAGCAATGCCATTCCAAAATATACAACATTGAGTGTGGAACAGCCCAGCTTCATATTAACATTAAATATTATTAGAACTTCGGAAACATTCTACACAAACAAATGAAACAGTAAAAAGTTCACTCAAGAACAAGATGGTCATTTGTAAAATCATGATACAAAGTTTGTTACTCGCCCTCCTGCGGGTTGCAGTTGCTGCTCCCCAGCCCTTGCTTGGGATGCCCAAACAGCAAGGAATGCCACAGAGCCCGTGGCGCTGGTCTCAGCCGGAGCTGGTCGGTTGTGCCGTGGCGTGGGGACGGCTCTCATGGAGATGCTGGTTGGCAGAGAGTGGCACAAGTGGCCGGGCAGTGCCCAGCCAGAGCCCCCGTGTCACTCAGAGCAGCTGCCGTGCCTCTGCTCAGGAAATGCTGCTCCTCAGGAGTACTGCACCAGGACCGGGGAGGAGGGAGGGCATCATACGGTGCCTTCCCTGCCATGAACAAACACTGACACTCCCAACCAGGCCTGGGCAGTGTGGTGGAGCAGGGGCAGGAGGGGAGGTATTTCTGGGGATAGCTTTGCAGCACCTTCTCTTTTAGAACAGCACCATGTGCCTGTGACTGTGGGAATCACCAGACACTCACAGGGGCTGCCTGTAGCCACAGGAACAGAAAGGGCTAATTAAGACAATAAGGAGAGAGTCCCAGACGATAATAAGGCCTTTAAGGGACTCTCTGGGGAAGCTATTTCGGAGGCCACATGAGCAGTGCCAGATTGTGAGACAGATGAAGGATGGAAGTGAAAGCCTGGGGCGGGGGGGGGGGGGGGGTGCCTGCTCCGAAAGGACTCCTGTTCACCTGCAGCACCAAGGTCTGTGTACTGCTGCCAGGCAGGGTAGGGGAAGTTCTGTGGCCAGGCAGGGATGGAGGGAAGACAGTGACAGTGGAAAGCCACAGCCTTGGCTCCTCTGTTTGCACATCTCCTGCAGCAGACACAGCAGCAGCAGGCTGCTGGCTGTCCAGGTGTTGCTGGCATCTTTAGCTTTCCCTACTCCCAGCTTCTTACATTTTCACCAGCCTTCCTTAGTGCTCCTAAGCAAAGGGAGGAGTCTGGCCTCAGCACCATGGCTTTGGAGGCAGCTGCTGGCCAACCTGCAAGTTCCAGCAGTGTCACACCTACAGACAAGCTTCATTCCACACTCAGGGATGACCTGGTGACAAAGGCTAACCTCTCATGTCTTCTGTGACAAGAATCCTCTGAGGCACCTGGCACCTTCCTAACAGCACCCAGCTCCAGGCAGAACAGGCTGCAAGGAGAGGGAAACCCTAGCATGGTGCTGTCTAGCAGAGTCCAGAATGTCAGGGCTCAGAAGCATCCTGCCCTGCTGTGCTCTCCACAGCTTGTGCCAGCCCACCCAGCTGGCAAAGCTGAGGGCTGCAGCATTGTCAGGAAGGTGCCAAATATCCCAAATCTGCTGTACTCTCCGTGGGCCACCTCAGCTCCTGGAAGGCCATCCCCATCTGAGCACAGGAGCAAAGAGGCAAGTGGCCTTTTGAACACTGGAAAAGAAACTGTCACTTTCACACAAACCAGCCTGGATGAGCAGCTGGTGCTCCACAGCTCAGCACTGACCCTGCCATCCATGGCCAAAAAAAGGATCCTCCTACTG
The DNA here is from genome assembly GCF_048771995.1 of Taeniopygia guttata. Taxonomy (NCBI): domain Eukaryota; kingdom Metazoa; phylum Chordata; class Aves; order Passeriformes; family Estrildidae; genus Taeniopygia; species Taeniopygia guttata. The sequence continues at coordinate 8,901,040 of NC_133037.1, forward strand.
AAACTTGCCTTCCTGCCTGGGAAGCTGCCCAGCTCGAGTCACACTGCCCAGCTGGAGCTGAGAGACAAATCTGCTCTCCATACCCAGGGATCCCTTGAGCCATGGCCAAAGGCCCAGCTACTAGACAGGGCAGGGAACTTGGATCCAAAGGGGAAGAACTGCTGGGCTGGCTGAACCCTCCACATGCTGGCAAGTTCTACCCATGAACACAGCACAAGTCACAATTACAATGGCACAAACTCCGTGCTCAATTCCAAAACCCAGAGCCTCCCAGCCCCTCTTGCCACAGCTGGAGCTAGGGTGGAGAAATGCTCCTGGTGTACCAGGGGGTCTGGAGGACTATGGCTGCAAACCACAGGCAGGACTGCGGAGCAGGGCCACAGAGCCACATGTGCAGCATCACCCATCTGTCCTGTTCTGCTGCTGGTTCCCCTGCCATGTTCTTAGCTGGCAACTGGCTGAACTCCATGCAAGGCAGCACCAGGCAGTGGGGGGATCTCAGCCCACTAACCCCAGCCCTGTTAGTATAAACTGGTCTGAGAGCTGCCCAGTGAGGTGAGCACACCTCCACACACTGAAATACCACTCCTGGGCTGCCAAGCAGGAGTAGCAAAATAATCCCTTCTTATTTTGCAAAAAAAAAGGGCTTAAGGAATTCTGTACAAGGATTGCTACAGCAGCTGGCTCATAGGGGATGCAAATATTTTAGAAGCAGCAGCAGCAACACGCTACATGGCTTGCAGGGAAAAGGGAAGAGGCTGAGGAGAAACTTCTACAACCATAAGCAGTGGCAGATGGTGAAATCCGATCACAGTGGACATGAGCTTCAGAACATTTCTACCAATTAACATTGTGATTTCAACTGCTTTCTGATGTCAGCTTCCCCTTCAGCTGCCTGCTGGACAAGCTACTCTCCCCATGGACCTTGCTGACAGACATCTGAAGCATGCAGGAAGCTCAAGGACCTTGTCTGGTGGAAGGGAAGCACAAACTGCTTCTTGGCAGCTGAATAAAAGGAGAAATTATTTCCAAAAAATCAGTTGGAAGAACAGCCCTTTGACCGCTAGCCGAATCGTTTCTAGAAGTGACAGTGGCACAAATCCACGCCTTAAAAGCATTCCTAAGAGAGTCTCCAAAGCTCTCAGCTGTCACAGTGCCCAGAAAAACACAGGCCAGGTTAGGCACTTGGATGAATTCAAAGTGACTAATACAGAAACAGGTCTGAACAAGGTGCATACCACACGCTCAGCAGAGACCACAGCGCTCCGGGGAATGCATTTCTATGGGCCCTGCCAGGTACTGTTGCACAGATCCCTGGAAGTGTTACCCAGCTGCCACAGAATAACACAGGATGGAAGGGACCTGTGGGGGAGACGTCTGGTTAGATCAGGTCTTAGGTAGCTCTGGTTTGATCAAACCTTTCATCTTCCCTAAACAGCAAAGAGCAACATCCACACAGAGCCCCTCTGCAGCCTCAAGCACATCAGAGTTATATGCCCAGGACACCAGGAGCATCCACAGCTGGGCACGAGTCAAAGCACAGTGGAGTCAACCCACGCCAGGCTGAGGCACCTCCTCTGCCAGTACTGGCTGGTGGGCAGCAGTTGCTGGCATTGGCACAGAGGCTGTAAAGCCCCTCTATAAACCTGCAACCCCTGCAGTCAAGTTCCCAAAGCACCTGCAGGAGGAAGAAGAGACAACAGGAGGGCAGAGAACGGAGGTCCAGCACTGCCCTGTCGCTCAGGGCCCTGTGGTCTGTTAGAGATGTGCAGGAGAGCTGACAGAGATGGGACTGGTGATGAGCAAGTCCCTGAGCACACAGCTACAGAGTGCTCACTTCCCTGGCAGCAGTCTCAGTGACACAGAGGTGTTTCCAAAGCTTCTCTCTCCCTGTGGAGCAGAACACCTTTTGCTGGTGGGAAGGACACAAGGCAAACTGTCATCACCAAGCACGCACAGAACTCAGCTCAGTGCTGGGAAACGCACGGCAGCACCAAGGCTGGATGCTGTGCTGGACCTGTTAAGCAACAATACAAGTCAAGTCCTTGACTGGCAGAGACCCAAGCTGTGAAAGACAAGAGGTGATAGAAAAGAGTGAAGAGGGAGGCAGCAGTACAGCTGAGAGAAGACACATGATGATGAGGAGGGATGTGGCCTGGTAAGTTTGCCTCAGGTGCTCAGCTTCCCACTCAGACTGGAGGAAAAGCGGCTTCGACCTGGATTCAGCCTTGTTGATGCACGTTGTTTTTCCCAGCGGAGGCCAAGTGCTCAGCTGGGACGCCTGTGCTGCATAAGGAACTCTACAGACAGCTCTCGGTGCCCTTATAAGGGTCTGGGAACAGGGGAAGCTGCTGAGCAGCCTGACAGCAATACCACAGGCAGGAGTTCAGAGCCCTCCTCAGGAAACAGCCCAAAAGAGAAACACCAGTGCAGAACTTCAAGACCTGGCATTTGGGAGCGTGGGAATGAGAAAGGTCTGAAGGAGTGGGAACAAAAGGAACAAAGCAATTTTTGGCCAGTTGACAGTGATGGAGAGCCTCCCTGTTCATCCAGCACCAGGTCAGGACAGGGAACTCTCTGCCAGGGCATTTTAAAACACAGAAGCAGAAGAAAATATTTCCTCCTCCTCGGCAGCCAAGCAGCAGCATTTGCAGGTCAGTCTCAAACACTGCAAGTTATGATCTCTGACAGCAACTCAGAACCCAAGTGTGGGGTTCAGGGCTTGCAATCATTCCCTGAATGGTAAAATCACAGAAGGGTTTGGATTGGAAGGGATCTTAAAGATCATTTTGTTACAACCAACCTGCCATGGGCAGGGACACTTTACAGTAGACCAGGTTGCTTAGTGAAAGTGAACCTCCACCCTGCTCCATGTGGATGAGAGGAGAACCCAGATGCACCTCAGAATGCTCCACTTCCCTGCCTTCTCACTCCATCATGAACCTCCTCTCTTCTCTCCATACCACAGTCTTCCTTCCTGTGCTGGGGATCAGACACTGACCCCTTTTATAAACCACTGAAATCCAGCCAGGTGCTTGTGGGGCGGGGCTTAAATATAAGGATCTGGAACTTCTCTGGGGAGCTCATCCCTTCAGCCAATGCCCACAGAGATTACTAGGTCAGACAACTGGTATTTTGAGCTGGTGAAAGAATGAGTGGATTACACTACTGCTGCAGAGATCTGAGCATACAGCAACATACAGAGCCAGGCTCATACTCAGCCCAATGCCTCTTCCTTTCCCCAGGACACCAGGTTGTCCCTTCCAGGCAACAGCACCAGCACTAACTGCTCCAGTGAGGTGTTTCTCCTGGGATTAGTAGATCCCTCCCTGAGGAGTGCAGAGAACACAGAGCCATGTTCAGATCCAACAGTGTGCCCCTGGTGCAGGGAGGTGACAGGAGCCATCTGCAGCAGTTCTGCAGTGCCTCCTAGGGATGGCCGAGCCTGCACTCCTTCCACAGAGCTCTCACACCTGCCACACACCTTCTCACAACATCCCTGATGGCACAGCAAGGCTGCCACCCACCTCATGATATCCATCTTCCCTCCTACTGCTTCACCCCCACAAACCACAAAAAGTGACTCTCTATGTTTAAGTGCTGGTATATGTCCTCCCAAATTTTTCTACTTTTCTGCCTTAACTCAGGCTCAAGTATCCCACTGAGCTCTGGGACTGGCAGGATGTAGCTAATGCATTCAAACACAGCGTGTGTCTCTGTTGTGGTTTAACTCCAGCCAAAACCAACAGTCTTCTCTAGCGGCACCTGGAATCTGCTCCTGGAACACCCAGCAACAGCAAAGCAGTTACATGGAGGGCAGGACACTACACAGTTCATGCTAACAATTCCAGCCCTTTGGTTCTAACAGTCACAGTTCATGATCTATAGCTGCACCTGGGGTATAGGAGAGCAGAGTAATGCTGGGTGCTGAGGAAGAATCCTCTTTGGAGGCAAATCTCTACCATGTGTTCAAAACTTCTGCTACCCACAAAGGGAGGAGGTGCCTAAAGATGTCAGACAGACTTGCAGCCCTGTGACACTCCTGCACTGTTATGCAGAGGTAATACCAAAAACAGGATTAAAACTACCAGCTGGTAATTCTCCAAGTTATTTGGCATTGACGAGTGGCTACACTGCTGCTGCCTCTGAGCTGCTCAAGGGAGCCCAGGACAGACTGTCACAACACTGAACCACAAAGGAATTCTGGCACCTTTCAACAAAAGGCTAGCTGAAGGGAAGGAGGAACAAAAGCTATCAAACCCAATCCCAAAGGGATGGAGGAAGTGCATCTTCCCACAGTTCCTGTGCCATATGCACATATATGGATATATAGATATACAGATAATAAAGTTATAAAATTTGATCAAAATAAAACCAGTAAATGTACAGCTTGAAAAAGAGCAATATCACAGTGCATCAATGTCATGAGAAAGTCCTGTGTTCTCCCCTGCACAAGAGCACAGCCTGCCACATTCAGGGGAGCGTGGTGAGAATTGAGTTCTCTGGCTGCTCAGCTCAATGCTGGCCGGAGTCACCATCCCACACTCCCAAACAGGGGTTTGGATTTCTGCAGCCAATTCTGCACAGCAGTGGCAGACAGGCAGGAACAGCACAAGAGTGGGCTGCTCTGTCTGCAGGTTAGTGGGCATATTGGCACCAGAGACACAGAGTCACTGTGTCTAAGCCTCTGTGTGCTCTGGTGCCAGGCTTGTATTTATTTACTTACAAAAAAAAGTGACAAAGTGAAGAAACTCAGGGGACACTATGAGAGTGGGACAAGGGCTGAATTTGGATCACAGGGGACAGGTTGACTCTAAGAATCTTCTGTGCTCTCCTCCTCACTTCATCATCAGAGGAAGAGTTGCCCACCTTGATGGTCCGGAATTTCAGCAGGTTCAAAGTGCTCTGCACTTGTTGAGTTTTCTTTCGGACAGGAATAGTATTTGCTTTTTTCCTCTGTGGTGCTTCTTTTGCCTCTGTAGCTTTTCTCTTCTTCTGCCCAGTGCTCTCCTGGTAAGTGCTGCTGTCCTTCCACTCTGTTTTTCCCACCAGAACTTCCTTATCTTTGATTTTCAAGGTCTTGGGTTGTGGTGCTGTGGCGCAGTCCTGGGATGAGCTGCCTGCAACTCTCCCATTGAGAACTCCAGAGGCTTTGCAGGCGTTGCTCTCCTGCAGCACTCCACCGTTTGGTCCCTTCAGAAGCTTTAAAGCACAGGTGGCAGAATCAGGTGCTTTCTTAACCGAACGCTTGTACCCCTTGCCTTCAGTTATTTTAGTGCTCTTGCCTGAAGAAAACTGCCTTGGTGGACTTGAAGTCTTGAGGCGTTTAAGGTCTGAGGGAGAGATTCCAAGACGTCCCCGTGTGTACTTGGACTCCAAACAGGATGTTGCAGTTTTCAGTGGCACCAGGGCTTCCAGAACCACTGACAGCCTCATAGCTGGATACACATCAGGATACATGCTTGTAGGGAAGCCCACTGTCGCTGCTTTGGATGTGCCTGATCCTGTCCGCTTCAAGGAGCTCAAGAGGAGATTTGTGGAATCCCCTTTGGAGACTTTCAAAGAGCTCACTGGAATGCTGGTGGGCAAAGGGGCCACTTTTGCCACCGAGTTCCTGGCTGGACTCTGGGTGGGCTCAGTGGTGCTGGCACAGCTGCGCTGTGTGTTTTCCTCTGTCTGACTCGGTGTGACTGCCGTGCACGAGCTGTACCCGTACACATCCTTACTCCTCAGAATCGTGGGCTGGTAGCCCTCCTCCTTCAGGCCTTGGATGAAGGCCACCAGCTGGGTCTCTGTGTCTGAAAGGTCCTTGGACATCGGGTTGAAGACTCGGAGGGCTTCCTCCAGCACTTTCTGTCCTGCAGAGGAAATTCTTGACCAGGAATGGACAGCTTTTTCTTCCTCATTGTTCACTGCAATATTCATGGCATTAGGCAAGCAGGTTCTTCAAAAAGGTCCAAATTACTGGAAAAACAACCCTTGACACCTCAAAAGGAGAAAGAAGACAGTTAGCTTACAGCAACTGAAATTATCCAAGTTTTTAATATGGGACCTGAAACCATCAAGCCCAGGCGTGGCTGGTCGCAAACACTGGGTCAAATTCTGGGCTCAACCCAACATAGAAGCATCATCAAGAAAAACCTGTAACTCATCTCTGAAATAAAACAAAAACATCTCTCACAAAAATATCCTCCAACCTAAACAAAGATTTCCAGAAATCTCATCCAATCCACCCCAAGATGGACTCCAATGATTAACTCAGCAAAATCCGCAGCTCCTTTCCAGTCTGAGCTTGACCCACCCCAGCTTTGGATAACCAGATCTCATTTTCCCAGGGGAAAACTGAACCCTCATTGAACCCTTTCCCTGTGTACACACTGCAACTAGCACCACTGAGCTATCTCAACACTAAGAAAAGCCTAAGCACTTAAACTGCATCCCAGCACCACATTCAATTTCTCAGCTTCTTAACTGATGCTGCTTAAATATTGATTCTTGCCAAAGCTGCAGCTTCCTCCTGGAGACCTGGCAGCAGGGATGGAGGCTGTTCCAGTTGTGCTTCATTGGTGCTGAATGCTGTGGCAAGGCAGCACTGCTCCTTGCTGTTCTCTTGTTTGAACAACGGTCCACAACTTGCTGTCACAGCAAACTGGTGTTGATCCAAGGACACTTGCTGCCAAGTGAGGAGGAAGCAGGAAATTCAAGCAGGGCGGTATGAAGGAAACACACATCACCCGGGCCAAGTGTACAAAGGCCTGAGGGACAACACTGGGATCACACTCAGGGCACTGTGCAGCTGCCTGCCTGGCATAAAAGCATCAATTATTGCCTTCAATAAAAAATAGGCACTAAAGGGCAATCCAGGCAGGACTTGAAGGGCAGTCCTTCAAGAGAACTCTGATCCTGGTGGCCTCACAGCTCCACAGCTGTATGCTAGACCAACAAGGCATAAAATCTTTAGCTTTATTGGTACTTCTCAAAATAATAATGAAGATTCAGTTAAAAACCCTGGTCAGGGAAATGCAGGAGGTGTCAGAGACAGTTTTGGAGAGGGCAGTGCACAGGCAAGAAAGCTGCGATGGAGAATTTAACTCCTGAGCAGCCAGAACAAGGAACTACTCACATCCCATGTTCCCCCAGAACTCTGGGCTCAGCACAGCACAGGAGCAGAGCCCGTGCTGCCGCCAGCTGCACAAGCAGGGAAGAGACACAAGCCAAGAGCAGCCACAGAAGGAACAGCACAGGTCAGTGGGGGAGTAAGAACCTCCACATGACAGACTAATCTCAGTCAAGTGCTCTGCAGACGTCACGGCCAAAGAGGGATTTGGAGGAGGATAATGCAGTTGTTCAGAGGCAGGCGGGGGATCTCCCACGAAGGAGGGGAGGCAGGCAGGGAAGTGATCCCACAGAGCCAGCGTCACCAGCCAGCAGTGAGAGTCATCACCTCCAAAGTGACCAAGCAGTGCCAGGCACAGGAAAGCCAGAGAGGGTGTCACATTAATTTTGATGTGGTGAGGCAGAGACCAATGAAGACGCACAAGTAACAACATGTGCTCAACCGGCTGCAAAAAGGATCATCTTCAGGCTGCAGCAAGCCCAGGAGCAGCTGGGACATCTGAAGGGGTGTTCTGGCTGTGACATTTCATGGGAACAGGACTTTCCAACGTCCAACCGCTTGGTCCTGTTTGGTGCAGCGCCAGCTGTGTTGGTGGAAAGCCGGCCACGAGCAGACGCACTCCCGGACAGTCTGTCCTCCCGACAGCAGAGTCCCTCACCTGACACACTGCTGTGGGGCCGGGGGGCTGCGGGAACACAGCATCCCGGCACGGTGCAAGCACAGCACCGGGTTCGCGGCCCGGCTGTCCGAGCACGGAAAGGGCTCTCCCGGTGCACCGCAGGGGAAGCGGCTGCCGGCAGGGCCGGGACGCGGGGCTGGGGCAGCCTGCAGGGCAGGCGGCCGGTGCGCAGCGCCGAGCAGGGCTCGACGGGCCCGCCAGGTCCTCGCTCAGCCTCTGGTTCGGCCCGCCCCTGGCACAAGCGATGCCCGTCACCGAGCGCCCGTCCCTCTCCCCCGCTGCACCCTCCCCACGGCTCGGCCCGCCGGCCGCGGGGACCCCGCTCCGTGCAGGGCTGCGGGGGTGACTGGTGCAGACAGCGGGTGCGGCACCAGCGCCCGGCCCGTGCCGGCTCCCGGGACCGGGGGGGCGGGGGGCGGGGCGGGGTCCTCAGCGCCGCGGCTCCGCCTTCAGCGCCCCGAGGCCGCCCCGGCGGGCGGCTCGGCAGCGCCCTCGCCCGCCCCGGCGGGCGGCTCGGCAGCGCCCTCGCCCGGGAGCCGGCGCGGGGCCCGGGCCCGCCGGCCCCAACCTACCGGCTGCCGCCAGACCCGCGCCCGCCGCTGCGCCGCGCCCGCCGCTCCAACATGGCCGCCCGCGGGGCGCCGGAAGTTCCCCCGCTTCCGCTTCCGGTCCCTCTCCGCGGGCAGCGCCGCGCCGCAGTCACGGAGCGCGTTCGGTCACGCCCCGGTACCGCCCCGTGACCACGGCAACGGCGGCGAGGGCCGGCCCCGGGCCGGCAGGGGGCGCCGCTGGCGGAAGCGGCGCGGGCGGAAGCGGCCCCGTCACCAGGTAACGGGGTCGGTGTCGGGGCGATGAGCGGCGGGGCCGGGCGGCGGCGGCGCCTGGTTCTGCACGTGGACCTCAACAACACGGTGGTGGTGGCGGACACGGTGACGGGGCAGGCTCCACCAGCGGCGCTCAACACCTTTCTCAGCACCGTCACCTGGGGCCGCGCCGGGGCTGCCGGTGAGCGCCGGGGCCGGGGGTGCGGGGGACCCGGTGTGGGGTGCGGGGCTGAGCACGTTCCTCTCTTGTAGGCGAGTGGGAGTGGGTGAGCGACCGCCCGTCCCTGCGGCCCCCGTGCCCCGGCGCCCTCAGCTACTACAGCCGCCACGGCCGGGACCCCGCCTTCACCGAGGCCGGCCCGGGCCGGCGCTTCCGTGAGCTCCACGCCCGCCACCTGCGGCTGCTCGAGTGGCCGGGCCCGCCGCACGACGCCTTGTCGGTGCCAGGAGAGCCCGGCAAACGCTACCACCTGATCCTGCCCTCCTTCTTCCGCCTCCTGGACACGCTGCACCGGGATGGCAGGGCCTTCGCTGTTATCTTCAGGACCTTCGGCGCCGACCTGCCCCGCGCCCTGCAGGCCGTCAGCAGCGCTCTGCACGGGCAGCACCCCCAGTTCCCTGCCCTGCGGGACGTGGCGGTGAGTGGCGCCCCGAGGGTCTGGCGTGATGGGGATGGTCCCACAGAGCCCTCCCCACTCCCTGTCAGACTGCTCTCCGAGTGCTTGGCCAGGCTGCTTTTAAAAGCATCGAGTTCTCTGGATGACGCTGTTAGCTGTGGGGGAGCATGTGTGTGCAGATCCTATGTGGAATGATCGCCTCTTGGGGTATCCAGTGTTGGACAGAGCATGCCTTCTCCCGAGGAGGGGCTGCTGCAGCAGAGCAGGGCGCACTGGCCCAGAGCCGATCACAGCTGCACTCTCCTCCTGCTGGCAGCACACTGGGCAGGAGTGCTGGGAATGGGCTTTAGAAGATGCTTTAGTTATTCCTTGGAGTGTTTTCAGGTAGCAGAGATTGAAATAGGGGAAATGTGCAGCTAGGAGGTCATTCCTTCACATCCTTGGGGAGAGGGTGATTTTTGGTTGGATGCATTCCATGCCACCTCTTTTCATCTTCCCAGCACCATCCTCCCACACTGTAGTGGTGAGGAGTCTCCACCCTGCTGCTTGGTGTCTCTGCCAGTGCATGAAACAACCTGTCTGCTTTAGAAACTTTTCATTCCCCATTTTCTGTGGTCCTGCAGCTCCCTGTGGACCTTACCCCTGGCCAGATACGCTGCAGCAAGCGAGAGGTGGTGCTAACACGGGGAGCAGAGCGTCTGGCCACCCGGGAGGACAGAAGAAAGCTTTACAACTACTTCAGCTCCTTTGAGGGAATTGGAGGCTTCCAAGACCACTTTGACTGGTGAGAAGAATGCACTGAGGAAGTGGGTTGGGCATTATCTTCTTTCCTGTGATTCTCTTCATTTCTGGGATAGCTCCTAGTTTTGAAGCCTTTATGGTGTTGCGGTCTCTATCACTAGGCACTCTCCATTTTGCCTGTGGGCTGCTTGATGGGACTCACCATTCCTGAGGTCCTCATCTCCTGGTGTACCTCCTGCTTTTCTCCAAAGACCTCCTGGTTTGTCATCTTGATGCAAAATGCCTCATTCCTAGGAGGGCATGGGCACAAGGACAGGACATTCTGCTTCCTGGGCCTGCAGTACAGTCTGCCATTACTCGAGAGCTGTTACCCTCTCCCTGTCCGACTATTCCTTCTCCACTTACTGTTTCAGGTGGGCTAGAAATCAGTTCTCTTCCCAGGGTGGGAAGCCCCTGTGGATAGACCCCCATGATCCTGACATTCACCACATCTTCATTGATGACAACATCCGGCTGGACGATGGAGACACCATTGTTCACCCCCAGGTAGGTGGCTGAGGGCCCCTCTGGCACCGTGCACTAGGGATGTCCCTGGCGAGGTCAGACATGTTTTGTCCCCTTTGCATGAGGCTGCAAAGTGGGGGTCAAGGCATAGCCCTGCTGTCACTGCATCCTGTGCCGCCAGTGTTGGTGGCAGCGATGCACAGGGAGGGTGAGATCAGCCGTCAGCAATGCACAGCAGGTGCTGGCTGCCTCTGCTCCCCTCTGAGTCAGCCCCGTGCCTGGAGGCAGCAGCAATGATATCAGGGCTGCCAGCCTTGTCACCTGTCTGAATGAACCGGCAGTGTTTGTGGGGAGCACACACGCTTGGGAAACACAATGTTTATGCAGACAGAACCGTTCCTGGCTGTTGGACGGCTGTCAATGCTCAAACAAGAGCTGCAGATCCATGGGCGATCCTCAACCCCTGCCTGTTTCCATCCATACTGAAATGGTGCTGAGAGGAAACACAGCAGCCAGTGAATTGTCTGCAGTGTTTGCCTGGCAGCCTGGGAATGGCAAAGGATGGGATGCTCATTGGATGTTCCCTTCCATGCAAACTTTCTCAACTTACACATTTGTAGCTGGTGGCAGGAATTGTTACTGCCTGGACAGACCTGTCAGGAACAGGCTTTGGTCTGTGCCATGCCTGGTTGAGGGGAGCCTCTGCAATGGCTGCTGCATGCAGATCTGCAGCAGCTGGAGCGTGTCTCACACAGCTCCACTTGCTGCATTTCAGCATCAGGCTGTTTGTCTGATCAAGGAGCTCCTCCTTTGGCGTTGGTAGCCTGTGTGGCTGGTCAGTCAGGCTGCTATGCTAATCTCATGGCAGCCGTGCAGCCAGCCCTGGGGCTGCTCCCACGCTGGATCACACAGGTAGGATCCAGTTATGGTAGCAGCAGACCTTGTGGGAGTCTGGGCAGCAACCAAGCATCTTCCCAGCAGGGCTCATCGTCACTGCTGGGATCTTGCTGTCCTGCAGCCAGGATCAGTAGGTGGAATGCCATTCTCCCCTCTTCTTGTATCACCAGCTCTGCAGGGCTGTCCCCATTTCAGTGGTGGTGACAGAGCAGCACTAGGAGTGAAACAGATTGCCAAGTGACTTTAAGCAGGCCATGGTGAAGATTAGAAGGTGAAGTCCCTGTTCCATCCTGTGGTGGCTAAAGGAAGAGCTGTTGGCAGAGGTTTCCCTGGAGTCAGCTGCTCCACAGAGCCATTTTCTTCCAGCTGCGTGGTGTGGCCTGTTTCCTTAAGGGAGCACCAGGCACGTGTGACATGCTGGTTCAGAGTCAAAGGCACTTTCTGGGAGAGGGGGAAATCTCAAGAAACTTCACCTTCTGCTGTTGCAGTGAAGATAGGACCACCCTGCCCTCTTGTCCCTGACACAGCCAGCATGGAGGCGCCTGGCTGAGGGGAGGACAGAGTGTGCCACAGGCATGTGCGTTGCTGCCAGGCTCTGCTCTCCTTGCAGGTGTTCTGGGAGCAGGGTGTCAGCAGTCCCAGGAGCCTGCCCACCTCTGCGCTGTACAACGTTTGCCTGGTGCAAACCGATCTGCTGGAGGCCATTGCTGATGAGGACTATTTCCTGCGCTGTGTGAGGAGGTGCGAGGAGAACTACGACCGCTACCTGGCCTGCATGGAGAAGGACAACCCAAGCCAGCAGTGGGATGGACACTGATACCCCCTCATGGGGCTGAGTGGCTCCAGACTGGGACACCACCCGCTTCCTGCTGCATGCAGTCAAAGTCCCAGGCAGGCTCCTGCTTCAAGCTGTTACCTCTCCAATGTGCAATGTGCATGTTTGGTCCTATCAGGAGCTTCCATGAGCAAACACGAGCGTCCTGGGAGCTTGTATGATGGGATTCTTGGAGGAAATGGTTTTCCAGTCTTTGGCAGCATTGCCTGTGGTGCCCACTTCTGTGTGAGGGCTGGGGCTCACCATCCCTCTGCAGTCACCAGGCAGGTCCCTTCCACCATCCTGTGATGCAGGCAGCCTCGCAGTGTTCGCACCTCACTTCCCGCTCCTGCAGTGATGGTTGGTGCAGAGCAGGTGCCAGGATGAGTGCAGTGTTATCAGCAGCATCCCTAGGTGGCATTTGTGGTGTGGTGTTCTTGGTGGATGCCTTGTCACTTCTGTCTGTTTATAAAGCAAACCTTTTTAGCTCATTTCTGTGTGAGTTTCCTGCCTGCCCTTGGCTCTGCATGTGCTGGTGGGTGGGAAGCGCCTTTCCCAGCGTGTTCATTTGCCTGGCTCAGCCAAGTGGGGACAAAAGTGTTGGTGGAGGGTTTGAGACCCGTGTGCACCTTTCCTTATGCTGCTGAGACCCCATCAAGGTCGTGCTCAGAGTAGGGCTGAGCTTATGTTCTGTCCCTGCAGTGGTGACAGGACATCCTCTCTAGGGTAGGACGGTGGGTTCCCGACTCCTTGAGCCCGGCACTGTGTGGCTCTGGCGCCGGCAGCATACAGCAAGTGAGGGCAGAGCCAGGGTCTCTCTAGCCCCTCTCCCTGCGATGGTTCCTTCCCGGCCAGGTGAACGCGGCAGGGGCCCGGCGGGCCGGTGGCACCGGGAGGGTCGGGCGGAGAGGAGCGGGGCACGGCAGGGGGGCCGGGGCGGACGCGGCGCCGCCCCCACCGGCAGCGGGCGGGCCCGGGGCGGGCGGAGGCGCGGAACGGCGGGGAGAGCGGCGGAGCGGGCGGAGAGGTGAGCGCGGTCCCGGTCCCGGTCCCGGTCCTGGTCCCTGCCCCTGTCCCTCTCCCAGCGGCGGGGCGGCGCGGAGCGGAGCGGGCAGTCCGGGCACGGCGGGGCGGCCGTCCGGGGTTGCGGGCGGGCATCCGGGGAGCGCAGGGTTGCAGCGGGAGCCCGGGGGACGCCGGTGCCAGCGAGCTGTGGGCGGGAGCCCTGGGGGTGCGGGCTGCGGGGCAGTGCGCCGGAGCGCCGGGGGCTGCGGGCGGGAGTGCGGACAGCACCAGGGGTGAGGACGGTGCGCCGAGAGCAGGAACCTGGCGGGGTCCGGATTGTGAACGGGAAACCTCTGCGCGGTACGGACCCGGGGGATGCGGGTAGAGAGCCCCGGGCACGCAAGGGTCCCAGTGAGTGCGGGCTGTGTACCAACAGCACCGGGTAGTGGGAGCCCGGGCTGCGGGAACCTCGGGAAGCAAGAGCACTGGTACGTGCGGGCAGAGAGCCCCAGGGAGTGGGAGCCCGGAGGGGCGGACAGGGAGCCGTGGGGCGCAATCGGGAGCCCGGAGGGGTTAGGCAGGCAGCCCGGGATGCAGTGCGCAGCCCCGCGGAGCAGGAGCTGTCGCACAGCCAAGGGGGGCCGGCTAGCTGGGGCTGGGGGGAGCGATGGGTGCCCGGGCTCTGACTCGGATGCTCTCCCCGCAGGAGGCCGTGGGCCGGACCAGTGGCGAGCCGGGCCGGATGGGCGGCACGGCGGGGCCAGAGCCCGGGGACCCCCGAGGCGGCTGAGCCGGCCCATGGCGGCGGGCGCGGGCGCCTTCGCGTGGGCCACCTTCCCCGCCATGCCCACGCGGCGCGTGTACTGCAGCACCGCGCACCGCGACGGGCAGCTCTTCGTGCTGGGCGGCTGCGGGGGCGGCGGGCGAGCCCTGGGAACTGCTGAGCTGCTCGACCTCCAAGCCCAGCGCTGGACCACGCTCCCACCACTGCCCACGCCGCGGGCTGGCGCTGCCGTCCTCGCCCTGGGCAAGCAGATCTTGGTGGTGGGCGGTGTGGATGCGGCACAGAGCCCCCTCGCCTCCGTTGAGGTCTACCACGTGGATGAGGGCAAATGGGAGAAGAAGGCGGCATTGGCTCAGCCCTCCATGGGCATCTCAGCTGTGCAGAGAGGTGAGGGATAGGAACATGTTGTGACTCTTGCCCAAAGTTTGCTTAGCATCCTTGGAGTCTTGGTACAACGCAGCAGGACAGGAGCCAGGGTTGGTCCCTGTATGTGGTGCCAATGTGTGCTCCCTGGACAGGGATGCTGTGGCACGAACCAGGCTGCAGTGTGGTGGGCAGGGCAGAGGAGATGGCAGGACAGTGGTGGGAGCGGGCAGGGGTGCCGGCCACACTGGAAGCAGGAGCAGGATTTGGCAGTATGGCTGTGTTGCCATGGTGTCTCCAGGGAGATGATATTGCCGAGAATAATTAGAGAGGATGGCCCTGTGCTCTTGTCTGTGCATGATGGATGGGATGGAGAGGGGGTCGAGAGGGTCCCAGGGCAGTCAGAGCATTGCCAGGCTCAGGCCTGGCTGTACTCACTGTCCCCTGGCTGCCCCGGAGCAGTGTCTGGCTGTGGGTCTCAGCAGTACTGCTGCTGCCTGCCCTGACGGGCATGGGGGGATTCCCAGCCCTTCGGTGCTGCCCACAGATCCCCCTGCCTCACTGCTGCCTCTTTTCCAGATGGGGTTGTCTACGCACTGGGGGGAATGGGTGCGGACACCTCTCCCCAGGCACTGGTCCGTGTCTATGAGCCAGCAAAAGACCACTGGCAGCCCCTACCCTCCATGCCCACACCGTGTTATGGGGCCTCTGCCTTCCTGCAGGGAAACAAGATCTTCGTCCTGGGTAGGTGCTGCTGGGGCAAATCGAGCATCCCCTGTGCCTCTACCCTCTTCTTCCTCTGTTCCCAGGCCAGAGAATGACCTGGTGCACCCCAGGGTGGCTCCATGGTGCCCAGCACTGCAGCCAGCAAGCCCCATCCTGCTTGCTGAGCACACCAATAGTGCCAGCTTGGGGCACTGGCAGCTACGTCTCCTCTGTGCATAGGAGGCCGGCAAGGCAAGCTGCCTGTCACCGCCTTCGAGGCTTTTGACCTGGAGACAAGAAGCTGGACACGCTACCCCAGCGTGCCCAGCCGCCGCGCCTTCGCCGCCTGTGCCATGGCTGATGGGGTTGTCTTCAGCCTGGGTGGTCTGCAGCAGCCAGGGCCCCACAACTTCTATTCCCGTCCCCATTTTGTCAACACCGTGGAGATGTTTGATCCTGCGCAGGGTGAGCTCCATGTCTCTGGGTGAGGTGGGAGCATCTTCTGTGGGTTTGGGATGATTCTGTGGGTTGGTGAGGGGTGTCTGTGCCTGAGGGACATGATTATCTGGGCTCTGAACAGCAGCCCCTTGTACCCATGCTGAATCCTGTGCTCCCTGGTCCCAGGGAGTGATTAACCTGCGGGTGTTCTGGCCTTAGTGTATAGAGGGGAAACCCCAGCAGGCGATGCTCACTCCCTCTCATACCCAGGTGTGTGGAGAAAGCCAAGCCGCACCATCCGTATGAAAGAGAAGAGAGCCGACTTCGTGGCTGGATGCCTGGGAGGAAGAGTGGTGGCTGTGGGTGGCCTTGGTAATGCTGGGGTTAGGCGTGTGGCCATGTTCCCATCCCCATTCTTTGGGGCACATCAGTAATCTGCATGGCCATAGGGAGGTTGGCTGTGCAAAACTGGGGTTTACTGCAACATCTCTCCGTGCCCTCATGAGCGCTGGGGAGACCCTACTGCCCTGTCCCACTGGCTGACCCACTGTGCCCCTTGCCCCTTTCACTCCCCAGTCAGGATTTTCCCAGCTCATGTGCAGCATTCTGGGCTCACATAGCCCGTGGTGGCTCAGCTCCACTGTGCAGGGTTGCAGTGCTGCATCCATCTCCCGAGAGAGCTGGGGAAAGGTTAGTGCTGTCACTCAGCCGAGAGCATACAGCAGGAGGGGCTGCTTGGGGAGCCTGGTGCCAGCCACAGCACCCCCAGCCCTGCAGCGAGGGCTGCCAGGGCCCCAGGATCGCTGTGGGAATAGGGAATGGTGCTGGCTGCATTCCCTGCAGTGTGGCATTGCTCCTGAGTCCTGCCGCAGCTGGAGCTGCCTTATCCCTGCAGAGTGCTGGCACGGGGAGGGAGGGAGGGTGAGGAGTGGTTGAGGGGGCAGAGCCAGCAGGTGTGGCATTAGTGCCAGCAGCCATCCCTATGGGGACTCTGCTAATCCTCTTGTGCCCCCACTAATTGCCTCTGGGATCTCAAAGCCTGTGCAGCTCAGGGCTCCTGTTGAGGCATCAAAGGGATGTGGAGGGGGAAAGGCAGAGCCTGGGGTGAGGAGTGGGGAGCTGCACAGGGGCTGATGTGGTTCTGTCTTCCACAGGGAACCAGTCCTGCCCACTGGACTCAGTGGAAGGGTTCAGCCTCTCGCAGAAAAAGTGGGAGCTGCTGCCCCCCATGCCCACTGGCCGCTGCTCCTGCTCCAGCTGCCCAACACCCAGCCTGCTCTTCATCATCGGCGGTGTGGCCCAGGGTCCCAGTGGCGCTGTCGAGGCTCTGTGCCTGCGTGATGTGCCCTGAGCAGGACCCCGGGGACCAGCCCTGGCCAAGCATCAAGTGCCTGAAGACGGGGACAGGGTGTGTGAGCACCCATGTGTTCACCCAGGGTGGCCTGGCTCCAGGAAGCCTCTGTCCCATGATGCCAGGCACCAGAGCAGCTGCGGATTTGGGAACTCCCAGCTCCTGCAGCGCTGTGGCAATGAAGCCCAGGGCAAACTCCTGCCTGGTGGGATGGCCATCGGCAGCAGCGTGGAGGGAGCAGCGGTGGCAGGACTGCCACTGGCCTCACTGCCCTGTCCGGCCCCATCTGTGCCACGGCGTATCTGTGCCGTGTGTGTAGCAGTGAGTGCTGTGTCGTCGTAGACCCAGTCGATGTCTCATGTAGCACAGAGGTGCCCTGTAGCTCAGTGCCTGGGAGGTGATGTAGCACCTCAAATAAATGAAATGTGGAATTTTATCCCACTGGAGTCATGTCGTCTCTGGTTATCCTACTCCAGGCAGACACGTGGCACAGCCTGTCAGGAAAACCCCTCCCAAGGCAGAGTTCAGTGACCCCATACGGTGGAGTAGGGGTAACTCTTGTTCTCCCCACCTCCAGGGTGAGTGGAGCAATGTGACGTAGAGATCCAGTCCTTGTTTGCAGGGGGGGAGCTAAGCAGTGGCTGTCCTGCCTTGGCACAGCCTTGTTCCTGCTTGGCCTCCTGTGGGTGAAGTGACTATGGGGGGATGAAGGCAGCAGCAGAGGAGGGACTTTTTTGAAGGTACCCAGGGGTGTGAGAGAGGCAGGAAATGTTGAGGGCTGCCAGGATGCTAAGAAAAAATAAGAGATGCCTAATGTCAGGTCTTGTGGGCCCTATGCAGCACCACAGCCCCATCTCAAAGGATGAACCATGGCTGGTGTGGGAGAGAGCTGAGTCCAACTGTGTCCAGCTTCTGTAGGCAGGAGCACTGCAATCCTGCTTACTGGCAACCAGGAAGGGAATGTAAGCTCCATACTGGTGGTGTCTGTGGGTGGTGTTTAGGGGTGCATTGCGAGATCAAGGGAGGTGACACTTGAATTACCCAGTGCTATGGGCTCACCTGAGCCTTGCTGCTCTTGGCTCCACACAGAATCTCACACCCAAAGCAGAAAGCAGGTCAGGGATTTGTTCCTTTATTGGTACATTAGAAAGATCTCACAAGTCTGGGTAAATATCAAGTACAGATGTCTGACCTTTCAGAAAAGACAGCCAGCTTGAGCCTCGGGCGGGCTGCTGTAGAGACAGGGGACTGGCTGTGCCATGTCCTGGGGGCATCACAGCATGGGAAAAGTTGGGAATTATTCATAAAGGAGCATTCAGAAGATATTTTCATGTTTCTGCTCCATTACCTCTGGTGCCTACCTGGCACAGTGACTGCAGGGTCTGTCCTGATGCACTGCTGGACCATTTACCTGTGATTTGGGAGGAACAACTTGGGATACCTAGGCTGGTGGTACCTCAGCTGGAAGCATTCCTGCATCTGCCTCTGGAGTTGCCATAGAAACCACAGTTGTGCCAGAGCCAGCATCAACAGTGAGCCCCAAATTACAGCTGGGAGGATGCGCTGGCAGCTGGGGAGGAGGTCAGTGGTTTGTGCTCTGGTTGGGGGCTGGACAGAGGGACACCTCCTCTGAGCACAATGTGCTCCAGCCTTCTGTGAGTATTTCACAGAACTCCCTAGCCTGTGCTCAAACCCTGGTGGCTTTGTCCTTCTCAGGGTCCTGGAAGGTGATAGACCCCTTGCTGCCGCTTTGGTACATCTCCCCACCCTGACAGCTCTTTCCAAAATCCACCAAGGCATGCAATAATTCAAATCCTGCTAAACCATTAGTCATGGGGGACCCTAAATCATGGAGCTGCATTGGAAACACAGGCCTGATTAATAAGCTTTTCCCACAGGAGCATTGCATGAGTGGGATAAATCAAGATGCTGAGTCACTGGCAAATTGACATCTCTATGTGCCAACTTCACAAGCTCCCTGCTGCTGATGGGGTGCCCAAGGCTACTTTTCCAAATTCAAGGCAGTAGCAGCTGCAAGAGCCAGAGGATGCTGGAGGGGGAAGCTGGAGCTCAGGAGCCTCTCAGTGTTGTGATGTTTCCAACAGTGAGGCTGATTATCCCTGCCCCACAGGTGTTTGCTCCTCTGTCAGCAGCACTTTGCCTTTCTTCACACACTCTCCTGGCACACTGACCCACCGGAGTGCCTTTTGGCTTGGATCCTGAGTGCAACAGGAATCTTTGACCTCTCATTAAGTGTGGAATTCTTATTCTTTTCTATATCTCTACTTTTGAGCACAAGACCAGAATCCCATTTGAATGAGAGGAGAAAAAGTTACTAGGACATCTCAGGAGTGGAGAGATGACAGTCCTGACCACTTTTGCAGACTGACATGTTGTCAACTGAGGATGTGAATTTCTAATGGAATGTGTTATGAAGTTAAAAATGTTGAGGGATGTACCAAGTATATTGCTGTCTATCTCCTGGAAGCTTCTGCTAATTTCTACTAAAGGAAAGACTACAAGGTATCTGGCTACCCTCCCTAATGCTAGAAGCACAGGCTGTTATTTCAGCTATAAGGAGAGCTATGAGCCAGCGTCTGGCAACATGGTTAATCTCCCCAGAGCGTGTTATGGACGGGGGAGATGGAAATGGAAGTAGCTGTCAGACCTATAATTAAAAAAATGTGTTTGCATATAGAAATTTCTTTCCGTTGTCAGGAGAGATGGAAATACAAAAATCTCATTTATCATATTCCACAAACTTGCTAGACGTTCATACCAGAAGGCTCCAGCCACATCAGAAATAGGAATAGCTCTTTCTAAGTACCTAAAATAACATGTTGAGCCTTATCGCCAGTGCGCACAGCACCAGCAATTCCTTTTCTAATGGCAGTGGAAGCACTGCAAATGGGTACAGGACTCTACAGTCTCTTCTGCAGGAAGATCTGGGCCAACTTTTCAATCATGAGCAATAAAATGCTGGAAAATCATTGTTTATGATGCAGGACCATATAGGGCCTGGATGCAGAGCAAGGCTCTTGGCAGCAGTGTCATGTACTCGTCTGTACAACAGAGCTGTAGGCAGCTCAGGAGCAGAACAAGGCTTTTATTTACTTAAAAATCACAATAAACATTAACATTTCTATTGGCTTGGCACTCTGGAGGAAGGTTTGCCTTCCAGCCCACGGCTGCCTTGGACAGCCCAGTCACTACCCCGTCCCTGAAGTAGGAACACAGTCCAAGCTGCAACTCCCTACTCTGGTCCTAGAAAATCAACCCGTCAGAGTCTTCTCATTGAGCTGGGAGGTATCAAGCTGCCTTGATTAATCCAAGCTATTTAAACCCACCTTAGTGCTGTAATGTCAAGTAAAGCTATGCAGTGAACTCACTTCAATAAGTTTTTTATGGGTAAAAGACCAGAATTTTATTTTTTTATCTAAAGTGAAAGCTTTATCTACATGGGATTTGATTAGGAAACTAGATATGTACATCAAGAAAGCCATTATTTTGACACCCCTGAGCTCTAGGCTGCCTTTAATACTAAAGGCAAAAGAGAAAAAAGGGGAATGTAAGTAATTCCCCTGATCTATCCATGAATTTATGCCAGTCTTATTCCTCCAGTGGTTTAGTGCTTATGGAGTATCTTCAGAGCCAGGAAAAAAACATTTTAACTAGTATTGAAATAGTTTTGAATTAAATGAGGAGAAAATAGGCAAACAAACATGCCTGTTTTACATTCCTAAAGTGGATGTTATGGAACCACAAGGCAAAAAATCCAGTAAAACTATATTTGAGAATGTTTCTCTGGGGAACGTTTAGATGGTGGTTATTTTTGTCATATTCCTGATGGATGAAATTAAATCCTTCTGCATTTCTGCCAGAGGTATTTACATTAGAGACCACACAGGCCTCTGGAAATAAAGGAAATGGATGCTGTGGCTGCCATGCTCACATGGGAGCAACTCTCAGTATGCCAGGTTCCAAGCTTTCAGCTTTCTCTTCTTCCTAGTGTCCTGTGATGACTCCCTGTGCCTGGAGCTGTGCTTCCAGGTGAGGAGCAAGGGCTGGCTTGTGGAGCGACTGGAGCTGGGGCTGATCCTGGGTCCATGGCCACAGGGCAAGATCCAGAGACCCTCAGCCCTGAGGTGACCACCGGGACCCTCATCTCCAGGGAAGGAGCCAGGGACACTCAGTTCCAGGGTGACCCCAGGGACCGCCATAGGACCTTGAGGTACCTCAGGCGTCAGGGTGAGGCTCAGAGTCCTCCAGCCTTGAGGTGAAATCCAGGGACCCTGAGCCCCAAACTGATCCCAGGGGCCTCCAGCCCTGAGGTGAAATCCAGGGACCCTGAGCCCCAAACTGATCCCAGGGCCTCCAGCCCTGAGGTGAAATCCAGGGACCCTGAGCCCCAAACTGATCCCAGGGGCCTCCAGCCCTGAGGTGAAATCCAGGGACCCTCAGCCCTGGGATGAGGCCCAGAGATCTCCATAGGAGCCCCCAAACCTCAGAGTGTGATCCAGGAACTCTGAGTTTGGGGTGACCCCAAGGACCCTCAGGCCTTGGTTGACCCCAGGGACCCCCAGCCCTGGGTGAGACCCCGGGACGCCCCAGGGCACCGAGGCCCCTCGTGCCCCACAGGTGGGCAGGCCCAGTGTTTGGCTGCACCCCCGGCCTGTGGGGGGCCTCAGGCCAGGCCTGCCCTGGGCCTGCAGGGCCGTGTCCCCCCGGGCTGTCCCCACAGCCACAGGACAAGGTGATGCTGCCCTGGGTGGAGCTGGTCATCTTTAATCTCCCTGCAAGGCACTGCAGCACCATGGCTGCTGCTGGTGGGGAGAGGCCGTGAGGGCTGGGGCCGTGGGGCTGTTTGGGGGTTCCCTGCCAGGGTGTCAGCCCTGAGAACAACATGAACTTCAACGTCTGGAACATCAAGGAGATGCTGAGCACACCGACAGCCCTCGGGTGAGCATGGCTGGGGGGAGATGGAGAGGGGATGGGATGTAAAACCAAACACTGATGACGGGTGAGGTGAAACATATCCAGAACTGACCTCTGACTTATTAGGGAAATCTAATGGGAATTCATTAGCCTCCCCTGGGATCCTGTTTATGCCCTGAGCCTGACAGGGCTGCCATAGATCCACCATTGGTGGGAATCTAAAAATCAGCGTTGGCTGGAAGCTGTACCTTTGTCCATTCAGGGTGTATTTGGGGAATCCCTATGAGCTGTGCTCATCTACTCGATAAGAGAAGTGTTCCTCTTGCCTGTACAGAGGGCAGATAGAACAAATCATGCTGTGCAATCTTATTGCACATTATGTAACTCAAAAATTATTCCATATACACATGGCTTGTTTTTTCCTCAGCAGAAGCCAAAGAGCAGCTAGAGCTCTGCACATCTACAATCTACAGTGAAACAAAAATATTCAGATATAAACATCTGGAGGGCAAATATGTAAGACAAACTGTAATTCGTACTTCAGAGCATCTTTTGTATCACATGGCTAAAAAAGGCCCTGGGACTTATCCCCTTTTTGACTCCAGAAAAGCTAATTGATGAATTTGGTACTCTGACCCTCTGTTAGTTAAATAACCCACTTATATAACTAATTAGGTCGAATTCACAGTTTTAGTCATACTCTCTCTTTGGCCAGATGTTACCAAAATGATGGATGATAATGAAAACATAATAGTAATTTTCTTGCCCATTATAGAAATGCTTGTCATATAGATATTAATTAATTGAATTTTGCACAGATACAGGGGGCAAAGGGAAGCAAATTCAGGGAAAAATTTATTTATATCTGTCACAGTTTTGTCTTTATAATTGTGCATTGCTTAACTCTATTGTCTTCTTGGTACCTGTGGATTTATTTTGTTTGTTTTTTGGGAGGTTTGTTAGTTTTCAGTAAATTGTTTCTAAGTTTGAAAACCTGTGACTTTCTTTCTGGTCAGAGACTGAGGAGGGGAAGTTTAGGGAATATATTAAAAAGACATAATATACATAAAATAAGTAATTGCATTTTTATATCATAGACAAGATATATAAGATATATATTTTTAAATACATAAATAATTCTGTGAAGTTGTGCCATAGGGAATGAAATTAATGGAAGAAGTACAGATGCCTATTTGGAAAGGGATCACTTGAATTTCTTCCTTCCTCCAAAGTAGTCTACACCATCTCACCTACAACATCTTCCCTTTTAACTCATTTATTAATGCAGGAAGAAAATATAGGCAAGATTTTAACACCCATTCCTCAGCATTTTCCACATTTTTTACAAGTGAGTTCAAAAGGGTCAAATAGGGCATAAAATGCTACTGGAAATGCAGCTGGGTTTTTAGAGGCGGCAAGAAGGTGGACAAATTTTTCTGTGGACAATTAACTTTTTCTAAAGGAAAGAAAAGTTTCCCACAGGAGCATGTGAATGTGTGTGTGTATTTGAAATAGGGGGGGAAAGTGTTGATTACTTTTCCCTGACTCACTTCTATTACTAGAAACCTTTCCCACCACAGCAGGGTATGCTGTTTAATCCCCAGAAAACTCTTTCAGGGAGCTTTAAAAATGAAACATAAAATCAGTGTATAATCTAGGCAGAGTATGACTCACTCTGTGAGTTCCTTGCAAGTTTGAGTCAGGGTGTTACTTCTGAGAGCAGCTGCCACCAGGTCCCCAGGAAATGCTGAGCTCCAGTGATGCGTTGTCCTCATAGACACAGCTCTGCACAAGCCCAAAAGTGCTCTGGGTTTTATTTGTTATCTGTCAGACACACAAGTGCTTCTCTGCAACCCTAACAGCCTGAGAAATAGGGTGTGGGGAACCAGAACCCCTGCTCCACCTGGTTTTATGTATGAATAGTGACATTATAGAGGTACTAGAAATGAAGCAGAGGGAAGATTATTAGGTTGGACAATGGTATCAGGTTTCCAGTTATTTTAGAGGGTGGAAAGGGACCACATGACAGCTATACTGGGAAAGCTTAGGCTCAATTGCAGTATATTGACAAAGGACACCATTTTTATGGATTGAAATGCCAGCCTTCATTAGAGAAAGTGCCACATTCGAGCCCAGCCAGGAGGGCTGGCAGAGGGAGATCACAGAGGGTGTGAGAACAGCAGCCACAAAAGCACTGATGCTTCAATCAGCCTTTGATTGGATAAGCATCACAGGGCTGTGCTGCTGAAAGTACATTTTCAGACACCATCAATACCTGCTTTGGCCAGGGGGCTCACAGGGGAAGAGACACATCTTTCCTTGGCCCTGAACTGAGCACAAGATCCCTGTTCAGGCTATTTACTCTTGTAGTGCTACCATGAGAGTGACAGTAGGGAACTTGAGTCAGTATCTCTGCAGGAGCAGCAGAAACCAAAAAATCCACTACTGTTAATTAAAAGAAATAAGACACTGGAATAGTAGTAATAAACCTCATTAAAAATAAATTAAACTGTATACCCCAACAGGTTAAATGCTGGCCTGAGGCAGAAAGGTTATTTAGACTTGATTATATAGATTTGAAATTGAAGTTACGAGAAATTTCTTGTACTATGAGTAAAGAACTAACTTGCTAAATGCATAAAAGATACTCATATACTGACTTCCAAACGCATCAGAAGCAGAAAGTCCGCCAGAGAGTGTGTAAGGCCAAGAAATTATGAAAATACTAAAGAGGCATCCTAAACAGCTTCTTGAAGTTAAGGCCTACTTGAGCCCCTACTCTCTTTGGTTTATTTCTGCTGTGGAGAATAACTTCCAAGTTTAAAAACCTCATTCAATCCATTATCCGTGAAATTCCATCCCAAATCACAAGGTCACATATTTTGAAGTTTCATTAAGGTTCAAGAATAAGCAGAAAATGAAGGCGACAGCCAGGACAAAGACCAGGAGAGCAGCTGTAAAATTCCAGAGCCTCACAGGAATGAGAAACCAGGGCTCTGAGTGCAGGTTGGAATATGGCTTCAGACTAGAGAGGGGGTTGCCAAAAAAAATCCCTGTCTCCAGATGCCTAACATTTAATATGGTTGGGGAAGCATTTTGTGGGAGCAAACAGGGCTACTCTGCAGAAATGCCAATCTTCTCTTAAGGAAAAGGCTCTGTTGTAACTGGCAACCAGCTCAGGGCAAAGGGATAACATGGATGCCAAGGTAAGGATGCCTGGGCAGTATTGAATCACAGCTGAATGAATAATAAACAAACTCATAGAAAGCAAAAATTACCTTGAGAAATTAAAATAAGACCAGAGAGATTTTTGAACCTGAAATCTGGAAACCGGAGGCAGTGTTCGAGCTGAATAACTGAGAGGCATTTCATAGTGGTTAATGCATTAGGGACAGTGCCAGAATGTGTTTGTAGAAATTCCTTTTAGAATGTGGAGCACAAGCAGGTCATGCCATTCCAGAGGACAGGAAGCACAAGAATAATTTTCTGCTGTGACTGTTTCCAGTGAAGAGATGGCAAATGGCTGGAGGCTGCACTAGCAGCTAAACCACCTTGATTTTAACTCTTCCAGCTCCCCTGTACCCAAAGCCAAGGCTGAGCCTTGCTCATTTGCTGAGAACACTGGCACACTGGCAGCAGCTGATAGTGAGGATGAGAGCAGTGCAGCAGAGCTAGAGACAGTTCCTATAGATACAGGCTAAAGCCAGGAGGAAGAGCAGGTGAATGACAGCTCCCAGAATTTATACTGGATTTGTTGTGATTCAACCCTGATCCCTAAATGAGGAAGAGCAGAAAGGGCTGTGAGATTTTCTGGAGGGAAACCAGGAGAAGAGAGACTTTATGGCACTGATCCTACTCAAGACACTGCTACTAGGAGAGAAAGATTTCTTTGGGAAAGAGGCTTTACTGCACTTTGAAGAAATGTGTCAGAAAGGTATAAGTGAGCTTCACCCACAGTGCTTGAGAAGAAGAAGGATGCTGGCACATGTTCAGTGGAGATGACAGAACCAGAGAAAATCACTTATAGCAGCACTGCAGATAAATGTTATGTTGCATATTGTAGAAGTCTCAGTTTGCTTTTTCAAATGACACTTAAACCTTGGTGTTGGCACATTAGGACATATCCAAACAACAGAGTATAAATATCAGTTCTTAAAGAAAGATTGATGAGGCCTATGGCAATTTACAGTTATGAAGCTTTAGTTTGTCAGTGTCCCTAGAACATCTAGAAAATATAAGAAGAGGGTACTTATCACATGCTATGTTTGTTTTGAGGCAAGGCAGAACCTTTGAATGAAAAGTGAATGTCTGCATGTGATTGTGCTAAAATACTTAGAGTGGAAATCAGAAAATTAGAAAAATGAAAGAAGCTCCTGAAAGTTCTAACTCCTCCTATAAAGGGGGAATTTCCACTGACAACAAGGAAACAGAGACTGGGGAGATCTAGCTGACCCCCCAGATATGCAGAACACTGCAGATTTTTTAGATCACGCTCATATCACGAGAAAGGGTTGGAGCTGCCAATATTGCAATACCTTGCATTAAGTTAGGTTGGAAAATGCAGTCATTTGACCATCAGTCAGCAGAGGATGATTTACCATTTTTTGGAGCTGTCAAGAACTTCTTTTACATATCTAAAGTTGGTTTTGCTTTGGATGCATATGCTAATGCCAGTACCAAAGGAATGTCATGCACACCAACACGGATGATTTGGGGCATGGCTCATGTTAGCAGAAAGTCAGAAGTTCTCCTGAGGTAAACTCCTCACTGAGGAGCACTGCTAAGTGGAATTGCATACCTGGGATGTTTCCTTGCTGTTTATGGGAGAGGGTTTATATTTAGGACAGAACATGCAACCCTGCATCTCAGGCATTCTGAAGGGAATGGTCAGGTGGTTAGAAGAGCTGGAGTTGCCTGATCGTGGATCTGATCCCCCATGTGATCATCGTTGTCTGATCTCTCTGTCAGGGACAGGCCTGGGCCAAGCATGGCCAGGCTGATGGCTTGCCCAGATGGTCTTGTTTGTAAATTAATTGCCAGCAGTGTTAAGCAAGGGATAAAGAAACACATTGCTCAGGGGAGTGAGTGTATTCAAAAGAGACATCTGTTTCACCTCCCCCTCTAATTTGCAAAAGTGCCATCATTCCTAAACCAACTGCTGAGGTAGTGGACTTAAGACAGAAAAACTGGGCTCCAGAGGAGCCAACAGCTGCCTTTGGTTGTAGTGCAGAGTAAGCCTAGGAAGTCCCTTGGCTCATAAAGTCCTCTCAGCTCAATACTCCTCATAAAATCTTTGTTATAAGAATATTGTGCTTCAGGTATTAAAGCATCTGAGAAAACGAGCATATAGTGGGGTGTGACATTCACCAGTTGTACTGGACTCTTTCAAAGGGGGTTTTTCA
This sequence comes from Taeniopygia guttata, assembly GCF_048771995.1. Taxonomy (NCBI): domain Eukaryota; kingdom Metazoa; phylum Chordata; class Aves; order Passeriformes; family Estrildidae; genus Taeniopygia; species Taeniopygia guttata. The sequence continues at coordinate 8,928,216 of NC_133037.1, forward strand.
AGACTTTAAAGCATCTAAAGATTATAAAAACTCTTCCTCAAACTAAGAGGGAGCTTTTTTGGCTGGAAGACAGGAGGATTTAGAAAACTGGTGCAGGAGATGTACTCCTGCATTGCAGGAAAATTGTATTCAGATTTTTTTCTTAGCAGATTTGGGGTCCAGAGAGGGATTAAGGGAGAAGGTTTGAATTCAGACAGACTTATCAAGCTTTTTGAGAATTCAGAAACCCATACCTCATCTATTTTTGCCTGCAGCTCAGTGTACTCAGTGAACTTAAAGCCAAAAGCATTAATATAATATTGTCAGTGACACTACTATATAATGGAGACTGATCAGTTCAAGTGCTGCTGCTAAATCCTTTCCCTGTTGTGTCTGTGATTTTGGGCTCCTTCCAAAACTTTGGGATTAACCAAACATGTCATTGCTAATAAATGTTGGGGTGATCATCTCTTGTTATACACATGAGTCATTCTCCTGTTCCTTCTCCTTTACATGTATCATTTGATATGGAAAAAAATCCTTGTGTAAATGTTTCATTAATTATTTTCTCCTTTTTTGGTCTCTAGTTCCCAGCTCCAAAGGCAGCAACACATTTCTCCATCTTGCTAGCTCAAAAAAATCAAGATCTGAGAATATAAACCTGGCACAGCTTTTTTTGTGTTTGATCCTAACCTAAACACTCGGCCAGACCTTGTGGATGTGGAGCAATGGAAAAGTGATCATTTAGACTGAAAGAGGGTAGATTTAGATTGATTGTTATGAAAAAATTCTTTACTGTGAGGGTGATGAGGCACTGGCACTGGCTGCCCAGAGAAGCTGTAGAAGCCTTATCTCTGAAAATGCTCAAGGCTTTAAATAACGTGGTACAGTGGAAGGTGTCCCTGCCCATGGCAAGAGGGTTGGAACTAGGTGATCTTTAAGGTCCCTTCTAACCCAAACTCTTCTACAATTCTTTGTGAAAAATGAAAAAAGTCTTTTGGATGTACTTTTGCTAACAATAATACTGAAGTCAGCCTCCAACACAATGAGAAGCAGTGCAGCTGTGCAGGGAAGCCGTTGTCTGAGGGAAGCTGGTCCTGTGCCACAAGCCTAGTCCATAAAGCAGGAGAGGAATATGAGTGTTTCTGAAGAGGAGTAGAATCAGAGCAACACAGCAGAAAATCAGGAGTATCTAGGAAAGATTTATTTGAGTAACGCTCAAGGGAAAGAAGAGCACTTTTGTGTAGCATGTTAACTTGTTTGAAATACTTCCAACAATTCATATCAGTTCATCCTGCCATATGCTACCTCTATTTATTTGTTATTTTACTGTGTCAGACTTAAGGCATCTGGAGAATAAATGCCCAGGAAATGTCAGCTACAAGTCAGAAAGGTTTATTCTCTTAGAACTGCCTTCCAAGTGATCAAAGCAACACCTGAGTTACAAAAAATTGTTATCCAGAGTAGCACTTCCAGCAGGCTATGTAGGGAATTTTGTTCGACTTTTTAATTGCTCCAGACTCATTCACATCCCTCTCTGCCCATTTCAGGTCCAATAAGTTTTCCATAAGGAGCAACACTGCCAGTGACTACTCGAGTCTGAGTGATTCCCAGCTGCTCTTTGGCTCCCAGTTCTGCCCGGAGAATGTGCAGTCGGCAGCAGCACCGCTGGAGCTGGGCACACAGCCGGGACAGCAGAACTCCCAGGATGTGAGTCTCACCTCAGCCAGCCCTGGGCAGGCACACAGCCACCATTCAGAGTTAATGGAAAATGCTGAAATCAGGTGGTAACATTTGTAAATGTCAGTAACTGCTGAAATCAAGTTGTCTTCTTCCTAAGTATACATCCTTACTGTGACAAGACAAAGTAGCAGCCTGGTGAGATGAACGTGGTATTTATAACAGATTGCTAAAAATTATTATTGAGATAGGTATTATTTTCTTCAATCACATTTTTTAAGTTGCTAAAATAATATGAAATTATTGTCAAGCTAATGTCTTTAGACCACCTACCTAGCCAAGTTAGAATGCATTTTTCTTCCAAAAATTATGTATTTCACTTCCTTAGCTTTCTGCAAGGATGACAGAACTAGTCAGTGTTAGCTTCCCTGCACTGACAGTGACCTTGCTGCTCTGTTGTTAAGGTAGATGCTTGGATGATTTTGGATAGGGGTGAAGAATTTCTATGCTCACAATGTTCCTCCTACAGCTCATGGTTTCTGATGTTACCAGCCTCTACTAAAATAGTTCCTGCACAGCTAGCAGAGAGAACGAGATCCGAATAAACACACCTGGAGCAAAGATTAGGGAAGGGCAGTGGTGCCAGCTTGGAGGCCCCAGGCTGTCCTTCAGTTCCAGATGTTATCTGCTGTTCTATGCATTTTGCCTAGGAGCAGTTTTCATCAGACACAAAACAGGAAATTCACTTTTCACGATTAAAAAACATTAATGGAATTTGCATTTTCTTATGTTTTAAGGAAAAGGCATCTCCATTTTGGTCACACAGTGTCTGGAAATTTTGTAGAATGAAGCTTTCATATTAATATTAAATTTCTTGTTCTAAAATGTGTATTGAAGCATGTGAAAAACTCATCTACAGTCTGTCAATGTTGCTAGTTGGCAGCAAAATGATGTCATCCACCAGGCAATTCAATAAGATTGTTTTTTTTTTTTTTAGATTCCTGTACAGGGAGATTCTACTGACAACTTGAACTTTTCCACAATTCCAGGAATGCTGAAATTCATTTATAGTCTCTGTCTTGAACATAGAAGGGAAAAAAGCCCCGCACACCTTATAATTGTAGCAAACTGAAAATCCTCAAGATGAGAGAAAAGCCTATGTCTGGAGGAATTTGGGCTGGGTCTCAGTTCCTCAGGGAGTTGATCTAACTAGGGACACTAAATGAGGCATAATCTCACAAAATTCTTAATCTCCTCATCCAGTGTAATCTGTCATGTCCAATCACTGTGAAGTCTGTCTGCACTGGATAAACAAATGAATTCTTCTAATTAATGTTCTGATTCTTTTTGTACTTCAACAGTTTTCTTTTGTTTGTGTCACAGAGCGAGCCCAGCATTTTTACCAAATACCAGACAAAACCACAGTTATTTGATGAAGAAACAAGAGAAAAAGGTTCTCTTAATTTTGGTGCCGGAAGAGTGAAAAATGTATTGGAAAATTTTGAAGCGAATAAGAACAAAATAAAGGACAAATATGACCGGTATGTAGACATCCATTGGAAATTCTTCCTCTTCTGGTGGTTATCACTCTCTGCAGCTCCTTCTTCCCCTATGATAAATCATACATGACATAGATGCATATTTCTCCAACAAAAGTATTTTCAAGTTTTAAATAATTTCTAACTGGAAAGAGTTACAAGGTAAGAGGATAGTGTTTATTTGCAACTTATGTAACACATTCAGCCATAAACCCCACTGAACAGCAGAACTCTAACCTGAATTTACTTTTGTCTTTATCTAATCAGCATTGTTTCTTTTTTCTGTATTGATTCTCTGTGAAAACCCTTATTTCTCAAGCTTTTATAGGTTATGTAGGGAGTGATAAAAGGGACTCTGAGGATGGCCTTCGTATTTGGGCCAAATAAGGGGATTGCCAAACACACTGGTGTGCAGATTGCATCTTTATAAACCTGCACATATCTCTAGAATTTTATTTCCATACAAGATTTTTATGTATTGTTTTTTTGGTAACAGACAAGTGTTATTTGCTAATGTAATTTGCATCTGCTCTTTGTCAGATGCCAAGAATTGCAGGTACCTGTAGGTCCTGAAGGACTTCAAGGAACAAGCCAGCAATTTGAAGCTCAAAAATGAAATATGGCAAACTCCCCAGTGCACCCATAAATAATTCTTAGCACTGTACATTTTGTAATGTAACATCCAAAGTGAAGTGTGTTTTTATTAAAAGCGTTTGATCAAATCTGGCTATGTATCTCTCTTGCCTTTTCAGTGGGCACTGCATTTCTGATAAGACAAAATTTTGTCCTCTATTGCCTATTAGAGGAAGATTTTTGTAATGAAATGAGAAAGTGGTTATAAATGTTTAGGCATCACTCATAATTATTCATTATTTTTTCTTTTAATGAATTATGCTTCTTCCTACACTCCAGACTTGCTCCCAGATTAGAAGCCTGTTTTTAGAAATAACTATATTATCTTTTCAAAGATAAGTGTATAATTTATCAATTTGTATCCCCCTCAAGTTTGACTAAGAAAATTAGCATCTTCCTTTCCATATGGCTAGAGAGATTTCAAAAGCACTGCCTAATTCTCATAACTAGATTCTACCTGGCCTCTGCATATTTTTGGCTGTTATAATTTAGATCACTCAAGTGATTGACTTAAAATGACCCAAATCTTCAGAGAGGAAAAGGTTATCACTTTGCTTAGCAACCATCCGTGCATTTTGGTGTGGCAGTTTAATCATGAATGTAGCCTGGTTCCTGATACGCTGGCTCAACTTAAAAGGACAGATAACAGAAACCACAGGCATAATCTCAGGAGAAAAGGATTTGCAGTATTTGTTCTTCCTGGCCTGGCTTTGTTGATGCTGAAGCTTTTCCCGTGTTTTTCCCACAGTTATTTTAGTCCAAGCACAATACCGTGTATCGCAGCAACTGGCACGTCACTGCACAGGCTGGGTCCTTCCGGGGCAGATAACGCGGTGATCACACCCCAGAGCTAATGGACAGTTGGGCAAATGCCAACTGAAAATTTGAGAGAGAGGCCAAAAATATGAGAGTAAAACCCCCATAATTTCATGTATATGACATATATGAGCATGTGTGTATAGGTATTCTTTTCTTACTTTACATTTTTCTTAATTTACATTTCTGGTTCATACTTGGTTTTTTTTCCATTTTAGTGAAGTCCTAAGCTCCTTTATTTTCAGCATCAAAGACAGGCTTCAAGAGGTAAGTTACTTCAAATTCATAATGTAAAATGATAAGAGTTAGAAATATTACAGACTGTTCAGTGCTCACTTTCCTTTGCTATGATGATATTTAAAATACTACATTGTGTGTCTTAAGTATTCAAACACTTTAAACGAACAACTGTAAGTTTTTTTGCATATACCATTGCCTTTGTGGCCTTAGGGTCAATGTCTTTAGGGACTTGCCTCAGAGGCAATGGTGGAACTTCTGGGTGGGCTTCTGGAGCAAAACAAGCTGTAGTGACAGCCTGCAAATATCAGTTCTTTTTAATTCTGCCTGAAGAAAGCAGCCTACTCTCAGGATTAGTCATTGTGGTCTGAAGGTGAAGGTCTCTCCTCCAACACTTCTATAATTAATTTTATTAGTTATTATTAATCCTATTTTACAGAACAGTTTCTCTTTTTTGAAATCTCTTCAGATTTCATGAGCCTTTTGAGCCGTCCCAGATCTTCTTTGGGGTTGCAACCAACAGCTGGACAAATTGTTTCAAGTGACAAATAAACAACCATTTTCAGACTGTTCCATTTCATGAGCTGCAGTCATTGTTCTGCTGCATCTGGGGATGTGATTTTGCAAACAAAGAAAAGGCAATGTTTTAATTTACCCATTTACCTTTGTTTTCACAGCTGCCAGTGTGCTTTGAGAAGTTTGAAGAAATGTTTGATTCCAAACTCAAATCCAGTTTGGCTTGCCTAGAAACCCTTTTCAAGACATGTAAGTCCTTCCTGTGTTCCTGTTAACAGCAGAGGGCACAGTCAAACTGCCAAATGTCAGCATGTTGTCTGGAGGCTGGGGCAAACTGGGCAAGTCCTTCTGCTCACAGCTGTTCTCCCTAAGGGTGGAGAAAAAATAAGACTTATCCATGGTATGGACTTGTCAGTTTTTCCATTCCTAGTCTCTCATTTTTTCATTTTCTCCGTTCTCTTGTACTTAGGTGTTGCATGGTTAGACACTGTGCTCAAATTGATAAATACACCTCTGGTTTTGTGTTTTGTCTGGAGTACAATTTTTAGACTATCTGGAGTACTAATGAAATACACAGTAAAAATAACTTAGATATTTATATTCTGGGTATCCATTTTCAGTTTTTAGGGCTTTCTCAGATTTTCATATGTTAGTTTGAAGTCTTCCATTACCCTTCTGTGCTTGACGTGATTAAATTTTGGACGTAAACAAAACTAGTACTGCTCATTTTTTGAATGAGAAGCACATAGTGAAGCACATTATTGCCATGATAAAAGGGTGACCTCCAGAAAACCTAATAATATAAAATACTTTTGAACAACTCTGTCTCTCGAGTGGCTAATCACAGAAATCTTTACTGAGGGAAAATGCTTCAATAAATTGTTCCTAGTTTAGCTTAGATCTGAGCCTTTGAGAGTACATTAATTTTTAATGCTGGTGTGATGCTTTATCAACACTCTGTCAGGACTCCTCAGAGCTTGCTCTGCTCTGTGGAAGAACAAGAGGCCATTTTCAATATACACAAGAAATGTGAAGTGAGTTGTATCTTGTGAGATGAAGGCAGCAGACCTTCACAAAAGCACAATGGTATTCACTGTGTGGCAAAATGTGGCTTCCACAAAGCACATCTCTGACAGATAGCTTTTAAATCAACAGAGGCCTCTCAAGCCAGTCTAATTCATTATGCTGGAGGCCATGATAGGCTGTACATTTGAAATACCAATCTCATTGTACTAAGAACATTCCCTTGCTTTGCTTGGCAAGTGCTCTTTGTGGGATCCTAATGTAAACAAAAATCTGTCTGCTTTGGCCAGCACCGCAAATTCCCTCTTACACATTTTCCCATCTCCTAATTACTTCAGTGCCTCAACTTGTCCACTCTGCAGCAGGACTTTGCCTAATTTCACATACCTCATGAATAGAAATTGTTGTCATGGCACTGAAAATCAAATCTATTGTTCATGGCTCCTCCACTTCATTCCATACCATTTACTCAGTTGTCCTGTTTCCTCTCCATATCCATTTTCAATGAATGTGCCTTGAATTAAATGAGAAACCTCCCAGAGGTGCATGCTGCTGTATTTTCAAAGCAATTGAAAAGAAAAATTGGCACTTTCTGTAATGCATCATGCTGCAGAATGTTGAATATATAATGAAAATCATCACATGCTGCACAATGTTGTTCTTTTTATATTTCTGGGACGTTCATCTGTCACTGTTAATTGCAGATAAACACTGTCATTTGACTGATATCACAGTGATGGATAATTAAGTTCTCACTAAAATAGATACCTATGCTAGTGCCGTGAAAAGAGGCAGTTCCCTTGAAAAATTGGCATAAAATTCCAAAACTCAGGTGAAAGAGCTAAATTCAGAGCTAATAAAGTTCTGAATGCCAGTGAGTGATGATACAGTACCTTGGGATGTGGGTGACATGGCAGAGATATGTTAAATCAGTGGCAGTGAAGGATTTCACAGGTAGGAGAGGAATGCAGAAGATGAAGAGAACTAGTGCACCAGAACATTCCAACAGCTCTGAAAAGCAAAAGAAGATGGAATTCGAAATCAAGTCTGTCTTCATTAAAAGCTTATAAGGAGCATCACAGGTTGCATTTTTAGCAGTGGGTAGCAAGCACATTTGGCATAGTCTGCATAGCCACCAGGCAAGAGCAAAACAGAAAATATTTTTCAAAATGTATTTCCAAAGCATTTCCATGTGCTGTTGGGCTGACATGGTCTGTGCAGGAAGATTTTTTAAAATGTTCTCTTTTGAGTGTTTGTCCATATGTGCTTGCACACAGTGGATAGAGCTGTGTCTGGCACTGGAGATGATACAAGGTTTGGCTGAGCATCTTCCACAGAGGCACAGGTGTTCTGTGCCTTGCTCACATCTCAGAGTGGAGTGCACAGGGAAGTAAAGAGACAGACAGACCCTGTGGCCTTAGTTCTTCCACCTTATATGCATAGAGTTTCTCTGGTTGACTTACCTACTCATTATTTTCTCTTTCCTTCTGGTTTCCACTCCTATAGCTTGTTTCTTTTCATCTTTTTCACATTTTAATTTTCATACCCACACTTCTATCAAAGCCTTCTATTTTTTTATACAAATGTCAATTTTCACCACTCAGCCTTCTCTGTGCTGCTTTGCTGTTCTGGTATCTGGTAGTTCCAGCTGTGACAGCTCAGAACAGCTGAACCCTCCACAACACCTTGTCTGCAATGCACATGACCAGCATCCTCCCAGCCTGCATGCCACAGGCAATCCTCTGACACACTGCCATCAGGGGTGACAAAGTAATGTGCAGTATGTCGCTTACAGAGGGATGAGATGGTGCAGTTCTCTGACAAGATGCATGGCCTGGTGAGCAGTTCTCAAACATGACTTGCTGCCAGACTCCCCAGGCCCAGCAGCTGCTGGCAAAGTTTCCAGGGGACATGGCTGTGCTTAAAATGGTGAAATTTGAGCTTGCTCACCTTGAACAGTATGGTCCAGACTGGGACACCCAATTCAGACTCTCTTATGTCCTGTATGGATTGAAAAGTCAAAAAGTTTGAAACTGATTTAAATTTTTTTTTCCATATAGCTGCTAACTAGCCATGCAGTGACTGACAGAGCTGTTGAGGGACTTAACCAAACTCCCAAACACCTCAGTATGGATGGTGATAGGAAGTGTGGATGTTCCAGTGGATACTGGAACCCCTCATTGTCACAATTCAGGGCTTGGAGCAGTGTGTGCTGTAGCACAGGGTGAGATCAGGGCAGCCCATCCCACAGTCCCCCGATGCAGGTGCTAGCTGATATCTTGTGGAATGGGACCCAGCCTAAGCAGCACAAACCTGCCAGCTGACTGCTTGGAGTGTATCTGAGCAGATGTAGCCATGTCAGCCCAGCTGTCTCACCCTCTGGCACAGCTCCATGGCTGCCCAGGGAGAGCATGCAGCACTCTGCTGAGCTCCAGAGCTGTCTTCCCTGCCCATGCCTCACCAGGTTTGCAGGACCTCCAATTTCCCCTACTGAATCTGGGCGTGGGGGAGCCAACCTCCTTCCAAAGTGTTATTTAAAGCCTCTGTGCTTTAGTGCCAGTTTCAGGATGAGCTGCATAGATGATGATGGAGAGACATCAGAAGGAGTTGATGTTTAATATTCCTAGGCTGGGAGGCGGGTGCTCCCTCCCTGGACTGCTCAGGCCGTGAGTTTTCAGCTGCTGGGAGTGCAGCTGATTTGCAGGGAACTCTCTGCAGCACAGGGTGGCAGCCCTACCCTGAGGTCCTTCAGCCTTTTATCTCATATTCCAAATGTTATTATTGTAAACAGTAGAATCCGAAGACAAAGGTACAGCAAATCAAAACACAGCAACGTTTCAGACTGTAAAAAACTGCTTTGTTTAAATTACCTCAGGAGAGGCACAAGTCTGTGCATAAGTCATTCATTAACTGAGTAAAGATTTCGGGTCTGTGATCAAGTTATTCAATAACTATCTGCTGCATGGTTTATTTGAAGAAAACGTCTGAGGCAGCCTTTCTTGATCATATTCAAAGAAAAGAGACTTAACAGGGTCCTTGATCTGATCTAATTTGGCCATCTCAAGGCCTGTTTTTTTGGTAAGCCTTTATTAACACTTATTTTTACCTTGTTTATTAGTGTTTGACAAGTCTGAACACCTCTCTGGGTATGGAAGCAGGGAGGGAAGAAGAGTGCCCTTCCTCTGTACTGAGGGTTTTTTCTGCAGAATACTCCCACACGTATAAATGAAACATTTTCAAAAGGCTGGCTGCTGGTTGCTTGCCGGCAGCATGCTGTGCTGAGTCAAATGTATGTGCAGATCACAAGCCCAGTGGATGCAGGACTATTTTTAGACTGAGGATACTATATTGAAGAAGAATAGATAGATTAGGGAAACCAGAAAGTTTTAAAAATAATTCTGAGCTAAAATTAAACATATGGGGAAGAGCAGCAAGATAAGGTAAACTTGCAGATGCGGCCTTTCCTGTATCTTCACTATGTAGACATGGAAGGTGATAAAGTGACATAAAAGGAGTTTCTTCCTTTAGTCACTGCTGCTCTCCTTCTCTTTGTAGGTTGGCAGACTCCCCAAAAACCTGCTCTCAGATTGCAGGTAACCTCTTTTTCTAACCAGGGAGATGAAACATCTTACAGACCCACTCAAACATGCACTCCCCCATTACAAACCCATTCTACAAATTATAGATTTCCAGGTTTATAAAAGGGTCTAAATCTGTCAAAGCAAAACACTAAAAGATTAAAAACAACAACCAAATTGTCTGCAACAGTATATTGTTTGAAATATGTGCAGATAATCCTCAGAAATCAGCCAAGCTCCTACAGAGAACAAGGCAAAGCCATGTGGTGATGTGCATCCTGAAATAATGGAGAAATTTCCCTCGAGCTCAAATCTGGGAGGTGGTTTTAATTAAATGTGTATGAGGACAATGCATGGATAAGGCAACTGCGGGGTTCTATCTCCCAAATGACAGCTGTGTGCACTGTGCCCAAGCAGGGCTCCATTGGAGGAGGCAAAGTTAAAGCAGGGCACAGGGGATTCCTGGTGCCAGGAGGTGCCATTCCCTGTGTCCATCCCTGGGCAGCACCTCCAGCCCTGTGCCACCCCACGCCTCTGCTTTGCATGGCTGAATGAGACAAACACTTTCAATCTCCTTTCATAAGAGGAGATTACCATGTAAGCACTTAATTAACTTGTAGCTTTTCTCTGCCCATGTCTAGTTCAGTCTCTTTCTTTCCTTGCACATAGACAGCTGGGAAGGTGTGTGGGCTTCCAGACATCCTGGGGTGCACAGCAGTTCTGTCAGCCAGAGCTGGTGCCCTGCCATGCACCCCACTGCCCCATCTCCCCTCTAGCCTCTGGTGCTGGCATTTGCATCCTTGTGTCACTTGCTAATTAAGTGAATGTCCTTTGCCTTTTGCACCCAGGTGACTACAGCAGATTTTAAGCCTGTTTGGCTCATGAGAGGGCCTTGATGAGCACCTGTCAGAGCTGCCTTGTCCCCTTATGCCACTCAGCTCAAGAGTGGCTTTAGTTGAGGCTTATTTTTTAAGTTTCCCCTTCTTTTTTCTAAATTTTCCTTTTTTATATTGCATGAAAATTTCCAGTGAAAATCTTTGTTTGAATCTACAGAAAGGCCACTGTGTTGTCTTTGACAAAGAAGTCACCTGGCTTGTCTTGGTGTGTTAAATCACAATCCACCTTTTATAAAATCTTGTTCTTATTCTATTTCCCTTCATATCTTTGAGTACTTTCCTCCTCAAAGTCTGTTCTAAACCTTGCACCATATAAGAAGAAATTACTAAGCCCATAATTGCTCACGTTTTTTCCTTTCTTCCTTCCCAAAATTTTAAAACATCCTTGTTTTTTCAGAGAAGCAAAGCCTGTACAATCACTTTTCGCCTGCCGCTCCTTAATAGTTTTTAGCTCTTCTACCAATTCCATCTACAATTTGACAGAAGGGCACAGCTCACTGAGATAATTAAGTCCCTGGAAGCTTAATGAAAAGAGCTGAGCAGGAGGAGAAGGGATCCCCAGTGCCCTGCAGCTCTGCAGCCTTTGAGCACAGCACTATGGAGCAAGAGGTGCTCAGCAAGGAGCTGAGAGAAACACTGGTGAGCAGGAACAGCTTCAGATGGGCTCTCAGCTCCTCTGACACCAAAGTCAATCAAACACCTTGGATCTGTAGCAAAAGAAGATTCATTAATTGCAGATCTCTTGTAGCAGCTTGTTGAAATGTAGGCTTTATTGTGATTTTTCTCAGGTATGCAGTGCTCCAGCACGCCAGGGTTTCAGTTATTCTGGCTCCAGCACGCCGGGGTTTCAGTTGGTTTGGCCCATTGGTTTGGCAGTGCTTTACCTTAGCAAGAGTGCTTTGGATCCTGTTTTATGTAGACCAGCCAACATTCCACACTATCTGTACACACCTTCCTGCACCCTTCACAGGAAAGACCAGACATGTTTAGTTCTTTCTCTCCACTCTTTCTCAGCTCTTTATCTCCGTCCTAATTTACAATTTTAAAGTGGACTTCCACAAAACTGCTAAAGATTTTTCATCTCCACACACAATGCAAACTGTGTTCCCATCCTGTAGTGTATTAGGCACAGCAGTGGTTCCTATAAGAGTAATTGAAGCAGTATGGAGGAGTTATATTCTTATCCAATCATATAACACAAATCCCTGGGGTTTTATCAGTTTTTCAACAAGACTGACTGAAGCCAAGAGCAACTTGCTCCAATTTAAAACCCTCCCAGGGAGCCTGTTGGGGCCCTCACTACTAAGTGCTGGGCACAGCTGCCTGGTTCAGGTGGTTTCTGACCCCATCTCTTCCCATATCTAAAAAATGGAAATTCCAATTATTTGCACACTCCTTCATAATTTCCCTCTATTTCTTCCAGCAGTTTTCCTTCAGTTTGCAGCCTCCTGTGCATTTTTGACACAGTTTGTCTGGTTGCACTTAGCCATTAACCTCTTACACCTCCATCCTGTTCAAGCTCCATTTACCATCACCTGGTTGCATGAGTGTTTATACAGGGGTGGATCAGCTGTACTGGGGTCCTCCTGCCTTGGCCATGCCTGTTGTGCACCTGGCAGACAGCCAAGCCTCAGCCTTCCCTGCATTCAGCCTACCAAATTCTGCAGCTTTGCACAACCTCTCTTCTCCAGCTGCCACATTAACAGAGGGCAGTAAATGAGGTTTGGCCTATGGGCAGCATTTTATAAATTTCAAGTGCCTTGCATTAAAAATCCACCCCATTGTTCATTGCTTGGGGCTTGAGGAGATCACAGCAGGAGAATCATGTGGTGATTCATGCCAAGCCATGCAGGAAGTAGCAATAGTACTGATAGTATTTTATTCACATTTACAAATGAAAGACCAAATGTGTTTTTTATTGATTTCCCCATTTAGTGGAAGATGCTCTTCAAAGTCACTGTAGCTTGGTGCTGAAAGCTTTGACAGAAAAAAGCCAAATGGAGCAGGCACTGCTGGAGATGGAGAGGAGACTTGCAGCCGTAAGTGAAGAAATTAATCTTTTATTCTGAATCCTCATTCTGAATTTCTCCTGCTTCTTCAAAATACCAACTGAATATTAAATTGCCTTTGAATTGTGGATTATAAAGCAGACTGCTCCTATTATAATGAAAGGGGAAAGACATATTAAAAAGCTAATTCTAGGCCAGATACTGACAGAGGCTCACCCAAGCTGTGGCTAACAGTGCTGTAAGCTCTGACAAAGCCCTGGTCAGTAAGAGAAGAGGCCAACAGTACCTTTTTGTGGCAGGCTGTGATGGAGCACTCACTGCTTCCTCACCTGACACATGCCTTTGCTGGAGACGTGGTGCAGGGCATGCCTGTGAGGGGAGAGCACCTCGCAGAAGTGCAGCACCTTGTCCCTTCAGCCAGGTGTGTCACAGGGAGAGGAAAAAAGATGTGAAAAGAAAACAAGTGGATGTGAGTGACACAAGAATTAACTCAAAGACCTCCTGATCAGGGCTGGTTTCTCCAAAGGCCCTGCTGCAGGAATTGCTTTTGGCAAGGATGTGTCACACCAGCATGTGAGAAGGCAGTGCTCCTCGGACAGGGGGCACACAGTGGGCTAGGGGATGCTCCAGTCCCAAACCTCTCACCTTTATGGGACAGTTTGAGGATATCTATTACACAAGAAGATAAAAATTGCTAATCTTTGGGTCAATACCAAATTGACACATGGTACTTAAAACTTTCTTACTATTGTGCCTTTTTGTGTGTTTTTTACTGCTTCTGCTCTGCTTTCTGCTTCCCCAGAAAGATGTGGAGATTTTGGATATGAAATCCAGTATGCAGCTGCTGAAGGAGGGTCTGGAATCACTGCCAGCCCAGCTAAATGACCAGTTCCTGAAAACGTGTAAAGAACTTGGCTTCCTGAAGCCGTGTAATACCTCAGCTGAACAGCACACACTTTTGTCTAGTGCCAGCCTGCCCCCTCACAAAGCAGATAAATCTTTCCAGACCTCCCCTGGGCTGTGCCAACACTGTGTCCTGACTGAGGAGCACCTGCACAGGTCATGCTGCCCAGGCAGTGGAGTTTGCAGCTGTTCAGGCTGCTCTCATTTCCCTTGTGTGACAGCGGGGCAGCAACACAGAGACACCCCTGGAAGGAACCAGGTCACTGGAGATGGCACATCTGAGAGTGACCTAAACCCAGCCTCAGGAGACAAAGACAGCCCCATTGCTGCAGCAGCCTGTGGCAGGGTAAACACCTTGCTGCAGGAGGTGAAATGCAGCTCGGAGACAGAGAGCTGTGCTGCCCACCCTTGCATGTGTTGGGCTGGCAGACACTTTTTGGAGAGTAGTCAGAAGAAACACTGTCCTGTACCACTGGAAGTGCCTCTACCAACCCCAGTGAGGAAGGCATTCAGGAAAGGCACTCGAAGGTTTAATCCCCTGACACAATTACAGCAGCAGCAGCCTCAAGTTTGCCACCATTCTGCACAGAAAGCTACACCTGGGCAAAGACACAGCAACTGGTCCACAGACCATGAGGTGGAGAAGGCAGCTGTAGGGAACAAAACAAAACTGAGTCCAGGAAGGATGCCCTGGAAAAAAGTAATAAGGAGAAAGACAACATACTCTACTAAGGGGAAAGGTGAACACTCTGGATGTGCTGACAGTGGGCTGAAGCAGAGGAAGACAAAAGCGATTATTGACTTGGAAAGCTCCAGAAAAAATTCCCTTCACAGCTACTTGGTTGATCTCAATTCAGAAAACTCTGACACAGTTTTTGCAGCTCCCCATCAGCAGATCCTTAGCAGTGCTCAGCTGGGGCTTACGAAGAATTTCACACCAGTGCCACACTCTGATAAAAACCTGCAACAACTTGCAAACAGAAGGAAGAGAAGTCTTGAAATTAAAAAAACAATGAATGTCTCCAGTGTAAAAAGGTATCTCTTGGATTCCTCTCCTGAGGAGGATGTCCTTTCCCTGTGTAGCACAACAGGTGTAAAGCAAATGAGCTACTTCAGCCTCCAAAGCCCCTCAAGCTCCAAGAAACCACATCCTGTCAATCTGCTGGCTCAGCAGAAAACAGCCTGTTGCTCTTTACTGTTAGATTGTGATTCTTCTGATTGAAGGGGTTTGTTTCATGCTTGGAGCCCTTAGTGCAGGATGACCATTTCAGTTGCAGTTTATTCTTCTAGGTGTGTTACCTGCATAGTCAGAGGCAAGACCCAGGCCTGAATGCTTGAAAGTGCTTTTGCCCAGTTGGAGATATTGTAAGGGACTAGATGGGGTCTAGGCAGGGGTCTCCTCTGGCTTGGAAAGCTGAAGGGATCTGTATTGCTTTACTTCCCCACTCCCAGCAGAGATGCCATGGGCTTGAGTTTCCATCGCATTTACACAGCAGCGAAGTACCTGACATTCCCAGGGAGGAGAGGGCTGGCAGAACATTCTGTCAGCTCAGTCAGATTTGGCACGGAGATCTACTGGAAACTCCTCAGCTAGACTGATACAAGGCTATCTC
This sequence comes from Taeniopygia guttata, assembly GCF_048771995.1. Classification (NCBI taxonomy): domain Eukaryota; kingdom Metazoa; phylum Chordata; class Aves; order Passeriformes; family Estrildidae; genus Taeniopygia; species Taeniopygia guttata. The sequence continues at coordinate 8,943,637 of NC_133037.1, forward strand.
TGTGGCCCAAGGCTTCACTGTTTCTCACTTGTAGTATCTCTGTTGGTTTGTTATGTCAAAGTTGAGGTTTTTAGTAGAGTAGTATTGTTCTGGTTGATTTCGATCGGGTTCAGATTTGTCTCAGGAGTTGTTTGTGAACTTTGGACAGGAAGAGGTTTAACTGTGGAAAACCAAACCCCAGTGTCTCAGGTTTGTCCAGTACTGTATCTCTTCTCCTTACAGGCTGAAATTCCTCCGTTTCAGAGATTCCAGGAAGTTATTTTGTTTCTACTTTATTTGTCTTTTGTATCTCTTGGCTGATTAAGGAATCCTCCAACATACCCTTTTCAAGGGCAGTAGTTCTCAGAAATCAAAGATACAAGAGGCAGATCCAGCAGATGAGATGTCTGGACAGACCCAGTTCCCACAGAGCAACTCTCTTCAGGGTACTCAGCTGTGACTGTGGGCAGCTCCCATTGCTTTGGGCATTGGTGTCACGTTTGATTTTTGATCTGAAATGTTACCAGCAAAAGAAACACTTTGGTGTTGACAAAACCAGACTGCCACAAAATCAAATTATCCAGCTTTGCCATCCCAAGGGAAATGGCTGTGATCCCATTCTTCTGGCGTTAATAAACTCATCTTCACCAGAGCCCAGTGTCTCTATGTTTTTGGGAGTTTTTTTTGGGGGGAGAGGCAGAGTCTCATTCCAGCAGGAGAACAGGCAGCTGTTCTTTAGCTGTTTAACTCCCCTCGATCGTGGAATTGGGATGATTCTTTTTTTAGCTCCTCTCTGGTGTTTAAAGATGGAAACCTTCACCCTTCCAGCTTAAAATTGGTCCAGTGATGTCAATTAACAAGGAGAACAGGGGGGTGGTAGTCAGATATGGGGAGCCCGCAGAGCCTTGGGACCCCCCTGCTAGCAAAGGGGATTGGTGATGGCTGCCAGCAGGAGTGGCCATTTGTTTCACATTGCCCTTGTGTACCCGCCTCCCCAGCAGCCCCAGCACGGCCTTTGCTGGGCAAAACCTGTTTGCTGGGCTCGCCCCTCCGTGCACTTTGGGATTGGCAAGGACTGGTGCAGGTCTCCGTGCAGCCCCTGGTGTGGATGCAGGCAGCTCGGCAGCACATGGCTGAGCTTGGAGGGACCTCTGGAGGTGTCTGCTGTAAGCCCCTGTGCAGACACAGAGCAGGGACTGCCTCTTCGGCACACGGAGATGGAGTATCAGTGCTGTGGAGTGCAACGCAGGGCTGCCCTGGGGACCCTGCAGCTCCTTGCCACACACACACACTGGAACACAGTGCAAAACAAAATCCCTGGAGATGGAGGTGTAACAGCAAAGGCAGCCAGCAATGCCTCCCCTTGCACAGGACAACCTCCCTGGCGAATGGGATGAAGCCCCAGAGTGCCACCCTGGCCCCCACAGTCCTCCTGCTTATTCCCACTCAGGGTCTCCTCCAGGGTTTTAGCTGCCAACAAGAGCATTTGTCCCAGTATGGCTGTGACAATGGCAGCTCCTCTCCCAGCCTTGCTGGACAAAAATGGAAGTGTGCATGCTGCATGGTAGCAGATTTCCAAGATAATCTGCTTGCACCCTGGTGGAGCTGGTCCTGCCTCCCAGCCTGTACTCCCAGCTCACTGTCCCTGGCTCCTTGCTGCACCAGCCATGCCCCAGGTACGTGTGGTGTCTCCTGGCCTTTGTGTCCATGGAGCTGCCAGTACCGCTGTTTGTAGAGGTCTTGTCTCACCCTTCAACCAGGGAAGGTGGCAGGGTGGTTCCTCCCACAGCATGGCCAAGAACTGTGGGGGGCAAAGGGCAGAACCACAAAACACACACAATGGTCAGAAAAAAAGCAAAGTTGGGTTCCAGTCTGTCTGAGGGTATTTAATTGAGGCCATTTTCTCTGAGACTGGAGTTTTGGAGCTTTCTTGGAGGAGAACCCAGGAGGAGGAGAACAGTGATCAAAAGCCTGTGACGCCCAAGTAACCGTGGGCACAGGAGTTGAGAAAACTGGTTGCATCCTCCACCCAGTGCCCCAGCTGTGCAGGCAGCAGGCACGTGGCTGCCGCAGCAGCACAGAGCAGGGGGCTCAGCTTTTCATCTGCCACTGAGTCACTTGGCAGAGGAGGAAACCTCTGACAGCACCGCGGGTGTGGAGGTGGCTGCACTGCCCCTGCCTTGTGCTAAAGGTGCTCCAATGACTGTGGCATGTAGGGCACAGCCAGCTTCCATCCCACAGTCCCACTGCACACTCAGCACTGCAGCTGCACTTTCCTCAGGATGAGACCATCCAGCTGCGGTGGTGCCCAGTGCTGGCAGTGCATAGGTGCCCAGTGCTGTCATGGGGACCTGAGGCACCACACATACCTGCTGGCCTGGCAAGAGAAGAGCGATGGTGATGACAGGACTTTGCCGAGGCTTCCGCAGCTCAGGCACCGCTGAGGTGCAGGCAGGGAGGAGCGGGAGTGCAGGTGTCACCATGCAGGATGGAGTCCTGAGCTGATGTGACTTTTAGACCTTGTGGCCGTACCATTGCCAGCTCAAGCCCAGCAGGGTGGGCAGTTTTCCAGCTGGACAATTAAGCAGATTAACTAATTACCTTAACCTTGGCAGGGTCCCACATCCCAGTGGCTGCCAGGGTACTGCATGTCCGTGCTGGGCGTTTGAGAGACAAGTGTGGGGCAGGTTTGGGGCAGGCGTGGGGCAGGATCCCCTCAGACCTTCCTCAGGACCCTGCTAGTGGGTCCGACTGCCTCCTTCCCCCACCGCCCCCGGCGGGCGCGGTACCAACCTCGGCCGCACAACCCTGCCCGCCCCGCGGACAGCATCCCCTCTCCGCCGCCCCGCCGCGTCCTGGCCCCGGGAACTGCCCTGTTGCCCTCCGGAATCCCCGTCCAGGAGGATCTGCGCCAGGGAGAAACCGTCCCCGGGAGCCCACACGAACCTGCCTCGGACTGAGCTGAGCCCCACGGACCCGCTGGCCCCGTGCCCGGCCTTGAGGATCCCGTCCCGGCAGCGGCCTCGGCCGTGCCCCGCGCCCCCCCTCCCGGTGCGGGCGGGCTCCCGTGCGGGTGCCCGCGGCTCGGGGCGGCGCGTGACCGGCTGCCGCCGCCGCCGCCGCCGCCGCCCGCTCCGCCGCAGAGCCCGGCCCGCCCGCACCGGCACCGGCACCGGCAGGTCAGCGCGGGGGGCTGCGGCTCCCGGGGCACCAGTTCTGGGGCCGCCAGTGCTGCGGCGGGCGGCGGGAGGGGGCTGGCGGCGCCGCGGCCCGCGCACCGCGCACCGGGCACCGGGCACCGAGCGGTGGTGCCGGCCCGGCGCGCTGCGGGTGGGGTCGGCGGGATGCGGCGGCCGCACCGGCCCCGCTGTGGTCCCGCAGCGGCCGCGGCCCGACTCCGCCGCGCAGCCCCGCCGGTAACCCGCACCGGGCCGAGCATCCCCGCCGGGATGCGGCCGGGACGCGCCAAGGTGAACGGTGCGCGGCGGAGCGGGGCCGCCAGCGGTGGGGACGTCGGGCGAGAACACGGGATGGAGAACCGGGGAGGGGACACCGAGAGGGACGCCAGGACTGAGCACCGGGGAGGGGACATTGAGGATGGAGCACTAGGAAAGGGACACCGTGGATGTTGGGGGTCAGGACCACTAAGCACCAAGGACCACCCACACCGGAGACACCGGGATGGGGAACACCAGTGGACATTGGGAAAGGGAAGACTGGGAATGGGGTCACTGGGGACAGGGACAGCTGGGAACAGAGCCCAGGGCTACCCGGAAAGGGACAGCCAAGCCACTGTCTCTCTCCCTGGGCAGTGGGTGGCCAAGGCACAGCAGCATCACGGCCAGCTGCAAGAGTAACCTAGGCAGCTGCCACGGATCCTGGCTCACCAGATCCCCGTTCCCACAGGGTCGACTCACCATGGCTGCAGCACAGCTTGTCACCTGGGGGATGCTCCTGGCCACCGGAGTCCCTGCCAAGGCCCAGGGGGTGCTGCCAGCAGGGCTGTCCTTAGGTGGGGACCCCTTGCACAGCCCTGCCTGGGGACAGCAGCGGCCAGGCCCATCCCCCACCTGGGAGGCATCGGGGGAGCCGAGTGGTGCCGGGGCCCCAAGGAGTGAGCGCTGGGGGGTCAAGCACCCCGTGCACTGGTCCTTGCCACTGGAGGCAGGGAATGGCACCAGGGCACCCCTGGAGATGGAAACCACTATGACAGGCGCTGATACCATGGTCTGGAGGGATGGCAGCACAGTCCCGGCTGTGACAGAGGAGCTATTCGTTGCCTGGCAAGGGCACGAAGCTGAAGGCCAGGACAGCTCCCTGCCCCATGGCTCTGCACTGAGTACACCGGGCCCTGAGGTGCCCATGGACAGAGGGGCAGACTCTGCAGGGCCACCCTGGGCAGGGCAGGGCCTCTCCCTGTCCAGGCACAGCATCTCCAAGACAGTCGGCACCCCCAGCCCTCAGCCAACCGTATCCACCACTGACCTGGACCCCACGCTGGCGGCAGGCATGAGGACAGCAGGACACACAGCAGCAGAGGGACACACAGTGGTCCGGGGCCTCTCTCAGGATGCACAACGCACTTCAGCCAGCAGCCAGTCGGTCCCGCTGGGCACAGCCCCTGTCTCTGATCCCACAGGCATGGGGCCAGACTGGGGTCTCCATGCCAGCCCTGGCTCTGTGCAGCTGGTGGGCAGCTGGGGGGACACGGGAGAGCCCCCCAGCCCCTCCCCGGCTCTGCCCAGCTCTGCCCCAGAGCTGCGCCACACTGCCCGGTCCTGGGGGCTGGCTGAGCCCTGGACTCGAGCGCTCCCGTCCCACCAGCGCAGCACCCGGAGGGCTCCACTCAGCCACGCCACCACCAGCCCCGGCGATGCGGGCCCCCGGACAGACCCTGGGACTACGGGGCAGCGGGGACCCCAGCCCGTCCCAGGGTCTGTCCTCAGCACCGGCCCCGCGCCACCTCCCGCCTCCAGCACGGCCACCCCCGGTACCCCGAGCAGAGGTAGGAGCCAGTGCGATGCGGGGGGATCCCTTGGCGGGGACCAAGCCCCCGCATGTGTCACTGCCTTGCTCTGCTCTCTCTCGCAGGGCTGCTGCCCGAGGAGGACGTCGGCTCCCCGCAGCAGGTCCGGGGCGCCGTGGGCCCTGTGAGCGTCCCAAATGCCACCAAAACGACCCCACAGCCAACGGCACATCCCACCACGGGGACGCTCGGGACAAGGCACCCAGGTGATACAGGGCTGCGCCCAAGCCCATCCGTTCTGCAGATGCTGTGGGAGCCCATCCCTGGGCTGGCGCGGGGGATGGCAGCTATCTTGGGCTGCCCAGCCGGGACACAGTGACACCTTCAATCAGGATTGCCACCTGACAACGACCCTAATCTACTCCTGCCCGCAGGGATTAGCGCTAAATGCTCGGTGGGTGGGGGCTTCCCCAAGGGGATGGGGGACGTGACCGGGGTTGTGCCACCCCTTGTACTGCGCGTCCTGAGAGAAAACCCCGGGAGGCACCGGTGGGCAGCCCCAGCTAGCACAGGGCATCCCGCGCTGCAGTGTTGGGGTGCCACGTTTGATGCAGCCCAGTGCGGGATGCAGGTGTGGGCCGAGTGCCACCAAGCCCCCCAGTTCCCCCTGACTGTCCTCCTCCTTCCTACCTGCAGACACGCCGGGGACACAGACCCCAGGCTCCAGCACTGCGACCCCCTCGGCCACGTGGCGACGGGCAGAGGTGACGCCTCAGCCAGTCCCCCGAGATCCATCATCGCCGCAGCCCCACTCCACGACCCGTGCACCCCCGGCGCCGGGGGCCAACGCGACCGGGCTGCGCTGGGCCGAGCTGCAGCACCAGCTGGGCTTCTCCTGGGAGGCTCATGTCTACGGAGCGGCTGCCGTCTTCCTGCTGCTGGCGCTGGGCTGCCTGGCCGGGCTGGCGGGGACAGCCATCCTGCGGCCCCCACACCTTTTCCACATTGCGGGGGCCCACGGGCTGCTGCTGGCCGCCTGCCTGCTGCGGGCCACCTTCCTGCTGCTGGATCCCTATGGGGCACGGGGCCGTCTGCCCACTGCGGCCCTGCTGCTGCTCAACACAGCGCCTTTCCCCCTGCTGCTCGCCGCCTTCGCCCTGCTGCTCCAGCGGCTGCAGCGCCTGGCGCAGCTCCAGCTGCTGCCATCGCGGCTGCGGGGGCTGCCGGCGCTGGGGGCTGTGGCGGCCCTGCAGAGCGCGGTGATGGGGGCTGCCGACCTGCTGCCGCCGCGGCGGGGGCTCGGAGCCGCGCTGGGGCTGCAGGCGCTGGGATGCGCGGCGGGGGCTCTGCTGCTGCTGGCGGGGCTCTGGGGGTGCTGGCGGCTGCTGAGGGAGCCCTGCGAGGGGCCGGGGCCGCAGCCGGGGCCGCGGGCGCTTCTGGCAGCGGCGGTGGCGGGGCTGCCGGTCTGCGGGCTGCAGCTCTTCGGCGCTGTGTGGTTGCGAGGAGTCCTGGGGCCCCACGGGCGCTTCTCCCGGCCCAGTTGGGCGGCACAGCTCTGGCTGCGGATCGGCGAGCTGGGCACGGCCCTGGCGCTGCTGGCGGCCGCCGCCGAGCCCGTGCGCTGCCGGTGCCGCCGCCGGAGCCCCGCCGGGCACTCCTGCTGGGCTAAGGCGCTGCGCTACTTCTGCGCCGGCCGCAAAGCTGAAGCACCCGAATACCCCAACAACTGCTACGACTGGGCCGGCGGCAGCACCGGCGGCACCGGTGCGGAGCGGACACCCGCCAATGATATCTCCAAGAACCTCATCCGCAACCCGGCGGAGCAGCTGCCCCTGCGGGCTCTGAAGGACAGCAACGAGGTCTGGGCAGCCGGCACCGGGATGCCGGGGCTGAGCCCCAAGTGCCCAAACGTGTTGGCCGCCCGCTCCTGCGCCGCCTTTGAGCAGGGCTCGTCCCCCTCCTTGGGAGAGCTGATCTTCCGCCCGCCGTCCCCCATCGACCTGCGCCGCAGCATCGACCAGGCGCTCTGCCGCCGCCACCTCCTGCACGACGGCCTCTTCGGCCGGGCCCGCCGCGGCTCCGGCTCCTCACTGCACGGCTCCCCAGCCCCTGACAAGACCCCCAGCTTGGGGCGCATGGTGCGCTGCAGCTCGCTCACGGAGCTGCCCGGCCCCCGCCAGCCCCACGGGACCGTCACTGTCACTGTCACCGCCTCAGCCAGCTCGCTGGAGAGCAGCTCGCTGAAGATCAGCTGGAACCCCTGGCGCCATGGGCTGTCCTCGCCCGACAGCCTGCCCCTGGACGAGGCGCCCAGCCGGGCCCCTCTCCTGGAGCCCGCTGCAGCCCCCGGCGGGGAGCGCGAGGGTCCCCGCGCCTTCCCAGCCCTCGGCAGGGCGGTGGATTCCCGCAGCCTCTCCAGCGACACCATTGAGCTCTGAGCCCGGCACAGGCAGAGACTGGGGGCGCAGGAGGACGATGAGCCTACTGTGAGGGTGCGGGGGTCTGATCCTGTGCCCCTGTAGGGCCGGGCAGGGGCGGTTCCATTTGTGCCAAACGAGAGAAATAAAGAGTTTATGCTGGGAGGAGACGGTCCTTTTGCCATGTGAAAGTGGTGGTGGGCAGCAGCACCCCCAGTCGTCACCAATTCCCACCCTGAGCAGCCAAGCTGGGTGTGCAGAGCTTTATTTCCTGAGATATGGACACACGGACAGATGGGCACACCCCGACGGACAAACCACGGACAAATGCAATGACCACACTCATGCATTCCAGCAGGGCCCCGTCACCAGCACAGCACCCTGCCAGTGGTGAGGGGCCCCTGGCCCCCAGCCTGGGAGGGGAGATGGGCTCTGCCCAGGGATGGGGGGCAGCTCTCCCAGCCACACAGCTCAGGACATGGAGGGACCCAGCCCCCCACTATCCCACAGGGAATGGCCTCATGGGAGGGGAGTCTTACAGGGCCAGGAGCCCCAGCCTGGGGGCAGATAGCAGGTTCCCTCCCTCACCTGCCCCTCCACCCCCTCACCTGTCACAATGCCAGGCCTCTCCTCCAGAGCACAAGGAGCTGGGGGCAGCATGCTGTGCCCCCACACGATGCTGCACTGCCTGGCATCACCCCTCCAGCCAGAGAGGGCTGTGTGAGAGCCCCCAGGATCAGGTACTCCTGGCTCATTCTGCAGGGACAGGGAAAACAAGACCCTATGCTAAGGGGGGGCTGGGGGACACATGCAGGGCACAGCATCATCTACAGGATGCAGCCTTGGCAGCCAGCCCTGCCTGGGGGAGGCCCTGCACCCCAAGCTGAGTCTGCCCCTCTGCTTGTGCCCAGCAGCTCCAGAGCTATCTGCCCTTCATGAAGCCATCGAGGACACGGTCACTGCGGTCAGAGAGCCAGTAGCCGGCCATGGCGGCCACGGCGCCAATGAAGATGGCGGTGAAGACCATGTCGCCCTTGGCAGCCAGCGTGGCGAGGGCACAGATCATCACACCAAAGAACATCTGCTGCAGCACCACCACCTCGTCATCAGTCACGTCATCAAAGAAGCCCTTCTCTGGGGCATCTGCATGGACAACACTCGTGGAGGGCACAGCTGACCAGCAAGAGCCCCCCAGCACGTCCCACACCCCCCGCCCAATGTCCCCCTGCATTGCATTAGGCCATACCAGGGGGCTTGTCCTCAACGCACTGCCCGTCTCGGCGGACGTGGCCCTGGGCACAGACGCACCGGTAGCTGCCCTCTGTGTTCTCACACACCTCCTGCACCCCTGTGCATACTGGCTCCTCGGCACTGGCACACTCATCCACGTCTAGGGGGGAGCCAGGGCTCAGGCAGGGCTTGGGCAGTGAAGAGGGGGCAGTATGGCCCCCCAGTTCATAGGAGGCACTCACCCAAGCACTTGGCTCCATCCCGCCAGTAGCCCTTGTTGCATTTCTTGCAGCGAGCCGGCCCGGCGCCCATGCAGCCGATGCAAGCCGTGGAGCAGTCTGCCTCAGGGAAAGGAACCAGGGTTGCTGCTGGAGCTCCTTCCCAGCCCAGCCAGGGCTGGCCCCCAGCAGGGAAGAGCCACCTGCATGAAAACCCCCACCTCCCCCTGACCTCGGCACTCGTAGGAGCCCTCTGTGTTGACGCAGTACTGGTTGGCTCGGCAATGCGCCATCTCTGTGCCACACTCATCGATATCTGCAGGAGAGATGGGGACGGCCCCGCTGAGCCTCAGCTCCGGGGACGAAGCCCCCATGGCCCTGAGCTCATCCCTGGCCTTCACTCACCGATGCAGCGGTGCTCATGCAGCACCCAGCCCCTCTTGCAGCGAAGGCAGCTGGAGTCCTCGGGACCCGTGCAGCGCCCGCACGCCTGGTAGCACTCTGCGGGCAGGGAGGGACACGTGGGCACGGGCAGGGGGGAGCTGCCACCTGTGCCCAGGCTGCACAGCACCCACAGAGCCCCCACCTACCAGCACACACGAGGTGGCTCTTGTTCCGTGAGGCCTCATAGTAGCCATCACCGCACTCGGCACAGAAGGGGCCACCGTAGCCCGGGCTGCAGACGCAGAGGCCGGTGCCGCGGCGTGTGCCGTCACCATCGCATCGCCCATTGCCGCTGCAGGGCTGCTGGGGCCCGCCGGCACAGGCTGCATGGGGAGAGACCAGCGGTTGGCAGCCGGGACACGGGGCAGCAGCCAGGGGAGCCCCTCCAGCCCCACCAGCGCCCCGCCCATCCCACAGTTACTCACACCGGCAGTCCGGGCCGTAAGTGCCGGGCGGGCAGCAAAGCATCAGCCTGTCCACACACAGCCATTGGAAAAAGTCAGGGTGCTGCTGCTGCCTGGGGAGGGGAAGATACAGCACTCATCCCCCTGCCATCTGCCTGTGCCACTTGCCCATCCCTCTGTCCGTGCCCCCAGACTCACTCATGGAACCACCACTGCTCCACGTGCTCCTCACTCCGCTCCAGCAGTTGGTGACAGGCGAAGTCCGAGGGAGCACAGACACCCTCCAGCACCTCCAGCAGACGGGTCTCACTGCAGGGACACAAGCCAGTGTGGGGTATGACTTCTGGAGCAGCTGGGCTCCCCCAGCCCCTCACTGGGGTCACTTACCTGTGCTGGTACTTGGACAGCTTCTCCTCCTCCCAGGCTGTGTTACCCCCACCAAAGCCCTCATGCTCTGTCCGCTCCAGGCCCTGGGTGCATGGGGGAGTGGCAGTGCAGGTATGGAACCCCCCCAATAACCTCCATCCGTAGGGTTCCACAAGACACATCATCTCCAGGGACCTGCCACCCTCTCCCCTCCCCAGAGCCCAGTCACTGTGTCCCTGGGAATGCTGTAGGAGTGCCTCCACTTCACCACTGTCCCCCGCGAACCACCCCTCCAGCGGGCCCTGTCACCACCCTTATCCCCCGGCCCGGGATGCCTCTGAGCCCCCCAACCCATCACCCCACCCAGCCCCCCTTTTTCCCCGCTGTCACCTCCAGGCCGTGTCCCCCACGTCTGCCACCCGTGGGCCCCTCCCGTCACTGTCCCCTCGCCCCCAGCCCCCCGCCGAAGCAGCGGCTGTGTAAACCCACACCCCTCGGTGCCATCACGCCCCGTGTGCCCCCTCGCCGCGGCCTCCATCATTCCTGTGCCCCGCCGCCGCGCACCCTGACGAAGCTGTCGGCGAGGCCGCGGCAGGCTCGGCACGGCTCGGCCCCGTCTCGGTGGGAGTCGGGGTCGGCGTGAACGGCGAGCAGGACCCCCGCGAGGAGGGCGGCCCCGAGGAGGGCGGCCCGCAGCCCGGGCCCCCCGCGCCGGGGCGAGCGCGGCAGCGGCGCCATCGTCCGCCCGCCCCGCCCGCACCACGTGGGCCGCGCCCGCTGACTCAGCGCCCGCCGCTCCGCCAATGGCTGCGCGCCGCCGCCGCCGGCCCCCCGCTCCCAGCCAATCAGCGCCGCGCCCCGGGCCCGCCCACCGCGCCTTAAAGGGGCCGCGGGCAAAGGCCCGGGGGGGCTGCAGTCGGTGACTCCGCACGGAGCGCTCCGCACCGGCCCGATCCTCACCTGGCCTCTAAACATCCCCCCCTCACTTCCAGCTAAACCAGGTGGATTCACCTTCTCCCCCTCCACTCAAGCTGGTCCAGTTCCCTCTCACTGTACCCAAATTTGTCTGGTTACCTCGTCTCACCCTACACTGCTCCAGTTTGTTCTCACACTTTCCCCCAAACTGTCCCAGTTGCCAATCACCCCTCAATGAGTTGGTCCAGTTCCAAACCACCACCCCAAACTGGTTGAGTGCCCCATCCACCCTCCAATCAAAAACCCCCTTCCCCTTCACGCCCCAAACAGCCCAGCCCCCCTCCTGTCCCCACCCCGCTATACCTCCCCATGATCACTCTCCATGCCACCCGAGCCCACCCCATCACCCCTTCCCAGCCCATCCCAGTCCCCATTGGACTCAGAGCTGGACTCACACTCAGCAAAAGCACTGTCACCCCTTTATTGTCCTACCGCCCGCTGCAGAGCCTCGGCCACCGCCGCCACGTACGGCTCTAGACACCGGCCCCTCTGCTGAGCTGGGCCTGCCAGTGCCCGCAAGAACCCCTCCATCTGGCTGGGCACGGCGAAGGCAGGGGCTGCCCGCAGCGCTGGGGGCACTGCCGGCACCAAGGCCTCCAGCCGAGCCACCACGTAGTGCCCGTTGGCCACCGCCAGCACTGGCATGGCACAGGACAGAGCCGCCGCAAACACCTCGCAGGGTGCCACAGAGGGGACATCATCAGGGACAGGGTTCTGCCGGGGCCCAAGGCTGCTTTCAGCAGCCCCAGACTCTGGCACAACCCTGGCCCCGGCATCCCACTGCTGTGCAGCAGCCACGGCTGCCGGAGAGAGGAGCAGGATGATGGTGTCCTTGTCACGCAGTGCCCGGTGGTGCTGGGCGTGCAGCCAGGGCAGTGGCCCCAGAGCTGCTACCCCACTGCCACCCCCCGGCGCTGCCACCACCGTCAGCCCCAGTGACTGCAGAGCTGCCATCAAGGCACACGCTGCCCGCTCCGCCACCGGCTCTGCCGCGTGCAGCAGCAGTGCCCGCCGGCCTTGCAGCACACCTGAGGGGGAGATCATCAGTGCCTGGGTCCCTCGAGGCACCCTGCACCCACCCTATGGTGGGAGCCATGTTGGGAAGCACCCACAATGGAGGAGACCATCACCTGCCTCTGTCACCCAAGCTCTGCATCACCCCCTGCACCCAAGCTAAAGAACAGCCACAATGGGAAGCAGCTGAGACCACCACTGACGTGAGTTCCCCTATTCCCTTGCCAAACCCTTTACCTACCCTAAGGGACAGATATGGTAGGAGGCAGGTTGCAATCTGCCCCCTCCCACCCCTCCATAGGGTTCTCACCCTCTTCTGGGTTTCTCTATACCCCTAAATACCCTATCAGGCAGGCAAACATGAACTAATCTGGGTAGGGGACCTCCTCACTCTGTCCTTTGACCCCTCTGGGATAGGCATAGATTGCCCACTCCCCCTGAGGCCCCAGGCTCAACCCACACTCACCCTTGGAGCCATAGCCAGCCCTCAGGGATTTCAGCCATCCTGCAGGGAGGAGAGGCAGTGAGGTCCCAGGATGGGTCCCAGGCCAGGCACAGCCCCCAGAAGTGCACCACTCACCTTTCACGTCCTCCTTCTTCAACAAGAGCAGCAGTAAGAGACAGGCGGCTCCCAGTAGCACTCCCATCCACACCAGTGCCCAGTGGGTACGCAGGTCTGCAGGGCAGGATCTGCATCCACCAAGGGCCCCCAGCACCCAACAAAGGTCTCCAGTGGCTCCACAGGAGGCCCTCCCTCAGCCCTCCCCTCCCTCAACCCTCTATTATCCCTCCTCTCCCCCACCGTGGCTGTCAACACTCACACTTGTGCAGGGGACAGGCCCAGAGCACAACCCCAGTTCTGTTTGACGGGTGCCACAGCTGTGAGGGACACAGGGACATGTCAGACACTGCCCAGTCCCTGCCCACTGCCCACTGCCCACTGGCTGCTCACACTGACCTGCTGGCACTGCCCCACTGCCACGTCCTGCTGCAGATCCTGCTCCAGCAGCCCAGGGTGCCCTGCTCCCTGCAACAACACAGCAGCTCAGACAGCAGTGCCACCACCGCTGGACACAGGTCCCTGTGACACCAGTGCCACTGCTGCCAGCACATGGGGTCCCTTGCTCTTTACCCTGCTGGTGAAGCTGGCAAGGGGTGTGCAGGCACCCCGCTCCACGGCACACAGCGAGGCATTCCCCCCGTGCTCCAGCAGCAGGAGGTCATCGGGGCGGCCGGGCAGCGCTCCTGGGAATGTGCCAACCGACTGGGTAGGTGGTGAGGGGAGGCCAAGGACGGGTTCCCCCCAGCTGGACCCACAGGTTGCCCCTACCCTCCCACCCCAGCAGTACTCACGGTCCCGCAGGCACTGGGTCAGCCGGACCTGCCCACCGCTCCACACCTGCCCCAGAGAGCGGATTAATAGTGCCTGGGGGTGATGTGGGGCTGCCCAAGGGACAGCTGTGGGGCAGAGTGGTGTCCTACCTGCACGCAGAGGTTGGGGTGTGGACGCAGCTCTCCAAACTCCTGGGGTCCCTGTGAGTGCAAGGGATGCTCCGTAATTGTCACCACCATCCTTCACAAAGCCCCCAGTGCCCCACAGAGCCCCACAGAGCCCCACTCACCTTCCCCCCGGCAGGCTGCTGCAGGCCAGGGAGGGGTTGGCAGGGCCCAGAGGGCACCGGCTGCCAGCAGGGCACCAGCTCAGCCAGGAGGTCACAGGGGGCTGAGAGGGAGCAGGTCAGCACCTGCCCCTCGACGTGCAGGACCAGCTGGCTCTGTGCCCACAGTCGCTCCCAAGCCTCAGCATCTGCAGCAGCACCAGGAGAGGCGTGTCACTCCATGTGGTGTCCCCTCAAGTCCCCCTGTGTCCCAGCCCCCTAAAGCCCAGCCTCAGAGTGAAGGTACCATGATAGAAAGGGCACAGGGTGGTCCGCAGTGGGTCCCGAGTTTCTGGCCAGACCTGGGAGTGGGGAGAAAGACAAGAAAAGTATTCATGCTGTGATCGTGACCTGGCTGGCCCCCTTGGGATGCCAGGGGGAGATATATGGAGCTTGGAGCCCCTCTTTAGTAGCCACTTATCCTGCCACCCCCACAGTGCCCACCTGCAGGCAGAGGCAGGGCAGCACCTCATCAGCGGGCAGGACATAATTCATGGGACTGCTCTGCTACCAGCAACCAGATGTGGGTCACCCCATGGCAAATTGCCACCAGCAGGGTCACCCAGCGGGATCTCATCCCAGGGGACCCTCTCCCAGCACACTGCCTATAACACAGACACAGCTTCTCGGGAACGGGGGGGAGGGCAGAGACCGGAGAACAGAAGACAGGGTGGGGGATCAGGGAACAGGGTGCATACTCACCGTGGTTACCACACGCCCCGGCCCACTGGTGCCATGGCTGTGGTTGTGGTAGAGCCGGAGTGTGTAGCTGTGCCCTACTGCAGCCCCCTCCACCTCTACAACCACCTCCTTCTGCCCTGGGGAGACCCGCAGCCTGGGCACTGTATGAGAGGCAGCTCAGGTCACCCAGCTCCTGGCACTGCCTGCACAGCACCGTGGCATGGGGCACAGCACCTCCAGGGTCATTCTCGCCCCTGGCATCCACTGCCCAGCTCTCCCCAGGGGATGCAAACCGAGGCGGGGTGACGCCAGCACCTACCTTGGCACTGGGGTACAGCAGCCTGTGCTGCGGGCCACGAACAGTCTGTTGGGACAGCGAATCAGTGGGCAGGGGGGCTGGGACCACTGAGGGGACCTGCCTGGGCTTACCTGGCACCCGCTGCTGCTGGCTCAGCCTCTGCCGGCCCCGCGAGTTCATGTATGCCGAGACGTGGAGTTCAGAGCCCAGCGGCGCCTCGAAGCACCGGAAGATCACCCAGCCCTGGGCAGGAAAACCACCACCCCACTGTGGTGAGGCAACGGCACCGCCAGCACCCACCTCCCTGGGGCACAGGAACGAGACCCCCATGCCACAGAGATGTGCTGATGCCAGCGCCCACATCCCCAGTGCCCAGGGACTGACAGTGTTTGGACAGCCATGCCCGGTGCCCCACATCTACGTACCACGGTTCGGCCGTGCAGAGTGGGGCCCAAGGGTGCCCAGACCTCCACGGCCACACAGCGGGATGAGGCGTACGCGAGCCCAGAGAGCAGCAGCAGCCCAGTAACGTTGGGGCGGGATGCGCTGGCCCCAGCCGCCGGTGACCGCTGTCCCCCATCACCGCTGCCCTCTGTCCCAGAGGTGCCCGGCTGCACGGAGAGGCGGCGGGACCCGGTGGCGGTGCTGGCCGCAGGTGGCAAGGCCAGGCGCACTCGTGCCTCCAGGCAGGGCACACAGGCCTTGGGCTCGGTGCAGCGCAGAGCCGGCTCCAGCCGCAGCCGAGCCAGGGCCAGCTCCTGCCTGGGCCCCGGGGGCTCCGTCCCGCACAGCACATCGGTGTCTGGGGGGACAGAGAGGGCAGCGTGGGGATGGAGACCCCATGCCCTGGGTGGGGTGGGGGCCATGGCACGGCGATGGCACTTACCCAAGAGGCGGCAGGTGAGGCCCTGGGGGAGGCAGGGGTGAGGCCGGTGGCGGTGCCAGGTGCCCGACGCCTGTGCGCTGGTGGCACCAACCCACCTGGGAGCAGGCTAGGCTGTCGCGGGGGTCCCCACGGCCACCCGCCGACCCCAGCACCAGCACCAGCCCCAGCAGGAGCGGCCCCAGTGCGTGCATGGAGGGGCCGGGGCGCCCCGAGGCCCCGGCCCCACGCTGGCTACTCCCCAGCAGCCCCTCTCCCGGCTCCACGGGCCCCACGGCCGCCGCCGCTCCCGCTTCCTGCTCCGATCCCGGACACCCGGTCCTTGCGTGGCGTCAGCAGCCGCCCTGGGGTGGGGCCTCTGCTCCCGCACCGGCCTTGGAGGGCTCCGTGTCCCGCCACCCTTGGGGACGGCTTGGGGCCCCACAGCCACGAGTTGGCTCCACGGCACGGGCACGGTGCCAGGCTGGCCCCAGGCAGCCGCAGCGGCTGTGGGACACCGTGCCGGTACAGGCTGTGCTCCTGGACAGCCTCTAACCCTCCAGGGAACCAACAAATCTCCCCCGATACACCAGACAACAGGGCAGGGTGAAATGACACATTTATTGCTTCCACCCCAGATCAAGTCCTGGTGGCAATGTTGAGGCAAAGAGCAGGGCCGGGCTGTGCCCAGCACCTGCCCCTCTAGCCACCTGTGCTTGGGTAGGGCAGGGAGCCTCCCCATCTCTCAGCGTCTTCCTGCACCACCCCAACTCCTTGCTTGCCTGTGGCAGCCAAAGGGGCTTCTATGGGCTCTCCTCTGGAGCAGTTCTCTGTATGGGAATAAAGCTGCCCCTACTCGGGACAGCATCTCCGCTCCTGGCCACAGATGACAACTGGATGCTCACTCCAGCTGCAGCAGTACACTCCATGACTGAGGCTAGTCCTGCTTGGACCCCTGCAGCCCCTCCCGGGGCACCCATGGGTGCCCCTCGTGCCCCTGCAGTGGGCACATGCTCACCTGAGTCCTGCCTTTTCCTGGCAGAACCCCTGCCCTCACCAGGGGGCTGCATTCAGCCCTGCACCCCCTGCAGCCATGCCCAGCTCAGGCCCAGCCTGGGCACTCAGGTGCCAGAAGCTGCCCCGGGGGGCCAGGGTGGGGGACTGCCTTCCCTAGCCCCCACCTCCAGCAGCCGATGCAGGAGGCCCCCTGCCCTGCCGCAGCGGCGAGGGGCCGGGGGGCTGCCCCGCAGGGCACCCAGCAGACCGGGCAGCTGTCGGGGCAGGCGGTAGGTGGGCAGGGGCCGAAGGGGTCGGGGGACATCGCGGGGGCTGCAGAGCCGGCTGAAGTATGCCAGGACCCATCCGCTGCCACGGCCCACTGCCCCCAGCTCCCCATGCAGGCAGGCCATGGCTGCCCCAAAAATGTCATGGGCATCCCCGGGTGTCCCGTCAGCCATCCCGACCTGCCACCGATGAAAGAGGCGGGCACTGCCCCTGCTCCAGAGGAGGAGGACAGTGCCACGCTGGCGGCCCACATGGCCCCGCTGGGCATAGAGCCAAGGCAGGGCACCCGCCTGACCCAAGCCACCTGCTTCCCACAGGTCCAGGCGCACGTCGCAGCCCAGCCCTGTGCGCAGCCGCTGGGCCAGGGCACACACCAGCCCCAGGTGCTCCTCTGAGTCTGGCGAGTACAGCAGCAGCACGGGGCGCCTGTCAGGGACACCTGCATGGTGGAGGGGACAGCAGCGACAGCTCAGCTCCATGTCCTACTCAGCTCTTCTGTCCCTCCTGCAGCCCCCTTGGGTGCTCCTCACCATCATTTGGCCTCCAGGCACCACGGCAGTTGAGGAGCAGCACAGTCACCACCAGTCCCAGTGCCAGCACCAGCCCCAGCAGCCCGAAGTGCCTGCGGGAGACTGGGAGAGGGGCAGTAAAGGGGCTGTCTGCCCATTTCCACTGCCCCCCGAGTCCCCTCCAGGACCCTCTCTCACCATCGGGACAGAGCAGCTGCTTCCGAGCAAAATGCACGTCCGAGCGCCACACCTGGGGAAGGGGGTGGGTGAGAGAGGGACCATGTTGGCTGCCCCATAGCACAGATGACTGCACAAGGGTCACCTTACCAGCACGCAGCTGCCCAGGACCTGCACTGGCAGCAGCAGCGCCAACTCCCCTGGAGCAGAGCCCTCTGGCTGCAAAGTACAAGGGCAGGGTCAGTGCAGGTCTGTACCCACCACGTCTCCCCCAGCCCTGCACTACTCACCTGTGTGACAGTGTAGAGTGGGGCCTCGGGTTCACACTGCCCACCCCGGCGCTGGCACAGGGCTGCACTGAAGGCTGCAGGGATGCGGGAGGTGAGGTGCAGGTGCAGCTGGAGCCCCCAGACACTCACTGAGACATTCCAGGCAGTCTCTGCGGCCATCAGAGAAAGGGGAGCTTGCAGGATGCCCAACGGGGTGAGGGGTGCAAGGGATCACAGGGCAGGGCTGTGCTTAGCCCAGGACTGCCTCCTGCCCATAGGACTTACCTGGCTGGTGCGGACACTCCACATGGCTGCTGTTCTTGTAGGAGAACTGAGGGGACGTAGGATCAACAAAGGGCAGGGTGAGCTGCCCTCACCCACCACAGCCCCCCAGCCCCTTCTGAGATGGTGGTCACCCACCCACAGGGACTTACTCGGAAGCAGAGCTGGGGGTGCACGTCCACCTTGTCCAGTATGTACACCTGGAACAAATGGAGAGTGTGTCAGTTAGCATCTCTGACCCACACAGCCCACAGGCACCCCAGTGCCTACCCACTGCCCTATAAGGACCCTGACATCCAGTGGATGCCTCAGCCAGTGACATGGTCCCACATCCTGTGACACTTCAAGCTCAGGAGCCCTCACCTGCTCATCCTCACTGGCTGTGGAATTGGGGATGTCGTGACAGGGTGCAGCCTCATCTGCTGCCTCCCTCCAGCAGAGGGTGGCCCGTGGGTGCAGGGGGCAGCTGGCACTCAGCACCATCACCATCTGGTCCTTGCTGCTGATGCTGTAGTCATGGAAGCGCACTGAGGACCACAGCTCGGGGCCATCTGTGGGGCACCACATCAGTGGGGTGAGGAGACACCGAGGGACACCCTTGGGATGCAGCTCTCCTCCCCACAGACACCAGGCACTCACAGGCATCTGGCCGGTCACGGAAGGGGCAGTGCTTGTGCCGTGGGCTGTCATGGTGGGAGTAGGAGGCCTGGGCAGCAGAGCATGATGGTCAGAGCAGGATATGTCCCCACCCCTCACACGAGGGCAGAGGAAGGGGCTCTGGTGGCTGTCAGGGAGGGCAACCCACCTCAATGCACAGGCAGGGCACCAGGAACTCATACGGCAGTAAGATGTGGTGGCCTCCTGACACCAGCACCTGCAACATGGCGTGAGCATCAGCTGGTAGGGATTGTGTCCCTCAGTCTGGGATGGGGGAATTGTGTCCCTCTGCCAGGGGCAGAGCCATTACCTGCTGGTGGAAGGGCCGGGGCAGCTCCTCACACTCCAGGGCCAGCTGGTGGCACAGCCGCACCATGAGGGCAGGACCCGCGGGCACCGACACCTCAATGGCCCGCACCTCAGGGACCCAAGCGTGGCTAAAGACAGGCCCTGCAGAGCAGGCAGGGGGTCAGCTGCTACCGGCGTCCCCCCAGGACATCTCCCAACCCCATCAGTCTCACCGGGTGGCTCAGCGGTCACCATGCGGCTGCAGCTGAGGGCCAAGCCCCGATCTGGGATGGTGCGAAGGGAGACGAGGACTTGCCGGCCGCTCTCTGCCGGGAAGCAGTCGAACTGCACCTGCCACTGCGGGGAGCAGGGCGTCATGGAGGATTCCGGGCCTTGGCGTGCCCCGCTCCACCGCCCACCGCGGACTCACCGCTGAGCTGCCCAACACCCGGCGTCGCTGCCAAACCTGCAGCCAGCCAGCCCGGTTGGAGTCCAGCTCCAGGAAGGTGAGCTGCAGTCCCCGGACACCGCCGAGCTCTGCGAGAAACCGGCGTGGGGCGCTGACACGGGTGGGGGAACTGGCTGTGCGTCCCCTGGCGCGGGATGCGCGGCCTCGCCGCCCCCGCCCGTACCTGAGGAGGGGAGGGCCAGGCGCACCCTGAGGCAGGGCTGGCAGGGCTGCGCGGGCAGGCACAGCCGGGCAGGGCTCAGCGACAGCGCGGGCGGCTCCAGCGGCGGCACCGGGCGGGGCGGGCGGCGGCAGCGGGGGCGGCTCAGCGTCCTGTCGGCTGCAGGGCGAGAGCAGACGGGGGAGGCCGTGCGCCGGGGTCCCGCAGGCAGTAGGAGCCCTAGGGACTGGGACTGCTTGGAACGGGGACAGCCCCGGGGAGTCCCGGGGTGTAGTCGGAAGGGAGGTGCCCCGGGGATCCACAGTCCTGACAAGCCTCGGTGATTCGGAGTCCTCGGAAGCGGGAATCCTTGGGGTTCGGGAGTGCTCGGAAACAGGGAGGTCCGGGGATCCAGAGTCTTTGGAAGCGGGGAGCCCCAGGAGCCAGGAAGTTTCGGGGATCGGGAGCCCTCGGAAGCGGGGAGCCCGGTGCCCCGGAAACCTGGAGCGCCCCGCCCCCGCCCCTCCATCCTCCGGGACCCGGTAGCCGCGGGCAGGGGAAGCCCCACCATCCCACCAGCCGCACCCCGGAGCCGGCAGCGCCGGGCAGGAGCAGCCCCGCGCTGACAGCCCTGCCCCGCCGCTACTCACCGATGGCTCGGCATTCCTGCAAGCAAAGAGACGGGGGTGAGCGCGGCGCCGCCCGCCCCCCACACCTTCCCCCGCCACTTCCCTTCCCCGGCACTCACGAAGTTGGCGGAGACCCGGAGGCGGGTCACGGCGGTCCCTGTCCTGGACGGCAGCAGCAGCAGCAGCAGCGCGGCGGCAGCGGCGAGCAGCACCGGGCGCCCCATGGCCGAGCGCCGCCGCTCCCCGCCCCGCCCCGGGCCGGCCCCGCCGCATTCCTCCACCGGCACGTGCGGCCCCGCCGGCCCCCCCCGCCAGGCGGCGCTTCCTGCGGCGCAGACACGCGTGGGAGAGCGGACGGTGCTTTATTTCCATAGAGCAACACGCGGAGGAAAGGGCATGCACCCTAGGGACCCTCCACGGCCCCAGCCCTCGTGAGTCTCCCCCTTGCATGCGAGCTCGGGGCCGTGGTGTGGCTCAGACACTCATCCCGTGGTCCCCGAGGATCCCCCACCCACCGGAGCTGCGGCAGCGCCGCCCCACAGCACTGAACTGCAGAGCTTCGGCACCTCACGGAGCCCACCTATCCCCACTCATTTCTTCTTCTTCTCCTGCGTGCTAGTGAACCAGGAGTCCAGCAGCTTCTTGCTGTAGTAGAGTTGCCAGCCATGCACCTGCGCGGCCACCACCACCACCAGGTACATGACAGAGACGGCCGAGAAGCCGAAGATGAAGCGGTAAGCTTTGCCGTGGCGGTACAGCTGCTGTGCCATGGGGAACATCTCCATGGCCCCGTAGATGAGGGGAGCGATGGAGAAGAGGCCGGTGCTGATCATAGAGAGTACCAGGTAGCTGATGTTGTTGCGGGGGAAGGACAGGAGGCCCAGGAGGGAGGGCAGGATGCTGAGCAGGTAGGGATACTCCCACTGGTAGGGCATGGCCACCTGGTCGTGGGGCAGCAGCTTGAGGTGCCCCACGACCATCTGTGCCAGGAGCAGCAGCCAGATGACCACATGCGTGTAGATCAGTTTCTTGATCTCCGACTTGAGGGTCACGCTGGAGAGAGAGTGTGGGGCCATCAGCGACTGCTGGGGTCGCGTGTCCCCCCCGGAATCCCGGGAAAGGGGACACCTACCTCATCTGGTAGTGCGAGGCCACGCGCTCCCGGTGCTGGAAGTCGCTGCCGTCGGTGCCGGCGGCGCGGGGACCCCCGCGGGAAGCCATGGCGCTGTCCTGGGGAGACACAGCGTCGGGCGGGGCCGCCCTGCCTGCCCGCCTCCCCAGCGCAGCCCCGGCACCAGCCCCCCGAGCCTCCCCCCGACAGCGACAGCCCCGGGGCTCCCTCCCCGTGACCGCCGGGCCCTCCGGGACATCCCCGCGGTGACCCCCCAGGGGGTGACACCCCCGGCCCGCCGCTCCCCGCCGCGCCGCACCTGCGGGCGGGACCCTCTGCCCGCGCTTCCGCTGCTCTATGGCCGCGGCCGCCGGCTCCGGATGCCGGGGGCGCCGCTCGGCGCAGGCGCGGCGGTGCCGCCATGGCGGGGACCGGGAGCGCCGCCGCCGCCGCCGCCGTGCGCGGGCTGGCGCGGCCGGGACCGGGAGCGCGCGGCGCGGGGTCAGCGGGGCGCGGGGGGAGCGGTGTGTGCGTGGGGTGCGGGTGTGCACACCCATGGGTGTGCTGGCACCTGGAGATGCACACGCGTGGGTACAGAGCGGTTATGGGGCCCTTGTGGGATTGGGGACGTACCGGTGGGGTTCACCTTTCAGGTGTGTGAGCACAGAGGGGCTGGGGAAGCATGAGGGTGCGTGGAGAGGAGGGCAGACAGTGGTGGGTGAGATTTATGGACACGCAGAGTGGGGTGCAGGGAAGGTGCTGAGGGAAGTCCCACCTGTGTCCCCCCCTGCCCACTCCGTCCCCTGCAGGTGGAGGCGGCTGCTGGGCCCCAAGGAGACGCTGAGGCTGTTGGAGGGCTCTGTGGTGCACCGGGAAGGTACCTGCCACAGGGCAGAACGGGGGCAGGGGAGACAGTGAGGGATGTCCACCCTGACCAGACTTCCCCTCACTAGGAGCCCTGTTGGCACTGAGCAAGCCCCCCGGCCTCCCCATTCTGGGTGAGTACAGGACAGCAATGGGGGATCTGCAGTGGTGGGGGGTGCCTATGTGGGGGGCTCAGCAGGTGCTGATCTGCCAGCATCTTCCCAGGGCGTCCTGGGGACCTGAGCCTGGATTCACTGCTGCCAGCACTGAGACGACGCCTGGGCCTTGCTGCTGAGCTCCACGTGGTGAAGGCTCCTGCCAGGTGTGGTAGGAAGTTCCAGGCTGGAGGTCCTGGGGTGGAGCTAGGGCTGCCTTTCCCAAACCTCCAGGTCTCAAGCAGCCATGTCCCACAGGGAGTATTCTGGCCTTGTCCTCCTGTCCAGCTGCTACCACACCACTAAGAAGCTCCAACAGTTCTTCACCAGTGCTCGTAGGAGAGGCCAGTACCCTGCCACATATCGGTGAGTCCCTGGGACCCTGCCATGCTGGCATGGAGGTCCTGTCCCCTTCTCACCACCTTACCCTGCAGTGCCGTCACCGTGGGAGTCCCAGCAGAGGTGGAGGGTGAAGTCTCCACTGGGCTGTGCTGGCAGCAGCAGGGGGACAGAGCCATGGTAAGGGGGTGCTGGTGGGCTGGGGGCACGGGAGATACCCCAGGGAGTTCTGAGGGCTGTGCTCTGCAGGTGGTGCCGGTCCCAGCCCCAGGACGCCGCAGCCTGGCCAGGAAGGATGTGAAGAGCACCCTGACACACTACCGGGTGCTGAGTACCACAGGGGGCTGTGCCCTCCTCCAGCTCCAGCCCAGGACGGGTGAGTGGCCCCCCAACACCTCCACCACCCCAGGGAGTTTCCTGACTCCTTGGGGTCAGGAATCTCACCTTCTCCCTGTTTCTCCCCAGCCTTTCCAGAGCAGCTCCAGGTGCACCTGACACTGCTGCTGTGCCCAGCCCTGGGTGACCATAAGCACTCTTCCCGCGTGGGCAGGGTGCTGGGAGTGCCCTTCTGTCTGCCCCTCGAGACTGCCCCGACCCGCACACAGGTACAGCCAGGGGGATGCTAGGTGGGGCATTCAGCACAGCCCTCAGTGATCCCACTGACCTGCCCACTCACATTGCAGGTACTGGACGAGGAGTTGCTGTCCCGGCTGGGGCTTTCTCCACGGCAGCTCCATCACCTCCCACTCCACATCCACCTGCAGGAGCTACTGCTGCCCGAGGGCCCCCTCTGTGCCCCCCCACCACCCTACTTCCTGCACACTCTGCACTCTCTGGGGCTGCCTGAGCACTAGGAGCCCTAGGGCTGCAGGGGGACACCCACTCCACCCTTCTGCTCTCTGCCACCCCATTAAAATTCCCCCTGCTGCCTGGGTGGCCCAGCACTCAGTTCTTTTCTTGGCACACAGAGGATGCATTTCTCCCAACTGTCCCTCTGGCATTGCTGAGGGCACCAGCCCTGCCACCATTCTCTGCCTGCCCTGGTTCCAAGTGTTTGAATGCAGCAGTGTCATCACCCACCACAGCTCTGTCTGGCAGGGGCAACCACAGGCAGGAACAGAGGCCGCTTTTCCTGCCTGCTCTCTGCCCTGGCAGCACCAGTTCCCACCCACAGCCCCTTCCCAGGGGCAGTCCTAGCCCTCCCCACAACTCTCACACACAGAAGGTCTGAGACAGACTCCTTACCACATAATTATTTTAAAGGGGAAGGAGGGAGAAGGTGGGTACCACGACACAGCAGTAGGAGCTCTTTGGGGTGAGAGGCAGCCAGTGTTGGCTCAGCAAGGACAGTCAGGGTGCTGTCCACTTCTGGGGGTGTCTCAGAGTCCCAAGTTTTCTGCATCCCTTTGGGAGCTGCTGTGTGCTTCTGCTTCAGGCATAGGGTCCTGGTGCTCTGCACAGACAGAGGTTGTTGCAGGGGCTTGGCAGGAGGGAAGGAGCGTGCAGAACCCTGGGTTAGCCAGGGGTTGCTGTGGGTTCTCCGGGGTGGTGGCATTGGCATCCAGTCCAGGTGACAGCCATTGTTCTGGGGCTGCCCAGGCAGGTGACCAAGCCGTGACAGCCCCTTGCTCCCAGCAGAAGAAGCCTGAGGCTTTGGTGGTGCTGGGGAGTTAGAGCTGGTGGAAGAGCAGTGGCTCAGTTGCTCCAGAGGCAGCTTCTCTTTTGCTGTTCTGGGCTGGGTCACCTTGGTTGTTCTGCCCCCTGGGGACACAGAAGACTTGGAGGCACTGGACACAGTGACGGTGGGAGATCGATGCCATGCTCTCTGCGGCACCTGGGTGGTTCTGCCCCCTGAGGACAGGGAGAGCTTGGGGGCACAGGGCACAGTGGTGGGGAATTGATGCTGTGCTCGCTTGGGTACATGGGTGTCTCTGGCCCCTGGGGACACAGAGTGGTAGAGAGTGTTGGCCACAGTGGTGGGGAGCTTGTCCTGGGCTTGCTGCTCTGGTGACTGGAGGTTCTTCAGGGAACAGCCTTTGACCATCAGCTTCACGTGTGCTGACAGAGGCTTGGGCACAGCTGCCTGCAGGGAGACAGCAGGTAGTGGGGGGCTCAGGGTGTCTGGGGGGTGTGTGACCCCCATCCCCCCCAGCCTACCTCCTTATAGATGAGCTCAAACGCTCCAATGGAACAGGTGGGGTTGTCCTTGCGGTCGAGCACGAGGCACAGCGTGTCCCGCTGGACGTTGGCACAGAGCTGTCGGGTCACTGCTGAGGAGGGGCTCATGGTGGGGCAGGAGTTGATCTCCAGCAGCCAGGGCCGGCAGTCCTCCCCGACAACAAAGTCGGCCCCGTAGAGCTCGAAGTTGCCCTTGTGGAAGCGCACCCGGTCCCGGGCACTGCGCAGAGTGTTCAGGATCGCCGCCTTCATACCGGGCACCAGCACCCGGTGCCAAGCATCCGCCTGCCCCAGCTGTGCCAGGTACTCCTGGAACTGCTTGTTTGACCAGGTCTTGTCAGGGGGCACACGGGGGTCCTGATCTGGTGACATCTTGTACCACTTCTGGACGGAGACGTTGCAGAGGTGCCTGGCACTGGAGCAGGGAGAGTGGGGCTGGGTCAGGGGGTGCCAGGGTGCTGAGGTGTGGAGAGCCAGGGTGGGGGGCACTCACCGCTCCAGGTGATGCAGGGAGAAGGGCCGGGAGCGGAAGCGCAGGTAGCAGTCTTGGTAGAACCAGACAGTCAGTGGGTTCCAGTCAGTCACAACAAACCATTGCCGGATGTCGAATTTGGTGCCGAAAATGGTCAGCAGCCGCTCCATGTACTTCTGCACCACCCATCTGCCCACCTGCACCGAGGGTGCTGTGCAGCTCCATGCCAGCTGCAGCATCTCCTCCAGCCGCATCATGCAGATGATGCCTGGGAAACATAGTCATAGTGGGACCCCTCCTAAATGGGGAGCTTCTGTGTGCTCCCCACTTCCCCCAGCCTTACCCCTGCCTTGGGATTCAGCACCGGGCTTGAGGATCCAGACGTTGAGCTTGCCCTCCATGTCAAGCTGGGGCAGCTTCTCTGCCAGGCTCTGCAGCAGGTCCTGGCACTGCTTCCGCTGCTGTCTGGTCAGCACCAGCCCTGCCCCCTCACTGTGGAGGGGAAGGGGGCCTCAGCAGCAGCCCTGCCATGGTGCCCCCCGTCCCCCATTCTGCTCAGCACTCACTGTGCCACACGGTAGTATTGCTGCAGGAAGCGGTCCCAGTCGATGCATGTCCTGCAGGGGGACGGGGTGTTCCTGTCGATGTCCTGGTGCTGCAGAATGCCCAGGTGCTGCTTACAGATCTCCAGGGCTTCCTCCACCAGCTCAGGGTACAGGGGGGAGCTTGGCCGTGCTGTGGAATGCTTGGGGTGAGAGATGTGACTCCTATGCCAGCCTTGGGGCCACAGCCTCCCTGTGGGATGGGTGGCTTTGAGTGCATGGGGATGATCCTGGGAGCAGAGCACCCATAAGCTAGGCTAGTAGGAGGGAGTGGGGGATCCCAGGCCACAGCCATGAGCAGAGGCTGTGTCTCCAAGCTCAGCCATCAATTTTCCCTAGCTGTATCCCCAGGCCCAGCTCCATGTACTCACCTGCCCCCTTGGCAGAGTTTGGGACCTGCTCAGTCCTCACTGGCCTGTCCCCAGCCTCCTCCAGGGCCAGTTTGAGCAGGCTACGTGCTGCTGTCAGGCGGAAATCCTCTGCAAGAGGGAGGCATCATCCCCAGCCAGTCCTGCACAGGACATTGGAGCAGTGGGAGCACAAGGAGGGACGGGAAGGCAACAGCCTTCAGCTCACCAATGAAAGCTTCTCGATCATCCATGGTCCCCAGCCGGTAGCACCGGGGGAAGAAGGTGTTGGGGTCAGCTTGCTCAATCCACGGAAGGTTTTGTAGGCTGAGGCACAGCCCCTCCTGTTTAGAGGAAGTTGTCAGTCCCTACTGGACCCCGTCCCCCTCCCCAGGGGCTCCAGCCTCCCACCTTGGTGGTGAACGCGTCCACCCGGGCATAGTGGTTCACCATGCTGTCCTGCTGCAGCAGCTGGCAGTCAATGGCCTCGAGGAAGTTGGTCCAGATGAAGTTCGGCAGCTGGTCCCGTGCCAGGTAGGACTGGCAGAGGGAGGAAGCCAAGGTGGGACACAGAGCCCCCGTCCCACCCTCATCCCCTGTCCAAGGCTGTGCCCATGCCTGGGGCCGTGGCAGAGCTCAGTCCCAGCCCTCTCTGCTAACCATGAGGCCATGGATGCTGTCGGGGTCCTCATCACACTGCTCTTCCTCCTCCTCAGCAGGTAGCCATGGGTGCTGCAGGGGGTCTGTAGCCCCCACAAAAGGCTGTGCCCCACTGTGTGGGTTCAGCAGTACCTCCCTCTGCCTACCACCACCGTTACTTGGAGCTGTCTGCAGCCGCTGCTTGTTGTGGTCTCCACAATGCTGCTCCAGCTGTCTGCCCACGTGGAGGAGCTTCCTCTCCACCCAGCCCCGGGCTCGCAGCAGGCGGCGGATGATGGGGTAGGGACCCTGTACCGAGAAGATCTTCTTCTCCTGCGCAGAGACCAGTGGGCTCAGCCAGCCCCAGTCCTGGTTCCTCTGGCTCAGCTCTCCTGAGCCAGAAATGCAATAAATGCAAGCAGGTGGCATTTGAGGGGTGTGAAATCAGGTCCCTCACCTTAACGGCCATCTCCACATGCAGCTTGGCCTTCTTGAGCTGCTCAAGGTTAAGCGAGCGCTGGCAGCCAACCTGGTGGCTGGTGGTGGCTGCTGAATGCCCTATGAGGACAGCCCTGTCTGAGCCCACTGTCCCCATGTCCCCAGTCCCACAGGGCAGGCACGGAGACGTAGAAAGCACTGACCTGACCTTTGGGCCCTTGAAAGGGTAGTCTCTGACCTGCTGAGCCTTGTGCCAGTGCCCCAGCTGCACTGCACAGTGCCAGGATGCCCCACAGTGCCCTTGTCCCCAGCCGCCTGGGCCGTGAGGTGGCTGAAGTGTACCCTGCTCAAGTGCTGTCTCTGTCTGGGGGTCTGTGTGCCTGCAGTGCTGCTCGCTGTGTCACGTTGTCCCATGGTAGCCTGAGGAGAGCTGTGGGTGGTTCTTCCTCCTCTGTGCCAAGCAGGTTGGCCTATTCCCCTGTCCTGCTGGGGACTTAAGTCGGAGTCCAGCACAGGACATGGCCTCCAAGCCCCAGTACCGCTGATCTCAGAATGCAGGATGTGGCTCCCCCAAACCCAGCACCACTGTGATGTCACAGCCCCAGCTAGCCACCACGATGGCTCCACTGCACAGAAGGGGGGACACAAACAGCCCCCTATGCCCATGGCCAGCCATCCCCCACTCAAACCGTGCACCCTGCCTGAAATCCTTTTATGCCCCACAACCTAAGCCCCTTGCTGTCCCCATGCCGACTTCAAGCCCTTTCAGACTCTCCTGACACCCCCACAGCCCCTCACACACCACCAGGATGACCCCACTGTTTTGTGTTGCCGCACTGTGCCCTCCAGTTCCATGTCCTGCTCCCATTCCATGATCTATCCCCCAAGGCCACAATGCCCTCCCCCATCCCCGGTGAGGCCCGGAGCGGCGGGAGGGAGGAGACGGAGGCGGGGATACAGCAAACAAGACCGTTTAAAAAACGAGACGAGACAAGGGGCAGCGGCCGGGGCCGCGCTGCCGCAAGCGGGGGCTGCTCCCGCCCAGCCCAGAGAGGGGCGGGCAGGGCCCGGCCCCGCCCAGCGGTCCTCGAGAAACGAGAGCAGGCACAGGCACAGTGCCCGGTGGGCACAAGCACAGGGGAGCCACGGGGTCCTGCACCACGGCCTAAAACTGGAGAGAAAACACATGGCGGTTAGTCCCTGCTTGCAGTGCTCCGAGAGCCCTCACCACCCTCCTGGCACCTGGGATGGAGGCCTTGGGTGGCCACTGCTCACAGGGATCCATGCTCAGCTTCTCCTCCCCAGGCACTGCACATCCATCTCAGCACCCACCAAAAGGGTCTCATCCCCTAAGGCTGCTGCTGCCTCTGAGAAAGTTCTGGGGGTCTCAAATCTGGCACTTCGTGAGCAAAAGGGATACAAGCACCTTTGGCATCCTTTCCTCCCTGTCCCCAAAGAGGCTCCTTAGGCAGGGTGTCACCCTGTCCTCATTAACAGGACAGGGGGACTCTGGGCACAATAGCCACACTGGCTTTGACCCCACACCCCACTCCCAAAATGAGAGACCCCTCCTCCCATTTCAGAGTCTCACATTCTTAAGGAACTCCTCTGCCACAATGCGGGCCCTTGCATTGACAGAGAGTTTCATCTCGCTGATTTCCTTATCAATCTCCTCCATGAAGTGGATGACAAAGTCCACCAGCTTGTGCTTGTACATCTGCTCCGTGTGGAAGTTTGTGATCAAGAAGCTGATATCATAACCCTGCACAAGAGAGAAGCACCCTAGGGTTTAGCACCCAAACCGCTGGCCATGCAAGCTCACATCCCAGTTCTGCACTGGACACTGTCCCAGGGCCAGAAGCAGAGCCAGGAGTTGTTCTGTCCCCTCCCTGTCCCCTCACCTCCACGGGCTTCCTGCGCAGAATAAAGAAGTTCTCTGCCCTCATCATCATGAAGCGCATGAATTTGTGGCACAAGATCTTCTCGATCTCATCAGCCTGCAGAGACAAAAGGGAAGTGAGGCTTCCCCAGAGGCTGAGCTGCCAGTCCCCTGCCCAAACCCCCCTCACCTGCTTCACGGCGATGCTGACGCGCACTGAGTTAATGGAGCCCTCGATGAGGACCTTCTCCTTCTCGTTCCTGCTGATGATCACCGGCTGCAACAGCAGCTCTTTGCTGCTCCTGAGAACAGAGGGAGGGCAGGAGTGACTCAGAAGGAAGCATTTACTGTGAGAAACAGGGAAGGGAAGCCACAGCGATCACGGGGATGTGGGGGCTTTCGCACAGGATGCTTCGTGTCCCGAAGATGTTCCCCCTCAGGACAGACGCTCCCTCGGTCCCAAGCTAGATCCCCTTCCTCCTCCCCGCAGTCCCGCGGCTCCCTGCCGGCACTGGCCGTGAGCCTAAGGGCTGGGGGCGGCCAGCGCACGGCAGGAACGGGCCAGCGGTCCCCAGGGCAGGCACCCAGGGCTCGGCAGGGCTCTCTCGGTGCTCCCCCCCGCCCCCGTACCTGACTTCCACCTCGGGCTTGTTGTGCCGCTCCACCACCTGCGAGGAGAAGTTCTCCAGGCACAGCGCGGCCTGCAGCGTAGCGCGCACCGCGTTCAGGTACGGGCGCAGCGTGGCGGTCTGCGGGGACACGGCGGCGGCGTCAGACCCCCACCGGCGCCCGGCGGTCGCGTCTCGCTCCCTGCCCCAGCCCCCGACCAGCAGCCCGCAGCAGCCCGCAGCCCCCTCAGCCCCGCTCGCTCCGCCGGCCCCGGTGCCGACCCTCCCCAGCCTCCCCGCCGCCACTGCCGCGCTCGGGGCGCCCCCCGCCCTACCATGGTGGCGGCGGAGCTCCGGCCGGCCAGGCGGAAGTGGCTGATCGCCTCTTCCGGGATGCGCGGCACCTCCCACTGCGGCGGCAAGGAGGGGGGGCGGCGGGAAGCTCCCGCCCTGCGGCCTGGCCCCCCCCGCGGCACGGAGCAGGGTGGCGGCGGCGAGACTTGGCGCTGCTCCCCCCCGCGCCGTGCCGCGGTTGGTACGGGCCTGTCAGCGCTTCCATATTAGGGAAGGGAGATGGAGCGCGGGCCGGGCCAATGGGCGGCGGCGCGCGGCGCGGCGCGGCCAATGGGCGGCGGGGGGCGGGGCGCCCGCGGGGCCGGAAGGGGCGCCCGGCCCAGGCCCGGCCCCGCGGCCTCCGCTGCGCCCGGGGCCGCCCCCGCCTCGGCCCCGCAGCCCCCCGCGATCTCCCGCCGCTTCCCCTCGGTGACCCCCCGCCGGGTTCCTCGGTGATCCTCCCCGCTGTGTTCCCTCAGCGCCCTGGTGGTTCTCCCCACGTTCCTCTCAGCGCCCCGGCGATCCCCTACCCCGGGTTCCGCAGAGTCCCGATGCCCCCCGACCCTCCGTAGCCCCTCACTCCACTCCATTCCCTCCCGGCTTCCCCGGCCCCGACTCCCCCGTGTTCCCGTGCCGGTCCCCACCGCCATGAGCGAGCTGAAGGACTGCCCGCTGCAGTTCCATGACTTCAAGTCGGTGGACCACGTGAAAGTGTGCCCCCGCTACACGGCCGTGCTGGCCCGCTCGGAGGACGATGGCATCGGCATCGAGGAGCTGGACACACTGCAGCTGGAGCTGGAGACGCTTCTGTCCTCTGCCAGCCGCCGCCTTCGTGTCCTGGAGGCTGAGACACAGGTGCTGGGGCCGCGTTGAGCCGGGGACAGACTCTCTGTCTGGCTCCTTCCACCAAGGGGCTGCCTCTGCTCTGCCCCTGGCCAGCGCTGGGCACAGCATCTTATGGGACACCACTCTCTTCCAGATCCTGACGGACTGGCAGGATAAGAAGGGCGACCGGCGGTTCCTGAAGCTGAGCAAGGACCACGATGTGGGCACATCCGTAAAACATGGGAAGCCCAAGAAGCAGAAGCTGGAGGGCAAAGGGGGCCATGGGACTGGGCCTGGGCCCGGCCGGCCCAAGTCTAAGAACCTGCAGCCCAAGATCCAGGAATATGAGTTCCAGGATGATCCCATTGATGTGCCCCGCATCCCCAAAAATGATGCTCCAAACAGGTGTGTGGGTGTTGGGAGGCATTGGGATCATCTTTCTCCTTCCTTGGAGCACATGGCACAAGCGCTGCCTCTTGCCTGAGAGAAGGGGCCACAGGGGGAAAGGGGACGTCTGTCACCTTCCATGTGCCCCCCTGCATCTCCCTCTCACAGTCCATCCGTTCTTGCAGGTTCTGGGCATCGGTGGAGCCGTACTGTGCCGATCTCACCAACGAGGAGGTCAGAGTCCTGGAGGAGCTGCTCAAGCCGCCAGAGGATGAGGCTGAGCACTACAAGGTGAAAAGCTCCTAAGCCCCTTCCTCTGCCCTCTCTCCCCATCCTCTCTGGCACCTCACAGTGACTCTTCGTGCCTGGGATGCTGCCATGGCACTGGTGAGGTGGGAGGCAAGGCAGAGGCTCTAGGAACTGTGCTGAGCCTTGCTCTTGCAGATTCCACCGCTGGGGAAGCATTACTCCCAGCGTTGGGCACAAGAGGACCTGCTGGAGGAGCAGAAAGATGGAGCCCGGGCAGCAGCTGCCGCTGACAAGAAGAAAGGTGTCCTGGGGCCACTGACTGAGCTGGACACTAAAGGTGCCCCAGTCCCACCCCTGCCTTTGCCCCGAGGGGTTGGGAGGGCTTGTGCCCAGTGGAGCCAAGCCCAAGAAAGGCTGAGGTAGCCCTGCCCTACTGCTCATGTCTGTGCCTTTGGGGTTACTCTTTCCCCTCTCCCACTTCTTCCCAGATGTTGATGCCCTCCTGAAGAAGTCAGAAGCCCAGCACGAGCAGCCAGAGGATGGATGTCCCTTTGGTCCCCTGACACAGCGTCTCCTGCAGGCCCTTGTGGAGGTGAGGGGCTCCAATGGCGCTATGCCATGGTGGCCTGGCACTGTAGGGCATTGCTGCCAAAACCCAGCACTGTAACCCTTCCCTCGTGCTCCCTTTGCTAGGAGAACATCATCTCCCCTGTTGAGGACTCCCCCATCCCTGAGATCACTGGCAAGGACTCGGGAGCTGACGGTGCTGGCACATCTCCCCGCAGCCAGAACAAACCCTTCAGGTGAGCAGCTGAGGCGGGCCCAGAGCTCAGCGCTTCCCGTGGGTGCACCGAGCACGCTGCTGGCTCCCTGCCACTGGGAGTCACAGGGAGCAAAGGGCGTGTGGTGGGCAGCAGCCACTCTCACCCCGGCAGTGTCCCGCACACCAAGTCACTGGAGGGGCGGATCAAGGAGGAGCTGGTGGCCCAGGGCCTGCTGGAGTCAGAGGACCGTCCGGCTGAGGACTCGGAGGACGAGGTGCTGGCTGAGTTACGCAAGAGGCAGGCAGAGCTGAAGGCGCTCAGCGCACACAACCGCACCAAGAAGCACGAGCTGCTGCGGTGAGAGCGAGCGGGCTGGGATGGCTGCGGGCAGGGGGCTGCCTGGCAGGGCCTGACGTCCCCCTGTGCCCCCCAGGCTGGCCAAGGAGGAGCTGCACCGGCAGGAGCTGCGGCAGCGTGTCCGCATGGCTGACAACGAGGTGATGGATGCATTCCGCAAGATCATGGCTGCCCGGCAGAAGAAGCGCACGCCCACCAAAAAGGAGAAGGACCAGGCCTGGAAGACCCTGAAGGAGCGGGAGAGCATCCTCAAGCTGCTGGATGGGTAGCAGGGACCAAGGACCCCCCCATTCTGTGTGGACTTCACCTGCAGGGGGCTGCCCTGCCTGAGCCCTGCCACCATGGGATGGAGCTGGCACAGCTCCCCCATGCCCTGAGTCTGGTCAGCCTCCCTGCTCGGATGAAGGAGCCCAGCTGCTGTCCCCTCCCCGTGTAGGGCTGTCACTGACCCAAGCTGGGCACCCGGTAGAGTTCCCGAGGTCCCTCCCTTGAACACCCCCACCCCGGCTGGTGGCTTCCACTCCCACGTCCCCCCTGCACTCCCCTGTTACTCGGGTGACATCAGCCAGGTCACTGCAGGGGCCAGATGTGGTGGCTGTGTTGGTGCGATTCCCACGGTCCCCTGTCCCTCTCTGTGATGCGGGGCAGGGGGAGATCCCAGCCCCACGGGTGGACCGGGGGGAGTGGGGAGGGGAAGCGGCTGGAGGGATGAGGGGTCTGGTGGGTGGGTGGCCGAGCTCTCCATGTACCGGTGGTTTCTATTGCCGCGAGCACCGGCAATAAAGGCAGCCGTGTGCAGGTGACGGTGTGGTGACATTGGGGGACAGCCCTGCCCGGCTGTGGGGGTGGGCTCGGTCTCGGGAGGGGGGCGAGGAGTGGCGGGGTTGGGTCTGTCCTGCACTCCACTCGTGCCTACCCGAGGAATGCCCTCGCATCCCCAGCACAGACGCACGGTGGGCCAGGGGAGGATGTGGGGTGTGGGTGACGCCACGCCGCGCTTGCTGCCCTCCCTCCCCGCGCTTTTCCCGCGTGTCCACGCGCGCCCGCGGTCACGCGTGTCCCCCCCCGGCACCGCGGCCGAGCCGCCCCCTCCCATTGGCAGCGGCCGCGCGCCGCCCGCCCCTCCCGTGACGTCAGCGCTGTCCGGCGGCGCCGCGCCGGGAGGAGTCGCCGCCGCTCCGCCGCGGGGCCCGGGGCCGTCGGTAAGGGCGGGCGGGGCGGGGGCGGCGTGCCACGCGCGGAGGTCGGTCCCACCGTGACACTGAGTGGCGGCGGTGGAGCCGCGCATCACCCGCGCCGCGCGGCTCTGCTCCCACGCGTGTCCCGCCCGGCGCCGCCGTGCCGGCTGGCGGGCGTGGGGAGTGGCGGTGGGGACCCCCCCGTGCACCTACGCGCGTGTCGGGAGCCCTCCTGCTGCCTGCCCGCCCCCCACCCGCCCCATGGGCGGGCATCGGGAGGGTCCCAGCGTGTTCCCCCTCTGGGGCAATCTACGCCAGAACTCCTGCGTCGACACAGCTTGTTCCCGTCACCCCAGCATGACAACCACCTCCCCGCAGCACCCTGCCATCCCCGTGTCCCCATGCCATCCCAGCACGCTGACAGCCTACCCCACTCGTGTCACAGGTGGGAGTGAGTGGCCCTACAGGGCACCATGCCGCTGGGGCAGGATGGGCCCAGCTGGAAGAAGAGGATCGAGGATATTCAGCGGATCTATGATTTCCGAGATGTCCTGGGCACGTGAGTTGCAGACTGGAGTGACACACTAGTGACAACCCACTCACAGGGATGGGTCTGGCCCCTCAGGCTTTGCACAACCATCCATGTGGAAATAGTTCAAATCCTGGCCCAAGGTGGGACTTGCATATGTCCTGAAATAGCTCAAATCCTGGCCCAAGGTGGGACTTGTACCTGTGGGGCACAGGTGCCACCTCCCTTTGGCGTTGGCTGGTTCCTGGGCTGTGCTGAGGGTACCTGAAGGTGGTCCCCTGGCTGGCAGAGGGGTTCCTGGCAGAACCCCATGGTAAGGCTCTTAGGCTGGATTAGCAGGTTAATTATGTCGGGGATTAGGGCCCAGCACAGTGCGAACACATTGTCTGTCCCTCCTGTCTCTTCCCCACCTGGGCACTGCCAACAGCTCTGGCTGGCGCCTGGCTGGCCCTGGGAGCTACAGGATGGCACAGTGCAGAGCTACTGCAACCCCCAGCACAGCTCGACCTTGGCAACACCACAACCTTACCTTGCCTGGTATGGGGATGGTGGAGCCACACTGGGAGGGCGGAGGGTTCCAGGCATCCTGTCGCTGCCAGGGTCCACGTCCGGCCATCCCAGCCAGCCACTCCTGCGTGCTTTTATCCTATAAATAGCTGGACTTTCTGCCTGTCACCATGACAATCATGGCATGGCGGCATTGGCAGCTCTGGCTGGTGGTCCCCGTGCCCCGCTCATCCCTCACCCCCTCAGGGGGGCCTTCTCCGAGGTGGTCCTGGCGGAGGAGAAGGCGACACGGAAGCTCGTGGCCATCAAGTGCATTGCCAAGAAGGCTCTGGAGGGAAAGGAGACCAGCATTGAGAACGAGATTGCCGTCCTCCACAAGTAGGGGCCGTCCCAGCACCAGGGTGGGGGTTTCACTCTGTGCCCCCCGCCCCAACCCGGCACAGCCCCCTACTGCCAGCACTCATTGCCGCCTGTTATGGCCAGTGCCCAAAATAGCCAGCGGCGCGTGATGACCTGCGGCGCGGAGCCTGGCTGCTCCCTGTCCCTGGGGGCTGGCGTGGGGGCAGACCAGTGCCCCCTCACCACCCCTCTGTGCCTCCCCCTGCAGAATCAAGCACCCCAATATCGTGGCCTTGGATGACATCTACGAGAGTGGCACCCACCTCTACCTCATCATGCAGCTGTGAGTGACGTTGTGGGGCTCCAGAGGAGTGGGGGGGCCATGCTGACAGGTGCTGCTGTCCCTGCAGGGTCTCGGGGGGGGAACTCTTTGACCGCATCGTGGAGAAGGGCTTCTACACTGAGCGGGACGCCAGCGCCCTGATCCGGCAGATCCTCGATGCCGTCAAATACCTGCATGACATGGGTATCGTCCACCGTGACCTGAAGGTGAGCAGTTGAGGGGGGACACACACAGCACTGTCATGGCACCAGGCAGGAGGAGACCCCGGTGTCACCCCTCCCTCTACCCTCCTCTCCTCGCAGCCCGAGAACCTGCTCTACTACAGCATGGATGAGGACTCCAAGATCATGATCAGTGACTTCGGGCTGTCAAAGATCGAGGGCTGTGGCAGTGTCATGTCCACAGCCTGCGGCACCCCTGGCTATGTGGGTGAGCGCCTACCATGGGCTGCCACTACCCTAGGTGTGGGGTTGGGATCCCCCCACAGGTTGGGGTCCCCCCTCACCGCTGCCATCCCCCCCAGCCCCTGAGGTGCTAGCACAGAAGCCCTACAGCAAAGCAGTGGATTGCTGGTCCATCGGAGTCATCGCCTACATCCTGTATGTATCCCCCTTCCCACTCCCTTCTCCTCCTGGGAGCCTGGCACCTTGGGGCTGCCTGGGACTAGCAGCCCCTTCCCCACTGCCTCCCTAGGCTCTGTGGTTACCCTCCTTTCTATGACGAGAACGATGCCAAGCTCTTCGAGCAGATCCTGCAGGCTGAGTACGAGTTTGACTCACCATACTGGGATGATATCTCGGACTCAGGTGAGCTGGGACCACCAGGGCAGTGGGACCTGTGAGCCTGGCGCAGCTTCACAGTATCCAGAGGAATGGTGGACACAGGCACTGAGAGCCGCTCCATGCTCTGTTCCAGCCAAGGACTTTATCCAGCACCTGATGGAGAAGGACCCTGGCAAGCGATTCACCTGTGAGCAAGCCCTGCAGCATCCCTGGTAATGGGGAGACCTATTGCTGTCTGCCCCCTTCTCCAGCTCACCCCACAGCAGCCATGGGATAGGGGTGCCCTGGCTGACTTCTGTTTTGCTCTAGGATTGCCGGGGACACAGCCCTGGACAAGAACATCCACCAGTCAGTGAGTGAGCAGATCAAGAAGAATTTTGCAAAGAGCAAGTGGAAGGTGAGTGTGGGGTGCTGGTGGGTGTTAGGGGGTGCAGCAGCCCCTCAGGCACCCCATACCAGCTGACAAACACTGTGGGGTCAGTAGCAAGCTTTCAACGCCACGGCGGTGGTGAGACACATGAGAAAGCTGCAGCTGGGAACCAGCCAGGACGTCCCTGGGCAGACAACTCCCACGAGCCCCAGCGAACGGTTGGTCGGGGGGACCAGCAATGGTGAGCCCTGAACCCCCCCATCCCAGACCCCTCAGGGCTGCCACCAGGATCTCACCCTGTTCCTCCCTGCAGGGTCAGAGTGTGGGCACCCACCCACAAGCAGAGCTCAGCGTCTCCCACCTGACTGAGCACACAGCTGCCTCCAAGGGGGCCCACCATGTGGGGTGGGGGGGCTCTGCAGTGCAGGAGCAGGGGAGATAGTGTGGAGGCATCCTGCTTGGCTTCTCCTGGTTATGTGGAGCTGCCCCCACTGCAGCCTCAGCAGAATTCTGCATCAGGGCAGGAGCACACCACAGAGCCCCCCAGCTTGGGGCTTTGTCCCGGGCCCCTTCCCACACCCCTTCGCTCCCTCCACGCCTGGCCTGGCACTGTCCCACACCCCCAACCCCAGCATGTTCAAGGACAATTTTCCAAATGGATGTTTCTATTTTATTGCTTGTAATAAAGGCAAGAGGCCAAAGGTGCTTGGCTCAGCTCTGCACCGAGGGAGCTCGACACAGCCCTGACCCCCCCAGCTTCACTGCCCAGGGCAGCAGCTTCCCCCATGCACATAGTGGGCAGGTGACAGGCAGCTGCCCACACTCCTCCATCCCAGGCTGGCAGCAGGTGCAGTGTCCCACTCAAGTCTCTGTTCCTCCTGGGGTGTCCCTAGAGGAGCCCACCCCCATAGCTGTCCCAGCCTCAGCTCTCTCAGGCCTGATGCTGGCTGCTGGCTGGCTTCTGGCCCTTGCGGAGGTCGGCACAGAACAGGACCTGGAGTGGGGAGAGAGTGGGGTGGGCATGGCTTGGGGTGGGGGCAAGGGAGCCAGGAAGTGGGGGGTACTCACTGCCTGCGCCCAGCCAGCACGAGGGCCCCACAGCCCCCGGAAGAAGTCGCCTGCAGAAAGAGGTTGAACGCCAGCGTGGGGGGGTACACTTGCACCATCCACCATCCCCGAGGGTCCCACATCAGGATCCAGCCCTGCCCTCACCGATCTCCTGGTAGGCCCGGGGGGTGAGGCTCTTGCCGCCCAGCGCCACGCCATAGCGCTGCCGTGCGATGTGCCACACGTGGGTGTCCACAGGCACCGCCTCCGCCTTGTCCAGGGACAACAGGCAGACGCAGTCGGCCACCTGCCACCAGCAGCACCCAGTCAGCGCCCAGTGCTGGTCTCTGCTCCCTGTCCCACCCTCGTCCCGGCACCCACCTTGGCACCTACACCAGGCAGGGTGCACAGCACCCTCCTGGCCTCGGCATAGGGCGCGGTGCGGAGCTGGCACAGCCCCTCAGAGCCGAGCCCCTCAGCGATGGCCCGCGCACTCCCGCTGACAAATTTGGCCCGGTACCCGAAGCCCAGCGCCCGCAGCCGGGCCTCGGCATCAGCACCTGGGAGGGGCACGGCAGAGGCACTGAGTGGGCGCAGGCGAGGCCATGGCAATACGACAGTGGCAGCAGCGGGGCGGTGGTGGACCTGTGAGCGCCGAGAGAGATGGGAAGGCATGGAAGGGCCGGGAATCGAGGCAGCAGAGACGGCGGCCGAAGGCCTGGCAGAGGCGCTCGATCATGGCAGTGATGCGAGAAATGTGGTTGTTGGAGGTGCAGATGAAGGAGAAGAGGCACTCGACGGGGTCCTGCCGCAGCACCCGCACCCCTGCAGGCAAGATGCTGTGAGGGGACGCCGAGCAGGTGCTACGGCCATCCCTTGTAGCTCCGTGGGGCCGCCTCACCTGGGAAGTCATTGGCCACCTTGCGGAACAGAGGGTCGGCCGCCCCCCAGGCACGGTACAGGGGCGACAGCCCCACGTCCAGCTGGAAGTAATCGCGCAGGATCCGCTCCGATTCTGCGGCGCTCAGCTTCGCTGCTTTGGCGGGGCGCTCATCCCGCTCCTCCTGGTGCTCCTCCTCCTCGCCGTACACGGTGTACCAGAGCCGGTCCCCGTCCTGCCGCAGAGTCCAGACGCGGCCCCCGAGCACGCCCGTCCACGCCCCCGGGCTGCTCTCCCACCACCTGCCGCACACGGGGGGGTCGGGGCCGGCTCGGGCGCGCAGGGCTGGGCCGGGGCACACCCGAGCCCCCCGGGCCGGCTCACCGGAAGCTCTGTCCCGAGGACAGCACCAGGTCCAGGCGCAGCTCGGCCGGCGGGCACGGCAGCCAGCGCCACAGGGACGGGCAGGCGGAAGGGGCGGCCCGCAGCTTCATGGGGGAGCAGCTGCGCGCCGCTGCCCGCGGGGGCGGCGGGGTCAAGGAACCGCCCGGCTGCCCCTCAGCCCCGGCCCGGCCCCACACCGCCCCACAGCCGCCCAGCCCGTCCCCCGGCCCCGCCGCTCCCGCCCCACCTTCCGCTCGCAGCCGGAAGCGCGACCGGCGCCGCCGCACGCCCGCCCCGCTCCCGCTCCCTCCCCGCCCGCAGCGGCCGCGGCTCCGCAGTGGAGGTTTATTTTCTAAGAATCAATAGATTTTTTTTTTTCTTCCTTCAAAATAAATACAAACAACGTCCGAGCGCGGGGCCGGCCAGGGGCTGGGCCCAGGGTGGGGGGGCAGCAGGGGGGTGCGGGGCGCGGGGGCCGCCCTGGAGCACGGCGGGGCCAGAACAGCATCCCGGGGAGCGGCGGGCTGGGGGGAGTGGGCACCGGGAATGGGAGAGTGGGGGGGGGCCACGACGGATCGGCCCCAGCCCTCCCGGTCCCCCGGCCCCCCGTGGGTGCAGGCCAGCTGCACGGCGTGGGGGTCACCGAGCCCCGTTTGCCCTGAGATTCGGCGGGGGAGCGGCCGGCGGCACCGGCTCAGTCGCTCTCGCTGGAGTCGCTGCTCTGCTCGCCCTGCACCTTGTTGCGGTGCTGCATGGCGCGGTGGTAGGCGATCTGCACCGACTTGCGGATGTTGGACTTGCGGCCCTCCAGCATCTTCTCTTTGTCCAGGTCCTGGTTCACCCCCAGAGGCACCAGCTTCGTCCGGGGCAACCACTGCCTGTGGAGAGCGGGGGGCCACCTCGTTTGAGGGTTACAATCGTCTCTGGGGACCCCCCCCAAAGCCCTCGGTGCCCTGGCCTTACCAAGTGCGCTTGTTGTCAAAGAAGAGAACAAGGTAGAGGTGCTCGCGTGCTTCCTGAGTCATCTGCTCCCCCAGCTTCAGCACCTCCAAGGGGGGCACGGGGATGGGGACCCCATGGTGGAACATGCCTTCCCGCGGCATCTTGGGGTCAATGATCTGCAAAACGAGCAGGGGAGGGCTGAGAGGAGAACAGGGACCCCAAGAGCCAGTCTGCAGGGACGGGACATGGATTTCGGAGGCCCCGGTAACAGGCAGTACTCACCAACGCCGGGTAGGAGGGGTAACCCCGGCACTTAGCCCACACCAGGTCCAGGGCATCCAGGGAAGAATCCTCGTCCTCAGAGAGCCACCCTGCGCCACGCCCCATTCCCTTACGCACCACTGTACAGGAGGAGAGGGGAGTCAGCTCTGTCCCCCCAGGTGATGGTGCCAGCCAGGCACACAGCTGTGCAGCCACTGTACTTACTGCCATGCCCCACACCTCGTCCCGTGCCCACGGAGTAGGACTCGTTCTCTGTCCCTGATGTGTCCTCACTGCTGTCTTCTGGGAAGTTCACTCGAGAGAAGGAGGGTTTCCCTCTGCCCTGCTTGGAGGGTGTTGTGCTGCAGAGACAGGGAGCACAGCTATCAGTAGGAGTAATGTTAAGCTTCCAGAAACTGTTTTCCAACAGGCCAGGCTGGTGGGACACCAGGGCTTGTGGCCTCCAACTGCTGGCCTTGGCACTGGGGATGACTTGGCAGAGGTACCAAGCAGAAAGGTGAGATGGTGCTTCTGCCAGGGTGCAAGCCAGACCCTCACCCAGTTCCACGTGGGAGGACCAGAAGATGTGCCCTCAACCAAAATAGAGGTGCAGGCAAGAGGTGCTGGTGCTGGCTGCTGGAAGGGCCAACAACAGAGCAGCTGGTGTGCCAATAGGGAATTCCCTAGTTCATGCTTCCTACTAGCCCTGTGCAGCACACTCACACCTTTAGGTTTTACATTAAAAAAGGCACAAACCCCACAGACTTCTAGGGATTAGCAGCTGAGCTGCAGGATGAACGAGATGGGGACCACCAAACGGGGTAATTGTCCAGAAACTGAAGGCTGAGAGCTGCCCATGGCCACCCTGGGCAGCACTGCTGTCAGCAGAGGGCAGTACCTGGTGCGGTCTGAGGCAGCGCTGCTGCTGCTGCTGCTGCTGGACTCCGAGTCGGAGCTGCTCCGGGGAAGATTGCAGTCATTGCGGTACACCAGGAAGCTCTTCTTCACGGGCTGGTTCCCGCTGCTGAAACCGTTGGCTGGCAGGTCTGAAAAACATCCCACCGAAGAGCATTACCACTGCACCAGAGCCTGCCACGTGCTGCCAGTGGGACCACAGCTGCCCGGCTGCACTCACCCATGGTAGCGTCCTCCGTGGATTTGTCACTGTCACTGTCTGAGCTGGAGCTGGGACGTGGGCTTCGCCCTCGCTTCCTCTGCCGCTGGGAGGACCCCATTATTGGTAGCTGGGGAGGCCCAATGGGGCTGCTCCCATGCCCAGGAGGGATCTGGCTGTCTCGATTCTTTGGGGGGCGTCCTGGACGTTTTGGAGGGCCTGCAGTTTTAGGGTTCTTCTTGGAGAAGAGCACAGAGGTCCTCCTGCCAACTTCATGTGCTGGGGTAGAAGAAGAATTGGGACCCAGACCTGGAAGAGGGAGAAGGTGTCAGCTGCAGCCCTGATGGCAGGAACTGCATGGGGAACATTATCTCACAAGATCCTCCCTCACTGTAGGAAGAACCTGCCTTTCCCAGTGCTAGGGGACAGGACTGAGATGCAGAAGTGGAAAACACTCAGTGACACATGGTAGCTCTGCCTGGATCTTTTGCTGTGCTCTTCACAGAGCCCAGCTCAGCATCTCCATCCAGAGAGCTGACAGCTGGCCTGTTCAACTCTCAGCCCTGGGGAGAGCACTTGGAGCTCAGCAGTCACTGCTGCTGCAACTCCCTCCCATGCCCTCCGGCAGGAAGGGACACCGAAGGCAGCCTGCTCTATATGCCCCTAGAAACCAGGCAACATGGCCAGGCTGGTAGGTCCTAGCAGAAGGAAACAATCCACATCATGCCCCACATCACACAGCTGGAACTGTAAGTCTCTGGAACAGCATCCAGTTCCTCAACTGACAAAGAGATGAATTCACCAGGTGACTGCTGACCGCAGCTGTGAACACCTGCCAACTTCCCCAGGGGCAAACACACACCAGGCTGTGGCTGTTCCAGGCATAGGACATGACTGCCTTCATCCAATCTCCCCTGCGTGGCTGGCACAGCTCACTACAAACTATCCAGTGAGTATGCTGGGAGGGAGCCTGGGAAGGCACAGGTACCATACTCAGCACCTGCCCCTAAGGGAGGCACTACAGGAAAGGAGGACTCCCCACAGTGGGGTGCAGGATAAGGGACTGTCTCTCAAGAGCCCACCTGCCTCATTCTCATGGAGGAGTTGAAGAGCGAGGTGTGTGTGGGGAGCTGCCCACACAGTCCTCCTGCCTAAGGAGGCAACTGCCAGGGCAGCCTCTCCCCAGACAGGCCTGTCCAGAGGCAGCTCTCCATGGCTCCTCAGACTGGCAACTCTGGCAATATTACCTTTGCCAGTCTCCTGGCTGCTGCTCTCCTCTGCAGCACTGTCTGTCTGCAGGTCCTTCTCACAGGGGTTGTGGGACTGCAGGACTCCCCTGGCAGAGGAGCTGTGCCGCTCCAGCCCATCCCGGCCCAGGTCCCGCGGGTGAGCGAGCTTCCGCCGTAGGACTGTGATCTCCTTCTTGATCATCTTGGCCCGGCGGGACCGTCCTATGCTCTGCTTGCCAGCGTTGACCTCGTCCAGCCGCTCCAGAAGGATCTTTAGCTGCTCCTCCAGTGGCAGGTGCTTCTGATTCTCTGAGAGCAGCAGCCGCACATCTTCTGGGGAAACAAAGAGGAGCAGATGGATCAAAGAAATTGGAAACTCAGTGGAGCTCCTCTACCTAAAAGGGCATGAGGCAATCCAGGTTCCCTGCAGGGGAGAAGGAGCTGGCATGGCACCAAACACCTGTGGACCCTTTAGGGAAGTTATCCTAAAAGACCAAGAGAAGGAGCCGTGTGGGAACTCAGTCAGCTGGAACTACTGGGGAAAGCAGGCTGATCAGCAGTGTGGAGAATACTGGGGTTCACATTGTCTGGAACAAGGATGCAACACAAAAGAAAGGACACACAGACAAACCACTGCCTAGAACCAACCTAATGGGGCTGGTAAGTACCTAGCTAGCAAAACCAGCAGGTCTCCAGGGAGTGGGGACACACAGCCCAGCATTCAACTTAACCTCCCAGAGGAGGCAGCTCAGACTCTTGGGTACCTTGACTCTGCCCAGGCTTTACCTCTGAGCAGCCCTCATACCCTAGGACAGGGAAGGAGTACCCACCATCCTCAATGTCTTGGATCTGAGCCTCTTCTACTGTTACACAGTGGGGGAAGTGCATGCCCGTCTCAAAGTCAATGCCCATCTTCTCTGCCTGCCGGCGAGCCTGCCGGAGCACGGCACCTCCCTGCTCCCGCAGACGGATGGCTGCCCGGTAGAAGATCGTGTCTTTGGCATTGTATTTCAAACAGTTGTTAATAATCAGGTTGAAATCCTCCTCAAAGTCATCGAAATTCAGATAGCGATAGGCTTCTAGATTTTGTTTCATTGTCTGAAAATCCATTGGCTTCTTGATGTGATCCAGGTAGTCTGGGACCTGCACAAGGAAAGAGCCAGAGTTAAGAGCCCAGGAGCCACAGTTAGCAGTACCTGCTCCAAGAAAACAGTTGTTAGAGGAATCAGGTATCACTCCCTGTGCTCTGCCCAAATGCACATCGGGGAATGCCGTCTGCTTTTGCAGCTTGAGGAACAGCAACGCCTCCGGACTAGGAAGCCCATGTGCTGTGCTCAACCTGTTAGAGCGGATATGCACTCTGAAGCAT
This sequence comes from Taeniopygia guttata, assembly GCF_048771995.1. NCBI lineage: Eukaryota > Metazoa > Chordata > Aves > Passeriformes > Estrildidae > Taeniopygia > Taeniopygia guttata. The sequence goes on from NC_133037.1 coordinate 8,987,673, forward strand.
TTTTACAGCTCCAGCACACACGCCAGCATCCTGTCCTCAACTCCTGCCTGCAGGCAGCTGGGATCCAGTATGCTACATGTTATTCCCTGGAGAGGGAGCTGCAAGTGCAGCCCCAGGGGTGAAGGTGAGTGCAGAAAGGTAAAGCCGTCCAGGTGGCAGGTGAGATGGTCCAGCCTTCCTCCCCATCTGCTAAGATGCCTCCATGCTGACCTGCTGCCAGAACCTTGCAGAGACCATGTGGACTTTTGCCATGTTCCCAGGCAGGGACTCAGTGACAGTCTCAGGAATTACCTCCCCTGCCTGCAGCAGTGACAGTCTAAGAGTCAAACCTATCTCTGTGCTGTGCTCACTCACCTAGCAGAGGCCTTCACAAGAGGACAGGTAAGAGCATACCGGCTGCTAAGGGCTGGCACTTTGCCTTTCCCAGTGGGAATCCCCAGCAGACCCTGGCATGCCACCAGTAACACACACAGAGGAAGAGCCAAGTGCCATGCCCCAGCTGTCACTTGCTCAGCTGTTCTGCATTTGGCTCATCTGGGAGGAGCACTGCTGCACACCCCCTCTGGTGAAGGAGTGATGCTGGCATGAGCCAGCACCAGGCTGCTTGGGATTCTTCTGGATCAGAACACACCCTGGGTAGCCCTTGGCACGAGCAAGGGACAAGTTTGAGTGAAGCAGAAATCTGGGGAGGGGGCTCTTACTTCGTAGATTTCTGTTACCTCAGACAGAGGGACCGGCTCACTGAAGATGTTGCCCGTGTCTTTCTCCTGCAGCTGCTCAAGCGTCTTGCGGAGGAGGATGAGGAATGGGGTCAGCTGCATTTCCAGTGCCACCTGCTGCACTTTGATCTGAAACAAAGGGACAGAGCGGGGCTGAGCCCCTGGCCCCAGCCAGGCAGTGGGGACTGTCTCCAGGGAGCAGCAGTGCAGCCCTGCAGGACAGCAACCCCTCTCCTCTCCTTGCTGAGGGGTAGGGACCACCCCTCAGCCCCGTTCTGGGGAGCAGAGGTGTAACACCGGCTCCAGCACCTGTGCGTCCCACCTGTGCCTTGCAGAGCAGCCACCTTTGCTCGGAGCCATCGGAGCAGAGCACAGCACAGCCGAGGGGACCCCGGCACACCTACAGCACTCTAAGGAGCCCCTGCTGACGCCCACCCCAGCAGCTCCCCGAGGAGGGGCAATCGTTACCGTCTCTCTCTTGAGTTTCTCCCGCTTGCGGATCAGCTCCACCAGCAAGCGCGCACGCTCAAGGTCATGGCGCAGGCGCTGCCATGACTTCAGCTGCTCCTTCAGGGCCCAGTTCTTATCCTCAGTGTCTCTCTGTGGGAACATCAGAGACCATGAGCTGACAGAAGATGTGCTCCCATCTCCACCTTCCTGACTGTGTGCTGGGGCTCTTCCCTGGCAAAGGGAACCACCATGCCTGACCCGCTGGTGCAGCTAAGGTCACAGCTCCTTTCTTTGTAACCAAGGCAGGTGATTCAGTCTCACCACTGGCAAGAGCTAAATACCTGCCCCTTGGTCATCAAGCCCTTAGGACGTCAGGACATGTACATCCTGAGCCTCTGGAAATACTCTTCCTAACATGACTGACTGACTGCCTGCAGCTGCCCAAGAGGTCTGTGCTGCTGCTCACAGCTCTGACAAAGTGCAACAGCTCAAAAAGGGAACACAGCTCTAGCTGCTTTCATTTCTGGAGCACCAAAAATACTGCAGCTTTTATCCTGCCATAGCCAAAATTGAGCAGAAGCAGCATCAACGCTTCTCCAGCAAAAATAGTAAGAGCAGACAAAGGCAGGAGAAACCCCTGTCCAGTCGCAGTTATCAAAAGGCTCAGAAAGAAAGATTTACAGCTCAGATGGGGAGCCAGAAGAAAAATCTTCCTCTCTGGCACCAGATTTCACACTTGTGAAGTGCTGACTGTGGGCTGGAAGAAGCACCCAGAAGGAGCACTCCTGGAGCAGTATCAGAAACTAGAAGCGAGGCCTTGATTTGGTCCAGACTGTTTCTGGAGTTCCCTGGCCATCTCTCTCAACTCTGCCTGGCACAGCGGCCTCATACTAGAGACATTTCTGACAGGTTTGCCATCACTGCTGGCTAAACGCACGCACAAGAAAGGAAATACCTTCAGTGTGGCAGCTTGAGAGGGCAGGATTCCCTTCTGGTGGCAGGCTGCCAGTGGCGTCGCTGCCTGGCAATTCTCTGAACACTGAGAGCGGAGGAGAAGGTGAAGCAGCAAAAGCAGCTGGGGCTGCCCTTTCCTCATCTGAAAGTTCATACCCCTGACCCCCATTCTGCACCTGCAGGCACTGCATGCAGCAAAGGCTCCAAGCCCACAGCTCCAAAGGCGCAGGAAGCATGCACACAATCAGGGTTCCCTGCAGCCCCCCAACAGGCAGCCCTTACCTGGTCGCAGTTTCTCTGTGACTGCAAGTGTGTCTGCAGGCGGCGGAGCAGGGGGACACCATTGCGGGACTGTCTCTTCAGAGTCCAGTAGCTATGCAGCCTCTGCATGAACTGGCTCTTCCTCTGGATGGTTAAACGGTTTGTAATCTTACTGAGCCTGAGGAAAGGAGAAGAACCACAGAGTCCATCAATGAGAGAAGCCTGGCTGCTGCAGGAGAAGCCCTGGCTAGGGACATGTAGCAGCAAGGCCATCCAAGCACAGCTGAGAAAGCTCCTCAGGCAGAGAGCATCTTTTTCCGTGACAGGACTTTCTGTAACACCAAGTCACACCGCGTAGGCACAGCAGAGCCAGGAAATGTGCAGCCTTGCCTCTCCATAATACACTTTTCCTTTCTACTTCCTGTCAACATTTGGGCACAGCTTGGGGCAAGTTGGGGTGCAAGACAGCCACGCTAGGGGCTGGACTTTTAACAGCTCCCACAGTCCCTGAAACAACAAATGTTACAGTGCTACTACCCCAAAACCATTATTCATTTGGCTGAGGGCCACTTGCTGTGATGGGGGAGTCTGGCCAAATGTTACCAGAGAAACTCAAACCCTGGCAAAGCACGAGGAGGGAGCAGGAGGCATGAATACAACAGATGTCCCATCCAACACTATCCTGAACAGCCCAGAACACCACAAAAGGGATTGCTTACTTCCTACAACAGCAGATAGTCTGGAGGGGCTGGGACAGCCTTGTTCAGCAGAGTTGGACAGAGATGCCCTGCTAGTAGAGAGACAAAGCCATGAACCCTCAGCATCTCCACACCTCCCAGGGACAGCTTTTCCCAAGGGATGACCCAATCTGCATCAGCCTCAGCTGAAGAGACTGGGGACAGCAGCCTCATATGCCATCACTGGCCAAGCACAGCTCCCACAGGAAGACATGTGGCATTCTGGCAACAGCTCCTGAAGAATACTTAATCCCAACAGGGAGGCCTGGGGAGAGGTTAACACCTTCTAGCTCAGTGTAGGTTTCGCTGTGAATGCAATAGCAGCAAGACCCTACAAACTGCCTGCCAACATGTCCATATGTAAGAAAAGAGACTTGCTATGGAGCAAGTCCTGAGTGAGCTAAAACATAAGTTTGGGATACAAACAGACCATGGTAAAAAGCCAGCAGCCTTGTGGCAGACCTGCCTTCCCTAGTCACCAGAATGCTGCCCAGAGAGCACAGCCCATGGCTTACAGGTGCTCCTATCCAAGTACACATGAGATAAGTCTTGAGGATCCGAGGGTCTTGACAGTGCTCTGCGGTCACAGCCCCAGCACAGCTTCTGCTACAGGAAGGACAAGAGCTCAGCAGCTCAGGATTGGTGTCTGACCACCACAAAGGCAAATGTTTCCATGCCCAACCTGCGCTCAACTGGGTGGTGCCTGCTGCAGGGTGACAGTGAGATCCAAAAACATCCTAGAATGCCCTTATGTGCTTTTACATGCTGCTGAGGACATCCAGAGTTATAAACTACACTGCCAAATTCTGGCAAGGCTTTTAGGTGTTTTGGGATTTGCATGCCAGCCCAACAAGCCAATAACAGCAAGGCACAAAGCAGTTGCAACTATAACTACAGAGTGTTTGCACTTTGCCATGAAACCACCGGTTTGTAATGTGACAGAAACACAACCCCTGGCGAGGCCTCATACTGGGGAGTCAGCCTCAGGACCGTGGTGTTCCTTGGCAGGCAGGAGCCCTGGTGCTCTCCAGCCACCCCTCCTCACAGACAGCTTTCAGCACCCGTGGCTGCCCGGCCCTGCTCCAGCAGGCAGCGCCAAGAAGTCGCAGCTGCTGCTGTGCCTGGCAGAGAGCACTGAGGAAGCCCGGCAAGGAGTACATGGCTGCTGGGATGGATGAGCTCTGCTCAGCAGAGCACAGGGATCCCGACCCCACACCTCTCTGCTCCAGAGGCAAAATAATACCGGGATTAGCCCGTTTCCCAGGCCTGAATCACTCCCACGCTTCTGTCTTTTGCCTGCCACAGCCTCAGGAGAAAACAGAGATCAGCAGAAAGGAGAGCAGTTCCCTCCTCCCTGCCTCGTTTACTCCAGTGCCTGAGGTCAGCACAACAGGAAAGGAGTGCTGGGAACCTCCAGCTGCTTCCTGATGCATCCGGCCAAGTTCATTCTCTACTGTTAAACTAACAGCAGCTATTTCCTGCCCTGCCAAGGGCCCAGACACCTTTGCGGGGCAGTGCATGGCCCTGCCTCTGCAGGACTCCCAGAGGAAACTACCACAGCCCTCTGCAGCAACAAAGTGAGAAGCACCTCTGCAAAAAGCTAAGGAGGGGAATAGGATAATGCCCACATGGAAAACAGGACAAAAAGCACAGAGGAAAGGAGAAATTTCTCCCAAGTCCAGGGAGGGCAGCAGGTCGTACCTGTGGGGTGGGATGCAGGGCACGGAAACCACAGGTGCTGCAGCTCGTTTCTCCGCCAAGATCTTCCGCGCCTTCTTCATCTTGATCCTAGACTTGGCCTTTGCTTTTTTGACTTTCTCAGAACTCCAGCCCTTCCCCTCCTCCTCTTCCTCCTCATCCTCCTCTTCGCCCTCACTGTGGGAGAGGGCAGGAAGCCTGCGCACGGAACCTGGTGGTGTGTGGATGTCGCAGTAGGCGGTTTTGCGCACGCTGAAGGAGGTACCGTTGGCACCCGTCTCCCTGACGGGCTCCATCTTCATGTACAGCCCGGCCTGCTGGGCACAGGTGACATGGAAGGCAGTGTAGCAATTGGCTTTGTGACACTGGATGCAAGCCCCAGAGCCACGCTGCTTGCAAATGTAACAGGTCAGCTTCCAGCGTGCGGGCGGGATGTGCTCGATGCTGTCGATGGGCTCCAGGAAGACGGTGTTGGCAAAGCACACCTCCGGGATCCAGAGGGCACAGACCACATGTGCCCAGCGCCCATCGTCCGTCTGCTTGAAGGCCCCCCCCTTGTTTGGGCAGAGGGCGCAGTCCACAGCGCGCGAGGGTGACTGCAGGCACCGTCTGCAGAGCCACTGTCCCTCGGGGATGTAGGGCACCCCGTAGCACTCCTGGTGCACAGCCAGGTTGCACATGTCGCAGAAGAGGATGACGTTGCTGTTCTGACACTCCCCGTCGTTGCAGATGCAGCAGACGGCATCCTCATCCACCAAGGCGTTTGGGTCCCCCTTGTTGTGGCTCTCGAAGTAGGACTCCTTCTCTAGCCGGTCCATCAGGTACTCAAAGATCTCCTGGGGAATAGGACTCACGCCTTCGTTCTTCCGCCTCTCGTTCATGATGTCCAGCCAGATGTAATCCTCCTCATCCATGTCATACTCCACCTCCTCATCCAGCTCCTCTGCCGACTTCTCAATGTACCTGGAAGGGACAGCATGGGAAAGTAAGGGCATGTTTGACATGCTTGGAGCTGCTGAGACCCAACTCCAGGATTTGTCTGTGACTGAGGGAATGTTCAAAAGCTCCAGCTGAGCCATAAGTCAAAATAAAGAAACAGGAACAAGGCAGGAATGTGCAGAAGCAGGAGGTGCTGCTGTACCCTGACTAGCACAACAGAACAACAACAGCTTGGAGACAAAACAACACTAGTCTAAGGAGCAAGGTCAGTCCTTGGAGACTCATCAGTGCAAGCAGGGGGCCTGCATGGGCCACCCAGCAAGTGCCAGTGCTCTGGAGGCAATAAACTCACAACCAAGACATGATAACTACGCATGGAGGCACCCTGTTTCATTAATTCTGGTTAGGGGACTCTGTTAACTCCTGCCTGAGGTATTAACTGCGGCCAGTGCATCCACCAAATTGCTCACAAAGTACTGTAAGAAAACAATTAAGAAGTATGCCCACAAACAGATCCTCCAGGTACACCTTGGTGCTGAAGGGCTCTGAAAATATCTCAGCATACCTCCAAAGAGAGAATGAGAGGCAAAAGGACACGTTTGGGTTTTGTTTTGATTTTAGGTGCTGTTCCAGCAAGGAAAGAGCGCAGCAATGCTGGCAATGACCTAAGCAGCAACTGAGAGCTCTGTAGATGCACAGACTCCTCAGAACTGTGATGCGACACCAGGCAGAGCCCCAGGAGCCTGAAGCCATGGAACAGCCAGTTCTGTGAGACCTGAGAGAGGCAGACAGAGGCCATTTCCAGGAACCATGGGCAAGCCACTTGAAGGCAGTGGGGCTAATTCGGCCTCCAAACCCAGGCTATGAGCCTAGGAGTCTCCTCGCACCCAGCCACGGACAATACCTGTAGTACGAGGTGGGACGAGGCGGGGCATCAGGAGTGTCCTGCTCCAGCTCTCGGTACACCACCTCGGGCAGCTTGGGGGTAGTGCTGGCCGAGGCGTTGTGGTGATGGTGGTTGGAGTCCTTGCGCTTCTCCTTGTTCTTGTGCTTCCCAGATTTGGGCGGGACGCTCTGCGTCTCCGTGTTCTCCTTATTGCTCCCATTCTCGGGCACCTCTTCGGGAACATCCTCATCCTCGGACACCACGTCGAGATTATCGAAGATGCTGATGCGGTGGACGCGGCCGTGCAGGTCCACCTCCACCATGCGCTGGGCCTGGGCGTAGGTCATCACCTCCCGGCCGGGCGACTGGGAGGTCTCGGAGGGGCTGGGCGACTGCTTGTTGGCGGCGCGGGCCTGGCGCCCCTTCTTCTTGTGCTTGCGCAGGGGGGTGTGCTGGGGCAGGGGCGGGTTGTCGTGGTCATAGTGGTACAGGTGGTACTCGATCCCGCTGTAGCTCTTGTAGATCTTGCGGCAGGTGCCCACCGGGCACTCGTAGGGCGGCTTGGTGGCCCGCAGGTTGTGGCAGAAGGTCTTCACGTCGAAGTCTACGCCCATGGCGGGGCCGCGGGGGGTCGAGGCCGGGCCGGGCCGGGCCCCCCGCCCCCTCCCCGGGCCCCGGCCGCCCTGCCCTGGCTCCCCGCTGCCCGCTCCTTCCCTGCGGCGGCGCTGCCCGGCGCGGGGCCGCGCTCAGCGGGCGGGCGGCTCCATGGGCGGCGGCGGCGGCGGCGGCGGCGGCGGCGGCGGGCCCGGGCCGGCCCCAACAATGGAGCTGCGGCGGCGCCTGGCGCGGGGCGGCCGCTGGGTAAAGCGCCGCGCCGCCCGTAGCAACCGCACTTTCGCCACGGCACCGCCGGGCAGCAGCGCCGGGCGGGACCGGCGGCAGCGAGAACGGAGGGAACGGGGAAGGCGGCGGCGGCGGCGGCAGCGACGACGGGGCGCGGAAGCCACGTGGGAACGGCGGGGCCGGGCCGGGGCGCGCCGGGATGACGGTGGCGAATCTGCCGCCTCGAATCACAGCCCCCGCTGCCACAGCCCGGCCCCGCCCCAACCCGGCCCCCCTCGCCCCCCTCACCCCTTCGGTCCTCCCGGTCCCTCTGGACCCCTCGGTCCCCCAGATCACCCCAATTTTCAAGATCCTCCCGGTTCCCCCGGCCCGGCAACACGCCCCGCGGTACCCTGGCCATCCCCGCCCCACCGGTCCTCCCCGTCTCCCTCGCTCTCCCCGCTCCCCCTGCCCCAGCACGGCGGCAGACCCGGTTGAGCAGTTTATTTACAGTCGGTAACGCAGCAGAGACCCGCCTGCCCTCCGCGCCGGCACCCTCCGGTGGGGGAGCCCCGCCGTGCGGCAGGGCATGGGGCAGGCCGGCCAGCCCGGTCAGCAGAGCCGGAGGAGGGCACAGGCAGGAGCGGGGTGCAGGCAGGAATGGGGTGCAGGCAGGAGCAGGGCGAGGCCGCCGAGACCCCCGGCAGGCACTCAGCCTTCCCCCGGGGCAGACGCCAGGCTGCTCTCCCGGGACACACACGCCGTGTTCCCCCGGCGCTGGCCCTGCCCGCACTGCCGCGGTCGAGGGACAGTCCCGCCTTGCTGCTGGACATCGGGCAGGAGGAAGGGACAGCCAAGGATGTCCAGCCCTGTGGTCTCACTGCCAGAAGCGGGTCCCAGCCCTGTTTTGACCAACCATAGCAGCTGATTATCTCCCTAAAGGGGCCACATCTCCATGGTTAAGCCCTGGCCACCGGCAGAAAAAAGGTAAACATATCGTCGCCCCACCAGTCAGTCCCATGGCTCATGGAAGAGCTACTCGGGATCTGCCCGGCGTGGCTTGATGTCACGGGTCTTCATATAAGAGAGCAGCTGCTCAGGGATCTCAGCCAGCACGTCCTTGGCCAGGCGGGCCATGCTCAGCACCTGGTTGCCGGAGTCATCCACATAGTCCCGAAATGGCACAAACTGAGGACAAGAAGTTTGCAGTCAGGTTGGAAACAATTCTATTGCTGTGGGGTTCAGAAAGGGGGACTGAGCATCTCTCACCCATGGCAGGTCTGGATTCAATGCCAGAGTTACCTGTACAATGTCCCTCTCAGCATACCGTCCCCGGGAAGACAACCGTACCTCATCACCATCCAGCTCCTCCATGGCTGGGGGTGACAGCTGGTGTCACCAAGCCTCGGTGGGATGAACACCGGGGATAGAAACACCAGCCCTTTGGATGCCTTTGGCACCCCAGAGGAAGGGACAATGCTTCCATCCCGATTCCCTGGTGTCCCCAAGTCCCAACTCACCCTCAAACTCAGCTGGACCTACTCCCACAATGATGATGGACATGGGCAGGGAGGAAGCCTGTGGAGCAGAGGCAGGGTGTCAGCCAGGATAGTGTCCACATGAGGTGCACTTAGAGCAACAAGGTTGCACTCACGGTGACAATGGCTTCCTTGGTCTGCAGCATGTCAGAGATGACACCATCAGTGATGATGAGGAGGACATGGTATTGTGAACCATCGGTCACCTGGGCAGCTATCCTAAGGGGGAAAGGGATGGGGTCCCTCAAGCACCCCACTGGTGTGAGGCACTCGACCCTGCTGTGGGACAAATGGCATTTGGGGATGGCAAAGGGGAGAGTGTCCCAGGATAGATGGCATTTGGGGATGGCAAAGGGGACAGTGCCCCAGTGCTCACCCAGCCACCTGGTTGATGACAGGAGCAAAGTTGGTAGGACCATAGAGCTGGACAGTGCGTAGGCTTTGGAGGTAGGACTCCAGTACGCCTTCAATGCCGGCACAGCTGGGGTTCTCCACATTGTTGTTCTGAGGGACAGAGATGGGGCACTTGGAGGGGGACAACAGCTCCTGGTGTGCCCCAGGCTGTGGGACACTGGGGCAGAATATTGCCAGGGTGCTTCCCCTCCCCGCCAAGGTGCTGTGGGCACCCGCAAGACCAGCTCTGCCCCACAGCCAGGAGGTCTGGGTTCACTCTCAGCCCTGTCCCACAGGGAGAGCGCACCAGAGGAAACTGGTGGGAGATCTTGCCGTCAGGTGGGACTTTGGCACCAAAGCCGTAGGCAGGGAAGAGCTTGTCGCTGTCGTAGTCCTGGATGATTTCCCCCACTGCCTTCAGTGCCAGGGCATAGGCGCTCAGCTGGTACGGGCTCGCGTAGTGCAGCGAGGTGGGCTGTGATGGCAACCCTGTGGCACAGTTCCCATCACACCTGCCCCATGGCCAGCCCCATGGTGATGGGGACCCCCCAGACACCAGGTGCACTCACCATTGGAGGCCGTGAAGTCAATGGCAACAGTGAAATTCAGCTGCGTCCTTAAGGGGGAGAGCGAGGGAGGCTGCCGGCCCCACGGCACAGGGATACCATCTCCCAGCCCCACAGTGCCAGTGTTTCCCTGCCCAGACCCATTGCCTTGGCCCCCCTTCCCCAGCCAGCACCCCACAGCCCCACGCCACCGTTCTGCATCTACTTCCCAGCCCCACTGCCCCCTTGTCACCCCCAGGGTGAACCTTCACTGTCACCACTGTCCTTGCCCCGGGACTCTCAGCCATGGGGGATCTCGAGGAGCCAGAGGGCTCCCGGCCCCCCACTCACCCGCCCCGTATGTAGTCAACGAAGGTGAACTCAGACTCAACGGAGAAGGAGAGCAGTGTCACCTGTGGGCACAGGGGATCAGATCTGGAGCCCCCTGAACCTGGCACACACGGCAGGTGGAGCCACACCACCCCCTGGAAGACAGGAGGCCCAGGAACTCCCCAGCCCCACTCACAGTGCCAGAATTCACATATTTCTTCTTCTTGCATTTCTTCCTGGGATTCAGCACCTGCAGACACAGGGGTGAGTCAGTCCCAGCACGGAGTGCACCCTGCCCTCACCCTGACCCACCACCCTACCTCATACACTGTGAACTGACTCTGTGCTCGAGAGAGCTCCCGGTAGCTGGTGGCAAATTCCCCAATGAAGTCGTGGCTGCAGGAGTAACACAGGGTCAGTACGGGTGAGAAGTGCCCTGGGAAGCTTCAGCAGCAGCCTAGTGTCCCTTCCCTCACCTCCCATCCCGGTCCCAGTCGTACACATCTATCTTCACCGTCCTGAAAGTGAATGCACATAGTGGGTGAGCCACCTGCCAGGCTGGCACGGCCCCTCCAGCCCCTCATTCAGGGACACCCACACCCACAGCCCAACCTGCGGTGAGCACCCTGCCCACCAACTTCCAGCAGAGCCGCCCTGCCTGCCCAGCCTGAGGCTCTGCCAGGAGGGAGCAGGAAATTTGGGTCATTGTGGGGGCCTGGAAAGGAGGGGGATGCCTTTATGTAATTTGGGTTGCAAAAGAGAAAAAACCCAATCGGGACCCAATTCTGAGCTGCCTGCTGCTGCAGGGCCAAGCCCACAAAGAACTGCTCATACCCTGCTCTGGCCCCATGGCTGCCCATGTCCCTGCTCTGGCCCCATGGCTGCCCGTGTCCCTGCTCTGGCCCCATGGCTGCCCGTGTCCCTGCTCTGGCCCCATGGCTGCCCGTGTCCCTGTCCCCATCCCCATTCCTGTACCGGTCATAGTCGCCATTGCAGAGGGCGCGCACGGGGATGGTGAAGGGCTGCCACACCGGGTTGAGTGTGTTCTTCACCACCTCTGTCTTATGGCAAATTGTAAAGCTGGGGGGACAGGGCAGGGTTGGGCCACGCCGTCTGGTGACGTTGGCACCCTGTCTGCCCCACTGGGTCCCTGTGCTCACGTGCCATCCTCATTGCTACGATAGAAGACGAGGAAAGGATCGGATTTTCCAAAGAAGTCCTTCTTATCCAGCTTGTTGGCACACAGCTGCATTGTGACAATGTCCTGGGGACAGGGACTGTCACTGCCAGCCCCTCCTCACCCCTGGCACCAGCAGCTTCTGTACTGAGGGACCATGCAGTCCTCTGCACACTGCAGCTGGTACACAGGTACTCACCCGGCAGTTGCTCAGCTCCTCAGCCAGCAGCAGGATAGTTCCACACCGCTTCCCTGGGACACCCCTGGAACCAGAGGCACACAGTCAGCTTGGGGACAAGGAGGACAATCCAGGGACAAGAGGAGAGGTTAGGGTTGGGGCTTCTGTCTCACAGCTGGTGGTGCTTGGCAGTGTGACCAGAATCCCCAACAGAGGACATGTAGGGAGGGGTCCAGTGGAGCAGGTGGTGGGGACACAGTGTGGGACCCTCCCACCTCACCTCACCACAGGTTGTGACTCACGTTAGGGGTCTCTCCAGGCGTCCCCGCTGGGACCCAATCACCTCTCCCAGTGCCACAAATGCCTGCCCCAGGAAGTCCTGTGCTCCAAACAAAGCACTGTGAGACCATGGAGGGCAGTTACCCCAGTCCCCCACCACCCACACCCACCAATCCATTCTCTCCCAAGGCACCCATGGGCCCTGCCACCAACTTAACTCTGGACCACCCGAAGTTTCCTGAAGCTACATTGTGACCCAAGAACCACCTTGCAGCCCAGGACCTATTGTGCATCCCCAGGACTACTCCAGGTGCCTGCTCCATGTGCCTTACACTCATTCTGTGCCCCCAGGGCCAGCCCACATCCCTGGACCCATCCTGTGTCTCCCCCCAAACTGCCCTCCATGCCCTGACCTGTCCTGGACCCCTTGGGCCACCCTAGACCCATCCTACCCCGCAAAAACCAACCCTATGAAGTGTTCTGGCCCCATCCTGCCCCACCAGGCACTCCCAGGTTCAGGGTTCCCAGGGCAGAGCAGGGGCTGGTGCGTGGCAGGCACTTACCTTCTGTGAGTCCCCATGGGGCATGGAGAGATGGAGAGCAGGTTAGAGCCCTCTGAGGGGCACTTGTCCCCCGTCCCGACAGCACCCACACAGGGCACAGCCTCGTGGTGTCCCACCCACCATGGTGTCACTATGTGTCCCCCAGCACAGGTGGTGCTCACCTGTTTTAAAGCGGAGCAGCTCTTGGAGTCCACGTTGTATCTGGTGTGGGAGAACAGAGCCCAGAGCTGGTGCCTGCAGGGATGCTCCGGCACACAGCCCCGCTTCCCCACCCATCCCATTCGACACTGTATTCTTATTTATTATCCTTATTCATTACTGACTCGGTGCTTTATTCCACCCTCAGCGGTGCCAAGCCCTTCCCGGGCCACCCGACTCACACATCGAAGCGGAGGTTTTGCTTCTCCTCGAAGTAGTAGTCGAGGACGAACTTGCGGACAAAGTCGGGGTTCAGGGTGTTGTCGATCACCTCGGTGCGTCCGAACTGCAGGGAGAGGGGTGAGGGTGGCCCCCCCCAGGACCCGTCCCCATCGCAGCTGCCTCGGCGCTAATCCCGGTGGGGGATTAGCGCTGCTGGCGGGGCCGGATCATTAGCGTGGACGGGGAGGGATCATTAGCGTGGACACGGGTGGCCATATGGGCCCATTTAACCCAGCCGGGGATTAGCCAGGAGAGGGGACCACGCTCACCTCCTTCCACTCGCTGCTCCCCGAGACCTGAACAAAGAGGACCACCACTGCGGAGAGAGGAGCAGAGCCAGGCTGCCGTGCCGTGCCGTGTCTAGCATGCCATGCTCCCACCCGGCTCCGCCACCCACCTGGGTCGGACTTGGAGAAGGTGTCCATGTCCAGCAGGTTCCTGCGGGAAGAGCCAGGCGTGAGCCACCCTGAGCACCACTCACCTGGCCCAGCAACGGGTCCCCATGTCCATCCCCCTGATCATAGGTCAGCAGCGTGCCAGAAGGCCGTGCTGACACCCATGGGAAGGAGCATCGGCACACCCAAGGAGACATGCTGGCTCCCTCTGCAAGGTTCGGTGGGGCAGCAGAGCAAGCGGCGAGCAGCGTCTCCAGCGCTGATGATGATTGAACATGACAGGGAACCCATTTACAGGATGAAACCTTCCCCGGTGCCGCCGGCGCCCCGGCAGCAGGAGCTTGGCTAATGGCAGGGTGCAGAAGTGAGAAGAAAGGAGACACTTGGAGCAGGGGCTGAGCAGCCAGTGGGCATCCCCCGACACACCTACCGGCAGAGCGATTGATCGTCGTCCTGTGCGCGGTGTGACACCGGGAAGTGCCGGGGGATGCTACCGGCTCTGCTGGGATACTTCCCGCACCCCCGGGGCGGCAGCACAGGGTGGGCTGGGACACGGCCGGGGGCTGCGGGGCTAAGCCAGCTTCCCTGGCCTCAGCACGCAGGAGAGAGACCCCACTTTGGTCTGGGCTGGGTCCTGGGGCTGCGAAGCCGAAGGCTGCCCTGGGTTGTCTCCAGGTGTGACCCCCGGTCCCTGCCTGGAGCTGCCCGGTCCCGTGGCCCCACAGCCCCTCTGCCTGCTGTGAGGGAAGCTGGCAGCGGGGGCCAGCCAGGGCTCAGCCGCGGGGAGGGCACAACAGTCCCCGGCCCGCCCCAGAGTTTGCATAGCTCGTGGATGTGCCGGAGGTACCCACCCTGGTCGGGGCGCTCCGTGCCACAGGACCACAGCACAGGGACGCTAGCCCTCAGTAGGATGCTGGTACCTGTCCCTGCCAGCGGGACCCCTGGCCGCACACAGCGGTGCCTCCGACGGGCTATATTTAGCCGCCGGCAGACCGGTTCAGCCGCCGCCGCTTGATCGGCAGACCCTGGCCAGAAGCTGGGGCACAGAGCAGCCCCTCTCCCGCAGCCCCTATCCCGTTTCCACGTTCCCGGTCCCACTGCCTTGCACCGAGCTCGCAGTCAGCGCCGGCATCCCGCGTCCCGCCGGCATCTCCCACCTCCCACGAACATCGCCCCGCGAGGGGCTGTCCGCGCCCCAGCCGCGGGTGAGGGCATCGGGTCGCTTCACGCAGCCGTGCCCGGTGACAGCATCCCACGGGACCCCAGGAAGGGGACGGGACGGGTAGCAGCAGGGTAGAGGGACATTGGGCATACGCCCTGGCACCGAGAGCTACCCGGGGAGAGAGGAGAACGCGCAGCTCACAACGCCTCGAGCCAGGGGCTGAGCGGCGGGCAGCGGGACCCAACGAGCAGCCCCGCGGCGCATCCCGGTGCGCTTCGCACCCACCCGTGTCCACGGACTAGCCGCCGCCCTCCCGCTCCCTCGCCCGGCTCCCGGCTCACCGGCAGGACACGGTGAGCTCCACCTTGGTGCCCGGCACGCTGCCGGCCGCCGGCTCCAGCGCTCCCGGAGCCGCCATCCCCGCCCGGGCGCCGCCGATGCTCCGCGCCGCCTCCTCCCGCGCCGCCGAGGAGGCGCGCCCGGGGGCGGGCACGGCACGGGCACGGCGCGGCTCGGCACAGGCACGGCTCAGCACATCTGAGCACGACGGCCCTTCCCTGCCGGCAGCGATGGCACCAACCCGGGCACCAAGGTGTTCGGCTCCTGGGGCTCGGCTCCACCGGAACGTCCCGCCCGCGATTTCCAGTCGGGGGCACAGGGGGGCTCAGCCCCTATCCCGCCCCGCCGGCGGCTTCCTCCCGGGTTCGGCTCGGTGTTATTTCGGTGCCGACGCTTGCGAAGAGTGGGCCGGGCTATTTATAGTGAGCGGCGCGCCCGGCAGCGCGGCTCCCCCACGCCGCCCCCGCCCGCAGCCCACAGAGGAGGCAGGAGAGGGCACAGCTCGGGTCATTTACTGCAGAGACTCGCCGGAGCCCCCTCACCCCCCACCCCAGGCAGGGGGGTAGGCGGCAGGCGCTGGGTGCAGCAGGTGCCCGCACCAAGAAGAGGGTCCCAGGACTCTGCTGGGGGACGCGCCAGCCCCAGTTTTCCAGGCAGTGGTCTGGGAACGCCGTGTTCAGAGGGTGCTGCTGCCTCTCAGTCCCACGCCCCGCACAAACTGCTCGAGGAGGCCACCGATGGCCCCTGAGGGGTTGGGGGGCACGGCCTTTAGGCCGATGGTCCGGCTGTAGCTTGCTAGAAAGGCAGAACGCACTTCCTCCAGACGAGACTCACGGTCACTCGCTGACACCAGTCTAGGAGAGAGAAGTGGAGGTCAGTGACTGCCGCCATCCCTCTCCACATCCCAGCTCTCACTCCTGACACAGGGCTGTGGTGCTCAACGGGCTGCAGTGGCTGAGGCAGTGCAAGCCTGAAAAGGCTCTGTCCACAGAGCTGCTGGCAGCTGGTGCCACTGCCTCCTCATCCAACCCACAGAGCCAGCTGCAGCCTCGGTTTCTCTTGCTCCCCACGGGGTTTCCTCCTTCACACACCCCACTGTCCCCCGTTTCTCCCACCTCCATAGTGCTCATAAGGCTGCAATTAATAAACACAGTGGTGCTTTGGCAAAGTGGCTGCTGACATCAGACCCTACACCAGCTCCCTCCCCTCCTCACACAGATGAAGCCTGTCCACATGAGCTGTGCCTGGACAGTTGCTTCCAACCTATTTGCAACCATCCCTCACTTCTGCCAGCCCCAGCCTCGGCCTCACGTGCCTGTGCCAGCACAGACAGCTGTGGAAGGGGAGGATGAGAAGGAGCAGACAAGGTGACAAAAGCCCCAAGGAACACTCCAGCCATAGGAAGAGGACAGCTGAGCAGTGCTTTACTTCTGCTCCCCAGCATGGCTGCTCTCGGCAAGCAGGAACAGAGTAGGGCATGACTTCCCATGGGACCTGCTCTCCTCTCCGGCTGATCCACGCACTGGTTAGGGGCAGGGGAAAACAGCAGAAGGAAGGCAAGACTAGCTGAGGGAGCAAGGGAAATCAACACTGGGGCACAGAGGCAGCTGTTCCAAGCTCTCCAGCCTCAAATGATCCTTGCTGTGGTGCCTCTGCGACGTGCCAGCGGTTCCCAGAGAGATTAAGACATTCCTCAAAGGTCACTCCAAGGGCACAGTGCGAACCTTCCCCATAAAAAATTCTCTTTAATCTTCCAGCGCCTGGGCTGGCTATAAATTGGCACAGCTCATTTGAATGGAAGTGTTAACCACCCACAGCCAACAGCTTCGGTCCGGAAACAGCAGCAAGAGGATATGGTGGGAGGCCTATAAACAGCAAGCGATGCCAAGGCAGCCAACCAGGCCGCTGTTTACTGTGTCTGATAATAAAGAGAAGCCAGAGGGCAAAAAAAGGCAACAACATATCTAAACACATTAGTGATGCTTTTTGGCAACCTAATTAGGACATGGAACTCACAAACCTGCTAGCATTTAAAATAAACTCCGTGAAGGCAGGACTTACTTGCACCCGAGTACAGCGATCTCAGATGTCACGCGCAGAGGTAAGCGAGGGCGTGCAGCAGTTAGGTCCCATGTCTTGTGGCTCTCACACCTCTTTATAAGGCTGATTTTGTATTTGGGTTTTTCGGTTTGTTTTGTGGAGTGAGACACTCCAAGGCACAGGGTCAAGCAGCCAGCCACTGCTCCACACCAAGCCCTGCAGACTGGCTGCAGCATTTCACCCTGAACTGTTCACCGCGGAGGCAGGTCACGCTGCCTTGCCAAATCCACGGCACTCTGCCCCGCTACACTTCCTACAGCCTGCCCGCTCGCCTGCAGCTCGGGGTGCGGGATGAGAGGAGGCTGTCAAAGCCCCAGCTCGAAGTAAGCCCTGACAAGCCCCACACAAGCACAAGAAGTAGGCTGTGAAAAGCATACCTTCATCGAGCTGCTGCCAGTGAAGATGCAAAGTGGGAACTTAAATGGAATTAAAATAAAAAAAAATCATACTGTGTTGGGCTGCAAAAACTGGGATAAATCCACAATGGAGTCCTGAACAAACAAGGCTGATGCAGAACAGAGAGAGGGTAGAGCCTCTGGATTAAGATAACACAACACTGCTGGGAACTCTTCATCCTTTCAATGCAGTGCCTGTCCCGGTAGTTTCAGTTGAGCAGTTCCCAGCCTTCAAGCAACCCACAGCTTTAGTGAATAGCTGAATAGGGCAGAGCATCCACAGGAGAAGCACCACCACTGTTCTCCTCCTTCTGAATCCACTGCCCCAAGCAGTCACTCTCCGAACTGCATACGCCTAAGGCCTATCAACTTTGATTCACGTTTCTCTACTGAATTCCCTATTCTGACATTAAAACCAACTACAAGGGCAGCAACAACTTGTTGGTGATCAGCAGTGACCAAGCACAGCCAGGCTCAGGACACAGTAAAGCAGTCACTACTCAGATGCCCATCCTTCAGTCCCTTTTCTCTTGCCCATCTCCAAACTACTGCAGGAGCAGCTCAGTGTGTCCTCAGGAAAGGAGAAGAACAAATCCTGGCCAGGCCACGTCCAACATCTCTTGCAATGTTTCGATCTGTCAATTCATGGATCTTGTAGCTTCACTGTAAGTTGAAGGCAGCTGCTCTGGTCTGTTCAGCAACACAGCACGCAGCCACACAGAGTCAGGGCAGGCAGCCTGTCTCACAGGAGACAGGGGTTTTCATGCTGCTTGCCCTCTGCTCCAAAGCACGTACTCAGATCTCAGTAAGGGACTGAGCATCTGGCAGCACAGCTCTAGCATTGCTTGCTAGCAGCAGACCCTGATCTGCCATTTCAGTTTCTTGATGAAGAGTTTGCAGCCTGAAGGCACAAACCAAGGCTCTCCTCTAACAGCAATTAAAGCGCATCTCCAGTCTTTCAAGCTTCCAGAAGTGGATTTCTATTTGGGGACAAACATTTGCCTCCCAGCCATTTCACATGGCAGGATGTGGCAGGACACAGGGTCTCTGTGGCTCTGCACTGGCCAGGCACAGCACCTGCAAATGATGCTGCACAAGCCCAGACAAAATTTGGGTTACAGACGGAAAGTACTTCTCTTACTCCAGCAAGGATCTGACCCCAGTAGGTGAGCAAAATCGAAAACCAAGAAATCTGGGTTAGCAGTCCTGGCCTGACAAGTATGAATCCTCAACTGCACTCAATTATGCCCAAATTCAGCATCTTCGAGGAAGAGAGATGAACCTCTTCTTCCTACAGAAAGCAAAGAGCTCCCCCGTCATTAGGCAGAGAAAGTGCTGTTTTCTTTCTGTGTTCAGCATAAGCAAAGAGTGCTCAGGGACTGAGTTTGTGGATAGAAAACATCGAGGCAGAGAAGATGGAACAGTTTCTTATGGGCTCCCAGCCTCTCTGAAAGTGCCAGAGTGATAAAGTTGCAGTGCTCGCAGGCAGCCGAGAGACCCAAGGAGAGATCCTGCATTTAAGACACTTACAGGCAAGTGTTAGAGAACTCATCCGGGAAGCTGCAAGGGAGAGAGGCGTCTGCGTTCAGGATTGCCTGCTCCCGAATACTGCCACACCCTGTCACCATCTGCCAGCTGCCAAAGTCTGTGGAAACGGAAGATCCGGGCAGAGAATGGTCCGCCGATCTGGGGCAGAGAGAGAGGGAGACGGCTCCATCAGTCAGATCATTCAGCCACGTGCTTTTCCCTGCTGCTGCTGCCAGGGACCTGCCAGGCGGGCAGCCAGCAGCGCCTGTGCCAGCACTGTTGACACGCAGGAACCAGGGTGCAACATGCAGCTCGAGCTGGGCCCCAGACCAAGCCTTTCCTTTGAAAGTGAAGGGAGAGCCAAGTTGGCTGGGGCCAACAAAGCAGCAGGAGCACACCAGGAGCTGGACAGGAGAGAGCCAGCATGAAGCAGATGGCCATGCAAAACTGAGAAACCCATTAGTGAGATGGAACAGCACATCCTGCCCCGAGTCCTTCACAGATGTGAAAGCTGTGTGGTAGAAGGGACATTCCCCTGTTGCTTGTTGTAGCTGTTAGCACATTCCAGGGCAGCAGGGCAAATCAAGGCTGTGACTTGGTTAGTGCTGGGAAAGACTTACAGATCATTGTCCTGGCAGCAGTTAGAAAGCAGATCACTCCTGAGCCATTACCACCAGATCTGAACAGAGCCAAGGCTCAAGGCGTACCCAGGACCCCTACCCTCAGCACCTGAACATCTCCTCCCTATTAAACAAAGGGCTGTGCCAGAAAGCAGGTGACAAAACATCTTCAGGACAGGCTAAATAGCCAAGGAAGGATAATTGTTTGATGTATGCAATCTCCCACCAGGAAAGAAAGAAGCATGAAACATGGAAATGAATCTGAGGAGTCCCTCCAAAATCTCAGAGAAGAGGGCACAATCACTTGAGACAAACCCAGAGCTCTTGGCTTCCAAGGGAGCAAGCAATTATTAAGCCTTGCTGCACAGCAGAGTGTACATAGCTGGAAGCACAGCCTGTGGCTGAGCTGCTCAATTACACACTACCAAGATCTTCTGGATAATTTATCTGCGTTCTGCTGGGCAGAGAGCAGTGCTCCAGCTCTGCTGGGCCAGGTACTTGCACGCTGTCTTCACAGCTAAGAATAGCAGTGGCGCACTGCAGCTGCTCCCCAAGGGACCAAGGGAACAGCCACAAAGACAGGCTCTCCCACAGCAAGAAGGACCTGAGCTAGACTGGAAGGCAAGAGTGGGAAGAGATGCACAGCAGGAAACCTATTTGCAATCTCGATCTAATTCCAGGCCTGCCATTTAATTAGTCTGATCAATACAGCCAAGTTTGAGCAGTGTTAAATGTGGTCCTGAGCTGGGTGTACAAGCACAAGAAAGGGAGTCACACAATTCCCTGCATATCAGTTTCCCATCACGGCTGCAAGTTTGGGGCTAATACCCCTGTCTGGCAGCTCAGCGTCTGAAAGGACATGACAGCAGAAATCAGGGAGAGCAGAGCTTCACCTGTCTCACACAGATCTTGTTCTTTGGCTGCTCAATGAACTGAGGAGTGAGGGTCAGAGTACTGGGAGACCCCTGTATTGCAAAATGGTGCTTTTCCTGGGGTATGCAATACCTGAGTAAGAATGAGAGCACTTCACTGAAAGCAAAAGCAAAGCATATACTGTTAGAAAGACCTTCAGGACATCAGACAGGGATAACCTTTCCTGGAAAGCAAGGAATTTGCAAGGGAAGGGGAGCTGCTGTTCAGTGACATCTACTTCTCTCTGTGCCTTTGGAAGATAAAGTGGAGGAAGTCAGTGTGAAGGAGAGCAGGCAGAGTGTTTGGGCCCACAGCACTGTGCCATGATGGAATCACAGTGGGAACACTGCAGGATGCCAAGGAGAAGCATGGAGGAATAGTGCTTCAGTGCAGAGTGAAGAGGAAGATGTCACCTCCCCGAGAGCACAGCACAGTCAGACAGGAAAAACAGGAGTGTCACACATGGTGACACAAAATTGAGCTAAAGGAGTAAAGAGATCTGCAGGCAATAGGCTTGGGCTGAAAGTAGGCAGAGACAGGATTCTGCCAGAAAAAGTAATGAGCTGCTGAACAGAGGACAGGTTTGTGGCCAGATAGAAACAAAGGTTTTGGAGAGGGCAAGCACGAATGCAGGAGGGCCTGGACTACAGCAGGACCCCCAGAGAGAACAGAGTTCTGCAGCTCTTGCAAAGGGACAGTAGTATCTGGAGCCTACTCAGGAGACTGCCCACATGGCAAACCATGATCCAGGGCACCAGGGTCAGCAAAAGTATCTCTCTGCCCAATGTCATCAACCACACCAGTCCGATAAGTCTGTGCTAAAGAAGGTGAACAGAAAATTGTTTTTTGCTTTGGGTGCATAGCCCCAGCTTCCAAATGCTGGTTATCTTCCATGGCTGTCAGCTGAGATTAAACTGATCTTACACCACCTCTTAGAGGTGGATCAAGTCATCTTTTGAATTCTGCCATGGACAGGCTGATAAAAGCACAGTGTATCTCCTGCAAGACTGACTTGGTGACTTTCTAGTCCTCCAGCCTTCCTGGGGTCCCCAGCCCTGTCAAGTAGCTATGCATACTTAGTAAGGTTTCATCTAATGCAACAATGCTGGGGTCTAAGAGTTCAAGGCAGTAAAACAAACACCTGTCGATTATTTGAATAAACTGATGGACTCTGCAATGAGTCTAAGTAATTTCTTTCCTGGCCCAGAGATCTGAGCCTGGCCAGCAGAGCTAAGATATTGTGGCAGACCTTCCCCTCTATCCCCAAAGCCTTCTCAAGGGAGGCTCCTGAGGAAATGTCACAATCAATAAGCATCTTGAACAGCCTCAAGAGACAGCAGGGGCTAAACCTGGTAAGAAGACACAGCATGGGAAATTTTGTGTTCTCACTGCAATGGCAGCAGAGCTTCTTAAAAGTTGAGCTTGGCTTCAGATCAAGACTAGATGTCTGGGGTGACTGCACCCCAATGCAATCCAGTTAGTGCTAGAGATGAAAGTATTCCTGAAATTTCTATCTTGAATATTTCTTAGTGCAGAACCCCAAAAGAGCTTCAGTGAGGCCCCTGGAACAAGCTGGAACTGCCAGGACATCAGAACCAGTTCCCAAGTCTTTAAGAAGAGCATGCCTGCAATACATGACAGCCATGCCAGAGGCTGGCTAGGAGGGAGGGCAACACGGAGTGCTGGGAAGCAGCTGGACACAACAGCAAAGCTGACATGGTTAGAGGAGATGAGATACAGCCAATCTTCAAGTCGCTGTCTCTGCCACAGACATCTAATAGCAGACAGAAAAAGAATCAAAGTGAGCTTCACACACCCACCTCTTCAGGTCCATGAGTGGGAAGAAACTCCCTCAAAAGTGCAAGATTAACTAAATTAGATTAGCAAAACAGAGATGAGCTGCAAGCTGTTCCTTCACACAAGAAAGGACCTCTCGCAGGCCATAAACTGGCAGCTCCTAACCTGGAATGGTTCCTTTTAATTAGGTCAGTGCTTTCCATGCAACATGCTGCACAAGACAGTATTTCAGAGCACATGGACACTCACTTGCCTGCCAGAGAAGAGTCAATACTGGAGGCAGAGCAACAGTTAGGGATCCTTCCCTTTCTCAATACGTAACTGAGATGAGTGCCAAGTGCCAACAGCTAGGCTCCATCCTGCCCTGTGCTGCTCCTGCTCACCTGATGTATTTTCACACACCTAGGACTATTTGGGAAGCAGCTCATTTGCTAGCATATGCTCTTGCCTCAGATTGAAGCATTAAGTAGGTTCTGTATGTATGGGCAGACTGTGGCAACCTGGAGTAAAGGGCAACCCTTCCCACCTTTGCGTGGGAAATATTGGCAAGGAGTATGGCACTCTGCCAAGAACTGTGAGCCCTGACTGGATCCCAGGCAGTTATCTACAGGCTGGGATAGTGCCCCAGCAGCCTGTACCCTGTGAGCACCATTTCTGATTGCACACAGTCATGTGCCAGCCAGCAAGCCCATTCTGTGGCACGATCGTGCATTAATTCCAGAAAACATTCCTGTAAACAATTCCTCTCCTGCTGTGGTCACTACCCCAAGCTGTCAGATTGCATATACACCTTCTGAGCAAGGTGGCTATAAAGATCAAGATACACAGTGCACACACACTCTTCTCACTACCAACAAAACACCCAAAGCCAAGGGGCAGCAGCTTCTCTGTCCCACTCTGCTCTCAGTGTGCTCCCTCCAGACCCACAGCTCAGCCATCTGCAGCCCTTAAGTAAGGGAGTTCTCTGTGACTGCTGGTCAAAGCAGATCCTCTGCAATTTAACTCCTCCAGATCTCGACTCTCTAGATTATAGTACTCTGGGTTTTGTTTAATTGACTTAGCAAAAGCACATTCAAGCAAAGATTATCTAGCTGCTAATCCACATTAGTGCTATGTAGACACACGCTAAATCCCTGACACAGATACAGAATTTTTCTGCAGTGTCATGGGACACTTAAGACTGCTGGTGTCAAATGCAAATACAGGAAAAGGTTTGCAAACTGCAACCCTGTCGCATACAGGGGGTTCAATCTGAGGGACATCGACTGCCATACTAAGAGCTCTCTGTAGAACAAGCAGCACCTCGTCCTACTCTGCAAATAGTCTATGCAATATCCTCCTGTGTGTTTGTCTTCTGCAGATGTGATATTACCATCGTGTTGAAATAAGCCAGAAAGACTGATAGGAATTGCCTTTGTACTGCTTTGCCTAATATGAACCATCCCGGAATTTACCAGTACCAAGGACCTCTGGAGCAGAGCAAGGTACCCAAGATGAGCTGATAAAGGGACAGCAGCAGCCTGTTGACATTGCCTGGCCAGGAGAAGGGCTTGGCTCCTAAGGTCTGACTGGGCATTTGTGATCCCTTCTTTTAAGGCAGTCCAGTTCCCCCCTCCCAGGCCCTGCTCATGTCTCCTGCTGACTTGGCTTTCTGTTCCCTCCAGAGCTCCCCTGCCTGCCAGCACCTGGACTGGGCTGTTGACCTGAACTACCTGAAGGATACCTGCTGGCATTTTACAAGCAACCATTTTAACCACTGCAGCAGAAGTTAAGGAAAGTGTTTTGTTGCTATGGCCACACAGAGGATTAGGAAGTCAAGTACAGTGGTTTCTTCATCTCAAGAGCCTTGGGTGTTGACTTGCCAGCAGCACTGCAGGAATAAAGGTATTTTTGGCATCCTGATCAGTCTCCGTGTTCCTGCTTTTCCATCTGAGTATCACAATTTTTCAGAAGGCAAAGAGACAGAAGTTACCTCTTCCTTCCATCACAGTCCTCCAGCCAAAATGGGACCCATTTTTCCTTCAGGGTAGAAAATGGTGGCTGAAGGTACTGTGTTATCTACCAGACCAATTCAGACTACCACAGCTGAAGCAGGGAGACCAAAGGCTAAGTGGAATGACAGAATCTCTTTCAGAAAAAAACATACCATGCTTAGAACCCAGAAACTGCAGCCCATGACAATGTCTGACAAGGCAACCCTAACCCTCAGTATGGTGCTCTTCTGCCTCCTCCTGTTTCTCCTCTTTGCTCTTGCAGAGCAGTCTGGCTGAGGCTTACAAACTGCTTCTTCCTGAGCACTGCTGCAACCTTGCTACCAGCAAGCACTGAACAGCCTGTCAGACCTTGGGAATGGCATGGGACCACGCACAGGAATTGTGGCACTACCACTGTGAACAGAGCAGCTCCCAAGACAAGCTGTTTTCTTTCCAGTATTTTCTTCTCTTCTTGGGAGATTCTTTCAATCTTACAGAAAATGCAGAGGTGGGCCCCAGCAACAATTCCAACCCCTTCTATTGATATCTTTCCCTGGGGAGAGCAGTTACTCTCATTTATGAAAACTAACAGACACTGGGATTTTTCTCTGGAATCGTGAGACACTTGTTAAGGAAGTCTTATAAATTTTCAATGTTTTACTTGTTTGTCATTTTATTTTCCATACGATGAGAGAGTACTCAGATTTGGCCAGTGGCTGATTCAGAATCACTACAAAAAGACTCATCAGAAAATCTGCAGAGGCTACACAAGCATATGACGCTGTTAACAGCAACCTCTTATCTCAGAGTCTCTTTATTCCATGTTGGCCTAAACACATGGTGTTTGCTCCACAGGCTCTGCTCTTTCTTCCCTAGGCCAGCTCACAGCTCGAGCCGGCCTATCGCAGTGTCAGACTCCAGAAGGGTGCCTTTGTTATGGTGTGAGATTAGGCTCGGGTCCAGGGTCCCCATTCCCCAGCAGGAACACTCAGCCTTCAGGGCAGAATCCTTTGTGCTGACACAGTGTTTGAAGCTTGCTCTCAGCAGATTCCTATCTCTGCTTGCCACCAGCACCCAGTTTTTTCCAACCTGCATCATCAGGAGGGTCAGCAGGTGAAAAGGGGGACAGGATAGATGCAGAGTGAGGTCTGCTTGATTTGAAAAGCTTCCTTCCCCAAACACCACAGCCATTTCAAACCCTGGTGGATGTGTTAGACAGAGAAAGTGCTGTGAGCTGGAAGCATGCAGGATGCAGAGATGTGAGAGCTCAGATGAGGCATGCGCTGAGGACAGGCACAAGACAGCTGGCTGTTATCAGCACAGCTCCTCGCTCCTCTAGGGGCTCAGGCAGGAGTGTCTGTGTTTAACGGCCAGCACTCCAGACAAGAGAGGAACAGGCCTCTCGAGGTTTGTCCATAGACACAAACACAGGTGCTTCAATGTTTCCAGAGCCACACAACTGCAGCCCTGCACTCCCTTTACCAGACACTCATCTTGCTGAAAAATGCCCTGCTCTGTCCCATCTCACCTGGATCTGGGCACTTCTAGTGGGCTGCTTCCAATCCTCAGGAAGTTATCAGAATGGGTTGATGAGGAAGAGCTGGAGGACTTGACTTCAACCATCCCAGTGGAAGGCAGCCTGTCTTCAGACTGCTGTGCTCTGCTCCAGAGCACGGCTTGCGGTGACGATGCACAGCTCTTCCTCCTGAGGGATGGAGGATGTGGGTGAGAAAGCTGACTTTTCTATGCACTCCAACTAGGAATCCTTTCCACCACAGGCTGGAGTTCAGCCCAGCAGCTACAAGCTCTTGTTTCCAGTGAACCCGCCCTCCTCCCTCCCAAGGAGCCATGAGTCACAGTAAAAGCTCAGGGAGGGGGTACACCGAGCTCAACCCATCTCTGCCCATTCTTTTATAGATCACCATCCACGTGACCTGGAAATCAGAGACGGGAGAATGCACCAGCCCACACACACACAGCGATTGCTTTGTTTAGTCTAGCAGCAAAAATGCCTTGAGCAAGGGGCCTCCCAGCGGGGAAAGACCATTTCAGTCTGCTGGAACTCCACAGTGTGTATCAGCCCAGGTGGGCGTTCGTGCGCACCGAGGGCGGCAGGGACACACCACCAGTGTTATCTTCCCTTTAAGCAATTTCCTTTGGGCACCACTGACCACACTCCTGACCATGTGCTTACAGCTGACAGTCACTCCAGATGTAGGTACACTTCAGTTCTCTCTCTGTCTATGCTGACAGCCCAAACTGCTCTGGCTTCTTTCCTTGCCAGCACATTCAGACTCAGCCATGATTCGCTGTCCATTGCTGCATCAGGCCTTAGCTCACAGTACCATCCAACTGCATGCCAAAAAAGTACTCATCTGGGACTAATTCATATCACTGCTGCTCCACATTCAGAAGACTTTCCTTCTTATGTTTGGTTTTGTTTTTTTCCCTGAAGAGTCCCAATAATTTCTCCCCTTCCAAGATCACAATGAATTGGACAAAGACTCCCTATGTACAAAAGTAAAAAAGAAAAATTCTAAAGCAAACAAACTCTAGGGGAAAAGATGTTACTCTTCCTAAAACATGGAAGGGCATCTCAGCTTTGAGATCTCAAGCACTGTCAGCAAGTGCAGCTAAAGACAGGCTCATTGTACAGTGAAAAGTGTGATATCCTCTCTTCATTTCTTGAAGGGTGTCCACCCTCAAACATCACACCACAGCCTCTCTTAAGCTTTATTCATATCATGTTATCATAGCTGCCAACATCTCCAAGTACAGCCTGCAGAAACAGGTCTGAACAGCTAAAAATCAAATGCCTCTCCCTGCACAGAGACTGTGAGGCCCCCTGTTTTCAGGGGAACACAACAAAGTGCATCCCCTCATGCTATGCAGAGCACATCTCATGCAGCTTGTAGCAAGCCCTATGTATTCTCCAGACTACAGAGCCACAACATCCTGTAGTACAGCACCCGTGACCAGTCTTCTCACTGAGCACTCATGGGAGGGTTCACAACCTTCCCCTTTTCCAAGCTCATGCCCTCAGCATGGCCCACACCATCCCTGCGGAGCAGCTGCTGGCCCCAACCCAGCCTGAGGTCTTCCAGAGAAATAAAAGCAACCCAGAAGGAAGCAAATTGCAAAATCAAGCCCTGATCTACACAAGTGCAGCTATCTCCTCCAGCATGCTCTGGTCACTTCACATCTTGTAAAAAGCACACATAGATTCTGTGCAGCAGAATCGAGTCTGTGTGTCCTGAGCACTCAGAGCAACACAAATGCTTCCAGTTCACTACCCTGCAGCCCTGCAAGTGGAAAGCGGCTCTCTACTCAATGCAGTCACTTTGATGTGGATAGGTAGGCTCTCTGTGTTAAGAGGACACCGTGTTGTTCACTTGGCAAAGAGTTTGGGACTCTCCATCTCCATTTTGTGATTCTGCACAGATATTCTCCTTTCCCTTCTCAGCACTTTAGATTGAATATACAATGTGCTTTTGAAAGGCTGCTGCCACTAGCATGGCTGTAAGCTCAGTCCCAGAGGACTTCAAATGCCTCCAGCACAACCCAGATTTAATTTAAAATAATTGCAATATAAAATAGCATCTTCACATGTGCTGAGGGAGAAGAGAGAAAAATTAAACTGAGAGGGGCAACCCTACAGCAAGGCTCTGAAATCCCCAAACAGCACCAGAAATTCCACAAGCAAGTCCAAAACCTGTCCCAGAGCAGCAGAGTTGCCAGACACCTTCCCTGCTTCCAGACAGACACCTGCATCCCCACGCAGGTCCTATGTGACCCTCTATCAAGAGGCAGTACTGAAAATTCAGTATTCTCCCCTGGAAATGTCTCTAATCAGTGCTGCAGGTAGGAACCTGCTTTCAGCTCACATGACTGATGCTGGTAGAGGGGCAAAAATTTAGAGGGAATTCTTGGCCACCCAGCCCAGCTCCCACTAACTGCAGACACTCCCCGTGTATAATGTCTTTCCTAAACTCTGATTAAGCTTCATTTTAGGGCAGCTAAACCATCTCTACTTTTCCCTGGGGAGGCTGCTGTGAAATGTAATTTTTCTGGTACTTTGGAACAATCTTTTAAAAGTAATAAAATCCTCTGTGGATGAAGTTTAACAGTGGAACTTGTGAAAATGAAACAAATATGCTTTACTCTCATCTATGTACAAACTTTGGAGCATCCCTGCGGAACCCTGACAGCCTTTTAATGTGGGGTGGCCTCCAACTTTTGGTGCAGAAGCTCTGGAGTACAAACTGCAGCAAAGCTTCTGACAGTCAAATTTCTCCCCTCACTGTAAGGAATCCATGCTACAGAGACCAAACCTGGAGGGCAAGACACTGCAGAAATATTTTTTCCATCAGGCTGATGAGCCAGCCCCTTTGTTCAGCCCACCAAGTGGTTATCTCCTCACCATGCTGCTTGAGCCTGTGATCCTGCTGGCATCAGCTCCACTGCTTCATAGGTGAAGCTCCCAGCTGCTCCAGGGGAACTTTCCATCCCCAGGGAGAAGTCACTGCTCAGGCTTGTGGTGCTGCCGCGGTCTCTCTGCTCTAGAGAAGAAAACAGAGCTACCTGAAGACCAGCTTGATTTCACTCACTTTCTCTCCCTTTAAGCAATACACTTCCCTGTGCCCTGTGTTCTTGCAAGGCCCCACAGGCAGCACACCTGTTTGGGGTCACCCTGAAGTTGGGA
Organism: Taeniopygia guttata; assembly: GCF_048771995.1. Taxonomy (NCBI): domain Eukaryota; kingdom Metazoa; phylum Chordata; class Aves; order Passeriformes; family Estrildidae; genus Taeniopygia; species Taeniopygia guttata. Next base: position 9,016,484 of record NC_133037.1, read on the forward strand.
ACCCAAGCCTACAAGCAATGAACCATTCGAGCACCCAGGGGCACTGATGCATGACACTCACTGAGCATGCAGATCTCTTCCAGGGTGAAGCCAGGTGGCAAACTCTTCCTTCTGGGGAAGGAAAGACAAAGTTACCTCAGGCACACTTCAGGGCAGGCTGGCCATAGCCAGGTCTCTGTCACACACAGCAGATCAGAATAGGGGGGGATTAGCTATGCAGGGGCAGAGGGGAGAGGATGGGGCAGTGTGCACTGACTCCTAACAGTTCCAACCCAAACTCCCTATGCTTTTGAGAAGGTGGCAACAGGCAACACTGCACACAATGTGCTTATTCAGAGGATCCAGGGTGGGCTTTGCTTCTTTCTGTCCCTCCTGAGATAAGGTTTTATGCTGGGCAGTCCATTACAAGCCAGCCACCCTTCTGTGCCCACCAGTGCCTGATGGAGCTTGCTGTGCAGCCTGCTTGAGCCACAGCACACATCTCTGGGCTCATCTGTACTAAAGCAGCCATGGACAGTTATTAAGCAGAGAGCACATTTCAGCATGGACAGTTTTTCAGAGCACAACGTGGCATCTCACAAGCCTCGGCCCCGTTTTGCAGCCTTCAGAGTGCAGAATAAATTAAAGAAAACTGGGCCAGGACACCAGGGCTTCCATCTCCCCAAAGAAGCAGCACTAACAAGCTCCCTGGCTCTGTAGCCCATGCAGCAGCAAGCACAGGCTCCTTACCTCTGTGACTTCAGAGCAGAGAACTCCTCAGAGGTGATGTGCTTCAGAAAATTGAAGCAGAAAAAGAAAATCTGAGCAAAGGGAAAGAGAAGAGTGGTTCAGGAATGAACCTGAGGCTCCATGCAGCCTCTTATCTTGGTGAGGAGGTACTGGCAGGAAGGAGATAGCAAAAAATCTGCAGCTACCAGCCTCCAGTGTGCCACTATCCCATCCTGGGCCTTCTCTTCCATGTAAACTGCCTCTCTGCTCCCTGCCACGGGGAGGCCCAGAAAGGAAGAGGAACAAGAAGTCTCCTTATCAATGCCTTGCACACATGCTGCTGTGCAAGCCCACAGCAGGTACTGATGCCATCGGTGCAGAAAGGAACAGAGATGGCAGCAGCTGCTTATACACCCAGGTGAGCAGCAAACCCAGCAGGACTTGCACAGTTAGAGCCACATGCTCCACCTCAGCAGCAGACCAGTACCACATCTGGAAGCATGAGGTACCTACAGCGTTTGTGGCCCCAAGCTCGTGCCCTGCCACACCCCAGTCTGCCCTGCATCATTCACCCCACTGTGCCTCTGCACCTCACCCACCCGTGCAGAGCTGTGCCCCTCTCCTGGGAGAAGCGGGGAGCAGGGAGTGCCAGAGGCAGCCAGGCACCCCTCTCCTGCTGCAGCTACTGACTCCACCCATGACCAAGCAAAGCAGACCTCTCAGGCTCGAGCCAGTAAAACTCCAGGAAAAGAATGAATAGGAGGAATGATCCTGACTCTTTCAGGGGATTCTGTACCCCTGAAAGATGGAAAATAGGCCAGGGTCACGTCTGTGCTGTTTGAAGGAGAGGATTCCTTAGTAAGGTAAGTTCAAGGAGCAGGGGAATAGCAACAGGGTTAGACACACACTCCACCTCTTTTCTATTCGGAAATGATAGTACACTATACTGCAACTATAGTTAGAATAATCTTTTCTTGCTGTTCAACAGTGAAAGATTTTGAAGATAATTACTTCGACTAATTTTAAGTGTGTTCCAGACTCACATGTGTACCCACAGACACATCCCACCAAACTCACACACCAGAACCAGCACAAGCTGCTCCATGAGCCTGTGATGACATGCAAGCCTCATGCAGCTGCAGCACCCAGGCAGGAGGGCTGGCACTCAGGACAAGCACACAGGACTATCCAGCTTTATTTTCAAGGAGTCACACACCTTAAGCATCCTTCTCACTGCTGAGCTGAACAGCAAGTCCTAGCACCCTCTGATGTGGGGCCTGAACACTAATGGCACAGGAGAGAAACTGGCAGGAGTGACACCCCCCAACAAAACTGCAGTCTGAGAGAGGAGTAACCCCACAACTTATGCATCACAAAGTGACAGGGCAAGGCTCTTATCTTGTATTTCCAGCACCTGAACAATGTTTTTAGAGCCCAGTTACTACCAGGAGAAGGCAGTGAATGCTGCTACCATAAACAGATATCCTGAGAACAACAAAGTAGTGCTCAGTCACTGCCCCAGACCAACACTCACCTCTTCTCCTTTACTGAGTCGATCGACTAACATGTGCCTAGAAAGAGAGCAAGGGAAGCTCAGTCACATGCCAGAATTAGCAGAAGAGTATAAGCTGTCAAGAACAGCCAGATGCCTAAGCCCTCAGCTAAAAAAAAAGCACCAGCCCTTCTTGTCCCAGCTCACTGGAACCTGCTCAAACATCAACCTTTCACTGTGAACAAAAATCAAAATGATTCCTCGAGACTTCTCCCCTGCCTCACAGGGATGTAATGCAACTAAAACTTATCATGCCTACCCAAAGAGAAACCAGTCATAGGCCACTGTCAGGTAGAGAATCTCGGATGGCTCCAGGGACGTGTGGATCAGCCCATCCTGCAAAGAAAACAACACAGCCTTCAGGCAGCAGCCCTGGGGAATAGAACTTGGGAATTCATGATCTGCTGAAAACTGTCATGGTGATCCAGGGTGCCCATCTTCCTCTACCTGCCTGTGACAGCATGTCCCAAAGAACATTAGCAACGTTAACAGCTCCACCACCACTTCCTGGTGACAGTCACTCACCCTCCAAGCAACAGCCCCACAAACAGAGGAGGTCAGGCAGGTACTCACAGCCCACAAGGAGAGGCGCAATAAGGAGATGAAGAGAGGCGTTCGATCCCAGCCGGATATACAGTGCACCAGGAGCCCGCTGTCATCTGTTCCAGGGGTAGGAAAGAAGGAGGAAAAAAAAAGGATGTTGCAATGAAAGTAATGATTTCTTTATGGCAAATCTGTAGAGACAAGCTACTCTCTGTACCCACAGCCCAGGCTCAAGAGCAGAGCTCAGCCAGAACATTCTGTCTTAAATACAGCAGCCAACAAATTGCTCAGAGTGTCCTAGGCTGTCAGCAGCACCAGCTGATGTGCTGTCCTGGTCCTGACAGCTGCTCAGGATACAGAGTTATTAGATATGAACATCACTTTACTATCCTGAACATACACTACCCAGCTGTAACCCACTATCACAATCTATTCCTACACTGGGGAGAAAACAGCTTCAACTGAACATTTTTTTCAGTCTCACTAACCTTCCTACTGCACACTGAGCAGAGGCACACACAAGGCACAAATCCTACACCCTACAGAAAACCTGCAGAGTGTCCCAACACAGCTACAGTCCATGGCTGGCTCTGACAGCTGGCCATGCTGTCAGAGCCAGCCATGGACCCATCCATCAGTGCTAGGTCACAGTGCCTAGAGGGAATGGGATGCCACACAGGGCAACAGACACTCTTCAAATGGTTGGAGTGTCCATGGTGAAAGGGGGTGGAAGGGGCTCTTAAAAAGGCACCAAATGGGATCCTGTGTTGGCGAGACAAAACACAGGTAACCAGCAAAACAAGAGCAAGAATCAAAAAGCAAAGACACAATGTTCCTTCTCTTCAGGTTTAAAGTAGTAAAAAAATAGGCTAAGCTTTCAGATATCCCTTCGTATTCAGGAAAAAAGTTTTCAAGGAATCAGCAAGTCCCTCTCTAAGAGGGAAATAGGAGTTCTGAGATGGTAGGACCATCATCCTGTTTTGAAGGGAATTAAAAGTGACTTCTGTACTGGGAGTTGATCCACAGTGGCACTAAGACCATCAGCTGTTCTTCCAGGGACAGTGACTGCTCCAGTTACACTGCTGGGAGCAAGGAGTTTGCCTTACCATCACTATTGATAATGGAGATCAGCAGCTTCAGGTAGTTCTGTGTCTGTTGAACGAGGTCCCAGCTCTGCAGAAAGAGGAATGTTGATGGTAAGGCTCTGCCCACAGCAAAAGGCTGCTCTGCACTTCAGAGCTGCTCTATCCAGAATAGCAACAAAGCAGAAATAACCATGTGGCCATTCCTCAAAGTGACAGACTTCCCCTTTGTATCAATCCCCCCACCCTCTGCAAAAGTCACTCTGGGACAAGATTCCTGGTAGACAAATAAAACAATAAAAGGCCATCTCTACTGTCCTCCTGGCTGGCAGAGGAGCTGCTTTGCCTGCAGCCCCAAAGCTGCAAGCAGCCCATGCTCAGAAAGGCAGCAAACACCTGCAGAGCAGTGACCCAGTTCTGCACACGTGCACTTTTCCAAGTGGCTGAGCCACATTCCAGCCATGTGTGCAAAGCCAGCAGCACGATGGGATGTGCAGGCCAAGGCAGCGGCCTGTTCCCACAACCCAAGCACTTTCCTCAAAACTCTGTGGTGCTTGAAAATGTCCCCAGCTGGCTGCTGACCCTCACCCACCCTCCAGACAGGCACTGGACTTCTTCAGTAACCCCCAGGCAGCAGCAGAACTACGGAAGGCTCTGAACTCAAGAGGACTCCAGTACTACAGGACATACAGGTGAGGAACATCAGAACAAGCCCAAGCTTGTCACTTGACCATCACATCACGAGCAGATGCAGGGAATTTCAGTGGTTTGATCAGAACCAGGACTAGCTCAAGGGAAATAAGATAGCAATGGCAAGGAAGAAGCAGAGTGGGACACATTTCATGGCAGAAGTGTTAGTGGTGCAAGTGGTGACCACAAGCACCAGAACCCTCGCCGTGCACCTGCACATGTGCACATCTGTGTGTAACCACACTGAAGACTAGTGTCAGACAAAGAGCATACTGCTCAGGTGTGAAGCCTGCAGAGCCCAAAACATTAGGGAAACGGGGAACACAGTCAGCCTGCAGCAGAAAAACACATAATTACAAAATCTTTTATCTGCCCAATTCAGTCCATCTTCTGCTTATTTTAGAAGGCATCATCCAGTTATCCAGTCTGATCCCTCTGTATCACGAATGAGAAAGTTTTCTTCAGTTGCTCCATGTAAAGCCTGAGGCTTGCACTTGGCAACATTTTTGCCCAGAGAAGCATCTCAAAGAGGGGTGACAGCTCGTTACTCCTCTGGCAGTATGTTCCAGCAGATTATCCTCAAAATTAATGTGCAAGACTGTTTTTCCTTATCTGAAGGCTTGATTTCAGATGCAGATATTGCCTCCTGTGCAGCTCTTCTTCCCCAGATTGAAGAGTGCTTTAGAATTACTATTTTCTCCCTAAAAATGTACTTACACATTAATCACCTTAGTGATTAGCTAAACAGACTTAGAACTTCAGTTTTGAGTGAAGCATATTCTCCAAGCCTCAAATGATCTCTGCATCTATTTATTACACCCTCTTCAGTTTTTAATATCCTTTTTTAAAATACAGGCTGCTCAGTATTCTAGTGAACAAGTCTCTAGCCATACACAAGCTCTAGTTCTATTAGTTCTTCTTCAAGTTTTCTGTGATTCTGCTTATGCTGACACTTAAACAGTATTTACATCACTGACAACAAACACTGGCCCAGCACACGGAGCTCTGCTGGTTCTGTGGTGCTTCCAGCCACAGGGCACAATAATATGACATGCTCCAGCACAGTTAATCTGCACAAAACCTGGTAGATCCACTGATGTGTGAAATAGAGAATACTAATCAGTAGTATAAGGTGATACTCCCTAGTGTGAACAAAGGTAGTCTTTGAAGCTTGAGCAAACAGAAGAGTTCAATTACTGTTTGCCATGCTGTCCATAGTAAGGAGGGGAGACCTGCCATGGCCAGTTATGATCCTCTACTCCTCTCCCTTAGGAAGGCACCTTGCATACCCATGCAGAAGGTGCCCAGTCCCTTGGCTCTGCTCAGAGGAGAAGGTTGACCTGTGACATGACTTCCCACAGCCAAGGCAGTCTGCCCAGAGCAGGCCTACATCGAGCTGAGACTGACAACAGGTAATACTGCTTTCTGTTTCCTGTCTTGTTCCTTACCTTTGTTAGCAACCTATCTCCCTAATGGATTGCAAATTTTTGAAAGCTACATTAAAAGGTTTGACTTTACAGTCAGCTGACTTGGGGCACAGCAAGAGCTTTTGGGTACAGGATTTCCATTGCTGTTCTGAACTGTCAGGCAGCCTTGCCCCACTGGGATGGTAGAAAGTGAGCCAGATTACAGCAATAGGAGCAAGTCAGATTTCAAACCTCTCCTGATCCTTCCTGAATACATTCCTGACCTCCCACAGAGATATCCACTTTGCTCACCTGGTACTCGCTCCAATCAATATTCAGAGATTGGGTCAGAGAGACTGGGATACTTAATGGAGCATCTACATAGTCCTGTAAAAAACCCAGACACAGTTAGAGAAAAGTTATGACTCAAACAAACAAACAAAAAACAAGACAACAAATGCCAAATGGTGCATGAGAAGAAAACATCTCAGCAAAGCATCTTTGGATGTAAAATCCTGAAGATGTAAGAATAAACTCTTGCTCTTGGAAGGACTAATGGACCAGAGGAGCTTTTATTGATCCCAACAGTGAAAGCTGGGCATATAGTCTCTAAATTTCTACAAGACTGCCCCACTCAACCATCCCCTCAGCAGGAGACAAAATATGAAGAAAGAACCGAGAACCAAGGCTATCAATAAGGTCAGAATTCAAAACTGGGAGCAACCCATACTTTCCATGAGAGGTCAAGCATCCTAAACTTCAGGATAATGATTCATTTATTCTACATACGAATTTTACAACCAATAATTTAGTTCCTTCTGTACCTGTTTTGTTTGTCCTGTTGACTTCCTCCTTGTGATTAGAAATAGGCACATGACATACAGACCATCACCAAGGAACTGGGAGGCAAGACTCAAACCCAGTAAAACACAGAGCTCTCCATTTTGTAACATCCATGTACCTGTTTCCAGTTAAATATGAGACCTTCAGCTGTATAATCCCGGTCTTTGTAGTCCTTAAAAAATTCACAGCCTGCAAGAAAAGAAGATAATGAACAACAATTCAGCTAACTGGTATCTAACAAGTGAAGTGCCTGTGGGACTAGGAGTGCTGGCAGCCCCAGGCTCCAGAAATCCAAACCAATCAAAACTGCTGCCTGTGGGAAGAGAAGAGCAGTAACCCTCAGTACACTGTGTAGCACAGCCTCCAGCAATAACAGCCCAGGGCACTTAGCAGTGCAGACACTCACACAGCAAAGGGCAAACTCCAACTACAGCAAATGGGGAGCTTGAGGGACTGATTTAATTTTTTCCTGAACAAAAGGTTTCAGCAAGGAGCTATGTTTTGCAGGGCCTTGGACTTCTGCACAGATCTAAGGCATCAGCTTGACATGCTGAGTGAGAAGGAACCACCAAAAGAAGGTGTTGACAGAGCCCCAGGGAAAGCCAATTTTCACAGGGCATCTGCTGCAGGTAACAAGAAAGGGCTCTGTCAGAGGTGGCTTGACTTCTCTCACATTTAAGTCTTCTCTTTCAAACACAGGATTTACCCCACATGAAGGAAGCGGATACATAACCACTTCCAAGCTGTCCCCCAAGCACTCCCCTCCTGAAGTGTGTCCTTTGGCTCAGCTCTTCTCAAACAACTCTTTGAAGTCTCTGCTGCAAGCCGCAGTCGTTTAGTCACGGCTGAGCAGCACCATTAGCACTGCGGTTGCCTGCAGGCTACAGGAAACACCTCTTCCAGTGTGCTGTGCACACCTCAGCAGTGCCACAGTGCCCACACCACCCAGACACCCCTGTGTCAGGCACACACATGGAGAGAGATTCCCATCCTGCAAGTCACAAGTAACTTCAATGGAAAAAAAACCAAGAAAGGAATCTGTGCAAGGATAGGACTAATCCTCAAATATGCAGTCAGGACACAGTCTGTCAGTTGAGATTTAACTCCAGTTAAACAATGACTTCATGCAAAGAATGGGGGATTATGGCATAAGTGTTGGCATCCACAAATACAAAAAGCTTCTACAGATACCCCATTTTAACTCATGTCTTTCACTCCAGACAGTTCTTACTCTTCATTTGGTAAAATCTGTCTGGATGGCTGAACCCAAAGAGTTAATGGAGTGAATGGAGTTAAACACAGTTGGTATCTGGTCCCCAGGTTTTGTGGTGCTCCCCAGGGTTCAGTACTGGGGCCTGTTTAATATCTTTACTGATGATCTGGATGAGAGGATCAAGTGCACCCTCTGCAAGGAGTGGAGTCACCAGCCCTGGAGGTATTTAAAGACAGGCAGATGTGGCACTCAGGGACACGATATAGTGGGGGACTGGGCAGCACTGAGTTAATGATTGGACTCAATACTCTTAAAGCTCTTTTCCAACCACAGCAATTCTATGACTCTGTTTGGACACTGTCTTGCTCACCTAAGGCAACAGGATCTCAGAATAACTTCAGAAACAAATTACAAAACAGAAATTCTTTCAGTGCAACCCTGGAAACATCAATAAGAATGTATCACGGCATTTGGCCAGTCACTAGAGGGGTTGCTGATCCTTAGATGTGTATGCCTTAGATTTAACAGAATGACAACACTCCCCCATGGACCAGCACTGATGAAATCAGGCAACATCTGCAGGGAGTATTTGCAGTTTTATAAGGTTTATCTCCAGCATGGCAGTGAAGAGCTGCTAAAAGAAACCAGCTGTCCCGGAGGGAATAAGAGGAAGGACCATCACTGAATAATATTGCTTACCATATGCAGATCCCCATACAGAGAAACAACTCTGCAGCTTAACTCTATAGATTCACTTCTTCATTCCTTACAGCCCTACAAAAGACCTGTGTACACAATCTTTCTCATATTCCAAGTCTGGTGATGTATGCAGCAAAAACATATATCTGTGCTATGTACTATAGAAACCAGTAATACTCTTATTTCTGTACATTTTGGCAACCTGCATGGCAAACTCGATAGAAATCTTCATGCAGGTTCTCTGAATTGTCACTAATTTCTGTGTAAAAGGAAATACACCTTTAAAAAATGTTTAAGAGCAACAACTAGCAATCAAGGAAAAGTCTGGGTCTGGATCATCCACCAGAGTTTTCCTGGTTTCTCCTCTCCCTTTCTTTGTGCACTAGGGAGAAAGAAGAGTCTGCAGACAGAGCTTAGGCACAGCAGCCTCACATCTGATCCTGTCGCCAAGCCTGACATCAGCAGGCAGCAGAGGAATATTCAGTTCATCTGTAAGAGTGTGAGTGACCCAGCAGCGGTTGCTAGGCACAGGGATGGATATAGCCAGGGAGACAGGCTGCAAAGGGCTGCCACTGTTCTGCACTGCAGGCCCAGGTGAACTGTTCTACAAGCACTGAGATTTCTTACAGTGGAGCTCTGGAACACTAGACTAGAAATTACCCTTACAAATTTGGTCTTTACATAACAAAGAACAACATATATATTTTGCATCAAGTACTAGTTTAGAGTTGCAGAGATGTCAAAGGCCATCTTAACCAGCTCTACCTCTGGGACTTTTCCTCTGTGCTTGAATTAATAAGGACTGTGGAGAAATTATTTTGCCACCTCAAAGAGTGCCTAATGCTGACTCACTGCCAGAGCATCCAGGTTCATTGCACTGTTCTCAGTTTAAATGAGTTTTTCTCCAGAAGGAACAAAGGAAACATTCAGCAAGTCACAGCCATTTACATATACACATATAGAGTTATTTCCCAGTCCCCAGAAACAGATTGTCATCTGTCCCTTGTGAAACCCTCTGGACATCATTCCTGTACCTGGATATGGGATGGAGAGAAGAGTGAAATCAGCATAACGTTGAGCTTTGTCCACCTTCTCAGAAGACGTCACGCTGCACAGGACAAGAGGAGAACAGCAGATATTTACAAGTGTTTTTTGCACAGACACCAGCACCCAAAAAACTACCTGCTGCATCTCCCTTGGCTAAGATTTGACACAGTTGCGAGCAGAGGCAGAACTTACTCAGCACATGCACATAAATAGGTACAGCCCAAAATCACTAAAGCTTTTCTCTGAGATAAATAGGAGAAACAGCTCCCTCTGTGCATAGGAACAGAGGGTTCTGTTGCTGTCTCCCTTCTGAAGGGGTGACTGCCTCATTACTATAAGCTCTACAGGAAAAAAGCCATTCAGACTGCGGAAGACAGATGAAAGCAGCTATGTTGGACATTGATACAGCTTTCTGTGGCCTAAAACCTTGGGGTTTTCTTTACAGCAACAACTAACCTATCCTGCTGTAGGATTCTTCCAGGGACTGCTCACAGGGTGCTGAGTGCACACCTGACAGCAATCCACATGTAAGGGCTACACTAGCTGCAATCCAAAGCCTGCACAAAAACAAATGAACCCAGACTCACTTCAAGCCAAATTTCACCTTCTTGTTTTCCACCATCAGGTCACAGATGTATCGGACAGACAGGTATCGAAGCAGCTTGATGTCGTGCCCTCTGACCTTGTCAAACAGCTGGGAATCTGCATTTCTGCAAGACAGAACAAGGCAAGCAAGGTGAGCATGGTAGACTGACCAAGCTGAGTCTGACTCTTCCCAGCTGACCCACAGTTCTTCCCTGAACAACTTCTAGACATAAGCAGCATGAGCCAAGTCAGACTCTGCAAACTGACACTGCAAGGTTTGTGCTCATGGTCCCTTCCCACATCTCACTCCATTCTGCAACAATCATGTAAGATACAACACAATTTCTACAGCCTGGAGATGTAGTTTCGGACGAAGTAAACATAGCCATGCCCTTCAAATTAGTTTTTAATGGCTCTACACATTCCTGTCTCCAGCCCTTCCCTCTGGCAATAGATTAGCAGCTTCAGCTACACTAGGTTCAGCCAGCCATTAATACTCAAGACTCTTTTCCAAAAGCAAGGAATATAAGACCTTGAGCCTGGTGATGGGTCTCAAGCCTGTGCCCAAAACCCAAACTAGGAAAGAGCAGAAGTGAATGGCTGAGCCAGTCAGCAAACTCCCTTTCCCTCATCCCAATGATGCATACAAACCTAAGTGCAGAGTCTTCCTCGGAAATGTCTTCTGCATCTGCCCAAGCATCATCAGAACCTCCTGCAAGAAAGGCATTAAGAAGTGAAGCTTTTGTAAACCAGCTCAATCTCCAATCTGACAAGATATGTATACAAACAAAAAGGTCATGGTTTGGTGTCTTCTCTTCATACCTAAGTGTGGTTCCCCACATTTCCTCTTCCTGAAAATCTTGTTTGCTAATGTAGCCCACTCTTTCCTTGTCATTGCAAAGTACCTGAGCAGGTCAAACCCATGACTGATAGCCAGAGGATACCTCAAAAATAGTATGCAAGCTTTTTTAAGCCAAGTTTCAGCTCCCACACTACAGACACCCACTACTCCCCCGAAGAGCTTTCCCTGCAGTCCAGTATATCTCACCATTAGCAGCACTGATTCAAGCAACAGCAAGTTCTAATCCTCTTTCCTTCATTATTCCCATCCCCAGTGTTTGTAAATTGGTACTCTGAATCCTCTGGGATGCCCTTATTTGCCTACATGTTTCCTGTAACTCACTCTTCAACCTCAAGCTCTTTCAACACTGAGGTTCTTACGAGCTAGAAATGGACATGAGGTTTCAGTCTTCACTCTGTTATGCTAAGTCTGATACAAGCAGCCCATCCTAGAGCTCCCACTGGTCTTGGGAAGAGCTTGGCCTCATGAGTAGGTCTCTGTCCCAGCACTGACCAGCCTCACCATGCAGACAGTGACAAACGGCTCCTCACTCACCAGAGAAGATATAGTTGTAGCCAGTGCGCCCATAGAGCTCTCCCCAGCCGGCCAGTGTTGCTGATCTGCAAATATGCTGGAGGAAGATTTTTTATTAATCACACAGGCTCCAGGAGTCTTTCCCTTACCATGCTTCTTTGCTGTCAGGTTACATAGAAAGAGTTGGTATCTACAGCTATCACCTCTCAGCTGTCTGCCCTGCAACCCTGGTCCAGACTGAGTTCTCCAAACACAGCAAACTGCCAAGTGCCTTTATCTGTACCTAGTTTTTAAATCATATTTTCATCTCCAGTTCTCCAATGCATTAATACAGTCAGTTCCTGCCAATTTAGCAACACATGCTCTGTTAATATCCTGCTTGAGCCTTATTTCCACATTCCTCTGGATGAGATTATGGATGGTCCCAAGATGACTCTGGGCTGTTCACTCCTGCAGAGAAAGGTCAGCAGATGCAGCCCACAATGGCTTCAGTCAAGCTAGATTAAATTTGTCACAGGTATGATTTTGCTATTCATACAGTATTTCTAAATTCAACTAAGAAAACTGAATTAAGCTACTTAAATTCTAAATGAGACTATTCCTACACGGCTTCAACATAGTTAAAGTAATTCACATAAAAATGAATCTAATTTCACTTTCTTATAGATCCCCTTGCAGACAAGACCACACATTCATAAGACCATTTATGCAATCTTGCCTCTCAAGGGAACAGACAAAGGAAACTTCTCTGGAGAGAGGAAAGTTCCTCAAAGGGAGCTGCTGGGAAGAGTAAGGGACAAACAGGAACAATAATTATCTTTTCCTCTGAAATGCCAAATTTCTTTAGGACTTCAGAAAGCACATACATAGGAAGAAAAAAGTTAGCTCTTTGGTGCAAGGCTCATGATTTGGTGGAGGAAAACAGCCTGAAGTGCCCACAGACAGCTTAAGCAAATGCTCCCTGCTGCTACAGGCTGTGCACTTATACCTAAGCACAGATTTTTACACCATTTGGAAAAGCGACAAGTGACTGACGGCTGCATAGTTCAAATGGCAGAGAGAAAGGAAATTTTCTCAGTAAAGACAGGTAGCCCATGAAACTTTACCTTTCCCTTGTACAGAATGACTGGGCAAACAAAGCGTCCTCTACACCTGGCCATCTTACTCCGGTTGATGAGGTCCTGCAGCTTGCCAACCTGCACAGTGCTCTCACACCTAGTGGGCAGAGATTCAGGTCAGTACAGAGCATCTTCTCACACGTCTTTCAGCAAAGCTGCCGCTGACACCCTGGGCTGGGATCCCATCCCTTTCCCTAGAAGTCAGCTCTAAACTTAGTAAGCATGAAAACACTTTGAAAATTGCTTCTGCTGCTGTACAACACATTGGAAACTTTTCTGGCTCCTTTTTTTTATTTGGAAATGCACAGTACATGACAGCACCTTCAGGAAGTGGCAATATGAGCACCACCAGTAGGGTCTGCCACAGACTAACACGTGGATTACTAGGGAAGGACAGTCAGTGTCGACAAAAATAGATTTTCTGTTTTCCCTGCTATCATCTTTCCATTCACAAGCAGCTCAACACTACCATCACAGTGAATTCACCATCACAGGGATAGTTTTGCAAGAATAAAAGAAACATAATAGAAAATCAAATTTTGAACACTGCATGATCCTCAAACATTTGTGTTACCAGGTAATTAAACAACTAAATCAGCTAGTGGGTTGAGCAGGGTACTTAGATCAATGTCAGCTGCATCTGCAGAACTACATTTTGTTTGGCTTTCTTGTTGAAATAAAATTGAATTGTGTTTCATACCAGGAGACATTTTGGAAACATGTTTAAATTGCTCCAGTTTGCCTAAGTATCAGCCCACATTTGATAGGAATCCAAACTCACTTCTGAACTACACAGACCTCAAGGAGGAACTGTCAATGTAGAGAGGACTAGAGCTGGAATTGGAGAAGCATCCAGAGTGATATATTAGAAATAATGTCAAGTCTGGACATACAAAACTACATGGCTATGCACCTGGAGATGGTTAACAAGAATTTCCAGTTAGCCTTTCCAGTAACGGAGCATGGTAGAAGAGGCAGATGAACTGCCTGATCTCTGGATGTTAAAACATTATCAACATGGTAAACTTGAGAAAGGGGAAAAATAAGACCATGGGAAACTCCCTAGAGAGATGTAGAAGTACCAGCATTACCATGCAGAGCACAGGCTCTCAGCTCAGCTAAATCATCTGATTCTATTGACCCACTCCTGCCTGAAGAGGCACAGGAAGGTGAGCAGGACAGGCAAGGAGAGTCTGTGTTGCAAGAGAAACCACCAGGGTCTGATGGAAAGAGCAGATAAAGATGAGCAGATGCACAGCAAGATGTGCATCAGGGTGAAGGAGAGTACATGGAGGAGGAGGAGAACTCAAACACCAAGCACAACACTGGCCTAGGAACAAATTAATATCTTTACAATGGAAGTTAAAGTTGCTGAACTTCAGAATCACCGAGAGCGTGGAGCAATGTACCAGCAGCTGCCATTGTGGGAACGATTATAAAAAATAATCTATTATTAAAATGGAAATTGATCTGTTTATGGAAAATATTATACAAGGTGGTGCCAGTAGAAGCAGGGAAACAGAAAACAAGACTTCCAAATACTTTTTTTTTTTAATAAAAGGATTTGGTTCTCAGAATTCATAGTGGTGGTTTTTCATGTTTTCCTGCATATACAATGATTTTGCTGTCCAGCTCCAAAGACCTTTGACAAATACCAGAATTTAAAGAACAAAAACTCAAGCTAATCTTCTTTAAACAATGTGAACGTGAGGGTGCTAACTGGAAAGACAGGAAAATGTGCGCAAGTGTGAGAAGAGATGCCTTCGTGTATACTTCCCAACACCAAATTATTTTGAAATTCAAAAGATTTTGATGCAGATTTGGTTGTGGGACTGTTTTTAAATGAATGCATGCAATTAAGAGATGTATCATATTCTGCACTCTGCTCCAGTTCCCTCTACATTTCCTTTGCAAAAGCAAATACAGAGGGAGACAAGAACTTAAATGCAGTGTTACCAAAATAGTTCCACGGCACTGCTTCCAAGAAGATGAGAGCTAGCAAAAATGAAACACCTGAAAGATCAGAAATTATAAGAGAAGCACCTCTCTGGGAGTTGAGACAAGACAACAGGTTTCACTCACTGCACTCCCCAGGAGAGGTTTCTGCAGCACTTGTGAGTGAGTCTGAGCAGCTTGGCAGGAGCCCAGGACACAGAGTGAGCGGGAAGCCCTGCACCCTGCTGGGGACATGGAAGGATAAGCCCCTCTCCCAGGCACACCACTGTTCCTTGGGAAGCCTGCACACACACTGGAGAGACCCGCTCTGCCATCAGTCATGGCTGTGCCACAAATAATGCTCTCAGATCTTCTCATCTCAATAACCACCCACAGTAATGCAAGAGATGAACGTGGTAAACAAACACGGTTGTATCAAGACTCTGGCAGCAAGGGGGAAGCTGCTCTGAAGAACAGGTGTAATGCTTTTACAGGAGCTAGTGATTAAATGCAGCATAAACAGGAATAAAATCTAAAAAAAAAGGTTCAAAACACACAGAATTCCTTTTGCACCTGCCTGGATTTCAGAGTACTGTTAGCAAACTTTGATCAAGCAAAGTCTTTCTTCCCCCAGCTGCCCAGCTACAGAATAAACTGATTTGAGTTAAAAAAATATCAATTTTTTGTTGTTTTCCCACACGGCTCCAGAAGCCGCTGTACTGACAGAAATGATGGTACAGCAAAGAGTTTGTACACGTGAAAACTGCTTCCAAAGCACCTCAGTATTCTCAGAGTTTTGAAGCTTCAAGTAGATTTTACCAGCTGATTAAAAACATTACAAAGATAAAACCAGAAGCCTTCAAGGCCAGGTGGGTGGGGCCCTCAGTAACCTGATCTAGTGGAAGTTATCCCTGCCCATGGCAGTGGGGTCGGAACTGGATGACCTTTAAGATCCCGTCCAACTAAACCATTCTGTGGTTCCACAAGAGGCAGCCAGAGACTCAGTCCTGGATGGAGTGTCCTGCTCACTGAAAGAGGTTCTTGCCTTCCATAACACAAGATGTGCAATGGTCTCTATTTCATAATTATTCCATAGGAGTAAAATGATTAAACTAAAACCTGCATTTGTCTAAAAATCACTTGGCAGCTTTTACAAAAATCCTCACGCCGAAATCAGGAGAGTGATGATGAAGCGTAGTGTGTTTTTTTGACTCTTTTGGACAGCAAATCAAAACCTGCCAAGAATCAGTATAAATACAGTTAAGTGTCACTACTGGCTTGCAAAGGTCACAGAAGAAAATGGGGCACCAAGTGTAAGTACTCTTGTTTTGAATAGCTGTCAAAAAAATTAAGCATCCTGTCCTCCTGCAAGAGCAGGAAAAGCAGAAGCATTCAGTTTCTCTTCCTTAAAGCTTCCTCTAGTTGCATTTAACAGCTTCAAACCTCAGCTTCCTGTTTTTTTTTTGCAGCAAGGGGTTTAAGCTTTCCTAATCTCATCCAACTGTTAGGGAGAAACTCTCCCACCTGGCAGTCAGCTCTGGCTGGTTTCCAAAGACCTCCTCCTACAGCACCCAGCCTACATGCCAACTGATGGTTTTCCTTCCTCAGGCAAAGCAGCTGGACATGTGAGAAGGACTTGTTGACCCTTCTTTTGAACACATTATTCTCGTCATGGACACACAGTCAAGACTGCAAAACTGCATTATGTTTTGTTGAAGAAAAAAGTAAAAACGAGAGACTGTGGTTGGAGCTGGAAGGAGCAGCTCAGCCAGAAGTGAGAACGATGTGATTCTGAGCTTGTGGGTCAAAGTCCAGAGATGCGCTGGTTCAGATGCGCACCAAACTGAAGAAGTGTTTCTCATCAGCTCGCTAAACCTCAGCACCCACTGACCTATTCACCATGGTGGGGAGAGATGAAATAACCTGGAATTTTGTCTGGAATGACAGAAATATCTGTCCAGACTGTCTTGTCTGCCTAGCCCCCTGCTCCAAGATGATTTGCAGACTAAAATTTCCCACATCAGAGGCCTTGCTGCAAGACCACAGGTACTTCATCAAGGCAGGGAGAGCATCACACAGGCGTGCTCACAACTTTGAGCCTTCAGGCGAGCTGCAACACAACCATCACTAGGAACCAACGCTGTGCTCAGGTTTACTCCAGGGCCACATGCAGCGGAGCTGGCGCTGCCCCGGAGCACACCCGTTTCCTCCACAGTCCCCGAGTAACAGGTTCAGCTTGGCAGCTTTCACCACGGCGGCCCGAGAGCCCTGGGAGGAGCCCCACGGGAGCTGGGCAGCCCCGGCAGGCAGCGAGGGGAGTCCCGGAGCGGCTGACACCACCGGCTATAATTAGCGCAGCGCAGCCCGCAGGGCTTCCCCCGGCCGGCGGGAGCGCCCGGCGCGGAAGCTCCCCGGGACAACAACTCCGCCGGGCGTCAGCCGCACGGGACGGGGCACGGGAACCGGGGCCTTACGAATCACGGCTGGCGCCGGCGTCGCGCTCCAGGAAGACGATGTGCCGCGGGTAGTGGGCGCAGACCTCGCCGTGCACGTTGGGGATCACGCTGTAGCGATAATCGCGGCCGAAGAGCTCCAGGCACCGCCGCTCGATCCGCTCCACCTGCGCAGAGCCACCGCTCAGTGCCCGCCGCGCCGCTCCCCGCGCCCCCCGAGCCCCGGTGTCCTTACCTTGGCAGCGGCGGCACCGCCGCCGTCCTTGGCGCGGTACTGTGCCCGGGAGAACTCCAGCAGCAGCTCGGCCAGGGAGCGGTCCCCGGAGCCCGCCGGGGGGCAGCCGCGGGCCGCCGCCGCCGCCATGCCCGCGCCGCTCACCGCCGCCGCGGGCCCATCGTCCCGCCCGCCGCTTCCGCCCGCCCGCGACGCGCCCCTTCCGCCCGCTCCCGGCGTCATCGCGGCGCGCCGCGCTCCGCCCCGGGTGCCGAGCCCCGCTCCGGGTACCGGGCTCTGCTCCGACACCGCCTTTAGACCTGCAAAGAGACGGGCAAACGCTGTTGGGCCTTGCCGAGCCGCTCCGACCGTGGCGCTGGCCGGCGTGCCCAGGGCGCTGCCCGAAAGACAGAATCCCGGGGCAGGTTTCTATTAAAGAAGCCCCTCCCGGAGTGTGGTGGCACGCACTGAGCCCGTGGCAGAGGAGTTGCGGGGTGAGCGGTATCGCTGCCCAGAACACGGCTGAGGGCGGCGCTGGCTCGTGTGCCCGGGCAGTGTCACGGAGCCAGCTCGGGCTGTGCATGCACTGCCCGTGACGGGCACTGCCCGTGCCCAGCCGGAGGCACACGGCTCCTTGGGAACACAGTGTGGTTTTTATCTGCATTTGTCTAATTTGCAAATCAGCTGTGAATCTTCACAAACATTTAATGACAGCCGAGTTCAACTGCAGCTAATGCTGTGCATCTCGTTGCCTGAGAATGAAACTGGCCCGACTCGGTTTGGTCTTTGCTGGGTTTGGGACCGGTGTGAGGCTGGCGGGGCTGCGGCAGGATTTCGCAAGGGCACCTGCCGGCATGTAAGTGCCGACAGCCTGTGTGACACTACTGGCACAACCATTTACCCCAGCCCAGTCGTTCACCACACCTCGCCTGGCGCACGTTGTGCACCCCAGCCCTGTCACCACATCTGACCTGGCACAGCCGTGTACCTGGCCTCGCTTTGTCAGAGGTTTTGGGTCGACTCCTGCTGCCCCAGAGCGGCAGGAGTCAGTGGCGGCAACTTCCTTGCTCGGTCCCCGCCAGGAGGGTGGGGAAGGTCTGCTGCCCGCCCGGGGGCTACGCCGGCAGCCCGCGGGCCTCCCCCGGGCTGGGGACGGCTGCGGGAGGATGGACGCTCTCCCTGCGGGGGCACTCCGGCCAAAGGCAGCCACGCGGGGACCTTCCAGCACTTACCGGAGCCGTGCCCCGGCACCACCCCGGGCGGGGTCGGACCGGGGGAGAGGAATGGGCCCGGCAATCCGAGCCGAGCCGAGCCGAGCCGAGACGAGCCCGTCGCTGGGCCGAGCCCGAGGCGAGAGCAGCAGAAGGCGGCGGCGGAACGGTCGGATCCCCGGGGGGCGGGCTCGGAGGGTCTCGGTTGGGCTCGGGCTCGGGCGGGCTGTGGCCGGGCCGGGCCGGACGGGGCCGGACCGGGCTCGAGCCCGGGCTCGGCGGGGCTCGGCTCCGCAGTGCCGAGGGGGCGCGCGGCCGCGCGCGCGCGGCGGGAGCGCGCGGGGCGCAGAGGCGGCAGCCAAGATGGCGGCGCGGGTGTCGCAGGGCCCGGCAGCCCGCGGGCGCTCTTAGGCCGCGGCCCCCCCGCCCCGCCGACCCCGGGCGGGCTCCCCGCCGCCCCGGCCCCTCCCGCCCTCCGGCAGCGGCGGCCGGCAGGATGCTGCCCTCGCAGGAAGCCTCCAAGCTGTACCATGACAACTACGTGCGGAACTCGCGCGCCATCGGCGTGCTCTGGGCCATCTTCACCATCTGCTTCGCCATCATCAACGTGGTGGTCTTCATCCAGCCCTACTGGGTGGGCGACAGCGTTAACACGCCCAAGCCCGGGTACTTCGGGCTGTTCCACTACTGCGTGGGCAGCGGGCTGGCGGGCCGGGAGCTGTCGTGCCGCGGCTCCTTCACCGACTTCAGCACCATCCCCTCGGGCGCCTTTCAGGCGGCCGCGTTCTTCGTGCTGCTCTCCATGGTGCTGACGCTGGGCTGCATCACCTGCTTCGCCCTGTTCTTCTTCTGCAACACCGCCACCGTCTACAAGATATGCGCCTGGATGCAGCTGCTGGCAGGTACACACCGGCACCGGGAACCACCGGCACCGGGAGCACCGGGCTGCCCCGGGCCTGGCGGCAGGGACGGGTGGGGAGGATGTGGGCAGAGCTGAGCCTGCGGCACCCTAGGACCCCCCGGCAGTGGTAGTGGGGTCCCTGGCTACAGGGAACAGCAAGGTTGCTCAAGGAAGCTGGGCTGAGTTCAAACACTGCAGGGCTGTGGTTCTAGGATCCAGCCCCACAGTTTCTTGGGACACCCAGGGCAGGTGCTAGTGCTGACAGATGAGCAGGAATGGGCGCCTGTTTGGACACTGGCACTGAGGCTCCCTGTTATCCCCTGGCCACAAGGAACGCAAGGGCTGCTCAGGAAAGCTGGGCTGGGTACAGGTACTGTGTATCCATAGGGCATCCCAGCCAGGAGCTGGCCCTAGGACGTCCCAGGCTTTCCTGGAAAAAGCAGGCCAGGCAATGGCACTGACAGAGCACCATAAACAGGTTCTGGCTCTAGGCACTGGCACCTGGGTCTCCCCAGCCAAAGGTTGGCCACAGGGAACATTGGGATCACTCAAGGAAGCTGGATAGGTACAAGCACTCTAGGACCATGGGTCTTCTCAGCCAAGAAATGTCCTCAGGACACTCTGGGGATTCCCGGGACAGCCAGACCAGGCACTGGCACCAGGAATGGTCGCACCTGCTTGGGGCACTGGACCCTGGGATTCCCTAGGCAAGGTCTGACCCCAAGGAATCATAAGGCTCCCTTATGGGAAGTACACAGCTGGAGAGCGGGATCAGGGACCACCTCAGGTGACTCCAGAGCAGGCACCGACCCTGGGACACCTAGGCAGTCTGGACCCTCAGGACATCCTGGGCTAGGGACCCACCTTGGGGCACTTGAGTACACCCCAGTCAAGGACCAACATTGGGACACCCTACAACATGGCCTAGGACACTGGATCAGCCCCCTGAATCCCTGGGGATTCAGACACCCCAGCACACTCCACATCAGGGACTAGCCTCCCAGTCAACCCCAGAGATGTGGGGTTGCCCCTAAGAGATACTCACTTTAGGGGAACACTCATCCTCCAAAGGAACCCCAACACTGGAACAAGTGCATGCATGGATCCCCCATCCCTCTAAAAGTTCCCTTCAATTCCCCCTTAAAGACATATTGTACCCAGGCCCCCTATATCCTGCATCATGAAAGGGCTGTGAGGACAGCTCTCTCCAGTGCTTCCCACAGCGTACACCATACATTTACCTTGATGTCTCCCCAGAATTGACCACTCAAGCCCAGTAATTAAGCCCCCCAAATGTGACCGTGTCTATAGATCCTCCTTTGGTCCTTCCACAAATGAAACCCCACTGTAGATGTACCCCAAGACCCTCACAGACTCACTCCTCAAAGTGACACTGTGCAATAACCCAGACCTTTCCCTAGAAGGTGACCTGATGCCCATATTGATAGGGATTCAAAGTATCCCCTTATGCACAGACTTCCAAGGTGTCCTCACACAGGGTCTGTTCTTTTGGGAGAAAGATCCTAAGGAATGATGTTGGACTTCCATTGGTGGCAAGACCCTTCACTTCCTTCTCTGCACAGTTTTACCAGGTGTGGACACTTACTCTCCACTGCATAATAAGTGTGAATAGACCTAGAGCTTCCACTGGAAGGACCTACAAGGCCCCTTATTCTTAATGGAAGGACCCCATTCATCCCCTCTGTGAGAAGGGCCCTAGTCCTTGATGTGGAAGGATGCAGCCCCTCTGTGTGAGGACCTTTCAGCTAGCCCAGCTCTTTCCTTTGCAGCTGGCTTGGGCTGGAAAGCCTGACCTCCTCTTACCCAGATCAGGACCACAGCCAGACCTGGAGCTGTGCTGGCTTATCAGGAAATTCCCTCATCTTTAATTTTCCCCGTCCTGAAGATTTATCAGTTTAAAGCAAGCTCAGAGCCCAAATCCTACTGATTGTCGGCAGCTTAATCAAGTGGCGTGGGGTGCCCAGCTGCTACTGCTGCACAGGGAGCTGTGTGCAGAGGGCAGCCCTGGGTCTTCTCCCCAGTGCCTCCTGTCCTGTCCTGGCTCAGTTTGGGTGGCCATGACAGCACTTTGCTGTTGTCACCCCTGGGTACCCTTCACCTTGCCTTGGGGCTTGTCCTTGGTCACACTTTGCACCTTGTAATGACACGTGTTGCTGACAACTGCACTTGTGAGGACCCTGAGTGCTCAGCTCAGTGGGGCCATGGACTGGCTCTTCTGGCCCCAGCCAGCCCAGGTTGGCTTGGAGCTCTCCCAGAGCAGCGTGGCTCCATGGCTTCTCTGTCAGGGAAGGTCCAAGGCATCATTAACAGAGACTGGCCCTCCACCCTAACCTGAGACAGGACAACATGGGAGAGCTGCTGACCTACAGGACAGGCTGATGTTCCTGTCAGAGAGGGCCTGATGCAGAGGTGGTGGTGTGGTGTGTCCCAGCAAGAGAATCTTGTCTGGCAGAGGTCAGGCAGGGCTGAACTTCCCTGGGAACGTCTGAGGCAGCCACAGGTGGATGTGTTACCTTGTGCATGGAGAAGGAGCTGCCATGACCTATGGAGAGAGTATCACAGGCCAGATCTTACAGCAGGGACACAGCCTGGTGCAGGCTCTGGCACATCATTATGGCAAATTTCAGAGATTCATCTGGCTGGGAGGTTGGAGGATTCTGTTAGAGCAGAGAGTTTGGAGGAGCAGAGAAGGAAAGGAAATTCCTCCTGCCTCAGTGAGGGTTTAGCTGAAGAAGGACTTGCACTACAGCAGCAGAAGCAACTGTGAGGCCCAAAGTCTCTTGGTCTCACTGGTGAAAGCCAGGTGAGGCAGGTGACGGGCAGAGAGATGGGGCAGAGGTATCCCCACCCCATCCCTGTGGGATGGCCGGTGCAGAGTAAAGGGCTGCTGATTGTGCATGGATGGGCTCTTCAGAGGAGAAAAACCAAGTGCGGGAATGTGGGGGAGGACGATGAGGAATTCAGGATCTCTTTCAAAAAAACCAAAAAAACCAACCAACTTTAAATCATCAATGTCTAATTAGTGAACAACAATCAAGGCAGGGTTTAATTAGAGCTTGACAGAAAGCTCCAGCTCAAAAGCCACTGCCCCCCTAGGAGGAAACTGGATCTAATTAAGAGGAAAGACTCTGCTTTATCGCAAATAGAAACGTGGCCATCTGCCCTGTTCAAAATCCAGTAACGCAAAACTGGAGATTTTGCTAAATCCTTCTGTTATAAAACCAGAGATGGGCCCTTAACATGAGCATGTCAACAACTGTATGACTGTCAGCACCTGATGCCACCCCAGTACTCCAAATTAGTGGAGGAGCACCCTCAGAAAGTTCTGTGGGATTATGCTTTAAGAGAAATGGGCTGTTGAGGGTGATCCCCCTTGGGATTTGTCTGCAGGAAATCAGAGCATAGGAATACATGACCACCAGGCCAGCCAGGAGCCTGAGCATTCCCTCTGATTCCCCAACACTCTGCTGTAGTGTAAGATACAGTCACCCTGTGAGTTTACTCAGAACTTTGAACAAAATTGTCCTGGTGCCCAGCATTAATGCCTCTGCCCAGCCAGCTCTGTGTGACCCTGCATCCATGTGCCTCCCATCAGGATGATTACCCCGAGTGGTACCCAGGGTTGTTTCCAGAGGGTCTTTGGTTTTGTACTTAGAGTATATTGAGGGTCAAAAGAGGCAGCCAGCTGAGCACACCATGCTGCCTGCATGGAAGAATTGACTGGCCACATTTTTAGGTGTTTTCCTGTGCTCCAGGTCCAGCAGTCAGTGTGGTGAGACCTTCACACTCCCTCCCTTAGGAATACATGACATGTGGTGCCTTCTCACCTGGGGGCCATGCTCTTGGCCTTAGGGCTGGGCTTTGTCCTTATCAGTGGCCTCTTGGCATTGATTGTGCCATGACCAGCCATCTTGCCTGATGGAGAATGTGGTGATACATATCCATCTGAGCTCTTTTCTCCTTTGGGAGACTCCCTTCAGAGCTACACTCACCTCTTAGATGGGCCCTTCCAAGGCCTGAGAGCAGAGGCAGGTCCCTGAGCAGGGCTTCATCTTCTGCACCTCAGCTGTGTTTGCCACTGTCTCAGAGGGGACCCCTTGCATGGCATGGTTTTGGCATATCCATGGAGAGGAGTAGTGAGGGAGTTGTTGCCAGCTGCTGGGTTGAGCATGGTGGAGCTGTGTGGTGGTGTAGCCTCAGCCCCAAGGGAAAGCAGGGTCTGGCCTGGGTGAGCGCTACAGCCCCAAAACCCTCCCTGGTTCTGACAGCAATGCAGTGGCTCTGCTGAACCACATCGGGACAGGGTCATCTTCCTGACTGTGACTTGCTGGAGACCCAAGTCCTTTCAGAGACTTTGAGTTTAAAAATATTGTTTTAATGGATATAAAACTCATTCATTGAAATTTTTAATGAAAAAATATGAGGCAGATACCACTGCTGCAAATTGGCTTGGAGTGTAACTGGGACAGCTGCTGAGCATGAACTGCCCGGGGAGGTTGTGGGGTCTCTGTCACTAGAGTAATTCAAAACCCGTCTGGACATGTTCCTGTATCACCTGCTCTAGGTGACCCTTAGCAAGGGGGTTGGACTAAATGGTCTCCAGAGGTCTCTTCCACCCTTAACTGTGCTGTGACTCTGCAGTTTATCCTCAGGCCCTTTCTCTGCCAATACTGCCCGTATATGAACCACTTCCACCTGCTGACCTTGCAGCAAAAATAACAGCACCACAAAGCCCCTCAGCATTTGCTGAATTACTGTCTTCTGGATCCCCAAAAAAGCTTTCCTGAAGATTCCCCTCTTCTTCCCCTACCACTCAGGTCTTTCAGGGGACAGGAGCCGGGCTGCAGCCCATCCCTTGCATGCGTGCAGCGCGTGTGCTCCGCAGCAGCCGCCGCCGCGGGGATTGCGCGCAGCGTGGGCCTCCCGTGGGGCTGCTCCTGTGCCCGTGTGCTCGCGGGGAGGGGCCGGCCCGGCCGCCTCGGAGCTGCTGTGTCCTGGAGCTTACATCCCTGAACTGTTGTTCCAGATAAAGTAACTGTCAGTTCTGATTCATACCAACTCGTAACTCTATTCTGAATCCTGCTGATTTTTTGGCACAAAAACAGCCTGTGGAGCAAAACGCCGTAAGGGAGCTCGTGTCTGTGTAAATGGCCGGTGCTCGCCGTCCAGAGCACTCTGCCCTTAGTGCTGATTTATTTTTGAGGGATTTCAGTTTTTATGGGGAGGAGGGGGGACTGTGTTCGTCCCCTTTCTGTTTGGTGTTCAGCTCTCAGGAGGTTTTCTGGTGAGAAGCAGCCACTCTACACCCCAAGAGCACACAGCCCAGCCCCTGTTCCCTGGGTTCTTTGGATGTGCTCTCTGTCCCCGTGCCAGGTTTAAAAAGCCCTTTTTGGACCCAGTGATTGCTGGTTTTCCCCCCATTACCTCACATCTTCCCGTTTGTGTGTTCTGTGGCAGTGTGATGCTCTGGGAGAGGTCACATCTCAGCTGCATGTCCTGAGCTCCTTCCATCCATGGCAGGCAGAAGCAGTAAAAGCCAGTTTTCATTCACACCTGCAGACTAAACTAGACAGAAAAAGTAATTTAGAAAATCAGATTTTAATCCTGTAGGCACAGCTGCTCAGGACAGGGGCAGTGGTACTCAGCAAACATGGGGGTTACTCAGACAGTCCAAATTAGCTAAATGCACCTTGTACCAGGAGATGTTATCCTTCCAGGAGGAGCCTCCTCTTTCTGCTCAAATCTTGCTCCAGTGTTGCAGCCTGAGTCATAACATTGCATTCCCTTTGATTAATTTATTTTGTGAGGATATCAAAAGCCCTTGAGATGCCCATGTTGTTTCTAACGGACCTTGACGAGGGAGCACTGGGGAGTGAGAAGCCATGAACCAGCTGTAAAGGCAAGAAATGCCAGCTTTATGGGGTCAGAGCCCCAGCCCCAGCAGGATCATCCTCCCTCTGCATGCACCCTGTCCGAGTGATCACTGAAATGCCTGCTCTCAAAACTGTCTTTACAATTGGAAAAACTACAAGAGGGAGTTGGAGCCCAGGGCCTAGGGGCAGGATAGCAGCTGTGGGGTGTGACAGACCAGCCAGCTGTTCTTGGTGCCACTGACAATGAGGACTGGCACCACACACTCAGAAGAACAGGAATTAAAAGCAAAATGGACAGGGGATGGGTTATTTTTTCCTCTTTAATAGTGGCTGTTCATAGAAATCATCACCTGGTGCTTTTCTTGTGGTTTTAAGGCATAGAAATGGGCTGCTTTAAACAAAACTCAAGGTTTTCCTGCAGGTCTGCAAGGAGTTTTGGGGCATTTGGAGGTAAGTGCTGGCAGAACGGTGCTGTGGGCAGAGGGATGGGCAGGCAGAGCCCTGACCCCACATCCCTCAGACCTGTTGGAGAGGCCAGCACTGAGGCCTGTGGATTGTATGGGGATCCCCTCCTTATTCTTGCTCTGCTTTTCAAAGTCACTCCTTGTTGCAGGCACAGGAAGGTGTTTCCAGGACATTGGGCAGCCTGGGGAGTGCACTTTTCTGCAATTCCCCAGGAATTGCTTGTGACAGAGCAGAGGACTCGGCTTGCTGCTGGGAACACATAGGACAGATGGGAAGAGGAGAGCCCTGAGCTGCTCTTCCCCAGGAGAGCACCTGCCCTCAGTAGCACAGCCTCACCTCAGCCACCTCCTGGGGAGCTGTAGAGTAGTGAGGGGTTTTTGGGAAGAGGCCAGTCACTCTCAGGCAGAGGCATTTGAGTATGTGTGGTGACTTGGGCACACACCTCTGCCCAGTAGTAAATTTGTTGTTTAATTCTGTCAGATGGGCTGTGAGGGCATGGGCAGAGATCCTGCAGCTGCTTGGTGGGACAGGGCACAGACTCCCTTTGCCCTGGTGCAGTACAGAGCAGGCACACGAGGATGAGAGGGATCAGAACAAGCAGACACAGGCTGAACCAGGCAGTGTTCTGGCAGTGGCCATCACTGCAACTCCTTTGTGATTGTGCTGTGACAATCCACCACACGAGTGTCTCCCATATCTTTTTGAGCCACCCTGCTTTTGCCTTAAACCCTGTCTCTCATGTCCTCCATGACTGCTGTGGCATTGCTGCCTGTCCTGCCATGTTTGGGACCTGCAGATGTCCTGGGAGACCCTCTCACCTGTGGTGTTTTCAGAGTGGTGAGCTCTTGGCAGGCTTCTGCTTTACCTGGGCCGTTGGACCCACCTTCACCCCGAATGATAGCTCAGGAATGCAGAGGACAGGATACTGCCTGCAGAGTCCAGGGACAGACCCAGGGGCTGCTGTTCTGCTCCTGTGAAGGACTGACTGAGGGCTCTGCACAAAGGCTGGGAGTCTGCCCAAGCCCTTGCTGGTGTAAGTAAAATGGGTACCTGATTTTTTAACTCAAAATTGCCTACCCTCTTGGGCACAGCCCTTGTTCTCCTTTGGGCCCAGAGTGGCTGCTGCTGAGGCCTGCTGCCCACCCAGGCAGCTGGAGCTGCTGCTTTCTGTGCTTTCCCCCAACCTCACTGCATACCTGTGGTCCTTTCCTCCTCCTCTATGATTTCAGCAGATTTATTACAGCTGTGCCCATTTCCAGGCTGGGCTGTGCCAGCCTGAGCAGTGCTGTGGGGGTAAACCCACCCCCTTGCTGGGGATTGTCACAGAGCACCTTAGCTTGTTTCACAGCTGCACTGCACTGGGAGCTCAGAGGATCCTAAAATCCTCTTAGCATCTCTGCTTTCACAGGAACAGTCCCTGGCACAGGTCTGCTGCACCTGATCCCCTTTTATTCAGGCCCTCAGCTGAATTAATGCCATCCTATTCCAAGGTGCCCAGGTCAGCAGCAGGCCAGGCTGCTCCTCAGCGTTTACCATGCAGTGCATGGCGTTGGTGCTGACTGTGTTTCCTTGCAGAGGGTTTGGGTTGGCCCAGTCCCAGACAGGCTGTGCTTGGCTGGGAGTCCCTGGTGACGATGTGCTGGAGCCACTGGCTTGGCTCTGTGCAGCTGTGTGGTGCCAGGGTGGCACCAGGGCTGTGCATTGCAATAAATCAGCATGCAGGGCTTGCCACTGTCCACAAAGACTTTTACCAAGGGGGTCAAAGTGGAGGAGTTAGAGACCAGGCAGCAGCTGCTGCATGGCATAATGTGCCAGTGCCCCTGTCCTTTCCTGGGCACAGTGTGATGCCCTGCAGGCACTTGCCTCCCTCCTGGGATTTCCCTTCCCCATGGAAAGCAGTTCAAAATACATGCCAGCACCCAGAAAGCTCATGCCAGACTGCCAGCTGCCTGCCTGCAGGGTGTTTGCTGAAAAGGATGGAGAGAGAACTTCTTACTGCTGTGGGCAAAAGCCTCTTAGTTGTTCCTTAACTCAGGGCAAAAGTACCTGCAGGGCACTGCAGCCAACATCATTACTATTTTTAGCTCTTCCAGCTGATATAGGGTGAGGAGCTTTTGTACTTGCTGTAGTCAGAAAAAGTCACCTCCTTACCTTGACAGTCACAGGCTTTGTGACATTTCCATCCCTGTGTTCCCTGATGTCTCCTTGCTTAGCACAGAGTGTGCTGGGTGGAGGCCTGCTGGGAAGGTGACCCCTCTGGGAGTGCTGCTTGCAGGCTGTGGGGTGGTCAGGTGTGGGGGCTCCTGGGGATGCCAGTCCTCTCCACAGGCAGCATCCCTGCCCGCAGTGTACTGGTAGCTCCTGCCCACATGCAGGGAGCTTGTAGTAATAAGGAAAGCCCGTGGGCAGCCACTGATCCTGTAGCTGATGCTGGAAGAAACGAAGAGCCTGAAGTCCCTAATTGTGCATTGGCCAGGTTTGGGACAGCCAAAAAGGCAGTCCCAGGGCTCCTGAGGCAGTGGTGGCTGTCACCTGCCACACTGCCCGGCTGTCGTGGGGCCAAGGTGGGCTCCCTGCCAGACATGGGCTGCACTCACGTACTGACTGGGGGGTTCAGCACCCACCACTGTCACTCTATTATTGTCTCTGATGCTTCCCCCTCCTCTCCCTCTTGCAGCGCTCTGCCTGGTGCTGGGCTGCATGATCTTTCCCGACGGCTGGGATGCAGAGACCATACGGGACATGTGCGGGGAGAAGACGGGGAAGTACTCCCTGGGCGACTGCTCTGTACGCTGGGCTTATATCCTGGCCATCATCGGCATCCTCAATGCCCTTATCCTTTCCTTCCTGGCCTTTGTTCTCGGCAACCGGCAGAACGACCTGCTGCACGAGGAGCTCAAGACAGAGAGCAAAGGTCAGCACCATGCAACTGGGCGGATCCTGGGTGGGAGCAGCCTGGCAAGGGTCCCATGGGCTTTACTGCCACCTACGAGGCAAGCCAGGCTGGGCAGGGTGGGAGGCAGCCAATGGGCCTCTGCCCTGCCTGACCTCTCTCTCTTCTGTTTCCACAGATTTTGTTGGCACTGCGGTAAGCCTTGAGTGTCACTGTCCTGTCCCCTGTCCCTCTGTGGTGTCTCTGACTGTGCTTGGTGTCTGTGTGACATGGGATGGGATGGGATGGCACGGGACAGGACGGGGTGGGGTGGGATGGGGGACCCTGGCTGTGCAGGCAGCAGGGCTGGGGGCAATGGGGGAAGGGAGGCAGCAGAGACAGGGTGGCAGGGATGGGGATAGGCATATGCTGGGCACATGCAAGTGACACGGTGCAGTAAGACCGGCCCAAGTCCATCCCCAACCTGCTGTGCTTTTCCCGCAGAGGATATAAGGCCGACCATCTGCAGCAGGACCCTCTTCCCATGGCCGGCAGCCTGGGCACTCACTCCCTGTCCTGCCCTTCATTTGCTGCCAGCGGCCACACAGCGTCCTGCGCCGCCCTCCGGGCCCCGGTGCCCGTGCCAGGGATGCGCCAGCCGCCCGCCGCATCCATGGCCACCTCCATGTCCACGCCGGCACCACCATCCCACGCACCCTGCCAGCTCCGTACCCACCGCTGCCTGCGGGCCGCCGCCGGGGGAGGATGCCTCAAACCCGCTATGTTCAAGAACAGAATCCAGCTGCGGTTTTGTTTCAAGGAAAAAACAGTCTTGGAGTTTTTAACAGATTTCTACATCCCCAGGACTCCTGACCTGCTGCCTCCCACCCGAACGCGCACCCAGTGACGCCCCGTGCCGGCTGCTCCGGGTCCCGGACCCCTCCCCACTCCCATTTTGTACAGCTCCGTGATCCTGTCTCCACAGCCAGGGGACCCGGTGGCCGGAATGGGGCCCAACCCCTACTTTTACATGTAAATTCATATTCTCTAAACAGGGTAAAGTGACTCGAGCCCCTTTCCCCCCGCCCCGGGAGTCCAGCCCAGGACACGGTGTTTCCTGGTGCGTGGCCGGGGCCGCAGGCTGCTGCTCGCTCCCCTCAGCCTGGGGACCGCAGGGGCCTTGCTGCTGCCGGCCGTGGGACACCCGACTCGCGCCGCCGCTGAATGTAAGCCCTGGTAAGTGGGAGCAGCTGAACATGCAAAACCCCCGGGTGGGCACAGGAGGACCCCCCCGCCAAGACCCCTCCCCGAGCCGGCCGCGGGCCGCTGCCAAACGCCTTCCCTCCCCATCCCCATACGGTGCTTTATCTCCACTGGTGACAGCAAGGCTTTCCCTGCCACACGGCATGGCCGGGTGTACCTGAGCACTCCTGTACCACCCGACCTCCTGCTGTACCTCGCTGGTGATGGCGTGCGGGGAGCCGCTGGCTGCTGCCCCGGCGGCCTCGGAAGTGCACACACAACACCCGAGAGCCGACACCCCGGCACGGGTGGCTGCAGCCTGGCTGTGGCTCTGCTGGCCAGGCCAGCGTGTGTGTGTGGGCTTCCCCTGGCCACAGGGGCTTGGGTCACCACAGCCCTCGCAATGCAATAAAGTCCTCAGCACTGGCCGTGTCTCAGTGCGAGCAGCTGGGGCTCCTTGCAGGGCCCAGGGGCTTGTTGGGGCCCTGTCGGGGCTGGACCCAGACACTGGGCAAGGCCAGGGAGCAGAGTGAGTGGGAGCAGGGAGCAGAGCGGCACCACGGTCCTGGGATGGGGCCACGGAGCGTGGAGGCTGCTGGGGATGGCAGTGAAGGGCTCCACAGGACCCAGCGCCTCACCTGGCACCAGGGGTGGGCTGGAGCAGGTAAGTGGTTCCCTGAGGCCCTGTGGGGTGGCAGTGGGGGATGGAGCTGTGTCGAAACACCATCTGGGAGCCAAAGCCACCGGGGATGGAGTGCGTGCCAGCACTCCTGCCCGTGCCCTCCGCCCACCATGAGCCCAGCGGTGCCCACATCCCTCTGACAGCTGCCCTCCAGAATGAGGTCAACAGGAACTCGCAGCGCCCGGGTCTTGCCAGCTGAATTGGAAAAACAAACCAAGAAAATCAGTGGAGAAAGGAATACAGTAGCTGTAATATATCTGTATTTTAGTACAAAGTTTGATACAGTGTTTCACAAAACCTTATTGAAAAATATAATTCAAACCAGATGAGCTTGGAGCCCTCTGTTGTGGGGAGGGTTGGGATGGGTTCTTCCCGGCCATCACTGAAGGAGGTGGGAGGCCAAAGAAGCCCCTGTGAATGTCTTGAGCTGTGGTGGGAAGCCCACCCTGCAGCCTGCAGAGCTGAGCCTCCACCCACATGGGCTGGCACACAAGGAGAGGCTCTGACCAGAGGGAGTCCCCAGAGAAAGGCTCTGTCCCACTTCATGGCAAAGCAGGGGGTGGGGCAGGATCCCATCCATCCCTACGAGCCTTTAAACCAATCCCTTCTGCTTGTCCACAGTGCAGGACGAGTGGTCTGTCAGCTCACTGACACAGACTGATAGGAAAATCCATTAAATCCATCAAAAACCTCCTGAAATTCATCAAATTCCAAAGTCTTGATGGAAAAAAAACTACATAGCTGGTCAGTTTAATGGCATGCTCTGGTAGAGTAGTGGGGAGAGCATTCCAGGCTGTATGAGGGCAACATGGGGAGCTCTGGGACTTACAGAGAACCTTGGCCAAGTCTGGCTCCCCCAATGTGGGGCACGCTGACAGCCCAGGTGAGCCCTGCAGATGGCAGAAGCAGCTGAGAAGAGCAGAGTTGGTGCTACCCACAGTGGCTTTCAGGGAAGGAGTAGTGGAGATGGAGCCACTCTTTTGGGGGACACAAAAGGACAGAATGAACCATGACATTTCCCAGAGTGTCAGGGGGAACATTCTCACAAGTGAGGGCAGTCGAAGACCAGAAGCCATGGGCACCTCAAACCAGCACCTACACATGCACCTGGCAGGCCCCACGCCAGGCTCAGCCCATGTCAGGCTTCCTAAAGAAAAGGCAAGCAGAATGAAAACCCTGGATGACAGGTTCTGGCACACCAGAAACCAGAAAGCAGGTGCAGTGGTGCAGGGGACATCCTCCAAATCCATCTCCTTCCCAAATGAGCCTGGGCAAGAAGAACAGCAGCAGCAGAGTCAGAAATTTCACAACCCCAGTCAGAAGCTCAGGGAATTTCCTAAGGAACAGCAGCTCCCACAGCAGCTCCTAGCTTCACCTGGCAGAAGGCAGGAGGGAGGTCTGCAAGGATTTGCTTACCCTGCAGGAGACAGGGAAGAGACTTAGATGCCCTCAACCCCTCGCCCTATGTCCTGGGCACTAGCGCTCAAGGTGGTAAGAAATTAAACAAATACTAGTTTTCAAGTTAAGTATTTTTATTATCAAAATTATTACATCTCTTGTGAAAGTTCAAATGTTACAGCATGGTGTAAAAACTCCACTAGAGTAAGAAGCTACAGCCCCCACCTTTCCTAGAGCTTTCCAGGGTCCCTCCCTCCTGCCCCCCTGCTGCGCCCGAAGGTGCTGGAGCCTCTGGGGAGGGCCCCCTTGGCCCCCTCCTGCCGCCTGGCAGGGCAGAGCCCGTCTGCCCCGTGCTGCTCGGAGCACGAAAGGGGAGGCTGCACCTCCAGGGCTAAGCCAAGTGAAGTTTACACCTATGTTATACAGTATACAGACACCCAACTGCGGGGTGACAAGTTCCATCCCAACACGCTCACAGCCAGACAGTGTGAGAAAGCTACTCTTTGTTTCAATATTTTAAAAGTCTCCCCTAGGCTGAACAAACACCTGATTTCAATTGTGAATTAGAGAAATCTGTAACAGTCCTAAAAAAAGAGGAAGAAGACTGTGCATCTGCAAGGAGGGGAGACAGACTCACAGCATTATGTTATCCAAGAGAAAGGAGAAGTTCCACTGCAGCACCAGGGATGACACCTGTCATATATTAGCTAACCTACTATGGTTATAACTGAATATAAAATTAGATAAATAAAAACACGCCCGATATTACAGTAAACAAGTGAGAAAGAAGCTGGCAATCGTATGGAATTGAACACACAGCGCACTGTGTCTGGGCTGGCTCTCCTGTCACGCTCAGTGACAGTGGCTGGGAAAGACCCCACATGGCACTGCCTGGAGAGCCTCTGGCTCAGCACAGACCGGGGTGCCCACCCACCACGCACCACTGCCCCTTACAGCCCCCCTGCTCCTCTGCCTGCAGCCCCCCGTGTGCCGCAGCATCACTTGCCCGCTCAGGCCCCCGGCCATCCCCTGTGCGTTGCGCACCAGCAGCCAGAGAGCCCCGGCGCGGCAGCACACGGCCCCAGCCCTGCTCCTGTTCACAGCCTCCTTACGCGACCTCAGAAACACTCGTTCACCACAGACCTGCAATGAAGCAGTACACGACAGCACACCCGGATCCTCTGCAGCCACAGGAACCCGCTCCAAGCCCCTCCCAGGCTGTTTGCTTTCTGGAGACTCTCCTGTCCTGGAAAAAGCTCCGATGGCGGCAGTGGCGACCCAAGCCCAAAGGCAGCCATGTGCGCTCGTCTGCTTGTGACTGGAATGATCGTAACGGATTAAAGCCCTCCCCAGAACGCACTGAGAACCTGACCTATAAAGAGATTGGAGTTAACTTCCCCCAACATTTCCTTTTAACTGCTTTTGAATTCAGAATTGTGTCCGTGCTGCATGTGTGACTGTGGCCATGGGCACGGACCAGAGACAGAGGCTGTGCCACAGTCATTGCACTTGAACCATTTTCTTTTTTTTTTCTATTTTTTTTTCTGTTTGTTTCTTTTTGTTTTTGCAATGTACCCATATGTCAGGGAACTGCTTTGCTACAGTCTCTGCCTCAGAGAAATCTGTGTTCTCCTACCAGGCCAGAGGCCAATACTGCTCACAAATCTCACCCGTGCATTTTCGACCTCAGCCTCTGACCCCTGGCACCCCAGCATCAGGTGCAAGCTTTCAACACCAGCCCAGGAGCCACTTCCAGGGGTGACCGGAAGGAGCTATGGGCAGTTTTGTCCTCCTGAAGTCCAGGCAGCCCTAGGAAAGTCCTGTTTGAGTCTTTACTCCAGAACCTTGAAGCTGCTGCAGTCTGTACTGATGGACACTGCCTCCCCCGCGGTGCGGATAGTGTTGTGCATTGGAAATCACTGCGCCCCGGGAGCCCTGGTAGAGAACAGACTGCCCAGAGCTCGGCAGGCTGATAGTCCGCAAGTCTGACTGTAGTGAGCGAGCACTTTGGGGAGCGGAGGAAGAGCCCGACACGCCTGTGCAGGGCTGGGAGCCCGGCTCCGAGGAGAGAGAGTCCACAGCTGTCTGCTGTGCCGGGCTGGCAGCCGCAGGGCAGCTCTTCCTCAGGAGGCTGCTGCTGACACTGCCAGAGTGCTGCTGGCTGCTGAAATACCCCGAATTCCCTGCAAACAGGGCAGAGGAGTCTGTGGAGACCGAGTGGGCAGGGCTGGAATATGAGGTGGAGGAGAGGGATGTTTCCGAGGAACCATGGGACAGGCTGTGTCCTGTCCTCTGTGCTGCTGCTCGGTAGCTGTATCCAGGAGACGGCGCGAGGTGCCCTCTGTACGGGGAGGAGTTCTGCTGGAGCAGGGTCTGTGATTCTGCCTGGGGACTGTCAGACTGCAGCAGCTGAACAGGGCATGCGGGAAAAAAGGAAAACACATGTCAGACTGACTTCCCCGTTTCCGACCTGCTTCTCATCCTAAGGTGCTTAGTGCAGCACTATGAACAATGGCAGCTAAGCACTGTTCCCCTCCTTATAAAAGCTTTATTTCAGAATGGGCAGATAAGATATGAAAGCATTTACCTGGTAGCTGTATCGAGAAGGACTGTAAACTGCTGGTCCTTTGTGGGCTTCTGGAGTGTCTCCTTCTGCTGCATCTGCAATGTACAGGCAAGATGTTAAGCCTCACTCCACCAACTGAGCCCACTGCAGCTCCCTCTTAAATGCCACTGCACAATCCAGCCCTTGTGTTCCAGCCTCCCCAGCCACCAGCATTTCAGAAACTGAAGAAACCCAGCAAAAGACCATTGGGAAACCTCAGCATATGGGAACAGCCACATATGTAAGAGTGGCCACTCCCCTCACACCGATGTGCTCTGGTTTATCACAAAGCCCACCTGCCTTGGACAAGCCTGTCTGAATGACCACACCTGAAGATAATGCACAGACACAGCCAGGGCTCCCCTGGCTCTTCAGTAGGCTATGAGAGGCAGAAGGCAGCTTCTAAGGACTCAACAATTTCTCACTCAGTCTTGGTTACACGAATCCACACTAGATACAGTTACATCTCAGGAGACAAAACTGTCCTTAGAGGGCTGTCAGCAGGATTCTGTGGTGGGTTTTCCTCAAAAGCAGATCCAGATGCTTCCAAAGACAGACATCCCATGCTGCCATTTTGGGGAGTATGGTTTACAAGCCAACTGAGCTGCTAGAAACAGAGATACTCCTGGATGTATCAGAAATGCCTGTTTTTCTAACAGGCCAAGAAGATGGAAATGCTTTGAGGTTTGAAGGGCACCAGCAGCATACAGCACACTCTGATCCACCTCAGATATGTAAGAAATCAAGAGAAATAAAATGCAAGAGTAAGCCTTTCTTGCACTTCAAGGGTGGGTGAGCTTCTTGTCCTACTGTATCACTGAACTTGACCTGGGGTAGGCAAGAAGTACTTACTGCAGTGACACAGTCAGTGTGCCAACTGTGTGCTTCAGCTGCTACCCCTGTAACCACGGGTGGTGATCCTGCTTTCTGCAGGAGGGGTGAAGCTGCTGGGACGAGATGATTTCACATCAGAGTTCTCCTGCAGACTAATGAGACAGAACTGTTTATCTGCAGCATCTCAGGGATTCTCAGCAGCTGCGTTTGAAATGCCTTGGTGAAACAGTGTTGGTATTAGTATCAAATTTCTATGACAGATGTGTCTCAGTCATGAAACAGGACACGCTGCCTCAGTCTGTTCTGTACTTCTGCCAGACAAGTCTGGCTTTGCCCCAGCTGCACTGACAACAAGCAGCAGCGCCAGTAGTGCCCATGGTTCTGTTGCCATTGTCCTCTCTGTGCTATATCATAGTGCTGGCTTGGCTAACACGGATCCGGATGTAGCTCTTGTCTGTTCTTGAGGCTCAGAAACTCCCTCAGGGCACAGGCCCTCACAGACACTGGGGTGTGAAGCTTCCAGCATGTGTCCTGTGCCACCTTCCATTTCTGAAATGTCATCGATGCTGCAAGGGGCTGTTTGGTGACATTCCAAGTAATGCCTTAAGTTTTAGCCTTTGTATTTTTCAGATTCTGTGCTGCTTTAATGCGCAACTCTGAGCTTCATATTAAGCATTAGCAAGTTCTCTTCACACAGTAGGTAGACAAAACAATCCTTTTCCAGCTTGTCCAAGGACAACTGTTACAAGCTCCAGGTCCAAAAAGTACAAACAACGGTGAATTGAAGAGAGAGAACAAGGAGGATGGAACTTCATAACCTAAAGCTATAATTGCACAATTAACTCCAATATGCAAATGGACCAAAGTGTGAGACCATGTGACCGGTCATCCATTTTGTGATCATTTTGGGTACATCTTGGGTGTGGGCCTGGCCTGGCTCTTGTACTACCCAAGGTGTATCCTTTAAGGCCTTTTAATAAATACCTACTTTAACTCTGTCTAACCTCTGTTCTAGGTCAGCCTTCTCAAGGCATCACAAGTACTGCAGAATGGCAAAATTCAGAAGTTTAGGGCATGTTTTGTTAAAAAGTCAAGCACAGAAGAGCTGTTTAATTCAGACATTGTGATTAACAGAAGTATGAGAATAAGAAGAAATGTAAAGATCTCTGAAAGAAAATCTTAAAAAGATTTTCTTAAAAGGCTGGGCACACCAGTAGGGCTACACAATTTACTGGCAGTGCCTGTTCCCAGAAGGAAACCTTGACAAGTTAAAGACTACTGAAAGACTAAATTACAAATGGTAAATAAACTGTGACCTTTCTGAATTTGCTTTATGTAAACTTAAAAGCTAGAGCCAACATCTTCCTCTCCCATTCTCAATACCTGCACAAGGGAAGGATGTGAATAACTGCTCTTCTTGGCTGTACTGGCCTGGGTCCACCTAAAGCATATATGAAGTGACAGGTTTTGCTGAGAGCAGCTGCAGTTCCCAGAAGCGTGCAATGCCCACAAATTCCATTTCACTGCTACATGCCTCATCAGCAAACCCTGCAACTTTGGGATTTTTTAGTTCCTGTTAATATTATCTGCTACAGCAGCAGCAAGTGAAAATGTGCATCTTCATAACTCCTCCAGGTGCTACTAGGAACAGCAGGGACTCAGCCACCCATTTGTTTGACTAAGAAGCAGAACAGCAGCTGGGGGAGGGGAGATGGCTCAAAGAATCTAAACAAGAATCTAAACAAGCAGCTGAAGAAATTGCCAGAGCAAGCAAAAAAAGAAAAAATGTACTTTGCTGCGCTAGGATGAAGGAAACAAGATGACTTTTGTCAGCTGCAGCATTAGGTTTTCACAACTCAGAATGGGATGGGGTTTATATAACAAGAAAGAATTTATCAGTGCAGATGAAAGTTTAACTCCATCCTAATTCTTGAGTGACACTGAAGAGCCAGAGCTGTACAGGTTACACTGGGCAAAGACCTGTACCAAGAGCCTAGATTTTTCCCACCCTTCTAAAAATAACCAGGAAAGCCAATTCCACTGGTATGGGAAAGAGAGGGGATAAGTCACACAAGAACTCCAAATGAGAAGCCAATTTTCAAAGCTGGTCTCAAACATACCTTACTGCAATTGGGGAAAGTCTGATTTGGAATGAAGGAAATACATACCTGCTCTAAACTGCTCAGAAACAAGGTAATATACTTGTCTGAATGTGCACCCAATGACGATTAAATTACAGCTCTTTCAGAGCATAGGAGGTGCTAACCCATCTGCCCAAGG
Source organism: Taeniopygia guttata (assembly GCF_048771995.1). Lineage (NCBI taxonomy): Eukaryota > Metazoa > Chordata > Aves > Passeriformes > Estrildidae > Taeniopygia > Taeniopygia guttata. The sequence goes on from NC_133037.1 coordinate 9,054,331, forward strand.
ATAAAGAATTTGTCAGAGTCAAGGTGTAGGCAATCGTGAATTCAATTCCTAGAAAAAAATCTAGAAGTCTTCCAGATCTAACAGAAGAGGGATACAGGCTCAAGCAATATCTGAGTAACAGTAAAGTTTGGTTTGCAAAAGGCAGCTTTGATAATGTTAAAGATGAAGGTACAACTAACCAACTTCACAGACCAGCTGGCAAAGTTATCCAAGCCCATAATTTCCCACCAAGCAAACGTCCCCAAGTCTCACCATCCTACCTGCATCTCTCTCCAGAGCGCTGTCCTGGCTAGGGGAGGATTCGTGTCTCTGGGACACCTTTGCACCGCTCCGCAGCACCTTCTCCAGCATCCCCCGGCCCTCCCGCAGCCTCTCCACTGAGGTCGGCACCATCCTGCAACAAAACCCCAGGGACAGCTGAGAAATGCTGTGACATAGCTGAGTGCAACATCACCAATGCACAGGGATCAGAGACCACCAGCTCTTTAGACAGATGAGGAACAAACGAACTGCTGAACTGCTTCTGCCATGTAAAAATCCTCCAGTGGCATTTCAGACTGCTGGTCCCTGCTATCATGATGCCACTGTCCTCAGAACACCAAGTCTTTAATTAAAAACATGGTATAAACATCCAGTTCAGTAAATCACCTGGTTGCAGAAAAATCATTTTGAGATTCAAGATTTTTGAAAATCCTGGTATTGGCTTAAGATTAACTGCAGTTATTTTGCATAATTATGTTCATTTAAACAAAGCAGAAGGAAGCTCAATACCTTTACGATAATACAGTGCCAAGACAATATGGTTGGATACTGCAATATTCCAGAGCAGAGCTAGCTGGGCCATTTTGCCCACTAATGCCACTTTGTGCTGTTAATTTTGTAGTGTGAAAACTCTCCACTCAAGATTAATGCTAGATATCATTCCATTTTTTAAGTGTCTTGTCTAAGGTTGACAAAGAGGTGAAGTGGCTTTCCTAAAGCCAAACCACTGAAGAAAAACAAGAGCTACAAACTTCAGGCCTCTGGGTCAACATTCATTCTACTATGCACAGGACCATCCAAATCTCTTTGGAAATGTTTTTTTAACCTACAGACAGCATCACCATGACCAGGGATTTACAATGCCTTTACTCTGGACACTGATGAATTTGTGCCTTAAAAATGCCTGAATTTAAATATTTAGGTTATATTAATGCATTGCCTATGATGGAAGCATGCATATTTACTCCATATTGACTGAATTCTGTATTTAATTGTTGTTAAGAGGTATTGAAAACTGTCCTTTCCATTAGGGGTTTTTTATTATTTTGTTTGCTTGGAGACTTGTTTTCTGCAAGGCTGGGTTTACTGGGCAGCAGCACATCTGTTTACATTGTGATGGCTTTATCCTGGAAACTGATATAGACAAACCATTGTGGTTTTGTCTTTTTTTTTATGAAAGCTATTCTCAACTATTGCTGAATTCAGCAAAAATCTGGAAAACCCTACACATTATGGCATGGAATTTTAGTTCCCACCAATTTCTTCTGTTCCTAATATTATTGTGAATGTCTGGATATGTATCTGACATATAAGCACATGAAGTGAAAGATGAAACTGGGTCACTTTACCTCAGTAACAAGTCCTAATATATTTTTTAAAAGTAGAAGGTGAGTGTACGTTTGTCAGGAGTGCCCATCAAAACACAGAAACCCAAGAATTTTAAAGGCAGCAAATCTGCTTAATCCCACTTCAAAACGTATCAGCATGGTTTCAACTTTATATCCAGTGTCCTGTAACAATAGGATCTTTATACCCACACAATACTTACTCCTGAAACCATGTGGGAAACTGAAGCCAGAGCAGGACCTGCTGAGGGAGCAGCAGATGAAGCTCAGAGAATACAAAAGATGGTACAAAAGCAAGGATGCCACACTGACACCTCACCCTGAACTAGTTTTAGTTCATTCAGCTGGTTGGCATTTTCTCACTCTTTTACAGGCAGAAGGAAGCAGCACAGGAGAAGAACAACATGAAGTATTATCACTTTTATAGAATATTTGAAAATAAAATAATGATGATAAACTAATAATTAGCAGACTGCCTCAGCTGTGGTCAGTCCCAATATCTGGCAGAAGGTCACGTGGTAGACAAAAAACTGCCAGAGAGGTAAAAGACAAATTGTTTCCATTAAACTCTGCTTGAAAAGTGATGGGAAAGGAAGGAAACAGGTCTATTACTCCTCCAGATTCACCCAACTGCTTTCAACACAAACTTCGTACTTCTCATTGCCCTCAGCACTGCTTTGAATTTCTCCTCATGCCACCCCCCTGCCATTACCCGAGCAGTGACCCAGCCATGTATGTGGGGATCAGCACCAGGAAAGGGGGTTGTGTGTCTGTGTGTGCCTTTCTGCTGTGGTGTGCACAACCAGAGCCTGACTCCAGGGCAGCAGAGCCCGTGCCCTACACAGATCCAGTCAGCAGAACCTTCCAGCCATCACTGGCTCCATAATGCCACATTTGGCAATTCAGTGCGCCGCTTCATGTTTTGGACCAGGTTCAAACATTTTTGAAGACTTTCCACTTATCAAACCTTCTCATGGTAACCATGATAAAGGTAGTTTGTCCATGCCGTAGGCACACCACTGACCACAGCCCGGTAAATTAGCAAACTTGGAGTTGTTGCACAGTCCCTGCTTCTCAAATGCAAAGCTACAGAGGCCTGCAAGCTTTCCTTCAGAACAGGAGTGGATTTAGTATCACTCATGTCCAATAAGAGTGAAGGTCCACAAAAAATAAGACCTGCAATAGACTTTCATTGCCTGGGCAAGACCTTAACAACCCAAGACCTCAAAACGAAACTTGTGGAAGAGCAACAACTGCTTAAGTTTGTACCTTTCAATACAGATTTTTGATATCTAAAGCAAGAACTAAAAGACAAGCTGAGAAGACTGCTGATATCTTTCACAGTTGTTCAGCAATTATGAAAGAGAACAATACCAAGAGACCCAAATGAATCCATCTCGCTGCACATATTGTTATGGAAATGCCCCCTGGGGAGTTTGGTCCTTCCCTGGAGGGGAATCTCAGGCTTGCTTGGGAGGATAACACTCACCACCTACTGCTAATGCTCTCCTGGGATTTACTGAGCGATGATGAGGAACTACAGCCCCTCGAGTCTGGCGGGCTGATGTCCTCGACATGAGGCAGGGAGGGATGAGAAGGGGAGAAGCCGCTTTGTGGGGAGGATGGAGTTCGTGCTGTGGAGCCTGACAGGCCATTCCCGTCCGCATCAGCCCCGGAGCTGCTGCTGCCCTGCCGGGTGGGGGTCCCTGCGCTGCGCCCGGACTCGCCGCCCTCCTTGGCCTCCTGTTTCCGCTTGCGGTACTCGAGGAGCGATACCTGGGGGAGGAAACACAGCCATGAGTCAGGGAACACACAGTACCAGGACAGGGGGAGGAACAGGCCCACACACTGTCCAAAAAATCTTCTAGGTCTGCAGGTAAAACTTGAAAAGGCATATTGGGATTATCGACTCTTGCTGCATCTGCAGGTACTCCAGGAAAGAACTAAGTGGTGCAAATTTAGACTGCCATGATCACCCTCCTTTTACCTTTTATGACCAATACATCAGTAGCAACATCCAGCTCACTCGCTTCTCTAACCACCTGGATTTTCACATTACTTCAGGAGATGCATATTCAAGCAACAAGCTTCTGTAACCTCCTTCCTCATAAAATCCTCCATACACTCTCTCTGGTTCACGACATAATCTAATTTTTTTCAATAGCTGTACATCCCCAAAACAGGTAATAAGAGTCTTCATCAAAAAACTCGTATCTTCAGTGCCCAGTTCATCTGCACTAGTTCAGCCACATTAACACTAAAAGCTTGGTGATGCCTTGCACAGAATTATAACTTGCTTAGAGCAGGTTCCTTCTACGGAGGCATTGCAAACTTCCAGCACTACCACCAAAACAAACAACTCATAGCCAAGGTAGAATGTGTTTTGGGCAAAGCAGTCTCAGATTTGTCAAAGACACCAACCAAAGATAAAAGCCTCAGAACACAAGGTCAGCGGAACCAAAACGACACAAATATTTCCAGCTGGGCACTTACCTTTCAGTGTGACTTCCCTCAGAGATATTATGAGGTATGGAGCCATAAAGGACTCACAGAAGGCAGCTCTGCTGAAGAATTTATCAGCTATGACTCAATGCCCATACAGAAGGTTTTATGATGCTAAAATATTGAACAGGGTACTTCCAAAACTAACTCAACATATGAAGGTTTTAAGTTAAATGTAATTTTAAAAGAAAAAACAAATTAAAAAAAAACAACAGACTCCAGAAATTGAAAGGAAATGAGATATTCCATTCAGCTGGGCCCTTACACAAGTGATCTGAGTTACCACACTCGCCATAAAAAAAATTCCAAGCACAGAAAAAGGCACTGATAATTTGTCCCATGAGTACCCAATTTTATCACAGCACTACCTTGACGTAACATTTTACCTCAGTTTTAGTCCCATAAGGGTCACTGGCCTTCTGTAAGAAACCAGTATGTATTTGCTTTTGTTAAACTATATTCCTGTGTTTTCAGTTTCAAAGAGCTAAAACTTAAATAACCTTCATCTTACTTTTGTTGCAATGTTATGGAAATGTTCTAGTATGTTCTGGTAAACAGCCCATGTTTTCTTTTGAAACATTAGACCCTCATTAGTAAGGACCTTTTTCATCCTGGTAAATAACACCTCCAGCAGCTGTACAGCTGCACTGTGTTATTGCTTTGGGTTTTGTCTCAGTTTAGCAACTCTTAATGAAAGCTTCCAGCACCTTGCCCTTTTTTCTGTGATCCCAGAAGAAGTATTTGCACAGTGGTGTCTTTTTTTCCACTTCTCACATCAAAATCTTGCCTAAAGGGTGTAACAACTGTTTTCACCCAGGCACCTGAATGCTTGGATAACTTGCCCAGACTCTGTTCTCCCTGTCTTTACAGTAATCTGAGTGGGAACAGTAAACCTCATGGCAAACTAAGAAGTTATTTTACAGGAGTACTTGCCTTCTTCCTTTGTGGTGGATTCTGGGGAGCAGCTCTGGTGCCTTCAGCAGCCCTCTCGCTGCAGGGGGACATGGACCCATGCACTGTCTCTTTGAGCAGCCCTGACTCGTGTCTGCTGAAATACCCTTCAGCAGGAGAGCTGCAGCATCCTGCTTCCGAATTCACCGGCTTCCTCTCTCCCAAAGGAGGAGACCCCCGCAACAGCCCATCCACACGGGGCATAGCGTTCAATGGGGAGAAGGCATACATTAAATTAAACTCTGTCCGAAAAGCCTGATCAGAGCTTCGTAGCAGCATCTGTGCTTCCCCACTTTTCCCTGGGAAGTTCATCTCTGAAGTAGAGTTTATGGAGGATTGTGGAGCCACATCAGAGGATGCAAAGCTGAGCAGCGACGGCCGTTCCTGGCAGGTGTTTGCACTGGAATCCAGGTACCCACCCTTCAAATCCAGGTCGGATCGGAGGCAGACCTGGAAAATCCAAGAAGGATATAGGAGGGGGGTGGGTAGTCAGGAAAAAGGTCGAGCAAGGGTAGGGAGAGAAATTTAAGTCAGAAAACCTTCTGTACAATGCCAGCTTCCCGTTTCTCCGTTCCCTTCTGATTACCCCTTTGGTTCTTTCCTGCACTGTTCTCCTCATTCCACAGGGGAATGACAGACTAAACAATGATCAGTTCAGCTGTCCAATACAGGATAACCCTTCCCCTTCAACAAGCTTTCTGCAGAAAGAGGATAAAGCTCAACACTATCCTCAGGCAGTTAATGAATTAAACTCAGCATTTTCAATTGCCTCATACATCAGAGGCATACTGCTCATACAGAGCAGTAGCCAGGAGAGAAAAGAACAGACCTGCTGTCCTGCTGTTTTATTAGCCAAGTTCTTGCCTGTCCCAAGTCAGCCACTACTAACTTCCTAACAATAAAATACCCAGGACCTCTAAGTCATTTGTTTTCACTTATTGTGAACTTTGGAAATCTCTAACAATAGTACATTCATTTAATTTTTACTGCATTTTTACATTTCACAGTTTCCAACAAAACCACAATGGAATAATCTTTGTGCTGTCAGAGTTTGTGGAGCACTAGGCAACAATACAACAGTATATTCATTTATCTACTTAAAGTGCCAAAAACCCTCCAGGGCAGCAGAATAATCATCTCCTTCATCACATTAATATGTCAGGATCTCAAACAATGAGTATAACTGACAAGATTTCATCCTCTTTGCAGGACTACAGTGCAAAGGGAAAAACACAGCAGCACCAGGCACCAGCTCTGCCCTCCTGCTGTTGCTGAGAACATTTCCCCAGCTGTATTACAGCTCCAAGTAATCCACCACATTGGAGATGAGCACATATTTTCTACTATGAAACAGTCACTGAGCAAGGTAGTTCATCTCATCTTTTACAACAGGTCAGGGTAAGGAAAATACTACATTTCACCATCTCCTCAACATTTTCAGTCTGCAAGTGTGTAGGTGGTAAGTCAAGGCTGAAGAGAGCAGGTCAGGCATACCACTGTGTGCTCGTAGAGTCAAAACTAGTGAATACTTTCCCTTCCCCAGCAGTCATTTCGCCACTATTCAGTAAATTTCACAGACCACTCATGGGCTGGGCTGAGTCTGAAATTGGTGATGGTAATTCCAGGGTCCCCAAATCTCTTGCCTACACCTCCGTAGCTGAGACATACTGGGTCTTTGCACTGTCTGATTCCCACCAAGGTTAACAAATGAATCAAATTCCAGTCTTCAATTTGTTTGTTTTGTTGTGATAACCCTGAAAACTCTCCTCAGCCTTACTGTGACTAAAGCTCCACCCTTATTCCCAGTGCCTGCCGCCCCTCCCTCCCCTCCCACCACGCTCCCATAGCTACCTCAGGTGACATGGACTCGGGCCTGTGCGCAGGGGAGCTCTCGGGGGAGGATACGTTCTAGAGGAGGGTAAAGCATCTTGTTATTCATCTGCTTCAAAAGTCAAGAGGCGATTACAATGTACAAAAGCACACAGGTTAGCAATGGCTAGTCTAAACAACTGGCCCCAGCCTGGACAGCATCATGGTTGGTTAAGTAGTTTCTAAAGCTTCCTGGAAGCACAGATAGGACCGGGTTACTGCATCTCATGATGCAACTTAGTACCCAAAACAGAGCACTGTGAATGTTAAGAAAAGCAGCAGCTACCTCTATATTTCTGATGCTGTCAGACAGACTTTGCACAATGAAGTGTAGAGAAAGACACTTATGGTTTTTAGTCTGAGAACATGGGAGAGAAGAAAAGCCTGGTTCAGTCCAGAAAGTAAACTAAGATCCCTCAAAGACTAAAATGACCTTTCACAAACATATTCTATAAAACAAACATGTGTCTTTCAGTCCACCATGGGCCACCTTTCCAGCTCAAGTCAAGAGAAGAGGTGTGAGCAGCTTTACAAAATATTGTATCATCTGAGCACCTATATCAGTGAAGGCAGTGTATGCATGTGACAGCACTGTTAAGGGCTCTTCCCAAGCACTCTCCTTTCCATGATACTGAGCAGGCCTAAAATAGAATCAGAGAGGCAGGATTCCCAGAGCCATGTTGCTATCAGAGAAATATAGCAGGAGTCACTGTTTTCTGCAAAGTAGAGAACCTCAGAAAACTGAGGAATCTCAGAAATTTATTAACAAAAAGTTCTGACAAACTCCACAAAAAAAGCAGAAGCATCATGCGTTTGGCCACTCTTATGCGTACGGAAGGGCCAAGCATCCTCTAAATTGCTTCCACTCTAAAAAGATCACAAAATTGAGTCTGAAAAACCTCAATCTGTAAAACCAAAGAATATAGTGGAAGTCAATGTGAAGTAATGCCACCATACTCTGGATTACTGAAAGCTGTTCAGGGAAAGAGGAGCCAAGGATGCTTTACAGCCTCTGAGAAATAGAATATTTGTACTCTTTGGAAGTGGCAGGGATTAAAAACCCCATTGGCACAGAGATGTGAATTGGGGGAGATGATTAAAGGCCACTGAAAAACCTGAGAAATTAGGAGCTACTCTGCAGAAATAGAAAAAAAAAAGATAAGACTAATGTTACTGATAGCTCCAGAGTGATGGGAGGCTGGGCTGTAGCAAAGTTTGACATTTCACAGAGCAGATCTGTCTAGAAGTGAAGTGAAGTGAAGTAGAAAAGAAAGGCAGCAGTGCTCTTGAGGCTGAGACTGTGATGCTGCTCAGGAATACATACTCAAAAAGGAAGGCCCTAGTGCCAGCTGTTTTTAGCACACCCAGTCGCGGGCAGATTTACCTCGAACTGTAGTGGAGTATTGCAGCGGCTGGCAGCCAGAGAGGGGATGGGTGAGAACATGACGCCGTAACCATTGCGCGTCTCCTCGTCCGCGGGCAGCGCCGAGCAGGGCGTGGGCAGCTGTGGGCTCCCCGCGCCGGGCACCGGAGGGACGGGGGGCGGGGGCGTGACGGGAGACAGCGGCCGCAGCAACTTCTTCACGTTCTGCTCCATCAAGTAGCGAGACTTCCACTTCTTCAGGGGACTCAGCAAGTCTGAAACACAAACTGAGCTGAGGACGCGGCTGACCCACTGACCATGAGCAAATCACATGCTGTCCTCTTCCCTCTACTCCCAGCCCACATGAAGCCCAGGAGTCTTCAATGCAACTACAAAAGACTCCTAAAAATGAAGTACCTCTGAGTTACTTCTACATCGATGTTTAGATACTGGTAACAGAACAATACATCATCAGGAACATGCAGTGAACAAGGAAAGGAAATATTTCAACTAGAAGTAAGCACAAGAGGGAGCTAGGGGAAAGGAAGACAGGAAAGGTTAAAAAGAGGAGAATAGGGGAGAGAGGTCAGAGGACATGTCATTGTGATTCTTACAAACAAATCAGAGCCAGCTCAGTTATCATTACCTGAACCTAACAATTCCCTATAGGCTACATCAATACAGCCCAAGCACATTTCCACTTCCACAAAGGATTAAAGCCTTTCCCTCTCTTCAAAATAATAATCTTTTCTGATGCTTAGTTAAAAAAAAAAAAAAACCAAACCAAAACAAAACAAATCACCAGGAAATTCTACAGGTTAGGTTTTGCTTGAGATGTACATTTATTGGTTCTGGCATTCTGTTCACTTCCTATTCATCTAACATTCCAATAATCAAATTTGTATTATCTATGTGATGTCTAGCTTCTGGCCTGTCATCCTTGGAAAACTGATCCCTGACTGGGCTGATCTGCACTCTCTTTCTCTGTAAACTCAGACACAATACTTAACCATTCTACTGCTTTACTCACAGATTTTAGCTTCTCCATCCTTGGGACTTACTTAGTAATTTGTTTATCACACACATGCCTGTAAGACTTTGCTACATCCTCTTACAGCCAGCAGGTATTTAGTCGTCCTTCTAACAGCATCTTGCTAAAAAGAGATGATCCTGGGCTCTCTTCCCTCTAACCCATCTCTTCTGTTGTACAAGACATCCCAGAGCACTGAGATTGATAACTGCAATGTTAAGTGATTATCTTTTCACAAGAAAATACTAAGAAACTTTACAGATGCTCAAGCTAGAATGGGTCTGCAGAAATTTGAATGAATGACAAAGCAACATTCTCACCTACCCATAAGATGTGCCATCAGACAGCAGGACACATCAAGATGTCACTTGTACAGTTGCCTTTGGTATTCAGCACCTTCCCCAGTCTGACTCCAGTGCCCATGCTGCCCTGATGGTGCTGAACACTTACCTGTGTCATCTTTGCAGATGCTGGAGGAGCTGCTGTTGTCATTGCTTTGGTATAGACACTGGGTTCTGTTCTCTGGCGGAGCTGCTGAGGTCTGAGTCATCCCCTCTTCCAGGGCTTGTTTGATCCAGCGCTGAAACAGAACGAGACTGCATAAACGTGAAACTCCTCGGGAACTTTTTCTGCAGTCCTGCAGGATGCACTCCAACTCCTACACTTTGTGTGAGCAGGGCAGGCTGCTCAGCAGCCTGGTGTTACCTCGCTGGTGTGTGATCGGGTGGGAGCGCGTTAGAACACGGCTGTCAGCACTGAGCCCACCTACAGTGGTGGGGCTGTGCCCTTCCTGACACGGGTTCTGGGAGCAGCAATCATCACCAGACATAAGTAAAGAGCAAATTATAAACACAAAAATGCAGGACAGTGGCACCTAAAACTATTAAAACAATAGTAATTTAAAAGAAAAGGGACGCAAATATAATGAACTATGTACAACCACTGATTTTTGCATAAAAGCTGTTTCCTGCCAAGGAGAGCAAATTTGAGCAAAAAAAAAAAAATCTGATTAAAATGCAACCAGCAGTTTTCAAGGAGGGTAAACCAAGAAAAGAATAATAAAAGCAAATCTTTTCTTCAGCTACTAATAAAAAAGGTAAGGCACAGTAGTCTTCTGAACATGGACAATTAAGAATGTTTCACATCTCACACAAGCAAACATGAACTGAAGCTTCAGCAAATCAGCTGCTGCAATGGGCATGCTAGCCCTGTATCTTGATACAGACTGACTCCTGATGGCAGGCAGGAATCTTTGCTTATTCTGCTATAAAGGGAACTGCCACAATACAAGGGAAAACACTCAGCTGATCCAGTGAAATGACAGCAAATTGAAGAAAAAAGGCAAACAGCAATTTTCATTTGTGCAGTTTACCCAGGGGACTCACTGTACCAGATTCCTCTTGTCCTAGAGAGGTTTAAAATTGTACTTTTACCTTTCAGGAATCCACAGTTCATCTGCATGCCAGCAATGTGTATCCTATTAGAGATACACGTGTGTGTCTTATGATTCCTCAAAGCTATCATGAAAGTACATCACAAACTCAGTGGCCACAATCCTCAAAGTGAAAACTTCAAAGCGAGGATGAAGAGCAGGTGACAGGATCTATTTTGATGCCTTCACTACTGCACAGCAGACGCTTCTTCTTTGTTCAAATGTAACTCAAGGGTTTCCACTGTGGCCGCCAGCAAAAGGGAGAAGTGGCAGCCAGTCTGGAGCACCTCTACCTCAAACGTGGCATCTGATCTGACAGCCAAGTCACTGCACAAGGTGTGATTAACGTGTGAGCAGCTTACAGTTCAGTTTCCTTGCGAGGTTCAGACACTGCCATGCTTTGGATGCAAACTGACATCATCAGCTGAGTTTTTTGGCACAGTTCTCAGTAGTTTAAAGATGAGGCCTGCTGACAATCCAAGAAAATATGTGATCTATTTCAACAGCCTTTATAAATCAACCTCCTTGGCTGAGTAGTCAAAAATAGACAAGACAAAGATCAGGCCTTGAGAGAGCGTATCATCAAGTTCTGGACCATTTCTAGACCTCAGCTGGTTGAAAACAAAGTGTTCCCTGTGAGTTTTCTAAGCATTCCTGAACATAAGAAGCAGATTTCTAGATCTCCAGAGTGTTAATCATAAAACCATCAAATGCTAAAAATAATTTTCCAAGAAAAATCCAGGGAACTCCTATTAAATGGATGAAACCTCTCACTAGAACAGCTAACAATTATTTACATTCAAAAAGTAGAAATCTAACTAATTATTCCTGCAACATCTGTTCTGGACACAGCAACTTTCAATACTTTATTAACTATATAATGGAATAGATACCCTATTTAAGTTTTCAGATTACAAAACAAGGATGCTAGATGACACCATTAATAATTTCCCTACTAAATTGGGAAATGGATAGAGAAAAACACGACACAGCTTAGCAGAGTCTAGAACAATCACTTCTATAATTACAGGCTACAAAATGAATGGGTTGTTCTAACAAACATACAAAATAATGAACTGAACATGAGTTTAAATCAACCTGTCACAGAAAACTCAGCCATACTGGGATGCACAAAATGGGTACAGGTCAGAACACAAAAAGCAACATTTCTGCTTTGAAAACGTCCCAGCTGCAACACAATGCCCAGTCTTGGGCACAACTTCAAGGAAGGTGTGGACTAAACAGAAGTCATCAATAGTGAGACTAGTCCACTCCCTGTCCACCAGTGAGAATTATCATTTGACTAGAAAAGAGTCAAATGCAGCAACAGATTGCAAGAATTGTTCCATGACAATAATTTTCCCTCAATTTTGAGCTTGCTGGTTGTATGGCAACTGCACCAAGCACAGAACTCCAAGTAACTCTGCCAGCTTTGCTCTGGATGTTTCTCTCTTCCCTGGGGCTCAAAGACACTGTTAAGGTTCAAAAGAAGCTCAAACCTTGCAGTTCTCAGCTTAAAGATGCATGAGGAGGCTGCCCAGGCACACAGAAACAGACAAGGTGTTGTCATACACCTACATATAGACCATGAAGAGCTTTACCTATGAAGGAAATACTGAAGAGACTGTTAGGGCATGGCAACAAATTGGCTGAAAGTGGAAAACAGTAAAGTCCAAAGATTCTCTCTGGAAAAATACCCTCAAACAAAGGAAGGAAAAGAAACCAGGACATAGTACCTGAAAGCCACCAAGACAGGGAGAGCAGGAAAGATTCCTGTGTAATTGTTTTCAGGTAATCACACAGGAACTGGAAAGTCTCTGAGCAAAACCAATAGGCATCAGGGAAGATAGATACCAATATAAATCTGACTGAGTGAACTACCCTGCCTTCGCTGCAGATGGGTAAATACTGGCATTTGCTGGTCATCTCTGGAGGAACTAAATCCTTAGCTGGGCCTGCTTCAGGCTTCCTGCATGGCTTCAAGAATCTGCTATAGACAGGCAGTCTGTGATGCCAAGCAAAGAGCTGTGGACTTACTTCTGTGAACAGGCCAACTCAAAGCTTTTAAACCACAAAGGCTCTCCAAAGACAGTGAATCTTAACTGAGGCACTGGATTCTTGAGGTCCTCTGCAACACTGTCCTATCCCTGCAACGCCAACCATCCTCTGACTGTGAAAGTAGTAACAAAACTTTCTAAGGGGAGCAATCAACACTCTTTGAATTGTGTATGCTGGATAATAAACAGCCAGAGATCTGAAAGTAGGTATTTCTAAAAGGGCAGTCACAGAACAGTTGTTCTACCACAGCAAAAGGCAAGGATGAAAACTGAACTCTGGCAAGGAGGTCAGCACTCATAGCCCGGACACTACATCAACACATTAGCTCAGTGGGAATACATGGAAGTAAACCGCAAAAGGACACAACAACTTTACAAGAGGCCAGTAAGATGTGCATACATTGTGTAAAGGTAAGACACGAGCAAACATACCTTCTTACAGGAGCTGTAAATGCCATCCAACAGAAAGGGCCTTCGACGTCTCTCAGGGTTGAAAGGTGAACCAAAGCGGATGTAGTGTTTAGGTGTGGTACAAATCAGTGGGGAGTGCACCAGACCTGGCAACATATTCAGGGTAGTTGCCAAAACTGTTGGATCTGTAGTAATGCGCAGAGGACACTCAATTGGACACTCCTGCTTTTCTGCCTTGTCGTTCAGCCACTCGGTAACAAGGTACTGAAGGAGGAAACACACGTCAGTGCAACCAGCACAGGTGAAGAAGAAAGGCAACATGGCACAGTGGTGTATGGGAAGCAATGCCCAGGTCAGCCCACATGCTAAAACCTCCCTCCTTCTCAACAGGAAGGAATTCCTGTGTCAAACCAAATTCTCACCTGACAGTTGGAGACACAACCCAATGTCACAGAAGTAGCTCGATTTTATGCTCCATTCATCTTATTAGAAGATTCTCCAAAAACTTCATCACCCTGTTCAAAACTAGTTTCTAGACACAAAACTAAATGTATTAACAGCTGATTTATGCCAGTATGGGGCAGCTGCCTGCTATCTTCTGCAATTTTTCCTCCTTTCCAACGTTATCCTAGCTTGTACGTGACAGTTGCAGTCACATTCCTTCTTGGTCTTCAATTCTAAGATGAAAGTTAACCTCTTTGCTGTACCCTAAATGAACACCTGCCATCCCAACCTTGACCACTTGATTATATTTACCTTTTTTGTTTTGGGGTACTTTACTGCAGCTTTAGACTGGGATCCTGTAGCCAGGATAGCAGTTGGGTCAGATCCTGTCAACTGTCTGCCTTCTCCTGGCCCTTCCACATTGCTGACATCTGTTGTGGTTACCAAGCTGGCAGTGTTTCCTTCCTCTGGGACAGCCTGTGTGAGTTCAGCTTGCTGGGAACTGGCTTGTTTCTGCCTTCTCAGTCTTTGTGCTGAACTGGTCCGGTATCGAGAGAAGCGACTTTTTGGTCGGGGCCTGGAGGGTTTTGCTGGAGCTGGCTTAGTCACTGTTTTTTCGGGGACAGCATCCTACAAGATAAACTGTCATTAGTCTGAGCACCTCTAAGAGTATTCCTTTTCTCTGCATACAGGATCAAGAATTGAGATTTATTTATTGACACTACCTGACTCTCAAAATCTTGTTGGACTCTGTGTTGGTTCATAAGATGGCCTTGGGGACCCTTCAACACTGGCACATTATCGTTTTGTCTTCTGCATTCTTAAAGGACAGAACATGGGTCTTTAGGAAGAAAGCAGCAATAGGAAACTTGCTGCTTGTCTCCAGATAACTGCTCTTATTCCTGACCTGAGCTGACATGGAGCACTCCAGGCAAGTGTCTGAGCCCTGCCATGAAATGGGAACACATGCATCCAAAGTAGACTGGGTCAAAAAAAAAAACCAAACAAACAAAAGAAAAGAACTTTCCATCACTGCACTTACGCATCCAACTTAAGCTCAGACCAGTACAAAAGGTCTGGAGAAGGAGCTGGGCTTCTTCAGCCCAGAGAGGACTGAGGGGGATGTAACAGCAGTCTTCCTACAAACAGCCTGAAGCCACTAAGAAGATGCAGTGGTGCACCAATGGACATAAACTGAAATGAGAGGTTCAGACTGGATACATGGCAAATTTTTTCAGCCTAACAGTCATGAACTGGAAGAGGTGCAATCTCCATCCCTGGAGCTTTTCAAGAGAAGACTGAGTAAAACACTGGTCAGCCTGGTCTAGCTTCAGAGCTGTCCCTACCTAACTCAGAATGGGCTAGAAAGCCCACAAAGCTCCTCCCCACCTGAATGCTCTTACGATCAGAAATACTGCACTTGAGCTTCGTACAAGATAGCAAACAGTTCTATCTTGATCTTACCGCTACTTGGGAGGACCGTCGTGTGTTCACCCCAGTACTGCTGGTACTGTTAGAAACAGGAAGAGGAGGAGGAGGAGGAGGAGGCGGAGGCGGAGGAGGAGGAGCAGCACTCAGTGCTGAACTTCCATCTTCAGTTTCAGGAGTCTCTGTTTTAATTTCTTCCAGCTCAGGAGCTTCAGAATTGACATTGATTTCAGCATCAGTGCTGTTACGGTCTGATGGTTGCTCTCGTCTCCTCTTTCTCTTTTCTAAGTTCTCAAACATGTGCATGATGGCTTCTACCTTCCTGTCTTCCCGGGACTACAACACAAGGGAAAACTGAAGTAAGCATGGTAAATTATGGACATAAACAAGGCAAGAACAGATATGGGAAGCAGCACAAAGAGAACAACTACCAAACAGCACTGACAAAAGCCAGACAGAGGACAGAGAGAAGCAGTTCTTATCAGTTATTTGCATTTTTTTCATATGGCAAATTTCCCAGAATAACAACATAATCATGTGTTTGTAGCGCAAGTAGAAGAACTCAACTTTGTTCTTAAATAGGACCACTTAGATACTACAGAGTTATATTAATAATACAGCCACAAAGAAATGCATAATTTTGAAGAATTAAAAACCATAAGAAAGCATAAGTAGAGTGGAGAGATGACTTGGAAACAAACAGAGCTATTTGCTAATGACCAATCAAACAGAAGTCTGGGGCAATAGATGTACATGATTATGTAATTTGCAGCAAGTGTAATACACCACACAAACTGATTAAAATATTCCAGATTCATTCTATTCCCAGCAAGAATGTCAGAAGATGACCCAGCTCAAAAATAAAAGCTCTGGTCTAAGCAGTTTATATAGTGGATAAGAAAAACAGAACATGAAAGAATAGAGGCAAAACAAGTCAATTTATTAGGTAAACACAAAGGACAGGAAATCTTATCACCTGGCTGTGTCAGGAATAATTGGTACCTATGCATATAAAAAGCCCAGTACAATAATGTTGCAGTGACTGGCAAGAATCAAGTGAATTTTAAGAAGTGGGGTCAAGTGTCTTCTGAGATTTATCATGGAGAAAGTATCTTGGAGCCCATGGCCGGCCCTTTACAATTTTCTGTTAAAAATATTACACACACACACAAAGGGACTGGGCAAACTACAGAGATGGGTATTTACCTGATGCCAAGTATAGAAAATGGAATCGCATTAAAGCAGATTAACTGGTGCAACCTACAGGAACAGGGCTTAAAGGCTGACAGGAAACTAACACTTCACTTAGGCTTACTGAACTATTCTGTCCCAAAAAGAGATCAACCTCCCTGCATTAAAATGAAATCTTCCCTCCAAGCTTTAAGGCCAATCTGATGGATAACTGATCTCATTCAAATTTCAGTGGAAACTGACTGCTTTATCTCATCTGTTCTAAAAAAATCCATCAGTTAATCCAAGCATCTCTCCACTGGATGGCCCCTGGTTCTCCAGGTTCCTGCACTATCTTAACATTTAAAGCATTCTCAGCAAATTTACACTTGGCAGATCTGTATAACTGATTAGAGGAAGACAGGTGATTACTGGTGAACAAAGAAAAACAAGGAATTCCTAGCTTCAATACGTTCGTTGGCTGGTAAAAGGATGGGACCTATTTTTCTGTTTTTCTTCCTTGGGTTTCTGGTTGGTTGGTTGGTTGTTTTATTTGTGTATTCGCATTTTTGTTTGGATTTTTCTCTTGTTTATTTAAATTAATGAATTAAGAGTCAGAACGGCTCCATTCACACACATAAAACATTCTAATCCAGGCAGCAATCCCAGGAGCTATAAGCAACACAAGAAAAAAACCACCAGCTCTACTCAGTAGAGATGAAGGCTAGAAAGAACTGTGTTACCAAAGATCCCAGAGCACTAAGATATATTTTGATCAAGAAGACTGTTTAAGATGACAATAATTTGGAAACACAGAGATTTCCTGAGTAAGTGCCAATAGTACTGTTGGTGGTCTACCCCTCTTATTGACTTTTGCAACTTAATCCCACTCTTTTCCACACATGGCAACATGTTTATGAAATCATATACTGAACAGATACCTTTTTACAAATCTAACCCAGCAAAAATGATCAAGTTTAAAGAAAAATCAGGTTCTAGTTCATGGTATGATGGAATTGAAGATATCCTTGCTCACTGAGTGGGGGTAGGAGTAGGTGACCTTTGATAGTCCCTTCCAACTCAAATTATGCCATGGTTCTATATAGTGCCATAAATTCTTGTAATAGCAATAAGGAAGGGCAGCAGAATATAAAAAAGGTCCAATTACCTTTTTGGAATCTGGTGCTGATGGTTTTGCTAAAGGTGTGTTTTAGATTATAGAACAGCCCTGAAAGTAATAGTTAAACCTTTCAATGAGGAAACAAATCTATAGCATATCTCTTAATCTGCAGCACCCTAACATAAATCCTGTGACTTGAAGTCAACCAAACCTGGGTTGTTTTTTACTCTTCCTTTTGTTTTTTGCCATTGCTAATCAAATTACTGAAGATCACTAACAGATGGGATTTGTGTTCAAAAAGTGAAATATCCAACTGGACCTGTTGGTCACTGCATGAAGCAAGTCCTAAAGAGGGTGATACCCAGACAGAGAGAGCTACTTGCCCGTCTGCTGTGGACCAAGGCTCCCTGTTCATCTGCAGGGTCCTCTTTCTCCCCTTCTTGTTTCTCCTCCTTCTCTGGCACCTGAGAAAGAAACCCAGATTAAGTAACCCAGTACTGTTTCAAAGTTACCAGGATTTCTATGGTAATTTAAGTTGCTAAAGGTTTAAAAAAAGGCTTCCTGCAGTTTCTGTTCTGAAGATTCCAACGCTATTGGATCAGACTCCTGCAGCACTGAATGCTAACATATATAACAAGGGGGCAAAGATTTTACCTCATTGTCACTGACTGCTGCAGGTGCTTCAGGAACTTCCTCGGTTTGCTGACTGCTGTTCTCATCCGACGCAATGCTCTGCTGTTCCATTTCTAGCTCCTTTCGACGGGCCTTTCGCCGGCGTGTTTCTGCCCCAATCAGTGTGCCTAAAACAGGTGGAGGTAGGTGTTCTGCAGCATTTGGGCTACGTTTCTGCACAGGGCAATTCCGGTTCCCCTTGTGACACGCACAGTCCACTTTATAATTGCTGCTCCAAAACACAAACATAATTCGTGTCACTCTTCATTTCTCAACCCCTGCACAGAGACATTCAATATATCTCCTACTAAACATCTCACCACGTGCCAAAGCAAGGACAGCAGGCTACCTTATGGCCTCTATTGTAGAATATGCCAGCAGAACTGGACAGAATAGCCGGGAAATGCAATTCAGTAGAAAACGGAGCAATATGTAGAATGCGAGGAAAGGGCTGGAGGAAGATGTCCAGTCCAGGAGGGCAGTGGAGAGCTCCTGGGCGAGGTGAGGGACTCACCAGATGTTGTACTCATAGTCAAAGGCGATGGTAACCTCTGTGTCCTTGGCAATGGTGGCAACAGCATAGATGCACAGGTGGATCATCCCATCAGCAATCACATGACGAACCTTGTTAAACGAAGTAGATAGAAGCTGACATCTCCACACGTTGCATTTCCTACTTCCAAGATGGAAATCTCCTTTTGCAAAGTAGCTCTTATTCTACTCTGAATAATTATCCCAAATTCTCCACAGGGAAAAGCTTGCTTTGCTGCTCTTGTCTCATACTGTGCTTTTCCACTTACAACTACTACCACCTGCTTACCCTCAATATCATTGTGCAGCCAAAGGAAAGACATAAAAGAAATCTTTCTCTTCCAAAAAAACCTCTCTCATGCTCCCGAACTGTCTTATATTCCAAACAAGCAGGAGACTAAGCTTATGTAAAACATGTATTTGCAATAACAGTGATGATGAAGAGAGAATTTACCTCTGCGTTTGGAGTGCAGGACCGCCTGATGAACCTGGCATCGTTACCAAAGGTGCGGGCATCAACACACATCTCAACGCCATTGAACTTGGAGTAGAACAGCACAAAGGGATATGGCCTGCAGAAGCAACAGAACATCTCAATCCCAAAATACCCAATTCCCACAGCACTGTTGTTAACAGGTATCCCTCACTTCACTGGAAGCAGAACTTCCATCAGCACTGCTGCTCTGGGGGTTATGTACTTCCAACTATTTAAAAGATCTGTTTCAGAGGGTTTGGTCCATAAGCAGAGCATCAAGCTGAGGTGATAAATCTGATTTCCCATTTCTATGGAAGGCACAGCTGACGGGACCCTGTAAGTGAGCACTATCCCATAGAGACACCAGTCTCTCTGGGCCATGATGCTCTCATACCCATCATTTCATAGTACTCTTACTTTTTGAAGAAATGCCCATTGACCTCGAATTGCTGTCGTAACATAACTTTCCCGCGATACTCAATTATAAGGGTATCTAGTGCCAAGTCTCTTGCTGCCCTCAGGATCTTCCGGTGCTTCTGAACCCGAGTCACCCTTCCCAGTTGCAGCTGTAACAAAAACCAGAGCAAAAGAGGAAAATTTGAACCAAAGGCCTCTAACTCATGAAGAATATTTTACTTACATAAGAAGTATTCTAATAGCAACATACAGAAACTCTGCCAGGTGAGTATGCTGTTTATTTTATAACAATTTAGTAATGACTAATAACCTTGATAATATTTATCAAAAGCAAACAGCATTTATTCCTTTCCTTCAATAATAGTCTGACAAATCTATTAGACCAAGTATTTCAGTCTTGCAGCTAGAAGGCATAACCAGACCTGTCACTTGCTACTAACTGGGAATTGCTTTGCAATTATGGCCACTTTCACAGACAGAATAATTCAGATCTTCCCTAAATTGTGGGTTGTTACATGTTCAGAGGAAAAAATGCAAGCTTTTCCTTCTGCAGAGAATAGTAAATTCCAGCAAACAGGCCAAAGACTTAAGCTGGCAATTTCCATCTCCATCCAGAAACTTCTCTACATATCTCTGCTCATCAGATAAATAAGTTATACAGATGCAGAGTGCTGTTGATTTTAATTTTTTTTTAACATGAGGAACTAAATTTTTAATGAAGTAGTGACAGTTTGTTAAAACATATGTTAAAGTCTACAGCTCTATTACAATTGATTTTCACAACAATGTGTCTTGACAGCAGGAAACAACAACATTCTTTAAGTACAGACATCCAAATATGACATCCAAAATTCCATAAAATATGGAATAATGGAAGGGATATTATAAGCACTAGGATATAGGAAAGACTTATTCCATAAAAACAAAGTTTTCTTACTTAAGAGATTAAACCTCTCAGTAAGTAAAGATTATGTGAAGATGACTGGCTGCCTCACCACCACTGCTGTGCCTGTTCCTTCCTAAGCATTCTATTCACTGCTCATAAGGGCCCAGTTTTGATACTTTTCCAGAGTGAATTGAAGCATAAGTGTTTTGATTTCAGTAATAATGAAAATCATGTATCTAAATCAGGAGTAAACTACAAAATTTTACTGAAAGCAAGTTCCCAACTTTTCCTGAGAGAACTCTCATTAGAAACAGCTACTGAGCACTCTGCTGAAATGGATAAAAATTAGTTTAAGGGGCTCAGCCTGAATAATGACAGAGCACATGATGTTCTAACCTTGTGGAAATAAAAGTTAATGTCTTAAGGCAGCACTCAGCACTGGGAGCCCAGTAAAACCCTCCTACTGAGCACATGAAAATACTGAACCACAGATCTTTTAAACCCTTTTTTCAGACTGGGATCTTCTATCTCCTCTGTATAAAACCCCCTCAAGAAAATGACTTTTGCTGTTTCTGTAAGTCATTATACTGCATATCTTGGATGAGCTAGTGAAGTAAGATCTATTTGTTAACTTCTCTCGCTCAGATCCAGGACAAAGACAGCTTTATATAAATATTAATTTGAAACTTATTCAGACTGGAGTAATAGTCCAGATCTCTGGTTGAGATACAATCCAGTGCCACATTTGTCATGCCTATGGGGTTTATCTGTCTTATACCACTCTATCTGCCAGCAACTGGGAAAACCTGGATATATGTGCTAGAGACTCTGAAGAGCCTTGCAGGGTGTTAATCTCTTCAGGTCTTGGGTCCTGAAGGAAGCTCACAGAGGATTCCCTAAGTCCACAGAAACATGTTATTTCCAGACTAAGAAGCTGCACTGTTGGTCCTGATTGCTAATCAACAAACCCACAATATGACTGAACGGTAGGATGAGACTGTTTACACTACAAGGAATAGTGGCTAAATTACTTTTAGCACTTTGTATTATCCAACAAAGAATAAATAAATGGGACCAGATTTCCTAGTGTATGACAGGAGATAAGAAGAAAGTATCTGAAGCTATTAGATTAATTAGGACCCAGAGTGCCTCCAGATGAATAATTCTATTTCTATACTATCACTGATATGTTTCTATACCTTCTCAACTAAGCTGGCCCTACACAGGAGGGTTGGACCAGATGACCTTCAGTGGTTCCTCCCAGCCTAAACTGTTCTACTACTCTAAGAGTATAATGAGATTGTATCTTTCAGAAGTTAATGTCTGGTAGCCTTCACTCTCACCTTTGCCCCATGACTGACTTGTATTACTCTTCACCTCATGCCAGAAAACAGCTTCAGGAATATAGGTGGGATAAGATGGGATGGTTAGAGGAGGAGAAAGTCCGTGCAGGAAAGAGAAACTCTGCAGCCATATAACTTATTTATCTGAGTTTGGTGAAACAGGAATGATCTCACAGCTCTTCTGGTAAGACACAGCTCAGCTTGTTTTCATTCTCTGAATTTAGAAATATGAAGCGGATTAGCTGCCACGCTTTCATGTGTGAAAAGAACAAATGATTTTATTCATGTCACAGGCTAGGGACTGCTGACTGCTAATCAGCCAAAACTGTTCTGATATGTTTGCAGAGCAACATCTGCATAATACTCAGTGGCTTTATTTTATAAAGGCCCTTTTGCTCTTCACTTCAGAATGTGAAATCAGTCAGGGGTTTGAGCTCAAGTCAGCAATTATCAGAGGCAGCAAAGGACAAATACTAACCCTGGGTTTGGTTTGGCAACAACAGACAGGAAAGTGATTCACAGCTTTCAGTTTGTCGAGCAACTGGCAGTCGCCAGGACTAAGACAATTTTATTCATAACACTAAACAGCTTCATATTTTCACAACTTTCCCTCTGCATCACGAGGACAGCTGAGAACTGGTTTGTCATAAAATCACAGAATCATTTAGGTTAGAAAAGCCTTCTGAGATCAAGTTCAACTGTTAACCTGCCACTGTCCAATCCATTACTAACCCATATCCTGCACTGCCACATCCACAAGTCTTTTAAATACCTCCAGGAATACTGACTCCACCACTTCCCCAGGCAGCCTCTTCCAGTTTGATAAACCTTCTGGTAAAGTATAAATCCTAATATCTAATGTAAACCTCCACTGGTGCAATTTGAGACCATTTTCTCTTGTCTTACACAAAATATTCCAATGAACAATTCCCATATCCTCCATGTATAACTCTTAACCCATCTTTTCCTACTCTTCCTGGTTTGAGGAAGCGTTTAGGTCACATCTCAATCTCTTCTAAGTATATACTTGCATCACTGTTGACTGAAGTCAAATGACCTTCTGAACTATTAAGAGTATGCAGGGCATAGTAAAACATTATTTTTATTCCTTTCCCCTCTCTTCAGAGTCTTCAAGGCCAAAGAGAGCAGCAACAATATTTCTACACAGCTGGCAAATGTATATTTACACAGCCTCCTGCTTTTTCCCTAGCTCAAAGTACTTATTTTCCCTTACCTCACAGAAAAGCTATTTTTGTGTTCAATAATGATACCTAGTTAAAAGACAACTGATGCAAACCAAGAAGCCTTCTCAGTTTGCTAACCAAAGGTGAGACAAATGAGTGAAACAAAAATAGAACACAGTGCATGAGAGCACATGCTTCACACCTATACAGGTGCCCTCTTCAAAACACTCCACAGCCACCTCCTGAGCAGAAACAGCAGAACACAGGAGCTGACAAGCAGCAACCCAGGCCAGCCACCTGTTTTTTCCTCAGTGTCCAAGAGAAACTACAAAGTCCCCTGACACCTTCCCAGCATGTGCAATGAGGAGTACCTACTAACAGCTTGTTTATACTAACTACAGCTCACTAACAAGTTTTGCAAGTTTTAACTTTTTTGTTTCCTTGGCATGTATCACATTTGGAGTCTTCTGATTTGGAATGCTGGCCACATTTTCCTATGGGAAAACCTATGTCTGTATTGGGAAGGGAGAGGCTGAAAGAGCATGGCAAGAACAAGCATATTTATGATTGGTGTCTTTTTTGTGTCGTGCTGTACACAGATTAAGAAACATGGCATGTGTTTTATTACTTATTTCAGGACTTTTCCTCAAACCCATGTGAAGCAGACAGTATTGGTTACATTTAGTCTCAAAAATATTAAGATTTCTAGAGAAGTAGAACTTTTTTTTATCTACATTTCCTCACCTGCTCTTCAGAAAGTCTAGCAAGAAGTGTTTCTCCCCAACCACACACACCGCCCCCCGCCCCCAAGAAATCTTATTTATTGCAGAATCAGAGGCAAGAATGGATGAAAGTTTGGTCCAAAGTCCTCTTTCTGCACTCTCCCTTACTGGCAATAACTGTGCTCTGCCTGACGTGCTTCACCTGCATGAAAGCAGAGGGAAATGTAGGAGGGAGCACATGAACTTCACTGAGTGAGCCAGCTGATATAAACAAGAATGATTCAAGCACAAACATATACCTGATATTCAGGTTTCTGACTCTGCTCCCTTTATACAGAAGAAGTGCCCCTCTTCTCTTTTGGAGCCCACCCCTTCAGATGCAACTATCTCCATTCTCCTGGACAAGGACGGCCCAGAAAAGCCTAAACTGGGTAGGAAGGCTGTGGTTTGTTCAATAAAGCACAGATAAGATGAAGCAACAGCTAAGAAAAGTATGAGCGGGGAAGACATACACTACCAAACACACTGTTTTCCTTTTCCTGCTTGTTTACATGTACCACATAAAGATGGCAAGACACCAACCAGTGCTCATCACTGGAAAGTTAGGGACAGACCAGCTTCCTAAAGTCAGTTGTAGTTGTGCAATATTTGGAAGTTACATGAGTCCAAATAATCCAAAATACTGAAATAATGCTGAAAGGTTCTTTAAAATAGCCTTACACACAAGTCAAGAAATAAAATAAAAAATAAATAAAGGGAATAAATAAAGGGGACTGGAAAACTCAAGCAGGAAATTTCCTATCTCCAGCAAGTGACAGATCTGGTTCTGTCTCAGGCCCTGCAGTCACCAAAGTATTTATGGCAAAATACCTGTTAACCACATTACAGAAATGTGCAAAATATTCCCAGCTTAGCATCACTAATTTGGTCTAATGCAAATATGTGTTAATCTCTCTGTGTACTGGCATAATTTCTGATTCACTGTGTATCAAACCTATACCTGTTGGTTTGAGCTACAATACTGTTCACCCATGCCCTGACCTACTCCACTTCTGTCCTGCTTGTTCTTACCTGCATCTGGGACCCAATAACAGTATTATTGCAGGCCAGCTCTGTTTTGTTGATTGTGTCCAGCATAGCAGTTTTGCCCACATAGTCTTTATTAGAGTTTAGGTGACGCTCCAGTAAGTTCTGCACATCAGCACTGTACTGGTTCGTGAAGGCTTCCTCGTACTGGTCCGTCCAGAGGCGGATCCGATTCTCCCACCCTTCAGCTGTGTTTTCATCCAAGGCATGTGCTTCAGATGGGGAATTCTGCACCAAACAGCAAAGAATGAATGGATAGTACACAGCAGGAAAACCTAGCCACATTGCTCCAAGCAAATGAATAAGCTATTAAAAAGGCAAATCAGTGCCAAGCTATGTAAGTGCTGGTTATGAGGACACATTTTTCAGCATCTGCACCCTCCAGAACACTGTACAACAGTGTCACTCAGAAATCTACTGAAATTTCTGAGCAGAACTAAGACCTTTTTAAAGTTGGTACTTGGCACTGCTACATAAAATAAAATTAGGCTAGCACATGGCCATTAAAAAATCAAGCCATTTTGGAAAAATAATAAAGTACATTAAAAAAGCAAAAGCACAGAACACACAAAGGCAAATAAATATCATGTAAGCTTGTCCTACAGACAACCCACTCACGCCTAACACAATGCTCAATGATGCTGACTGCAATCTCAATCTTTGCACTGACTGATCCAAAAATAGTCCTGAACCTTCTAGCTAAATGGTCACCAGAGTTTCAAGAAACTGAATGTAGAGCATAAGCTAATACCCACAGGGTTAAAACTGCAAGTCCTAAGCAGAGTAAAGAAGAGAGGGCAAAATCAGGTAATCCGTTTAGACTGTCTTGTAAAGGCGGGGGAAAAAAGAAGCTGGTAGAAAAAAATACATAAGCTTCATTCTTTACTTGGCAGTAGTTGAAGTAGTTCAACAAATACTCCAGAGCTCAGTAACTCAACTGGCTTCATAAAGCACTGAGACACATATGACACTGAGGTCTTAGTAACAAGGACAAGTGAAGAGCAATCATTATTTTAATCATATATATTAAAACCAGCAAGAGTTGCCATGCATTTTTACCCTCTCAAGTCACTGGCACACTATGGAGATAGTGCATAGGGACACCACAGTACTGTCCTCTTTCCTCTGAGCCACCTGCTAGAAGCCACTGCCAGCTGCAGGACTGGGATCAGGTGGAACTGAGCAAACCTTAAGACACCTCCTGTGTGTCTAGAAACAAATGCAGCTCGCAGTTCAAGTCCACTTATTTTGTCAAATAAGCTTCCTATTCAATGGCCGCACCTACCACTATTGCAGGAAGTCAGAGATAAATATATTGTCCTGTCCATCCCTAGGTAAGAGGATGTGGAGAGAAACAAGGCAGCACTACTGGGGACTCCCAATATTAAACTTGTGAACTACTTTGATGTCCAAGCTTGAAATAGCTTTGATGCAATCAAACAATAACTGCCCTCACAGAAGAGCAGCCACAACCAGTTCTACATCCCTTACATCAAACACCCCACTCCCAAGTGCCATGAATCAATCACCTCTCGGAACTGGATTGCATTATCTGACTGGAATCTATCAGAAGCAAATGGAAGGTTCAAGGGGCAATTCCTGTGATACCCTTTTGAATAGGCCTCCTTCTGATGCACTGTAAGGTTTGACTTTATTACAAGGCTGGCCCCACAATCAGAAATTCCCCAGGCAAACAAAAAAAGGGACAAAATAACACAGAAAAAACCCCACCACCAACACAGAGGGTTGTCATTTCTACTCACCTTCATCCTCAGAGACTTTCGTGAGCCCTCTCGAAAAGCCTGTCCCCCAGACAAGGAGAGAGAAAAAACAAAGTATTAAATATTTCCTAAGAATCAGGATCCCAGAACCACACTAAATCTTATTCCAATCCTTGATAAAAGATGGCAAGAATTAAAGGAAAACCTACACACGAAACAATGGACCTGAATGAAAAGAGACTCTGCAATGCAAATCCAGTGGAAACTGCTGAAAAGCTTGATGGCCATGACTTCTGAACTAAAAAAGCCTGCCTCACACTTAGTAAAAATGTCAAGATCAAAACCAAAACTGTCCTAACTAACCTCACTTGCTTTGATACAAGAAGGGTCCAACAACAGAATCAAGGTGGTTCACAACAACAAAATAATCCCTCCAGACCACACATAGCTCCTGCCCCCAGCATTTTATTTAATCAGTGCCTACCAGAACTTCAAGGGAAACTTAACCTGTGGAAAATCATGGTAAAGCTGGCAGATGATGGGAAAGAACCAGCTGTTCACACACTTGCATTCCAATATAAGCAATCTAAAATTATTTCAGTCCACAAACCCTCACAAACAAGACAGGAAAGTCATCCCTCAACAAATGTTCATCACTACCTACATAGTTTTCCACACAGGCACTATCTCTGTCCCCAAAGAACAGTGCCAAGAAGCTCTGCAGCTCGAATTCCTCAACAAAGCCTGCTAAAAAATACCATGCTTCCTTCATTTTTCATTCTATTCACAGACTGACCCTTTTCCACAAACAGCCAGACTCCAATAGCTATTTCCCCAAATCCTAATACAGCAAAAGGAAAAAATATGTAATTGAGTCCAAGCGCTGAGCATGAATGGACAGCATTGGGAAATAAGGGTGGAGTTCCAGCAATGTAATTTTTAAACCAACAGCCACGTACTCGAGTAGGTCACAAATACAAGGTGTCCCATTATTACACCCGAAAGAGCAATTCTTGACAGAACAAAAATTTCTTGTCTACTGCCAGCTTGTCAACCTGCTCCTAACAACACTCTGCACACCATTTGGTAGGAACTGCAGCAACCTTGTCTCACTCCACATACCTTGATCTTCTTGGCCTTTGGAGCAGCGCGAGCCTTTTCTGTACTCCTCTTCCTCTTCTTGGGTTTGCTCCTGCGGACGCGGTTGACGGTCAGCGTGATGCTGGTCGGCGTGTGCTGCGTGGCCGTGTACAGCACTGTGGAGGGAGAGAGTTCTTCATCCCAGCTCTCAGTGGCACTGCTGTCCCCACCTAGAGAGACAAGTGCTTCATGAGCAACAGCTTCTCATCCCTGAGAGCACAGCTTATCCTTATGGCCATTTTCATCAAGACAACTTGCTGCCCCTGAACAGCTCTTCCCTGAGAGAACTATACCACCTCTGTTTTCCCACCCAAACTGGGAACAGGTGTTTCAAACTTCTGGATATGTGACAGAATAGCACTGATGAAAATTCGCCTTTTCTGTTCACAAGATAATCTGATTTTCCCTAGAGCTAACTGAGGTGAAGCGTAAGGAGAGGAGAAAATCCCAGTGGTTGGGAGGCAAAGAACATTAGCTGGCACTGATCACAGTCAGATGATTACAGCATCCAAGAGACAAAGGTCTTGAAGAAAGAAAATAAAAGTCACTGTTATCAGAATTATAACCTCAAACTCACCTGACACGTTGTCCTGCTTCCGGTGGCGGAGTCTGATCACCTTCCCCCTGCTCATTCCTCTGCCAAAGGAGAATGCACAATTGAAGCTGGTTTGTAGGAGTAAAGTCACTTGAAATTCAACAGGATGTCACAAGATGCGTGCCCTCAGTGGGGCCCAGGATGATAAGAACATCGATTTAACATCCTCATCTCCACTCCTGGTGCCACCAACACTTGTCAGGCTGACAACGCAAAGGAGGAGGGTCAATACTGGGTAAAGCACTGGAAAGAATGCTCCAGTTAGCAAAAGGAAGTCTGTCCCACAGCCCAAAGGTGACACGGTTCAGTATGAGCAGTCAAGACAAGGAGCAGCCCAGATCTGCACTGCACCAAAGCTTACCTGCACTTTTCACACTTGAGGAGGAAACCATCTTGGGAGACACTGCAGTGGCACCAAGTGGGAATTGATTCTCCTTCTGAGGAGCTCTCACTATCCCCGGAGTTCTCCTCATCAGGCGAGTGCAGGCCATTCAGTTCTGCACGAGGTATAATGGTCTGGACAGGAGGAGAGGCTGGCGGTGTTGGAGGAGGAGGGGCTCCATAATTATGATCCTGAAAATGAGTATTTGCAGTACTACTTTTAATGTGAAGATATGATGCCTAGAAACTGAAGTCCCAAATCCACAGTTCCCAGGTTAATATTTAACTGCTGTAAAACAATAGTCTGAATTCCTCAACCTACCAAGAAGGTACAATAATAGCTCTGAAACATGTAAATTATTTCCTTCAGCACCAATGAATTAAACTCAAAACCTATGAAAACAACCAGGCTCTTTCGACATTAACTGTTACACTGCTAATAATCTGAGATGACATAAGTGTTTAAACAGTGGAACCAGCTGCCCTGAGATGTAGAGTTTCTGTCTGTTGAGATAATCAAAACTCAACTGGACATGGTCTTGAGCAACCTGCTCAAGCAGTCAGCTTGAACAGGGAGGTTGGATTATGTGATCTCGAGAGGCCCCTTCCAACCTCAAGGATTCTGTGACACCCTGTTCATCCCACAGCTTCATGCCATGCTCCCAACTCCCATGCTCCTGACAGCTCCTTGATTCTCGTTGTTTTAAGTTATCACTGTGAAAATCTGAGCAGTTGAAACAAGTATAAATAGTGCACAATAAACCAAATGGGGCTTAAAATTACCACCAGGAAAATATTATATATTCATATATATTCACACTTCATTCATTTATTTCATCCAGTTAAAAATCTATCACCTAGAACACTAATAAAGTTTGCTGTAGAGTATGCAAGACTTCACAAACAATAAACACAGAAATGAAAAATGTATGGCAGAACTCAGCTCTAACTTAGTGTTCCCTAATAAATAAGCCAAAATTTCTAAGGCTTAATAGGCAAAGAACTACGGAACAAGGAGAAAAGAGTAAAAGTAGACAGTAAAGAGCTGATTCACTGCAGAGAGAGTACTCACTGCGTAAGGCAGCCCGCGATAGCTGTGTTTCTGGGTGGCCCCATAGCCGTGGCTGGAGTACACATTCTTCTCACTGACAGCTGGACTAGCTTCCACAGACTCTGGGCTGCAGAAAGGGCCAGAAGTAAAACCCATCAATACAACATCATTTTTTTAGTGCCAGTATTTCACTGCTCTTTTCTATTGAACACATGAGCTCAAAATTAAGAAACGTCATGAAATCGAGGTGTTGTCATGCGACTCACCAAGCATCATGTGTGCAGAAGCTGTACAGGATGAACCTGCTTTCAGAGGGAAGGAACTGAGTAAGGGCCACCCTATACAGCTCATTAAACTAGGTCTCAGTCTGGGAAGTCAAAAAGGTAATTAGCATGTAAGAAGCTCAGTTTCCTTATTGTTGAGGAAATTTGGTCTAGTTCAGCATACGCATCTGAACCCAGCTAGCCTAATCTCAAAGCCACTGAACAGTACTGCCATTTTATCTCTGCAACAGCTTATTTCAACTGCAGCTAAGCAGCTTTCCTGCACCTGCACTTGTTTCTCTCTCCTTCAGATATCAAGTCTTACTGAGTCCAACATCCTGTGATAAAGCCTGCACGAAAACTGCAGCTATCCTGACAGCAACTACCAGGAACTGGAGGTTCCTGTTACAAAGAGACAACAAAATCCATGACCTGGACAGACAGTGGCCACAGACAGATCAGACTCACCCTGTGCTTTCTGTACAGCAGCCTGCAATGAGCAGAACAGGAAATCTGCTGCTGAGGTACAATGCACTCTTCCACCACAGGGTGGTGAAAAAAAACAGCTAAAAATCAAAGGTACATCCTCAGCAGAAAGCTGCAGAAAACCTACTCAGAGAAGGGACAGCTGCAATTCAATGCAGGGGATATTAGATAATGAGGCTACAGACAGAACACCAGCAAGGAAACATGCTGTCTTCTGTAACAAGGAGAAGATACAAATAACCTCTGCACAGATCAGAAGTAGGGCCTGTATCAGAATACAACAGAATATTACTGAATCATGTCTGCAGATGAAATCTTCATCAAAATTACAGCATGCAGCTGAGCAAGCAGGGAATAAAAATATCGAAAATGAAAACTTTACCTCAGACCTCTGCTGCCCTGGTGAGATCTCACAGGATTCTCAGTGGGTCCTACATGGCCAGCATGAACCAGGCACCATCAAATAATGGCCAGCAATCACACGTGAGGCAGTGCTTAGGAACCCAAGAAGAGTAACCCCTTGCCCTTTGGACTTCCTATTAGCTCTTGAAATCTCTGCTGCACTTAAGTTTGCCCCACCCTGCCACTCAACTCCATCTATTCTCCACGGCACCAGCCTCAGAGCTTCTGGCTTATTCTGGAGTAAGGTGGATTTGTCTTTGCAACATAAAGGAGCAATAATTTATTGTACAAAGGACTGCAGAAAGTAGAAGACATAACACCTATGCAAACAACACTTCTGTAGCTCAGGATTCAGGTGCACGACATGACAAATTCAGTTGGTTTTCAATGTTACTACAGCCAGCTAAACTGTCAGAAGCAGGAGAGATATAGATGATCTCTCTCAAAGGATGTGTTTCTTAATAAAAGGTACCATGTAGAGTTTGCCACATAATCCAGCCTCTGCAACAATCCTTTAGGACTTTCAGATTGGTACAGTGTCAAATCTATTCAGGTTTAATAACCCTTTCAGAAATATTTCAGTATCAGAAGAAAAAGAGCCTAAAAAGTCTAAACAGCAGATATGTCCTCCGTCCAAGGCAGCCACATTCCTAACCACAGTCAGACTGGAATACCAGCAATGCTGCCGCAAGCATTAGCAATAAAACTTCAGAATTGTTGGTGCAACGGTGTCCAGGGGCAACAACGCTGGGGCCCATGCTTCCTCAGCAGCAGCATGCCAAGCAGCTTCCACACCTTCCAATATGCAGTCAGACTAACACAGCAAAACTACTCTGCAGCTTCCATGTCACCCTCAGATGAACAGCAACACCCTACACCATTTTCACCTCCTCTCTGTATCAGAGGCCGTGAAAGATGCTACAGCTCAGCCTGTAAAGAAGATCAGTTAGTTTTCCTTTTACCTTCCCCACTGCCTCTGTGATGCACATCTTGCAATCAGTCTCTTTTAAGAGGTACAAAGCTCAGGTACCCTAGACATTATGTATCAAACCAGAGAGTTTCAAAGGCAAAGTGAAGGACAGCCTTAACTTTGAACAGACCCATGAAGGACACTTCAGCAGTAATAGTGCATCGATGCAAAGCCTGGAGAATGAAGTCCTGGACACCCCAATTTTTAGAAAACAGGCAGAGAAACCAATTCAGAAATCTTCAAATGCCTTCTTTCAACACACTCCAGACTAGCCTCAAGCTGGACCTACAAATTTCTTACAAGGGAGAAAGAAAATACTCTGCAGAAGGTTTATAGTCAGTCTTTTTGATAGTTAAATGCTACAAGGGACACATGCGCAGACACATCTGGCTCTTCTCCCTGTCACGCTCAGCTTTGAAAGCAAAGTACATGAGCAAACTATTTAGCACTCTTCCTCCTGCCATAAACAGTTTAAAATTCCTGCATGTTGAGTCTTCAAAGTGCTGCTGTGGGAGAAGCAGTGTGACAAGCAATACTAAATGATAGATCTTGAAAAGTGAAGGATCATGTAACCAGCGCAGATGAGTGACTTGCTAGATTCTGATTCTCCCTTTAAAAACAATATGTAAAAATGTGGGCTTTAGGATGGAATGAAGCATCACAAAGAAGAATGGCTAGAATGGGGCCAGTGCCAAGACAGACAAAAAAGAGCATTAGCAGTCTTGTAGAGAGTAAGACTGCATAGTCAAAACTCTATGCATAGTCAAATCAGGGTGAGATGGAAGGGAAAAACAGTGATTCAAACCTTAGCCCACTGCTCTTACAGATCAAAATTAATAGAGTCTGGAGCAATTTCTGTTCTACACTAGTCCAGCTGACTAGGTGCAGGTATTTGCACAGTAGATATCTCTAAATAATAAATGGGAGAAACCTATCTCCAAAACATCATTTGTAAATTTTTGTAAAGAGATACTACAGTCCATGTTTCAAAGAAGGATGCAGGCAAGCAGGAGGTAGAAGCACAAAGAAATATACTTCAGGTCTCACTTTCATCCTTGACAAAAACATACTCTAGCCCTACCTGACATGATTCTAACAAGGTTTTAAGAAGAGATCACAATGTGGTATTTCCTGATTTTCAAATACTTCTGACTCTGCAGAAGTAAAGTGTTTTCAAAGAAATGTAAGTCCCCTCCAACAGGCCTCAGAGATAGGGCTGCAGTGACAGCCCTGCACATGGTCCTGTGGTGGGGACTCCAAAGGATGCTCTCCGAGGTGTGCTCCTTGGAGTCTGCTCAGGAGCAGAAACAAAATAAAGGTGCCTACCCAGGCTGATGCTGTCTCACATCTCTGTCAAACTCCAAAGGTCTCCACAAATCAGTCACACAAGACTGGTACCAAGTCTGAGCTAAAAGGCTCTACTGAGAGGAAGGTTCAGCTTGCTGATCCCTCACAATGCAGCTGTTGGAAAAGGAGCTGGTTTGTACCATGCCAACGTCAAGCCTGGGTACAGCAAACGTACGACTGCCTGCACTTGACTATAGATTTACTAGCTAAGCTGATAAAAAAACATGGTTGAGGGCCTCATACTGCTGGAATTTTCCTTTTCCCCATATCCTCTTGTCAAACTTACCAATTTCCATAACTCTGCATTTGTTAATACCCATCTCTCATACAGCCAGTGGACCAGCAGCCCCTTTCTCCTGAGCGGAGAAAGCACTGGCACCAATCCTACAGCCCGACTCCAGGTCAGCCCTCTGGCACCCTCCCGTTTTCCTTTCTCCTCATCCGTGGGGTAACACTCACTCCGATCCTGCAGCCATGTCGGAGTAGGACGTATCTGGTGTGGTGACTCCCAGAGGGATTGCAATGCTCATGACGCCCGTCGGAGATCACGGAGTCCAGAGGGCAGCGACTGGCCGCTCCGAGGGCGGAGAGGAGCCGCAGAGCCTCGGCCAACACGTCACGGACATGGGGAAACCTACCAGGGTAGAAACAAAGCATTGCATCTCCGTTATGGGATGAGGTCTCCCTGTATGCCTCTAAAGAAGGCTTTCACAGCAAAGAAAAGCAGAAATAGATTTCCGTCAGTGACATGCCACATCATTTTTACTTCATTTTCATATGTAGGGCCAGGGAAGAGGTAGATGGCAGAAGTTTGGTGGGGAGGTTAGGGGTTTTTTACAGTGTTGGACTGGCATGCAATGAGCTGCTTTGCCTTAAAGCTGATAATGACCGTTCCCTCCCCCCCCAAGTAAACTCAGGACTAATTATTAGATAAGTAATCTATTAGCTCCTCCTGCATATAAGCAGCAGCTGTCACCTATCACCCACAGCCGTCCACCAGCATTTCCTCTTTCCCCAAACGAGCTGCAGGCAAAATCCCATCTCTGTGGACAAGCAGACAATGCCAGGGTGGACCGAGCTGAGACCTCTCCCTGGAGCCCAGTTTGTACGTGCACTTGCTAGGCCCCCAGCACAGGTGAGTGCTGTTCCCACACCACGTCCCCACGGCAGAGCCAGGGCAGAGTCTGGGCGCGGGGAGCGCGGCGGGACCGGGTGCGGGAGCCGCGGTGAGTCACGGCGAGTCACGGCGGCACCGGGGCGCGGCCGCCGCCGGGCCGGGGAAGCCCCGGCCCCACCTCCCCTGCTGACCGCAGCGTTTGCTACGGCCGCCGGAGAAATCGCCGGTCAACGCGGACTTCCGAGGGTCGCATGGCGGCCGGAGGTGAAATGGGATCAGCGCCTCGTTATGTAAATAACCTCAGTAACACAGACGAGCATAAAGGAGCTATTATTCTACACAGCTCGAAGAGAGCCCCCCCACAACACAGAGAGAAGCTGCATTTCTGCACGCAGCAAAGGTAGCTCTAAAGCCAAAGAAAAATGGAGACAGCCACCCTCTCTGCACGTTAAACTTTAAGGGCAGCCTTGAATACTTTCCACTGCCTTTCCCTGGCTCCGGCAGCGCAGACAGGCCTGCCTGCTGTCACATGCTCCCCGGCATCTCGGGGCTCTGCCAGCAAACCCTCCTGGGCTACAGAGGCCCTGAGCCAAGTTTTCCTGTGGGTAGTGAATTTCACACAGGGAACTGCCTTTGGACACCACAGTCCAGCCATTGTTTAATACACAAAACCCCCAGAAAGACAAAAACACACACTCACTATAAGGGCAAATGAAGAGTGAGAGTCAGAAAGTTTAAATGCTACATGCTATGTTGCCTTTTCCTGTCTTAAAAGGCAGGCCGCTTCTCTTGGCACAAGGAAATACTTTTCCTTCTTCAGCATACATCCCTATGGAAAATCTTTCATAGAGTATGACAGGCATACAGTGAATTACAGAAGTAGCACATAAAGATTTCTAAGTGGTCTATGGCAATTCCCTGTTATGCCCCAAAGCAATGGTCTCACAGGGAGGTGGGAGATGAAAAAGGAAACCGGCAGGACTAAGCTCACAAGCAGTTCCAACCCAAGACAGCCCAGTGTCCTTGAGTGTGTTTTCTGGGAAAAAAAAAAAAAAAAAAAAAAAAAAAAAAAAAAAAAGGACCTTCCAGAAGTGTCTTATTTACCCTTTCTCGTGCTTGTGACAAGAGTTGTGATTTCTACACTGCCACAAGATGAGACAAACTGCTACTAAAATACAGCTAAAAGCTGCAGACATCAATCCCTCCTTCAACCGAGTCACGTAAAACTCTAGCACAAGGTTAAAAGAAATAACACAAGTTTCTCAGTGTCTGAAGCATCCTTCCCTTTCAGGAATATGGAAAACTCTCCCTCTCCCCACACCGAGTAATCTTTCCAAATACTTGTTTAGATGTTTTTCCCTCTATTGATCTCATGCCTTTGCCAATGACTGTACCCAGCTGGCAGCAGCCTGACAGTTCATCAGGACGAATTCCAGCCTCCCGCCTGCCTGTGACTAAGCAGAACTGGAGGATTTCAGGTGCAGCTTCTGGACTAGAGTCACAGGATACCTGGTCAAGCCAGGAGTAACTGGGACAAGTTTTCACCCACTTTTCATAGGAAACCCTCTTTCTCTCAGTACTGTACAAATGCTGCTGCACTGATATGGTCTGGTAACTCCCATTTTTGTGAAGATTACTGTAGAAACATGAAATGGCAAACCAAAAGGTTAAACAAGGCAAATTCCAGTTCACTTTTGTGTTGACCCAGCAATACTTGCCCAACTATCACCCATGTTCAGATTTCACTGCTTGGTGCTGCTATTTTACATGTACTTTCAATTCTGACAATTTGACAATTCAAAACGAACTGCTGAGTCCAACTTCAAGT
The DNA here is from genome assembly GCF_048771995.1 of Taeniopygia guttata. Classification (NCBI taxonomy): domain Eukaryota; kingdom Metazoa; phylum Chordata; class Aves; order Passeriformes; family Estrildidae; genus Taeniopygia; species Taeniopygia guttata. The sequence goes on from NC_133037.1 coordinate 9,090,332, forward strand.
ACTGTCCAAGACCACTTCACCTTCAGGCTACATTACAGTCTGGACTCCACGAAACTTGGCCTGCTAACATGCAAAGATCAGCCTGACAGATAATGCTGGGGTTGGGATCTAGATGTTCACCTACCACACTGGACAATTTCCTGTATATTCAATCCCCAAGGTCCTTTCTACCTCTACCCCCAAAAATACAACTGAAGGGGAAAAAAAACAGAAGTCACACCCAGTTCTCTCTGCTGCCACTGAAAGAAGTTTTATTAAATTCTAAGTCTGAATTCAATCTAATGAGCTTCAGACCACAGCACAAATGTATCTCCCTTACAACAAATTCTTTTTGTAATCAAATGGAAATGGGAATTTTGATGGCCTATCAGGTAGATAAAATTTAGCTGGTTTTGAAAATGCAGCATTTAAAGATATTTCCCCCCCCACATTTGGCACCTACACACCAGCCTCCTTAACCAGTCATACCGGTATAAAGATACTTGGTCTTCCCCAACATCATAAGAACAGCCCAGATGAGCATCCACCCACACAGCCACCCCAGCAGGGATCCCCAGTTCTCACTCAGCACAAGTCACACACCAAGGGACTGACCCAGTGTGACTGGCTGCCTTGGCTACACTGTGAATATATGCTATTCAGCTATTTCAGGTAACATCCTGTATTGACAGAAAGGACTGTAATAAATCTAAGCTGGCCAAGTGAAGGTTAAGTAACACCTGCTGCTGTAACAGTGAATTTAATTTTCGGAACACTGTTTAGGATGCAATGGCTGCAGTGCTGCATTGGCTCACTTCCACAGCCAGTGCCATCCATGTACAAATAAAGCAGATGCAGAAAATTTACTGCTGGAAACTCTCTTTATTATTTGTGGTGTTAGAAGTCTGTACTAACAGGGAGAATCAAGCATAGTGAGTCAAAGAGCTCACCAGAGCTTCCTCCTTCAAGATGCGGTTGTTCCAGTTTTCACTCATGTCCCAGTCATACAGACACTTCTGGGCTCCCGTGGTGTGCAACATCTGGTGACAGACTCTACAAAGTATTTGTGAGTGTCATGAAAAATTCACCTGCAGACAAAAACCCCAGGCACAGTCTCACAGACTGCATAATTCAGACCCCATCATCCTTTGGGGCTGCTCGGGTGATGCTGTAGAATCTCAGGGGGGACAGAATGTGTCCCTCACAGCCTCCCATGGTCACAGATTCAAGGACAAAGCAGTTACCAAGCAGGGGGAGGACAGAGATTCATCCTGTTCCTCTGCAGGGTCAGTGCACATCTGTGAGTCTTGTCCACAAAGAGCCTGAAATACTTTACTACTGTGCACCCAGTGTCTCATGCATGGCCAAGAAAGATAAAAAAGTAACACTGGTACAAACATATCATGGACAAACTGACAAAAGCCTATTCTGATTATGCAGAACTTCAATATGTGAGCCAGGGCAGGGAGAACAAGGAAATCACCTTTATGTGCACTGGAGACCACTTCTTGTTCACAGATAGTAAAGGACAGACAAGTGCTTCCTTTACCTCTCCCCATACTTCCCAACAGATTCCAGACTTTTGACAACCTAGAGTTACTGTCTGAACAATAACCATCATCATCTTCTCTATGCTCAGCAATGGGCCTCTATTACAAAGGATGAACTCCATGTATAATGAACTGCACATTTTTAAGCTCCCACGCCATTACCAGTCATATCAAATTCAAAGCACTTTTTTCTCCTGCACCTCATACTGCCACGGGCCAGTCCAGAGTATACTTCTTTGGCATCCTCTCAGCCAGACTCATTTGGGACAGAAACAGCAAGGTCTGGTAAGTTCATACTTACACTGTTATCTGCACCAGTGGCAAATCACTCAGCATGTAGAGCTGTGTAACAAGTGTTAGCATCTTAGATCTTCTTCATTCATCTTTTCCCCTGGAAATTTCAGAATAATCAAAATCTATGGGACATCTAATGTAAACAGGAACAGCTTCCATTACCATGCTGAAAAAGTACTCTCATCTGCCAGTGTCACTCTAATATGTGCATAGTCCACCTGAGTCCAATCAAGCACTCCCAGTATATGCACAAACCTCATGTCAAGATCAGATCCTCAGAGAAAGGAAAGCACCTTTAGAGCAAACAGAATCAGATCAAGATTTTCTTTATTTAACAGGTAAAAAAACCCGCATCAAATTCCCTGAATTTCAGACATGTTTTTCTATACAGCCATCTACAAAGACACAGGGCAGAGCAGATAAACCCTTAAATCATTTAGCTGCAACTGACTGTGAAACAGATTGCTAAAAGTACTTGAAGTGTGCCTCAATCTACCAATAGAAATGCTTAGCTCTGCTCTGAAAACAAGCTGGGTTCACTAAGCAGCAAGGAAACAACTGTGCCAGTTTTAAAGAATGAAATATTGATGTATGTATTCACTATTATCATTAGATCCATATATCATCTGCTAGTGGGCAGACAAAGCAAGACAGCAGTTCTATCCCACGGCGTCTGGGAGAACTCAGTCCTGGTCTACAACAGAAAATATCAAAGTAACAGGCAACACTGGCATTCATTACTAGCTATGCACACCATGATAACCAAGTTATTGACAAGTATAGCGCAATGGTTAAAGGTATATTTGTCTTAGGCCTTTCTCAAAACTGCCCCCTGGTTTACATGTATGCAACCATATGCAAAAATAAATGCTTCTATGTACTTATTTGGTTCAGAGTTCTTCTTGCTCTCTGGGGTCTAGGGAACCTTGAAGAACACCAACAAGCTCTTAGAACAAGAATAGCAGCATTTTAAAATCGTAAAATGTCAAAAAGCAACAACCTAATGAGAGCTGTTCCTGCTCATCACACTCACAAGAGCTGCAGTCAAAGATCAGGGAATGGCAAAACTACTGCTTTTAGAATATGTGTGATTTAAAATGCTTTTGGTATCCAGAGGCCCATGCATCAGTCAAGTTGTTCCTTACAAGATATGAAATAATATTAACAATTCCCATTATTCTTGAAGTGCTCTATGAAAGCACTACACACTACCTCAATACATGTTTATGAATACACCTACTTAGCTAACATCATCAACGTGATAAAGTTGTTCAGTGATGGCTATATAAGCCATTATTAAATTGAGGTACAAGGAAGTTAAACTGATTTTGATAAAATTTGAAACAGATGGAAAGTAAGTAAATGTAATAAAAAATTAAACTAGGTTTAAGCCATTTTAAGGCAATTTTCACAATATCTCTCCACACGATTCCATCATTTTATCTCATAAAGAAAACATCAATTTTAGTTACACTCCTCTGTGAACTACACCTTAAGGAACTACAAATGATGAGAGAGCAACTGATAGAAATTAATCCAAGCAGAGAAATTACAAAATGCATAGTCAAGTACTCTTAGCAACTGACCCAAGACTGCAGAAATTATATTAAAAGGCAAAAAGAATAACCTCAAAACTTTGCTGCTGCTTCAGCAGTCAAGACGTTATGCAAACCCAAACAGAATCCTGTTTTTCTTTTGAAATCATTAAAGATTTCAGATACTATGATAAAAAATATAAGAGAATTTTAGTAAGAGGTAAAAAAGAGGGCAGGTAAGACCTTGTCTCCAGAAATGCCTTCTCCTGGACAATTCAATCACATCCTTGACAGTTCAATATGGTCCAGAGGTGAAGATGTCAGACAAGGGTTTGTTTGGACTTTCTTAAAACATCTAATCTGCATCACAGAACCTTACTAGAAAGTTTAATTTCTATTGCTTGTAAATTGGTTGAAGAGTCATCCATAAAGATAATTCCATAAAAATGCCATATTAGAAAGCAGAAGCAAATTACAGAGCAGCAGTGATCCATGGCAGACCAAATTATTCTGAGGTATGTTTATGTAGAGGTGGCAGGCACACGCCAGGGAACTTTGCCTGTACCCCATGCTGATCAGAAGGGACCTGGCAGCATTTGTATGGTCTGCTCACACAGTGTGCTGAGCAGGTGACACAGATGATGTTTTAAAGGACTGTAAACAATGCAATGCAAAAAGGACTATCCCAACCAAGAATATCATATTAAAGTCTACATAAATTTAAGGGTCATAAACAGAGGAAATCTTCAAGAAAACATCACAGTACTATGAAAATTCGAAATCATCAAAATAAAACTAAATGAATAACAGAAACAGTGGAGAAATTCAGAAAAATCCCACAGACTCAAAAGATCCCCTTTCTATGCTAAAACCATTGCTTTACAGTGGCTCTATCTCACAGCATTCCAAATTGCTGGTGAAGGTGACAAATTCTTCTAATAAAAAAGCATTTTAAATTATGTTTTTTAATTTAGTATATTTTATTCTATTTATTACATTTTACTTTTGCAAATACAGTTCTCTACTATTTTCTGGAAAATATACAGTAACACAAGAGAAAAAAAGGCACCACAGTTTAAGGCACAAAAGTTACTAAAGTACATGGAATGGGAAAGAGGAAAAATATCCCTTTTCTCTTCCAGTTCCACAAACTTTTGATTTGGTAACAGTCATGGGGCAAAACTATTCTGCAGTGCAGGGAACACTAATTGCTATGCTGGTCCTATACTGTGAGGTTGCTGCTCTCTTTTCCCATGAGGTGAAGAAGAACAGTCAAATGCCTGTATGTCACAAAAATGCAAACAAAAAGGTTCAGAACAGATACTCTGAGACTAAGAGTTTGACAACCAACCTCCAGTGAATCCAGCTGTGGCAGCTGATGTTACTGCTGCGACCATCTCCTCTAAATCTTTGCCAAAACAGGTGGCAGGAAGGAAACACTGCCATGTCTCATCAATTGCAGCTGATGCCAAGACCGGACTAAAAGCAGAAACAGGTAAAATACATATTCCCATTTAGACACTGTTCTTGGGGCAATAAATTTCTGCAATGAGGCTGATAACTAGGAACAGCAATATTGGAAACAATACTGCTCAGTCCACCACACCTTGCCCATATGTTTTCAAGTTTTAAGAGACCTGCCTACACCAGAAAATGGCTACAGATCAAGTAAGACTCAATTTAAATAATGTAAATAGCATTGGTTCAACCTTAGCAGGCCAAAGGGCTTCCTTGTTCTAAGTTTTGTTGCTTGTGGATACAATAGTATTCACATGAATGGTTTAATCCATGCAACTATTAAACTTTACAAAGTAGACAAACCTTAAATTTAAAAGCTTGTCAGACAACCCCCCACAAAAAGAAAAAAACCCTTAGACTTTGAAATTGCGTTTTGAAGGTATTTCAGAGAGAAAAGCCTGTACCACATGCAAGGTCAGAGGGAAACTCAGCAATAAAGGGCAATAACTAGGATCAAATCCAAAGCCAAAGAATTACAGTTCCCATGAGAATTCAGACAGTCCAGAGTCACGGGAAGTCGCTGAATATAGAAGGGGAATCAGCAGGATTTACTGGCACAGAGCAGTATCCCAAACTTACAACCAGTGGAAGGCTAACCACTAACAAGTTGCCAGGAGTAGTACTGCAACCTCCAGTCCCAGTATCGGAAAAAAGATTTCTGCATAATCCCACTAAATACTCTCTGCCAGTGCCTGGAGGTCTCGCTGTACGTCCTTTATACATCTATTTAAGGGCTCCACGTGACAGGGCTGCCTGCCCGGCCCCTCCCCGCGGGCCGAACAACCCGGCTTCAGAGCCGACTCCGGCAGCGCTCCCCAGGCAGACGTTGCATCAGCCAGGTGTGCAGGAAGCGGCGCAGAAAAAGCAGCTGTTGACGAGGGGGGTCTCGGATGGAGACCGCTTCAGGAATCTCATGGAAAGGACGACAGGAAGGAGAGAGACGCTCCGCACACAGAACAAGCTTCATCGGCTTCAGAAAGCCTTTGTGCTGGGGCTCCGGACCTGGCCTTTCTCCCAGAGATGATGCAACACTAAGGAACAAGGTCTGTGCCAGAGAAAACTATTCACAGGCTATGCAGATGGCAAGGCAGCCAAAGGCTCTCGGATCAAAACATGCCAGAGTCCTCCAGGCCCGGCAAACCCCCCCAGGCCTTCCTTCGTGCCCTCAGGGTTCTCCATTTTCACACTGCAGCCTCGCTCCTAGCCCGACCCCGGCTTAAGGCAGAATGAAGGACTTTGCAATGGAGAGAAAGAAGAAAAAAAAAAAAAAAAAAAAAGAAAAAAAAAAGGGTGTTTTAAAGTCCTGCAAAAATCACAGCTCATTCTCTGATCTGTTGGGAGGGAAGAGATGGGGAAGAGACTGAGCTCAAAGCCTCCAATCTCCCACACAGAGATCCTCCCATCACCGCGGCTTGCCAGCGCACGCCTGAGCTCCCCAAACACGTAGGACAGCTCTGCGCTCGCCGGCAGCCTCGGCCTGCTCTCACACATCGGGAAACCACGCAGGGACTGCCCGGGCAGCCATGGCAACATCACACAGTGTGGCAATTATGGAGCCGCAGCTCCCACGCGAAGGTTCAGCCCTGCTTTCCATTACAGAACTCGTTTTGACCCTTCTCCCATGCCCAAACCATCTCTGAGTGCCATTCCCGCTCCAACCTGGCCGCTGTGGTTTGTGACTGGCAAGTTTCGCAGCCTCACACCTGGGCTCCAGATCATGCAAACACATTTTTCTCTGCATTGTAAGGAAGTTACTGCAGGCTTGTGTAACGCTTTTGAGCCACGTTCCACAAACATGGGTCTGTCCGATGGGCCTCGAGTGAGAAACCAGGTGACAAAAACACCTGCAACCCGTGCCACACACGGCAAGAGTCAGATCCATTACTGAGCTATATAAGCACTGTTCTGCATTAAAATCTAGTGATTTGTACAGGATTTTGGCAATATTCCCGTGTTCTGACAGGTTCCAAGGCTCAGCCCACTGCACTGTCCCACGACATCCCCTTCTCAGGGACATCTTTCTAGGAGACATCACCAACTGTAGCACTTGCCCAGGATCTGGTGCCCAGTTGCACTCTTGGTCATGTTAAGATGGTTCTGGGACTCCTAGCAAATTCACACATTTTCTGGCAGATACGCTTTTCCCAGCACAAAACCTGTTAGAGAGCAGACTGAGAGCACTCATGAGGTCAAAAGGCAGCATCAACCAAAACTCCTTAGTCCCCTTCTGGGCTTCCAACCACTCAATGATGCTGAACAATGTCCAAGAGGTGTTCTTTATCACCTTTCACTTTTCTGGATGAGTTGCATCTCACATTTTACAGTATTTTGACACTAGTAAGTTATGCACTGATCCCCAAATGCAGGTACTACTGACTCAGCATGCCCCAGCTTTGCATGTTGGATCCTCCATGTAGAGTGGATGTTCACCCAGTAATCAGATTTACAGAATAAGACAGCTGCCAACAATATACTGGCCCAACTAGATTTTAGGAATATAAATTTTTAAAAGTTATTTTGGTTAAAACAATATAATCAGAGACTTGCTCTTACAATCACAGAGAAAAAGGTGTAATGCTTATTCAGGAAACTCCCAAATACCTACTTCCTAACTGCTGGCAAGAAATGCAAAGCTTGGTGAGACAGTGCTGAGAGCCATGATCACTTTTTTGAATAGCCCATTTTTTATTAACAAGATAAAAAGTAGATAATCCAGTTGAACACATTTTCAAAGTAAATGCAGATGACCAGAAATTAGCAGTAAAACACCTGCAACCAGTGACTGAAAAAAGACAAAAATCACTTACACCTGATTTATTTCTGATGACTTGCACATAAATTAGCAATTTCTTCCTTTGAGAAAAGTACAGCACACCATCAACCAACCACCTTAACTGCTTATGGGTGGTAATACAGGAGCATTGACATCAAACAGTTGGCCAAGAGTGCTCACATAGAGCTCACCTGAAAGCGATGCTGAGTGAGTGGTTCTGTAACACATCTTTGTAATGCTATCTGCTACCTCCATCTTTTTTGAATGTTGAATTACGAGCAGAGTAATACATTCAGGGTATTTTTCATGATTATCATAAATGCAACTAAGCACAACCACACAATGAAACAAAGAGGTTGAAATGCAAGAAGTTGCTCAGGCTGAACAGACTGACAGCCCTCCTTCAGCAGGTCCTCTCCATCAGCTTCGTGATGCTGTGGAGAGGGGGACAATGACACATCTGAGAGGGAAGGCAAGGAAGAGGGAGATTTCCCTACTCGTAAACTAAGCCCTCACAACCTCTTCTGTGTGCAGCTGTGACTTTTTCCTGCAAGCTGCTCCTGCAGGTTAAGGCAGACAGGGCTGTCTGGACAAGGTGAGTAGCAGGGGTTGCTGCACTTGATCTCGAAGCTGGAGGTCTTTGCTTTGTGCTGTGTAGTGCCCCAACACGTTCCTGCAGTTTGCTATCCCTCTAGCCCTAAGCAAAGAAACTTACAGCTGCCAGACAGCTTCTTTCCCACCTCAGAAACAGCACAATTTATATGACAAATTGATAGAAAATGTTCAGAAAACATTCAGCAGCCTTTTCTTCCATAGGACATGGAAGCATTTTCTTACTGCACAGCTGCAGAGGTGACAGCAATGGGGCTCCTCCCTGACTGGACCTGGAGGAGGAAGAGAGGAGAGGCAGGAATGCAGCCACACAGGAGAAAAGAGCAGCCCAGGTAGCTCAGTGTCCTCCTCTGCACAGGCAAGGACGAGCATGCACTCAGGCAGAACCAACTGGAAGAGCTCCACCTGCACAAAACAGCAGATTTTGAGAGCTACCAGAAGGGAATTTAAGAGCTCTGCATGTCTGCAAAGGCATCTGGAACAAGGTAATCTATGGAAATATAGAAACTTGGCAGCCGTCAAGGGAGTGGTGGAATGCACAACTGCAAATAAAAAGTAGAAGCATGATCTGGAGCCATTACCAAACTGAGTCACTCAATTCCCCAGGTGAATTTACAAAGTGATGGACAAGTAGAATTGCTAAAGTACTCTCATTTGGACAGCATGAAAACCAGCAAACAAGTGCTATTAGAACACTACTTCTTACAATTATTTGTTTCAACACAAACTTTCTGAACAAGTCCAGTTAATTTGAGAGATAGAGAATATCCTACATTCATTTAAGAATGAAACCTACCAGGAGAGTTTGTGCTTACTCTCAGAAGAATTATAATCATACTGCCATTATGCAATTTTTTTCATACTGTTTCTAAAAAAGGATGAAAAAGATTTACAGACTTCTGCTGTGGCCAACCGGAATGCAGGAATGCTCATCTGAATACAGTGAGAGCACACAGTTACATCAGGGCTTCTCTGTAGGGGCTTTCAGAAAGCCTTAACCATATCTTAAACATCTGAAGCAACACAGTATGGGAAAGAGCTGCGTTCCAATGATGCACACCACAAAGCATTAAATTTCAGAGTTCCTTTCACATCTTATGTGTGTTATGCAAGGCTTAACTATTTCTCCTCTAAATTCATCTTAATTTCATGATCTTGGCATGATTCTTGTACTTGAACTTGCACCAACTGATTATGGCACAAAATCTTCAAAGATTCTTAAACTCCAGTGTCAGGAAAGGCATATTATCATAGTTTAAAAAAATAAATCACAATGTATTTTCTCCAAAAAGAACTAAGTTGGGCCTTTAGTAAAAGACTAAGATGAATGTTTACTCCTTTCCCCTTGCCTGTAAACAAATCTGATGTTTAATTACTATTATTGCTAAGAAACTGTACTTCAAAATTGAATTTGTCTAACTTCAGTTGATATTGCTATGCCTTTGTCAGCAAATCTCACAAGACCTTTTACAGTAAGATCAAGTCCTCTCTCAATTGTCTTTTCAATAAGCTGAGTAAGTTGAGCTCCTTTAAACCTCACATCATGAGGCTTATTTTCCAGTCCCTGGATCATTTCTGCAGCTGTCCTTTGAATTCTCTCCAAATACACTGGCATTCTTCTTGAAGCATGGAAACCAAAATTCAATTCTAGTATCAGTCTCAACAGTGTTGTGTTTATAAGATTACTTATTTTGCTTCATATTCCTTTTCCCCACTTTTTTTTCCCTCCTCTTTGATATGCCCAAGAATCACATTAACCCTTTTAAATAAAATAATGACCCAAGTACGATGTAGAGGCAACAAGCTGTAAAGACCTTAAAGCCCTTCGAGCTACTGCTTTCAAAAATGCTGTTTCACAATTTATAGGTGGGTCTGCAGTTTTGCTAACAAATGCATCACCTTGCATCTGGATGGATTTACATCTTTTGTTGAAATGTGGCAAAACAATTCAGAGATCCCTAAATATACTTTATTATCCCATAGTACCTCTCCAGTGATCTGAAAATTCTCAAATATTTTATGCTATCCAGATAAAAAGAATCTAAAGAACAGTGAATTAAAATCTGATTTCATCTCACAACCATCTATAAAGCTAAGTGTGTCCTTGCCAAGTTCCAATCTTAGATATTTCAGGTCTCCACTGTTAATGCAATTTCTCCAGCACAAACATTTCCAGTATCAGAGTACAGCCCTCTTCCTCCTATCTTTTGCCCTCTCCACCTAAAACAGGCATGTCTCCCTAGACCTCCTACACGCAGTCTTGTGCTCAACCACTGAATAATCCAGATTTGAAGGGACCACTGAAGGTTGTACTGACTGAAACACTGTCTCCCTACCTCCAAAGCAAGGGCCAACTTGGATCAGTTGCTCAGGGCATTGCTCATTTCTTCTCCAGAGCCACTGAGTCTTTGCGTAACTATGTATTTTTAGGCCAAAAATAACCTTCTGATGATCTGACTTTCCACCTAACAAAGACTGGAAAATCTCACCTAGTCATTTTTACACTTGGCATTGCAGCTTACATGAGAGCTAGGCCATGTTTGTCAAGTACAGCCTGAAAAACAGTATATGGATTTACCACAAAAATCATGCAATGCATTGCAGCCTTGAGGTCCCTAAGCAGCATCAACCCAAGCCATTAAGTCTTCACACTGAGCACAGTGTATTTGTAGTTCTTATGAAAAAAGCCATAGAACTTTTTTTAGAACTAAAACTACATCAAACACTTTTTCAGAAGCCTTTGAAGAATGTTTCCAACTACCCAAGTGAAGCACAGCTCCAAGTACCCCTCCTAAGGAGACCTTCCCCTGAATACATATGTGACTGAAGATGGTAGCTTCCCCAGTTTCATGAAATGTGTATTAATGGGAACTGTATTGACAGAATTTTAAATGTCATCTTCCATGTCCACAGTCATAAGATTTATAAACACCTCTCTTTATCAATACATTTATTTAACAACACACTCAGCAGTGTTATTGTTGTTGTACAACATCAGTTTTCTTGACTACCTAAACAAGGCTGTCCATCGTCCCTTAACTAGCACAGAATATCTCTCAACTCACACGTCAGTTCCTACAAAGCTTACAAGTTCCTGCTTGTCACTAAGAAGAATCTCCCCCCACCCCTCCAAAACCTCCATAATTATATAAACAAAGGACCTGTGTGGAAATACATTTATCCATATAAAAGCATTTCATAATAGTCAAGTTATTCCCCTTTCCTTGAAGAACAGCTATCTGAAATCCAAGTGACTAAGCAGGGCTGCATGTAATGTAACAGCAGGAACTACTACACTGAAATTAGACACATTAGCCAAGATCCTGTGATCTCCTCACCTTACATTCTTCCTCAAACATCAATTTTTGGCCTTGTCAGAGATGAACAAAACCTTCAGTCTGATTCAAGAGTCGCTCTTGTTCTCACGTTACGTTCTCTGCTCTCCTGTCTGGAATTATTAGTGCTGTGTTCTCTGCCAACAGCAAGGAATCTCTTTAAGCTTGAAAAAAATGTGGAACAGAATAAAATAAAAAAAATCCCATCACATGAGTAAATGAGGCTTGACAGTATGATGGATGCTGCAGGTTCACAAGTATGAAGGTACTCCTAAGATGATGCCTTGTGCCTGTTACAGCTTCACATCTTCACATAAGCATAAAAGGTTTGCCGCATTCAGGAGGGAGACGCTCAACTATTTAGATTGGATGCATTTTATATAAGACTGAAGATGACTAAGTCACAGCTGGACAGATTATGTTCTAGAAACAAGTTACATGTTCCTCCCCGTACCTTAAACAACAGCATTTCCTCATCTGCATCTTTTCTCTTTCAAACACAAGATGCTGAATTCTCACAAGAAAAAAAAAAAAAAACCAGAAAATATTCAGGGCAATGTGCTTTAACCAAAAGGAATTTCACATGCACCACTCATAGGGCTAATTTGATTTTGTCATTATGGAAAAACTGAGAACTATTGAGACCTCAGCTGGGTAAGAGCTGGATAGAAGAATGATCTAAACACAGAAGGAGAACAGCACAGACAGGAATTATCTTCCTGAGTAATGCAGATAGATTTGTGTGCACTAGACATCCAAACACAGTTTGCCAAAGTACTCTGAAGGCCCCTTTACATAGCTTATCAGTCCTGTGGCTACAAATCAGTAGCAGCATTGTTCATAACCCAAACTACCTTGGAGCATTATAAAGCTAGTGAAAACAGGCAGGGAAAACCCCCTGGCTCATACTACCATGCTTCCCAATCATCAGCTCATACAGATGTTTTCACCTGTATCCACTACATAATGTACTCCCCACCACAACTACTAACAGCAGTATTAAAACCTCTGACAGCTTTACTGAAAGAAACTGAAGACACACAGAGAAGGAACACAACACTACAGAACATGGACATGTAGGCAGAGGTGATGACTGGTGTGGGTGGGAGAGCCACCTAAAACTGCAATTTGCACCACTAGACCAGAAGCCAAGAACACCCCCACACCAAATATGTTGTACCTCCACACTGCCTATAAGATGTCCTATGCAAGTCAATTCCTTCTTTGTGCCTTAATATTTTTATCAGTAAAATCAAAATACCACTCCTGAGATGTCACCTACAGTGTCTTTAGACATGAAAGCCACGGCTATATATAGCTCTATGCAGAACAGGAGTGGGGACACATCATCTTGCCCACATTTAATCTTTCAGAGGGCAAAAAGCATCTGAAAAAATTTTCAGTCACTGGCCATTTCACACGTTTCATTCCTGGTTAGTAAAAGCTAAGGACCCACACATGCATCCTGGGAGGGAAGCAGCAGACTCCAAAAATCAGCAATGATCAGTGTAACTGCAGAGATTTTAACCTAAGCTAAATTATACCTTTTCAGTACTAACAGAATTTCACAGAAAGCCCCATTGTTCAAGATGAATTTCTACATTTTAAACTCATGTACCATTTCAGTAACAACCATCTCTCAACAACTTCAGCAAAGTTTCCAACATTTTTAAAATATGTGTCAAAGCTACTTTTTTCCTCCTTCACAACCTTCTCTTCATGTGAAACTGAAAATTTTAGAATTCCTTTCAAGTATTGCCTCAGCCCAGTGACTCTCATGGGAACAGACTGCTTCACTATTACTCAGAATAAGGAATGACGCCTAAACTCTGACACTGGAAGAGCAACAGAAAGCTACAAACTTTGCTTACAAGAACAGCCTGCTCCCCCCATCCATCTCTGCTGTGCGATACTGTTTAAAAACTGTTTAAAAAACAGGATTTTTCAAGCAAAGGATTTCAAGGAGAGGATCCTGGTTATTACACTTTCATACAGTTCTGCAAAAACCCCAGAACTTGCATGAACATTTGGACATCCCATTTCATTATCCCTGGGATTCTCTTCTCAAGTGTGATTCAACAAATTTCTGCTGACCAGTTTCAAGCTGACAGTCCCAAGCTGCACCCAAGAGAGGCTTAACTAATGACTGCAGGTTTCAATGCATATTCTCACTTTTAGAAAATGCTAGTGCTTTATTCTTTACTAATTTATTACTGCTGTCTGCACATGTAAGACTTAGAAATGCAGGAGCAGGAAACAGGAACTCTGACACATCAATTTCAACTCTTATGTTGTTCCATAACAGCTTGGGGGGAAAGTAATTTCCCAGCTTCTGAGTTTTTCATCTTCTTACAAATTCTGTACCTGAACATTTCATAAAAGACACTTTGAGCCTGCAGTGGCCAAAGAGAATCCACCGGAGATCAAACCTGTGTTGTCAGATGCAAACACTTGTCAGAGATGAACAAAACCTTCAGTCTGATTCAAGAGTCGCCCTTGTTCTCACGTTACGTTCTCAGCTTCTTGACTTTGAGTGACCCACACCATGCTCCAGGTGTTTCAGGAGCTAAGCTGGAAAGGTAACAAGCACCACTCTTAGCAGAACCGATGGTGATTTCCATAGGTGTGAAAAGAATGCCAATATCCTTGGGACTTGGGCATCCAAGTGCCTCCCAAGAAACAGCCCCTGCAAACAGTACCACTGCAGGATAGAGTTAAGGTATTTCCTTTGCGTATCTCGAAAGTCACAGCTTTAACCTCAGCAGAGATCCTCCTACTGATAAGGGACATATCTAAAGAGACAGATTTGGGATGGCATACCCCAAAATGCAACGTCCTAGTATAACTTTCCACCTCCTGCCCAGCCACTGTCACAGATAAACGATGTGTCCAAGCCTGAGTCCTTATCCTGGGGCATGGGTGGGGAGCTGACACAAGCTCTCAGGACACATCAGCCAGTGCTCCCCTGGGCACTCAGCTCCACACTGCAAAAACTCACAACTGCTGTCAGCTGTACAGATAAGACAGCACATACACTCTGCCTGGTTCCCTTATGGCAAAGTGATTGATTTGGGCCTATTTGCAAATGTTTTCATTAAATAAAAGATTACCCTTGCAACAGATGAGATTTCTTGCTTATGAGACATACTGCTCACACCCATCATGAATTTTTTTTGCACAGCAATACACGTTTGGAGATGTCATGACATGCTAACATTTAAATACCTTTATTCAAACACCAACAGCCAGAATGCTGCCTCAAGTTCTGTTAGACTAAGTAGTCTCACTAGGTACAAGACAAAGCCTCAGCTTGCAGCGAGCAGACACAGCAACATACAAAAAGATCTGCAGTGCACAGACAATTGCTTTACTTCAAATTTGCTATAACCAAGTTTTCCATATTAAAGAAATAGAATTGAAGTATCTACTGCAACTGGCCTTGGCTAAATTACATTTTTGTGTTGTTCCAGTCATACTTTATATATTTTCAGTGAAGTTATATGGAATTCACACCATGATCTTTTTTATACATTTGACAGCGTATCTTCAGTAATTTATACTTTTCTGCACACCTTGGTATTTCATGACCTGTAACAACTGGCAAGTAAATAAAAAACCAAAGACTTTCTAATACCTAGGTTAAAAAAAAAAAAAGATAAGAAACATTGTGTGGTACATTTACTTACACAGATTAGTAATATTTTTATATTAATTAAAATCCATCTTTTTGCCATCACCCCAGCTTTCAGCTGTACTAACTTTCTGCAGAAATATAGCTATAATATTTTGCTGGTTTGAAACAGTTAAGCACCAAGCTTAGGCTGTAACACTTTTCCACCATCACAGATCAAGCCTACATTAAAACTCACATCTGACCAGCTTCTCAAACAAACAAGAACAGATGAAGGCAAGGCTACATCACCAATTTTCAAGCAGGGAACTAAGGGTTTGTCTAAATAGAGCACTCCGCACACAGTGATCAAGGGCACAAACTCACGGATTGGCACAGGTTTGTCAGCATGCAGGGATGGGGGCTCACTCTCCTTTCAGAGGAGTGTGAAGTTACAGGGACAGCCTGAGCTGGCCACGCTGGGCGCGGCACTGAAAGGCGGAGACCCTGTTCCCCTTCTCCGCTCCCCACCACATCCTCTGCACTTCCACCCATATGCTCTCCCCTATTTATTTTGTGAGGGCTCTGGATGCCTGACAAGTCTCTCAGTGAGCCAGTTCAGTTCACTATCTTGGCAAAAAAATAATCCAGCAAAACCCAAAACATAAAATAACCCCAACACAGCTTTCTACTGGGTTAGCAAGCTGGAGGAGTTCAGAAAAGGAATCCAGCAGGAACCAGAGCTGGCAAACAAAAAAGGCAGAACTCCCCGTTGGGTGAGAGAGCAAGGGGGAACAAAACTTCCCCCATTCAGCAGCAGAGCAGTTGGATATGCTCAGCTGTCTCGTGTAACTTCACCCGGAGTAACCTCGCTCGCAGGGTGCAGTTCTGCAATAGTTTCAAGCTGACTTCAGCTGGCACAGCTTCAGTGCAGCCTCCCCATCCCTCCCTGCACTGGTGCTAACCTGACCCCACAGCAAGCAGTTCAGGCAGAAGCCAGCAGAAAACTCTTCCTTTCAAAAATGAAATGCACTTGTTTTCTGAATGGTAATCTTCCTGAATAGTTCACTACTGGGGCAGGGATGGGCCAGAAGAGAGGTAAAAGTGACACTGGGAAGAACAGGGCTGCCAGCCTGACCTGCTATGGAACACTTGTGCACCAAAAACCTGCACAAAACTGTACAATGAATATACTGTGCGTCACGAACACCCATTCCAGTTTAACACACAAATTTCCATATATAAGCAAAGCCTGAGGTGCAAATTAGAAGAACTGCACAACAAAGCGAGTTTGTGACAAGCTCAGAACCTGACTTTCACCCTCAAAGTATCTTTGTTCCCTCTTAACTTCCAGGCCATCTTGAACCCAAACATCCTTAAGTTCATAAAACTGCAAGAGAACTTTGAACCAGCAATCCAGTCTCCTCTACAGTCAAACAGAGCCTACTTAACTCAATCAAGCAGTCATCTCTTCTTCAAAGGTTCACTCTAGATGTATTTATACAGGAAACTTCCAGATCTTAGCTGTAGCAAAAGTTAATCTACAGCCACATTACTCAAAGCACTCTTGTAACATTATAAGCTATTCCAATTCAATGCCACTGAAACACAGCAAATAATGTTTTAGTGTCTTTAGTTAAAGGCCACACAAATGCAAAAGGCTTGTGTACTCTTCCAAGTATCTATAAATTGATAGTGCAGCTCAGGTTGAGGCATGCTATTTTAAGGGCTCCATGTTGAACCCCCAGGGCACTACAGTTTCCCAAATCACTGGTTCTCAAACTTTCCCCAGTGCACTCCTTCCTGCCTACAAGCAAGGATACGTTCTCACCTCCTCACTCTCTCCCATAAAAACAGTTAAGAACTGCTCCTTGGCAGCAGTTTCCACACCAGCATCCTGAAGGGGTTCCAGTCCTAAAATCTGACTTAAAGCATTCCCAGAAAGATGTAATTTGGGCAGAGGCAGCACTGGAAAACATGACCACACTGAAAAATATGCTTCTGTTCCCATTTTTTGCACTACCTGAAGGTGTGATGAGAAGTTTCAATCTTCCTGGTCTCATCCTTCCATCAGCTATAACCTCTGCACTTCCCATATTCTGCTTCCCAGAAGCAAGAAGCAACTTTCTGTCCCGCAGTGTGAGCAATACTTCTTATGTGGGCTTCCTTATCCAAATATGACCATCAACATAATCCTCAAAAATTCTCTGCCACTTATTTTCATGATTCAAAGTCATGCAAAACCAAGAGGCCACATAATCTGATGCCAATTAACTAAAACTCCAAGCTGCATCCTCTTTTTTTTCTTTTTTTTCTTCCTTTACTGAATCAGTAGCAGCAGGCATGATCTGTTAAGAAGTTCTGCAGCAGCATCTCACACGCCTTCCCTATCAACAAGTTGCATTTCAAACTGCTTGCTTTAAAGTTAAGAGAAAGAAACTATCAGAAAGAACTTCAAACTGTTTTCCAGGTTGCTGGCACGGTCACTGAAAACATTTTGTACTGTAAATCAGTAACGCTGCAGAAGAAAACCCTGGTATGAGTTCTGTGAGGACAACAGGAATAGGCCTGAGTCACTAAATGAGCAGCTACCAAATCCAGACAATATCTTCTTGTCAATGTGTATGATTGCAATTGTAATCATGCTCTAAATATGAACACATCAAAAGCACCGTGACCTTTCTACTATGAAATTACTTTGAAATATTTTAGGGCATTTTGGTTTTAAAGCTAACTCACATTCTGCCTCAAAAGGCTGCTTGTATGCGAAAAAAACAAAAAAACCAAACAACTAAACCCTAGGCTTGTTTAGGACAGGATGAAAACTGAAAAGTTTGCTGCCTTGAAAACTAGATAAATCTGAGTGTTTGGGATACCTCCCCTTTGCTAAACTTAGCCCTTCTGTGACCCTCAGGGAGGAATGCAAGACCTGTCTACGTTATCAAGTTTATAAGGATTACACTTTAGCATAAACAACAGATCATTTCTGAACTTCACTCTAAAAGTCAAATTCCTGACCATTTCTCAATGCCATTCTTCTACGTTCCTCTCTCTTAGTCCCCTCTTTTTTCTTCATGTTTGGTGAATGTGAGACTATTAGATTCCTGACCACAAAAGAAATTACTTCTCCCGCTCACTAAAAGCTTGCCACTCAAACCACTGACAAATCCTCCCACATTTTTCCACCTTAAAGTCTGAGTACATCAGTACACTTTGCTGAATATTTCCCATATTGCTCATTAAAATAACTGGGGTTTTGTGCATGTCTGGCAGGAGGAAAATAAAACTCACCAAGAAATACTTTATTTCTCAAATATATTATTTAAATATAGTTTGTTTGTTCTACTTGTTTCAGCATTTAAATTAGATTTAAGGATCAGAATGATGCAGATTTCCAATTTAAACAACTATATTGATGCTCCTATAGGACTTGTGGCAACAGAAACTAGCATTAAGACTATTAATTTGCTGAAGGTTTCTTTTTTTGGGCTACAGCTTTTCAAGTTCAGACTCAGCGGTTGAAGTGAGGGAAAAATCTCTTTAGCTATTTTTGTTACAGGAAAATACTACTTCACCATTGGCTTGGGAGGGGGGAAGGGGGACGATGAACCAGAACCTCCTGATTTGTCCCACAGATCATCCTTCAAGACAAAGAGCATCTCTGCTAATTATAGAAAAAAAAATTTAAACTAGGAGCAGTTGAAAAACTGTTTCTCAGCATGCTCAGTGGGCATTAGCTGCGATTTCAGCAGCTTAGCAAGTCCCACCCCTGTGTGAGCTCAGCGGGGAGGCCTGGAGCACTGCACATTCTCCCTGCTCAGCAGGGACAGGGGCTGCAGCTCGGCTGATTTGCTACAGGAATACTGGAAAATTGCCACCAAAATAGCAAACCCTGTGGAAAAAACCACCAACCCTAACCAAGATCCCCCAAGCAACTTCAATAAAGAAATAAAATTTAAAAAGTGGGAAAAAAAAAAATCTCTGTTTGCACAGTTTCAAAATGCTGAACTCTTTCTGCATTATGGTTTGGGACTTATTCCATGATCAAAATAAGCAAAAAGTTCAGGTTAAGCCAGATTTATATAAACCCGTCCCTAACAATGCAAGTGCAAACTTATTGTGCACTAACTCTTGCCACAATTTGGTCATGGGAGCCAAAGACTGGCTGTAGAATCTGTAACAGCTGTAATAGCCATAGCTATTTTTCTTTTAATTTGGAAGAAGGAAAAAAAAACTAAATAGACAAGTAGAACACAACACAATTTTTATTTTAAAATCAAATAGCAGCTGGAATTTCAGAGGGGCAACTGAGACTTAATAGCTCACATGCTATACACTTAAGCATGTTTAACATTTCAACTCAAGCACTGCTAATACATCTTGTACACATAAAGAACAGTTTGTCTATTGCACTCTCATACACTGCACACAACACAGCATTTCACTGGCAAAATTTCAGATTTACACACACAAGCAGCACCAGAATAAAAACACAAACGTGCTTTTGTAATACAGCAATAATGTCATGAGAACAATGATTTTTGAATTTTCAAACCTCTGAACAGTCATTATGTTTGTTTTAATATAAAAAAACATTTTTAAAAACATAAAAACATTTTTATCTCATCCCATCATTCAACACAAGTTTGTAAAAGTCTGACCATTCAAAATGGGAGAAAGTATAGACTGGACAGATTAATAAAATACATGTCTGGGGCATCACACATTAAGTTCTCCCTTGCACGCTTTGCACCTAGAACTCTGAATTAAAAATGTTTGGTTTTTTTTTTTACTTCAAGGAACATTTGGAGAATTTAAATCCATGATTACTGGTTGGGTTTTCTCCCTCTAGAAAAAAAGAGCATAACTTTTGTATGTTCTGAGTTTCCAGTTCAATGCCATCCCTTTCCTGTATTTTTTTAACTTTGACCTGTTAGTTTTAAAATAAAATCTTGTGGTAACTGAGGCTCTTTTTAAAAAGTGATTCCAATGTACAAGGGATTTCATCACCCCACCTTGCAGTAGGGAAATACCAGACAACATTAGCTAAGGAATATTACTTTCAGGTCACTTGGGATTTGACAGTAAAATGAAGAGCCAGGGCCTTGTCAAAGCAGTGCCAGTTATCCAACAGAATGTGAGGCAATGGACCAATTCCCATTATAACCTACAGAGAGACTGTAAACAACCTACAGAGAGACTGTAAACAAAGACTAAAGGGCCATGAAGATCACTTTCTGTATTTCATTAAAATAAGGAGCAGTTTTCATACTCACAAAATTCAGAGTGCAGTACTGGGGTCATGTCACTCCATATTAGGCAGCATATGACACCTCTAGCCCCTGAGAGCGATGTGTTTTAGGGGGGTTGAAAGTTGCTCACCCCACCTTGTGAGGCAATTTGTGTGCCACAGATCCTCAATTATAAAAGCTGCTCAGAGTTTGGCACCTACCACATGATTGCTGCCAGTCAAGCGGATTTAAGGGCATATTTTAATCTCTCTCACATTATTCTGGTCCTGGAATTTTCTGCTTCAAGCTCATAGTAATTCTGAGTTGGGTAACTCAGGCCAGGGCAAGGGGCTCCCCATGATAGGTGTTAGTTTACAAAGATGGCAGTGTTTTCTAATGCTAATGTATTCCCATGCTGCATACCTCAACTAACAGTTTCATCTCTAACAAACGCACTGGAATATGCTGATAGCTCTAACTCGACAGCACAATATCATACAGACAGCGGCCAGTGCCAAATGGTTAGTTAAGCAGATAAGAAAGGCACTCATTCTTCCTTAAAAAAAAAAAAAAAAAAAAAAAAAAGGAAGCTATTGCAGTCAGGCAGACAGAGTGTGGATGGGAGCTGGCAGATTCCACAATACAGAGTCACGTCAAAAATGGCCTCCTGCAAACTGTTCCTTCAAGCATTTGAGTCAACCGAAAGGGAGGAATCTTTCCCATTATCCACAGGAGTTTTACCTCCCTATTCCACAGCAGAGAAACATTTCCTATACATTTTGATATACAATCATGTAAGAAGCTCAGAGAATAAAATGTACTCTGCATGAGAGGAAAACTCCTCTCCCCACTCTCTGTTTCCAGTCCTAAAGTTGAGTCGGGACTTTATTTTGACAGTTCCCTGGTCTGTGAATGGAAAATCCCTCCTCAGCACTAGCAGGCTGGTGTCTGCTGCACACACCCACTGCACACAGCAGAAATTCCAGTCAATAAGGCAAGTGGGGCCCAGGCGCTGGGAGGGGAGGAAGGAGACATACAAACAATAAGAAAAGCATCTGGCTCTGTTACTGGCTGGGAAGGAGACTGGAGTTCAAAAAAGACATAACTGCAGCCTTCACTTCACAGGAAGATCATATCAATTCTTGCTGCCCTACTTTTCACACAGACCAAAATATGTGGAAAGGGTAATTTGGAGCTTCCAACACACACTTTAATGCAATTCCATCATCTCAAGAATGGTGATGAAACCCACCTTGGACATTTTTGTCCCACAGGACCAAAACAGACCCCTGCTCCTGCTTTAGGCCTGTGGAAACAGCCCAAAAAGTAAAGTCCTTTGCTGAACATGAGTGAGCCATCCCTGTACCACCACACTAATGGAGGCTGCTCTGCTGTCCTTCCCTGGAGATAGCAGCCAAGTCTAGTGAAGCTTTTCTCATAGCAACCAGAGCTCCAGAGCCAACAGCAGCTGCTGTCACTGCCTTCAATGCTTACCCACAGGATCCAGAGCACAGCAACACCCTCCTCCCTGCACCTCTACAGCAAAAAAAAAAAACCCAAAAAACCTAAATGCTGGCAAAAAGATGACTTCCTGGGTCAACCACAAGAAGCAGAAAAAAAAAGAAATCCTAGTATTTCCTATACAAGTGAAAAGAGGAATCTCTGATTATTGAAAAAAATTAAGAAATTCCTTTTTTTGATTTAGATTCCGGCAGCAATACCCAGTCAGGGTGGGGGCAACTGCCTGAAATCCATAATGTACCAGCACACCATCAGACACCAACATCAAGTTCTTCCCTCACCAAGGAGAGAGATTCGCCCCCGCCGTACCCCCAGTGCTCTCATTACATCATGGCCCGAGCCCGCAGCAGCCCCAGGAGCCCTGCAGCACCCGTGACCTCTCCAGCCCCGCAGAACACGCTCTTCCCCCCGCAACAGCGCACCCAGGATCTCAGCTGGTGTCAGAGGAACACGAGGACACAGCCGGGAAAGGGTTGCGAACCCCCCCTCGCTGCAACACCCATTTCCCCCGCTTCCACAGGGCCACACGCGGCCTCGCCTCTCTCCCTCCCCCGGGACGGCGAGACACTGCCCGGCGCCGCTTCCCCACCCGGCCCGGCGGTGAACTCCCGTCACCGGCAGCCAAGGACGAGCCGCCGGTCGACAGTGACCTTGCCGGTGCCGTCGGGGGTCGGAGCGGGGCCGGGGCGCGGGCAGCGCGGCGGGGAACCCTCCCCTGCCCCGGCGGTGGCCGCGGTGACGGGCGAGGAAATGCGGGAGGATCCGCGCTGCAGCCGCCGGCGCCGGGAGCGGGGGTTACGGAGGAAGGCGCCGCGCGGGCACCATGAGAAAGCAGAAAATGCAGGTCAAACATCGCCTCCACCGAGGCCTGGAGGGGCCGGCGGTTCGGGGCGGGCAGCCACAGCCCGGAGGCTGCCCCGAGCCGGCCAACGACCCCCGCGGCCCCTCGGGACAATGCGAGGACACGGGGGCGCGGAGAAGGCCGGGCTGCAGCGGGGCTTCCCCGGCGCTCGCCTTCAACGACAAAGCCCCGCGGCCGCTCCAGCCCCAGCTCCGGCCCTGGCACTGCACCGGCCACCGGCGTCCCGAGCCCGCGCGCCGCCGGGCCCGCCATGATGCCCGCACACCGCGCCGGACCGGGTCAGCTCGGGCCGGGCCTCCGGGGGCACGGCGGGGCGCTGCCGACCGGGCGGCCAAGGCGGCGCAGAGCAGTGTCAGACCGCGGGCCGCGCAGGAGCCCCCGCGGCCGTCCGCCCAGCCGCCCGTCCCAGCGTCCCCTCCCGCCGCCGGGTACGGCCGGCTCCCGCCTGCCCGCGCCTACCTGGCCGGCCCGTTCCCCGGGCCCCTGCGCGGCACCAGGCCCGGCTCGGCGCCACGGCGTGTCCCGGGCAGCCGGCGAGAGCGAGCGCTCAGCCGCGGCAGCGGCGGCCCCTCCCCCGGCGGCAGCGGCGGCTTCTCCCCGGGCCGGGCGGAAACGGCACTGGGTGCACGGGGATCCCCGGCGCCGGCGCCAGGGGCGCCCCGGGCACGCCCAGCCCGCTCCCTGTTGGCTGTCACGCCGCCGCGTCCCGCCCCGCCGGGGCGCCCGCCGCCGCCGCAGCCCCGCCCCCTCCCCTTCGCCATTGGCGACCCCGCCTCGCGGCCCCGCCCTTGCTGCCGCCTCATTGGGCGCCACGCACCCGCCCCGCCGCGCGCCCCACGGTCCCGGCGCCCCATTGGCGCGCGGCGCCGCCACTCGGCGCGGAGAGGAGGGGGCGGCCGCCGGCAGCGTCGACGCGATGAGGGGCGGGCGGGCTGCGGCAGCGCCCGCCGGGCGAGCCGCGCTACGTGCCGAGGGGCGGGGCCGGCGGGGCGCGATCGCTCGGCGCGGGGCGACTCCCGCGTCGGGACACGTGGCAGAACGAAGGGGCGGCGCGGGGGGCGGCCGGCAGGACTGGGCGGGGGGGGCGTAGGGCGCCTGCGCGGCGGCGCGCGCGCGGGGCCTGCCGCGCGGCACGTCCGCGCGCGCGGGTTTGAGCGGGAGGGGGGCTGGGCCGGGGGTCCCGTCACGGGGTCCTGGCGGGGCCGCCCGGGGCCGAGACCGCCCCTACCGGTGGGGCCAGCGGGGCCAGCGCTTCCACAGCCGGCCGGCCGCCGGCCCTGGAGCCCCGAACAAAGGCCGCGGGGTAGTGAGGCGGAGGGACGGCCCCTCCGCGGTAGGAGGGGCCCCGCGGCGCTCGGTGCCCGCGCTCGGCCGAGGGGCTCCGCCCGGTTCCGGTGCCCGCGTACCGCGGCCGCCCGCAGTGAGCGACGCGTGCGGTCCGCAGAGCTGCGGGGACGCGGGAGGAAGGGAGTGGAGCCCGGGCGCGGGGGAGCCGCGGGATCATCCCGGGGGCTGCGCAGCCGCCGCCCCGCCCCGGGGTCGCTGGGCAGAGGTGGCGCACGCGGGTGCGGGCGGGCGGCCGCCCCCGACGTGAGAGCCGAGCCGGCCCGGCCCGGCCCGGCCCGGCCCGCCGCCCCCGCGGGAGGGCGGGGCGGTGGCTGCGGCGGGGCGGCCGGGCCGGATCACGGCGCGGCGATCCAGGCGTGCCGCAGGCTCTGCGCGGCGCTGGCGCGGCGCTCGGGCGCGTAGTGCAGCGCGGGCAGCAGGAAGGCGGCGAAGGCGGCCGCCTCCTGCGGTGTCCAGCCGTGCCGGTCCGCCAGGATGCCGGGGAGGCTGCGGGGACAGAGCCGGGAGAGCCGCAGGAGCGCGCCTGGCAGAAACAGCGTGGGCACGGCGCCTCAGTCACACCTGCGCGGCTGAGGCTGCCGCGCCTCGCCTCGCCTCAGAATTAACCCAAAGCATCCCGAAAGATCTTTGCCGCCTTCTTGGAATTATGTCTGTAAGCTCCCACCTACGCCGCCCCTTGCAGGTTGGGCTCTCGGGTGCTTCTCAGGAACCACCTTTTCAAGCCTGATCCTGAGTACTTTCGTTAGGTGAGAATGTGCCAAGAGTGCACAAAGTGTTCCCAGAATAACCATGCCAGAGCCACTGCTGCTTGTACCCTGTGCCTGCCTACAGGCACCCGGATGCATCATGCTATTTCAGTGTCAGAGCTCACAAGACTCTTGGTGAATTTGTTATGTGGCAGCCAGCTCTGTGAGGCCCAGCAGAGCGAGAAGCAACCCTCGTCCTGGGAAGTGCACGGTATAAATATAATGATTCAAGTTAGGCATGTGTGGTCAGGCCAGGTTGGCTCACAGGGAGAGTGAATATAGAACTAGTTTTGACTCATTTTTTTCAAGCACCACAGAAGACTTAAGTGTGAGCAAAGGATGTGGATGTGCAGGGAGGTGCTTGTTAAATTCCAGCATGGGACCAGTACTGAGCACTGAATGAACTGTGGGTAGGCTGGTAAGCATTAAAGCAGAGGATGATAGGCCAAATTGCAGAAGGGTGGAGTCATGTGATGTCTTGTGGTCAAAGATGGATTTCAAGACTCATGAGTCAAAGGGAAAGGAACTGGGGAGAATAAAACAGAAGAGATGTTGCAGTTGGGTCAGCAGACTAAATATAGCAGCCACATTGGAAGGATATGAGTGCCCTGTTCCTGGTTATAATTGTTCTCTGTCAGTGAGCGGGTGAAATGCAGCCTGTTAGACACTCTTCAGCCTTCCTGGCATGGAACTGTTTCCTGTCTATATTTCCATCTTCTCCAAATCTAAAGGAGAAAGAATGGAAATGCTTTCTCTGTTCAATGTTCGCTATGACCATTTTTCAGGATTTTGCATTCATCCCTGGAATGCTCATGGATTGCAAAGATAGGCTGGGCAGGGAGTGTTGCTGCTCTTTATGAAATTTTCATTTGTGTTCCATTCCTGCTTGTAGCCTGCATTGTGTGAGTAACTTGGGGGAGTTCAGCATGAGCTGAGTAGGAGTGTGTCAGAGATCTGCAGTGATTTTTAAAATAAACTTCCTTATGCCAATTCTTACCTGGCTTGCTGAAAAATTGTGTTGACTTATTCCATGAGAAAACAATTTGAGGAGGAATTCTTCCCAAGAGTTCAATAATACGAGCAACATGATCTAGATGGAGGGAGGAAAGACAAATTTAGATACAGACTGTGACACTTCTGTCAGTGAAATGAATAAAAAACTCATGGAGTCCTACCATCATCTCTGGAGAAGTATTTCCCAGGTTGAGGATCAAATAGACACTCTCCAGTTGCCATTTCAAATGCCTAGAAATGGAGTAACAATGTTAATTCACTAATTGTCTTGGAGTTTCCCTTGCCCACTTAACTGGTATTGCCCTCTTTATAACAAAAAACGGATCCTAAATTGTGGAAATACACAGGCATGGTCTGTACCACAGTGAAAAAACACCTTTAGTTCCATCAGAATGAAAAGCAGCATGTGCCTGATGCAGGCAAGCTTCTGAGCTAATCTACATGGAGTGTGAATTGCCTTAGAGCTTAAACTAAATTAGGAGTGGGTTGTACCAGCAGCAGACTTTTGCCATAAATTGAATGAGTGCCAACAGCCCCTTTTGCCTTCTCAGAAAGGAAGCTTTCTTTACATGCTAAGGACATGCTGCCCTGCCCAGGTAATGTCTGTCACCTCCCCTACACGCACAGAGCTGTCCCCAGTCCTACCAGGCAGGCACAGTGCTGTCCCCAGTCCTACCAGGCAGGCTGTACTCCAGATATCCGCAGGAGTGCCGTAGTCCAATCCAAGAAGCACTTCCAGGGCACGGTACGGCTGGGTCTGTATCTCCTTGGAAAAAGGCTTGTACTAAAACAGAAACAAACTCCTAAAACCAGTCACAGTAACACTGGTGGTCACAAGCTTCTTGTACAGTGACAGGACATTGGGGACACAAATGTATGTTCTCAGCTATGTGTAGGGCACAGCCAGCACATTCCTGGCCCCACTGACACCAGTGGGAATCTACCTCCCACCATTTCACACTGAACATAGTTTTATTTCTAATTGTAGGGACTAACTGCAAACTGGAGAAAAGTCCAAAACTGACAGTGTCTCAGGAAGACGGTGCACAGCTTGGAGCTGAGAGTGGGAAACATAACACCCCCCAATATCGGCATCTCTGAAATAGCTATTCAGCTGTAAAGGGGCACACAGTGTGGGATGGAAAGAAGCACACAGCATCCCACATTATCACGGGATTGAGACTCAGAGCAGACTCACTGTCCAGCATGCGCTTCCTAGATCTGCAATTTTCACCTCTATGCTCATTAAGTCAGATTCTTCCAACTGATTGCCAAGATCACCTCCTAGATGGAAAGGACAAGAAGAAATCAGGTCTTTCTGAAACAGCAGGTACACACCACTTACCACAGGAGAGGTATGTTTCTTGGCCTAAAAGCTCCTAAATACTTTTTATTATAAATCAAATGCCACCCCTCTTTTTTGAAGGAACACAAAAAAAGACCTAGTATCCAGTAAAAACATGAGAGAATGTTTGGGAGAACAGTGACTATACGCTCCTGTCCTGCTGCAAGGTTCCTCTAGCACCAAGGTTAAATAACTGTGGGCCCAGAGGACAGCACCAGTCAGAATCAAAACATCTGTAATTTCTTCTGAGCCTTCAGCAACCCTAGCAGTGACAGACCTTGGATACAGCCTGCTTGGCAAGCAATGTGATTACACTTCCATATGATCCCAGAAAAGGGTAATTCCTGGTTTAGTGCCTTACAGTGAGCTGTCAGCCAATGCTTAGTATTGTGCTTTTCTGCTCCGAGCAAAAGACTCGGTCACTAATTTAGCATTCCCTTATTGCCCCAGAGTTTGAGAGACAAAACAACACTGTCATGGGAGAAATGCTCACAGGAGAACACAGTGCAAGGATAATGTGAAAGGTCTCAGTGCTGGGAGACGAGATAATCTCTTGAGAAACTCTCCAGCCCTACATCTCATTCAATATTCACGCCATTCTATGCACATAAATTATGTCTCAGAAGGCCCTGAAGATTAGCAGCATGTACAAGTCTCTCACAAACCTCAGAAACGAGGGAAATAAAGAGCAGGAGTGTCATACAGCTTTCTGATCAAGCCTTTTTGTATGTAAACCTTTCAGCAGCTGCAAACATCAGGCACGTGGAACTGTCCTGCACCTAAAGGCTTGAGAGGGAGCTCCAAGGTTGTGCTGGGGCTGTTAACAGATATCTGTGACCTGTAGTTGTCTTTCACACAAACCCACCTGCAGGACCACACTTCTGTAGGTGCCTTGAGCCCAGCCTGGTGTTTGTGTTAAGCAGAGAAAGGAGAGGCCTTTCAGCAGCATAAGCTGGCTATAGTGTTTTATAGTGGCTGTTGTAGGAGATGTGAACCTTTCCTAATGTATCTGTACCTGCTGCCTCTCATTTCTCTCCTGTCAGTACACACCTAAGTCCATTTTTTTGTTAAAAAGCCCCGGAGTGCTCACCTGCTCCCTTCAGCTTTCCTTCTGTTCCCTGGTCGCAGTCGAGCGTAGCCATGAGGAGCCTTTGGAGCCGTTTGCTGTGCCCACAGAGCAGGATGTTCTCTGGTTTGATGTCTGCGTGGATGATGCGGCAGCACTCGTGCAGGAAGTGCAGCCCTGCCAGCACCTGGCCAGCGAGGCAGCACTGTCACACCAGCCCTGAGAGGGTCCCCACGCCTCTCCTGGCCCAGCAGCTGCCAGAGCAGGCAGCACAGCGGGAGCGAGTCAGGGACAGTCTGGGCACTGATGGTAACCATTGGCAGTAAATGGTTTCCTGTTGGGGTGGCCCATGGGAGCAGGCACAAGGGTTCCATCACCCCACACAGCAGCAGAGCCCCAGGAGCAAGGGAAGGCCTGGACAGCCCAGTGAGGAAAGGGCTGTTTGGGGTGACACACAGCAAAAGGCAGCGTGACAATCCACAAATATCAGCATGGATGGGCAAGCCCAGGGAGGTGGGAGAGGATGGGGCTATGAGGAGGCTATTATGATTACAAAGCTGAACTTTTTCCCGAAAAAAACATTATTGTTTGTATGGTTGTTGAGTCCTGGGACCTCTGTGCCTTGCCACTGTTTCTAACCAGCCCCCAACTTCCATTTGAATGACAGTGACATGTAAAGGGACTGGTGTCAATGACAGGCATGGGAGGGTGTCCCATCATACAAGGAAAGAAGACACAGGCTAACACAGACAGGAGGGGGAGAGACCATGAGTGAGTGCAGAGAGAGGATTTCAGGGCCCTCCAGGAGAGCCATGTAGGGAAAGAACAGCTTGTGATGCAGCAGGGAGAGCCTGGCCTGTCACAGGGGAGAGATAAACAACACCTACCAGAGATGAACACTCACTATCAGAAATCAATAACAGAGAAAAGGCTACAGGGAGATTTAGGGTTTTTTTTTTTTACACTCTGGTCAGTCATAAAGGACTGGTAAATATTCTCTGTATTATCGAATTCTATTCTGGGATCAACACCAGCCCCAGGGAAATATCAGCCTTAAATGGTAACTGTGAAATGTGGGGAAAGATTTAAATAACTAAACTGGAATGAATGAGAAGTAAATACTGCCCTGGTGCTGATCTGAAGGGGGAAAACAGAACTGAGATTTTACAATTAAAGCAGATAATGTATCAGCAAAAGCCTGAGTGTGAAATGGAGCACAGAGGTAATGGCACTACATTTTTGTGTAACTTACTCAGGTGTTAGTGGAGCTTCTTTAGAGAAAGGAGAGGCTACTACAGAAAAGAGGATGAAGGGAGAAGCAATTTTCTTTCTTAGTATCCCTAGAAGGGCACAGGAATCAGGGTAGCAAATCTTCATCTTGGCAAGTGTGCAGACTTCTGATGAATCTCAGCACGAGAGGCAAAAAGTCATTTTAACTATTCTGAGGCCTCACTCAGGTTTCCCATTCCTTAAGCAGAGCCAGCCCTGAGGAAACTCACTTTTCACCATCTTTTAAATAGGCAGAACATATCATTATAGGGGATGAAGGAAAAGTTGGCTCTGCACAGGAAAACCTCAACATGGAAAAAGAACCAGCTGACCAAATCAGCAATTTAGAAATTTGTGTAAAGATGGGAGGGAGACCTTGAGCAGCCTTCAGTGGTACCATGCAGAAAGCTGCTGCAGCTGACAGTGCTACCCACAGCTGGATGCTAAGGCAAATGCCAGCAGTCTGGCATTACTGACAGAGGGGACTTCTCTGGGCAGCAGGAGGGCAGAGATGGTCTGCCCACAAGAAGTACAACTATGTCAGGCTCTTTGTCCCCTGCTACTTCTACAAGCAGCAGAGATTACTGAGCTGATGGGAACAGAAGTGCCAGCCCTGACTCCCTGGTGTACATCTGCAGGCTTTTGGCACTTCGTGGCCCTGACTCCTTCCCAAACCTGAGGAGGCTGCAGGCATAGGCAGTAACACCCAAGCCCTTCCCCTTGGGAGGAAGATTGTGGCGTGTCCCACAGCCAACAGCCCCTTGGCTCCCTTGTCTGATTGCAGCTAAGTTCTCACCTGCTGTAAAGACTTCTTCACAAAAGGCAAGGGCAGTTCCTGGGCTCTGTAGTTTCCCATCAGACACCGAATGGAAGGACCCAGCACCTCAAATACCAGGCACGCATGTGGGAAAGAGTTAGGGATTCATTAACAGGGAAAGGTGTAATCACCAAACTTTGCCTTTCACCAAAGCAATCGAATACCTCCTAATTCAACCTCTCCCCTCCAGCCATGCCCATGTGCCCTGTTCCAGCTGCAGCCCTGCTCATCCTCCCCATGGCAGCACAGCACTCAGGTTTACACCATTCTTGCCAAGGCAAGCCCAGGCTTTGCTGGCCCAGAAAAGCACTCTCCACAGAAGGATATGGAAACCATTCTCTCCAATCATCCTGAAGTCATCTAACAAACAGACAATGTTTTCTCCTGCCAGGTCCTTCTTCTTCATGCAGTTTACCTGAGGGGGAGGATTCCAAGAAACCTGCAATCAGACATATATGTGCACAAGGACACTTTGCACCTGTTTTATCCTGTCTGACAGACTTTCTCTTCTGGCACTTCATGACAAATCCTATGAAAACAACATCAGGAAAACCAGGAATGAGTTTCTGTATGTTTTGTCTTGCTCTTAACCAGGTGGGACCATCACACTCAGTGTCAAAACAACCCACACCAGTCCTGCTGATCATGTCTAGCACATTTCCTGCTGCTTATTTTCTCCAGGCAGACCCAGAAAATACTCCTGCTTGTGCTGGAAGGGGATTCCTCAAGAAGACAGCTTCCTGCTCACAGCATCAGTGGTTGTCTATTTCCTTTGCCTCACACCAGCCCTTCAGCAATTTCCCTCAAGGGGTTGCAGAGAGGCAGAGGCATTGTGGCTGTCTTTGGTCACTTGAATACTACTTGTCTTATCAGGGTAGAGAGAGCTTCCACAGCTGGAAGAACACAGTGAAGGAGGCTTCTTTGTGCTGGAAAAGGGCTGGCTGTGGGCAAGTGATCTATAGGATACAGAGGGGTAGTGGAGAGGGTGAACACATTTTGTACTAGAGTCAGGGGTCTTCAAACTCAGCATGCAGTAGGTCTAAAAACAAAGCAGAGATGGTTCTTCACACAGCACATGGGTGTCTGGGGACAGTTCTTGTTACAGGGTTACTTGTGTGTGGTTACTGAACCTCACAGGGGCTTGCCAGGGTTCAAGGTATATCCACTGAGAATATCTGCCCACACAAGCATCATCCTTGGCCCGAGAAATCTGCAGCTGGAAATTGCAACAGGCCAGGGGAGCATTCAGTGGGAGCAGCACCCTGTGCTCAGCTTGTCCTTACACCCACCTGGACATGTGCTGTTGGCCCAGGGTACTGTGCTGAGTGAACCTCCAGGCACAGGTACTACAGCACCCTCAGCACCACACTCCTGTGTGACAAGGAGCACCAGGGGCTTGCTCTCCCAGAGCACTTATCCTGGTACGGCAATTCGTGCTGGTTTTTTCTCTCTTCACGACCACAGCTGCCAGGGTTTTGGTTTGACTCATTTTGCAGATACCAGATCCACCTGCAGCAGTGCTAGAAGGTTTGCTCTGGCACAACGGAAGTGAGCAGCCCTGGAAGCAGAGACCAGATCATCTCTTCTGGCAGCTCTGCAGGTGCTAACCCCCCAGTGCTGGTGGGAACAAGCCTTGGGAAACAGCTGTGTGCTGCTGAATGGGCAGGCATGTCTCTCAGAATTAATAATAAATCAGGGGTAAGGCTCACTCTCTACACAGGGTTATGCTGATGTGTAGAAAAGCAGCCCTCTGATTACATTAAATTGGTGCCACTTGGTACTTCCTCTTGCATCACTGCATCTGGCTCATCTCCTTTTAGATAAGGCCTACAGATTTACAGGTGTTAACTAAACCTTTCTTAAACCTGTTGGAGAAAGGCCACAGAGTAATTTAAAATGCAGCATTTAATAGCTTTTACTCATCTGAAGCTGATGCAACTTTGTATTTGAACAAACTTGAAGAATTGTAACCACAAGCTTTCTAGAACTAGCACTTCAAGCCAATTTCAAAGGCAACTTGCTACAACCCAGATACAGGCACCTAATTATCACCTCCATTAGCAGAGGCCAGAAGAAGTTTTCTGACTTTGGATGTTTCTTGTGTTTTGGTACATCATATATTTTTCTATTGCAGATATTTTCTTTTACTTCCATATCAGTGTTATGATACAGCAATGTCCTCTGAGTGATGTTCCTCTGTGAATGATACAGGTACAGTAGACATACTCCCATCTCCTGCTTTAAGAACATTACCACCCTCTTCTATTGATTATCTACCTTATCATTCTCCAGATTCCTCCTCTTTGCTGGATTTCAGTCCCAGCTAAAAGAAAGAGCAAGTGGAACACAGCCAACATATCCCAGTATGATGCAAGGAGAAAATGCCTGTTTCAGAGGCCAGCGCTGAGCCAGGGTAATTTCTATTAATTACCCAGCTTTTGGTTTTTTTTATCCTATTCCCCACTTAGCTCCTTGGACTGAGACCTGGAGGCAGAGGGGATGATGAGGCTGATACTCAAACCTGAACTCAGTGGCCATCCAGTGGAGCAAAGCACAGACCCACAGAATATACTTACACAGCGGAGGAAAGCAACCTCATCCTGGGCAGTGTCAGCAAAGCCTTCCCTGCTTTTCAGAACCTTCACAGCTACCTGCTTCTGCCTCCTGGGAAATGAACCACAGCTGTCAGCCAATGCATGTCAATAGCCCTGACCAGCAGCACTTCCCTTTCTCCCAGTCAGCCAGCCCTGGGCTCCCCAGGGAAGGTGCTCCCCTCTGCAGGCACCCATGGGCATTCCTCCCGCTGGCATCTGGCAGCACATCTGCCCCAGGGACCAGCAAGGGATTGGAGAGAAAAAGAGCATGGATACTGCAGGGTCTAAACAAGAAAATGTAGAGCAAGGGCTGATCCCACCTCATTTACATTCTTTGATTTCTGGGGACCAGCTCTGCTCATTGCACCCCACTGATCTTGCTGTCAGGTTTTCCCTGTGCTCAGGGATGCCTGGCATGCTCCCAGACTGTGCTCTGCTGTTTCTGCAAGAGGGGCCAGCCCCGCCCAGGACATCAGCCACCCCTTCCCACCTCCCTGAATGGCACTCAGCCCCTCACCTCATGTCCTGGCACAGCCAGACAGTGGCAAAGGCGCCACATCCCAGCTTGTGCAGCACCTGGTATTGCGTGTTGAACACCTCTCCCTCCTGCATGGGGTGGTGGCCTCCTGTGGAAAAGCATTGCCAAGAGATATTAATGACATCTCTAAGTGCTTTTGGACTGAATGAGCAGCTGAGGACAGCCTGACAGGTCCCAGTGGGCTCCTCTAGCCTGGGAAGAGTCTGGCATGATCTCATCTCTGGAGTCTCATGGCCAAAGACTGACCTGTGTGCTGGGCTGATGGCATCTCCTGCTGCACCTGCTCCTCCATGGCCCTGGAGCATGGCAGATCCTGGCACAAGGGGATGGAGGCAGTGGGACGTGGGCAGTGTGAGCTTCAGCACTTTATTCTTTCCAAGAGAGCTGGAGAGCTGCAGGGTGGCCATATCTGCTGTTCCCTCACCCCTTTCCTTCCCATTCCCTTCAGCAGCTCTCGGAGTCAGGCTGTTACAAACACTTCTGGCACTTCAGGGAGACAGGGATTATTTTAAGAGTTCAGAAGAGGAAAGCTGGCAGGCTGGTCCCAGGCCAGGGCCAGGTGGGAGTCTCAGGTTTCCTAGTGTGTTTTTTCAGGGGCTTAGCAGGGTCTCTGGGACCCCCTCCCTACCCCCATCCTGGCTGAGGAGGGAATTTGGGCTTTGGTTGGCATGAGAAGGCTCCTGCTCCAGAGGGGTGTGAAACAGAACTTTCATTCTAAACATTACAGTGCTGCTCCTCTGTCCACAGTCCAGCCCTGGGGCTGGAGCACGGGTTTATCACTGACCATCCTGTGACATCCCAGCAAAGCCACAGGACATCCTGGCAAGGGGCTGCTCCTGGGGTTTGTTACTATGACAGTCCAAAGCATAAACACCAAGACAGCACAGTCAGACTGATCCAACTGCTGTCCCCCAGTGCTGCAGCACCAAGGTAGGACTGGATTCAGTACAGGTCACCTGAAATAGCAGCCCAGAGCCCTTGCTGCTAATGAAATACAGATTTAAGCCACAGTAGCTGGGGCACTCCCAACCCAGCCTTTCATAATTTGGAAATGTCACTTGCTGTACAGCTGAAGCTTCAGGCTAGCACACACTGTCAGCTCGAGACAGGTGATAGTAACGCCCATAGACCATTAGCACAGATAGAAATATTGAACTTTAAATCCTCCAAATCATGTTCCTAAAGCCAAGAACTCATCTGAACCAGAAGATTTTCAGA
The DNA here is from genome assembly GCF_048771995.1 of Taeniopygia guttata. Taxonomy (NCBI): domain Eukaryota; kingdom Metazoa; phylum Chordata; class Aves; order Passeriformes; family Estrildidae; genus Taeniopygia; species Taeniopygia guttata. Next base: position 9,125,106 of record NC_133037.1, read on the forward strand.
AATAGTTATAGAGGGCTGGCAGTGCTGGTGGCAGGGAATTGTTCTGGAACTGTAACATCTTACAGCTGCTGAGACAGAGCACCTGTTTTGACTCAATGTTTTGCCTTCCTCCAAACATTAAAGTTTCTTTCCATATGCTGATGTTCCTCTCCCAGCACAGCAGCCAGAGGCACAGCCTGCCTTTGGGCATCCAGTGAGCTCCCACCAGAGTTCTACTTAAGGGTCAGACTGGGCTCAAGACTTTCATCCTGTCAAGGAAAACCCAAAGTGCCAGAGATGATGTTACTCTGTTCACCCATGCCTGCACAGAAGTCCCCCTCCTCACATCTCTACACCTCTAACCTTTGCATTGCTGTTCAGAATCAGCCTCTTTGGGTATAAACCGCTGGATGCTGCATGTCTGCATGGCCACTCTTTACAGTAAATGCTCCCTGACATCTCACCTATGAAACAGAACTGAAATCAAAATTTTCCTTATTTGTGCACAGACTAAGCTTACCAGTACCCTCATGCACTCCTGCACCACCAGCATCTGCTTCTTCACTCACATCATGAGGACAGCAGGACCTGAGCTGAGAGCAAGCAAGCTTTAATTCCATGGCTTACCATTCACCTGCTAAAGGAAAACCCATGAGTGGGTGGAGATGGGAATTCAACAGCTTCTTCCCTTAGGGGAGTGTTCTGGTGATAGGAGACTTCAGTGAGAAAATAAGATCCAGAGGCAGACCCAAAATATAAGACAGCCCTAGGGCTGATGGAGCTTTTTGGCAGTTCACTGGGCCCTGGTGGCCTTGTTGCTGCAGAGGCAAGACAAGTCTATCCTTAGGCATGTAATATTTACCTCCATCCACCCTCTCTGGATGGAAGAACTGGCAAAAGATGAAGAGTGTTGCTATGCAACTTGGTACAGGAAAGTGAAATGCACTTTTCTAAGCTTTGTGATAAAGGACAATTGGTGCTTTTAATCCTTCATTTCTTGACACTGTCACATTAAATACAACTTATTTTGCTTTTGTCATTCCAACTATTTTGTGGAGAACCCACTGAATTGCTGCAAGCCTGGACTAGCTCAGAGAACTTCAGCCCACGAACTGCTCCTGCCTAGCTTGTGAGAGCCATGGACAAGGAGCAATGGCCTGGACTCCTCCACCCCACTTGCACGAACAGTGTACAGAGCTGGCCAACACCAGTCATGCCTTATGACACCTGGACCTTTGGAGTGGCAGAACTCACCAGAGCAATACACACTTTCAGATTCTGCACCACCACAGACCTACAAGCCCTTGCTGAGCACAGCACCCCTGCAAGTCATGGCATGCAGCCCACAAGCAGCCCTGGCAGGGCTCTGAGCCCCAGGGCCCAGCCCAGACTCACCATATAGCAGCTCAGGAGTAGGACACGCCATTCCCTTTGTCATCTGGCTCGCTCTGGAGCTCCCCAAAGTGAGATACCAGCTGATCCTGCTCTGATTTTAGTCTGCACTGTCCCAGGAGGGATGTCCTTGAGCCCACCAAAGTTCTGCATCGCTGGATGGACATGGTGAGGAGTGGGGCAGGGTATCAGATCACAGCACCACTTCTGGGAACAATCTTGGCTTTGGGAGAGCAGGAGACCTCAGACAGCTGCGGTGGATTCACTTTACTGCTGGCCTCTCCCTGCCTCCCTGGCAGCAGGCCTGTCAGCCTGCAGTAGATTCAGTCTCCACAGCAACTATTTATAGCGGGAAATTCACAGCTCTACTGAGATGGAAACAGAGAAGTCCTCCCCCTCTGCTCTGCCTTCTCCAGACCCAGAAACCGTGGGGCTGCCTGACTCTTCCCCCTGCTCCCAGCAGTGTGGCAGCAGGACTTGCTCCTGCAGCACCATCTTCTGCCAGGCAGAGCCATCCCTGTTCCCAGGCCAAGCCGTGTGCCAACTGCCGGAGCTGGGGAACCTCAGCCTCTCCAGCAGTGCCCGCACACAGCCCAACACCAGCACAGAGCCCATGCTGCCCCTGTTCCTGCCTCGTGGAGAGCAAGCACAGCAGCATCCTCCCCACAGCCCTGGGGGGACACGAGCATCCCAGCACCATGCAACACTGGGGAGGAAAAGGCCACGCACAGTAAGAATCACATTTTTTCCCCCCAGTGCCACAAGCTGTAGCCTCACACCGGAGCTGGGCACGCCTGGCTCCCCCTCACTGGGGCCCTGGGCTCGCAGAGCTCGGGTTTCCTGGCGGAGGCTGCAGAGAGCAGGTCCCAGCCCTGCAGCAAAGGGTTAACCCTGCCTGCAGTAGCTCTGCTGCAGCTCCAGGCTGCCAAACCCAGGCCAGGGCCTCCCAGAGTGGTTCTCCCCCTGCCTGTGCCCCTCTGCTCTCACCTGCCTTCCCTGCACTAAAAATACCAGGGGAGGGGGCAGAGGCTGCGCCAGGCCGGGGCTGAGCCCTGCGGGGCAGCGTGCAGGGGACAAGTGGTTTGTGACCCCGAAAAGGGCAACAAGAACAGGAGTGCAGAGAGGAGGGACTAAAAGAGGGGGAGAAGCAGACTGTGCAGAACTCTGCTAGTAAAGGAGGGAAGGAAAGAGGACAGATGGGCCAAGAGCCAGATTGCTGTCTGGGAAGAACTGTGAAATTAATTTAAAAATTGTTTTGGTAAATTAGGAGCACCGGTTTCTGCCTCACACGAGTGGACAACAGTGCTCCAACACTGACCAACAGTGATGGTTCAGCAACCCTCACCCACAGTGAGAGACCACAGCCCAAGCTGCCACGCACCAGGTGGCCCCAGTGCCAGCCCAAGACTGTGGAGGGAGGTTGCCTGCTCCCGTGGGCAGGGATGGTATTTGAGCTCTGGAAACTGCAGAGGGATGCAGGTGGAAAGTGGCACAAGGTTCACTTGAAGAAACACAGCCTAGGGAGGAGGGAAAAACCTCCTTCTTCACACAGCTTCCAGGTCCTGGTGCTTAAGAGCAGTTTCCACTTAGGAAGAAAAAGAGGTGAATACATTCTGTGTAATTGCATCAGCATGCAATACCAGCATGACACAGAGGTTGTATATTAAAATTTATTGAATTATTGTGTAAGAATTCTCTTTATTAAAATCATTTTGACTCTAAACTGATTATTTACAGACAAAACCTCTTATATCACCAATAGATTCCTACATCTCAGAACAGTATCTACAAACAGTTATTACACTATGTAACAAAATTCAGATTTTTTTTCAAGCTTTTTATATTAATTATTAATTCAAACTTGAGAAAGACAGTACCTTGGGTGCTCTGAGCAGAACCTAAGGTGTGGCAGGGCATAAATGCAGGTCAGGCCATACAATAACAGACAGACAGACACCAAGTCACAAGGCTGGGAGAGAGCAGAGTCACCACGACACAGATCAGGAAAAATACTACAAGAGCAAATGCCCTGGGTGTTCTGGAAACCAAAATAACCATCCATCCCCACAAGAAAGGCACACATTAAAAAAAAAAAAAAAAAAAAAGCAAGCAGCATCTTGCTGCAACCAGGGCACACCCTGAAAAAGAAATGGTATTCCACCAAAGCTGCAGCATCCAAGAACCCTCTATTTTAATAAAAAAAAAAATCAGCCATCATGTCTCCCAAAATAAAAAAGCTTTCAGGTACAGCCTGAATTTGCCACCAGACAAATGAAAGCAATTGCTCTCACATCTACGTCATGTGGGTGCCAGCTGTGCTTCATCCTGCCAAAGGGAGAGACATTCAAACACACTAACGGAGATTTATATTTATCTTAACACTGATCAGTTCTCAGCCTTTCAGCCAGACCATGGCAAAAGCAAGTCCCTCCCTCTGACCACAGCACTAAATAAAGCTGGGTGCCTGCCACTCGAGAACATCACAGCCTGGGAGTCCCCCTGGAGCAGCGACATCCATCCCTGTGTCCCACAGCAGGGGACCGGCCGCGGTAGCAGGGCTCTCTCTGCTGGTGCCCACTGAACTTGCTACCTGTGAGCAAACAGGAACATCCAGACAGGATTCTCTGTCCTTGACAAGGAATGTCTGGTTGCTTGTGGAATCAGGCAGAAACTGGAAAAAACTTGGAAGGATCATGAGGAATAAATAAATAAGTTTTCCCTGCAAAAGGGAATTTCTTAATAAAACCTGTTTTGTGCAAATTTAAATGCAACAGAACCCTGCCACAGAAACGGATTTTGCCACAGGAGAGGGGCACGGACGGAGGTAAGAGGGGCCATGCCTGAACACCCAAGCTGATCCCAGTGCGTGTCCACAGGGAGGAGGATGCTGGTATCTAGAACACCGAGGACAGATGGATGGGAGGAGATGGGCACTACCAGCTTTCCACCCTCACTGCACCTGCACCGGGCAGTGTGTCCTGTCCAGCCATGCAAGGACAAGCTGAACATGTTAAGTAAGTCAATCACCTATGTTTAGCTCTATTTTTAAGTCTTGATTATCCTTCTAATAAAAGCAGACTTTCACAGATACACTCGGAGAAAGCAGATGATTTCCAACATCCAGGAACACAGAAGCAGAGAGAATGTGGGTACCAGTGGGAGGTGGAATGAGAATTAAGCCTCAAACCACTCTGTTCTGGGAACGTGCAGAGATAATTCTGCAAAAATAGGGGCAGACACTGACAGTCTGTAGAGCCAGAAATTCAGTGGAGTTTCTGTGGCTTTTGGCAAACACTGAGCAAGTTGGAGAGGCCATAAACCAGGCCTTGTTTCCTAGGGTGGAAATCCATCCATCAACACACAAGGGGACAATGCTACTCCACCACTATACCTGCACCTGCCTCAAACAAGGAATCTCCTCCTGCAGTCCCAAAATGAATGGGCTTTACTAACATGCATTGTATTGACTTTTTCCCATCCAGCAGTCCTTTCCTCTACTCAGCCTTTTGGGGTGACCAATTCAATCAGATTTAGTCAAGACAAAGGTTTCAGAGATGCTAAGTTCCCATAAGTTTTGTGGAAATGGGTGGTCAGGAAGGAGTGAGACCCTAACTGGTCCTCACCTGAGGAAAGACACAAACTCTGCAGCCCCATTTTTGCCTGGCAGCAGCCAGCCAGCCCCCCTGCTGCTCTGTACAGCAGGATAGGAGCAGAAGGATGCACAGGGATGCTCATACTCTGGGCACACCATGTACCTGCGAGTGCTGGTGTACTGCTGAGAGAGGGTCACAGAAGAGCCAGCTTTGCAGGAAGAGAGGCCAGCATTAGGCTGCTCCAAGAACAGTTCTGCAACTACACAGCGCTTCCACAAAGCACAGGGCTGCTGGAACAGGCCTGGAATTACTGCTATTTGCAATGTATAGAGAGGTAGGGATGTGATCCTGCTCTGTTCTAGCTCTGCTCCCTCCTGGCCCACACAATCATCACCTCTGAGTAGTGGCAGAGGAGTCAGACCTATCTACCTGCCCCAGGCCCACAGGACATCAGTGTGGAATTAGCAGCTGGGAGGGTGGGGGTGGTGAGGGGAAGAGAGAACAAGTAAAGCACCCCTATAAATTAGCTCCTAGAAGGGCAGAGGACTGTTCACAAAGTGGAGGAACTAAGGAGGGAGCAGTGAGGAGCTGCCCAGTGACAGCTGCCAACTAACTGTGCTTGTGCCTGCTCCACGGCCTCTCCTCCATGCACAAATGATTCCTTTTTGCAGGACACCCGACCCTTCTTGGGAACATCATGGTCGTGCTTGACAGCTCCTTTGAGTTCACAGCTCACCAAGTAACCCTTCCATGTGCTACAACAGGAGAGTCTGAGCAGTGGAGCTGAGAGTTAGGTGTAAGGCAAGCCTAAGAGAAGAGCACAAAGAGAGCCTGGGACTGAGCCACGGGGAAAGGCGAGCTGCTGGTACAACGGAGACACCTACAAGTTATCCCTGCAGACAAAGCAGTGGAGAAAACTGCTCCAGTGCTGACAGACGTTTGTCAGTAGAAGTGCACAGAGATACTTCTCCAAGAAAAGCTTTGTCTCAAAGCTACAAAGTTAAACATTCTCCTTTAGCATTTAAATACATTAACTTTGAGGGTATTTACAAGTCCAGTTCAGAGCAGCAGAACAGCTGGACACTGGAGGAAAGGGGAGTGGCACAAGGCATTTGTTGTGCTTTTCCAACGAGCAGGGCAACCTCTGACCACAAGGAACCAGGAAGACAGATCCAAGCTAAGTCAGTGGAGACCGAAGCGAGCCGGGTAGCGACTCACACATTAAATTTGTCCGGAGGGAAAGGGTGAGGGGGTGCTGTTCATTTACAGTGGGCCCTATGGCAAGCACCCATGCTGGTGAGAACATTCCAGCTGAGCAGGTGCCACACACGAGCTGTCAAGAGACCAGAGCACTGGGGAGCAAGAGACCTTCACCATCGGACACTCTTGTTTCTACATCCAACTTCTGGGACCAGCAGGGACATTGCTGCAAGGAGTTTCTCAGGAGTGCTTGCTAGCTGGGGACAGAAGTTAGCACAGCAGTCAACCCAGGAAAAGCTTCCTGATCCCAAAGGAAGTGAGTGGTTGTAGCAGGGAGTGTTCCAGCACTGGAAAGGGCATCCATGCAAGGCTGAGGACTCCACAGACACAGCGCTCAGTGTTGTCACCTGGCTCTTCGATAACATAATTTGCATACTTGGCACATTCACGTAACATCTGTAGGAAGGACCTGTGTGGTCCCTCAGCAGTCTGCCAGGGAAAAAACAGAGTTTGTCCTTTTTTTTTTTTCTGTTTCATTTTGATTTTAAAAAGAAAAAAACTGTAAAAAAATATTCTCTGAGATGCAAGGACGCTTGTACTTTGTACTGCCTTGGCCGTCCCCTTGCTCATGTCACCCGCAGGCTCCTTGGAGAGTCTGGTTCCAATGGCAGCAGGACACCCTGTTTATCGGCTAAGATGAGCACTGTCCCCATTCAGCCAGGGGAGAGCAGTCTGTCTGTGCCTGTCACAAATCTGTGACTTTATTCTCCACAGCTGCTGCAATCTGTTGCAGTCTATATCCAAGCTGCATCTTCTGTGCCGTTGGGTCTTCTTCCAAGGCAGTAATGATCTGCAACAAGACAGAGCTCACTGGCAGCCTTTCTCCAGCACACAACACCCAACCAGCAGAACTCCGTGCATTATGGAGAACCTCAAGCTGGAATTCAGCGTGCTCCAGTCTAGAGTGGGTATGTAGTAATTAATCTCAAATTAACCACAAAAGAAGTATTCTAGATTCATTGTAGAAACTTACAGACTTCACAGGGCAAAAAGAATGCTAAACTTCTCACCTGAAAATGAAGTCTTTAGTACATTAATCTGAACTAACTGCATTTCTTCTTTAAGTAGAGTATTTGGATATTGGAGTAAAAATAAAGAAGTGCACATGAAATCTCAAGAGGCTGCAAGTTAGATATAAGTTCTTTTTGCTAATCTCCTGCCTTGCTCTTTAATAAGAATAAAACAAACTCATGACATGAGTTATGCATGCCAATGAAACAATTCAGTGTTGCAATAGTCTGGCTGTTCTTAATTGTTAATTTTTGTAGTTTTTTTGTTCAGCTGGTAGAAGAAGAAAGGTATTTTATACCTGCTGGAACACACACTCACCTGGTCATAGTACTTATTGATGTATTTGTACAATTCATGTAGAGCCACCAGGGAATTGAGGTCACCTGAGTAATTCTGTTTATAAGAGAAGAAATTAGACAAAACTGTGAGACACCTAACAATTGTCCTGTCAAATTCTGTGTCCTCACAACTCATTAAGAAAGCAACAGGAAAGAGAAATCACTAACAGTTGCTAGCAAAGATAAAATCACATGTATTTCTTGCCCTGAATCCTTGACTACCCCCTCTTCTCTCCAGTGCTGCCTGGGCAACACCTGCCCTGTGGTGCATTAGGCACAGTCAGGGTGTCAGAGCAGAACTGCACACTCAGCTGGAATATCTCATCTTTGCATTAATAACTCTCTCCTGGATACACAGGTGAGGGGCCAGGTGACTTCTGAAATACTTTTATTTACCCGTGACAGCTCAGCCAGGGCAGAGTTCATCTCCTGGTCACTGGCAGAGATGGTCTGACGAATGTCTGCGTAGTACCTAGACAGGGGCACACAGGAATTAGTGCACGGTCCCCCCTCCTCACTGCTGAAACTACAACCCCTCACATCCATCACTTACCTTTCCACCATCTGCTTGTAGCGAGGAATGTCCCGGGCATAAAGCAGCTTATTGATTGGAGAGTCCTTGAACATCCAAAACCAGAATTGGTTACAAAAAGCTCCTTTATTGTGCTGTGGACTAACCTCAGCAGATAACACCATCACTTCTATTTCCTGCCATTTGTTCAGGATCAGGATTTTTTTGTCCTCTGTGTATAGAGGCACTGCAAATAGCAGTAATGCAGTCTTCTAGTAAAACAGTCTGAGGTACCCTGAGATGTGCTGATGAAGGCACCCTGGGATCCCTAGTCCAGCCTTCCCCCTGGAGCTGGGTGATCACCAGTATGAGAGCACACTGGCTATGGCTTTGCACAGCTGATGCCTGATGTGCTTCACACATCCACCCATCCCATCCCTGGTGATCTGTTCAGGTGACTGTTCCCACCTCAGCACAGGATGAGTAGTAATGGTTGAAAACCTTTCTAATGGCCAATCTGAATGTCCCAAGTTGCATCCTGTGACTCCCACTGTCTGCCACAGCCAACTACAATTCAGCTCTGTCCCCCAAGAAACTTTATTTATAGCTGCAAGCTGTAAATAAGGAGCACTCCTCAACAATTTCTTATTGCTAAACAAAATCTGATCCTCCTCTCTTCCCAGGAGCCCCCATTACTCTCCAGCTGCACATGGAAGCCAGGGGGAGCCTGCTGTCCCCATGGTGCTATGTAAACATTATTGTCTTGCTAAGGTAGCACTGCTCAACTCTCTGTGCCAGCCATGGTCCCCTCTCCCTCTGTACTCACCCGCCCTAACTTATGGTCAGCTATTGTACAGGAGTCCATGAAGGTCTGTGCAATGACCAGCAGCACAGCATCCACGTTATCTGACGTCTGAACATCAAAAACAAACTGAGGGTTCTTGATAATGTTGATCCAGAACCGCAGAGGGAGGCTGTAGAGAGGACAGAAGTGCAAAAGGGCATCAGCAGAGGTAGCAGCTACAGTGCTGAAAGATATTCTACATGTTACTGCATCTCTCTGCTTTGCCCTCCCAGCAAAACCAGCTCTTCACCCTATGGTCTGCTGCCCTGCACTTGAATTTTGCTCCTCCTCAGTAGGCAGAGGTGGCTGTCACTTTGCAAGCTCTAAGCAAGTCAGCAGTGCCTCCTCCAGGGCCCTCAGGAACACCCTACCTGTTTGTCTTCCAGATATGGATGGTCTCGGGGTCTGCGATCCCATAGTGTATGGCCTGCTCATCTAACAGGTCAAAGAAGTACTTGACTGCCAGAGGAACAGGGCGGTTGGTACTGAGGATCACCTGGAACAAGTCATCCACAAACTTCTGCAGAGTGCCCTGTGGAAAATCAAGGACAGAGTTAGCACAGGCAGAGGAGAGTAGAGAGCCTAGACCTCACAGATGAGAGGTCACCCCCTCTTCTCAGTGACAGCCCCTCACCCATCCAAGGGCACTCCACCCCCACTGAAGGGAGCAGCAACAAAAGAGAAAGGAGGCCCATGGTCTGTGGAACAGAGGCCAGGGAGAACCTTGTGAACAAAGCAAAACGTAGAGGAGACTCAAATGTACTCAGAGCCACTGCAGGTAAGGAATATTGCTTCATCTTCACATACAGCCCTGCAATCTGCTGGGGGATATGAAGGAAGGCAAGATCCCAAGCACAACACAATCTGTGCTTCTTCTCACCTTCATTGAGAGCAGACGTGTCAGATAAATCTCTGGGATTGCCTTGGCCCGCTCCCGATCTCTTAAGCTCCCACGCCGATGCTTGGGAAGCTCTGGCTCTTCTGTTGGTTTTACCAGGTGCCAAAGTTTGATCCCACCTTCATCTGCATCCTCCAACATTGGTGTTTCTAAACCAAGCAATTGTTTACAGATGAGTGTTGGCTCTCTCACAGTAGACCTTGGCCAGGTGACTCCCATGAAAGCAAGATTTCCCAGTATAACAGAAACACAAATGGGAAGAAATCTCTGGAGGCCTCTATCCAGCCTTCTGCAGAGTTCAACCACTGCCAACAGTACAGCAGGTTGCCTGTGTTCACCCCAAACCTTCAAGGTCTTGGAAACTTCCCCAGAGATCCCCCACCACCCCAGTGGTCTGTTTCAGGGTTGAACCACCCTTTTGCTGAAGGTGTTTTGTTCCATATCCAATTTGAATCTCACACAAGCTTGAATCACAATCTGCAGCCTGTAGCCTCATGCGACAGGAGTATCCATGGAGCTGTTCACTCTGCCAGGCAATAAGGAAACTGCCTAACATCCCTTCATCCCTCTCAGGCCATGCTCAGCACCTGAAGGCACAAAGATTTCTGCAAGCTGCAGATTGGTCAGCCCTAGAGAGTCAGCCAACTGTGCTTGTTCTGCATTTTCACACCTAGCCCAGCCTTCCTCTGCTCTCACACTTTTGCTTTTCTCTGACCTCACCTGACCAAGCTTTCACATTTCCTGACAATCCTATGAGGGTCCAAGGCATGTGTCAGCCTTCTATATCAGCATAAAGCTGGGGCTACAGCAAGAGACTTGTCCCACTAACTGGCAAGTACTCTGAAGTAATTTTATGAGAACAAGAGATCAAACTCACTTTCTCCTGGGATGTAATCCTGATTTTCCCTGTGGATGTGCTTGGTCAGACGTGGGACGAGTGCTACTGTTGCTCCATCAGGCACCTGCACACAAGCAAAACAACAATATTCAAAGCAAATGGCATGTTTCTCATCAGCATAATAGGCAAGTGCTTGTAGAGCACAACAGGCTGTACCATCACTAGAAACAGAGACAGAAACAGGGATTTGGAGGCACCATACATGTCTTTCCTGAGGGTGAGAAAATCTTGTCTGTACCAATTAAAAAACAAATGTTCAAAGTACAACAAAGATAATACTCAGGGACTGAGGTCATTCAGATCTAGAACATGCTGCACCAAGGTACTAACATACTGCAAGATACAACATACTGGTGCAAGATAATTAAAAAATCCCTCTTTCCATTGTTAGAAGGTACTTGGCAGCTCAGTGCTCTTAATTGATCTGGCCTGGAACAGGAACTGATCCAGCACATCACCTTCACTGCACTATGAACTTGTGCCTATCCTTCCAAGCCTTACACATGTCCACATCTCAGGTATGGGATAAGGACAGGGTTGTGTGAGGAAGTCAGGCTGCAGCCACAGCACTGACTTAACTTGAGTATGTTCTGCAAGAAAGATCCAACCTTTTGACAGGTGGTCCACCAGGAGCCAGAGCTACAAACAGAGCCTGACAGTGTGTAGAAGGATGAGAGGAGAGATAAGTCAATGGCAGACTGAGTTCTGACCTTGTAGTGCTGAAGAGTGTTCAGACGTTTCCACGTTCCTTGAACAACAGATGTCACATCCTCATCGGACAGTATCAGATGTCCTGCCAGCCCTGATCTCCACTCTACAGCCATTGGAACACAGAAAATGAAAGGATTAACTGCTAATTCAAGGCATCATCTGCATCAACCTGGCTGACCTTGTTAAACACTCTCTGGTCCTCATCAACTTTTACCTGTGCTATTTCGCAGAACATAACCTGAGCAAGTGCCTGTAAGGATGCTGAGTCCTGCAGTCACAGGACAGCCCCTCTGAGCACAGAGACAGGTGGCCTCATGGACTTCCAGGCTCCACCTGTCATGTTCCTACACATTCTGTCAGATTGTGACTCTTCAAGCAGGTAGTACAAACCACAAATATGTGCCCATAGTTCTTATCAGCTACTATTTCCTCAGTACTTCTCATCACCATTATTCATCAAGAGAATTAAGAAGATGGAAAACTGTGTGTTTTCTCTCCCAATGTAAGTTCTACCATTCATTAGCTACCATGGGTAAGATCCTCCCTGACATATATTATTAAGAGGCTGCCAGGAAGTGCCAGTCTATGCCCACAGCATCTTTGCACCGCACTCAAATCCTTCTCCAATCCCACACATTTTCTGTACTTTTTTTCTATATCCCTTTGCCCAAGCCATTGCTGTGGTCTGAGTCTGGCAAAGAACACCATGAAGTGAAAGAGGGTGAACCCAACTGCTTCTTTCCCACCCCCACCTCTTCTGTTACAGCCTCTTCCCTGTTGTGTCCAGCCAGAGTGGCCAGTGATTCTGCACACTCAGCAGAGAATGACAAATGTCACACCTGCCAGCGTGCTGTGCACAGACAGCAAACCACCATCCCTTCACTTTCTCACTGAGTTTTGTCACCAAAGAGCTCTGCTCACCGAGGTCCAGGGTGTCTGGGTCTGGCCGGTGACAGTAGGGCGTCCCTTTATAGATTTGATCTAGGATTTTCTCCTTCACCTGCGTTATAGTGTCACAGTCCAGCACTTTCGCAGAAATCCCCTGAGACTCTTCTGCCCCTCCTGCACCAACTCCTGCTTGTGTCAAAGCATTTAAGGTCTGGGGAAGAAAAGGTCACAGCTACTCAGCTGATAAGATTACATCTGACACATTTACACCTTTGATGGCTGGCATTCAGGCAAGTTAACAGCTAGTCCTTTCACTGGGAGATTCAGAAAAGAAAACATCACAGATGTTAAACACCTCAGACTTGTGTTCTTAGCCTTGTGTCAAGAGCTGAAAGCCAGTTCAAGAGCACTGGGCAGGAGCTTCGATGCGCCATCAGCAACATCATCCCCTTATTTCTAGACACAGCACAGCACGTACACCAGATGAATGTGGTGAAGGTTTTTATCAGCCTGGGGCAAAAGCGCCTGATTTAGCAGAGCTCTTCATCATCTACGCACTTGTGCTGCTGGAACAAACCTGGCTCCCAGGAGACAGTGGCAGAATGCTGCACTTGTGCTTTGGTTATGGCAGTAGAGACATTCAGCCCAGCTGTACAAAGGAGGACAGAAGATTTGGCACTTACCAGAGTGCGGTACTCCAGGTCCTCTCTCAAAAGGCGGTTGTCATTCAGGGTATATTTGGCTTTCCCTGTCACCCAGTCAACTGGCCCTTTGTCCACCTGGTGTTTGATTCCTCGAAACAGCATGTAAAGGGGCTCCCCAACAGAATCCTGGCATGGAAAGGAAGGAGAGAAATTCAGCTTGCTCCACCCAGCAGAGCCCCAGGCACGGAAACATGGATATCAAGCAGGACTGAGGATACAGCAGCTGAGCCACAGTAGACAAAGACAGAGCCTGTGCCAACAGCTCCTGCTCCATGCACAGCAAAAGTGCACTGTCCAGCTACCAGAGAGATGCACATGACCAAGGCATTGTTCTGCCTCTGTGTCACCAATCTGAGAGAATCCTTGCCACCTCCTCCAGCCCTCCAGAAAAGCAATTAGACCAGCATCTGTACTCCCATGCACAGACCAGCCTGTGGCCTGAGTATCTCAAGTTAAAGGAGCTACATTGAGGTCTCCATGACCTGGTGACACATCCTGGCAACAAGTGGTATTGATGCTGGTTTAAGAAACCCTGTTCCCAGTGAGCAGACCAGTTTATTTGTCACCCTGAAATACAAGGGTGACCCTGGCACTATTTCAGCTATGAGTGAGGCACAAAGCAAAACTGTGCCTGTCGCCCCTCTTTTGGCCCCTCTACATCACAACAGGACAAAGAGCTCACCCTCACAAATGCATACAAGCAGATGGACATCCAGTTGGTTAACAGCTTCTCTACCACTGTTTCTGTCCTGAAAAAGAGCATTAGGTTGGTCACAGGAATGTGGTGCAGAACTGGGGGAGATTTGGAGGTAAAGATCAATTCCTTTGGAAGAAGGCACACTAAGTCATGATACAGAATGGAGAGGGAAAAAAAAAGCCTTTCAAGACCAGCACAGTTAATGCTTTTTACACTGCTTATTGGAAGCACTTGTCAGCCTGAAGGAGGCATCAAATTACAGAACTGGAGAGACAAGAAGCAGGGAACGGTGGAAAGACTCTGGTAGGTCTCAAACAAGGGAAATGTGTTCAGATCAGAAGGATGGACCAGATAGGAATCTACTGGGGATCTAAACGTGGGAGATATCTCAGTTTAGCTTCCAAACATGGCATGACTGTGAACCCAGGGACCTTTATATAGCAAAGTGGGATTTCAAGACTTGGCAGAGCCTTTCAGAGTTTGCCAGCCAGGCAGAAAGGCTCTGTCCCTCTACCCTCAGGTAGCTGCCAGTGGGACCATGGCCGGCTCACTCACCTCCGCAGCATCAGCTTGGGGTTCTTGGCCACATACTGCTCCACAAGGTCATTCAGGAGTGTTTTGAGGATGTCAGTGAAGTACTCCAGCTTCCCATGCAGCGACACCGTGAGCAGTGATGCCACATAGGCCCGGTCTCTCGGAGAGAAAGTGCGCTGGATCTCCAGAGTGTGGATGAACTGGTGGGAGAGAGATAAGCCAGTGCATGAGTCTGCTGAAAACAAAGCACTCACAGCTGCTGGCTCTTGGAAGAAGTGGTGCAGAGAACTATTAAGGAATGATCCTTAACAGACACTGCCCACCTCCTGCTGCCAGTGCCATGGCTCTGGCCCCGCAGCAGGCTGCCAGCAGAGAAAGGGACATTACCTTTGTGAGGAAGAGTTTGCTGTTGAGGAGGTTGGAGAGCTGGACCAAGCCCTGCTCCACTGTTTGCCGTCGGCACTCAGGGATGTCAAGATCCCTTTGCAGTGGGGACTCACGGTGGCCCGGAAAGAAAATGCGTTCTGCGTAGGACTTGTAGTCCAGAAAGGGGATCCCTGTGCCCACAAGGTCACTTGTGAGGTCCATCATCTCAGTCATCAGGTCTGAGGGAAAGGAAAATACCCATGAGGATGACACAATTGACATGATCTCAACTGATGGTGCAGACCATGAGCTAAGTGGAGGAACCAGGGCCAGCAGCACGGGACTGAGAAACAGGAAGGATGTTTCCTCTCAGGAAGAGGCATATTGGGGTCTCACTGCTAGAAGATTTAAAGCTAGACTAGGTGGCAGGAGAAATAGCATGAGGAAGGTTCCAATCAGGAGCTGGTTTCCAATTTTATAAAGAGGAAGCCACTATTCAGCACACACCTGTGGTTACAGGCATTACCTACAGCAAAGATGGAGTATTAGAGACCTGCTCCTCACTCGTTCACACATTAATTGGGTTCTACAATCTCAGTCACCTGCAGAGTTTCAGAGTTTCCTACTGTTGTAAAGAGCTGAAGTATAAAATTTGTAAGCCTAGAACATGGGCTGCAATTCAACTTGCCCTACACACAGACTGGGCTAGAAGGTCCTTCAGATCCTTCCAAGTATGCTGTCTTGACTTTACCTCTTCATCTGAGTCTGGAGGATGAAGTGGAGAATGAGAGAAGTCTGTATAAATCACTGTGCTCTGAATTAAAGAATTAAAAAAGGAAAAATTTGGGTCTACATTTATATGAATTGGCACAGGATAAATTATCTCCTGCTCTGAACTATGCAGACAAGTACACAGGAATGGGAAGAGAGGTAGGGTTGAGGGTGGTTCTCCAAGTTTCCCTGAAGCTGCAAGAACCCAGGAACTCAGTGACTGACCTGTGAATTCCTTTTTGCATCTGTCCCGAACACTTGTTTCCAGATTTTCCAGTTGGATTTGAACTTTCTTGTAATCCCTCAGAGCCTGTTTGCTCTTCCTCCTGCAATAAGAAGCAAAATTGTTCCTGGTGGCACTAGCCCAGGGACTGTCCTTGCCAACTGCTGTGTTGCTGCCAAAGACTCCAGGGCAGCTGGTGCTGAGGAGATTTCTACGAGCATCATCTTTGCAGGATACCACACAGTGTTCCATAAACTAGATGTGTGTCTTGAAGCACCCATTAGATTCTGAATGAACCACAGCGCAGAGTGTGACTAGCAGTGCAACATGCCTCCTACACCCAACACCAGCAGGAGCTCAGAATTTGGCACAAAATAAAGAAAACTGTAACCTTGTTTAGGCCAAAGATGTACATGCTTGGTCACATCCATTGAAAAACACTGAGAGGAACTTAAAAGCCTCACACATGCCAGAACTTCTTACCTGTATATGAAGACGATGACCAGAACAATCAGTGCCACAAAGGATGCACCAACACCCAGACCAATCTGTGCCTCCAGCGGGAAGGTGAGCTGGCTTTCCGTGTCATACTGCACTCGGCCCAGGAGGAAGTTCAGGTTTCCCATCTGAACCTGTAAGAAGAAAGCATTTGCCATGATGATTCCATTCCTCTGTGCAGAAATGAAACACAAAGCCACAGGGCTTCTCCAGAATGCACAGGGGGCACACAGCTGCCTAGAAGAGCTGACCCACAGCTTGTACCTTTCTCAGCTTCACATCCCACTCCCATTTCTTGCACATGCTTCTAGCAGTGACAGGATTTCTGGCAGTGCTGCAGTTCCCTACCGTGAACTCTGGCAGCAGGTCCGTGCCCTCCCGCTTGGTGCGGTGCCGCGGTGCCGGCTGCTCCGAGGGGGGCTCGCAGTAGAGGTGATTCCTTGTTAGTGTCTTCACCACGCAGATGCCTTCCCCAATCATAGCCATAACTTCATCCTTGGAAATAGCCAGATCTAGATTTTCCCCCTGAAACACATTTGGACAGCACGTGAGATCAGTGAAAAAACAACTATGTACTGCCATGGCTTCAGAGACGATGGTGGAGACCAACACCATGAGACGAAAGCAGCCTTTTTTCTTCTTTGTTTAGGCCCACATGTGAATAGGCTGCAGGAGTTAAGTTTGTAAGCTAAAAAATTCAGTTGCAAATAATTTAGATTTAGCATTAGGACCTGTAGCATGCTGCATAAGTACAGTTATAAATAGCCTGTCCTCTTAAGGCTCTTCAGCCAAAACACAGCTAAGCTCAGCTCTTCACTGTGTATATTTAAAAAGGTAGTTTCATGTCACTTAACCTGCTCACCCAGCTGAATCAATCAATGCCTTTCAAAGGTATAACATATCTGTGATATTTCTCGTATATGCTTTCATTCTGGGGGATTAAGACTTTTTCTTTTTTTAATAAAACCATACTGACTGATGCTAATTACATTTTCATGAGTTAATGCTTTCTAAGCCCAGAGCTCTGTCAGGGTATCCCAACAGGCTGACAGATCAACCTTCTTGTCTTTTAAAGTTCTGTCCCAGTTTTCTCAAACTGCCCTACATCTTCAAGATGCATTCAACTCTAATGGCAGTGATCTAGGCATTTCTATGCACTTACATCCTCACAGTTTTTACCCATATGCAAGAAGAGAGAATGTGGAGAATTTGCACCTACAGCTGCAGCCATTACTTTAAGAGTACTGGACTGAAAAGTACCTTTCCATACAAAAGAAATACCTCAATTTTTTCTTGCATGTACAGTAAAAATAGAGTCACTGCTCTTCTGTATCATCTTTAATGAGTGATATTCCTGCCAACACTTAGTAACAGGTCTTCCCCACTGGCAAGATTCTTTTACTCCTAAGTTAACTTCTAGAGGAAACTGAAGTAGCTATGCTAGAGTCAGCAGCTGAGAACAGGATGTGGGGATAATGTAGTACTAATAACTCATATACAAACAGTTTATTAGGATTAAATAAAACCCAAAAACAAACCACAGAAGTTTCCATAAGCCCTAGCACTAATTTATGGACTCAAGAGGCTTTTCTTGGTGCACTTTTCCCTCCTCTTATGCACTGTTTCTCACAGGCCAAAGCAGATGTGCTGTGACAGGTTGTAACCTGCCAAATTCTTTAAAAACCTTGGATGCTGCTTAAAACTTCATACAAGGAACATTGATTCTAGCTGTTTTTTGCCTTACCTCCACAGAGATGACACTTCCTGGCTTGTGACGATATGGTTTGGCAGGGTCCTCAGCATTCAATGGTTTTAGGATGGGGTTGACTTCATAAGAGAAAGGCATGGGATGCAGTGAGTTGAAATCAAAGCTCAGATTGTCCAGAATAAATTCCAGTTTGATACGGACACTCCTCAACAGCAGGTTAATGGCTGGAGTTTTGCACAGGATCAGGTAGGAAGAGTTAACGAGACATGGTTCTTCAAACTAAGTGGAAAAGGCAAAAAAAAAAAAGTGTTAGTAATGGAACACCAATGCTTCTCCTGCAGCTTGGCAATACTTTCCACCCTAAACAATCTGGGGCCAGTCTGCATTCTTCTAATTTGGAGAAATGCCAGAAGAACCCTGTTTAACTGTAAAGGGGAAAAATCCAAGATCTGAGGAATTCCCCATGTTCCACTAAAGGAAAGCTTTCATAGCACTGGTTTTGTTGGAAGGTCTCAGCAGTGGGAATCAGCTTTGACATTCCCCTGGCAGCAAATTCTGGAGAGAGACCAGCTTTAGATTTCGCTGCACTGAGAGAACAGGACCAAACATCTTCAATGCAAGGCTGTTTTCCCAGTCTGAATGCTTCTGTGAAAGTGTTCCCATGCCTGGTTGGATATGTTTTATACATTTGGTGAAAGTATTAGAGGGTTTTTTTTCTGCCCTACAGCCATAAATCTTTCCTAAGAACACTGATAAAACCAGCTGTTATTGATGCATGTGCATCAGGAACACATTTATGTACAGGAAGCCCTTCATCATTTGCACTAAAAACGCAAATCCTTCTTCTACTTGGGCTGCCAAACCACCCTCTACTTCTGCAAATTCTGCTGCATGCTCTGTGACCTTGGTGACCACATCAATACCTCTGTAATGACCCATCTCAGCAGACAGGCAGCAGGACAGCAGAAAATTATTGTAGTGTTGGTAATTTCTCTGCCTGGTTTTGTATCTCAGAGTGAAAGACATCCCAAGAACTACAGAGACAGACTGAAATATGCAAAAGGAAGAATCTGAAGCACAGACACACTGAGCCACACAAACTCTCTGGCTCGGATGTGGATTCCTTTATCTCCACACTGGTGCATTGCTATTTCTGTCCCACATCTCTAGGCAGAGGCAGACCCAGCCCATGGAAATGTTTGTGGAAGTGCTTAACCTCTCAGCCTGACAGAGAACACTTCCATGGGCCAAGACTGTTGGTACAATCCAAGCAGATAACAGCAAGTGGTGGGAGAAAAAAGCCCAAGGGACAGAAGGTCCACTTCTTCAGGGGTGGAATATCAACCCTTGTGCAACCACACCTCCACAGAGTGCCGTGCTACCTGCTGGATGCTGCACAGAGAGTCCTCAGGACACTCAGAGTCTGGGATGATCCTTCGCCATCGCCCCACTCCTCGGCGCCGGCGTTCAGATGGAGAAACTGTAACTCGGATCTTTGGTTTCTGTACAACATCCAAGTTGTATCCATGAACTCTGAGCACTCTTCCTCCACTGAAAGACAAAAGTAGCTGATCTGGCTCACCTGTTATTCATTAGCTAAATTTTGTCCATGCTCCCATCCTTCTGTTTATGCTCATTCTGGCATAAGCCTGGCTTTACCCCAAAGTGGTACTCAAGAGAGATGCCATTGGTGCTGCAGCCCCAGCACACTGCCCAGGGGAAGGGACATTCATTCTTTCTACCTGAGGAAGCTTTTAGGTGGCTCTGCAAAAGTGATATTGGGATCCAGAGTATATCTAAAGAGGGATCCTTCCAATCTCCGCTCTTGCTCCCCGTATTTGATAATGACTGGGAGTTCTGTGGACACATTGCTGGGACTTGTCTGGCATGCCAGCTGATCCTCTGTCATCTCAGAGAGGCTTGGAGAGAAGAAGAACAAGGGATTAACACAACCACTGCAGAGATAGATTTTGTATACTGCGCCTTTCTCTTTGCAGAGAGTCTGCAAACCTCTTCTGCTATTTTCCTAAATTCATGCTGAAAGCTCTTGTGCCTTATCTGTGCAAGTGATAGTTGCTGGGCAGCTCTTGAGAGCAGCACACAGACAAAAAGTAGGTATGGTCACTGTTCAGACTGAAGGGACTGGACACATGCTACCAAGGCATGTGCACCTCCTCACCAGCAGTGAGGTGAGGCAGATCTACATGTCCCCGGGTGCAAGGGAACAAGCAGCTCTTGGGATCAGGCTGCAGGACTGCAGTTCCCCACCAGTAGAGTGTCAGGGTGGGTTACAGTCCTGTCAAGGGACAAGCAGAACAGAGGTGTGCAGCCCTGCTCACATCCAGGGAAGGTGGGCTGGAATCTAAGATGGTTGAGGTTGCTGCCATGATCCTCACAGGGAAGATCCCCTGAAACACAGAGGAGAGCAGAGCTCCAGCTGCTCCAGGCAACATCACACCCTGGGAGGCTCTAGGAAGGACTCAGGACAGTGCACAGCTAGCATACTGGCAAGTTCTGATCTTACATTTGACAAGGGAGGTCTCCAAGCAGGACACTGATCTCATTAGGATGCCCAGTCAGCAGCTTCGAGCCTAGAAGGGTAAGGCAGGTTCCTCCTGCTTTGGGACCCTGGGTTGGAACAATGGATTTCAGCTCTGGATTCTAGAAGAGGGAAGAAAAAGGAAAAAAAAAAAAATGGAAGTGAGTGATAAGGACCTCTAAAGACAAGACAAGGAAAGAAAACAGCAGAATGTCTTCAGTATCCTCTAATGCTCTGAAAATAGAAGCTACAGATCCAAACCACAGGCAGGCCTCAGCTATACTCCAGCAGCTACTTTACTGAGCAGAGGAGGGATCAATCACACCAGCAAGAACATGAATCAAGGACTTTTCCACAGACTGCCAAAGGCATATAGATGCTGCAAACAGCAGAGCTGTGAGCCTCACACACAAACCTGAGGATTAACAGTCCAAAGGGATTGTTCAGATCCGTAATTGGATTAATAACTCAGGTTAGGAAAAACAAGGTAGCAAATAAATTGCCTGTTTGCCTAGCAGATGAGGAGATTACAGCAGGGAGCCCAAAGAATTTTTGTTGAGACCTGTGCTGTAACAAAAAGAAAACTTAGTACCACTGAGGAGCTGCAGCAAAATTTAGCAGAGTGACACAAGTAAGTCACTGCTAACAAACAAAAAGCAAGATCCATGAAGTAAGAAGGAGGAAGACGACTAAAGGGTAAAAAGCAAACATGTACACCATTTCTAGTCTCTAAATAGAGACTGGTGATAACCAAAAGAAGAGTAACAAGCATAATCTAGTACATAAAATGGTCCTATCAAGCCAAAAATGGAAGAACTTAAGACTTGTCAGAATCTCTTGTAAATTGCACAGAAAGGAAGAAAAAGAAGCAATTGTATTTAAAAGTTACTTAAATATTATTTCATAGTTGCTGGGTTTAAGATATCAAAAACTATCAGAAACATGTTTAAAAATGATAGGAAACATTTCTCCACACAATGCACAGGAATTTTGGACTTACTGCTACCAGCTGCTGAAGGTCAGAAGATAAAGGCATGTTCAAACAGTAATTTGCATATTAACAAAAGAAAAGTCTTTGTAAGATGTTAAGCCATTAAAAAAAAAAAAAATCTTCAAGTTGGAAACATAGAGGAAAACCACAGAGTATCTCTAAGTATTTAACAGCTACCATTGTCAAAAAAGAAATAAAATCAATAGACTACAGAATCTTTAGTATTACCAGTACAGCTGTTCTTATAATCTAAAGGGGGGTGAGGAAGGAACAAACCAAACCAAACAAACAAAAAATATCCCAGTATACCACACAACACAAGCAGCAGGAAAATCAGATAAAAATACCAGCAGCAAGTGCCTGGTAGAGTCCTGTAAGCTCATGCAATAAACAGCCATTTAGCAGAGACACTGGGAAAGCAAGGGAGATATTATATAGTTATGTTACCTGATAGGTGAAAACATGACCAGAAACTCCACGACCTCCTCCAGGTACCTCCACCACAATATGCCCAAACCTCTCTGTCCAGCTCCCACCGGTGATGCACACGATGCTGCAGGACAACCCAAGAACAAAGTCACACCGGGGGAGAGCAGGGGAGCTGCATCCATGGCAGCGTGTCCTAAAAACTTCTAGCAACCACAGTTCCCTTCTTCCAGCCTCATCTGATGCTCAGCATACGCAACCAAACATTGAGAAACACCTCTAAAAAAGCTGGGTTAGGTGCAGCAGAAAAAAGCAGGAACCAGTTCCAAACAGGCCCATCCTATCTATAATTATTCTTTCTGGGACAGACAGGATGAATCCCACTATGCCACAGATACACAGAGTCCAAGAACTCTTCTATATTCCAGAGCTGATCAAAATCAGTTGCATCTGGAGGGACCTCAGACCAGTGGTCAATCCACACATTAGTGCTGTGTCTGATGCAGGAGAAGACTCAAGACCTGGGTTTAGCTGTCACTGGTTTTCAGCCAGTGGCCTCTGCAACCAGCCAGATCCCCTGATCTGCACCAGCCATTCCTCCCAGCCCTTCTTCCAGACATAATTTGCTATGGGAGATGCTGACAAGACGAAAAGTCAAACTATACTTAGAACAGAGCAGCAAGGAGTCCCATGTTACAGCACTCATTTGCTAACAGAAAAGCTAATCTGCAGACTTCCCAGCCCTCTTGATTAGCAGGAGATTAATTTTGTCTGTGCCTTGCTCAGGAGTGGGTTCCAGGTTCACAGCTATATCCCCTCAACTAAAGAGGCTGAGGAATTTGAACTTAGGCAGTGAAGTCCAAACCAAGACCCTGTGATGCCAGGTGATCTACAGATACAGAACACAGATAGTGCTAAAACCAGAAAGATTAAGCTCTAATTCTAGGATGAAAACAGAAAGCAGATGGATCCAGACAAACAAATTGCACAGACAGGACAACACTGCTGAACAAAGCAAGCCATTCCCAACAGGATCTTACCTGGCTCCTAGAGGGAAGGGTGCTACAACTACTGCTACCATGGAATGTAAAACATGTTTGTGATAGCTCTGATAAGAGTTTACTCACAATTGCCCTCCTCTTCTCCTGCTGGTTGTTTGGCTTCTCTCCTTCCCTTGTCCAAAGCTTCAACCTACCTGCCTTGCCACGGGCCAACTACACAAATGTCCTTTTATCCTTGCTTCCTAGTTATCTCCCATTCATACCTCTTAACACCTAACTACAGCTTTGTTATTTTGCTCTGCCCTGGCCAGACACACCAGCTGCACAATTCTCTATCAGTGACATGAGCCAGAGTCAGGAGGATAGGTCTTTCTGCTTCTCATCCTTCTCCTTGCCACTACTTTTACAAGCACTGTGTGACCTATCAGGCATTCCTGGCCACCAGAAGAGTGCCACTGGGCCCACCAGGACTTCCTCATCTGTCCCTGCCAGAGAGGATCTTTTCTTTGAGTTTGCTCCTGGGGGGAAGTCTTGCTAGCAAATGAAGACTGACTGTCTAGGGGTGTGCCTTCAACTACGTGTTCCCATCCTCACCCTGTATTAACATGGTCAGGCTATTTCCCTATCAGTGATACTTGCACAAGCCGTGTCCTTTGCTTTATTGAAATCTCCTGTGGCTGAGAGAGACACCCATGAAATTGCAGGGTTCTGAGCCCACAACTCCCTGACCTGACAGGGGGCTCTGTCTGGGTAGCGTGGTTGGAACACGGCATCACTGTTTGGCTGTCACCTTGTACACACCCTTATCTCTCCAGGGTCACTGCCTGAGCAAGTGCTCACACAGTGACCTTACTCAGGGCACTTCCTGGGAACGGGCAGGGCTCAACACCTACTACAGCAAAGGCAAAGACATCTCAGGCTGGGTCAGCAGCCAAGGAAAAGCCAGCGCCTGCCTCTGGGAGAAGGTTTCACAGATACTCTACCTGCTAGAGATCTCATACTCTTGAGCATCTACGGCACAGGGAATTCCTGCAACAGTGACAGTTTCTGCAATGTCTTGATGTTTCTGCCCGAGGTTTGAGCCAGTGATGGTGATTCTAGTGCCACCTTCCACTGGTCCAGACAGGGGGTACACCTGCAAAGACATCCGCGCATGTGTAAATGTCACAGTATCTCAGACCTCCACAGTCTGGTGACTGATCTACAGCACAGGGCCCTTCAGCTGCCCTGGTGCAAACTCTGCCTGTTCAGGTCACTCCTGCTGACTCCTTTTACTGGCTTGGACTAGTCCCAGGTTGCAGCCTCATCAGAAGAAAGGCCGTAAAGAACATCACAGTTGAAGCCTTCTTTCCCATACCTTGCTGCTGCCAGCAGTCCCCACCCAGAGGTGATAATCCACTTAGAAGGCAAAGACTGCCCTACTTTGCCTTCCCATCAACATGCTGACCACTCCACAGGGCATTTCTGCTGAAGAGTGGGAATGCACAAGCCAATACATGTTACTAGTATTGAAGCAGCAAGCACCATTCCCCCCTCAGCATCAGGACGACAATGAATTGCATGCTGCACAAATGTCAAAGCTCTGTCCCTGAGCAGCATCCAAACCAAGACAAGATGCAGCACATGGATGTTGTGTGCCACTGAAGGGAGGACAAGCTGACAGCAAAAGGAACACATGGCTACAGACACTTCTCATGTGGCAGTTAGCAAGAAACATTTAAAATAAACAGACAAAAAATAAATTCCAGTAACCTGTCACGCCTTTCCTATCATTGCTGTGCTGTTGTCATTAGGTTTTACCCTCCTCTGCCCCAGGCTTAGATGGGCCAACCTGTTTCAGGGTCTGGCTCAGGACAGTTGGAGGATTCATCCTGTGGACCATTTCCCAGCTCCTGAATGATTCTGGTGTGCCAGTTTCAGCTGAGATACAAATTAATAATTCCCCACTGTTCTCTATTAGCAAACTGAAAGCCCAGCAACAACAGTCTAGAATCCTCACAACACTGAGGGACTCCAATTGAACTTCCTCTTCAGACGGTCAATAAATTAATGAGCTGCACTGTTTGCACTCTGAGTTCACAGCCCTTTGACTTCTGCTGCAGAATGAAGCCCTCCTTGCCCTGTGTGCAGTACACCAGTGAGCAAATTACTCACAGAGTGAATGAGAGGTGCTGGACACAGGTCTTCAACTTCTTCCTTGCAAGAGCCCCTGAAGATACAGCTGGGGTTGTCACCTCCACACCATACACAGTTGTACTTTGAGTCAGCTGTTTGGCAGCGGCTACAATCAGTGTGTCCCACAGAGCAGTTGTAAAAAGTCACTGCAAAGGAGAAAAATTCAGAGGTACCTGCAAACATCCCCACAGGGCACAGCATAACCCAGCAGCATGATGTCTTTTACAGACCCCACTCCTCCTCCTGCCCCTGTGACAAGTGACAGAAGCGCAGCTCTGTTTTCCTCAGTTTTCTTGTGATAGGACTACCACAAGTATAAAAAGGTTCATTTGAGGTTTTCTCAATTCCCTTCCACCTCATCTGCTGTGTTTTTACTGGGAAGGTGTTGCACTCCTACCATGAAGATCTGCAGCACTGTCCACTCGAAGGTGTCGTCGCCTCTGTACAAACACCATAGCACTGAATTCGAGTTGAGGTGCTGTGTAACTGTACTGCAAAGACAAAGATCATCAAGAGGACTTAACAGAGGCAAAAACAAACCAGCTGCATGACACAAACAGCCTACATGGAACTTCCATGCATGTAGACAAGGCAGTGTTAGTTGGGGCTGTGGCAGCACAGGCTTGTCCTCACTGGTTCACAGTCACAATTCTGCTCTAGAAAGAGTAGCAGGTTTTGGTTCACTAAGATGAACACTGAAAACCAACTCTGTGCTCACAACAATACTTGTCTAACTTCCTGCCTGATTCCTAAGTGGCCAATTCCTATCGACAAGCCACCTGCTCAGAAAGCTGCTCAAGCTGGTATTTATGTAATTTCAATAGAGATGATGATGTAAGATCACAATTGGTCTGCAGGGCTCATGCACAAGAGCCTGTGTTGTTCTTTTCCCTTAACTATATGAGTTTGTAGACTGGAAATAACATCTCTGCTTTCAAATCTTGCCTTAAGTAAAATTCACACAGCATCCAGAATTGTACATGTCTGTCTGATAATTTTTCAATCCACAGGCCTGCTTTTATCACCAAGGACAAAATCAGTACTAACAGCATTTTTCTTCTCACAAAAGAACAATCATCTCCAGAGTCATGATGCAGAGAATGACAAACAACAATGCCTCAAGCTAAAGCAGGAATGGCACTGTGCTGGCCAGTTCAGAATCCCCTGCTACAGCTAGTGCAGCAACAGGTCACGTGGCTCAGACTGCACAATCTTCCTAAGGTTGAACGTATCAGTACTGGCAGGCAGCAGCACCAGAGCTGAGGGCCCCAGAGTGCTAAATAGTCTATAAATACTTTTGCAAAATAAGCTCTTTCCTCCAGAGCTTGCCTTCCATCCTATTCTCTTGCTAAGCAAAACCAGCACCTGTGTGAACTGTGAAATGGCACAGCACTCACCTGGTTCATCTGGCAGGTGATATAGCAGAGGGACTTATTTGTTTCTTCTCCTTCCACATAAGCTTCCATCACCACTGTCCTCCCCTCCAAATTCAAGACACACTCATAGTCCCACTGCTGGTCCTGCAGGAGGAGACACATGGCACCATTCCTCAGTGACAGAGAGCTTCAGGCTGGCACAGGTGTTGTCCTGCCTCTCCAGTTCAGCACCATTCCCCATGCCACCAAGCCAGCAGCATGCTCCTCTCGCTCCCCTTGATATGCCAACTCTATGCTGTATTCAAGGCCTCTCTATGCTGTGACTGCCTCCATATATGAAAGGCAACCCAACACTAAACACCTAGAAAGGAGCACGTGTGTCACTGTGCAGAGAGCTTAGCACAGAGGGAGAAATGAAAAAAAAACAAACAGTTGGGACTGTGAAGTTATGCCAGTACATCCCTGTGAAACACTAGCTTGGAGATGAAGAATAGAGTACACAGATGAGGGCAGAGCATGTCAAAACCAGTAAGTGTGTATTTCTTCTCCCCATTTCTTTCCTGTAAACCTTCCACTGAACTGTTTAGATACTTCCTGTAAAAAAGCTAGATAGGCATCTCTCTGGAACCAGCTCTGCTCCTCTGAGCAGTGCAGTATGTCAGGTTTAATGTATAAAGTAACAATTAAGACTGTGGGTTGCATGTTCTGAGTTGTTGGGTTTTTTTTGGTCAAAGGTTACTAAACCATCTTCTGTCTTGAGAAGCAAAGAGAATTTTTATCAGAGGCACACCTAAGAAACAGCTGTCAAGAGTGGTTTTCTCCACTGCAGAAGTTTCAGGTACAGCAGGAATAGCCACATAAACATGAGCATGCCAGAAAGGAAAGGGAACAGATGACTTGTCTTTAGCTTATGGAAAGACAAACAAACAGGATGGATTCAGCAGAAAGTTATTCCAAGAACTACCATCTGCAGTGCAGCACAGGTGCAATTTAATCCAAACACATGCAGATTCTCCAGCAGGTTGGTGCACACTTGTACTCTCCCTTTCTCTTAGTGACCTTCTACACATGAATACATCCAGCTATGGAATTCTTTATGCACAGAAATAGGTTATTCCTCTAGGAGAAACCTAGATAGAGGCACATCTGTATCTTACACATATTTTTAGCAGCCCAGTGGCCAGGTTGTCCAAACAGTGCCCTGCATTAATGCAATTTCTTGATGGTGATGGCATTGAGCTGACTACCTGATAGAGGTGGAAGTTCTTTCCCAGCAGGGTTATCTTCCTCGCCACATTGACTGGAAACAGAGAAGATCCCTGGATTCCCTGCACGCAAGGACACGCATTTGGACCCCAGCTAGGCTCTTCACTCTGAAAAAAAAAACCCACAGGACACAATCCCTCCTGTGTGCTGAAATACTTGACAATCTGTAAGAAAACTTCAAAGAGTTACAGCCTTAGACTGTGAATTACAAAAGGCCAGTAACTTACCTCCTCCCAAAACTCAGGGGCATCATACTGATAATCGAGGTCAGGGTGAAGGATCCTGGGAAAGTCAGGGACATCCCTCTCTGAAGAATCGCCATCACCCGACAGAAGAGTGGAAGCAGAGAAAAGAGATGTGTCATTCTCAGCCTGCAGCAAATCCATCCAGTCCTCTGTGTCCTGGAGCTCTGTGCCTTCCTCCAGCAGCCACTGCGGAGGAGCTGATGTTGGGAGCCCTGAAACAGGGAGCTCAGTTCCTGGCAATCCAGGAGCATCATCAGAGACAACAGGGCTCCCTGGCACCTGGCTGGGGGTCTGAGGAGATGAGATGGCAGATGTCAGTGCCTCTGTGGTAGGAAAAGGACTTGGAGGCCACTTGAAACTTGTGACTTGAGGGGAAGGTGTTACAGCTGCCACGGGAGATGTGTGCAGAGGGCTACCCCCGAGGGTGGTGGGTGGGTCTGTGTGCCAGGCATCCTGGGCTGTGGCTGGCCCTTCAGTGGGCAAGGCTATGTGATCCATGTTTTTAGATGGGCTGGAGAGGACAGATGCAGCAGGAGAAGTTGTCTGTGGCACAGTGACAGCAGGTTTGTCTGCTGGCGGCGGCAGCGGGGACTCTGTGGCAGCCTGGAGAGAGGCGGCTTCGGTGGAGAGGGTCAGGGGGGTGTAGCCGGGGCTCTGCGTGGGCTCTGTCGTCGTCGTGGGCTCCGAGGCTGCGGAGGGCGTGACGTGGATGGCCTCCGTGTGGGGCACAGTGCTCGGCCCCACGAGCACAGGGGTGGTGACAGGTTTTGGGGCCGTGGTGGGGGCTGTGGTAGAGGACTTGGTGAGGGGAGCAGCTGAAGAAGGATACACAATCGAGGTTGGGATCTGGGCCTAGGAAGAAACAACACGGTGAGATGAGAAGAGGGAAAGAAATGGAATAGAATAAAACCCAAGCAGAAAAACACTCTGTATGACTTCCCATAGACAAGGTGCTGTTTCACCCTCTGGATTTTAATGAGAGCTACATCTTGTACCATCTTTTGTGATGGGATTGGGGAATGTTCACAGTGCAGAAGATCCAGCAACACTCCCTCTTCACACAGGTGCCTGCACTGACCTCCTCTCAGAAGTCTGCTAGTCTTCATCCTCCACAAAAATGCAAGGCCACCTGTGGCAGTGACACACTGGGCACATGTTCCACCTCCCTGTCACAGCCTCCCTGCCAGCTTGCTCTTGTCCTACCACTTTGACAGCACTGGCTGCATAGCCCCAGGACAGTGACCTGCTTAATCTGACAGCACTTTCCCAGAAACCTGCAGTATCAGGGATGCAGAGCCTCGTGTCACACCAAGGAGAGCTCTCTCTGCTCCAACAGCTCACCTCCTTGCTTGATGTGACTGACAGCTGCTATTTTACCTGAGAAGAGATCTGACTCACCGAGGCTGTGATGGCACACAGGACTAGGTCTGAGCAGGACACGTACCCTTTCATTGTAGATAATGGTTCCCTCCTCACAGGCTGCTTTGTGGGTGCAGAGGTGCTGCTGGATGCACCAGTTACATCCCCAGAGACTGCTCACACACTTCTGGCACCTGGAGGAATGACAGAAAAGCAGCTGCTAAGAGAGGACAAGCAGAAAGGGACAGCCACCCTCCCTAAAACTACAGAAGAGAAAAAGCAGGTGCTCACGGTGCCGATTTCCACAGCAGGGCCACTGCAGCACAGTCATAGAAAGAGAAGTCCACAGAAGCAATGAAGATGTCATGGAAACGCACTACAAGCTTTATGGTGACATGATCTGAAAATGAAAATAAAAATTTCTTAGAAATGGAGCCCCTACAAGTTTGCCATACTGTTAGGAGACACAGCATGCTTTAGGATAGACACTGTCAAACACTGAGGCTGATTCCCTTCCATGCTTTTAGCACCTCAATCCTACGGACACTAAAAACAGGTTGGACAAGTTCATCAGGAGTAGTTTGTGACAGCTCTTGCCAACCCATGGGAAAGAAGACTAGTCTGAAGATCTGTCCATCTTTATCTCTGTAATTCCACTGCCATCTCTATATTACAGGAAGAAGTAACATTGAGGCTCAAAGCTGATTGCCTTCTTTTGTCATCCAAAGGAAAATGAAACCTTAGAACTGATGTGCCCTTCACATGCTGCCTTTACCTTGAGAGCTTTGTTCTATGACCAGACTAAGAAGTGAGTCAGAAAAGAGGTTTTTAAGATTTGTAATCTCACTTGCAACGACTGAAGGCTTATCTGCTTTAAAATCCAGGTTTCACATCAATTACAACCCTCAGGATAGCCCTGTTCTCTTTGGGAAGAGACTGTCACTGTTTTCTCTAGACCAAATAGCTGCAGAGATGGTCAAATCTTACTGCAGCTGATAGCATCAGCTGGAAGGAGATATTTTGCATAAGACAGTACTAAATCACCTTATTAATCTTGTCCCAGCTGCCATTGGAGATGTGTGCAGAGGACTGCAGATGTCTGTGTCCCAGACAAATGCCTTCACCCTTAGAGCTGGTTACTAGTTCTCCAAATAATGGGAGTATGCTGCATTCTCTGCTCAACCCCAGGAGCTGCTGTTTCTCTAGGGCAGTTTGCAATAAAAGTAAGTAATAAGAACCTTGTGCACTGTGTTCCTCTCAGAACAAGATTTCAGAGCTCCTCTTGCAAGCAATCTCTAGCCACAGCAAAACAATCAACATGTGAAGAACCTGTCAGGTCTAAGCTGAGTACCTGACAGAATGGCAAGGGAAGCAATATGCTAATAAAACAGTGATGGGGGTGTATTGAAACCCAGGATGTGCAGAAAATAAGGGTATAGCCTATGCAGCTGGAGGCTGGAGTCACTGCAATACTGCCAACTCCTATCACTGTCATAGAGATGATTGCATTTGGCAGTGGTGGTAGGGCTAACACCTCCCAGGATTTCAGGGTTATGACACCATATTTATAAATACTCCTTTCTCCAGAAAGGCCATTATTTCCCATGACTGCCAATAATGCTGTTTGACAGTACAGAAGATGAGGTCAAGCACTTGCAAATCAAAAGCAAGACTTTGTGCTACTAATTTGGAGCTCAACAGCTACACATGATGGATGAGCTGGCATGCAACCTTTAAAATAAAGCTGGAAAATGGCAAATATTTTAGTGAACTGGGGAAAGTATTATAAGTGGGAAAAGGAAAGTGTTGGTATCTGAGGCCCTAATGAGATCTCATTTAGAAAACAATGTATGAATCTGGTTACCAGCTTCAAATTAATCTTCGCAGAGTACAGAAGCCACTCAGAGAAGGAATAACAATACAGTGAAGGAGAGAGAAAGTCTGAGAAACAAGAGAACATGAAGAAGAAGCTGGCAGAGCTAAACAGCAAAGCTCTGTGCTAGGAGCTGGCCATAGTTCACTGAGTGGGAGAAGCACTGCGGAAGCAAAAGGACAACACAAATAGATCAAACGCACAGAAACCATCCACGAGCAAGCTACAGAACAGGAGCCACTTGATAAGTCTCAAACAAAATATGAAATTAATGTAGGAAATGTATCTTGCAATAAAAGCAAGACTGACTTACAAAGGAGTTGATAAGAATATCTGAAGCCTAAAATAATGAGAACTAGGCTGTGGCTTTATCGACACTGATTTTTCACAACTGTGCTTAAATTCAGGCCCATACAACTAAACAGAGAAGCAAATCCTGCCCACTCTGTTTGCAGTGGTAGTGCATGAAACCATCTTCCCTCTGCCTGACCATTGTGAATGAAGACCTGGTGGGTTTGTTCTAGACTAAAGCTGTGTGATATCCAGGTATTAAAATACTGCAAATAATACTGAAAATGAAGGATTTTGAGATTGAATGAGAGTGTTACTGAGTTCTGGTATCATGTTATGTCCATGGAGATTGCTTCATACCTATTAGCCAGCTGCATACTTGCACAGAAATTCTGTTCAGCCATTTTGGTGAATGTGTCCCAATGGACATCTGCCTTTTACTTCAGATGAACAAACTCTTTGAAGAGATCAGCTCATCAGAGCTCATACTGACAGGCTGGATAAAATCCAATGCAAAGAAAACAAATTGAGAACTTTCCAGGTTCTTTAGAGTGGCCAATCAGCAATACTCAGCCAACTATTGTTCACAGGCTGTGTATTTTCTGAGGTTATGCCACATTGCAGATTTATTTATATCTTTAAGGACCATGGATCTCTTCTTGCCTTTCCTTACATGTACTTCCTTCTCCCAGTACATGGATTTTGAGAAGGTTGCTTTTTGTTTAGTTTTAATAATAAAGCAATATTTATGAGAGTTTTCTCTCCAGATTTAGGAAAAAGCTGCCAAACCAGCCACCTCTCTAGACTGCATTTCAGATCACGTTCAGATTTGCATACACCCCTTCAAACAGGATCTCCTTTCCAACTATCAGAATTTGGCATTGGAATTTGGCAACAGCCCAGAATAGCACAGGATGTGTGTGACACAAGTAGAAAGCAAACAGATATTATGAGGAATGAAATGAACACCTGCTGACAGTCCACATGCATTCATGGCTGTTAATCCCGGCAATACGATGGCCCACAACATACTTTCTCCCAACAATGTTATCAGAGCTATCATGCTCCATTGAAAGCATTTCACTAACCTGTTCCTGTTGGCAAAGCTGGTGCTTGGCTGGGATCTGGAGAAGGACACATGATTCCCGACTCTGTCAGAACTGCTGGGCTTTCGTAATCTTCAAAATAACATGAGTAAAATTCTTCCTCACGCAGAGAAGGTAAGTCCGAGATGGCCAAGAATATCTGTCAGTTCAATAATATCCAGTAAATAATTTGCCTTCATTTAATATAATTTTTTGGTTCTGTTTTTTCAAAGGAAGAATCCCATAAAGTAGCTATCTACAAAAAGCTCATTTTCCTATAATGTCTCTTAGGACTGACTGTTCCATTCATCATCTCTTGCCATTCCCGAACTGAACTTGGCATTCCTCCAGCAACTGACAACTTCCCCCATTGCCCAAGCCTCTAGCAAAAGACAGGTTCTTGCCACTTCCTGACACAATGACAGACTTCAAATCACTCCAACACCTTCTTAGCTTTTCTGCCAGCTATCACATGCCACACATGAGCTGTAATTTTGGGCCACTCCTTTCAGGTCCTCCTGACAGCAACTGACAGAAACACTGAAAGCACAGACACAGGCACCTTATATATACTAAAACAAGGAGGATCCCCATCCAAGCAGGCATCACATACTCCAGAATAACTCTTAGCAGGCAAGGACATTTAGTTTTAGAGAAAACAAAGAAACA
Organism: Taeniopygia guttata; assembly: GCF_048771995.1. Taxonomy (NCBI): domain Eukaryota; kingdom Metazoa; phylum Chordata; class Aves; order Passeriformes; family Estrildidae; genus Taeniopygia; species Taeniopygia guttata. Next base: position 9,158,226 of record NC_133037.1, read on the forward strand.
ACCAAACAACTGAGTGAACAGCTTGGCTGTACCAGGAGATAAGTCCCTCACATGAGGCAGACAACGTGCCTGAAGGTTCAGTGTTTCAGCCCCCCAGTGAAAGCAATACAAAGACTTGTGACTCCTCAGTTTGCAGAGGACTTTCTATAAGCTTGAGCACCATCAGAGGATCACCCCCACTCACATTTCTCTTTTCCTCTCTGCTGATATTGGCTGGAGTTAGTGACTGGACAGACAGACACTGCTGTGTAGAGTTAAAGCTCCAGAGCCACTGCTCACTCAACCTGGACCGCAAGCACTCGGAGCGACGGCTGCACCTGCAGGGAAACAGCAAGAAGCCCTGTGAGAGACCTGAGCAGCAGCTTGTTTTTGGCTTCCAAGCAGACACTGGCTATCTCAAGCCTTGCTAGAGTCTTGGGGAAGCTGCTGTGCAAGCCACTGAAGTCCCAGCCTCCCACCATCTTCAATAACAGGATGAACTGTTGTGAAATTATAGATGTGTAGGCACTTCTCGGGCTTCAGGGGTCACGAACTAAATCCTGTGACTTTCTACAGGGAAGCAGAGCCAGCAGGCAGACACAGACACTGGAATAAACCATGCCTCATTAAGCAACATCAGTAGGGGAACAAGTAGTGAAAGAGTGCTAAGTAAGACACCAGAAGAAGAGACAAGATAGTTTCTCTAAACTTGCAATGTGATAGTTTGAGCTGAAGTCAGACTAGAACCAGGCTGCAATCTAATGGACAGGTGAATTGTGAGTGATGCCAAAGACCCAAAAATCAATGGAACGATGCCCCTGTGTGCAACTGCTATTGCTGCTGGCAGTGTTTTAGGGAAGCAGAGAGAGGAATGGTAAGTTAGAGCAAATAACCCACAAAGGAACTAAAGATAAACAAAATTCAGATGCAGATAAAAGGAAGAGAGTAAGTGGAGGCAATCCCTAGGCACTCTCCCTCCAAAATCCTTACAAGTGAAGAGGGATCTATCTTACCTTCCCTGAAGGACACACCAGCCACAGTAGGGATCTTTCAGTGCCAGACAGGATTCACAGTCCAAGTACAGGGAACATTCCATTATGGGAACCTTTACCACCTGTCAGAGAAAGAAATGAAAAGTGGAAAACACAGCACACACAACACACCTTCCAGGTCACTGGCTTCTTATACCTAACCAGCAAGTCTCATCATCCACATCCTCATCAAAACAATTTTTTGATATTCAATTTATCCTCCCTTAAATACAAACAATATAAGAACAAATTTCCAGAGCCCACCTGAATGGCCATTTCACATATTGGTGAAGGACATCTAAACATGAGGCTGTAGAGAGACACCGAGGAAAGCAAACTGTATTACTATTCATTGACTATTCTGCAACACGTTTTGCAAGGAGGAAATTGTATTTAGTCATAAAACTGTATTTTAACAAAATGAATTATAGAATAGCCAATTGAATATAATCCACTTTTTTGCTTTTCTGGACTCTGTCATGTGAGATCATCTCTCCTGACACACCGGTGACTGAAGCTGGAGATAGCAGCTACAGCTGAGGCCTCTGAATCCACCTGCACTATTGCCCAGCTGTACCTGACAGAACTACCATTTTGACTGAAAGTAGACCCTGAAGCTTTGATCAATGTGGAGCAAAAACTTTCTGCCATCTTGGGGTAAATTTTACTTGCAAAATTCTTCTGCTTTAACTTACCATCCTTGCTGATTTCAGCCTCTTGCCCTCTTTAATCTGCTACTACACTTCAACTACTACTGTCAGCTACTTTGAAATACCAACTTCTAATCCCAGACCTATTGCTTTTGCTAAGTACATGATGTAATTTGCATATTTTAATTGGCAGAACAACTACTGTTAAGGATATATTTCAGATTTCCCTAATCTTCTTCCACTCACAGATTTCAACTCCTGCTTTGAAGTGTTACAAATTTTACAAGTATCTCAAAGTGCACTGGGGGAGTAAAGGGAAGCAGTGGTTCTCATTTTTTGTTTGTTCTTTCCTTCAGGGTAACTCAAGGACTGCTTTTCCTTTGCTAGGAGGATCCTTTTCATTCCAGCTCAAGGAGCTGATATGAGAGGTGGTAAAAATCCTCTCAAATAAAGTATCCATAGCTGGATTTCCTACTCAGCAGACACCAACATCCCTAAGGCATGGGGCATTGCAATGCCTCTTCTCCTCCAACTGCCCCTAGGCACAAATCAAATTACAGAACACAGGGGTAAAGAGAAAGGTGCCTCACATGGGTCCTTCCATAGCCTGATTTCATCTGCAAGACTGTTATTATACCCCTGGTTAGAAAACACCTCTGTTACCTGAATACATTTCCCACACATTTCTGCTTTTGGTAGGTTACAGAAGAACAGTTTGATCTTTTAACTGATTATAACCAGAAGTGCTACACTTTAATGACACAAAACCTCTCTTTTCTCTTTTTAAACTCCTGCAAAAACAAGATGGGCCACATGTGAACCCAGAAGCTTTCTTCTGCTCAAGTGGAGATTCAAACTGTTGTCCAAACAGCTCCTGCTCAACATAGCAGAATTCAGGAATTGGTGGTCCCTTGTATTCATGCCAGCAGAGCAGCTTTTTACAGCCTGCAGTTCACATTGCTCCATCACTGCTGAGACAGCCTGACAGACTTCAGAAATGCACACGCAAACAAGCCATGGATTAGGGTAACAAGGCTTTCTCCATGCTTCCTCCAGCTTTTGGGAAAGGTCAGTCCCCATTCCTGTAAGAAAACTGTCAGGCAGCTGCTGCCCAGCACAGGCTTAGCCAGGTGCAGTTTCTCTGCCTCCCCTGCTCCTGTCAGCAGTTTGTCTGGACATCTAGTGTTTTCAACTCCTCTGTGGAAAGGATGAAATTGCTCTTACCATGGACTGGGTCATGACAAAGAGGTGCTCCTGCAACTGGTCGAACAGCAGGTCTCCACTTACCATGCTGTTCACCTGGATAGATACCGAAGCATAAGTGTGTGCCTCTCCCTGGGCTCCCAAGTACACCTGCAAGAGAGTCACAGTTGTGAGCAGGCAAAGCACCACCACAGGAGCTGGTGTTGCATGCTCTACAACAGGAACAAACTGGAACTGCTGCTGTGTGCAAGGATTTTAAGTTCCCACCAGAACCTCCATGCAGTGACTTCAGCCACGTGAAGCACATACCCAGAAATACCTGTGCAAACCACATAGGACGCACCAGCCCTGCTGCTGGCTCAGTGCAGGTGTAACCAAAGGCAATGTGACCACGTTTGGGGCATTCACATTTTCCACAGGCAGTACAGGGTGAGAAGAGACCATCTGATAGTAATGATTTTTAGTAGGAACCCAACTTCCCAGGGAAAAATAAAAACTGCCCTTTTCCCCTTCTACCTGAGCATCCCTGGTTAGTTTCATGCAGATCCTACCTTGTGCAGCCTTCCTCTGCTGTCTCCCAGAAAAGCAATGGTGTGGCCATCTTCCACATTCACTGCCACAGCTGTCAGACGGGCCTCAGTTTTCTCCAGGAGCGGGGCTGCTTCCAAGGGTACCCGGCTGGCCATAGGGCTGGGAGTGTGGTCAGAGCCACAGGGATAGGCATACAGGGTGTCCTTTTTGGAGGAGTGAAAAGAACAGGGAAATCAGTACCAAAAAAATGGGTACAAATAACATTATCACATTTAACATTTCCCACCATCCCCCTTCTACCCAAATTCTCCAGCAGTGAATTCAGCTTTAACCCCTCTAAGCCTTTTTTACTGAGGGCAAAACCACCCATATTTTAATAATTAGTTTAGGTATGTTGGCCGTCTGTACCCTCACAGAATCCTGCAAACATTTCAGCCAGTTCATTCAGCATCAGTAATGAAATGCATTCAAACTCCCTCAAGTTCTCCAAAAAACATTGCTGTTACACGCTGCCATGATACTGCTTTGGGGAAGATTGTGTTTTCCTGAACAAAGAAAAAAAGAGAATTTCTGTTTCCAGTGCAAAGCCACCTTGTGACAAGTTTCACCTCAAGCAATTTGCATGGTTTTGCTGTAACACCTACAAGTTAACTACTAAGCCTGAAGTAGAATCCCAGTGCATCAGGACATACATAAACACAGAGTGGGACACAACCTGCTCCAAAGAGCTTACTAACCTCACTTAGGAATCAGAGAGCACATACAAAAGACATCATTGCACACTGCTTCAATCCTTCTAAGCCTTGTGAGAGTTCTGAACATTAACTCCACTGCTCTATGCAGAAATAGTCATTCTTCTGTTCCAGTTAGCTCCCTCCCAGTGCCACCAAACCTTCACTTACTGTATTCTAACAAATGCTGCAAACGTATTTACTATTTGTTGTGTGCAGAGAAAAGATATCTCATTATGATTCATCTTTTTCCTAAGTAACAAACTCAGTCTTGTCTAGGATAGTTCCTCTGTTGCTTTATATCTTTTTTGGCACCTTGTTCCATATCAATTTCAATTTTACAGTATCCTTTTGGAGACTGAAAACACGATTGTTCACTCAACAATTAATATTTAAAAGACCACTTTTTAATTGATCAGTGGCTTGTCTTCAGACAATGTGGCTTGTGTAAATTCAGTATTTTCATCACAAAATCCCTTATGGATAATGTTTTCAATCTCCTCTCCAGCCCCTTACTAATTACTCTGACAAAGCTAAGCGTGGAGCAGCACATTAACTGTGCAGTCCATACTGACTCCAGCTCTCTCTTGCCTCAGGCACCGTGGTTCAATTTAGACTCCTTGTGAGCAGGGTTACATATTCCTGCTGTCTGCTGTCTGTGGCTTTGCATTTGGCAGCTCAGGCTGCGCGGTACCAACCGGCACCAGGCAATGGAGCTGCCCCCGTCAGAGATCCATGATAACAGAACATCATGGCATTCCTGAGGTGTCTGCTTATCTCCACTCACTGATCTCATGGAAAACTTGGCCCTTTCTCCCCTCTCCTCCCATTTCTATTTTTTTTTAATTTGTTTTTTTTTTGGGTTTTTTTTGTGCTGTTTGTGTTGCTGTTGGCTTTGTTTGTTTTTTAAATACTTGGCTACTTCCTGAAGAAACTAGAAGCAATCAGCAGCTTTTGGTAAGGTCTATGGAAATCCCACAGTAAAATATATTTAACCTGCTCAGCTCTGTTCCCTTCTCAAATGCATTATCTTAGCAGGCAAGCAAGGCTTGACACAGCAGTTCCATTAACAAACCATGTCAGTTAGTCTAGCACTGCTTTCAGTCCAGTGCTTTATTGTTTTCCTTTCAATTATTTTTCTGCACACTTAGGATAAGATTCTGACAAAGTCTGAGGAGGTTATAGCTTTTAATGATTGCTTGTTCTTACCATCCTCTAAACTATCATTCATTTTTAGTAGTATGTATTTTTCTTACCACCTGTCATTTGATTTTTAAGCTTCTTCCATCATCTTCTTGTAACTTAAAGATTTCTATTTGTCCAGCTATCCATTTCCTATAAGATTTATTAGGAAGCAAGCCACTGCCAAAATTCCATGTTCCAAAGCATTAAGTGCTTATTTTGAATGGGATTTGAGATATCTTTTGCAACCTTTGTACAAATTCTGGAGCCTAATGATCTCACTACTGGCTGATTTTTCAAAGACTGTTTAAAAAAAAGTCCACATACAAGTCAGAAATATTTGTAAGCCAGTCGTGCTCAGCACTGCTGTTGCCTTTATGTGATGCCAAGGGCAAGTCACCTCACACAGAACATTTATCTACCATAAACCAACGTGACCTGTGCAAGCTCTCCCAGTACTGGCACAGCCCAGCCGTGGCCTCACAGGGGCTGTCTGTATAAAGTACTTATATAAATTTACATAGAAGCTATTTGAATTGCTTGCAATGAATAACATCTTGGCAACGTTGCAGAAAATGCACTTGAGGAATCATCCAGTGCCTTAATGAAATGCAGCAGCTGCTGCTGTGATTTCTGCTGTGTGTATCCTATCTGCACAGGTAGGAAACAACAATAGGACAAGCTATATCTATGCATGGAAAGGACTAAAACCAAAAGGACAAGATACATGCCTTGAAAACTACACCCACAGAAGACATGCAGCCTTCCCAAGCCTTGTAGAAACATGTTTCACACTTCCAATTTATTAAGTCACTAAACAGCATCTACACAGCCTCCTGGATCTTGTAACTAATGAATCTCCAGCAAACTGAACAAATGTACTGGATCTGAAATTCTTATGAAAACAAGCTGGAATTTTTTTTTCCCCAGTTGAAGAGATTGTATTGAACTGTAAAACTCATTTTTAGCCTCCCTTTTTGGGCTAAAACCCAGAGGCAGAGCTAACTAAGGAAAAGGGCATACCTTACGCACTAGTTAGTTTGGAGGCAGAAAAAAGTGAAATTAATTAGCATTATCCTTACATCCAGCTGTCACCATTGAAAACAAGTTAAAACTGTTCCTGAATAAAATGTCCACTGACAGCCACTTCCACTCAGCCCTGACTGAAGCAGGCTAGAGCTGGCACAGAACTTTACATGATGTTACATACAATTTGAACGACAACCACTACCATGTGCTGAATGGTGAAGGATCAGGTTTGTTAAGACATTTACGTATCATTGGACACACTTGTTAATAAGACATCACACTATGGTCAACCCACTCAAGCCAAACCGTACAGCTGGGACCCCGGAATCATGCACCAGGAATCACAGAGACTGCCTTTTTCTCCCACCCTGTGCATCCACTTCTCCATTGGATCAAATGGTATAAGGGTACTCTACACATCATTTTGAATGAAGGATTCATCTGCTCATACCTGTTCAACATTTAACTCTCTTAAGCTCCCCTAAAAATCGCTTGCAACAAGTCATTCCATGTGGTCTTTCAAAGGACTCACAAGGCATGCCTAAGAAATACAGTGAAAGCAGGACATCAAGCTGGGCAGTCTCCTTCTTCCCAACTCTTACATACTCCTCCTACCCTTGCTCCCATTCTGCTCCAAGGCTGCTCTTTACCCTTCCCTTGTCCCACAAGTGCTCTACAGTCAGCTTCAGCTACTGAAAGGAAAACCATAATTTTAAGACTGGTTTTGAACCACACACCCAACCCCAGAAACTTCTAAAGCTCTGTGGTAACGCTTTGCTCTTTGCAGCACCAGGCTGGGAAGAGGAAATTCTCTGGACAGCCTGTTCTGTAGAGAGAAGACACAAGATAACATACTGCTCTGCTAAGAATCTGAAATACCCTTGGTGCAAACAGGCTGCTCATAGTCACAGAGCCTCATGCCACGACACTGCATCCAGGAGAGCACTGCTGCCCTGTGTTTGAATCGCTGTCTCTGATTTTGCAGCCAGTGTGGCTGCCAGATGGTGAGAATTCAGGGTCACAGTCACTGTAGGTCACATTTTTATCCTGCAACATCCCATCATGCTTTTGTCGCTGAACTTAAAGGATTATCACCTCTTACAGCTCTGGAGAAAAAGTCAGCTCAGGAGAAGGTCCTTCTTGTGCCCAAAAGTCTGCAGGACTAAAGCAGTCTACAGGAAACTGTGATTTTCACAGAATCACAGAATTATTGAGGTTGGAAGGGACCTCTGGAGACCATCTAGTCCAACCCCTCTGCCAAAGCAGGGTCACTTAAAACCTGTTGCACAGGAGCTCATGCAGGAGGGTTTTAAACGTCTCTTTGTTGACACTTCATTTTGCTAATATTCCTTTTTGTTCCCGAGTGCCCTTACAGGAAGCTGTTGTGAGGTGCACTTCACCCTAAGCAATAGGGACCCAGCACACCCCTAAAATTCCCTTCCCAACACACAGGAGCACATACACATGCTCCTCTCCTTCCCTGCAGTGCAGACCAGGAGATGACGCAGATAAAGAAGGACTTGAACAGCAGCTTCAGTGCTCTTGCCTGGTATTGCCACAAGACAGGCCTCAGGGCCAGGTCACACCAGATGTTCTTCCTACTGCCACATACAGATCCTCTCCCTCTGCAAGGAATCCTGCCCATGTGGGACACAACAGACTGAGCCCAAAGGCTCTTAACCCAGATTTCAACATCCATCTGTGTAAGCAAGATAACGTCAGGAACACAGAACAACACAAGAACACGCTGCAGACTGCTCAAAAGCACAAAGCCACTTACCGCTGGCAGCTGGACACAGTTGGAACTGACATCATATTCAATATATGCCACTTCTGTCCCTTCTTCTGACTTCCCATCTCTCATGTAGCAAACATCCCTAGTCCAGTTGGTCAGGCGATCCACCTCCTCCATTGTGTAGACACAGAGCGCAGACTCCTCGCTCAGTTTCCCAGAGGAAGCCTGCCAGGCAGAGAAAGCTGCGAACAGCACTTCCCCCTCGGTGTCCAGCTGCCCCTGGGCCAGCTCCTTTCCTGGCCGGGTGACATAGGCCGCTTGCAGGAGGCTGTATGTATTGGCTTTGCTCTGGCAGAGCAGAGGTAACTCCACATACGAGTAATAGTGGGAGTCATCCAGGCAGATGCGTGAGATGTAGGTCTTGTACTCACGCGACTGGGATTTGAGGTCCCGCCGGTAGAAGAGGAAATAGACACTGGAGTGGTAAGTGAAGGATTTAATGAAATGGTGGTTGTACTCTGACAGCCGGCCCACAGCCAGTTTTGCCGTTTCCTCATAGGAGAAAATGGAGTGAGAGTCTGTTGCTTGAACATCCCCTCCGTGGGCCCTGAGATTCCGGGTCGTGATGGGAGGAATTCCTCCTCCCACGCCTCGGCTAGTGTACCCCCGTCCCACAAACAGCAAGGGCACCTCATCCTTCGAGTAGGCGATGAGTCCCACAGTGGTGATGTTGGGATCATTGGCAGCAACGTACTGAGTGTCACCAGGGCTCTCTGGCCGGAAGAGGACGTGGTCAATGGACGCCAGGCTCCTCTTCTCACAGATTCCCTGGTGGACACTGCCACACACAATGAGCTCCTTCTGCACAGGGTTCACCAGTAGCAGCTTGTTGTGATTGTCAGTGTGGTGTGCCTGAGGGCACTCCAGTTTTGAGACTGGCGGGAGGCAATCCTTACTGTCCAGAACTGGCCCAGTCTGAACCATGTTCTCCAACAGCAGGTCAGATGTCAGCTGAAAGAGAAAGTTGGTGGCCCCCAAATAAATGGTCCCAGACTCCAAGTCCATGGACAGGTGGAGGAATTTTGTAGCATTGTGTGAGAATGTGACATACTGCAGTCCCCATGGAATTGATGCTCCCAAGAAACAGAGAACAGGAAGGAGGAACGTTCCCAGAGGCATGGTAAACACTCTGCAAAAGAGGAAAGGCTGTTATAACTCCTTGGAGCCAGAAGCAAAGATTAACACACAAAATCTTTCATAGCACCCACAGCACGAGGCCTTCAGGAGTATCAGAGATTTAATTCAGCCAGCTCCACACCAAGATGACAGGAATAGCATCCTCAGGAGAAGCTGCAATACTGCAAGTAAATGCAACACTGGAGCTGCTCACTACTTTTGTAACATCAGAAAAATCCACATTTAACTCAACGCCTGCACAGCTGAGCTACGATCTGTATTGGAAGTTCTCCACAACAGGACCAAATTTCCATAGGAGCCAGCACATTGCATATGGTGTTAATGAGCAACACCACAGTAAAACAAACCACTGTATAAGACAAACATAACCTGCAGGACCATCATTTAAATAAAATAGTAGCTGAGATCCAGTTTGGAGCAAACTTACAAGCCCTTCACTCTGTATTTGATCCAGATATCATAATTAAACCCTCTCTTTGTTATCACTTAGGCTATCAACAGCCTCTTGTGGGTCTAAGGCTGCTCCACTCATGCTTCAAAAGAAACCTTCCCATGCCATCTCTGGCACTGAGCATCACCCACCCAAGCAGAACCTGGGTGCCAGGATTAAGCCTCTGGAATATCAGTCACACCAGCTCCTAGCCTCCCCCCTGAGGCTACCAGTCTGCCACCAGTCTTGTCAAGCCAGATCCCATCTTCTTGGGAAGTTACACAGCACATCCAGGTGAGGGGGAGATCACCTTTACCTGTTCACCTGTCACTGCACTCTCTGGGGTAGAAGTCTCTTACTGGTGCTCATTTCTCCAATGCACTTCTCCCAGTACTGTGAAAGGTGATTTAAACATGCCTGTTTTGTGGACAATGCTCCATTCCTTCCCATGTCTCAAAGTGCAAGCAAGTCCAGGTAGGGTGGATGTTGGACAGACCCAGGGAACCACCAGACCTTTTCAGTTCCTCTCCAGAGGATATTTAGATCATCTCCTTTTCAAACCTACTATGATCCACTCAAGCCATGCCATGGATGGAAACAATTGCTCAGGACAAGATGGGGAACCCCACAGCAGTGGAAATGTGGTAATAAGTACCTGCAACATTTAGATTAACACTTTCCCCATGGAGAAAGGGAAACAGCTGCAAGTACTCAATAATTTACTATGAGTACCACCTCATTTAAATGGAGAAGTAGGTGGGGATGCAGCTGTGTCTATTTCCTTCCACCCCTCCCTCCCTCTTGCAGACAAGGGTATCAAAGCTGCACAGAGCTACACAGCTGCCAAGCTGGGTTAGAGGCTCCATGGAGCTGATGAGTACAGTATCTCCTCCAGAACTGCCCTGTAATCTGCTCTGCTCATTTTGGCAACTCAGCTCCTTAGGGGTGATATTAATTTTGTAGTTAAAGTTAAGAAAACTATCATCACTTCCCTCCTAGGGCATCAGCCCTCTTGGGTCTTCCTGGTAAGCTGAAAGTGCTTTTAGCTCAGACGTGCTTAAAGCAAAGAGGTAGAAAAAGATCTGCAGCATTTCAAGAGTAAACTACTCCAGCAGTTACTGCAGGACTTAATCCTCACAAACTTCTCAACCCATAAACTGTCTTACACTCATTCTGCACACAATGTGCAGAAAACACAGTAGCAATGCTGAGAACAATAGCTATAAGACTCTACATCCATCTTCTACTCCCCTGCTATTGCAAAAAACTCCCACAGAAGTCTGCTTTCCAGCTCCTTTGTCAGTAAAACTGGCATCTTTGCTCTACCTAAAGACCAGTTGAGAGGATTAGTTTACTTGTGAAATCCAGCGGATGGAAGGTATTATAAAAATAACACTTTATTAAATATAGGCTTTGTGAAGCTCTGGAAAAGCTCCACTTCACACGGTTCTTGTAGGTAAGTAGGCAGCACTGTCAGGATATGCCCGGGCACAGGAATGCTGGCCCTGGGCTGGCAGCTTTCCCCCAGAGCACACAGCCGCTGATTCACACTGCACCAGCGCCGTGTTTAGGCTACGTGCACACTGGGGCTTTTGTTTGCCCTGATAATGGACACTTGGCGCTTTCTGCTTCAGAGCTATGAACACACTCTGCTTCACCCAGACTGGCAAACAGCCCTGAACATCCCTAGGAGTCTCTTTTCCAGAGTGGCGAGTGCATTGCAGCACCTGAGAGAAACCCTCATCATGTGGGAGAACCCAGCCAGGAGATACACATGGACTGAAGGAAGGAGATCTAATTTGACTCTGTCCCTTCAGGTTGACATCAGCAGAAATTATCTTGCTCCAACTCCAACATGTCAGTTATTTTAATGCTTTTTCATAATTTCTATTGGAGAGAACTTGATTTAAGGACACAACCACACAACTGTCTCTATACCTCTGCACTGCCATCATGCAGATGTCAAGACGGCTTGTTGCGCGACTGTATGGAGTCTCCTCAGTTTCAAAGCTGAAAGTGCCTGAAAACAAAACAATAGGCTGATGGCCATCCAACAGCAGGAGCTTGACTATGTTGTGAACAGCAACAATGACATGGAGAAGAGTATCTTTGATCTGGAAGCAGCTGAGAATCACAAGACGTCATTATACTACACCACTATGAAGAATCTGTAATCTAATGCAACCTTCCTCTGCCAGCACTTACAAAGTAAAATCGGCATGTGTCTCCAGGATTTATGGATTCTGAAACAGTGGCTTTCTGGCTAGAGGTTATGCCTACAAACTACACGACTCTGCTCAGTGTCCCATAGAGCCCCACTGGCAACCACCAAGGCAGAACTAACCAGTATTTCAGCTCACATGACACTACTCCAGCAACATGGATCTTGTTACAAGCTCATTGATCTGTATTTGAACCTACTCCAAATGTTTCACTGAAAGCATTTTACCTGTTGGAGCACCTCTACTGGAAAGAGGTTGGAAAATCAAATAGTCCTTCATTCCAGCAGACCATAATCAGATCTTGCTATGGTCAAGGCTCTAACATATAACTACTCTTCTTACAGTCTCCAATATCCCCCGGAAGTAACTTTGTGAAGAGCTAGTCCTTAAAAGTGATTCAGATAAGAAACTAGTCCCTGGTCCTCATGACTCTATGAGAACGGAGAAAACAAAACAGAATGGTAGTACAGCATGTTCTGCAGGCTGGTTCTAATCACCCTGCACAATGGATAAACACTGAATATAGTGCTCTTTGTTGCTCTTTGCTAAAGACCCATTAGCAAATGAACTTGTATTTATTGATAGGTGAGCAAACATACATTAGAAATGAGCATGACTGTGTAGCTATCAGTAGCTTGAAGCATTTGCACCCTACATGAGAATAGAGAGGGAAAAAAAGCCAGCAGTGTGTTTTGGTTCTATTTCCCAAGTTCCTTCTCAAGCACAGGCATCACTGCCTTTTTTATGCTTGCCTTTCAGTTAAGCCCATGACAACCTCTCTGGGAAGACAGGAAGGAGGAGGATAACCTACATTTAAATCTGATGGTTTCATGACAGGCTACACTACAGAGCTCTTTATGGATTTACTGAACCATTCTGCTTCCTGTGCTCACTGCTAGTGTATAACACAGCTGTTGCAGACAGATTGCACTAAAAGTGTGTAGCCTTTAATTAATTCTGAATGCAATTGCCAAGGTTTAAAGATTCATTTTAAATATTGCATTTTTCGATGAATTCTCATTAAACAGGAAAATGTTCCAGACAATACTCTGAATATTGCCTCTAACTCACTGTAAAATATTAATATCCAAATAATACTGCTGAGTTTCATTTATTTAATCTGGATCACAACAGAAGGGCTGGAGGATTAGTCAATTCTGCCACAGAATATTTATATCACAGCCACGTAACAACAACCAGGAACATTAAAGAAATGACACTATTCCGTTACTTAAAATTTTAAGACCATGTTTTCTGTAGCACTATTTTTACCTCTCTGACCTCACATATCCCTCTGAGAAACTTTGCCTATTTAATAAAAAAACAAACCCAGAACGCATTTGGGCACATTTTAACAGCATATCAACACAGAGCTTATTCCAATCCTCCCAGATTATTTCCCTAATACCACATTCTATCCTCCAAACATAGAGAGGTCAGTTAATGTTCCAACTTCTAGGCTAGATTTTATGCTCACCACCAAACCCAGCAAAATTAGCCTTGGAAAAAAATTAGGTCTCTGAAACCTGCACCTGCAATTTCCACCTTATCATTTGCAGAGCCAATTCACAGTGTGAGCACTAAAAGATTTAAAAATTAAAAGCACCGTTCTTCCAGCTGCACGACGACCCTCGTGCTCCAGCACATTCAAATGACCCAGCAGCAGGAAGACGACCACTGCTATTTTTTCTGCACAAAAGCCCTGAATTATAGCCCCCTTCTAAGCTTCATATGCTCAACAGAGACTTGCTGTTTTCTGCTGTGAAAGATGGCATTCCCATTAAATAAACAGATCTTCTTTGAGTCTTATTTACTACTACCACGCCAGTTCCCTGCTCTGCTGTTTAAGAAGACTTGCAGCAAAAAAGCTTTGGTAGAGATGAACACAAATCACTGTTTTCCAAGTAAAATTGACCCCAAAGAGAATCTCAAGTTCAAGCAATCCTGTCAGAGCAGGACTGGCACAGACAAGGGATCTCTGTTATACCAGATGTGAATAACAAAGCTGAGGTCAAAATAACTTATAAAAAAACCCCAAACCCTTAAAGACAGTATCAGATATGAAACGGCAAGGTGTCAGAAATTCTGTACTACAGAATTAACAGCATTCTTAGATAAATACTTGAGAAAATTATGTTTTCTAAACCCTTGATAGTTATTGCTGAACATTACAAGGTACCTTTCTGGATGGGGGTTGAAGTTATACTGAAAGAATGTTTCACAAAATATTGTTATTTCAGTAATGCTCGTGCACTGCTCTTTCGAAAAACTGCAGAAAGTGCTTCTACATCTCTGGGGATACTTAAATATTAATTTCAGCCATACTGGAATTGACTGATGGTAGCAAACAGGTATTTCCTCTAAACAGCTATAGCACAACCAAACTTTATCCTTGCACTGATGAAAATGTATTATAAACAATAAACTTCCAGTACAACTGGTTAATGAAGTGTTAATGATTAATACAATGTTAAATAGTGAGCTTTTTACAAACCAAGACAAACTACACAAACATTTACAAGGAATAAAAAGTAACCACAAGATGCTTACTGTTGAAGAAGCTTTCTTCATATATACTCTATCATTGCAAATCAATGGTTGACTTTTCCATTTTACCATCCTCTCAAGCACTAACTCAATGTGACCTCAAGACCATGTTGCATGTGCATTTTTAGAAGGGGAAATCAAGCCAGCTGTTAGTTTCACAGCATCTTAACACAACCAAAAGATAGTGTTCTGCCAGTGTTACCCATTTGAAGATTAAAGTCCTTTAGGATCTGCTCCAACTTTCTTGTGTAATCAAACCACAGAACACCACTAAACATCCCCTCTAGCCCATAAGCGCCTGACTAAAGTCTCCTCATGATACCAGGATTTTTTCTTAGGGTTCCCAAGTCATAGAAATTACCACCTTAACCCAGCAAGCTGATGCCTGAAGGTTCTCTCATTTTACCCCAAGTAAAATGCCTTCTCATATTGTCTAACTTTGCTTGTCACAAAATCTTCCAACTCAAAGAAGCTTCTAGTCACTATTTGCATGAACAGTTTGAAAACTAATCCTCCTTCTTAATCCTCCTTGGGCAAGAAGATAAAGACAGCTATTCTAAGTCTGACAGAGGTCCACCTACACAGAAACCCTAGCTGCAGCAGCCGACAATAATAGATGCCTAAGAAGTAGATGAAGGGCAGACAAGCATAATGCAATCCTTCACTTACACATGCTGCCAGCTCTGAGCTTTCCCAAATCACAGACTGCGTCCATGTGTAATCCTTTGGACAGATACATTAAGTGGTCTGAGCTTCTTCAGCCAGAAATACTTAATTTTCCTAGTAGCTCTCTGAGCTCCTCCCAATATGTCAACACCCTACTTTTTTAGCTACCTGAGCTGGATAAGCATTCTCTTTTGACAGGACCTGACCCAGACAGGCCACTCCTTTGGCTGACATTGCCCTCAAATGTTATTTTCCCCAGTTTGAACCAACCAGTTCTCCATTTACCCAAACCAGAACCCCTTGATCTTCTAGCTGCCATATCACATGTCACATTTGCACGTGGACAAATACCATCAGTGACTTAAATATTCTTTCAATTAGAAAAAAAAAAAAATAGCTAGGGAAAAAAATTCCATTCTCAGAGTATCTCCAAAGAGCCTAGACAGGTTTACAGCTGTAATAAAACCCTGCTAGGAAAGCAAGGTTCGCTGAAGTTAGCCATCCAATTGGCTCTGCTGAGCAAATTCTCTGTTTCTATGATAAACTACATAAATCTAAGCCCATCACTCCACATAAAAACTAATTTGCTTGCATGAGTTCAGGAAGCCAATTGTTGCCAAAGTATAGTTGAATATGTGGAGCACAGAGAAAACTCTGCAGCACCCAGGAAATCCTAAGCTTAGATTTCTCATTTCTGTTTCATCGAGATCCAAGAGCCAATTTTTAATCTGGTTAACATTAACCAAATTGATTTTAAAAGAACTGTCAGCTAAGACCCTTGAAAAAAAAAAGGTTAAGCTATTGTAGAATTAAAGTCACAGTCCCTGTCATGATTAAATAAGTAGTTAAAAGACAGGTGTTTCCCTGTCAGATGTGGGATCTGCCAAGAACTTATTCTGCAATCTGCACTGTTCAGTATGTTCACATAAGATCTGAGAAGAGGAATTTGTCTAGAAGTGGCAAATTTTATTATTAAAAAAAATAGTAATTACAATCAAATTCAGAGAAGACTGTAAAAAGAGAACTCATGCACTTTAAAGTAACTACACAGTATCTCAGAATGTCAATAAATACCAAAACCAACAAAAATATTCTAAGTATATAAACATAACAGGATCAAAACTAGCTGTTATCACTCAGAAAAACTGAAAATCTCACGGGTCAGTTCAGTACTGAGTATCAAGCAAAAAGGCAAATACAGCCTGTGGGGTAATTAGGAAAGAAAACATATATCCCATTATGCTGTCAAATGCTGAAGGCAGTTCGGATTCCCACATCTGAAAAAGGAGACAATAACAAAAGGGACAACAAAGATGACCAAAAGCATGGAGCAGCTTCCATATAAGGAGCAATCGAGCAGAGCAGGACTTTGGACAGACAAAGAAACAACCAGGAAGATGATAAGGAAAAGTCAAGAGCTCTGAAACATGACAGTGTCAAGATGAAAAATATTGAGCTATCTATGGAGTTAAATGGTTATACTACCATATTTTACAATGCAGAAACAAGAGAGCACTCACCAAAGTTACAGACAACTTTCCTAAGTCTGCTCAGGGACATTGTCACTGGATGTAGAATATTTCAAACATTTAAAATGCATAATTAAGTTGTAGAGCTCACTGCTGTAGGATGTCATGGAGACCAGAAACATAAACAAGTGAGAAGAGGGATTCTATAAATTAAAGGAGAATAGATATAGTCAAGATCAGATGATGAGATACAGCTCCTCACACCAAGCTGGGCCCTAAAGTGATGATGGTCATAAGCTAGGAGGCAAATGGAGTGGGGGGAGAATGAAAAAAAAACTAAATCAAAACAAACCCAACACATTACATATGCCCTGTTTCTTACAATCCTCATTAAAGCATCTGCTTCTGGATCTTGTCAAAGGCAGGACACTGAGCTACACAGAGCTTTGCAATTTGCCCCAGGAAGATATTCTATTTAAACTTCTCTTTTATGGTACATTTATAGACTTTATTTATTTTTAAATATTAAGAATGTACTCCAGCCCTGCCTAATCATGCATTTAGAAGGTTGGCAGCCTGACCTCCCTGGCTGTTTCTGAAGGCAGTATCTCTCATGTTAACATTTAGATACCATCTAACTGAATTCTGACAGTGCAACACAAAAGTTAATGCACACCACGGAAAAGCAAATCCACGACCAGAGCCACAGAGCACAGAAGTGGCAGATTTGAGTTAAGAGCACCCACAGTCCCTCTTTTGGGAACAGCTCTTCCCTGTCTGCCAAGCATTCGATGGAAACTCCTCACTCAGAGCGAACACAGCGGATCCGTGTGTGCCGTCGGAGCAGCCAAGCCTTGGGCAGCTCCCAGCAGAACCACGATTGCTAAAAGTAGGTCAGGACCATCCGTTCTAACCAGGGAGAAAGGAAAGCTGGAGCACACCAGACTGTTTGGCCAGGTACTACAGAAAACCTTCATCTGGGATTTCATCACTACTTCAAACAGATGTGATTCATATTTTACCGGCCTCCACCTCAAACAAGGCACACCTTCCCAACCACACTGCCCTCCCTGTCATTAGGGGCACCTCTCCCAGCCTCAGCCAGGATCCTCCTGTTCTCAGCTTTGGCTCCACCAGCTACAAAAGCCAGAATCCCGCTCTGCCATAGCTGTTTTGTGCCAATTTCTAAAAAGCAGAAATGCCCAGCTGCTTCATCTAGAAACAGCCAGGACAGCACACGATCTCAATGTAATCACTTCTGCCTCAGAGTCTGTTTTCCTTGGCAGGATGCCCTGCAGAAGGGAGAGAGATCTTTGCAAACAGCACATGCTTCCCAGAGGACAGGACTGTGACCCCTAACCAAGCTCTCACAGAGGCAAAGGCCACACCCCCAAGGCATCCAGCCTGGCCTTGGAGTAACCCAGCAAGAGAGGAGAGAAGCTTCAAACATCCTATGAAACTCTTGTGAAAAAGCACCAGTCCTAGACTTTCACTCCAAGAGGAAACCTCATGGTCTCCATGCCAGCATTCAGCCCTGCAGGTTTGCACAGTGGAAGGGAGAACAGAGGCTGACCACAGAAGGAGTTCATGCCAGCAGTGGTACAGACCACAGGCAGACACATAAGGACCACATCCCAAGCTCCACCATCCAGCTGTCAAGATGCAAATGAGAAATGTTAAGCACTGTAGCCTGTCTTGAATAAATAATTTTGCTCTACAGACATTGAGCAGTGCAGGGTGCTCTGTACTGTTAAAGAACTAGTGTGCCCTGGGTGGACAGGAAGAATTCTTCTTGGTGTTTTCCTTCATTTCAAATAAAATTCATTTTTCTGCCATCCCCTAATCTGGAGAACCATACATCCTGACAGCAATTTCACAGTCTTCCCCGCTCACTCCAAGAGTGTCAGCAGTTCTGGCTGTAGCTACAAATACAGGCTGTAACACGCAAATACGTTTAATGCAATGCAGCCACGTAAGTAGTACCTACCCCTCCCACCTAGAAGAGACACCAGAATAAACAGAACTCCACATCACTACCACAATCTGCTTGTGGTTTGCCTTCAAACCAAGATGAGGTATATTCTACCTTGTATTACTCAAGTTATGTTAAAGCATTATCAGAAATGACGCTTTGATCAATTATCTTCCATTAATTAGTGCCTCAGCCTGGAAGGTTCTCAGTCATCAGCTGTGAACTACTAGCCTCAATCGTCTGGCAGTTAGGTTACACAGGTTTGTTAGATAACTGAGGTGACCAGACATTTTCTTCCACCTCAGGAAGGCAATGCCAGGGCCTTCACAAAGCCAGTAACAGATAACAACACACCATGCTGTTCACAAAGCCTGGGGACCTTCCCAAGCTTGGGAAGCTTCACACCTACATAACACATCTAAGGAACAACAGCTCTCACCACACTAGTTCAGAAGCCTGAACAGGTTGGGTGCAGACCTGAGAGCCAGGATCAACTTCACCCCAGTCTCAACAGCTCTGAACAAAGACTGTCCCATGCAGGCTGGATATTCAGTGCTTTCAAATGGAGTCCAACATGGAATGGTGGCCCAGGAACCATCCATGAAGGGCATTCAAGTTGCACCTGGTTGAGGAGTCCTAAGCTGGCAGCAGCCATGCAGCCTTATTCTTCTACTGCACAATCACAGCCTTCCATGCTAGACACTGCCCACACTTGGAAGTTTCTTGTTTCAAGGATAAAATTCAGAGCACCAGACTGCATATAGAGAGAGGTGAGAGAACTATTGCCGAGCACAGGTCATCAGGCAATGATCTCCATACTACACTGGGTCCACAGCCTGAAGGAGTGAAAATAAGCGACAGGAAAATTAAGTGGCAAAGGAAGCAGAAGCTTGGACCCTGCAGGATTTGGTACTTAGAGAAATAAACCATGTGGAGCAAGAGTTCTCCAGTTATTTTGTTAACATGCAGACATCTAGTCATGTCTTATCCAGAACAAGAAACCGTATAACAAGAAAAAATTCCCAGTAAGAACTTTTATAGCTTCAAGTGGCTTTACAAACATGAGTTTCTGTTCACTCAGATTAAGGAGATCCTAACTTTTTCTGGCAAAATATTTGAGCTCCTGGTTCAGGGCTAAGAAAACTTCCTTGGTGCTGTCCTAGAGGCACAAGGGTTCAGAACCAGCTACCTGCTCATGAGAGCCATGAATTTTAAAGACTTTTTGGTTGAGACTGTTCTTCATCTGGTTTGCTGCCCTCCCACCTGCACAGTCTGACAGTCACTGGCTGAGCAGGACTGACTGGCTCATTCTTTCTCCTTTCAGGGAAGCTCAGACCTTCACCCTAGGGCTGTAGAGATGCACTAAACAGGTCTGCAGTGCCAATCTGAAATGCAAACTGCATGAGCAGGAATTTCAGCCAGTATAACTGGCTGACTGTTGGCATTTCGAGACCATGCTGCCTGCCAGGGTCACCCCTGGGCAAAAAAGTCCCCAGGAGACAGGAAAACCAGATTTACAGTAGTTTGTCAGGAACAGCACTGAGTTCTACAGCTGAGTGGCTGCTCCTCTGCTAGAAGGAGCAGCTAGACAGAACAGAGAGACTGGTAAGGAAACAAGGGAGAAGTATGCACATCTGTGCTAGAAGGATAAACCATAGCCTGTGGTCATCACAGTTCTGTTTGCAGACTGTCCCAGTTCCAGGCAGCCCTCCTCTGTTATTTTAAGCTGTGTATTCCACACACATGTCAGGGACTGTGCCTTCCTCTGGGAAAGGAAGCAGTGTACTCTGCCACACACAGATAACTAATCAAAACCCCACGAAAGTGTGGCTCAGACAGCACTGTTCAGACTTACACATGGATCAAACTGAGCAATCAGCCACCCAACATCAACCCAGGAGTCCATGGTGGGGCTCACACAAATTTAGCATCATAAAAAGTTCCAGTTTAAATCTTCTCAGGGCTTAGTGGGAAATACACTAGCTAAAATCATGGATCAGCTAGGAATAGAAAAGATCATACTGGCTAAAGATGGGTTCAAACTAAAACTAATCTGGACAGACTATCTGGAGAACAGCAGAAGGTCCAGCACACACAGGAGCAAGCTGAGAGAAAATCACTGCTTGAGCCAAGCTACTGATGAAAACAATAACTGAGAAACTGAGAACAAACCAGGAAAGATACTGTGTAAATGGGGTAACAACTGAGCACATTACTACCCTGCAATGATGAGACTTAGGGCTTGGGACAGAAACCTCTTCCTGCATCA
Organism: Taeniopygia guttata; assembly: GCF_048771995.1. Classification (NCBI taxonomy): domain Eukaryota; kingdom Metazoa; phylum Chordata; class Aves; order Passeriformes; family Estrildidae; genus Taeniopygia; species Taeniopygia guttata. The sequence goes on from NC_133037.1 coordinate 9,179,069, forward strand.
GAGTTGGTTAAATCAAGATAAAGGGGGAGCAATCAACAGGAAAGGATTTTCAGCCCCTTGACCTGGATTCTCCCTCAGCCCCAGGCCTGTCTGTATTCCCCACAGCTGTAATCTGAACATGCAACTCCTCAGCCACTCCATGGAGTAATGCTCACCACAGAACACTGTTCTGTATCCTTGGAGAGGGACTATAGCCTCCCAAGGCACACCAACTCAGTTTTCAGTCATAAGAGCCTGCCTCCAAGAATACACAGCACCATAGTTCCACTACCGGTCAGCTCTGCGTAGCTGTTCCCCACAGACTGCAGAAGCAAAGTTTGTCAACAAAATGTTTTAAATCTCCCACCCCCAAAACTCAAAACAGCAGAGACTATGTCTCAAGACACAAAACGACACATAACCTGACCTTGTTCTCTTCTTTCTGAAATTCAAAGTTCAAAGGAACAACTATGGCTGTTCTGTACTGTGCCCTCTGCACATTTGGGTAAGCATCTAAAACCAACTGCAAGAGCTGGCTTTCAAGGGTGAAGCATCTAGAAGAGAGCCCTGTTTCTGAGTTATTTTTAAATGTTTAGACAGGACCTAAAATAGGACCAGTGTTTTGAGTACTTCTGAAGAGTATGAACTCACGTAGGCCATGACATTTTTAGTTTGAAAAAGCTTTGGAACAGAGGTTTTACTGTTCATGCATCAGCTTATCACCCATTTTAGCTCAAGTCAGAGTCCATTACAAAGCAAGAAACACCCTTTCAAAGGAGGAAAATTAACACAAATAAGATGTAGGCTACCAGCTAAGGCAGTCTCTGTATCTCAGTAAAACTTACCACCCCATAATAGCAGGAACAGCATTTGCCACAGAGAAAAGGGGAAAGGCAGCTTCTCTGCTTATAATATTCATCTTCACACCACTTTCCCTACCTGTGTAGTTTCTAGACATACACTCTCCGCCGCTCTTCAAATTCAAGTCAACAGCCTGCAGACTCCAGCAGCCCAAGGCAGAGCCTCCAGCAAGCAAGAGGTGCATGCTGTACATGACAAGCAACACAAAACCAACCTAGAACACAAGCTGTGCCAGTCTCTTTTTTTAACAGTTTTATTAGCATCCCCCCTCCCACCCCATGCTGACAAACCAGGCTGCACTTGTCTGGCTCTGGCCTGAAACATCAGACTGAAGCAAACCCATACTAGAACTTTACCTCCCTGAATACTCTCCCAGGCTTCAACAATGAGCAGCTCAGGGACTTCTTGGGATAAAAGTGGTTTCTATGCATTTAGTAACCTTCATTAGCTCCTCTTTCTACAGACCTGTCCCATGTCCTCACATACACACAAATATTTGGCATCCACAAGCATCCTGTGACAAGAAGCTTCCCGCGTTAACTACACACATTAAGGACTAAGTTGTTACTTGGTTTTAAGCTTACTCCATGCTGTCTCCATGCAACACCTTATTCATACTTCTAATGGAAAAGGAGGGAAAAAAAAGCTGCTCCCCCTCTAAACTTTCCAGGTGATTCAGGAATTGAAGGTAACTGTCATTTATTGTTTTTCAGGTGGAAGAATCCCAACTTATTCCGTCGTGCTTTCTATGGAAGGTAACACTCACTTGTGTTCATTGCTGCTGCTGTTCCAATTTTAAAAACTGAAGATACCTCTATTAAGATGGCAATGGTTTTCCTAAAGCTGTAAAAAACTCAACTTCCATAAGAGCTGGAGGAGCTAGTGTGACGGTTATCAAATACAGCGGGGATTCCCCGAATCTATAGTGAATTGCTCATCTGGTAGTTCTCTGTTAAAATATTCAGCCTAACTCCTTAAACTGAGTTTGTTCAAAAGCAAATTTACTTTCAAGCCACAGCATTCAGCTGCACCCTTCTTCCAGCAGAACAGGCTGTACTTTTAAAAAACTTTCTTTCCCTGTTAGTTCTTTGAAAATACGAATTATCTAATGGTTGAATCAGCCTACCCTGATGGAGGGTAGATCCCTCACAAGATTGTGTGCCAGAGCTTTATTTGGTCATACATTCTTCATGAACATTTAAATCCAGCAGTTTTTCCTCATGTATGGGCACAGTCTTTATAGATTTCCTGACACTACAGAGAACAATATGGTTACCAGGCCTTGTTCTGCAGAGTCATATAAGAATATTTGGGTTTGGAGACTGTTTGTATCGTGATTCCCAAAAATCCTGAGTGATTTCTTTCACAAATGCAGTAACCCTAATTGCTTCCCACGTTCTTTATGAGATATTGAACTTTGTTAATAATACATACTTAGCTGACTAAGCAACCTCAACTTTCCTGTCAGGCTGAAATAATTTTCCTGGCTTTACTCTGTCCTTTGCCAGTTTTACTATTAAGAGTCAAAAAAGTGTTTTTAAAGATGCGGATATGTAGAAGTATTACTGGAATTAAAAAAGAGAAAGAAGGACATTAAACCAAACAGAACAATATATTACCTAGAGTTACAATACTTGCTGCTAACAGCTTCTTAAAAATATAAACCTACCCCACAATTTAGGGTTTTGAACCACACACTAAGGGTTAGAAGGAACACCTCACCCCACAAATGGCCCATAACTGGTCCTAATAAAAAAAAGAACCCTTCTCCCAAGTTCTGTGAGCACCTGAGGTGTTTTCAGAGGCAAAGGTGAATGTTTCTCCTGAAGAATTTTTGCCTTGCACACAGCACTGCAGTTGTGTATTTATCTTTATTCTTAAAAACTGGTGGTGCACAGAAAATAGGGCAGAAAATCAGTCCCTGAACTAAAAGGGAGGGGAGAGAAAGGAACAAGTAACACTCTCCTAGGTAACACCAAGTCGCTACTCCGGCTGCACAGGAATGAAGTTGAGCGCGACTCAGATAATAACCGTAACTCACATTTCAGAAGTTAGTTTGTTCAGACATGATCTTTCACACTTAGAGGTACTAAAAAGCATGTCCTCTTGTGTACTTCTGCTGGAGCACTTTTTCAATAGGATCTGGAAAGAATCACCTCAATATCTCAAAGAATACAACATACAGTCCTCTGGCCTCCTTATGATCTTGGGTTTTTTTATGTACCCTGAAGCATGGATACAGAAGAGACTGGCCTGAATTCAAGTCATCTCAAGTACTTACTCATTCCCTATTTCAAACAGCTTTGATTTAGTGGTTTTACTGGAACTACCCAGAGCAATTCAAAGCTGAGGCAACCAGACTCTCCAATCTTTGTACATTTGTTGTATGTATTCAGGATTTATTCTTGGATGCTCTAGATTGAAAGAGATTTTCTGAAAACTTGCTCTTTATTATCTAAGAGTTCCATCCAGGTCTACTACCAAACTGAAACATACAGGTTGCACCCCAGAGAGGTTTGGGCTGGGGGTTGGTGTCTCACTTTGTAAATTGTTTTTATTTCTGCTGATTTCATTTCTCCTGAAGTTAGAGCTGCAAGTCCAACAAGCAGACATGTTTCTGATGAAGGGCTCCTGTACTCCCAGTGCTCTAACGTGATACTCATCTCCCCAGTGCAAGTCAGTGACTCATGTACATCAGCTCCTAGTATCCAGGTGCCAGGGTTTCACTTCCCAGCCAGAAGTTCATGCAGACTTGCAGATCTCCAGCAACTTATTCAGTCTGGGATCTCTGGCGTACCACCCTACATTTGATATTCAAATTCCCATATTCAAATTCCATGTATTCACCTAAGGAGTGCTTCATCAGGCAAAGTGACAGCGGAGTTGTAACTATCCTGTTTAACAGGAAGCAGCCTGAAAGAATTCAGTTTCAGGGAGACATTTCTTCAAGGGTCTACAGCTGTCAACACCACAAAGCTCAGCCAGTGCAAAGCAGCTCATCACACTCCATGGTGACTGACAGACAGATGAACATCACTCCTGCTCCAGGAGTCTGTCTTCAGATTTGGCAACACTTAGTGGCCCATTTCTACTTAGTGATCACTATCAGAAACCCATGGTTTTGTTTTGGGTTTTTTTGGTTTGTTTCTGTCTGTAGGTTAAATTAATTCACTTCTACAGAAAACTCAACGTTTAAAAGTAGTTTTTGTATTTCAAGTGCAGCACCAGAGGTGCCAAGAAGTCTTGTAAATGGTGTACAGTGGCCTTACTTTGGTAGCATTGCAATCCAAAATTCCCAATCATTCTCTCAAGAAAGTTAGGGTGACAAAGGAAAAAATGACAAGCAAATATGCAACCTCTGGAGTAAATAGATCTGCTTACAGCAGAACTCTACAGAACAGAGCTTCTGTTGAAGAGATGTCCTTCATCCTTCACAGGATTTCCCTGCATAAAGAGAATGCTCCCTTTGCAAAGGGAACAAGTGAACATTCCCACATCCAGCCACTCACTCTTTCCAGTAGACCACGTGCCTGGAGAACTCGTCCAACTAATCACAGGTGGTACAGTTGGTCAGGTGGGTTCCTCACGCAGCAGCATCCAGAGGCTGCCCAGCATGACAGTGGCCACCCTCAGGGAGATGATCAGGAACAAGGAGGAGCCCGGCGGGCTGCAGCTGTCCATGGGCATCCCAGTGCTGACTCCCGGCACATTTTGCTTACCATCTGGACTCTTGGGAACGTTGAGACACCTTCATTTCTCTTACTGAAGAGTGTGCCTCAAGCTGGAAAAAACAACAGAGCATGAAATGCAAAGACTATTTTTCCAATAAATTAAATCTGTTTCACTTGACTCCCACTGTGGTTCCCTTCCTCCGAGAAGGCATGGTCTGGCCAGCTGCACAAAGTCCAGGCAGCCCTGGGAAAACAATGGGATCTTTCTTGCCAGAACCAGCCTTCCTGTTCACCCTTCTAACCATGGCATGGAGGACACCCCCAGTGTGTCTGCGGAGGAGAGGAGTCTGTTGGCATAGCAACTGCACACGCTAACTCTCTGCTAATGAACAGGGATAAAATGTTTTGTTCTCATTAGGAAAAATACAGACACATTCCTGATTGGTGAGTAATGTCTCTGCCTCTGGGAGATTAGCTCAGAGCTGTGCAGCCTGAAACAGCCTCAATTCAGCCCACTGCAGTGCTTCCCCTGAACAGCCACTCTCCAAGGACCTCACATCTCTCAAGGGAAAGCCCACAGAGCCTTCTGCAGCACTTTGCCTTTGGGCCTGAGACAGCTCAAGGCGAGAATAATGAGAAGAGGCTGGACAGGAGCAAACCGGAACAGGCACAATGGGAACACACCCCCTGCCCCTGCAGGGGAGCCAGCTCTCGCTGGTGCCTTCGCTGCACCTGGGTCCCAAGCTACCTCACAGCCAGAGAGAGTTTCTCCTTGTGCATCCACTGCAGGTCTGTGTTGCACAGGGCTCAGATCAGCCTGGGACTCCAGCTCCCACTCCAGCCACATTTTCCAGTGCTGGGTGAATAAATGGACAGAGCAAAGAGCTGCAGAACACTTGAGAGCAGAGAGCTCGGCAACCATTATTAGGAGCCTGGCTGCAGAAAAGACAACAAGGGCTCCTGCCTACCAGTCCTTATTAGGATTTTGGCAATAACAATCAACAAGATCCACCTCGAGTCTGGTATTTGCAGAATATTTGCACCCTGTTGTTTTACCACTAAGGTCTGTAACTGGGTGCTAACCCACACTACACAAAGCTTCTGCCCACACAGGCAACACTTCCCAAACCCTCTCCCCTCCAGATCCTCCTGCCACAGGTGCCAGCACAGCAAGTGGGAGGATCACAGTACTTCACTCTTTGCAAAGAAGATCTGGGGCAGATGCAAAGCCAGACACCCAATGCACAAGCAAAAATCCAGTCTCTAACCACAGCTTTGCCAGGCTTTTGGCATAACCTGGTCTATACGGCACAAACACAGGCCATCAGAATCAAACTGTGTAACTGCACTCTGAGCCCATGGTTCATCTCTCCTTTATGCCGCTACTGGGACCCATTTGCTCACAGCAGTTCACTTTGCCTTGAATTCAAAAGCTTTTGAGAATAGGGACTGCACACAGACTTCAGAGGGGACTTCGGAGTCTTCCTAGGGGCTGAACAGGTACGCAAACTCCTTTCTCCCTCTGGTGACTGGGACTAGTACCTCACACAGATACACTCAGCTCCACAGCAAACCGGGATGTTACAAAACTCTCTTGCTCTCCCACATCCCTGCCCTGCTGATGGAGAGAGTGGGATTTAGGCTCACAGGTAGCTGCAGGCTGTGCTCTTGAGTGCTTACTAACTCCCTTACCCAGCCTCTCAGACTTTCACCTGCCCTTTTCCTGCTCCTCAGGACTTCAAACACCTCAACTCAGCAGCTCAAAGTGATGCAGGAGGAGAAGGCAGAGTCAGCATCGGGAAGAAAGGACTCTGCTCCCTTGTGCCTTTGAGAAACCAGGGAACCCAGCGCTGCTGCTCTCCCTCAGCCACAAAACCTGGGTGTTAACCTCTACTGTGATCTGCCCATAGGACTGCTCGGGCTTCATTTCTACTTCATGTCCTTCCAGCTGATAATTCTGTTATTACAGTCCCTAGGCAGGCACTTTGCGCTGCCTGCAAAGCCACCTCTCTTTGCCTAAAGGAGAGAAATAACCCAGGCTCTTGCCCAGCAGCGACAGACCCCGGCCTTGGCCGGCAGCCCCTGCCCAGCCTGCCGTGAAGCGCCGATCAGCCCAAGGCCAGAGGGGCCGGGGTGCTGTTTTCCAGCCTCCAGGCATTTCACTTGTTCCAGGCGATCCCTCCCCCAGCCCTCAGAAAGGAAAAGCCGTGGGAATGGAGCTCAACACCCCGAAGTAGGCTCACCCCCGGGCGATGAGGAGCTTAACTCCCTGCGTGCCGGCGGGCAGGAGCTCGGACACGCCGGGAACGGCCCGTCCTGCTCTCGGCACCGACACCACAGCCCCAGCCTTGTGCCAGCAGCGAGGGGATAGACCTACCACTCGTCCAGCACAGTCCCTCTCGCTTTCCCAGGACGCTCATCATTCCTGCAGCTCTATTTTCCAGCGTTTCCATCCTCCACCAGCACACAGCCAGCAAGCCACAAGAGGAAAGCCCTTTTTTCATCTTTCCACTCTCCCAGCAGGCCCCAGAGGCTGCCCACTTAACATAAAGTTATCTTTACCATGTCATCAAGGCACTTTTCCTCCCTTCTGCCCCACGTGCTGCGGTACAAAGCCGCCCTCGTGGGCGCAGAGCCTGCGGTCAGCCATCAGCCAGCATGTCAGGAGTTAAGTTCGCATTTCCATTCTCCTGACCTGCACCAACGCTGGCTGAATATCGAGCTATTCTTTGCAGCTTGATAAAGCATGAGAAAGCTAAAGGCCTCACACACTCCTCTTTTCACAGCTTGGCCTGCTGCCCACAAGCTGTCACTCCCTGGCACCCAGGGCAAAGAGAGAGGAGGCCAAACTGCAGCCAGCTGCAATGAATCACTCTCCCGTCCCTCCTCCCCAGGGAGCCGGGTCCCTCCTTCCGGCGAGGGGATAATGTCTGCTGCCTGCGCTGCCTTCTTTCACAGAAAAACCCATCCTGGGCCGGGGGGGGGCTCCTATTGCAAAAAGCTGCTGCCGCAAAAAAGCACAGAGCAGCTCCCAGCAAGACTGAAGAACAAGGATTTCTGCTCAGCAGCTGGATGGGAAGGCACGGCTGCAAGTGTTCAGCACAAACACCACTTAAAAAAATCTGTAGTTGGTCATTTGTCTAAATTGCAGGAAATTCTGGAGAAAGGCTCAGGCACAGAATCTGATTTGAAGGAGACTCTTTATGTCCCACTCATGCAATATTTATTTCGGGGACTGATTTCCATTCAGTCCCTTCCTGGCTGCCCTTTTCCTTCTCACTATACCCAGCCCAATTACCAGGTTTCAGTCAAGCTCTCGCAACCAACACCGCCATCCCCTCAAGTTTATTTTGATGGGTTCCATCACACAAACTGCTTCCACACATTACAATTTGTTCTTCATTTTTAACACAAAACAGCAGAGGAAAATGTCCAGATCTCAGGGTCACTGGTATCCCAGACAAAAAATGTAGCCAAGAAGGCACAGAAGACCAAGGTCATCACATGCATTTCTTGCGCTATAGACCCACATTTGGAGAGCAGTGCTTTCAAAATGTAAAGATGTCCAAGCCTTTGCAAGGTCAAGATGTCAACTGTTTGCTTTCTGAGAAAGGGGATAGTCTTCAGGAAAACACATGCAAACTGAACCCCTCTCCTTCAGCCAAAGCATGAGCTGAACAGTGGCATGTGGATCCACATGGCACATGGATACCTCCATCCACTTGTTTCTGTCTCCTGCAAAGAATAACTTTGCTGCACAGTAGCCAGTCCCTGCTCAACACCTGCATCTCTCCCAGTACAGAAAAAGGAGCTGCAAACTGCAGTTTTATTGGGAAGAGCCCCAAGCCCTTCAAAGGCAAATTCCCATTACCTCCAGGGCAAGATGAGAGGCTGCTTTCCCAACAGCATGTGCTACCATGTCCAGCATCCCTCTTCTCCCACTAGCACTATCCCAGTGCCTCATGTCCCTAACAGCCATACTCTCTGCCCCCCTGTCCTACCCAAGGCAGCCATTTAGGCTCCAAATTCAGCATGCATGTCTGGTAGTGTGATTCAAATTCAGCCAGTGTGAGGGCAGGATTAAATAAATTCCTCTTATCTCTTCCTGCACTTGCAAGGTGATGAGGGAAGAAAGAGCTACACAGTTCCCACCTGGTAGACAATGTGTATTCAAACAGTGAGAAACTCATCAAGTTTGTTTGGATCACAGAGGTGATCCACAAAGGCTTTCTTTTATTATTGTTGTTGTTTGGGCTTTCAGGGTGTTTGTTTTTACAAAATCTGAAAAGCACAAAACAAAACCATGAAAAGAAACTTTTTTTTTGAGAGAAATGGAAAGACCTTCACTATTCCTAAAGCCACCTTCATCACAAACTAAAACAAGTCTTAAAAACACTCTTCCAGGGGCACAGGCTGTCAAGAATCACAAGCAATCACAGTCAATGCCACTTTATCACATTCTCTGCCAGATGACACCGTATGTTATGTATGGATTATGTCATACATGACTATGTATGGATTTCCCCTTGTGATACATTTATAGCACTTCGTAAGGTTTCTCCTGCACATCAGTAAGTGTCTCCTCCACAACACCTGCAGCTACAAAACGAGTACATTGAAAAGGTTATTACACTGAGCACTCATAAGTTAGTAAACTCCGGAACTTGGGTTACCCCTTGTGCAAATGAAATACAAAACACTCCCTGACCATACTCACACACACTGCTCTGCTGTGGGAATGCCAGCTCGTCCGGCATTGCTCCCCTCCTCTGACGGAAGGATCTCTAAATGCAAAGCTTAATAGAAACAGTTAATATCCTGAGTGTGGCTCTGAGCCATCTGAGCTCTGTGTGTAATATAATCAGGTTCATAATGCCCAGAATAGCACTCTGGAGCCCTAGCACAGACTAAGACCTCACTGTATTAAGTGTTGTGTGGATAGTTGCAGTGGTGCTGTTTTCTCTTCTGTAAAATTACTGAGTGCCATATACAGGAACCAACCATAACCCATATTTTACAGAAGTTGGGACACAGGAGAGCAAATGTACACTTTTCAAATGTCTTTTTTTGGCAGCTAAATCAAGTTAGTATTTTCACAGGCACACTGAGGGAGGGAAGGGAACACTGAGGTTACTCTCTCTCCAGAGCAGACAGGCAAAAGCCTAGTTCAGCCAAAGCTCACTGAGGCTCTTTATGTTCCTGTCCAGTGACAGAGGTCACTTGTCGAAGCCTGAACCAGATCTGGTACAGGGCTGCCTGCTAAGCACGCTGGCAAAAGGATCTGAGCTATACCCTTCTCTGCAGTTGTTTGTGTTTCTTCAGGAACACCAACGACCTGGAGTCTGTCCCAACACTGATTTCACTGCCTTTGCTAAAAACATGCCTTTAGCTCCGAAGTAAAATTTGTCTTGAATTCTTTGTGCTCGGAAGAAAGAAATCCCATACACAGGATCATGAAGAAAGTGATTGCATGTGCTTGCCAAATTACTTCACTTATGTAAATTCTAATTTTCAGCACAGATTCCAGGATACTTTCCTACCATATATACAGGTTAGATCTATGTTTGAACTGATTGCCCTTTGATGCTCTTTAGGTTCACATTGCACAGCAGGTGCTGATCATACTTCCAAAGCATCCAGAAGTCACAGCTCTTCAATTAATTGATTTTTATGAAGCAGCAGGTCATGCTTTCTGGCCTTCAGCTGATCACAGTTCATGAGCTTTCTGCACATTTTGGGCTTAGGAACTGTACATGTTTGAAGTGAATAGAGACTAGATGCCTTTTGGCAAGGTGCCTGAAGCAAAGGCCTCAAGAGAGAAATCCACCACTTCCCAGGCTGATACAAATGGACAGGCATCTCCTTGCTTCAACTTTTATTCTGTATTTGTGACCTGGCTATGAAAAAGGACGTTCTCCTCTCACCTAAAAAAAAAAAAATCTGTGGTTTTAAGCACTGCTTTGCCTTTTTTTCTGTTGTGTGTTTTTCCCCAGAGAAGAGGAGCCCCATCAGCTCATGCAGTGTCTGATCAGAGTCCATCCTGCCCTGGCAGCATGTTCTCCTGAGCTAAACAGAACAGGTGAGGAAGCAGGAACTAAACTTCCACACAGCTGTTTCTTAAACCAGATTTAGAGGGATACAGTGAAACAGAGTAGGGGTGATGGAAGATTGAACTCATTTGTAGCTAACCAGCAAGACTGCCAGGAGAGACCCTGACCTAAAAACAGATTTTCAGGGAGAAACACCAAATCCAACAATCACATGCAGTCCAGGCTGGGAGCTGCCACTGCCTCTACTCTTGCTGTACCGCTGCAATGCCATCACAACCACAGCACCATCTTTCCCACTCCTGCTCCTCTAAGAGGAGCTCATAAAAACTACCTCATCTTTTGCATGCCATGGATGATGAGGATCTGTAAGTCTGGGTTTTGGCATCTAAAGTAACTACTGTGAAAGTGCTACAGGAGATTTTTGCCAGAACAGGTGAGAAGAGCTTTCCAACTTCTTGAAAAAGATAATGTGCACAGAGGTAACCCAATGCAGAACTGCAGGGACAGCAAAAATGGAAGTCCTACTGCTATTGTGAACATTCCTGAGGCTGTTGGTGTGGGAAAGAGGAGAAAGTTGGTTACTGCTTTATCTGTAGTCACTCAGGAGACAAGCCATCAAGATCTACAGAAATAATTATTATCTTCTGGAATAACAGATGCAGTTTCTGGGAGAAAGGTTTTTCATAGGGATATTTTTGACTATTGGTTGAATAACTTCTTTGTTGCAGACTACAGAAAAAAAAAAAAAGACCCTTCTTCCTATTGCTTTGCCATGCAAGACATTGTCATTGTCACCTTTCAGATGTGTAAGCATAAGAGACAGCAGCAGCTGAGCTGTAGTAATTAGGAGGGAGAGATGTGCAGACCTTGTCTCACATCTTCCTGTTAAGATGCAGTTTACACTTTGGCAGGTTTAACAGTCCCCAGTGAAAATAAGCCATCTGCATCTGCTCCAGCACACCATTCTCATTTCTGAACCCTTCAAGCAGCTCTGGAAAAATCAGCATTGCCTCCCTGCTTTTTTCAGGCCTAAATGCAGTCACAAACCCATTAATTCTCTTACAGTAATGCAGGAACACTGGCTCTAGACCTGTTCACAATGAATCTACTTTTAAAAATACCAATTTCCCATTTTATTCAGGCATCTACCGAGTTCCAAGTTTCACTGCTTTCTGTACTTGCAGCAGGGAAGCCAAGAGGGACGCAAGCAACCTTATTCAATTCTATTCACAAGCACTCTTCCCTGGGAAAGCCAATAACTTTCAGAGGGTCTCTGCAGACTTTGCTCCACTGCTTTGCACACTGGAGAATGGCTGGTTGGTAATCCTCTTTTCACTCAGTGAGCACAGACCCAAAGGTTTTCATTCCTGTGAGCTCAGAAATTTCCATTTCCATTTGAGAGAGACATTTTCCTGGCAGTTCTCAAAAGATGCATTTGTAAAATAGGGAAACAACCTCAAGGAATTCTAAAGCAAAGGAATAAAGCTGTACGTGGACAGCCTTTCTACCTCGGCCAGGAAAGGAAATTCCTTCTCAGCACCACTGCCCCATAAACACAACTTACTCTGCAACTACCAAATACTTGATCAGCACAAAGTGACCAGCTGACCATCCTACCCTGTACAAACAGCAAACATTTTCAGATCACCTGGGGCAACAGCCTCCTAAATCGCAAATGAAAGAAAAAGTCCAGGAAAGTGCATTTGTGTGTGCACGCAATACAAGCAAAGAAAAGGGGTGAACATCAGATAGCTGTGAAACATAAGAGAGGTAAAGGTGTTATACTGAACTTAGTACAGGAAGTCACACTCTCATCAGTGGTTTTTAGACTTGTAGTCCATAGACTTTTGCTGTCTCCAAAGATAACTAAAATGTCAAATCCATTGTTGTATCCGTACTGTAAAATGTTTAGAAGTTTGCAAATCCAAAGAGGCTGAAACTTGCTTCTTCCAAGTGCAAAAGATTTAGGTGGCCCAAAGCCAAGTCCCAGAAAAAAGCCCTAGTCAGTGGCTCAGGAATGCCAGCTGTTAACACCAACCAAATGCATACAAACCCTCTGGTAGGGCAATTCACAGTATCATCCCCCACAAAAGCTCACTTAAAATTGCAGCTATCATTCACTTCCTTACTTCAGTACCAGGGAAACCTAAGTGAGTCTCACTTTGACACTCTCCAAAGTAGTCAGCCAAGTGAGCTATTTCCCTGCCTTGCTTTAGGGGATTCCTGCTTGGTGTTTCTGTAGAGAGAAACTAGAAAGGTTCACACTGCAGCAGGCAGGATCCCCTCCATCACTCCCAGCTCCTTAGCAAAGGCATTCCTGAGGTGCACTGTGCCCTAACAAATCAACAAAAGCTCTCCAGGTTTCCTGGCAGCTGGAAACTGGAATTCTGCAGTGAAGGCAAACACCTCTCCAGCTAAAGCAAACACAGCCAGGGAGCCCCTGCTGAGCACCACAGCTACTGTCAAAAGAGGGACAGGGAGAAGGTGGGATCATAAGGCATCTGCCTGACAAAGGGCAAGCCAACATAAAGGCAGAAGATGGTCATAAGCCCAGCCCTGAGACAGGCATTCCTCTGTGCAAGCATGTGCTTGCCAAAATGGTTTATCAGAATAAACCCACAAAACTTCATTTTTAGAGCAATGACCATCCTGCCCTGATCCAGATGGTACATTTGTCTTTAAGAGCATTTATTTTAGTGTTTAGAAGACCCATGTAAAAGATCCTGCAAAAATACAGAACAAAAATAGCCTAGTCTTAAACAGCTTATAACTTAACTCTAAAATAAACGAAGACAAAGGGAACAGCAGTGATCAGTATGAGCAGCACTCAGCTCAGCAGAACAAGACGACTGCTGTTTCCAGGAGTAAAGGAAGGCATTTGGGTTTTTTTTTTCTTTTTAAACTATATAACAGAAAAAACCTGATGAAAGATTTGAGAGAAGAATTATTAGGTGGGTTAGAATACATTTATGGGCCAACCACCTCTCAAACAGAAACCAAACCAGCATTTTTCAAAAGCAGCACAAGGAAACAACAGAGGGTAATGTTACCAGACAAACAGCAGTAAGAGCCCAGTTTCCAGCACTAATATTTGCTAGATTGCATACAAAAAAATAGATGGGCTGCCTCAGTACCTCATTTCAGTTGCACTTGGTGAATAAGGGAAAGGAGAAACTAAGCAGGGCTGAAAAACAGTGACAGCAAAAGCAAAAGAGCTGCCTGCCTCAAACAGTCTTACAACAGGCACAAACCCATCAATACCATAAAACATCTCTCATTCAATAAAACAAAGGCATCTTCCTCAGATGCACCCTGAGAGCTGGAATAAATACCCAGATTTTACCATCTCCCCCTCCTGATGGTTATGCTCTCCCACAGGGAGTTTCCTGGTAACACTTTCAGTGCATGGATGGGAGGTAGCAGAGGGTAAGTGTAAGCAAATTTACTTATGTCAGACCCAATCTGGACTGCAAATCCAAGTCTTCAGCTTCCATGGCATCATCTGGAGACCTCACTGAGACCACTGTAAGGCACACTTTCCTTCCCACTCTCTTGCAAAACCACCAGATACCAGTCCACAAGCAAATACTGCCTTTAGGGTAAATGCTGGTCTACCTCCACGTGGTTAATTGAGACACAGGCATGCCAGGCAGCTGACAGTGCACAGCAATGGTGCAAGGCCAGCAGCCCCATCAGCAGGTGAGTGCCAGGAGCTCCCACACCACAAATCACCCACCCCCAGCCTGGGGGAGATCCAGCAGAGCTGGATTCTGTTTGGGAAGACCGTGAGTGGCACTTAAAAGCCCTGGGTCTGAGGAAAGAAATAACAGATGAATGTGCTGAGTGAAGGACTCCTACATATGTATACAGGGAGAGACACACACAAAGGAGGGCGGGGGGGTGGCTGGGAAGAGTGACAGCAAGACTTGTCTCTGGGCCTTGTGCTTATTTTGACCTTTCAGTTAAAGATTCTCCAAAAAGGCACTGCTCAGCCCCAAGCCTGATTAGATGTCTTGGGAAAAACAGAGCACAAAGCATCACACATGAATGAGCACAGAGCCATAACACGATCTTGATATTCCCACCCATCCATATGGCCAAAAAAAGCCACGTTCTTCAATGCAAACATTGGCAGCAGCAATATGAAACGAATGTGTTAATTAGCAGATTTTGCAATCCAGCACACAGCAGAGACTGCTGATGGTGGCTATTATTTAGTCAATCAGAAGTGAAACAGAACAAGTACCACGTTACTTAAACCATTCACAACAAGGTTAATAATTTGCTAATTGCATATTTTTGGCCTGAGCAGACCAAGGTCTGTTTTTCAAGCTTCTTTTCTCAAAGGTATTTTGAAATGTATTTAGTAGGGCAAGCGCTCCATCACTTGCAAGTCTTCTCTTTGTTAACATTTAGTTTCAACTTGAATGTTTAGCTTAAATTCAAGAAAGGCCACTGCCTTGCTTTACACAGCATCAAACTAAATGAGCTCAATGATTTCTCAGCCTTGTAAAGTTCTTTGATTTTCAGCCTGTAAACAATCACAAGTTATTCTGAAACAATCAGAGGCTAAATTACAACATTCATCAGATTTACTTCTTATATAGGATTTTCACATTGAATGCAAGAGAAGATTACGAAACTGAATTACTTAAATGCCACTGGAATTTAACATAATTCCTTAGAGTACATGGGTTTACATGCTAAATGTTTAATAAAACTCTATTCTCCTAGAAAGTTTAATCAGTAAAATAAATACCACAACACAGGTAAGATACACTATTTCACCATTACACTCATATTTCTAAGAAATATAAAAAATATAGAGAAGTTTTCATTTTCATGACATATTTGAAGTACAAACCTCAAGCTGACACTTCTGTCATGAACAATAATCTTTACATCCAGGATGTACCACTTATGGTGCATAAAACATCGAGACAAACGAAGTTTGGAAGGAAAAGAACAAACAGGAATGAAGATGACTGAACTGGTCTTGGGGTTACTTCTAAAGCACAGAAAAACAGAAATCAATTGCACCAGGACTAGTCAGAGTCACATAATTTAAGGTACAGCCGCTCTGATTTCCTGCCTAACACACAGGCACTGTTCCATTTTATCCACTCACACCTCCATAAAGCCCATTAAGTGGTTCTGTGAAATGTAGTGGTTTATGGCATCCAGACTAAAGGCCTTTGGAGGTCAAAATGCAAGTTCACTGCTCTGCTAGTATTTGCTACGATGGCTCCATCATTCTTTCTGGCAGCAAGGCCAGACTAATTTCTTATTTGTTTGCCTTCTGCCTTGAGCCATTAATTCCTTCTCTGCTGGATTAAAGAGGAGTTCCTCAGAGTCAATTATGCACATGTTTTAACCAACTCACCTCTCAATAGCTTTTTAGGCAATCAAGAGATTGGTCCTGTCAATGTCTCAGTACAAGGCATCTTTTCTTGAGTCCTTTGAGTCCTTGGACAGCTTTTTCCTTTTTTTTTTCTTTTTTTTTTAATTTTTTTTTTTTTTTTTTTTTTAATATCAATTTGATTGTCCTCCCCCAACCTCTTCCCGCTTCTTCAGGGTCACTGTTTTGGTGAGACACAATCAGTGAAAAATCAGGATCTCTGGCACACAGAAGTCCAAACTTGCCTGTATCAGATGGATGCAATTTCACTGGACTCATTTTACAACATAATGGAGGAGCTACAGAAATCAGGCTGCAAAGATCATATCGATTCACTAACAGTCAATTATCTGACTGTATTCAGTGTAAGGAGCTCATATCTTTCTCAATCTTTCTTAATCATCATTTAATCATTTCTCCAAAACCTCTAAGGTAAACTTCACTACCTCCCCCATTCTGCCAAAGACTTACATACTATTCAGAATATTCAAGCAAGAAAATCCCAACATTCCTGTCATTTCTAGCCATGGTTTTGAGTTTGTCCTCAGCATGGCCTGCTTCTCTGCTGAATCAACATTAGCAGTGGCTTTAGACTTATTTTCAGAATATTGATGAACTACTGAACAGAGTAGCAGAGTACACTAGTGATGCTTGTTGAAGTCACCTGCTAGGAATACTGCTTTCTGAAATGTACCCAGTAACCCATGATTTCAGAAGCATCAGCCTTTATTTTAATTAAATAATTATGAGGTATGCTGTTGGTGTTGGCACAGATCAATTATTCATACCATTCTATGACTCCAAGTCAGACATCCAAGAAACACATTACATGAACAGTCACCTGCTGCCGTGTTTCTTTCCAGTAACACTTTCTTACTATTAACACAATCCATCCCTTCAGAGGCGTATAGCCTCTGAGGTATACACCAAAATTATAACTACCCATCTCAAACCTGCCCAAAGACCTGACTTATTCAAGATGACTGCATGAAAAGCACTGCTTCTTTGTGGATGTTAACCAGGCACTCCATATCAAAACACTTGTACCTTCTTCTACTGTTCTAGCAGCAGGCCCATTGAACTTCCACCTCCAACCAGACTTCCACTGTGTGGCACTTCTCATTTCGTGTTACTTCCCATTTGGTGTTCTACAATAAACCCACATGTAAGTTTGCAAAGAGCACAAGGCAGAGAGCTTATGCTCTGTGTACAGGCAGGAGCACAGGTCAGCTTTGGGTGCAGATCAGTGTGACAGCTGGAAGGGCTCCGCCTGTTACACCACTTGGAAGAAAACAATTCCAAGGCAATAGCAGAATGAAATATATGGCTTTTACCAGTCCTTACCATGGCATTTTCAAAGCAGGAAATTTATTTCCCATTGTGAACTCCCCAGCCCAGCTACCTGGGAACACCAATACTGTCTGTCAGGGACAAGATCACCAAGATAGCTCCAAGTAGCAGGAGCAAGCAGCCCATGGAAAACTGGTTTCAGGGAAGGCTACCCATCAGTTTGAAAGGCAGAAAGTCTGCTCATATTTATGCATGACTGCTCAAGTGAACTGCATTACTGCTTTTGTTGATCTGCTCACAGCGATCCATTCTTTCAGTAGGAACACCAGGAGGAAGCCACGCTGGGACTGGGCAGGGGAGAAAAAAACCACCCCGTGGACATACTGAATGGGACAGAAAATTCCCCTACAATTTCTGTAAGTTTATTTCCAGCAATGCCCTGCATTGACTTTTCTAGTCGCTTTTGAGGACGCCTCCACACATCAAAGCCCAAACTACACCACACTAGTCATTTTCACTAAATCTACTTTAGAAATTGATTAAACAATTGATTTTTTCATAGCTTAGATAGATACAAAGTGACCTTTCCATCCCACAAAAAAACAAAGGGAATTAACACATGTAAACAGTCTTCATTTAAAACTGAGTGTTTTGCTCCCTTAGAGGGAAAGTCCTGCAATACTTTATTTTTTCTTGCAGCTCTCATAAGATCAATTCTCCTTCCTCCACTTGAGATTTTCACCTTTTTGTCCAAAACAGGCCAAAGGCACAAGACTTCTCAGAGCATACACAGAAAAGCAGCCTGAAGACAAACACAAGTCTTCCTATAGGTCACCAAGTGGTAAAGACATCAGTACTATTTTGCCAGCTAACAGTTCTATTTCAGTCTGTGAAGCAGCAACACAGAGGACAGTTCCCAGTAGAGATAAGAGTTTTACAAGCACAAAAAGTTTTCTTTTTTCTCTCTACAGGAAAGAGGTTTCTAAGATGTATTTTTCATTACTGAGCGGAATAACAAGGATGGTCCACATGTTTATACTGGTTGAGACTATTTCCCTCGTGAATCACTGCATACATTAAATTTCTACCTGCTTAAAATAAACACATTGTGTTTTGGGCAAAGTTCCTTCCTTGTGCCTTCTGGTGCTTTCTACATGGTGCACTTGGGGATGCAGATTACAATCCTAGAGCTGAACAGCCAGGTGTCACTTGTGTTTTGATGATCAAACAGGCTCTGGCAGCCTGCAGAACACACAGTGTCTGTAATTGTCACTGCAGCACCCGTTAGGATCACACTGTGCTGGCAGCACTGGGAGGAAGGGAAACAGATGCAGAGCCCAATGGCTTTCAAACATTCAGGAAAAGGATGAAAACACACAACTCTGAGTGCAGGTCATTCTCCTGTAGCAGCTTTGCAGCAGGATCCTGGGACTTGCTTGTGGATGCTGAAGACCTGCACCAGGCACAGACACAGACTTTTGATCAGCAAGAGAACGCTGAAATGCAAAAGAACATTTTTGAAAACAGAAATGTTCTTGGGACTGTGAGAGCAGCACCAGCACTCAAGTTCCTCCCAGCAGGACACCCATCCCTGTCATCCACTGAGGGTAAACACTATTCAGATGTTATTTGTCTGTAGCTAACAAGTTTGGCATTCACAGGTCCATGGCAAGAGCTCTGCTACAGCAGAGCTGTGAGAGTGGGATGCTGTAGATGCATTTGGATGGCTGGATCCAAAATAACACTGTTGTGTGATATGTCCATCAGCTTGCCTACTCTTTCCACTCTTCACAACCCTTACTCACAGAGTTCAGCAGACACAGCTCTCCACAGTGGTGAAGCCTAGTTAAGCATTGTGAACAGCGGCCATTATCAGTATAGGTCATTAAGGAAAGCTTCATGATGCCACCACCCTGTACAGACAGGCATCAGACCCACAATGAAACAGAACAATTACAAGACCATTGATGGCAGGGGGCTGCCTGTGTTCTATGCCCATAAAATGCATTTACAAAGCTCAAGTATCCACAACAGTACTGCCACTACACCATATAGGAAGAAGTAAAAAATATAATTAGCAAGAAAGCATGATTGTCAGAAGTCTTTATATTTATGGCACTCTGCTGAGCTTGTTACTGAGGCTTCTGACACAGGCTTTCACCTCCCCTGCAGACCAGTTCAATGTGGAGAAGGAAGGGGCCATGGTGACTTGGGCACTGTGAGGACAGAGACTTGACTGTCCCAAGCCCAGAGAAAGCAAAACAGGCTAAATGGCTCTTTCATCTGGTCCTGTGCAGCTGCTTATATGGCCACACTGCTGGCAACACATCCCTACTGCCCATCTGTGCTGCTGTGGGAGGTAATCTTGCAGGTACCTGCCCTCTGGGCAGTACAGAGAACACGAGCAGCATTTGTATGGCAGCTGCTCTACCCCACCACTCCTTTTTCTTTAGCTCTGCATCATCTCAGCAGTGCTGGGCACAAAGCACAGCCAGACACTCCAGCTCTGGGACTCCAGCTGCCTGTTACTGAGGCCAAGGAGCTCAGCACATCGAGTCACTGGGGATGGCAGTGCCGCAGGGGCTGCTCTGCCTTCCTGCCAATTCAATCCTGCCTATGCTGCCAAGAGGACAAGCTGGTAGCAATCACCCAGGGCCATTCTGAAATTGCACATGCACCTCTGTTGGCTGTCACACATCTGGAGAACAGTTTCTGGTTACAAATCCCCAAAAGAGAGGAAATAATTTAGATCAAAGGAGGAAATAAACAGTACGAGTCAGTGTTACCCGTTACAGCCACAGCAGTGCCTCAGAAGGCACAGTCACACAAGGGAACCACACCTCTCCATCACAGCCATGAGAAAGCTGCACTGCCACACAGGACAAACAGCAAAAAGCCCTTGCAATCTTTGCCTTAAATCTCTCTCAACTTTCAGGTTGACATGAAATGCTATTTAAAATACGTTTCAGCAAAGGATCAGAATATAAATTCAAAAATGCTATAGTCTCCCCCCAGGTACTTCAACCTTTCTGCAGCCTCATTTCATCAATTTCTATCAAAATGCTGAAAAGATCTGGCAAATAAACCAAGCCCCCAGTTAGTACTTCTCTGTTTCCCACAGTGGCACACACAGATCTCATGCAATTAATTCAGTTGCAGATCAGTTTTACCATTCTCTGGGGTAGAATCATTCAGTAGTAGACTGCAATCTGTATGCAAGAAGCCAAGCAGGAAGCAAATAAAGATCAAAATGTTGATGTCAGTGCAATTCAAAAGTCCAGGAACTGCTTCTGCACTTGAAATCTCTAGCACCTACAACTTTTGGCCACACTAGGAGACAGTAGAAGACAGGTGAGAAGAGCTTATGACTCTGGTGTGTGGAAGACAGCAAACTCATGATCAAAATTCTCATCACGTGTATTACCAAAATGCTCTCACATATGATAATTTTGTAATTCACTAACACAATCACTCTCTCCAGCATTTTAAGAAGGTTCAATGCAAAAAAATCTTGGGATCAAGGCTGAAAGTACTAAAGAGAATTGCTCCAGGACCATTAACTAATTCCAAGCTGTCCAAAACCCTACAACAGCTTCAGTGAGGACATTATTTCTGACAAAGCCCGGTCTGGCAGGACCATCTCTGAAGCCATGGTTCCTCTGCTTCAAATATTTTGTCTGAAGGAATTCCAGCTGAGCAGAATACCCAGCAGGCAATGCCAGGAGCATTTTCTCAAGCATTTGCTTGGCCAGCTGTCCACAAAGGTTGGCATTTCTTTATAGAAACTAGAGAACCCAAAAATTCTTCAGTGTCTCACACAGGAGGATGAGGGCATGGGCACTTGTAAGCACAGAGAGATTTCAAGAGCACACAGTCTTCAGGAGTCAGGATCAGAGGGGGGAGACAGGTGGCACTCCAGTTCTTAATGTAACTCCACACAAAGAGCAGGGAAGCCACTTAACCAAATTGTGAAATCGTGCAGTACAGGAAAGCTAAAAGAGCAGAGATTGAAACAAAAATTATTTTGAAATTACATACATGGGCAGGAACCCTCAGCTGAAAACATTACTTCTATGTAGTAATTTTGAGAATTATTATAACAGGGTAAGATGTCAAACATACCCATTCTATTTACAGAATGACATGCAATTTAGTCAGAAAACAAGATTCATCAACATAAATGCTTGAACACAGTCAGCTTCCTCCACCTGCACAGTTCCAGGCACAACTACCCTCCTGCCACAGCAGAGCTGCAGGGAGGGGTAGGACACAGGGACTGCATTCTCCCTGGAGTAACTTCAGCAGCAGGATGAACCCCATCATTGAGACTCAATACCACATTATGCTGAGATAAGCTGACACACATGTTTTTTTCACTGAAGCTCAGAAGCACTGCCTTTAATTTCAGAATCAAGGAAAAGTGCAAAGAGAGGGAGAATGGTGATGACTTGAAATTGTCTGCACCTGCAGATACAAAGCAACAGCAAACCATTTAGTCAATACCTTACAGCTGTGTGTCCCAAGGGCTCACCACAGATTCTGTGTGGGTATCTGGAGCAAGTGGTGACACAATTCCTAAACTCCAGTCCCCAATACAGAACCAGCCCAGCTAAACCACCACCAGAAGCAAAGATCAATTCCCTTACAGCCTGTGACACAAGGACGAGAGACTTCCCACATGAGATAGACCAGGAATAGATACAAGTAGCAAGATAAAATTACAGTATTCAGATACTTCAAGAAGGGAAGTGAATTATCACTTTTCAAAAGGGAGTAGCTATGAAGTTGCAAGAATTTTGAGAGCAGCAGCGCTGGTGCAGAGCAGAGGCTGGGGAAACTCAACATTTCCAGGTTATTCCACAGTTTAACTTCAGAGCCAAAAGCAAAGCAAAATCTCACATGTTTCCCAGGCACAGAAGAAGTGATTCTAACAGTATTGCAGCTTTTATACTGCAAGCACATCACTAAAGTTCCCATTCAATTAAAGTCTGCAATCTGGAAATTTCCTTACGATCTGTTTCATTCGAAGATTCATTTCACATTTTGATCAACATCTAAAATGAGATCATACTACCACAAATTTGTTTTCTACTTCATTTTCCCCTCTTTTTCTTGCTTGAGATCGGCAGGCAGGACTTGAAAGTAAAGGTCTAAAATTAAATTCAGGATATTAGAAACGATTTTAAAATTTATTCAATAACAAAACAACACAAAGACAAGCAAACAAACAAAAAAAAAGGCAAAAAATCCAAAACAAAACAAACCAACAACAAAAAAATTTACCTAAACTGAAACCATTTGTTTCTGCTTTTTTCTTTCCCTCACAAGCATTGGGAGGCAGCACTTAGTTCTAGTTAACAAAAAAAAACAACCTAAATTGTTTCCTGGAACCTCAGAATAGCTCAGATGTCTTAGTTACTACTTGGCAGAAAAAAATTATTAGCAGTGAAAACAAGTTCTCTGCATTTATTACTTAAGCAGTTGGGGAGAAGAGGCAGAGCCTCAGAGAGCTCATACCAAAGCACTGTGGTTCTCCCATTAGTCAGGGCTGCGTGTTGGTACAGGTTGGAACATCCTCCTTCGTGTTTTTGCACCTTTGCAGCTTAGCAAGTCTGAGCTCCAACTACAACCCCAGCCAGTTTATTAAGCAGGGGAGCATCTCAGTTATCACTGTGGCAAACCACAGCACGCAGGCTGATTCTTCATGGTTCCAGAGAAAAATGCAGGTAGCAAAACCCCCTCCATGCTGATTTTAGAGAGTCTCCCAGATTCAGTGTGCCACCAGGAAAGGTCCTTTGGCTTTTGCCACTGTGCTGGAGTAAAGACAGTGCAACACATGAGTTTACTGTTTCCCAATTAAATTAAGCATCTACTCTGCCTTCCGGAACAGCGGTATCGTGTCACGGGACTGTGCACGTGCTCCCACTGCCTCAATCACTTGTTTCTGAAAAACACATGTAAGAATTTATAGGAATTATCTTCCAGCACTGAGACGAAACCAGACAAAGCTCAAATAATGATCAATATTAATCTTCTCTAAAAACATCATCACAACCATCAGGTCATCAAAGACGCCTCCAGTAACAGGACAGGGAAAATGATACCAGCACAATGAAAGACCAGCTGGCACATTCCCATAAAGGCAAAAGCCCTCCTGTGGTTTTCATGAACAGCAGAAGATGAATCCTTTCAGATACAGTAATTCTGCAATCAGATACTCACAAGAACAACAAATAAATGCAAATCAAATCCAGGGCTTTAACAGATTATAGGGAATGCAAAGGAGAGTCAGTAGAACGCATCAGATCTCAGCACACAGAGCACAAAGACGTTTCACTGAAGATCCAGGTGAGCAAAAAGGGCACCAGTCCAAGCCCTGCTTCCTGAAACTAGCTTGTATCTAGAGGGCTAATTCTTACAGGGAAGCAGGCAGGCTCATGCCTCCTCTGACTGCTACCACCCTGCACAGCCTCCAAGCTGGGATGAATCAAAGTCCTATCATCTTCCTCCAAGATGCCCTTATGCAAGATTGGGAGTGCTCGCTCAGAACTTGGCTAAAACAAACAATTTGAAGTTTCAGGAGAAAAAAAACCCAACAGCTACAAACAAAAACAGAACAGATGGAGAAGCTGTCAGTGAGGAGAAGAAACTGATGTCCTTGTGAGTTTGTTTGATAGGCAGCAGGAAGGCCAGAGACAGAGAAGAAGATGAGAAATAATGTCAAACTACCCAATTCAGCAGTAAAGCTTTTACCAGAAAAAAATCTCAAGTATTTCTGGGGAGTGGCTGCTTCATCTTCTTCTGAACTTGTCCTCGTCTGTTGTTCTTGCTCTCTAGCAGACACTGAAACTTACACTGAAAAAGATATCATGCTTCTCTATACCCATCACTGGCTAAAGAAACACT
The DNA here is from genome assembly GCF_048771995.1 of Taeniopygia guttata. Classification (NCBI taxonomy): domain Eukaryota; kingdom Metazoa; phylum Chordata; class Aves; order Passeriformes; family Estrildidae; genus Taeniopygia; species Taeniopygia guttata. The sequence goes on from NC_133037.1 coordinate 9,203,224, forward strand.
CCAGAAATCAAATAGCAAGAGTGGAAGACAGAAAGTGCAATTATTTTTGTCTTCTGTTGGACAGTGCTGGATAGCACACACCCCACACAGGCAACCTGGGTGGGTGCTTTTTCCTGCAGAGCACACCCAACATACAACTGGCACTGCTTAATCTGGCAGGCAGCCTCTCTGCAGCCTCACGGGACCACCTTCGGCAGCAACAGATACTTTTCAGACTCCTTTAGTCCTTGCAGGCTCCGCTGGCATTGCCAGGAAAACCCAAGCGTGCCAGCAGCAGGAACACTCCAGCAACAACCCAGCTTCACACAAAGACTGGCACTGAAGGGAACAGCTCTGCACACTCATTACAGCCCTCTGTCAGCTATTCCCTCTGCCCTTATATGGGAACATCCCGTGGCCCCGCTGGGAATATGATGCTGTTGGTGGACATGAAAGGTAAGGCAATACCTGAGCTGTCAGCAGGCGAGGGCAGAATTTTTCTGTTCTGAAAAGCAAGCAGAGTCTTGGAGCTTGAACTCTTTACAGCATTCACATGGGAGAAAGTAGAGATTAAAAGTGTCAACTGCTGACAGTCTGCACCCACCTTTCTCAGGGGTTATGCTGGTGATTTTAATCTTATTAAATATTGTTAATCGTATTACTAACCTAACTCTTTTCACGTGTTAGGAAGAAATTTAAAGAGAAAATTCCATATATGACTGCGCTATAGTAAATGCTTTCTGGCCAAATCTCAGTTCAGGGCAAGTCCCTGGCTGGCAGATTCTGGCTCAGCTGCACACAGGTGTGGATGTGCATAGAAATAGTCTGCTCAGCACCAAACTACCTACAAGTCACCTTCCCTGCCAGATTCTTCTCAATCCATAACTTGTTTGCTCTCTTCTCCTGCGATTCTGCTCGGCATCGCTGGCCTCTCAAAGTGACCCTATTAAAACCTGTGAAATTCCATGCCCCATTTGTAGTAAGGGGAAACACCAATTTCCCCATTACAATGCAAAACCACGTAGCAAAACATCCCAGTGCCTCAGCTTCCATCCAGGGGAATGCTTCCATCACTGGCTTAGCTCCCTGATGTCACACAGACACATCATTAATATAAGTCATCGATTTCTGCATTTCATACACAAGGCAGAACACTTCTGTGATCCCTGTTCAAAAAGTGAGGTCACATTTTTGAGCACATCACATTCAGCCTTACACAGAATAGAGCACTTGTTTAAGTAAAATACTGACCCCGCTGTTTTACAACACGCAGGGTTGTAAGCCCCTTCCTCTTTGTAACTAGAGCAGTACTCCAGATACTCTCCCAGGACTTCTCCTGTTCCAGACTGCTGCCCTGAGATAAAGCAGCAGCCACAGAAAGTTTAGATTTAAGAAAATAAAGATCTCAAATTGCAACTCCTGGAACACAAAACACACCTGCTCAGAGGGGCCCAAACACTTGCTGCAAACTCTTTCGAAAGGAATGCGTTCAAGGTGGGAAACGAGCTCTCCCGGCCGGCAGCAATCACCCAGCAGTGCGCGCCGAGAGCGGGGCCGGGGCCGGGCAGCTCTTCCAGCGCGGCCGCACGGGCTGCCCGGTGCTCGGCGCGGTGCCGCCTCCCGCCGAGCCGTGCCCTGTCGCGGGGGGCTCGCCCGGTCCCACTGCTCCCCGCATCCCGGCACCGGGGCTCGCCAGCCCCGCCGCCCGCTCCTGCTGCCCCTCCGGGGCGCGGAGCCGCGGGGACCCCCGCTCTCCTCCCTGTAGAGCCAGCCGCGGGAGCGGCCAGGAGAGGGGAGTTCCCCAGCCCACCGGAGCCCCCTCGCCCCGCCCGGGAGGCGCCGCCGCTCCGGAGGGGCCGCGCCCATCCCCCCACGCGGAGACAAAGCGCGGCCCCCGGGCGGCACCTGCCGCCGGCCGCTGACCCCCGGCAGCGCTTCCTCGCCCCAGGCCAGGCGCGGCGGCGGCGGCAGCAGCCCGCGCTCCCCTGCCCGCGGCCCCGGTGCCCGCCGCCCCTCACCTGCCGGGCGGCCGCCCCGCTCCGCTCCCGCCGCCGCCGCCGAGCGCTGCCCGCACCGAGCCGCGGAGCGCCCGCCCCGCCCGCTCCCCGCCGGCCGCCCCGCCCCCCGCCCGCGCTCCTCCAATCGCAGCCGTCCGCTCCCGCCGAGGCCCCGCCCCCGAGGCGGCCCCGCCCCGCAGGATCCGGCTGCCCCCTCCCGGCACGCGGCCGGCGGCGAGACCCCATTGGCTGGCGCGGGGAGGGGGCGTGGCCAGCGCCGCTCCGCGCCCCGGGCCGTGCCCGGGATCCCGCGGCGGGGCCGGCGGCGGCCGGGGGGGCTCCCGCCGCTGGCACCGAGCGGGGCCCGGCACCGACACTGCTCCGCATGCTCCGCCACAGCCAGCGGCGGCTGCCGGCTGCTCCGAGCGCACAGCGCTGCGCCAGAGCGGTCCGCGCCGCCGCTGATGAGAGCTGGGCATAAAGCTGTGTATTTTGGAAGAAATGGCAGCGTTTCTCTCGTTCTCTGTGTTTGTAGCAATGTGACTTTGCAGTTGGGCTCTCTTTGTGCTCGGCTCTCCCCAGCCGAGAGGTGCCGGTGAGCTGCAGCGGGCACGGGGCACGGGGAGCAGAACCTGGCAGCAAACCCGGTTTGTCCCCTGCACACAGCGTCGGGAGGCTGAGGCACAGCCCAGCGCATGTGGGAACCCGCACAGGAGCGAGACTGAAGAATGTGACAAAAGCATAGTTATCTCTAGTTGCAAAACAGCGAAGGACATACCATTCCAGCTGAAAGTCGCTGGAGACAAAAGCGCCATAAAGCAGAAGCGCCTGAAGTGATATGTGTAATATAAACTGACTGCTGGTTTTGTGATTTTTATTCCTGTGAAGCTGGAAGCTCCAGTTATGGGCAGAGCAGAGGCTGGTGCTCTGTGTAAGAGACAAAGGCATTACTTACCGCTGAGAACTGACTGCATAAAATCCTCCCTCTGAATTAGGGGTAAGTTCTGTCAGTAACAGTTCTACAGAGGGACAGAATTAATGCTCCCATTTTTCTCACTCACACTGTAACTTCTGTGTTTCCCAGATGTGCTGTGCTCTGCTGTGTTGTTGATCAGCGAATATACAGTTAGTCTAACAACTGATTTGCTATACATGCAGTGACTGCCTGTAAGTACTGGTCATTTGCCTGCTGAGCTGACTGCCAGATGTTTGGCAATCCCAGACAAAAGATGGAGTTATGCCTTAAGCACCCAGCCACAAATTCTGTGTGGAGGAAAGAAAACATCTCTGAGGATGTGAAGAAGTGATTCAGGAGCTGTAGGTAAAAGCAAACTGAGGAAGAGTGCACTGGCCTGGGTTGTGCAAAGTACAGCATTTGCCTTATGCTGGGGTGCCCATCACTTCTCCTTTTTGGCTATAGATGAAGTTACAGATCTCCATTGAAGACATAATGCTGCTCTGAAAGTCTGAATTGGGCTTTCCTCCCACGTTCATTTCTGACATTTCAGAGGGACGTAGTTGGTACAAATCCCACGTTCAGAAGTGTCATTAAACATCTACTGTCTTTGTTACAATACATCAGTCTCTCTTACTCCCAGCCCCCAAATTTTATGAAGGAAAAAATATGTCTGAAACCTTAGAGATGCTGAACATCCCCAGGATCTGGCAGCATGATTGTGGTCTCCCAAAGAAAGGATTATTTCAGAGGCAACTACTGGCTGCATCTCTGGACCTTTGCTCCTTGGCCCTTCATGATGCTGAAGAGTCCTTGGAGCATGCTGGATGCAGAGCCCATGAGGACTGCCCTGAGGAGATGATCCCTTACTTGTTCTTCCCCCAACACAGAAAAAGCCATCCTATTACCACACCCTGCTCACTGAAATGCTCTTTACCTTAGAGCTCACTGAATTATCATCTCACCAATCAGACACAATTTAACTGCACTCAAAATGCATCTGCCAAAATCCAGTTTTGGTGACTAAGAGCATTAAAAAAAAAAAAAATCTCCTAACTTTTCTTTGCTCCAACCCATTCCTGACTCAAAACACTAATCTGCTTTGTGCATTTTCTCCACAGCCAGTCCCAACCTGCAGCCCCTTCTGTCTAGTAAAAAACATCTGCAAGCTTCACTTAAAAAGCAACAAAAACCCCTATGAGAGCACATTTGAAAGGAGAGGCTTTTCCTTCTGTCCCATGGCAGGGTTGGTGCAGGGCATTGGATGTAGGGCCTGCCATGGGAGCAGAGCAAGAAGAATTCCTGTGCACTTTAGGGATGTTACAGTGCCCCCCTCCCACCCCTCCTACAGCCCTTCTGAGTGACAAGGGTGTTGTAAAACCACTGTGGGATTAACCGTTCCCCCTTCTGGGAAGAGTTTTTATCAGTCTGCACAAACATTTTGCAGTTCTTAAAAAAACCCCAAACAAACCAATCAAACCCTGGAGAAAAAGCTATTTCTCAAACATTATACAGCTGAAAATGGTGTCACACAAAGAACAAACATTTTGAGGAGCAAATGAAAAAAAAGATTTCTTTCCATTTGTTCAGGTTTGTTTTGTTGTGTTGCTTTTAGTATATTTAAATCCCTAAAGGATCCTTTTCTGTAAAAACTCTTGTTAATGTCTGGTTCTAAGCAGGTTAGCTAAGTTTGTTTCATAACTATTACAATAATCACAAGGCAAGCAGCTGCTTATGCTCCTTTTGATTTCCTTCTTACTCTTCCTCCCCTCCAAGCAGGGGATGAGACAAGTTTGGAAAGTCACAAGGGATATGGGAATACTGTCTGTAGCTTCTGGGAATGAAGCGTATTTAGAGCAGTAATTCAGGGACCAGCTGAAGGTTAGCTACATCTACCCTACTTCATATCTGACCCCATTCCTTTCAAGCTTTCAGTTGTCAGAATATTTAGAAACAGCATTAAGGTATTTGTTACGGCAATTTGGGCACCTACAGATCTGCTGGCAGCAGTCTGTTGATATTTAAGGATCTGATTTTGAGTAGAAAAAATAGCCAACACCCCAGAACCTGCAGGGGTAGAGCAAGAGACTCTGAGCACACAGCTATTTGCATAGGTTTGTCTTCTCCCTGCAGAACACAGCAAAACAAGCTTGGGACGCTTGTGGCAATCCCTTTATCTTGGAGTTCTGCTGCTGTGTTTAAGCAGAGACCTTCTCAGATTATCCACTCACTTCTCTGTGCTTTATGAGTGAGGTCATGAATGTAACTTGCTAGCAAAAATCTGGCAATAAAATACAGTTCTAAATATAATATGGACAAATCCAGCATTGTTTGCCTTTTCTTAGCTCACAAACCTCATTCCTACAGCAAATCTCAAACCTTTTCCTGAGGTAAACAGGACATCTCTACTACTCCTATGCTCCACAAAGAGGGAAGTATTTGTTTTTAGAGGGAATGTTGTGAAAGGAACTGTCTTTTCCAAACAAACAGATACAAAGAAATCAACAGGAGCACCTGCAACTTCCGACCAGGATCCTAGAATGCTGAAACATTCAAACAGCAAGTATTAATAAATAAATAAACATATATCCTGATTGTTACACTACATCTAGCTGTTTTTGTCCTGTCTTCTTAAGCAACATTTTCTAGCTCTCTCATGAGTGGAAGGAAGGGCAACTTTTCTCTTCAGAATGCACCTACTGTTAGAAGTCAGCAGTGACCTCATTCAAAGTTATTTCCATAGCCACAAGCTGTTTGCTTTTGAGTTACTGGTGGTTTCTCAAGGAGCAGTAAGAACCCAAAATAGCTTAGCACGGGCCAAGCTCAGGCCACTGCCACCCATTTTTCTATAGTTAATATCTATCAAAGGGCTTCCTGTTGCTCTTACCAGGTTCTCCCTAACTCAGCTTCTGTGTCTGGCCTGACAGAGGAACTAATCTGAATGAGCACTGGCTTCCTCTGACCTACACACTGCACCCAGGTCAGTCCCTGGCCTCACCAGTCCTGCACATGATTTTGCAACCACCATCCCCTTGGATGAGCACTGGGCCCAGGGCTGGCTGAACCATCCTGCCGAGAGAGGTCTTTGATCACAGAGTAAGAATTCAAGTCTCAAAAGGCCTTGGCAAGCAGAAATTACTCATTGAAGAAAAGATCTGCTGAGAGACCTCATTCCAAAAGGGAAACTCAGCTATCTATTATAAACCTTTTTAATAACCCAAAGGTATGCAACAGAACAACAGAATGCAGGTTGGTGTGTGTGTTGGGGGTTTTTTTTCGTTTTGTTTTTTAGTTTTTACTAGAATAGACCTGAAGAGCACAGGCAAAAAGTATTCAGTTAGTCCTGGCTGAATCATCAGGAAACATGCACTGAGATGTCATGTGCTTGTGTAAATCACTGCTATAAATGTACTTGAACTGAGGTGAGTGCCCAGGTAAATACCCCCTACACAGCTGTGCTGGTTTTGTTCAAACTCATGTATTTGCTGCCTGTGTTACCATGACAAAGGTTTAGCACAAAGTAATAAATAGATTATACATCTAGTCCATGTTATAGCATCTTCCTGGACATTGCCTTCAGCCAGCTCAGGTACAGCTGCCACTGCTGCAGCCACACCTTCTGGCTTTGGGGTGCACATACACTGCAGTGCCAAGCTACACATTTAGATCTTTGCCACAATGGAGTGATGATTAATCCAGGATTGAGGGAATACATAAATCTTGTCTCCTAATTATTATATAGTCACAGTTAATTACAAGGGTTTTTCCCTAATTGAAATTATTCTGCTGTCACTTCACATAGGAGGATTTAGCAAGGAAGAGCAGAACTAAGTGAGCCATGGTAATTACTTGTAACACAGAGCTCTGCCAGCTGCACACAGGATCTGTTCCTGAGTCTTTGAGACTTCCTACAAATTACCAGTTATTTTCATCTTGATACATAAACCTTCCAGCTCTTCTCAAATTTCAGGTATTACTTCAAACAATCATTTATGACAGATTTGTTTGCTACTGTTCATTGACTGTTCATAACAGTCCTTGACTGACTTTTTCTTCCTGTAACTATACATAGAGTTAAAGCTACAGACCATCATAATACTCTCTTTAAATGGATAAAAGCAGATTTCTTTAGAGCAATAAACAGCCCTCCGTTTTGTATTCTCATTTATTGTACACAAGTTTAGCCTCAGACCTCTGCTTGTTTTTGATGCCATCGAGTACAATTCAGTGAGTGCTCCTTGACTTTCAAGTTTAACTGCCTAACCATCAGCATTTAAAAACCATGCTGATATATATAATCCACATGTTCAGTGATGTCAAATAAAAAAAAATCAGCCAGTTATAGTAAGAGGGGCCAAGTTTATGTAGTTAAACTGAAAAAATACCCCAAATCGCAAACCAGAACAAAATTTTCAGTGACTAGTGTGGCAAATTACAAATAGAACCATTGTACTAGTCCTTCCCTTTTAACTACACAGTTGTCTGATTTTCATTAAGCTCCTGCAAGAAATATAACCTGTAAAAATATTTGTGACATGATAAAATGAAATATTATAGATTTGAAAAATTCTATTGAGCTGTATGCACACTTCTTGATACAGATAAGTGTACAGGAATTTTTATCCCAGTTCTGAAGCCAGCAGATCAAACTGCTTCCCTGACAAATGTTTGTTACTCTCTTCACACTCCAAATAATCGATGTATAGATCAGCAGCGGCACTTCCCAAAACCACCTTTTGCTCTTTCATTTCTCTTACAGGTAGTGAATCATCAAAGATCATTCCTAACATTGTTTCTTTATTCTGTCATTAGCACCCGGTGATACCAAATGAAGTTGGTGCCATTTACGTCCTTGTCTCAAAGATCTTTAAGTCTTAGGAGCTATAATCAAAACTTCAAACTCTCTTAGAACAGGAGAAAGTCCCACCCACAGCACTGTGTACCAGACAGGCGAGTTGCTCACACAAAAGCGTTTCAACATGAAGTGAGCACGCTGCTCCTTTGTCTGCAAAGGTCCCACAGAAGTGCTTGTGAAGCAGGAGCTCCACACTGGATTTGCTTATCTGCTGCCATCACAGGGAGAAAACGATTTCTTATCTGAGCCGTACCAGAAACCTTGTGTGAGGCCACACACAGATACTGATGTTTAACTGTTCAGGCAAGTGTTTAGCCTCAATCAGCCAATTTTCATCCTTCCAGGAAAAACAGGCAGCTGGACCTTTCACTTCTTTCTAAATATTATTTTGCAGTAGTTTGTGTCTATTACTGCTAAAGTACTGGCTTAAAAGCACCTGCTGTAGAGCAGCATTTCAATTTCCAGGCAGGACAAGATTAGGAAAAAAACCCAAAAACAAACCTGGAGAAAGTCCCAATGAGATACTAGCAAGGATAAGAAAGTGATTGCTCCATAGATGATTACTAAAACCACAAAATACCTTAGGAATGACAGATTAAGGAGTCTGTAGAGAAAGCATAATTGGCTTATATTGTCAGAATAAACACCATCATACTTAATACAGCTCTGTATCTGAACTCTTTTCCTCTTTCCCTGTCTGCAAGTCTTGAAAGACATTTAGATATCAATAACAAAGAGCTGAAGCTTCAGAAATGTTTTGGATATTTCATGAAAAATCATCCTAGGAAAAGGTTGCAATGTGTAGCTTATGCAGCTGTTTGTTGAGATAAATCCTAATGATTTGTGAATGAACAAACGGCAAAACTACGAAGAAATAAAGAGCAAAATAGAGAGAATTATACGTGAGGCATTTAAATCAATGACAGAGCAAATGAATAACTGGAACAGAAAATCACAAGTCCAGATCCAGAGTGAAAATCACAATGTATTTCATCAGTTGTATCATGTCCATCTTGAGGTTCTGTCACTTGGTCCAGTAGTGACCACAGTGTGAGGTGGTAAAGATGTAATAGACCTTTATGGTGTCCTGGGGGAGAACGAGGTGACAGGGGAACACTGAGGGCTCTGAGGGGATGCAGGATTTGGGGGGATCACCTCAGCTCAGTTCTGGCACTGTGCAACTGAAGAAGACTCCTCCTTGTGCCCACACCTGGGGGAGAGGGGAATAGTGGGGATGGAGGGACAGCAGTCCATGGGTCAGGCCTCAAAACTTGTCTGTTCCAGCAATAAATGTGTCTGAACCCCAGAATCTCAAGGGGTCTGGGAGGTGGCTGGGGAATGCAGAGAGTGGCTCAGGGCTGGGTACAGGGATCTGTGGGTCAGGGTACTCAGGATATGCACCTGATTACACTACAGGGCTTGTCCTGGGCTACTGGGGCCACTGGGGATGCAAACTGAGGGTCATTGGGGTGAGTTAGAGATCTGATGGGAACAACTGGGACCACTGTGGGGTGATGTGGGGCACTGGGAGCAAGCAAGGGTACAACTTAGGGTCTGAACGGGCCATTTTGGGCCTCACAGATGCTATTTGAGGCTGAGAGGGGCATTTTGGGTGCTGTTTTGATACACAAGACTAGACAGTAAGAGTGAAACAGTGAATGAAATGAACAGATCAAGCTATGCCATTTCCTTTTCTTGTTAAAAAGCTCAGCGTGACAGAGATTTGACATGGAGCCTGCAGCAGTAATGGACTAAGGCTTTTCAAGTTTTTCAAATATACAGGAGAAAGCATAATGAGAAACACTACAGCAGCTTTATTTGGACTTGTACTCCAGGCTCTTAGAGTGCAAGTTTACCTTTATTAATCTAATAAGTTGTGGCAATTAATGAGGGATCAGTTCCCCTTTAGTATGATGTAGAGCACTGGCAGCGTAATGGCAAACATAGCACATGTCAGTGCAGTGCTGTAAATAGAACTTCTCTTGATTTGCGTTTCCAGTCTCCTCTCGGTATCACACAATTCCAAAATCACATCTCTCACAGCAGCAGCCTGGCCCTTGCCCTCCCCTGAAGGCCTTGGCAGCACCCTTTCAGTAGGTCGGGAGTGGATGGCGAGTTTGACACTCTGCAGCTCAGACAGCACCTGTGTGATACTTTCCTGCAGACTGTTAAACTGCTGTTGTAAACTCCCTAGACATGAACTGACTTGTTTAATGTAGTTTAGCTGCTCATTTAAAGGCATTAAAAGAGAATCTATTTTTATGGAGTCATTCCTGGTTTCTCTGGTTAACAAAGCCCCTTCTTTCACTCCCCTCGATGCTGTTGTTTGCAGCACATTTTTTAGGTCTTCTATGACATCACTGAGATCTTTCTGCTGCAAGTAATGGTTGGAGGCCTGTTCTTTGATGGCTTCTTGTAAATTTACTGGCCCCTTCTGTGCTTCAAGAACCAAGACTTTCAATTCTTGTAGCCTTACTCGATTGACATAGGTGGAACCAAGAACACCTATAATGGCTCCCAGCACAGAGCCAATAATAGACCAGTTCTTCGTTTTTTCAGCTCGTGTGCGTTCTTTCTCATGGCTTTCCCTGACAGCTGCAGAGAAGAGAGAGAATTTTTCTCTCTCAGATTCTTCTGCATTTAAGTATGCAGCTCGGTACCTCTTCTCTTCCTGCAAGAAATAGTGATGAAAAGAGAAGGTATAATATGAAGCTATAAAGTCTATATTAAAGGAAAAAAAAACCAAACCAACCCCAAACCCCAGTGCAGGTCAAGGAATGGAAACTGGGAACATCTATTAGCAGTTTCAGAAATTTTCCCCTGACTGTGGAATTTTCTTTATTAATCCTACTTAAGTCAATGAGAAATGGAAAAGGTTATCAGGAATCACAGCTGAAGACCCTGTACATGAGAATCAGCCACGTGATGACAGCAAATGGGTATGAGTGAGCAAGGTCTTTCACTCCCTGTGATGTTCACTGTTTCAGCCCTGCTAGCTTCTCCAGACACCAGCAGAAAGCAGCTGAGAGAATTTCCATGGAAAAGAGTTTCTCTTATCCCATGGAGAATTAATTCATTGAATGGCAGCTTTTTCTTAACTACTCATGTACAGGTCACCACTAGAACAATTAATTTTCTAGGCTCATTATCTTCAGTTTGATTCTCCAAATTTACTACTCTACTTTGGCATTAACATATAAAATTTGCACAGGGGATCAAACCATTGGTAACAACTAAGTAAAACAAGTACCCTAAGACATTAAACTCTGATCACTTCAGAACTGAACTGCATCTACAATCAATCACTGGTGAAGGAAACAAAGCACACAAATTTTCAACATATTCACCAATGCTTAAGTACCAACAAATTACCTGCAGCAACCTGTGTTCCAGAGTAGCCAGCTCTAAATACTGGGTGTCATCCCGAGAGACCCTGTCTAAGCGATCCCGAATTTCCTTCAGTTTAATCTGTTGGGCTTCTACATTTTCACGAGCCTCTCGTACTATCCCTCGAGCTATCATAAAGACATTTTCTGCCTGAGAAGAAAGAGCATTTATTTTAGAGACTTACTACCATACAGATCCTAATTGCTAATTATAATTTTTTTTTGTGGAGGGAGGAAAAAACCCACCAACAAAATAAGACACACTCCATTTCAATTCAGAGGATAAGCTCTATTGGCCTCATGCATAGACTAGTACACATTCACAGTACCTGCACAGACAGCCAAAGCAGAAAAAGATGTAATTCTCCTTGGATAACCTTTTCTGCCTCAGACAGTGTTTATGCTTCATATAGCTCTATTCATAATTTTAAAAATTCCACATTATCTCCATGTTTACCTCTGTCACTTTTCCCTGAGCCTCTCGAACTTCATTGATTCCAACAAATTCTTCGTATCTGTCCCACCAATTCCTGCATGTTGCAGATACTTTTTGGAGGGAGTTTTTTCCCATAGCAGTCCCTGATTCTGTGATCCGATGAAGGAGACCCATGGCCATTTCCACTGCAGACTTGGCTTCGGGCCTCTTGGGCGCCGATGGGCAGTAAGTCCTCACCATGTGTAAATTCACTTTTGGACTCCACTTCATCAATGAATGGTGATACTGCAGACCACAGGACACTGAGGACACACTTGATTTGTATTTCATAGGCCCCATATCTTGAATTAAATTACTAAATAAAAGTGCTACAAGCAAGAAGAAGAGAAGTTATTGAAATATGGCTGATTCATAGCTCTACAGCTACACATGTGCCAAAACGAATCAATTCAAGCACTTTTACACCACTGCTTACCTGGAGAACTTTACACAATTTTCAACAAAGCGCAATCGTGCCACAGATTCCGTATTTTCTGTTAGGAAGTACTCCCACCATGCTTCATGCTTCTTGATTACTAATTCACCCACGGCGTGAACAGCGATCATGTGCAGACCCAGTAACAGCAGGAGTAACTTCAGAGAAATTTAGTGCTTCAGCAGGGCAGTGATTGCACGACGTGGTTTGTGCCTCAGGTACTCACAATTCTGCAAAAGAATAGAAAAGGAAATAGGCAGAGAGGGGACAAAATCTTGATAAAAAAAGAAGTGAGGCTTGATCATTCTCTTATATTGCACAGATACAGGAAGTGTTGAAGGATGCAAAGACAAAAACACAAAGGTCAGAGGGAAAACTCAGAAGTGCTGAACCGAATACAAGTATTCCCATGAGACTGCCTACAGAATAATAAACCAGAACGAGCCACAGGAATAGAAAAATCTCAGGCAGAACGCACAGCATTCTAACACACAGGGCTGCATTTTATAATTAGCTTAAAATTCTTGCTTACCCTGCAAAAGCAGGCTGCTGGTTATGGTTTATTGTCTACTGATTTAAAATATGATCTTAGAGTTCTACCGAGTCACGTTACTCTAAAAACTAGAAACTGGAGAACTTTTCAGTTGGGTTTTATATGAAATTTGAGTATGACTGTATTGGGTTTTGACTAATATAATATGAAAACATGAATTACTGAGAACACTTGATAGCTGCTGCATAGTTTAAAAAATTATTTAAAACATCTTTCCTTGTTAATTTTAGGTGCTTAATACAGTTATCTCCACAAAAAAAAAAATACTGAAACAGCTGGAAAAATTTTGACCACCACAGGTTCATTCCCTTGCTGACTAGTTCTAACAACTAATAACACCAAGTGGCATTATGAAAATCTAACCAGTTGTTTTACATGCATAACAACATGGAAGATCAAACCCACAAGAACATGGAAATGAAAGAAGTTCTCTCTCTTGCCAGCATCACTAACACATCTGCTGTCAACAGCAGTGTTCAACACCCACTCTACATTGCAGGCCACAATAAACATCAGCTCAGTTTTGTCTGTTCCATGCTGCAAAACTCCCCTCTCTTAATTGCATTACTACATGAAGAGTTTAACCTAATATGCAGGCTACTGGAGAATTTAAAAAAATAAAAAAAGTGAGAAAGTTGAGATTTGAAGAAGACTTTCTATGCAGCCAGACTGTGATGAACGTGATCTCAGCCTGAGCTCAGAGGACACAAGAAAGTTGTGGAAGCTTCATCTGAGATTACGTGCCTGGTTCCTCTCTTGCCTCCCTCGCAAGGAGCATTTCCTGTGCCTGCAGTCACTGCCAAGCCGCCGCTCGCACGGAGCCGGTGTCAGCGGGGCTCGGCTCCGGGGGTGCCGCGGCCGAGCGCAGCCCGGCCCCGCCGCCGCGCCCCCGCATCCCGCAGCCGCTTCTGCCGCACCACCGGCCCGGCCCTGCCCGGGGCCCTTCCACCGAGCCGCCGCTCCCCTCCCTCCCTCCCGGCCGGCCCCAGCCCCGGCCCGGCCCCGCCGCGCCCCGTACCTGCCCCGGCCCGGCGGCGGAAGCGGCGGCGGCGGAAGCGGCGGCGGAAGCGGCGGGAGCGGCGGAGCGGGCGGAGCGAGCGGAGCCAGCGGAGCCATGTCGGGCCGGGAGGGTAAGGCCGGGCCCGGGGCCGCCGCTGCCGCCCGCCCGGCCCCGCCCGGCCCTCACTGTCTCCTCTGTCTTTGCAGGCGGCAAGAAGAAGCCGCTGAAGCAGCCGAAGAAGCAGACGAAGGACCTGGATGAGGTAGGGCGGCGGGAGAGCCCCGCGGCGGCGGGAGAGCCCCGGCGGCGGCGGGAGAGCCCCGGCGGCTCAGCCCGGCCCTGAGGGAGCCGGCGGGCCTGGCCGCCCGGGGGTTCCTGCTGGTGTTTACGTTGTGTATGTCACCTAGTGACAGGACACGGGGGAACGGGCTCAAAGTGAAAGACAGGCGGTTTAGATGAGATATTGGGAAGATATTCTTGCCTGTGGCGTGGCGAGTCCCTGGCACAGGCTGCCCAGAGAAGCTGTGGCTGCCCCATCCCTGGAAGTGTTCAGCGCCAGGTTGGACGAAACTTGGAGAAACCTGGGCTTGTGGATGTGTCTCTGCCATGGCAGGGCTTTGGAAGGGGATGATCTTTAAGGTCCCTTCCAACCCAACCCATTCTGTGTTTCTCTGATGCCATCACGACATCCCGCCTGTGCCCACCATGCTGCTGGAATCAGCACCGCTGGCTACCGGAGGAGCTTGGAATGCCCTTGCCAATGCATCAGAATGCGATCTGAAGTCGGTCAATCACTGCGGTCCCAGGAGCCTGGGAGTATTGTGTATCTTGGATAAATTAAGTGTAATGAATTGTGTGTTAGAAATACTCTGAACCCTTACTTTTAAGTAAGGATGTCAGCTGCTACTTCTGAGAATAGTGCATTATGGATGAGGTGCCACTGTTTGGAAAAAGGCAAATACAATACCTCTTTGAAAAAGGAAAAAAAGATCATTTTTTATTTAGCTTTCTAAATAAGCTTTATTGTTAAAGAAATAGTAGAACTAATAAAGTGCTTATAAGGATCAAAGTTATAAACATTTGTGTGTCAAATGATGTAATATTTATATTTGTCTCAGCTATGCAATACTGTGAGCATGTGGGAGCAACACATTGCAAGAAAAAACCCACAAAAGTGGATAAATTGAGGGATTGATTTACTAAGAAAGACACATTAGCCAAAAGGAGACAGGAAAACCTGGAAAGAGAAACAGAATTCTGTTCTGTGAGGGGTAGGTAGGGGAAGTAATATGGTTACATTGCAGCAAGGGAGGCTTTAACTGAGAGAGGAGAGCTTTGCAGCTGTAAAGATGAGCCATAGACTGGATTGGTGAAGAATCTGTGGAATCTCAGTTGTCAAGGTCCTCAATTCAGTTTCCCCAAAGTCCTGAGTGCCAAATTGAAAATCTGGCTCCGTTTCAGCCTTGGTGTCTGTGAAGAATGTGTATCTAAGGGATAGAATTTGTCTGACTTCTCCTGGATTTGGAGGCTCATCCAGCAAGGAGGCTCAATAGCTGCATTGACTGTACAAATTGCCAGCAGCCTCATTAGATTGCTTGGAATTAATACAAATTTATTAAACCCAGCAAAAATATGTGTGGGAGGATTTTTAAAAATGTATGATTTTTTTACAGGTGAAAGCAGCCTTACTTTATTTACATTCTTTATAGCCTAAACATTTTAGTGCCTGTTTGCTGGGCTTCTTGTGTCACTGAGGGCATGTTAATGAATGGTGTTAATGCAAACATCTATCAGTCATAGGAATCATAATCTCAGAATGAGATTATGCTCTGGGAAATAATTCCAGAAACACCAAACATGCAGGGTTAAAGTTTAGTTTGTGGTACAGCAAAAACCTTGGTGATAGTTCTGCATATTTAGCATTATTCAGCCATCCTGCCTCGGTCCAGTCAGGTATTTGTCTCTGATGGAATATTACATTTGTTTTTCATCGCTTCTCAGTTGTTTTTGAATTTTTCTGTGGAAGAGATGTTAAAAAATGCTGCTGTTCTTTCCTTTAGACGGATCTGGCATTCAAACAAAAACAGAAGGAGGAGCAAAAGAAACTTGAGGAGATGAAAGCAAAAGCTGCTGGAAAAGGGCCCCTGGGTAAGTGAGATGCCATCCTGGCAGGAGACATGGGGGTCTTGCTGGCTTCAAAAATTTCATGTTTTTGCTAGACAAATATAAAAAGGCAGGTGCCTCTGGGTTATTTGACATAGGTAAGTAAGTTGATGGCAGGTACAGACGATATGAAACAAATAGAGGCTATTTTTTTTTCTTTTTTTCTTCCTTATTTTTTTTTCCCTTTTCTATGCATTTTCATCCCCAAATGATGCAGGTTCTGGTTCAGCAGGCAAATCACTCTGTCTGGCACAGTGACTTATTCCACTGGTATGTGCAGGGACATTTCTGCTATTTTTTAGCACACCAGTCTTTTCAATTGTATTACATGTAGGCTTTGCCACAGTCCTCCAAGTTTAAAATATCCAGTGCTTGTCCTCTGAGAGGATGAATTTCTTCAAGAGCAGGAGATTCTTGGTAGGGAAAAAAAAAAGTGACTGGAAACCTGTTTGGCTTCAGTCCCTCTGCCTGAGTGACTGTAAAACATGTGAGACATGAAGTGAGTTCACAGGGTGTGTCCTGGTGGCCCATGGAGGCCAAGCTCTCAGTGACAAAGTGACGAACACTCAGTGACAGAGTGTTCACATGGGTCTGCACTTGCCTTCTGCTCCTCCAGCATCTGCCATGGTCCCATCAGAGGTGTTCAAGGGTGCACCCTTCCTGCTCCTGACCTGTGGCCCATTAATGTTACTAACCACTTTTCCATTCTGAGAAGATCATTTACTTCACACTTTATTTCTTGTTTTTCAGCAAACTTTCAGTCTTGAAAGACTTTTCCAACAGTCCCATAGCAAAATAATTCCACTAACAGCCTTTGCTATGGAATCCTGTCAGGTCTGTGTGAAAATAGGAAGTCCCCCGAGTTCACTTTATTCAAACACTTACTGATAACCTCAGGGTCCCAGCAGGAAATCCTCTTAGCTTTCACAAGACCATTCATTCATTTGCTGTGTTCCAGACTCTGTTATCTTCTCAGAGATTGAGCTCAGACTCACTGCTCTGTAGTTGCTCAGTTCCTAACAGAACCCATTCCATATCTAGGAGCTTTACTGTCAGTCTATGAGTCCTCTGACATGGTGTCTGTATTGATGTTTTAAAACTTAGCCAGCAGATCTGCATTTTTGCATTGCAGCTTGTTGGGTGCTCTTGAAGGAAGTGTCATCCAGGTGGGGGCTTTGATGTAGGGATACCAGTGCATTTATTCCCTTAGCCTTAGCCTGCTCCTGCTGTATAAGAAATAATAAATGGGGAAACAAAGTAACTGTTGGAATATTTAGTTCCATTGTAGAATCACTGTTAAATAAATCACTGTTCACAGTAAGGTGTGTGAGATTGAAACCACACAGGAGTACTCACACATGCAGAAACAATTCACCAGTGGGGACCTGGGCTGTGCAGGCTGTCTAATGGGGAAATTCAGCTTTATGAGGTACCACATTTGTAGCTAAGCTCTCTCACAGTCACCTAACCAGCTCTGTTGTTTCTTTTGGCAGCCAGTGGTGGAATAAAGAAGTCTGGCAAAAAGTAGCTTGATCAAACTGCCAGGGTAAGAAGTGATCAAGTTACTCAATGGACCTGCAGACTTCAGAGAGTCCTGAAAACAGTCTGTCATTTGGGAAACATTGTACATTTTGTTTAGTCACAATAAATCCTTTTTGTTAAGATGTGATATTTTCTCTTTACCTGTAGGTTTTGTTTAAAAATGGCTTTTCTGTTTTATACCAGAAATGAAACTTTTACTGAAGACTATGTGTGCCCTTATACAGCCTGAGTGCATCCAGTCGTTTGCTAGTCATTTGTGAGAATAAATTTCAACTTCTCTCTTTTGAGAGTGGAGTCAAGGCCTGAGTGTTAAAATCTGCAGAGTTTTATTCTGGAGGCTTAGGTTTAGCTGCCGTTGTCTGAGATGTGGCTATAGCAGTGTGTGTTCTCCTAAGAGCTCTAAGTTGGGTTATACGTCCATCACCAGCACCTTGGGGTCAGCCACTCCAAAACAATGCTCCTTTCCACATTCCTTAAGAGCTCTGCTGTGCCCTATGGTCCCACTTCCTGCTGAACATACACTTGCATTTGTCTTACAAATTGCCACTACACCGTTTTCCTGAGGTACATATTGACATCACAGCTCCATCACACTCATGGAATGCCTTTGGGGTGGGGAGGGGAGGGGAGCAGTAGCTGAATTCTTGAAATGAATGGCAGTGGCTGTACACTGGTTATGGAGACTTGAAGGAAGGAATATGCTGTTCCCAAGGTGGGACTTGCACGGGAGGGAATCAATTCAAAGTCCTTATTACTGAAGAGAAATGGTGATACAGAGACTTCTGCTCTCAGGCAAGGCAGCTGATGGCTTCTGAGAACATCGAGACTCGTGGCGGGCGGGGAGGGAGTTACATGGGGAATCTGGGCTTGCACAGTCTGGGCTCCTAAGGGAGAGACCGCAGGTGTCGCCTGTTCAGTGCACAGCGTGCTACTTCGAGGGTTTCCTTGTTAAAAACATTATTTTAGAGGGCTTGAGGCGTTACCTCCTTCCCTCTGAAACGCGAGGCTCCGTTTCAGCAGGGCGGGAAGGGCGGGTATCCTGGACGCCAGAGAGCGGGAGGCGCAGGCCTCGTGCTGAGGGCTGCCGACAGCGCCCGGTTACAGGAGTTGACCGAGACCGGGACCGGGACCGAGACCGAGACCGAGACCGAGACCGGGACCCGGTCAGGACCGGGGTCGGGCGGGGCCGCGCGGGGGTCCCGCCCTTCCTTGGGCTCTGCCGCCCCCGCGCGGCGGCCGCGGGAATGGCGGGGCGCGGCGCCGTGCGCATGCGCAGCGCGGCCGCAGCGCGGCTCCCTCACGGCTCTCGCCGAAGGGCCGCGGCTGGAGGTTGTTTCTACCCCGTGTATCAGCCTCATCTCACGTACCGCTGGTTCGTAGGAAGATCAGATCCCTGCTGCCCTCAAAAAGGGGATAAATCAGCCCTTGGTGATACTGAGAAAATTTTCCTCTCTAAAAGTACTTTTCTGGGCATCAGATTGAGTCCTGAGAGCCAGATAAGAGCGCATGAAGGCTGAAATTCAAGATTGCATCATTCTTGCATTTTGGATAAAGGTACTTTTGGTAACAGAAAACTATTCACTCGAAAATGTAGGACAAAGCTGCCTTAGCTATAGAGCAGAGATTGCTCCTGCATCAGTGCAGACACTGAAGGCAACACGAGCCAACACTGGCAGCTCTTGGGGCAGAGCTCCAACCCACAAAACACTACCAGAGACAGAGTGTGCTCACAGCTGTGCACAATCAGCGAGAGCACAAGCTGGATTTACTTCATCAGCCAGTTACACACTGATGGTGGCACATCCCTGCCCACACTGCCCGCCTGCACCCCATGTCCACTGGTGTGTAACCTGGGCGGTGGTTTCAATGAGGAGGAAGAGGGAATGGGAGACAAAACGCTCCAAAATATGAGAGAAATAAAACTTTGGCAAGTGTATCAATAAGGAATTGTTTGCCCCAGGAATTACTGAATGAAATGAATGGGGCTGCTGATCCCAGCCAAGCTAACTTGAGGTGGTCTGAAGGGAGGACAGTGAACAGAATGTGTGCTCCACAGCATGAGACAATATGCAAAAAGCATTTCAGAAAAAAAGCGAGACAAGAGGGAAGGAGACCAAATGGCAAAGTGACAGATCACTGCAGTAGCAGATCTGTTCTCAACAGGCTTAACTTTAATGTAGGCACTGAACCACCCTCCTGGCCAAGAGCCCTCCTGTTTAATATTAGGCTGTAGAAATTAGGCTAAACAAAGGAACACTTTGATTGTATCTTTTTACATAACACTATGTAATAAATGGCATTTCATTCCTTACTGCAGCTCCAGCTCAATGTTAAACTAATGCAAAGACAATGTAACTCCTACATCATAGATATACATAAAATTATCAGAGTCTGAAGGGCACAGAGAAAATAAAGTCCAAAAGGCAGTTGGAAATGGATGTCAATTAAAATAGCAGCAAAATAGGCACAAATATTCTTTGTAGGGGAAATCCATTGAAGGATACGATTGCCATAATCAATTAAAGTCAAGCTCTACTGTTTGAAAAGACTTTGCCCACACTTTAGAGTTAGTGCAGCTCCAAGGAAATTATACCCTGAATGGCTTCCAGGTGCTGATTCTGTGAGGTCTTAGAAAAGGAAACTTCTTCAGTGTAAATCAGCCAGCCTGGAAAACTGGGTGTGGCCTTCTCTAAGACATTTTCCATTCTCATTTTCTTTAAAATTGGGATAGTTGTATTGTATTACTTCAGAATAGTATTCTGAGGTTAAAATAATATATAATTGTTATGTACTGTTCCTGCTCTGTAAATTTCAGTGCAAAAGCCAGCGATGTAGGAGCTGAGGCTAAATTAGAATTTGAGGACAGAATATGTTCTGCACGTTGCTCAGTCACACTGAACATCTTGCTGTTCACCAGGCTTGCAGAGCAGCCTGAGATCTGACTGAAGCACACAAGAGGAACGCATCAGTTTTGTCTCTTTGGCCAGTTCACTGTTGCATTTAAATGTTCATTATTTTGACTTTATCTCTGCTAGTTAACAATCTATGCAATTGCCCATTCTAACTGCTTTTCTAGGTCTTATCCTTGTATGAGGCTTTTAAAATGTGGAGTGATCTAAATTACCTTCAGAAATAAAAATCTTCCACATGGCAAGTAAGTATTCTCATTTACTAAGATTCTGAAATAAAAGTTAGTTTGGTAGAGATTGGTCTGCTTTTATATTTAATGACTCGAATATCACAGTTTTTGAAAAAAGTATTAAATAAAGCCATATATGTAACTCCTTATGCAAGAAAGACGCACTTGGAGAATTATGAGAGGATCTTCTAAACCAGTAAGACAGCAATTTCAGGTGTCAAGGCTTCTGCTACAGTGTTTTGTTTATTTTCAGCCTACCCATCATTATTTATTGATTTTTGCAATGTGTCCAGTTTAAAATGCTGCACAGAACTATGAGTTGTATATGGACTTCAGGAATGCAGAGGTCATGTGAACCACCACTGTTCACTAGATAATATTCTGCACTTCCAAAAGAGAGATTAGGTGAGGAACAAAATCATTCTGTGTTTGGCAGCAGAGGACCTACCATTTCCATAATGTTTCTATGGATGTCACTGAACTTGTAGTACCTCCAAACCAGAAGCCAGCTGGGAGCAACCAACTAAAGGAGTTTATCTCTTGAAAGCGAGTAATGAATATACCCCTAAGTTCAGGTATAAGAGTCAAAGAGTTAAATTTTAGTAAAGAGGTAAGAATAAAAAAAACCCAACAGGGCAAAATATAGCTGTGATGTAAAACAGCTTAGGTATCCAGGAGATTTATTCTGATGTACTTACAGAAACTTATTTTTCCCATATGTGGGAAAATAATATTCTGCCGAGCACATTAATTATATTTCAGTTCTTTAGATCACGGTTCTTGCTTATCTTTTTGCTCAGCTCAAGTCACTTGTCTATAATAAGAGAGCATATCATCTAAACTTTGGTAAAGTGGTTCCTGATTTGGAGTCTCACTGCTGTCGGTCTGCACTGGAGGTGCCACATCCTGAGTGCTGCAGCTGCTGGCCGGTGTTCCTGCTGGCACATCCTGGGTGCTGCTGCCACAGGTTTCCGTTCCTGGTGGCATCTCTTGGGTGCTGCAGCCACAGGTGTGTGTTCCTGGTGGCACATCTTGGCTGCTGCATCCACAAGTGTGTATTCCTGGTGGCACATCTTGACTGCTGAGGTCACAGACCTGTGTTCCTGGTGGCACGTCCTGGGCACTGTATCCACAGGGTTGCATTCCTGGTGGCACATCCTGGGTGCTGCAGCCGCAGGTCTGCATTCCTGGTGGCACATCCTGGGCGCTGCAGCCGCAGGTCTGCATTCCTGGTGGCACACCCTGGGTGCCGTAGCCATACGCCTGCATTGCAAAGGGCATCTCAGGAGTGCCGTAGCCATACCCGTGCATTGGTGGCCCCACTGCTGGTGCTCCATAGCCGTAAGCCTGCACTGGGAAGGGAGTGCACATCTCGGGAGTGCCGTAGCCATAGGCTGGCACCGGCGGTGGCACGCCCCGGGCGCTGTAGCTGTAACCCCGCAGTGGGGGTGGCACACCCCGGGCACCGAAGCCATACGCCTGTGCTGGTGGTAGCATGTCCTCATCATCGCTGCTGTCATCCTCTGCTGATGACACGCCCTGAGTGCCGTGGCCACTGGGCTCTGCCGACCCTGGCTGAACTGGAACGTTGCTGTTGGAAGGCTGTGGTGAGGGTGGCGCATCTCCACTGCTCCCTAGCACCGATGGCCTCTGTTGGTTTTGTGCTCTGTCCGTTTCCAGGTTTTCAGAGGAGGTTTCAGAACTGTTCAAATTTCGACTTCGGTGATAATCATCTTTCTTTTGTCCCAAAAAGTAATCAGAAGGTGGTGCAAATTCTGGGTCTCGCTCATCTCGAAGTTCTTCCTGTTTCTTTTCCCATTGTCCAAACATCAGTTCTGTTAGAAACAAAAAAATGGTAGATTTAGCATAGATTTCAAGGTCTGAAGATCAGACGAGGGAAAACAAATTGGCAAACAAAGAAGATGCAACTGTGTAAAGCACCTGAAGTTCTTTTTCCATCTCATACTACATGGAAATACAAGCATCTAGTGCAGTTTCCTTGAGTGAACCACAGTTAGTTCACTTAGCATTTTGGAGTAAGCTGTCCTCTGCTTTCTGAGTGCAGTATTTGCTGCAGTGCTGCCTGGGTGTTGGTGACATACCAGGCTTCCTCAGAGGAAGGAAAAAAAAAATAATGTCAGAGAGGACAAAGATTTATGAGATAGGATCTGAAATTCCCCTCACAGTGATGTTCATTAATGGAGCATAAAGATTGAAAAGTAAGAAGAATCTGGAAATACCAGTATTGCATAGAAGAGGAATAGTGCTGTTATAGTACTAAAGAAGGTGAGCATTTATGTGCTTTGTCTATTCCTTGTTTGCTTTTACTCAGAAGTCAGGCATCAGATTAGAAGAATGTGCATGAGCTTAGATTAATAGTGCACAATGAGTTAATAGCTTTGGGAGGGACCAACAAGACAGCCATCACTTTGTGGCAAGGAAGATGCTTCAAAATGGGACACAGGCACTGAAGTGGTCTCTGCTTGCATCATGTTTTAGTATCGTGCTGTGTGATATTTGTGTGATATATCCTATCAGGTACAGTGTGATCTTCTCTTGATACATTCCTACACAGGAATGTACCAAGAAAAGATCACACTGTACATCTTATGAACTACAGAATTTGTCTTTCTGTCAACCTGTCAAGATCATCCAGAAATGCAGTAACTCATTTAGAAGAAAACTTTTGGGGACATTATAGCAGCTACTGGCACTAAGGCATCCTTGTCAGTCACTGCCCTGGACACTGGGGAATCATCAGTACCGAGGCAGAAAGGATTTCAGTGCTTCTCAGTCTTGCTGTACTTTGGTCACAAAATAGAAATGAAAGTGGCAGCGTACATGCTCCTTCCCAACAGTGTTCCTGAATCTGCATTTCCTTACCTTTGCCTTTATCCCACTCTCGGACATAAGGCACTCCAGGCTTTGTATCTCTCCTCTCTTGGATGATGACCTCTACCTTCCTACTTGCTGCAGTAACTCTTGGAGGTTCCGGTTCCTCAGCAGCACCTTTCACCTCTGTGTTACAGGAAGAGATAGCAGAGATTGTCAGTTACAGAATAAAATCTGTATGACTCTCACAGGTAAAAATAAGAACATTTACTTCCATATAGCTCCAGTAAGAACAGTATCTCTATTTCATTTACTGGAGAAAACAATTTGCATTCTTATTCTTCTGAACAACCACAACAGTGAGTAGCGGCATAATGCTGTTCTTCATTTCCAGAACACTTCACAGTTAACCACTTGCAGGGAATTCTGACACAGTAAAATATTAGCTAAATTTTCCAGTGGGAGGGAGACAGTACAAGTTGACTATCAGTGTTGTAAGGGAGACAGCACAGAGACAGGATTAAAATTCAAATTCAAATTATCCTAAATCCTAGAGTCAGCTGCATCTCCAATTCACATACTGCACTGAAACTGTCACATTGTATATTTTATGATATCAAAATTGACTTGTTACTACTTATTCTTCCTCATCTTCATAGAAGAGAAAGCCACTACAATATCAGCAGCTCTAACCTCAATCTGCATTATTAATTTATGTAATTCCTGCTCTCAGGTGTAATAAAAAAAAAAAAAGGCTACAATCTACATACCGTATTTCTACCTGCATTATTAAGCTATTTCTGGCATTACATCATTACACAATTACATCAGCTCTCATTATCCTAACAGTTATGTTAATTGTATATGTAGAATACACAATACCAATGCATTGAATGTCTAAATTAATATAAATTCGAATCCGTCTGTCCACAGGTCAAGAACAAAGTGAAATAGAAAGCATTTAACTTAAACAGGCAACAGATCATACCTCCATTCTCCAGTTTTTCTGCCTCTTCCTCTAATCCAGCTTCTCTTAACTTTTTAATCTTCCGTGCTCGAAGTTTGGACAGCCTTGCATCTAGAGCTGCCTTCCTCTTCTCCTTCAGCTGTTCGCGTTTATTTCTCTGGTCAAGTGTCTTAACAGCAAAGGAGAAGGTGAATTAATCTTCCTTCATTATTATAAACAAGTACAAATCTTCCTTCACAAAACAACTAAAAGCAATCTTAATCAAGTACCAAGTTTCAACAGGAAAAAAGAAGCCAAGTTTCTTTGGCTTCTTCAGAGTCAGTTGCAGGCATCACCTAACAAAGCGCTCACACAACACATCAAAGACAGTAACCACCGACACCACTGTGCCCTTGAGCCCAGTCTGCTCTTCACTCCCATACCTGCTCCCTCAGCATATCCAGGGTTGCCCGTTGTTTATGCCTGAGTTCTTGGTCCCGAGAAAAGGCAAAGTAACCAACACCAAGCTGCCTGGCCTCTGAAAAGGAGAAGAACAATAGGTTTAAGTTAAATTCAGTTTATAGTTAACAATAACTACAGCCTCCAGGCACCCTGCTTTCAGGCATAGAATTATTCCCAACACTGGATTGGTTTTTAAATACCTAAAAAAGTCTTGCATTAGATAATACATAAAGTGAAGCTTTTTGAAGGAGAACACAGGAGGAGGCAGAGAAGCATACAATGTAAAGAACAAATAAATCTAGACTTATGTACTGGTAACTTTCAACAGTTATTACACATATGGCTTAACACACACCTACACTTTGCCACACAGGCACAGGAAATAACTTTCCCTTGCTGCCTCTACAACTGATTTCTTTGGCGATACAAAGGTAAGTGATACAAGGTATGGCAGTGTACCATTTTCTCTAATGTCCTCATAATGTATGGGTCCCATGGGTTTTCTGAGGGCTTCTTCTTCTTCCTTTTCCCACTGCTGCCTCTGAAGTTCTCTTCTCATGTCTTCAGATAACAGAGTATTCCCATCAGGTTCTTGTCTAATTAAAAAAAATTAAGGATTACAGAGCAGAATTTTCCAGTTTGCCAGTATCAAACAGTGCAAGTATGATTTGGTCTGATCCACTATTGCAGTTTCCACAAAACAGAGATCACTGTAGACACTACTTAGTGATAAAATCTTGTATTTCTGGTAGATAGACAGAAGATAGAAATACAAAGCTGCCTCTAAAACAAGATACTAGTAGAACATGTTATTAAAAGACAAATAAAATAATATCCTTTCTCAGAAGCTTTATGAAATAATTATCAAATCATATAATGGGAGATGAAATAATCAGTTATTGGCATCTGTAGGGGTTCTAGCAATCACATATAAGAACATTTCATATTTAAGGTAAGAAAATGAAAGGTATTTGAAATAACAAAAAGCTAAGCATTTACCCAAGAGATCTACTAAAAATATTAATATTCAAATATTAATAAGGAAATAATTTTAACAAAAGAGATGCTAAATAGCTGTTTAATAGAAGAACAAAACCAAACAAATGGAGGTCTAATAAATTCATTTTGAACATCATGAAGAATTTGGCATTGCTAAAAGACAATCAATTAACATCAATTTCCATGTTAAACAGAACCGGAATCAGATTCCTGGCATTTTATGGAAGGTATAATGAAATACAAGCAGCCCAGTTTTCAAAAGATGCAACAAATATCTGAGATTGCTTAAAACCTTTCTCTGGAAATTATGCAAATCTAGAGAAACCAGTAACACCAATTCTGTATTGAGAATGGGGTGATAAGGCACAGCCCCTCTTCCTTCTCATAAAAAAAAAAAATTAAACACTGAGAGGAACATGCAGCTCTATTAGAGAAACCACACCTTTTCCCTTGAAGTTCCTGATCCATTTTAAGTAGACTTGGTAAATCCTTCTTCATACAGCGTCTAGATCGGCCCAAGAAATCAACATAATCAACCCTGCAATGAAAGAAAATGAAAAGTGATGCAAAACTTCTACTTGCAGATTGACAGAAGTCTTACCCAGAAGACAGAAGCAGTAACTCTTTCCAAAGAATATTTGTCACCTCTCAGCCTGTGTGTGACAGTTGCTCCTGCTTTTCACGTAACACACTCCCAGATTAAGAGGACAGTTCTGAATGGGGCATATGACACTTCTACCAGACATTTATTCAATCTCCCTCTGAGACCCCTATTTGCCTGGGCAATAAAATGGTGTACAAAATGTTTAAAAGTAACCATGTCACATAGTTCCCACAACAAACTAGAACTCAGCCTACTGTTTGCTTCCCATGGTGAAGATAATGATGCAGCATTGACTTCTTGTAGATATGAAATTGCTACAATACATTTCAATTATTGGTCTAAAGGCCATTCAGAACAGACTGATAGTGTGCATTCAACTGGCATAACAAAGGCTGACTAAAACACAAGCAAAATTTTCCTCTGAAGCTATTGTGCTTCTTATTCAACTCTTTATAGTACTGAACACCTGATTTACAGTTGTTGAAAAAGCTATTAAGAGCTACACTTACTGTCCTGCAATGTGGAAAGCTCTTTAGCATCAAGCTGCCTCAATTATCCCATTCTAAAGAATATTACATCTGAAAAAGTATGACTGGCAATTTCGCTCCCAGCCCCCAACTCTTAAAGACCTGTGCTTTCAGTAAGTCCTTTACAGAGTTTCTAAGGATATCTACAGTTTAGTATTTGAAGAATGGGGGTGCTGTTTTGTATTGGTTACTGCTGGTTTAAACTGATTACTGCTTGCTACAAAAGCATTTTAAACAAATGGGCAATGAAAATGTTTAGTCAGTACTGGTTTCATAATTATCCCTAATGTCTCAGATGAAAAACTAGTGGTTTCTTGGAATGACACAGAAAACTGTCTGAGGCTATTTGCTGTGCTGCAGCAAAGTGGAAGAAATGCTGAAAATCGTGTTCTTATTCCAACCAGAGTTTCTCTCCTTTAAGAGAAGGCTGTACTGTTAAATGACTGCTCATGTTTAAGTCACTCACAATTAAAGAGAGCAAGATGAATATCATAAAATCCTCATGTTTTGCTGAAATACATTTCAATTCAGCACATCAAAGCATAAAATGGTACCAAATACTGTGATGACTACTTGCATAAACTATGCAAGAGAATAAGAGAGGAGATGATGTTGTCCCCCCTGTAGTACTTTGCAATTTCTCAAGATCCTAGATGTAGATTCTATTGCAGTGTTACCGATGTGGGTGGACGTGACAGTGACCTGGAGGACTGTCTTTATAGGAGAAAAGAAAGACTGTTAACAACTCCTTGTCAATGTGCAGTATAAAACAAAAAAGAAAAACAAAGGTGCCACTTCACACATTTTGGAAAAGTATTTTCTCATGAAATTCTCAAGAATAAGAGTGGCCAGGACAGATGAGCCCACTCAGTAGCACCAACCATTCCTCATCCGGGTCCTCTGGTGGTGGAATGTCTGCTTCAGGCTGAGTTTCCTCCTCATCTGTGTCTCTTTCTGAAGTCTTCCCAGCAGCTTCGCTCTGATGCAGCTCCTGTACTTCGTGCTGTTTGTCTATGATCTTCTGAGTGAAATCCACCAAGTACAAATCCTCAGTTTCTTCATCTAAGGCAGAAAATCGATTCTTAGCGAACAGCCATGAAAAGAACAGAACTGAGCACAAAATCAATACCAAATAGCTACAATCAGCTTTTCAGCTGCTAGCAATACCCTTTACCACACTATTGGGGAGTACTTAAATCTCATTCATTGCCAAACAAACCCAGAGCTATTAAGTGGCTCCACAGTGATAACATCTATTTCTGAATCGAACTTTCAGGGCATTGTGTGCAGTATAGAAAAGGCTTCATTCTCTGCAGCAAAACATTCTCTGCTCTTTAACTATTTCATAAACACAGGATTTGTCATGTAACAGCTCAAATACTTTTTTGATGCTTAATATTTGGTATGTTAGCAGGAGCCAAGCATTCATGAGGGTACTTCTTAGAAAAGTAGAGGAAAGCGGTGGGGTCATGTGGATGAAGATGGACACTGGCAAAGAAAACAGATTAACTGCAAGGAGATTTGTATTCTATTTTAATAATTACTTTTTGAAAGGGACTGAATGTATGAGAGAAGGAAGGAACAGATTAGCATTCTCTGTCCCTATTAGCTGCATGACTGGCATTCACATATGGACCAGCCAGACTCCTCTCCTCAGCCTCTTCTCCTCATAAAGGCCCAACAATTAGAATACAGGACAGAGGATCAGCAATGCAATCCAAAGAGCTCTCACAACAGAGAGCAATTTTTTTTTGTTTTTCTAAGATACTGTATTGAAAAACCAGAATATAATTCACACACTTAATGAATGAGTGAAACAAGCCCCTAGTGCTTTACCTGGTCAGACTGCCCTTCACAAATAATTTTATTTTCTCCAGTAAATGTATATTTTTTTCCTTTTCAAAGTGGAATAAAGCATGTCAATCAATTTGTATAATAATTCAAAGAATTTATACATATATAAATGCTTATTTTGGAATAGTATTGTTCACCTGGGAAGTCTCCTTTTGTCATTTTCTCATATAGCTTTGCTTTCTCTTCAAGCTTTTTCCTGAAAAAGAAAAAAAATGAACCTTGCAATCTCACCAATTCCAAGCACATTTTAAAGTCACCTATTTAACTTTAGATAAATGGAATAGGAAAATCCTGGGAATGCTTGAGGTGTTATGAGAAGCTGACTTATGCCTGGCTTTTGTTTTGAACCTTCCCTAGCATTTCTGAAGATACAATCTTTTCCAGTTCCAGAATTTATACTGAAAATAATTTTAGCGAGGTTGCAAATTTAATCATAAATGTAATTTGTCAAGTAGGCAGAAACATGATGTTACAAGAATTCCACTTTTATCTAAGTACTGTGGCATTGGCATGTCAGATAAATACTGGAAACAAAACCATTATTTGCAGGCACTGAAATACACTTTTAAAGGAAAAAAAAAAAAGAGATAACACAAAGTTACACCTAATCTTAGAAACTGGAGAGAAAACCTTAGCTAACTTCTGGAATTTCAAAGAGCAGGAACTGCTTACAGAAGCACAGCAAATGATTTATAAATGGCATTTTCCACATGTATCTTTTTGTACAACCAACCATTTAGAAAATGAGGTAATTCTTGAAAATGTGAGCCATTTTCTGTCAAGCCTAAGAAACACTTCGCTATAGAATTCTAACATGTCACTGCACTGACTTTAAAAAAAAATCAGTAACCTGACACATTTAGAACTGTGAAAATATGAGGTCATGAGAGCATGAGACTGCTGGGATGCAGTTTGTACACTACTGGTATAAAGTATGGATGATGCTGGAATTATTGGTTGGTCTAATGAGAACTGCTGGTCAAAAAAAACTCCTTTCTGTGCTTTTCGAAATACCAAAGAACAAATTCTGCAAAGCATTTCTTCCTTACAGAGCCTAAGAGCTACCTTGATTTATCCAATATATCCTGCTCTTCTGCCTTCTGTTCAACATCTTTCGCAGCTCGATTTGCAACTCCCGTGTTCTGCTTGGTCCAGATACTTGGTTTCTGAAGTGGACAATTTTGTAACAACAAATAAATAGATGAAAATACTGAGATGGTAACAATTAAAAAATATTTCAACTCTATAATGCAAACAATGCACATGAATCACGGAAGACTTTGTAAATAACATCTTATACATGTTTGACTTGAGACTATTCCTGTGCTGTAGGATACAGCAGGTATATCCTCAATTAACACTGGCTGCAGGATGATATCATAGTTAAAGGCAAGCTGAGAAGGCCTTAAAAAACCCAAAGGCACTCAGAAATCAGACAAAATCTATTCTGGCAGAGAATGTTAAGGTCAAAAAACCTCAATCATGCAATCTTGCTGATTAAATACTAACAAAGTTAAAAATTGTTTCTATTCTCTATTGTCTCCATTTTAGATAAAAAATACAATCAGGTGGCCTGTTTGCAGCATAACACTGTAAATGCTGCATGTGCTTCAAATATGGCAGGAACAGCACATTCTGCTTCTAGAAAACTACAGAATGAACAAAACCCAAAGTGCAGTACAGAGCAAAACAAGAGAGATAATTGTGTATTCATTATTGTACACCACAAACAGACAGCAGAGCATTTATTAATGAAATTCAGTGACTGTAGAAGAATCTCTCATCCTCCATCCTGCAGCATTATACAAAATCCTCTAATAAAAAAAGAAACATCTTTTCCTATAATCATCCTTGGGGAATGAAGATTAAATGGGGATTTAGATGGGTAGAAGCACAAGACTAAGCTTTCTGCTGTGCACAGGAATCTCACCTAGAAATGAACTTTAAAGAACGTTCTCATCGTGTACATTTTATATTTGAATAGAAACACAGCTCTGAGTATTTGCTGTTGTTTAGATTTGAATATTGACTTCCTTATTTTCAGGGGAAAGAATGACAAAAACAACATTGGAAGATTATTTTTACCTTATTAGAAATTCTGGGCTTTGCAAAGGCACCAGCATCTTTCAACAGCTTTTCTTTCTTGAATTCCTCTTGCTTTCGGAAGAGTTCGGCTTTGAGATCTACCAGCTACACCAGCAGCAAAACACCACATAAATAACAGATCACAGGCACAGACATCAGCTACTGCAATAAATAACTGTATCTCTAGGAAAACAATCTGTTAGTTACAGTTATAGGAGCATTTGGCTCCATTTTTATATGGAACTTTGAAGCACTGATCTGATCACCAAGATCACCTACAGCAAACAAAATAAAAAAAACACAGAATGCAAATTATGATTAGGGATTAAAACAATCCCCAAAGATATCCTCGATCTTTAGAGGATAAGAGAGACATAGCTCTGTCTAGATTTTACCAGCCTCCTAATGGCAAACAAATAGAGAAGGAGTAATGAAAAACATTACTGAATATGAAGGAGGAACTTTTAACCATTAGATAATTAATAAACTCCTGTCTCAGAAAATAATTTATAAAAGTTTGCTATAGTAAAATATATATTTTCCCCACTGCTTTATGTACTGTTTAATAGTTTTGGATTTTCTTTCTCCTTCTTTTTAAAGAAATATATGAGTAGCATTGCCATCCGTCAGCAAGGTCTATCTCAGCTTTTATTAAGAAACATCATCGGCAGGGGTGTTACCTGAGGATTACAAAACTAGTTTGGATGAGGATATTATGCTACTTTTCCTGCAAGTCCTACAGATGACAAAATTCAGAGTTGCACATTAAACCAGGAAAGTGGGTAACTTTGGTATTAATATTTCTCTCAAAAGCATTTGCTTTTCAGGTCCCTGGGACAACGAAGTGCAGTGTCTTAAAAATCACTCGTTCTCCTTTCTGCTTAGAGGTGATCATCCAGAAATTCAATGTAAAATATTTCACAGTTAACTGTTAGCATACATTAACTATTTACATAGCTCTTCATCTGAAGTGTTTGGCAGCTCTCGTGAGCGCCCTGGAGAGCAGCGAGGGGCAGCACCTCACCATCCCTAAGGGTGGGAAGTTAATCTGCCACAGCATAGACATCCTGCTCCTTAAGAAAACTCTTTTCCCTTTTACGGCTGATTTTTATGGCTAATTTTTTTAATCCCTTTTTTCCCCGATTTAATCATTGCATGAGGAATGCGCAAACCCAGACCCGGCAGACTCGGGTTAGGAGGGCAGGGCGTGCGCCGGGTCAGGAAGGCGAGGGGACAAAACCCCGGCCCCGACACCGCCACACACCCGATATGCGGCACACGGCCTCCCACAGCCCTTTAATGCAGCACTTGCTGCCGTGGCTGCCCATGGCAGTGGGGTGAGGGCGAGGGGACAGCACCAGCCCGTCCCAGGGGTGCCGCTCCCCTGCAAGCGCCGGCACCGGCACCGGCGGGTCCCCGCGTCCAGCCTCACGGCCTGCGCCGGCCGGGCCACCCCGCCCGCGGAAACCCCGCGGCTGAGCACACCTCACAGCCCTACAAAACCTCCCGGCCAGGCGGAGAGGTTCATTTTGCCTCTCCCCGCTCAGTCACTCACCGAGGACGCGGCCACGTCCAGCGGCTTCTTCCTGCGGTCCATGGCGGGGCCGGCCCCGCCGCCTGACCCGCCGGGCGGCCTCGCCGTAAAGCGCGGCGGGAGCGCGGCGCTATCGCGACAGCGCTGCTGAGGGGCCGGGCGGGCGCTGCCGCCATGTTGGGGAGGTCAGGGCTCGGTGCGGGCTGGCCGGGGCGGAGCGCTCCCCACGGGCTGCCCTGGCTCAAACTGAGCGTGAAAATGAGCGTTTCTGGCGGCTGCGGGACCAATCCTTCAGGATTCCCACTGGAAATGTCCTCGTGCGGCTGCTGGGACAGAGCGGGGCTGCCCTGGGCTCTGGGGCTGCCCTGGGCTCTGGGGCTGCCCCGGGCTCTGTGGCTGCCCCGGGCTCTGTGGGTGCCCCGGGCTCTGTGGGTGCCCCGGGCTCTGTGGGCGCCCCGGGCTCTGTGGGTGCCCCGGGTTCTGTGGCTGCCTTGGGCTCTGTGGCTGCCCTGGGCTCTGTGGCTGCCCTGGGCTCTGTGGCTGCCCCGGGCTCTGTGGGTGCCCTGGGCTCTGTGGGTGCCCTGGCTGGGGGTGGCCGCTGTGGCCAGAACGTGGCAGGTTTGCAGGCTGGCCCACGGCTGGGGTGGGCTCAAACATGGTTCAAACTTGGCATCAATGTGCGTTCATTACATGGTGCCAGTGTCAAGTCACGCACTGAGGCCAGGTATTTTTTATACTTTTTATCGTTTGTCCAGAGTGGGGAGCTGGGTGGTGACCCATGGAAGGTTAATTCACTGATCATCCAAACTTCACGCTCTTTATACAACTTAATAAAGGCATCAACGTTCCTTTGTTACAGATTACTCAGCACCCCTGTTTGCTAGTTCTATCTCTTGCTTCTCCTGCTGATTAGTCTGCAGGCACAATTCTTCCCTCTGTTTGAGTCTGGGGCCCATTTTCAGTAGGTGGTCAATGAGTTCTCATGATGTCCTATTGCCTAAATCGCCTTTCCTCAGGTACTGCTCAGTTCTGACTTCACTCTCGGTGCCTCTCATCCAGGCAGCCCATTCATTTGGGGATTGTCTTCTCTTTTTCTTAAAACAGCAGATTAGCCAAACATATGATGCTCACAATACAATTACTTAATCACAACCATCCAGCTATAGCTACTGATTAACACCTAAAAAAAAGCAAAGTTTGACTCAACCCCCTATCAAAATCTTGAGAGTCTCATAACTTGTGGGATTTGGTATCATCAAGAGAAAAAAAACCCAAAAAACAAACCCCATGAAAAAAAAAACCCAAACACAACCAGGAAAAAACCCAACCCATCCAAAAACTCTCTTTTCTGCCTTATTTGGTGAGTGCCACAGAGATGAGACCTGAATAAAGCAGCTAAGTACAAGCCCACCTACACGGGATGGATCCAGCTCTGTAACCTGAGAGAGGAGCACAGGTGGTCCTGGGAATGTGTTTTGGAGTTTTAATTATACTGGGTAACTCTTTATATCATTTTTCATTCCCATGGAGAAAAAGGACTCTCTGATAGGTTTTAGTTGAAATACTGAAGATCACAGTTATCTGTGCAAGAAAAGGCTGCCTCTCACTTGTCTTTAATAAACTGGAAAACTCCAAGGTGCTCTGATGTTGTTGCTTGGCAGTGTGACAGCTGATAGAAGCACCAGAAACAGTTCTCTGAGTTTGGAAATGTATTGCTTTTGTGTTTGGCAAGCTGGGTCAGGCCCATGTTTAATAGTTTATGTAGACAGAATTGCAAAGCTGAAGGAGGTAATCAGTTGCTAAGAAAGCTGCACCTGTATTCCAGGGAGTGCGAAGTGTGCAATAGAGAAAGAACAATTTCTGCCCTGTGAAGCAATTTCTGACAGTGTAACTGTCTTGCTTTTGTCTGTTTAAAAGGGGAATTGGTGAGAGACAGCAGGGACAGAGAAGTGCAGGCCATATTAGAGCCATAAAGTATTTTAATTTGCAATGGAAAAGGAGAAACACGCATTACTGGAAAATAGGACAAATGAATGAAAACATCTGTGCTGTTCTAATTAAATCACACTTCAACAAATAATTTATTGTTGCCTGTTCAAACCTCACCTAGTGACAACACTGAGAAAGAAAACCAGCCCAAACTCAGGCCAGGGTTGGTTCTTAAAATATTCCTTTCTGGTTGAGGATGAGATTAATCACCAAGTTTGTAAGGAAAATCTGTGCTACTGAGTTGCATGACAGGATGTGGAAAAAGGAATTAATCCTAGAAATTCCAAGCTGGCTCATGCTGCTATGAAGATTGGAGAGCTGGCACTTGTGTTCTTGCAAGAAGCAGTGGATTTTTCTGTGGGTAGCAGAGGTCTGGCTAGGCATACCTGGGTTGGGAATGAGGCAGCGTCGCTGGTGCTGTACAGAACCGAGGGACGTGTGTGATGAGATAACCTTCAGCTCAGGTCCTCTCTCATGGAGCATCAGCAGGCAGGGAAAAACACAGAGCAGGACAGAGGGGAGCTATTGTAAATGCAGGCGAACCCAATGGGAAGAAATGACGATGTCTGACTCAATTCAGAAGACTGAATTACTTATTTATTACAACTATGCTAAAATACATTAATATACTATATAAAAGGAAGATACTAAAACTACATACTACTTTCTCTGACTCTAACACAACTCATGACCCTCTCCCTCGAGTCCAGCCCCAGGTGGGTTGGATTGGCCATCAGGCTCAAACAATCCTCACCAGAATCCAATCAAGCACTCACTCCAGGTAAACAATTCTCCAAACACATTCCACATAGGAAAAACAAGGAGCAGAAATAGAAATTGTTTTCTCTTTCATTTCTCTCTGTGCACCTTTATGAAAAATCCTGAGAATGAGAGAAATGTGCTTGCCACAGGGAGCGCTGCTCCTGCCGGAGCTGTGGGGTTGCTCTGCTGCTGGGGGATTCAGCGCTGAGAGCACACACAGACAGATGGCTTTGGGAGCACCTTGTGTCGCTTCAGTGCTCTTGGATTTTCAGGCTAAGAACTGACAAGCTTCACACGTATGGTTTCCTCAGAAAGGCTCCATGTCAACTCT
Source organism: Taeniopygia guttata (assembly GCF_048771995.1). Classification (NCBI taxonomy): domain Eukaryota; kingdom Metazoa; phylum Chordata; class Aves; order Passeriformes; family Estrildidae; genus Taeniopygia; species Taeniopygia guttata. The sequence continues at coordinate 9,238,629 of NC_133037.1, forward strand.
AACCTGTGAAGGGCTATTCTGTGCATGTTTTTGATCCAGCTCACAGGAATTAATAAAATTCCAGTGAGGGAGGAATAAGAACACTTCAAAATGTGAAGTAAAACCAGCTTAACTTAAAAAAATTAGGTGGGGAAGGGGAGGAATCTGTTTCAGTGTACAGCAGAGGCTCAGTGTGGCTTTTCTGTGCTTTTTTTATCAGGAATTTGTGAAAGCTGTATAAACGACCATATTTGATCTCAGACTGCTGATACCCCTGAATTCCTGAGGAATAATTGATTCCTCACTTCCAATTAGTATGCTGCTCATTTTAGAATGAGGTCTAATTGTGTTTGTTTCCACAAAGCTGCATCAACACAAAAAGTGTGTTTATTATTTTTGAGGAAGATGAGAGATTACAGTGGTTTGTTCTTAGGTTTTTTTTTAATAAAACAGTGGTGTTTCACTGTCTCATGAATTTGGTGAGAGGTGCTGCACAAACTTGAATCAGTTGCAAAGCTTTGGTGTGGATTTCTCCTACACCCCCTTACCAAAACTTGTAGGAGCTCCAGACCAAATGATATTGATGTTTGAAGGTTTTGTTCTTCAGAGACTGATTATCTTATCTCGAACACTAAGGTTTCATCCTACCCTAAGGCTTTGATATTCTATCTTATTTTTCTACATCTTGGCTTTAAGATGAAATAAAACTGTGAGTAAATAACAGCTGGACATTTTGTGAGATAAGCCCTAGTGCTAGGGCACTCTGTCCTCATACACTTTCAGAGCCACTCAACATAAGACAACTCATCCATGTTCTTCGGAGGGATGCAGAAATTCCTTCTGTCTTTTTTATTTATAGATTTTTTTTCAGTTTCTTTATCTCAGAGTTTTTGTATGAAAGAATTTGTGTTATGTCAACAAAAATATTTTTTAAAACAGTGCAAGTTTTTAAAAATTTTGCTTTCCATAGTTGGCTGGAGTATTTGTGGAATTTGTGTGTCTTAGTGTGTGTGAGGCCAAAAATGACTGTGAATCAAGCAAAACTGTTTGCAAACTAATCCTTGCAGCATCAGAGGTCCAAAAGTGTTTCTTTCCTTCTAGAAAAGATTCCCAAAATCAAGTCCCAGCATATCTCTTTTTACTTACTTCTGTATATTTTCCTAAGGGGACCTGAAGAAAAGTCATTATATTTTTGTATTGTATTTTCAGAAATGTGCAGTTGCTCCAGCAAAGCAAACAAGCAAAAAAAGAAACCAAAAGCCGTTTGTGGAAACTCTGGAGGGATATTTTGAATTTTTTTTCAGGAAGACTGAAAGTTAACCTCATTTGGGTAGGTAATTGGTAAGTGTGCAGACTAGGAGAAAAAAAATCCTAAAAATCTGATAAATGTTTGAGATCTTTTGCATGATCTTAGGCAGAAAGTCAAAACAAGAAGAGGTACATAATAAGTGTTTAATTGGCATGTGTGTGGCTCTGGTTTTTTGCCTGTTGGGTCACAAGCTGCAATGCCAGATTGCTTTTGTGCAATCAAAAAAAAAAAAAAAAAGGAAAAAAAAAATCTAATGATGACTTAATGCTACATTGAATGGCAATCTAAACGAACCTTGTCCTTTTCTATGGGAAACTGCATTTTATTTTCAGTTTTATAATGCACTTGAAATCATGTCTTGTGTCTACAGTGTTGCCCTCTCTTCTGTCTTCGTATGTGTTATGAGAGAGGGAATACTGTTATATGCTATTTGTATAGAAATTGTAATTCCTCTCAAATACAGCTTGAATGTAGGGATTTCCTAAGGGCATCCAACAGCTTCAATCAGAATTAGGCTTAATGTCATCTTGCAACAGATTCTGTAGGAGTGACATAGTTACTGCAACCAGAATTAGCTTAGAAAACTGTTATTGATAGCCATGATTTTTTTTTAGTATGCATTTTAGGAAGTTTTACTGCAAATGGACATTGTGACCCTTCCTCCTTTGGGGAATGTGTGCATGTTCTTAAATCTGATGGACATAAGAAAAAAAATTGAGCTTGAGTTCAAAATAAGAATAGTTTTTTTTTTTCCTGTTTTCCTGTACTATGAGATACCAATAGATGTATTTTCTACACTAAAGATGTAAAAAGAAAACTTCCAAAGTTAATTGGCTTATCAATCTCGTTGGTGTGTGGCTGTGGATATTTTCATCCCCTGAACTAGGATTCTAATTTATTGGACTACATGTGTTTTCTGTGGTTTCTGTCTAATTGGCATAAAAGACAAAAATGCCCTTTAAGGAATTGCTCACTCCTTATGATTTACCCATTCATCTGTCCACCCTTCTTTCACCATCTGCTTCTTCTGCTGTGGACATGCGAAGTTGCTCCATGCCTTCAGCAAAATGCAGCCTGGGTGGTTCAGTCAGGCTTTTGCAGGCAGCAGTTCTCCTGTCTTTGCAAGCACAGATGCAAGCACACTACCTCTTTGTCAAGGTGTAGCCCTATAAAGAAGCTGGGTTTTGTATTCCAGCTGCACATCTGCAAACTCCTTCGAGACACTACAGACTTGTATTTCTTTGTCTCTAGGTGTGGGATGCCAGGCTGGAGGAAGTGCCTTGTTTTTTGTCTGCGGAGAATGCAGGGCAGAGGTAAGGCAAGAGGGGAGTATGACAGCAAAGGGGAGATTATATTTGAGGGGATGCCCATGGGAATGGGTTGAGTTCAATGATTCTTTTCCTGCTCATAGATATTGTTAAAACTGCAGGATCCATCCCAAAACGTATGACTTTTTATTTAAAATAAACAAGTCTACAGTGTAGCTTTCCCATAGGAAAGCACATTTTCAGCTTGAAATCTGTTCCCCTTCCAAAGTGCTGGTCTAGATGCTGCTAGTGAATGCATACCTGCTTTGCTTACAGCTCTGTCTAATCTGAACCTGGCCTAACAGAGCTTTTGTGGTGGTATAGTTGTCTATCAAAAGCATCTACCAGAGCATAACATTTGGGAGCTCTAAACCTTATGTACCTTCTTTATGGTCTGTTTTTCTTTTAAAGAAAACACCAGGCTATTGATTGTGTCAGGTAGAGAGACACATGCTCGTTGTAGCTGTAACTTTCCAAAGAGGCTACTTTCTAGCTGTGAGTTTAAACCCTGTTATTTATGTTCATTTAGTGTCACAATGGTGATGTAAGTCATATTTATATCACTTCTCGTAAAATGTTTCTGTTTCTATCCCACTGTTCGAGCTGAATTATTTTAAACCAGCAGGCTCATGGCAGCAGATTCAGGTCCTAATGCACATTACTAGGCTACTTTGGAGGAGGGGAATAATTTATATTTACTAGTCTTTGCACAATGATGTTGAATTGCAGTTAATGCTTTTTTTAATGTATTCTGAATGGTGCCATTACAATCTGAACTGGGTGAGATTTCTGTTCAGTACAAAGCAGCATGTTTTTTTTTTTTCCTTAGACCAACAGAAATCTCTAGCCTGAAGTCGTTAATTTGTCTTCTCAGGCTAGAAATGCAGGAAATGCAAAAGATGTGACTCTTTTAAGAATAAATAAATAAATAAATAATTTAAAAAGTATGTATACATAAATCTTTGTTCTGTGGTTGTGGATGATCTTTGAATTGCACTTTCAGATGCAAACATGTAGACATCACTTCTCCACATTTAGTCTTTATGGAGGGTTCTGGTTCTTGACACTGAGCAGAAAATGGGCTGGCATAATAGAGCAAATTATTGCTGTACATGTGATTTCCTGATACATTGGAAAAAATCAGATCTGTGTACTTAGGCAGGACACATCTCTGGCATGGGGTCATTTTTACCTTGATGCACCAAAGAGATTTCAATCAGCATAACTGGGGATGGGGTTTCTCTACCATATGGGCATTGATTACCTAGCAGTCATCTACCATCTGCCTGCATGGGTGGCTAAGTGGCAGCTATGATTAATTTATTAAGAGAACAAAACTATCTTGTGTGTATAATCCTTCTCAGATACTCTGGTAGTGAAAAGCTGCTGTTAGATGTTTTAGAATTAAGGGAATTTTTTTTTCCTTTACTGTAGCTCAAAGACTTGGTCCACTCTAGTTTGTATTTCTCTTTATTTTCCACAGTGAGATGTATCTGCAATAAAGTGTTCTTTCACCATCCATCATCCTGCCATTTATGCCAAAAAAATGAAGTGAAAGACATAAGTTGTCTTTCTGGACAAATTAATTGAGGAGAGGGTTGTTTGAGGAGAGGCTCGAAAGGGCTGTTTAAGATAATTTTCCCAGGGAAAGAGAGAGCAGCGTCTAAGGAAGAAAGGAACAGTGGTGGATGGCTCTCTCCCGGCTCCCCTCTGCAGCAATGTCCCCGAGGCGCCACTCGCGCTGGCAGAGGGATCTCAGGGCGGTAGATGGCACTGCGAGACTGTTCTGGCATTTGTGTAAGTCCCGTCTCAGCGAGACCGTGCACGCTTGGCAGAGCTGACCCCGCATGAATGAGCGTCTCCCCTGCACCTCCCTGTCATCTCATCAGCACTGCAGGGGTAAATGGCTTTCTTCTCCCCGCTCCTCTGCTCTCATACATGTAAAGTTAGGTGAGAAATAAGACAAGTGGAGAACCCAGAACTGCCAGAAGTGCGGGCCCCAGATTTCCAGCTGCCAGTCTAGTTTCGGTGAGAGTTAGTGGGAGTCGAGCTTGGGCTTCTACTTCGGCCAGCTCTCTGCAATAAAAGTTGGACAAGTGCTTTTATGTTAAGTGACATGAAATAGCAGCCATTCTTTCAACCTCCCAGCTGACAAGTCTTTTAAAGGGCTGAGATTGATGATCAAATAGGTAAGGGGTTATCCAAAAGGGTTGTTACCTTTCCAGAGACACCAAAATACACATCATAAGGAAATCTGTGTTCCTTTTGCTTGAGTGATCCCTGCCCTGTTGTTGAATGGACCTTCAGCCCCTAATATGAAGGCTACTCCCCAGACACGCCTTCCCATACAAATGTTACTTAAAATAGAACCCTGGAAAGCACCAAAGTGTTGCTATATGTATCACGAAAGCTTAGAGTGATTGTAGATGTTATTTTAGCAATAATTGAGAAAAGAAATATTGAGTCTCTGTACATAGAGAGAACTTGAAAATGTGTGTGGCGCTGATGCTATTAGTCAAATATAGACAAGTGGAATGAGAACTAGAATAGTACTTCAAAATGAATAACTACATCAGGCAAAAGTCCAATGATTTCTTTATTAAGGCCTTGATGAGCGCCAAGCAACTCATCAGATTTATCAAGGAGCCATACAAAATGTGAATTCCAATATTTTATGAAACACTGGAGGTGTGAGCCCATACTACAAGGAAGTGAAGGGAGCTTTAAATTTTTCAGCTCTTGCCCACAGTGCTCATTTCCTTGCCAGCTGATTTGGGAGCCATCAGAACACTGAAATGGCAATTATTGCAGTTTTCTATCCCTTTTGAATGTACCTGCAAAATTACAGAATGTTTCCATTAAGACCAACAGTCAATATCAATGATTTGCAACTGTCTTGCCTCCTTCTCTGATCTGAAATAGACTGCAGTCATTAATGTGCTACTGACAGCTGGAGCTGGGTCACAGTGAGAGGGATGAGGAGGCAAGACAGCCATAGTTAATGACTTTTAACATATGTTGACAGAGATGTAGTGTTGCTTTCTGCATCCTGCTCTTTGCTTCAACTGCTTCTGTTCATCAACCAGAAAAAAGAAAACCACCTAATTTTTTCTAATGGCAATATTGAAGTCAGTTTTCAGGAGATGTAAACATGTGCTTTACTGAGAGATGGATGGATAGTGTTTTTCTGCTTACTATCAAGTGCAATAGATGAGTCCTTAATGCCAACTCTGGTTAAGGAGGGAGCTCGAGAGGGCATGAGGGAAGGCTGGGTCCAAGCCTGTCTTCATGTCCTGAGTCATCTGCCAATGATGCACAACAGTAACTCACCTCATAAATTCGTTTTCCACAGCTTCTGTTTCATAAGATTCTGGATAGTGTTGGATCAGAAGGGCCAAACTTTTGGGAGTCAAATCTGCCAGCTGCTACCCTGAGTCTGACTGTCCAGAGCAGCTGGGATTGGATTTGACTTCCCTTCCGCTGTAGTTCTGAATGGACTTCTGGGCATGGCAGATACAGTAGTCATGTTAATAGAAGGCACTGAAGTAGTTCCATTGTGTATTTCTTTCATGGTTGTTAAAAGACACTGAGCTATTCCCGGAAGAAATGACAAATCCCTGGTGATTAACTTTTTTTACTTGCACAGCTGGTAACCAAGAAAAATGCAGTTTGGGAGTGCAGGAACAGCTTAGAGATCCTTTCACATAAAGAACAATTTGTCAATCAGGAAAATAAAGCAAAATGTAGAGCATGTCCTAATGGGAAACCTTCCCAGGCTGTCTGGTACCTGGCATTCTAGGTGGTGCAGAACCAACTATCCTATACCTGATAGCTCTTTCACTTAAGTGATCTGTAAAATTTCCCTGGGGCACCTCTGCAATGAGGAGCAGAGATGAAACCTACATAGCCAGAGGCAAATCTTGCTGCTAAGTGGATGCCTGGAATGAAAACCTCTATGTAGCAGTGGGATGATTTGGAGATTTCGGCTGTGGGTAAATGGTGGTAAGCACAGTTCTCACTTGAGAGGATTATCTTTATGAAGATAAACACTTGGACATGGTGCAAATGGTGACATTTTATTAGTGATGCTGTGTGTGTGTGTCTAAGGTAAAACGTGGTGGTGTGTGCAGGGGAAAAACTAATATGATAAAGGAAAGGAGGGTGTCCTGAAAGCAGTTTTGAAAGAGAAGGAACATGTTTCCAGCAACTCCATCTTCAAAAGTTAGAAAATGGCTCTTTGTTGCTGTGACCTACTTTAATCTTGTTTTTAAATTCTCCTGTCTTCCATAGTAACACTCCAGATCACACAGCAGCTTCACAGTGAACCAGACAAAACTATCTGCTGGCTGAATTGTGGAGATTTTCACACCGGATGCCACCAAAATTATTGTCTCTTATGGTGCGTGGTTGTAAACAAATATTAACAGTATTAAGCAGTTGTATCAGTTGCTAATGCTTCAGACTCTGCTGTCTGCTTCCATGTGGAGGGTAGTACACAGAGTAACATGTAGCATGCATGGCCACCTTGGATATTGAATTTCTGACATGTTTCAATAGCCTGGAAATCAATAGGCAGCAGCTGCAATGGGGCAGGGGGCACTGCAGGGCCATAAACCCTGCTGTCAGCAGGGGAAGGAGCACAGACCTCAGAGTTTTGGTTTAACATTAATGGTTTGGGGCATGAAGTGAGGAAGATGAAAAGCTTCTCTGTCTTGCTACACTGTGGTCCTCCCAGCACCATATTGTGTGCTGGGTCACTGGCAGGTAAATGGGGATAGTCACTGTGTTGGGGCATTGACAGTAAATTACAAGATTAGGTTTAGGAACAAGGTGGACAGCCAATGTTGTGTTGTTGGCAGAAAAAGTGTCTGGTGTCTGTGACTTGCTCTAAATGGCATCTATAAGTTAAGAACCCTCAAGGGAAGCAAAACCAAAGCTTCAGCACTAGCATCAGCCCAGCAGTCAGCTCAGCAAAGACAGGCCTTGTGCCCAGGAGAAGAGATGTGCTGACAGTGGTGTTGCAGGAAGCAGAGAACGAAGGAGAGAAACCCCTGGCTTGGCTGGTCACAGGCAGCCTCAGTGCTTCAGCACACAGACCTTGTTGTAGATATACTTTGTAGGGTTCTCATAGAAGGAAGATGACTTTGGAAGGAGGTGAAGGGTGAGTCTGAGCCCCTTTGTGCTTATGCTGTGATTTCCAACAAAGAAGGGAAGAACCAGCTCCTGAGCTGACTCCAAGTATGCCTTTGGGACAGAAACAAGGAGCTCTTCAGCTCCCTTCCAGCACAAACAGAGCATAGAGGTGACCATATCCTCATGGAGCCCATTAATGGGGTGTATACTCGTGTCAGTGAAATCCAAAGACATCTGTCTAAAAGGCAGAGAGATGAGTATCACCCAGAAGAGGCAAAATGACAGATTGCTTCCAGCCTTCAGAACTTAGTTGGACATGAACACTTCTGCAGAAATGCATAGTATGAAGTGCCTAACAAGAAGCAGGCAACAAAACAAGTAAACTGTTTGCATTGCCTAAATTTAAGGCAAAACCAGAACCAAGTTGGATTAGTAAGTAAAGTTGCTATTAATCAACCTCTGGTAGTAGCAAAGTGAAGATAATCTATTTTAAAATTTCCTTTAACCTTCTACCATGACAGGACCATTATTAAATTCCAGGATCTCACTGCTGTGTATGGGTATAAAAGTGAGTGTAGCAGCCAGTGAGACAAACCCATCATGACCCTGTGTTGTGACAGAGATTGATGCTCTAAATCCCCACTACCCTTCCATGGTCCTGAGAGGTGAAAGTAGAGACTGGTTCTGCATTAATGCAGCCATGTGCTATTTACATATCATGGTGGGATGGAAATAAATTTCCTATAGTCCCTGCCTTCTCCATGTACAGCTATAAGGATACAGGGTGCACTGCTTCAATACTCAGCAAAGTAGCCCAGCCTTGGTAGAGAAAGAAGATTTATCTTTTACTTAATTAAGGAGTGGGAGTGGGAGTGGGAGTGAGAAAGGCAAAGATTACTCTAGACACCTAAATAGATTTCCTTTGTGTAGGATTACAATAGGTCAAAGTCATTTCTAGCTTGATCTTAACTATTGAATGCTGCCTGGCAGTAGCACCAGGTCAATATGGAGGGGAGGGAGCCCACAGGCCTCTCTGTTTCCCCAGAGGGTTTCATGATGCCTCCAAATCACTGTTGAAGTAATGCCACCTCACTAGTGGTGCCATTTCACTAGTGGTACATCTTCACTCAAGCTGCTGGGAATGGTGGGTGGACAGAACACCACTCCTAAGGGTTTCCCAAGTGCCAGATCCTCCTGGGTTCAGACATGGCAAGAGAGGAGCTCTTAAGTAATTTGGTTTGGGGCTGAAAGTGAAGATTGACTCATTTCACTGACTTTCCTTGTTGCAGGAAGCCAGCTTACTCTTGTGAGATGAAGAAATGAGTGATCCTCAGAGTGAGGGAACACATGATATGAAAGTTTGAGCTGGAGCTGTCTGGAGGCAAAAAGTTCAAGGACAAAATGGAAGCTAAAAAGCCTGGACATTCTCCCTTAACCCCTGCAGGAAAATGGGACTTTTACATGGGAGCCTCCCCCTGCCACATAAGTGGCATCACTGTCTATCATCCACCATGTTCATGCAGTATGCAGGAGAGGTGAGATCCATCACATTTGCAAATCCTGCTTTGAAGGCTTGTGACAGGCCTGAAGCATTGCTCAATAGCCAACTCCTGAGACTGGAAAACTTGGTGCTTTATTTTTTTTTTTTCTTACAGCTGTAGTGGTATTTAAAGCACAGTGGAGCCAACTGTCCCCTCTTGTGTGCCACTGAAAACTGCAGGGAAGGAGAGGTAGAGTTTGAAGCTACCCAGAACCATATAGTCCATGTTCTCTCCAACACATTAAGAGCAACCTCCCATCATTCCTCCAGCCTGAGAGAGATACCCCAATACACATGCAAGGAAAACTTGGTTTTTGTATTGAGCCATGCTGCCTATTTAGGTTTCACACACTGCAGAGCATAAACCTTTCCTTTTGCCCAGCTTAGGATGAGCTGGGACTTTAGTTTTGCTGCACTCTGTGTTCCTCAGTGGGGCAAGGACTACCAGCTGTTGAAACAGCCAATGTGCAGGGCACAGTAAAGTCCTCAGTTTGTCAAACCAGGTCATCCTGTCCTGGGGCACGTGGCCAAAGAGGAATCTCTGCCTCGCAAATTTGGTTTGACAACTATTTCTGCAGGGTGGAGGAGGACAGCAGTGCCTTCTAAAGATTTGGCAGTATCCATGTCACAGTGGTGCCTAAAATCCTGTGTCTGGACATTTCAGTTATACAGACAGGTTAGACATTGCTCAGTGACATGGCTATTAATTTCTGAAGTTTTCTATGGACTTTCTGCTGCTTGAAATATCCCTCCATGATTTCCCTCCACAGAAGTACCATAGCATCTATCTTACATTGATTCTGCTTATGAATTCCATACTGGTACTTCTAGGTATGTTTCATTTTCTCTAAACCAGTTTCCCATGCGGGTACTGAAGTTAGTGCTTGAGAAAATCTCACCACACTAACTTTGACTCTTTCTACAATAATGGATATGTCAAATTTGATTCTTAAGACCACTGAGCTGCTTTTTCATCTAGTAATATGCTTGCTATTTTAATGTTTAATTATTTTTGTGGTAGCAGTGTCCTTTAAAAAGCAGTATTGCTGTAGCCATGACAGTCTAAAGACACTTCAGGGAAAGAGTCTTTTGTGAGAGCAACCAATGTAAATGGCAAAACCAGATGAGCTTTTAGCTACAAAAAAATGTCAATTTAACCTTACTTTTAAGAGCCTCTTCCTCTATCATGTTTGTTTCAGATTCTCATTACTTTTCTGAGAACAATATTAGATCAATAACAATCACTTTCCTGGAAATAATTTTCTAGTGCCCAGATTCTGGTTATCATCATGCAATTATAAAATACAGCTGAGGAAATCAAGGCACAGAAATGCAGGTGATTTGCCTGTGTGGGTGGTTGAGTTAGTCATATAACTTGTCTCTGTATGCTGCATTTTAACTATTGAAGAAGCATAATTTCCTTAGGATGCATCCTGGCATCACATTAGTCCTTCTTGAAAAAGCTTCTGAGTTGTGCTATCAGAATATTTGGGGCATATCACAAACTTTCTATAAATTAGCATGATGTGCCCTGATCCAATCCAGCTGTGGAGTTGTGATTTGTTGTGAGTCCCAAAAGTACAAAGAAATTGCAGGGAAGGGGTGGTGGTGGAGGGGGTGTTGTGTTTTCTTTCAGGAAACAAGCTGTGCAAATGTGCTGTATTTAGCACAAGGAAAGGAGCTCTTTAATAAGTTTATCTGGGTGGGGAGTCAATCTCTTCTTATGTTTCTAGTTTGCAGGTAAATGTGGGCAAAAATATATTTTTATGTCTGTGAATTTTTCTGTGCTGCTAGTGGGGTATAGCAGGTCTGAGCTATATCTGTTCTCCTGCTGCCAACAGTCCTCAGGAAATCTCTCTTAGAAGTGATTGCTCCAGCTGGCTGGAATAAGCCTTCAGGTGCCATCACTCCCATCACTGTCCTTTAAACTGATGGGTAACTCTGGTTAGAAATATGGAAGGGAATCAGCCTGTACAGTGCTGCTCTCTGCTGTGGTAGGAACCTCTCATGCAGTCCTAGGGCATTGCACACTGCTGTCTGCCTCTGCAGTGTTGCAAACTCCTATGCTCGAATGAAGAGGGCTGTCTGTTATAAACTATGAGTTTATAGTTATCCCAGCTTAACTCACTGCAAAAGCATGCTACAATAGTGACTTCAGAAGACCCTCTGCAGCCCAGCTCCCACATTGCTCTTCAAGAACTTGGGGGGCAGGGGGAGAAGCTAATTTAGCCATAGGCTTTTAACTCAAGGACCTCAGTCAGGATTCTCATCCCCCAGACTGCCCTAAAGTCATGGGTTTCTGCTTTTGCCCCTTCCTGCAGAAATGGATTTTCTATCTTGGTGTGCTCAGAGCTTTAGGAGGTTGTTTCAAGAACAACCTTTGTGTTGAGCCACTTCCATTTCCACCAGGCACTGAAAAGGTTTCCAGACTCCTGCTGCCCAGCTTGGCATATGCCCTGCCACACTTGGCTGGCAGCTCCCTAAATGGTGAACATGTCTTAGATGTGAGCAGAGCAGAGAGGGTGAAGCTGCTGTTCCTTGCCCTACAATAGCTGCTTTTCATGCAGGTAGGGACAGAAAGGCTGAACTGAAAAGCCAAAGTCCATATGGATGCATTCTCTTGCTATTATAGCTGTCCTGTTCCGTCTGAGTGATGTGAGACACCAGCCTCTGAACTGGAATTAGCTCATGCTATCCCAAGGGCAGCTTGGTCCCTAATATTTTAGATTATAGCAGATGCTGCACATAATACAATAACTCTCACAAAGGGAGGCAGAGACACAGAATGAGACCTACCAGATAGCTAATAAAAGAAAAGGCCTCATGAAGAAAAAAAAAAAAAGCTGCTAGTGATTGCAGAGATATGTTGCCCCCCGGAAATTAAAAACATGAATACCCTGGTATATGCAATAAGCATCTCCTTTGTGTCCATGTAAAAGTGCTGAAACCTCTGGACTATTAAGAAATTGAAAATATGCTTTTAAGTTTTCCCCATACACTTCAGCTTCTTGCAAGTCGTAGTGAAGAAAATGAAATAGATCAGCCTGGCTGCTGTGCAACTTTATTTACCAGTGAAGCCAACTTCAGGATAAACACACGCGTCAATGCGCGCACCTGTGTGTGGCTGCCAGGCAGCTGCCGCTCGGGTAAGGGAAGAGGCGCCAGGCTACAGCTGTAACGAGAACGTAGAATGGGAATAGCGTGCTCTCCGTGCCTTTCCTGGGCATACATCTGCCCGACGTCAGCCGGAGATTTGGGACCCGCAGGGCGCCGGTGTGGGTCGGAGCCCGGCGCCCGTTTGTAGGCGGGGCCCACCCAGTCTACGCAGACCCACCGCGGGGGAAAAATACCCAACATATCCATATCGCGACGGTTTCTCTCCCCCTCTTGCCCGAGCTGGCCGCTGCCCGCGCTCCGCGGCGGGGGGAGCGCACCTGCGCGGCGGGCTACCGGGGCTGCGCGCAGGCGGGGCGGGCAGCGCTCCCGCCCGGCCCCGGCCCCGGCCCCGCCGCCGCATGCACCGCCCGGCCATAAAGCGCCGGGGAGCCCGGCCCCGCTCGGCAGCGCCCGCCGCTCCCGCCGGGCCCCCCGGGCCCCTCCAGCCACGCCGCTGCCCCGGGGGGCGGCAGCGCTGCCGCGATGCCGGGCTGGAGGAAGAGCCTCGCCCTGTGCCTGCAGCGGATGCAAGAGGACGGTGAGCGCGGCGGGGGGAAAGGAGAGCTGGAGGTGTCGGAATTACCCTCCGCCTCCCCTTTTCCGCGACTCTTTGCGGGGGTGGTGGTGGTGGTGGTGATGTGCGTCCCTCTGGGAGGGAGAAGCTCCTCTGCTGGCATGGAGCTCCGCGGATGAAAGGACTGGAGGGGGGATGCTCTTCGTGCCGATAAACTTTGCCGCAGCTAATCTTCCCTTCCATCCCCGGGCTTGCTTGGTTTCTGCTTTTGTTTATTTTTCTTGTTCAAGCGGTGGGGGCAAACCCGAGCGCGAGGTGGCTGCGTGGTCCTTTTTGGCTATTCAGAGGGGTTTGTAGTACCTGAGCCCCAACTTTATAAAGCTGCTGGTGATGCTGTTTTCAGCTGGTAATTTTCCCCAGCGCCAACTTCACCTGGGGAATAAAGGGTTTGTAAATTGCACAGAGAACGTGTCACGGTAAATCTGATTCCTATTGTGCCGCTTACTGTTGCTCACAGTGACTGTGAATTTTTTTGTTTACATGTTCAAAGAGTGTGATGTTAAGTAAATGCTGGACCTGCGGCTCATAAAAGTAGTGAGAAGACATCCACAAGGTGGCACAGCGTAAGGGAGGTTTAAATGTTGCACTCTGGCTCCTGCCTTTGTAGATGAACAGGGGTGAGAGTGGTGGGGAAAGTTTATGTCTCTGAAATCAGGTGCGTTTCTCCTCTGCCCTCATGGGACTCGGGTGCAGGAGCTGATCCGGGATAGGCAGAGACAAGCAGGAATGCGTGTTTTATAAAACTGCTGCTTTTGTGCAAACTAACTAATGGCAGGCTTTTCCTTTGGACCCCTTCCCAGACTACCTCTCTAGACTGTTCTAATCTGTAAACAGACTTAATAAATATATGAAGTGGCACTGTTGCAGCATTTCGTGTGAGTAATGCAAGAATCGTGGAATTCTCTGAACCTGCTGGTTGATAAGCACAGTGAGAAATTGTGCTGTTAGATCCCCTGCAAGGTGTTAGGACAGAGTCATTAAGCTGCTGCGCCTTTCTGACGCTGATTCCTGGCTCCCACTGCTTTGGAAGAGCACCATCTATTTCTGCTGCTGGATTGCTCTAGGACCATGGCTTCTCCTTGGAGCCTCCATCCACCCGAGGTAGAGCTGTTAAAAATCTTGTCCTGTAGAAGAGTGAATCAATCCCCTGCTCAACACACCGAGACCTGTTGGCATGAATTCAGCCCTGTTATGGTGCAGTGCTTTGTAACGCTGCCTTGCTGCAGCTGGCACGGATGCTTTTGCACCATTGGATCGGGGTGCCTTTGGGAGCCTTATTAAACATTCACAGCAGAGACCTCTTGATCTACAGCTGTGCTGGGTTACTTTCTCTGTGACTTCATACATGTATGTGCTGGCTCTTGTCTCTGGCTCTACGTAATGCCCTTCCTTCTCATCCCCCTTCCCTCTGATTTCAGTCCCAGCACTGCAGTGAGTCTGTGCCTGGTGTGCCTTTGAGTTCATTGCATTTATTTCTGTGGGTGGTTCACAGAGTAGTCAGTCTTAGGAAAGTGCCATTTAATCACAGAATGGCTTATCTGGATGGATAAATCTTTCAGGCTTGAGCTGATATGCTGTGTAGAGGAAGATTAGCTGAGCTTGTGGGGAACTTCTTTCCCTTTTCTACAAGGCAGCCGGTTTGATGGTTGTGTTATAGCATATAACTCTGCAGGGGCAGCAGAGGAAGTATTTGGTAATGTGTTTGTAGCACTGCAGTGCTAACAGGTATGTTAGAGAAGGTTTTGGATCATGATGTGTCCCTGTCTGTGACAGGAGGATTGAACCTAGATGATCTTTAAGGTTCTTTCCAACCCAAACCATTCTATAACAACACTGCAAGAAATGTCTGCACTGTTCAGATTTTGATTTTGCAAACCAACTTCTAACCAGTATATAAAGAAATATGGACTTCTGTTTTTCTTTGTTCAGAGCAAGTTACGTCTGCCTTGTTGGCATCTCCATGCCTATGTGTTGTGATAGGTTTAGGGTTTTTTGATGCCCAAGCTCGGGAGCTTTTCCCCCAGGCATGTATACTCTAGCCCATCAATTTGTTCACTTCCTCTGAGGACCATAGTACTTAAGCTTCCAAAAGAAATGTCCTGGTGTTCAGCAGGAGCACAATGGTAATTAGAAGAGTGGTATATTTTCGTTACTGAATATTAAAGTGATGAGTGCCTCTTGCAATTTGCAGCCATTCAGAGATGATGAATTGGAAGCTGCATTAATCACAGTTGGTAGAAAAGGTCAGTCATGGTAAGTCACTTAGGGAAATGCAAGATACACACAAACTGTGCTGAAGTATGATTGCCATTTCAAATACTATGCACAGGGAGTCTCTTCATGTGTGTTTTACCTTAAAATTTCTGTCTCCTGGAAGATGGAAGTGGCTTCTGGCCAGTATGCAGAATGCTGCATTATATAATGTGTTGGTTTTCTCCACCACAAAGAGATTTGTACATGGAATGTTCTACTGTTTATTGTGTTACATGCAAGGAAAAAAATAATTGATGTCAATGACTTAAGATTATTTAGTGGAAAATATTTCCTCCAGCCTTCATGGATAACAGACCTGTTACTCCAAAATCATGGGGTTCATCAGCTCCTTCCTGCATTACTGTGGGATTGTCTCAGACCTGAAAGAAGAGGTTAAAGCACATGGTCTGGCTTTCTGTCCCTCACTGTATGTGGAGAGCTTTGTGGCCAGATCTTCTGCTGACTTCTCTCCCTGCTAACTCATCCTCTTTTGAGGCAATGATGAGAACTAGTTGGCCAAGCCAGACCCTTTTCATCCCAGTTTCCACCCCTCATATTGCTGTCCTTTACGTGAGGACTGAAGGATTTGAATTGCATTCTCACTGCTCCAAGGTTTTCAGTAGCAGAAGCAAAGGCTAATTTCTGCTTTGGTAGCAAGAATATATGTGGGCAGGTGGGAAAGTCCCTGTTTTTGGCACATCTGAGGGGATGTGGAAACAGTGTGTCTAGAAAGGATAAACTGTATCTGCAGACTGAGAAGTGGAGATACTTTTATCCAAACTGGTGAAAAGCAGTGTTGGCTAGATGCGCAGGACTTGTGTAAGATGGGCCACGGTTGTGGGCAGACATCCTTTGGTTAACCTGAGATGTTTTCTGCTTCTAGGGGGAGGGAATACAGAGTTTGAGTGTAAATTTAGACTGTTGATACAATTCCCCTTCCTCTCCCAGATGGTTTATCTTGAATAAAAGCAGAAAATTTGACTCTCACCTTTAAAACTCCAATATGATGACTTATAAAAATAAAAAAATCAAAACCAAACCTTATGAAAGACTGAGGTAATGGGATTATAAAATGTGAAGTGAGTTATCTAACCCTTGCTTGAATCATGAGGCAGGTGGCAAGGAGGGGAAGGGGAAAGAGACAAGTCAGACCTACTTAAAAAAGTGACAATATAGCAGGGTTATGTTGCTGCTGTTTGCTTCCTTCCCTTGTATACAGCTCTGTGCTTGTTACCTTGGAAACAGCTGTAGGAGCATATAGGGGCATTTTGCTGCTGTGCAGCCGTGGGCAGAGGTGTCCTGTGGTGCGTGGAAAGGAAAATCTTTCATGGTGCAGGTTGATTTGCAGGATGAGGGTAACAAAGTAAAATCCTACTGCAAGATCTCCCTTTCTTGGCTGCCCTGTCTTGCTGCAGGTACAGTTTGGCAGGAGTGGGACCCTGGGGAAAATTTAGCAGGGGGGTGGATTTTCATGGTTTTGGCAGAGCTATTTAAATTTTTATAATAGGAAGGTAAAAATATCTCAACAGTCTGTTTTGAGGAGGCTTATAACAGCTGGGCTATGGACATCAGTGTTTTATTCAGTTCCTCAGAACAATGTAGTGGGATGTTTTGCTCAATAGCTCTGAAACTATGTCCATGACTAGAAATAGGATTCTTCTTTACTTATTCACATATGTCATGGGGAAACATCCCACTAAGATGGAAATTTGCCGGGTTTGCATGATTAGCAGAAAATTAGATCTTTCAATGAGTTCCATGTTGTTTGTGATATGCCTGTGATGCGTAGAATAACTAAAATAGAATAACTGCTAAAAATAATGTGAATTGTCTTTTGCTCACTTGCCCATAAACATTTTGCTCTTGCAAATGGTATGGTGCATAACTTTAAATCAGTTGAACTATTCTGATGTTTAAAATACAGTATTTTTTTCTTGTGCTTGCCACATCAGAAATAATTCGGTCATTTGGAAAGTTTTTTTTTGTTATCAAGTTGTCTTAGGACCATCTTTCAGTGCTAGGTTGAGTCAATTCCATTTTAATACATTGCTTTATGGAGTTATTTTGTCCAAACCTACAATGACATGATTTATTATACTGGCACTTAATTATCAGTAAAGAAATTTGGCTGTGTAGCTGTCACTTAAGTAGTGTGCAGTTGAAGTGTTACAGCTGAAGGGCTGTTACATCTGTCCACTGCATGTGGTGTATTAATGTATTTCTGCATGTGACACTTTTGCTTTACAGTGTGTCCAAGCTTTATCAGAGATGAGGACTTCCTCACACAGAGCTCAGGAATTTATGGGCTGCTGTTTGTTGGCAATACTCATTATACAGGCCACTGCTTTTAAATAAAACATAAAAATAGAGGTTCTGACCCTCCAATGAAGTGTGGTGGGGAATTAGGATTGCATGAAAGCTGTGGTGGTAATGCTTAAGGGATAATGCTCACTTATCAACCTGATGGAACAGCTGAGCAAATCCTGCTAGACTTTGATGGGGTCTTTTTTCACTCATTAATATGCTGATGGGGATTTGGTACCCGTTGAGTGAGTAATAACTGCACCCAATCACTGTGCTCACTGCTCCCCTCCTTGCTGCCTGTCACACTGGTCTGACTTTGGGCTGCTGCTTTTGGTCCTGTACTTCAGCAGTCTGAAAATTTGGCTCTGATTGAGAAGTCCTGCACAACCTGGGGATGAAGCCACAAAGGTTTTATGGAATGACTCCAAAGCCTCATTGAAAGTTGAAGACAGGTATTGATCATTATTTTGCTTTTTGAAGTAATCTGCCAGATTTTACAGCCTGAATGTGCTCCTGTATCTGCAGATTTTGGCTTTATGAAACTGTATGGACATTGTGGCTTCTGCTATTTTGTTTATGCTATTACTCTGTGGGGATTCTTGTGAAGAAGTTTTATCAGCAATATTGAGTGATGATGCTCAGTGCTGACAAAAGCATCAGCAACAGTGGTTTGGCATGCTTTTCCTTTAGAGCTGCCAAGGTTAGAAAGTGTGGGGGGAAACCTTTCAGGATGTTGAAGACCTTGATGGAAACCATGAATTGTGGTAGCTAGGAAAATTTCAGCGTGAGAAGAATTGCCAGATCTGTTTGGAATCAGGCCATGCTTGATGTTCTCCAAACCTGTTGGTGTTTCTATGGACTCATGCCAAGTGTAGTGAAAAACACATGGGAAAGTCCCAAGAAATGGATGTGGTCTTTGAAGCTGTTCCAGAGCTGTGATTGCAGCTACTGACCCAGAGATCTTCTGATGCTCTGGGTTGCACTGAGAGGAAGATTGCTCAGGTTAAACCAAGGTGTATGACCAGTCTGAGATGAATGATTTGTTGTGCTTTTTTTTCATTTGTTTGTCTCTTCTAAGTAGACACAAGTGGCAGAGCTGCTTAGTGGTAGGCAAAAGAAGGCTGTCCACCAGGGCATGAGCTCTATGCCAGGTTCTCTCTCTGTGGTTAAGACTGTGTAGGCCTTCCTACAAATGTCCCATTTTACTGACTGTTTTGTTAATTATTAGATTTTGTTATAACAGAATAAAAGTATTTATTTTGAAAATGAAGTGAATTTAGAGGTGTAAACATAGTAGAATAATTATAGGGGTAGCACTCTATTGAAACTGCCTCTTTGTAGACAAGCCCCAAGACAGTGAACCAGGCATTTCTGGAGCTCTGCATCACATAAATGGAGCCCTTTCTTTTAAAAGTCAGACCTAACCCTTGATGTTCAGAGCAGTGATCTATGTGCAGGAGGCTTAGATTTTCTAGAGAAAATCTCTCTTTTCTAGAGGAAGGGGAAAACTTTTTTCCCATAATGGTCTCTTGAAAGGCTGTGTGTTGTGTTCCAACGAATGTTGGTGATGACCCCATGTGTATGGGAACTGGTTCTGCATTCATGTCTTGTGCCAAAGGGAGTCATACCACCTAAATACCTGTTTGTGTTCCTGAAATGAGTATAGCTACTGTGCACTAACACTGGTGTAACTGGGAGTGCAACATGGACAGCATTTGATTGAGAAAACAAATTCCATGTTGAAGGTCTCTGTTGGAAATGGCAGCATCTCTTCTGCAGCGCTTGGCCTGGGTGTACCACACAGTGGAATGGAACATTCCCTCTTGGAAGGGTCTGCATTTTGTCCAGTTATTCTTGGTCTTGCTCTGTGCTCTGTCCATTAAGAGAAAAATGTAATGAACCTTTTCATTTTAAATATGAGTACAATTTTTGTCTGCTTGTTTTGTCAAAAGAATGAATTACCTTTTTATTTTTCCAGTTTTCCTTCTCTTTGTTTTTGGAAAATAAAGGAATTCAAATAAGCTAAAACAAATTTTGTACAATTTGTTTTAGCAATGATGGTGATTTCCCTGTTACTGACTCTCACCCTCATTAATGTTAGATGAACTTGGCATCTAGTAATTACTGGCTTTCACTTTTCAGCCAAAACTATTTTCTGGCTTCAGCAAAATTTGCTGATTTCACTGATAGTGTTGAGAGAGCTTTCCACTGGGAAATTAGTTCAACTATTTCCCTCTGACAGCTTCAGGTATGTGGCATCAAGACCATTCTGCATTTAGAGGAGAAGGGTTATCATGGTATTTGAGCTCAAAGAAATGCAGTGCATTAGGATGGGGTTAGATCCATGTCTTATCTGTGTTAAGTGGAGGTGTCAGTGACCCTGCCAGCTAAGCTGCTGTCTCTTCATGAGTAGAAACCTCTTTCTGAGGCCACAAATTAAATTCAATGCTACATTCTTCAAGTTGTCTATGAAGTAACACTTTTTTTTTTTTTTTTTTTTTTGCTTAATGACTTCATTTCCACTGTGAACAAAGCACTACAGAGCTTTTGTTTCAGCAGTTATATTAACATTGGCTGCTGCTTTGTTGCCAGTCAGAGGCTTTTCAATGTATTTATTTGGATTACAGGTGCTATTGCCTTTTCTTGTACATGTGATACTGTTAGTCATCTTGGTGACATTTCATTCATCTATACAAAGAAATAAACATCCCAGCTCACATTTGAGTATTGCCTCATACAGCCCAAGAGGGGAGCTGCTACTTACATAAAGCCTGAGAGGTCTCACTTGGGTTCCATGGGATGGAGCTGAGATTAGCTGCTGGATTTTTTTTCCTTGTCTTTAATTTATTAAAAAAAAAAAAAATCAAATCTCTTCTCTGTTCTCAAGGCAAAGTTGAGTTGAATGTACAGAATTTGTGCACAGAGGACTCCTGTCTTATCTTTGGTCCCAGTTTGATGAGAACTGTAACCACAGGAGCAGAGTGTAGGCTGTAGGGTTGGGGGTGGAGGGCTTGTCCTCATTTGCATCCCCTTGCAGCAGAGGCCTTGAAGATTTAACAACAAATGAGATGCAAAGAAACAAGGAGAAAAATAAGATAATAAGGCAAACTGTCAGGCAGTGTGACAGTTTTGCAGAAATTAGTGATGCTAAGTTGCTCTCTTCTTACTTGGTACCAATGTGCTTTTCTGGTTCAGTTTTTCTATGTGTGTTCAGGAAATGATCATGATTCCAGGAGTGGGGGCTTCCTCATTAAAACTATCTTGCCCAGATGCATAGCTTCTGATTATTGGAAGTCAGGGGAAATTCCCTGGGGCTGTCAGAGTGGAATGAATTTAGGGAAGAGCTAGGAGGATATGTTAGTATTCGTAGTGGCTTGTCTCAGGGCTATGTGTTAATTCTGAGCAGAGGGCACAGTTGGAAATGAATATTTTGTTTCTAGATTAAATGTTCTTTGGTTTTCCTTCATCTTGTAATAGGAGGCAGTCAATCTCAATACTGTACATGCAGTCATGTCTGTAAAAACACCCTCACAGACTTCCCCTTTGAGGTTAGAGGGCAGGCAGATCTGTGAGAGGTGGGGTGGTGTTGTCTCAGTCTTATTCGCCTTGGGAGCATCATCTTTTCAGCCTTCCTCCATCTGGTTCTCCCTTTCAAGTAGTGGAGGTTCCTTCTCAGCTAGAAGGTAGCTGCAGGTAAAATGTTTGGGCTCTGTCCCCACAGGCAGCTGAGCCTGGTGTGCTGCCTCCAAATTGTTTCAAAGAAAAGCAAAGTTCAGGCATGCTGCAAATGCCATGGCAAGCATTGAGATGAGATATTGATACTGTGAGCATGCTCCAACTCACTGGCCATGCTTTGCTACCCCAGAATCTTTCACAGACTTTGTGTCCTTTGCATCCTGCCCAAACACCTTGTGCATTAAATAGCTGCCATGCTGCCCAAAAGATCAGGCTGCAGCCCAGTGGTAACTGCAGCAATTCCAGTGTGGCTGGACCTTGCTGATGAGTTGGTTGGTATTGGGGATTTTGGTCCCGTGCCTGTGTTCCTGACTGAGCATAGGGCTTGCAGCAAAATAATTTTATCATATAGTTTCTCAGAGTGATGTGGTATTTTCTGTCATTTCAGATTAGTGGGACTGAGGGATTCTGTGCCACTCTGAAAACCTCTGCATGCCCCGGTCTTTGTGTCTGCAGAATGTGGATAATGACTACACTTTAACAGGTTTTGATGCTCAGATCAAAACAGATATGGAAGTGCAGTTATTAAGTGTAACTTCATGGCTGTCTTCCTCTGCTCAGTATCTTCATATTCAAAATTATACCAATTATGCCAAATATTTGAACAAAAATGAGATAGAAAACATCTTTCTGGCACAGGATTGCAGATCTCTTGCAGCATAGAGCTGGACATAACAGGAAGTTCTATTTATGTGGATAAAAATTTCCCTGTACAGTAATGAACTATGCTGTGAGTTTACCAGCTATCTAATCTAGTTTCCATCCGTTACACCAAGTGATAATCCTCTAGCAAATTTGGTGCTGTTAGCAGCATTTCTGTCAGCCTGGCTCTGGCTGCATATTTAGGCAACCTGCCTTTGAGGAATTTCAAAATTTGCTCTAGTCAGTCATGCTACTTTCTCAGCCTCTGGAGACTGCATTTCACATGTAACACAAAGCTGAACTGTCTTGCTTCTTTAATTGTATTTATTCTGCTTTTCCTCCACCCACCACCTGCCAAGACTGTTTGGCCATGTCTAGAGATGGCCCCTGGGTTGTTTTCTTGGAATATCCATTGTAATTGGCTTTTTGATGTATCCTGTCCTACTTTAATATAATTCCTTCACTGTTGCTGTGCTTATACAGGGTCTTGTTAGTAAGTGGGTGGGGGAGCAGAAAGCAAAACGTGTGCAGACCAGGCTGGGATGCTGGTTTCTCCAGGGCTTGCTGGCTGTAGAGTGTGCTTGCCTGGGGATGAGCCGTACAGCACCGTGTGCCTTTGGGTCCCAGAGCTTGCTCTGTGGTGAGCCCCGTGCTGCTGTGGCATCTGGTCCTGCCCTGCTCTTTGGGGCTGCCCCTTGCCAAGGGTCATGTTCTGCCTGGAGAGATTCAGTGACAGGCAATACTGCAGTGAATGCCATCCAGTTTCTGTCTCTGAATTATTCAGAGAGTGTGGCATTTGGCCAGAGAGTGCTGTCCTCTGTCACCCATCTGCTTCCCCAACTGCTGCTTGGAGCAGCTGCTTGTCTCCAGGGGCTTCTGGGCAGGGCAAGTGGGGGGCAGATTCCTGACTACCCTTCATTGTCTTGCCATGACATACTTCGTGAGCTTTAAGTCCTTGGGGTGCCATTTTTCTGTGCTTCTTTTTCGTGTAAACTCATGCCATGGTTTTTAATTGCAAGCTGCAATGGTAGTTCTTGGTGTCAATGCTGTGGTGGAGAGCACAGAGTGAGGGACAGGGACTGGAGGAGTGCAGAGTGAGGGGGCTTGTCTCACTGTTAGCTCCCTCTGCAGCTTGGGCTTCTTGCAGAAATCCAGCTCCAGCACAGGAGGCTGGAGCTGCTGCTCAGCAATGTGCGGGGAGAGCAGCACTGAATTGCTCTGCAGGCAGATCCTTCATGCTCAGGCATGATGGACATGCTGGGAAAGCCCCAGTGGAGAAGGGGGAGGCCTCTTCAGCACCGTGTAAAGCAAAACCACTGACAAAGCAGCCCTTGCGTTGGAGGAGCAGGTGATGATGACAGCCTCTGCAGTTTCAAAACAGCTGAGGAATTCCCTGTGTAATATGACCATGTCGAAGTTTTTTAATGTGACTCTAGAGTGAATTTGCTCTAGAGTTAGAGGCTCTAGAGGCTTTTCATAGCCCCTCAGTATAGTAGGATAAATAATATTTTTATTAGCTGTGGCCCTGTACAGTGGGGTAGTCCAGGATTTGACTTGTTGAACTTCAACACCAAGTGACAGCCAGGAAGACACCCCTTGTTGTGGCAACTTTTCAAACCCATGTCTGGGCACTGTACCCCACTGCAAGCTCTTCCCCATCTACAGTTTTTCTCATTCAATTTCCTGCTGAAGGCCAGCAGATTTTGTGTGATGAGTCCCTGCTCTGAGCCAATGTGACAGCCAGTGTGAGACCCTATCTACCTGTCACCTCCTCAGCTGGCCACTAACCAGCTGGGTGGGTTAGCCACTGGCATTTAACTCATTTTGACACAATGCTCAAGTCAGGCTCACAAGTCAGAGTTGAAATAGACCTTATCAGACAACACACAAAATTTGATTTGTGCTGTGAGAGTATTGCTGATGGTGTTTTGGGAAACATGTGAGTAAAGGAGCAGAGGTCCATGAAGAGATTTTTAAAAAATGTATTTCCCTCTTTTTTATTCATAAAAATTTGAATTTGAATGAAAAGCAACAACTTGGGGATGGATGGGGGAGTAGGAAAACTAATTTATACAGCTAAGTAAGCAAGGGGATGGAGGTACACTGTGCCATGACTGGATGGAGTATTGGGAAGTGCAACTCTCCTCTAGTGTGTAATATTCACACTTCACTGCAAGAGAAGACAGACACAAAACTACCCATCCTCCACAAAATATCTTTGTGGAAAGGTGTCCTCTTCCCAGGAGGCATTTGTTTCCAACCAAGAGAACAAGTCCAACGTCCTGGCTGACTGTGGTGACCCAGCACTGGAAGGGACCTCTGGGGTCTCCTTTCCTGCAAGTGAGACATTAAAGCACCAATCATCCAGGATAGTACTGTTTCATGAGCTCATTGATTTTTAGCAGAGGGAAGTGAGTTAAAATGATGAGTCACTGACCTATTTGAAAATGAACAACCTCCTCAGTGCATTAGGAGCTGGTAATAGATCATCCTGGACAAGAGCTGGTGAAAGGGGATAAAGGGTCTCCTTGAGCCTGCTGTTGCTCTGCACTGTGTGTGGCTGCTGTTTCACTCAATTTTTTTTACGGGTGAAGAAGCAGCATGCTTTATATATAAAAAGCCAACAACTTCTTGTGAGTGTAGTTGAAATGTAATTCTAATGCTTTAGTCCTGCTGTAATTGTTACAGACAAGGAAAGGGTGTTATGCTCTTGCTGAGGAGATGTGGCAGTGCTGGGTAGTTGGAGCTGGTGTAAAGCACCTCTCCCATTAGAGATGCCCTTGTATGGGGGTATCTGAATTAAACAGCAGGGAATTTATCTGCAAAATTTCTTCTTGGCAAACTTGTGCCTGCCCAGGCTGAGGAGCTGTTTGCTTGTTCTCAGCTTTAGGCTGCCACAGGAGATCTGAAGTCTGGCCTCTTTTGTAAAATACTTTGGGATGATTCACCTTTGAGAGGTGATGAACAAAATGTAAAATTTTCATTTTAAAATTGAATAATACTGTAGTTTTTTTTTTTATTTTTGCTTTTTGCATTGTAGGCCAACATTGAATCCATGGTTACTTGCTCTCTCACTGTTTAAATGTCAGTCCCCACTTGATGCCTTCTTTCCTATCTCTGGTGCCTGCACAGGGCTTTGGTTTAATAAAGTGCAAGTCTGGTACTGAAATATCTTCCCTGTTTTGTGCCAAGTCTTGACTTTGGGAGTTCAGTCAGTGTTGTGTGCAGATATGATCAATAAAGCTGCTAGTGATGTACTTTGCTATTAAGTCTTAGTTCATTGATTTAAGGAGTACCAGGAACTAGGGGAATAACATGGTTAATTAAGTTAATTGGATTGTAAGGTCCACAGGGATTGTGCCTGTCTTTGTATTCTCTGAAGCACCTTGGATACCTCTGATCACTATAAAATAATGACTTTTTCTTTTCAACTGCTGGCAGCTTGAACTATTTAGTTGCTTTAAAACTACATGCATTTTAAGGCAATGAATTTCTACATGGACCATGGAGTTACAGCTTTGCAGCCTTTGGCTTTAGAGGTCCAGGTAAAAATGGAGAAGTAGACTTTTAATAGATTTTAGTTAAACAGTCCTAGGGAATCTGGAGCTTTGTATTGGGTTGCCAAGATGGCTTGTGGAGTTGCTACCCATGCTTTTAGCAAAAAGTCTGTGGGGCAACTTCTAGTGTGTTTGTGTTTTATATCTTGGCCTTACAGCTAATTCTAATTATGGTCTTCTTCCATCCAGTACGATATACGAAGAAATAATATATCAGGCTCTAGATAGATTTATTCTGCAGCATCCATTTTTCAGGAAGGTAAACAGATCTTCCACTGTCTTAAATGGAAATTTATTCTGGGTGTATGAAGTCAAGTCTTGCACAGAGGTATTCTGCAGATTTTATTTCATCAAATTTATAGCTTCTCTTCTTCTCCAAGGGAATTGGAGACTTACACTTTCCATTATAGGTCTGTAATTTATGTTTTCAAAATTCAATGATTGTTATCTCTCAGTGTTTTTATGAAGCTCTGCTGTGGAGGTGCTCAGATAAAGTTGTATATTAAGTATTGGCCAATTTGCTAGGAGCAGAACTGGGAATATAAATTACCAGAAACAGTCTCAGTCAGCATGAGCTGCTTCTTGTGTTAATGTCTTTAACTTCTTTTGAAGAATTAGGGAAGATGAGCTGTAGAAAGACAGACTGGTTGAAGCTGTGATGTGGTGGCTGGGAATATGTACTTGTCTTACTTTGATAGTGATGAATTGTCACTATCCACAAACAGATTGAGTGAGATTCCCCTGGCATCTTTTGAGGGTCTGGTAAAAGTCAACCCTTATTTTAATAACCTCCTGAAGAGAAAGAGAATATGCTCATTAAATTTTTAAGATGGCAGCAAGTTGAAAGATATTACAAAAATACTGGTGAGAAGAGCATGGGCTTGATCTCCTGAGACATCCTCAGGAAAATCCTCTGATTTCCATGACTTTATAGGAAAAGCAAGGTATGGAGGATACATGAAGGACTGCATTTGTTCCTTGTATAAATTAGAACTTCTTCTATTTAGAATAAAGGGGGATGGAGGGAGAAAGCCCTTCTGTGCTGCTTGGCAAGGCAGCCATTAAGAGAAGAAAGTTACTGAAATTGGATTTACCTAGTAATTTGTTTTGAAATTGTACTTATCCTTTAAAGGTTTAAATTTAGACCTGAGCTATCTGTGCCTTTTTTGCCACCCTTTTGTTGGTTGTTCTCTGATTACTTTCCATGTTTACAGTTCCACAGGAGCCACATATTCATCTGAATCTGGAATTTAAACACTTGTCTTCGGTGTGTGTGGGGTGTTATTATTTTTTTTTTTTAGGTCGATGTTTTTTTTTTTTTATGAGAGGGTTTTTGGTGGCTCTTTTGGTGGTGACTTTTTGTGTGCTTTTTTTTTTTTCCCAGAAGCTTGACATATTTTAAAACAGGATATATCCCCAAATCCAGTTGTGAGATCAATTTATCATTTTCTGTCTTTATAAAAGCTTTATAAAAAGCTTGACTGTCATTTTTCTTACTGTTGTTTTTCAAAGTGAAACAAAGTATCATACAAAATTGTACTATTTCTATAATGCTACCTGTGATGATATAAACAAAATTGAGCCACTTCCCATCTTGCTCCATCTATTTCTCATCAGGAAAACATTTAATCTGAACTCTTGCTTACCCAACTTGTGTGTACTATTCTGCTGCATATTGATATGAAGCTGTCTGTGTAAAATTAATCTTGATGTTAGAAATTGGGCTTTCAGCTTTAGTTTTTTTGTTGTTGTTATTAAATAGAAAGCAAAGATTTTTTGTGGCTTTTCTTTTTCCTTAGGGGGGAAAAAAATCTTTCTTTACAAAAATACCTTCCTTGTAAAAGTACCAACATGGTTTTTCCAGGACTAATTTCTGTATGTGGTTGGTACAAAATCAGAGGTACCTAAGAAATACCTGCCCTGATAGTAACTGAAGTATGTGAGGACTACTTTTCTGATGCATCCAGGTTGTGCATGGTTTGAAGGAGGAATTGATGTTTTGTGTTTCTGGTTATTTGTCTGATTGGGTTTTTCTTTGTATGTTGATGTGTGTTTTAAAACCTTGCCTGCAGACATCTGTGTTTGCAGAAGCAGCTGTCACTTGAACGAAACACTGTCTCCTTGTCTGCTGTGCCTGATGTAGGCGTAATCTTGCTGTTACCAGTGCCAAAATTATTGGCAGCAGTGTGATTAGATGGAGGCCAATGAAGGTGCAGTGCAGTGTACCTTGCTGTCTTTAGTGTGGTCATCTCTGTGGACAGGAGGGTGCTGGTGTGGGTCTGCCAGGTGTTTCTGCAAACATCTCTCCAGTTTCTCCCCATCTTGCCTTGAATTCCCATTCTCCAGGATTATTATAATAAGCTGGAATGTCATAATATAATAAGCTAGGAGTGTCTGCCTTATCAGCTCTTCCCAATGTTAGTCAAACCCCTTTTCTCTTTAATTTTCAGTGTCTGGTTGTTACAGGCTCTCAAATTAATTTAGAGAGCTTGTGCTATGTGTGGAGCTGAAGCAGGGCAGGGGAAGCAATGCTCCTGGAGGGGAGGGTGAGGGCTTGCCCAGGCTCCACTGTGGGCATAGAGTTTCCACTTCTCTAAACCCCCTGGAATACAAATCTCTATGGTATGGAACAAGGAACTTTTAGCAAAGTCTTCTGGTGTAAGTATTTTAGATCCTAAAGAATTGCATTACTCAGGCTGCAGTCTTGCATTTAGATCTGTTCCTTCTTCCCAGCCTACTGAGTCATCTGGGAGGCTGCTGCTTTTCCCTCTCTCAATAACTGACAGTGGGGTGTCTATATAAAATTATATGTAATGGTCACATTAAAGTACTTCTGTGAGCAGAAAAAAGTGTTACCTGCTATCTTTTCCCAGTGGTGCAGTGCTGGTGTGGGCACTGCATTGCCTGTGTGAGTACTGCCAGATTTCAGCTGAAATCCTGAAATCCTCTCTCTGCCATCACAATCTTTATTTCAAGGGACACAACAAGCATAAATATATCTCTGTTTT
Organism: Taeniopygia guttata; assembly: GCF_048771995.1. Lineage (NCBI taxonomy): Eukaryota > Metazoa > Chordata > Aves > Passeriformes > Estrildidae > Taeniopygia > Taeniopygia guttata. Next base: position 9,267,126 of record NC_133037.1, read on the forward strand.
AACCACTTGCACCCTGGAATGCCATTGCTACTACAGCTCTCTGCATGCAGCTGCTGTTCAAATGGTGGCATGGCCATGGGCTGAGATGTCCTGAGTTTCTGTAGCCTGCAGGAGGAGATACCACTGAAAAACTCACAATGGAATTCCAGAAGGACAGTGCTTACCTGCAAATATTTGTGTGATAGGGATAAATATCAGTGCTGGAGAAGGAGAAGAGACCACAGCAAATGAGATGAGCAGAAGTACTGGTGCTGATCCACTTGGCCAGGATCAGAAACTGCACTAGGCAAAATGCCATTGCCAGTGAGCATCAAGGGAAATCCCAAGACATCTGGAGGAGGAATGCTGAAATGCTTCTGGAGGAGAAAGACTGACAGATGGACTTAAGGGCAAAGCACTTGTAAGAGCTCCTGAGCAGAGAGAAACTCAGAAGCTGAACCTGGTTGAGGGATGCGAGGTCAGTTAGGTACCTTTGTTCTGTGAATCCCTAACTCCCCTTACCTCCATCCTGAACAGCTGCAGCAGGGAGCCTCTGGAAGCACATTATCTATATGAGTAGGCTGTTTCAGGCAAAGCTCCATCCAAAAAAAAAAAAAAAAACCAAAAAAAACCCAAGAAAAAAGGGAATAGTAAAGCACCTTCAAACTGTTCCAAATTCTGCCTCTGCAGTGGATTCATTTTCCAGCAGCACAAATCACTGCATTGCAAAAAAGCAAAGCAAACGGGAGCACCTGAGTAGTGAAATAAACTCTGAAATGCAAAAGAAATCCTTGCAAGCAGATCAGCAACAGCTCATTTAGTTCTCAGGTTGTTTTTTGGTTTTGTTTGTTTTTTGGTTTTGGGAAGGAAGGAAACAAGATTTAAGCATTAAAACCCTTGAACTAGACTTTCCCCACTATGAGAGTTCTTTTGTAGCAAACTACTTAAATCTGCTGGGAAGATTTTGGTGTAAAAAGAGGGAATAACATTTTGAGGCTGTTTGAATTGGCTGGGAGATGGAGCAGTGCAGTGTGTCTCTCTTGATGTGGAATTGCAAAGAGTTCTTGAGGCCTTTGTCCCTTTTGTGCCCTGGTACCACCTTAGTCTCACCTTCCAGCGGGTGTTCCAGTCCTCCCTGTCCACAGTCTCATCTAACCCATCACAGGAGCATTTGCCATCTCTGAGGTCAGTACCAGAGCACAGCAGCCCACACTGCATGGATCAAACCTTCACCTGTCCAGAGCCACTGTGACTCAGAGCTGCCAGCCAGAGTGTCTCACTGATCTGCTGTGCACTTACTCCAGGTATTTAGCAGGTCACAGTGGACTTGAAGGCTCACCTGTCTTCTGCTCTTGGCATGGTGATGCTGGACTATCTAATGTGACCCATCCAGATACCTGGTGTATCCATGGGCAGCATGTCTGCAGGGGCTGCTTCCCCCTTTGGCTGTGGAGGGGAGCTGGGGTGACCACCTGAGGTGGAGGCACCCTCACTGCCAGATCTGGAGCTCTGGCCAGGCATGGTTGGTAGTAAGTGATGGATGGAACAGATAGGCCCAAGCCCTCTAAGACTGATTTGTTTTAATGAGGCAGGTGAAGATGTCCAGAGAGGCTGGGTGTCCCCAGCCAGGAGTCCCCTTTGCTGACTTTGAGGCAGCAGAGAATGAAACTAGAGATTTGGATAAAAGTGAAATTTGAGTTGTGATTCAGTGGAGGCTGTGATTAGTGATTCAGATACGCCAGTCAGTCCATTAAATCATAACCTTGCTTATCAAGTCCTCAGAGCTCAGAGATCTCATTTCCAAAGTAAAAGGCCTGTGCTGGTGTCTAAGGGCAGAGAGAAAGGAATGATGGAAACATTTGGTGTCCCAAGTTGGAGCAGTGTCTTGGTTGACTGGCAGATTGCCTCTTTCGTCTTTGTTAGCCGATTCAAAAGACCAGCTAATTGGTGTAAATCCCTGCTGTTCTGACTCTTGAAGATCTTCATTTAGGGTACTCCCTTCTGCCCCTATTTCCTCCAGCATGCTGTAGGCAATGGTTCAATAGAAATAAAAATTGATTAGTGTGGGTCCTTAGTGAATCTTTTACAGGTTTGGCAGCAACTGCAAATAATGTGTGTGCAGGTATTTAGTGAAGTGGTGAGATGGCTGTTATTCCTCTTAAAAATTGATCAGTGCTATTCCTGGGTATTGATCTGAGCCTCCTGGACAGAAGAGGAGCCAGCCCTGTCCAAGGGCACATGGATAGCACTTCTCAAGGAGGCTGGGAAAACAGTTCACTTTCTGGGACAAGAAAACTTATTCTTCATCCCATCTTGTATTTTAACCTTTTTTCTCTAACAACTTTCCCTACAGTCATGCTTATGGGTTTGGGCTAAGGGAGTCCCCAGTGTTTAGCACCTGGTGGAAGCTCTAAGTGACACTGTGGCTGAACAGATCTAGCACATATCAATGTTCTGTATTTGCTTAGGGGAAGCATACAGTACATCTCCCAGGCGTAATTCCCACTGTAATGGATGCAGGCAGGGTGACACTGCACCAAAGAACTTTTCTTTAGCTCATTCTTGTATCAGATTTAGTTGGTTTGTGATAAATGGATTGATGAAAGTCTGTATTGGCTGACTGGGAAAAGCAGTGTGTCTACAGTCCTTGTCATCCTTCCCTGTTGCTCTTCATTCACACAAGGCTCGGTGCTTTGCTACTTCCCCCTCAGCTATGAAATGAGAAGGGCAGACAAGCTGTGGTGGGGTGATGAAGACCTTGCCTGAGGAGGAAATGTGCCCAGAAACCAGAACCAGAACCTCTGCACTGGTGTATGGCATCAAATGCTATCATACAGGAGGAGGTCAGGACCTGGAGGAAGTAAGACTGGATAGAATTTGCTCACAGAGCATTCACTTTGCAGTCAAGATTAGCTGTTGAGGAAAGTGCAAGCCAAATGTCCCAGGATAAATGACCCAGTAATGGACCATGCTGAAGGGGCAGCAGCCTGGAAGGGAGAGTCAGTGCTGGTGCTTCCCATCCTTAGTATGGTATGGAAGCAGTTTTTCATTGCTGTTTGGTACCTCCTGCAGAAGGCTGCAGCAAATTAATCCTTGCTATTCTCTTGGGGGTTTCATGACTGTTCATAATTAGTTTCTCTCTTTTCAGGTTTTTTGGGTTTATGGTGGAGTTTTTTTTTTTTTTTTTTTTCACAAATCTCAGTCCCTTGCCACCTTCACATCCTGTCAAAGATTATTTAATAACATACAAATATCTGCACAGAACAGGGCTGCTGGCTTTTGGGTGATGACTGTATTAGCTTTGCTGCTGACAGCTCCTTGCATTTTGTGCTGGAGGAACACTTAAACAATGAAATAAGCCCCTGGGGAAAGAGGTAGGATGGTTGCTGTTTGATATTTAAGGCTTGATTGCACAAAGAGGTCATGAAAAAATCAAGCCCCTTGGGAAGGTGGCAGGCACGAGGCCCACACAGAAAAGGATGCTAGAGATGCCTGGATCATGTGCTGGCTGCCCCTATCACTCTGCGGGGTGCCTTTGCAGCGACTGTGAGCATGACCCCTGGGTGACACTGCAGGATGAAATTGCTGTTAATTGTAGCAGTCTGCTCCTCTGGTTGTGGCTTGCAGGATTTCCTGAGAGACTTGCTTTACTAGATCAGGCTTCTGGGGTGTTAAACACAACAACCCAGATACCCAGGTGGTCCCTGAAATAGCTAATCTAGTTATGTCAAGATACATACTGTGTTCATCTGTTGAACCTCTTACTTGGACCAGTGGCTGATGGTCACTCCATACCAGAAAGCATATTTCAGAATGAGTGAGTATTCAGAGGATGGAAGAAGAATTAATGACATGATAAAGCTTTTTTGATGTGAAAAAAAGAAAAGACAGGGAGCCTACCCCAAAAAATAGGCATCAGTAAATGTGTACCACAATGGCCATTCTGGGGAAGAACAAGTTGGAGTGTTCAGTTATTCTATTTTTGGTCCCTTGTTTTAGTTCTTGATGCCCGTGAGCTGAGATGTGACACTACACAGAGCTGCCTGTTCAGTGCAGTGATCATCCCCTGCTCTTTGGGGGTGAGCTGTTTGCAGTAACAGAGATGCTAAGAAATGGCATTGCTATATATAGCAACAGAGCATTTCTGTGCACGGTGTCATCTCTGTCTTTCCCCTTTTAATGATATCTGTAATGAAGAAGGAAGGATAGAGCTTTTTGCTCCAAATAGGGAAGAAGGCCTGGATAGCTTCCTCCATCAGCAGCATGAAAGGCCTTCATCCTTCACAGCCTGGTAAATCTTCCATGAAAATCAGTGCAGTGGCTTCAGGTGAGGGACATGTGACAGCAGGCCAGGCCTGGCCCCTGTGGCTGAGAGGTTCACACAATGTCCAATCCATGCCTGGGCCCATGTCTCATACATCCCTTAGATCACTCACAGACAGAAAACAACTTCTGTACTCTTTGTTTTCCCTACTTAGGTAGGAATTTTTTAATGCATGGAGTTAAATGAATGTCTTCCTAGGAGAGGAAAAGGCATCAGAATAAGTAAGGAGTGTGTTGCAAACCAAACATTGTTGGGAGTACCTTCCTAGGAGTGGCAGGTTTGTCATTACTGAGCATTTGAATTGACGAAAGACCCAGCTACTGAGCCATGCTGTGTGTAGCTAAAAAGTGTATCATTGCTGCTGTCTTTGTGCACACCTGATCTTGCATAGCATGGCCAGAGACAGAAATAACATTTTAATGGTTAATTAATTTCAGAATTTCCAGGTACTAGTTTTATTGTAAATTATAAAATAGAAAAACTCAGAAAAGTAAATATGAAAGCATGACTTCTGCTATAAATATGTGTGTAAATACTAGAATTTAGGCATGTTTAAACCGAATTGAATCTACTCAGCATGCTGAGTCTAATTTCTAACATTGTTTGCTTCCCAGTACTTCTTCTGTGTCCTATTACCAAAAAAAATTTCAAAGCAGTAGGATTCATTTTATAGGTAGGATGTCGGGAGCTGGAGAGATTTATCCAGGTTGCAAAGCTGTAACCAGATTTTTGATGGTTTAGTAGACCATATGGTCTTCCTTGCAGGGATGAGAGACCTGCTTTACAGCCAGAAGCTTTGCAGCTTCTGGGATTTTTGTGCAAGGAGGTTTTGCTCTTTTTATGATGTGGGGACACGTTTTGGCTGGAGTAGTTTGAGGTGGTGTGGAAACTCATTCTTTTCTAACATGCTGTTCTCAGGCTGTGAGTTTTCTTTTTCTTCCCTTCTACAGAGCTTGGGCTTGGAAATGTCTCCTCACTGAAATAAAAAGTGATCTTGAAACTTTATGGCAGGCTCATCATTTCTCAGCGTATGACTGCTATAATAGTCATCAAAGCACTAAAGAAACTGTGGCAGCTTTACTTTACTTTAACTCCTACTAGTCACTGAACTGTAATCCTAGTTTTACAGCAGTATAAAAAGTGTCATTAAGCTGATCATAAATCACTTGGTTTGCTGGGAAAGCTGTTAGGACCATTCTGGTCCCACAGAAGAGGTGCTTGGTTTGTGATGACAAGTTTAAATACAGCTGTGAAAAAAATAACCCAGTGCAGTGCAAGCAATATGTTGGTATTGGCTGGGAGGGGTCAGTCCTGGTAAACCTGGAGCTGAAGAGAAGCAATTTAATCAAAGTGGATGTGTTTATGAATCTTTGCTGGGCTTTGTTCTTTCTGGGTGTCTTTGGGATGACTTCTGCCAGGAATGGGGTAACTCACCTGGTGCTGCCTGCACGGAGCAGTGTGCTTCAGTCACGCTTGATTTTCCATGTACAAAACTGCATTTCCACCCTCCTATCACTCTACTCGTAGTACAGAATAAGATGTTTGAGGTGCATGCTGAAGATTTGCAGAGTTCATTGTATCTCCTGGAGCCACAGCAGCAGACTAAGCAGTGCTGTGCAACCTCTCTGCAACAGGACTGTCTTATCTGTCACCTGTGTGTGACCCCTTTAGTACTGAGAATTTCAGTGCTAAAAACTACCAATTAGACAAATGGTGTGTTCAGAGCTGGCAATTGATTTGAAGTAGATGATTTTATGCTCACAAATTCACAGCCTTTTAAAATTGTCTTAACAATTACCAGTGTTCTCCCTATTCAGCCTTCTGCTGTATTGGGGATGATGTGTGACCTCCATCCTGCGTGCCTGGCCCAGAAATGGCAGCTGCTTGCTGAATTCTGTTGGGAAAACATGTCTGAAGATCATTAATTAAGTAAATCATATGTGGATTAAAACAACATGCCAGCTCCAGGATGTGGAGGAAAAGGAGGGTTTTGGGTTCTTTTTCCTCACAGCTCAAATCTATTAGACAGGGCTGCTGGAGCTCTAGACACTTTGCTTTCATCCCAGTTCATCTTTCTCTGTGCCTGAGATACTTGGCTTCATTTAAAATGGGTCTTCAAATCGGTTTTTGCTAAATTGCTGCAAAATCCTGTGTGGATGCTCTTCAGTTGATTTAATCTTGGTTTATGTTGATTTAGTTTCTTGCCAACTTTTGCTAAATCCATTTGAGGCAGAGTTAAATCAACTTATGAGTGTCCTTGCAATTTAATTAAGTCGACTGATGTAGCTAATGTAACTGATTGTAATTAAACGCAAGCAGCTTTTATATAAAGACAAGTCCTGAGGGGGGTTCAGGAAATCCCATCTCAAGTCCCATTAGCCCCTATATGGAGTTTGCTCACAGTTTACCATCTCTGCCTCTTATCCTTGTCCCAGAGCAGAACTTCGCTGTGTTGGCCTGTGCCTTGTGTTTATAGTAAACTCCATCCCTGGTGGTTCAGCTTCATGGCTCTGTCCCACTGCTGCCATCCCTTCCTTGGGTGACCATGTGCCCACAGCCTGGTGGAGAATGGACTGGCTTGCTTGCTGCCCTAGATAAATAATAACCTGCTCAGGTGGTCATGATGAAGTCAGTCATTCTGAATTCTGTCATTCCGAATACTGACTTTTGCCTAGGAATGCATTGCTTTTTCTTGTTCTAAGCCTCAAACTGGAGGCTGTGGTCTGTAATGATGTAATCTTCCAAAAAACATGCAGGTCCCATGCCCCAGGGGCTGCTTCTTGGTCTTCAGCAAGGAGTCTTGCCATTTAAGTGAGCAAAGATCCTGTGTTAATGTGAGTTTCTGTGGTTTTGAGTGATAGAAGAGAGGACCAGATGGGAGAGCAGCCAGAGCAGGCTGTGGCATCCTTTCCCCTGACCCTGCTGGCGTTGCATGGACTACCTGCAGTGACAGCAGCAAAGGCAAGACAAGGAGCATCCCTCTTGTTCCACCCCCTTCTACTAATGTCCCCAAAAGTCTGGGTAGCAGAGGATGAGCAAGGGAGGCACCATTTATGACCATGCAAGCTTTTAATTTTCCTGCTCTGTTTCTAGCTCAGTTCCCATATTAAGAAAACATTAATAGCCTCTGATGACAGTTTCATGCTCTGTTTACATCCTTCCCAATGGGAGCACTCTCTCAATGAGCTGAGGGACCATGTGCAGATGTGCCAGTCAGTGACAAGCCCACAAACAGAGAGAGAAGCCCACAGGAACTTGTGGGGCTGTTCATGCCCTGGGGCTGCTCGAGGCTGATCCTGTGAGCCCCTAAAAGGAGCTGCTCACAGTTTATTATCTCTGCTTCTGATCCTTGTCTTTAAGGGATCTCAGAAATCATCTTTGGGCCCTGAGGACCTGACTGGGCTTTTGCACTGCCTTTGCTGCCAGATACGTGTGTGTTGGAGGTTCTTTTCAAAGGGCATCAAACCTCCATGGGGTCCACCTTGCCAAGGGCTTCTAGGCTCTTTTTCCCTCTGTCATCTACCTCTTCTTTCAGCCTGGGGCAACCTATAATCTTTATTGTGCCCTATTATCTCTCTTGGCAGCTGTATTATTCCTGCAAAAGCAGTGGGAGAGCATCACTTGGCTTAGTGAGCTGAGCAAAGTCATTGGCCCAAGAGGCAGCAAAAAAAGAAAGTAGCCAAGGAGAAAGCCCATGTGCAGGGAGTTCTGTGGTGCATCCATGGCCAAGGAATAGGAGCTCAGATCAGGTGCTGAGGTGGGAGCCAGCAGAACTTCAAGAGCATCAATGGGATTTGTGGACATAAAGGGAAGTGACTGGCTTAAAAAAAAAAAACCCACAAAAATTTCTTTGTGTGATTATTTGTAGAGGGATGTGGTGGACATGGCCAAACCACCTTTTATAGGACGGAGTTACTGGTGGAAACAGAGGTCATCTTAAAACAGCTGATTGTAAAATCCAACTGTCTGAAGACTGGTAAGCTCCACATCTCAGAGCAGCGTGCCAGAAGAGACAGGGCAGCCTTGGGTGACATATTTCAACAAAGTGTTGGAACTGGGCCAGGCTGGATGGCTGAAGTGAAGCTGACATCTTGCAGAATAGCTGAGGGAAGCTGAGCAATGAAGAGTTGAACCAATGAACCAGCAGGCATGAGGCCACTGAAAGCCTTTGGGAGTGAGGGAGGGAAGGTACTCTGAAAGACACTGAAGGTAAAAGTGAATATGATACAATCTTCCTCAATCTGTGGGAGTTGAGCAGGGAAAAAGAAATCTTAAGGGACAGCTCAGATGTTTGTCTGGATGTTAGGTGAAGCAGATAAAACAATTTGCACCTAAAAATAGATTTTGCTTCTGGAAATGCTATAGCAAAGAATGAGTGAATTCAAAACACTGAATTTTGTTCATTTGTTAAAAATCCAATTTGGCGTGCTCTGCTCACCCTTAAAATGCATTTAGATTTTTAATGAGTGAAAAAATTTGGAAAGTGATTTTGATTATTTTGATGTTGTTGAAAGAGAAGTACTTGTAGAGAAGTTAATGAAGGAGAGAATAAAAGGATATTTATAATGTTCTCAGCCCTGCCTCTAGCACCAGGGAGTGTTTTTGTACAGGAGGATCACAAGTGTGTTGCCAACCACCATCAAGGCAGAGGAAGGAAGCAGAGCAGAGATGGTGTGGCATGAGAGGAGCATGTGCTATGTGCTGTATGTACCTGTGTGAGGTGTATGTAACCACCTATATGCAAGTCAAAAGCCCCATTTAAATGAGTATGGAAAGCTCACATCCTTTTGCTCTCCTCAAAACCATTCTGCCAGAGAACTCCGGCTGGAAAATACAGAAGGTTAAAAAAAAAATTAAATACTGCACCAGCAGCAGTAGTTACTTTATGCCTCATTTTTCCCATGAAGGCTCTCCTGGGAAAAAGGTATTCCCTTGGCCTTGCAGTCAAATTTAATGACAACACATTAGCAAATCTAAGAGGACTGATTGGTTTGAACATCTTGCAGGCTCTGTCAGCACTGGAGCTGGGCTGCAGCCTGGCCATGGGGTGCGTGTCTGTCATTATGAGCTGTGAGCATCCTGCTGCCTGCTTTAACCAGGGTCTCCTGCTTCCCTGGCCCCAGGGTGGCAGGTGGGTGACTGTGGCAGCATTTCTCACCTCCCTGTTGAAATGAGAATCGCCAGCAGCTGCTGCAGCTGCTGCTTAAACTTCAGGCTGGAAGCTTGGCCATGAACAATGGCTTCACCCAGCTGGGGCTGCTGCCAAAGGGAGGGTTAATTTTGCATCCCACGGGGGTTCTGGAGCTGGTGAGTCTTGTATCAGGGGATGTAATCTGGGGAGAGATGACCCTGCAGGACATGAGACACACAGAAGCAGCAGGTGGAGGTGCAGAGGTGGGGACTGCCAGGGTTTTATTTCTCCCACCACTCCAGCTTGGTGCTGGGCAGCCTTGCTCAGCTCACCTGGGGCCCAGGTAGCACTGGGGAAAGGAGTTTGGTAGGATCTTCCAGTCCATAGGTGCTTTATGTTTTTTGGCTTATTCTGCAAAGTCAATAGCTGTTGATTCCCAGCTGTTGGTGCAAAGTAAAACTGAAGCACCACATTTTGTGGTTTTAGATTTACCTCTTAGAAAATAAGAGAAAAAGTGATTTGGTAGTACTATAAATTCAGTATTTTCATGCTGGTAATAGGGCACTGTTGTTTCTTAGGCTTTCCCTCTGTGATAGTAGGTCCTGTCATGCTGACCTATGCAGAAAACCAAACCCCTGAGTCACTTCTGGAACTGTTGCATTTGGCCTGTGGTGTGTGGGATGGTTTTTAGGCATGTGATAGCACTTGGGTTTAGTGACTGTAAGGAATGTACAGCTGTTGTTCACTTCTCTATCCCCTCCAAATGCTGCTGTTGCTCAGGATTTTATATCAATCCACAAAGAGGTTGAAACAGAACACAGTGAGACAGGAATAAGCATAAGAATTAGCTGTGAGGTAACCTAATAACTATTTGATAGAAGAGGAACTCACTTGTGAGCCAAACTACAAATAAAATTAAAACAATTCTTCAAATGTCTTTTCTTTCTATTTTTCTCTGCTCCTTTAGGAGTTGAAATGAGAGAGGACATGACAAAATACTGAGCTGGAGGCTGCTTTCTTTGCCGAGTCTGGCTCTGCTGTAATCCTAACTGCTTGTGACTGAGCAGGGTTTGAGGTATCACAGCCCAGGGATTTTTGATTTGCTCTTTACAGAGATTCATGTGTGAATGAAGCATCCCTGGCTGTGTAACTCTCAACTGGTCTTTTGTGAAATTATGTGTATTTTTAGCAAGACTCTCTTCTTCCTTGTCCATTCTTGGGCCTAAAAATTTTTGTTAGTTAACAGACAAACATTTTTGGCATGACTGGGTTTTGTTGTGTGAGCAGTATTTCAAGTCCTTGCCTGCAGAAGTTTAGCCAGCATGGTTCTGACACAGGCTGGAGTCTTGGCTCTGGGCTGCATGTGACCAGCCGAGATGGTGACAAACCCTCTAAATAGAAAACTTCTGTGTTTACTGTTGGAAAGCTTCTTCAAGCTGCCGTCTCCTTTTTTGAGGCTAATGAACTTCAGATCTTGTTGACTAGCACATGGATTTCTAAATCCCATTGGAGGTGTTTTATGCAAAGACTGCACCTCTTGAGGTGTACAGTGACATGGAGGACACTCCCAAGGGAGCACCATCCTCTGCAGAAGGCCCCTGAGCACCAGCCTCCCTAATTCATTGGACATGGCTTTTCTCTTAAGGTGGTCCCTGTCACACAGGCAGTGCTCTGAATTTAATTGTATTACTGTTTTATTGGTCCCAGAGAAGAGCAGAGGGAAACTCTGCAGGTCTCAAGGAAGAGTGGAGGTGGTTTAGCCACAAGAAGTACTCAGTGTGGTGTAAAGTTACTGCACAGAAGCACCTGTTTTTAATTAATTTGTTGAATCAATTTGGTTCTAGCAAACTAATTCCATTAACAGGCTAAGCAGAATAATGACAGGCACAGCTGCTATAATTCCTTGTTACGCTTCTAGTTAAAACAAAATCCTTTTTGCATCAAGTAACACAAATCTAATGTGTTCATTATGAAATCTTTATTAGTTGGGCACAACCAAATGTTTCATATGTGTTTTCATAATTTTCCCCCTCCCTACTATACGAACTAAGTGTGGAAATGATGAGGTGATTTCTCCCCAGAGAAACAGAGCTAATTGGTGCATTAATGTTATTGAGAAATCAAATTGAAATTCCCTGCTATCCTTAGCTATAGGGTAGACCTTCATATTAGTTCAAATGTTCTTTGGGAATATTTCAGTTGGTTTTTCAGTTTTGAGCTGGTTGCTTGCTTATCAACCAGATCTGTGTTCAAATGGTCAGTTGCTATCTTCAGAGAACTCAAATGTGCTTGGATTATGGTCTCATTACTAAGAAAAGATAGTGTCAGACCATCTAGCTCAGTTATCTGATCCCTGTTAGCACTAAAGGGTGGCCAGAGAAAAGAGGACAGTGTCAATGTGTACGCTGGGTGATCATTCCTTGTGCAGTCTGTCCCCTGCTCCTGCCTCAAAGTCCTGGCTGGACGTCCTGCTCCTTGAGAATTGACTGCAAGTTGGTGATGTTCTATCACATCCCACCTGTGATTTTAGCTTCCTCCCCATCCTTCAGCTGTGAGTTCCACAGTGCACCTGTTAACTGAGTAAGTACAGCAGCCCTGCTTCATTTGGTTTAAATGATTTGTCCTTGTGTGTGCCCTCAATCACCAGAGTACCCGTGTCTCCAGCTAAAAGGCCAAATGCTTAGGGAGGAGGGAAATATTGTGGGGCATGAATGATCAAGTTGTGGAATAGGCAAAATATGAAACTCAAGGAGGCAAGAGAGGAATGTGGGTTCAGACCTGACTTGTGATCTAACCCTCAGCTTTGGAAGGAATGCTCCCTGCTTGTCACACCTGCCACGTGCCTGTGCAGGGATGTGCTCTGTGCTGCTGCCCTTTGGAGATTACAGCTCACCCTCGAGATCTGACACTGCTCATTTCTGAAGTGCTAGTTTGCCAAACTGGATTTATCACTAAGAAACAGATGAGGTTTCATGGATTAGACTCAAATCATCCACCCTGAGAGACAGTGTAGAAGGAGAGGTGCTGGCATGGTCTGCAATTCCTCCCTGCTGGAGAAGTGGGAAGCATAAACCAGGAGTGAGCCCAGGTCCCCTCCTGAACCTGAGACTGGTCACTGCCTTTTATCTGCAGTGTTATCACCCAAGTCCTTGCCTGTAAGTGGCCTTCTTCTGGGATGTCATATCTCACTTTATCACTGTGAGGAAGTTGTAAAGCTTTCTGGTCTTGTTATCAGTGACACTATCTCTGGGTGTGCTGACTTCAGGTCTAGCTGGTAAAATATCCTGTCCCCCTGCTGTGAGGGTTGACTGGCTGGAATCATGCCATGGGGGTTTCATGTCCAAAAGCATCCTGTCTTCAGATGGGATGCTCTTGTAAGCTGCTCCAGTTTTCCTGTGTATTTTTACAATGGATAAAAACCCATTAGAGCCCTGATGTGCATCTGGGGTCTCTTACCCTACAAACAAAGTAAAAAGGGTATTGTTAACCTCTTGGGAAAAGCACTGGTTTGCTATGCTGGGGCTACAGCTGCTTATATGCCATTAGGGATATATCTCTAGCTGTGTGGGTTCCGTTGCCTGCAGAGCATGCATGGGGCAGCTCTTGCAGTCAGTGAGCAAGCTGGCATTTGTTAGACTCACACTGTGAATGGATGTGAGGAAATGGGCTCTTGATTTTTGTGGAAATGATCTTTTCAGTGCAGCACAAGGAAAGGGAAGAGAAGAATCTAAGTCACTGAGATAATTTTGAAACTCTCTGCCCCACTGTGAGATTTTGCTGAGCAATTTCAGAAGTGACATTCAGCACAGCTTATCAGCTTAGTTTAGGAAGAACTAGAAATTAGAGAGTGATGGAGGCCAACCTCCAGAGACCAGCTTTGTCAGAGACGGCAGCTGCCAAGCAGAGCTTTATGTGACTTGCACGCAGTGGAGTGAGACAGTGGAAATCCTTATGGCTCCAGCTTGCAGTAGCTTGCTGCAGACAAACAAAAGCACAACCCTCTGCTGGCTGTGTCCATCCTCTCCCACAGGTGTGTGTCAGCAGGCACATGCCCACACCCTCTGGGTAAACACATCCATATCTCAACTTTCCCACCTGAGGTAGCTCCAAACCTGCTCCAGAAAGATAAACAGGAAGGTGGATAAGCCAGTGCTGTGATGGTCCCCATCGGGCATTAGTTTCTGCTGTGTTAGTTAGGGAGATGCAGGTGTCCAAGCTGAAAGCTGCTGAGTGTTTGTGATGGCAGTGTCAGGAGGTGAGTGCAAGCAGCTGCAGCACCCCTGCAAAAGGGAGTGTTGCACCCAGCTTGATCAGCCTCAGGTCATGGGGCTGCATTCTTCTTATGGAACATGTCACTTTTCTTTCCTGTTGCTCTCACTCTGTCAGTGCAGACTGTGAATTACGTGGGTTTTCTGCAGGTAGAAAAGATGACATTAAATCTGCTTTTTTTATGGTTTACAATCCAGAGGCACTTTTCTGTAGAAAAAAATACAGGGTATCCAGTGGAGCTATGCCAGCAACATACTTGGCATGGCAGGCTGATTGGAAAATCTGCTAGCTTCTCTGTGAATAAACACCTGACATCTCATTTTGCTGAAACCCCCAGAGTGGCTTGCAGTTTCTTCCTATAAATACTGGCTGATCAAGGAAAGCAAAAGCAAAAAGGCCATCCATTGCTAATTACAAAGCTATTTCTGTCAGGCCAGTAGAAGATGATGTTTTATCTACTCTTTGCTTTCAAAACTCACTGTATTTGCATGAATTGATAACCATTTCTCTCTCAGCTTACACTGAATATGATGGCATTTGAGCTACAGCTCCCAGAATGTCCAACATAAGCAGTAGCCTAAAAATTCAGAAAAACACCAAAAAACCAAGGAAACACCAATAAAAAAGGACCCCATAACCCATAGCAACAAAGCAATAATCACTGTTAATGTTTCAAGGCTAAATGCTTCAGCCATGGTACTTAATCGATAATTGAAATTGCAAGAGAAATGTAATGCTTGAAATTAATGCAGTTAATTTTATTGCTAGCACTTGTAATTTGAAAGCAATTCTGAAATCAATATGACTTTTTTTTTTTTTTTTTGCACAGAATGGGAAAGCCTGGAGTAGGTTCATCCACAAACCATTCGGTATTTAAGTGCGACCCACTGTTCCATGAGACATCAGGATTAATTCTATACATTTTTCCCCCAGCCGTAAATAAGATCTTCCCCTACACCATTTGGTGCATTTAATGTTTGTAAATTGTTTGATATTGTATTTTTCAAAGGCTTCAGATGCTGCTCTCAGGTTTTCTCTCTGTCCCACAGGTTGCTCTGAGTGCCAGTAAGGCTGTGGAATAGTGGAGAGGCCAAAAGAAGTTACAAAACTTCCTCCTTCCTAAATCCTGTTCCTTCCCAATGAAATGTGCTCCTGCACTGCTTTCCAAGCTCTATGTCTCCACTGCTGTAGGCTCCAAAGGAGATATCAATTAAGCAGGAGTGTGCTGGGGTGTTTTGTACCTCTGTGTCTTCCCGATGAGCTCATCAGAAATGGGCTTATGAGGGCTGCAGTGAAGGTAAAGATCAAGACCTTAAGATGGAAAAGGATTGCCATGCTCTGATTTTGTCTCAAGTCATTAAAGCTTCTGTAATACATTTGCAGACTAGCCAAGAGGCTAACTGGGATGGTTGGATCCTTCAGAGATGCCTGTTTGTGCTACAGGTGTCACTGTGCTGTAGAAAACTTGGCCTGAATTAACGCCTTGGGCCTCAGTGGGGTTGGAGAAGCTTTCTGGGCAGTCCTGGTGGGCTTCCCTGGGAAAATGTCGGAGACCTGGAAAGGCAAACATGGTGTGGAGAATTGAAGGGGTTGTTATGTGTGTCTTGCAAATACGTATTTTATCAGGAAATGGGCCTGACTTTGGCCTTAGAACTTCTCTTTTGGGAGAGTCCAGGCAGTTTTGCAACATCCCACCCTCTTTCCAAGCTACTCAAGCTCGTGAACCCCAAGAAAACTCATAAGCATTGAATCCAAAGAAGAGCTTTACTGGTTGCCACTGGTGTGTGTAGTCATGTTGGCTGGAGGATCTTCATCCTTATCACCTGAAGCAGCTCAGATGCACGATGGTTTCCGAGTCAGCCTTCTTCAGGTGTCAGGGTATGAATGAGAGCTGGCAGCTTGGATACTCTGTGTGCCTGTGCTTCCCTTGTTCCAATGCAACTGCATTTATGGGCACAGCAACAAATATCCCTTATTTTGAGGACTACCTCTGGGGGTCTTGAAGTTCAAAGGTTCTTTTTGACAGAAAAATCTACGATGACACATGCTGTGATCAAGAGCTTGAGCCTGCAGTGTAGGCAGAGAGCAGCATGGGCCCTTATCCCCTGAGCAGGGATTGGGACCACAAGCTGCCATCTAGGCTGTCTCACTTCTTATTCAGACTGGAATCCTCTTGATCTCTGTGGGAGTGCTGCAAATGTAAGAGCAATGGTGTCTTTATATGAAAAACACACAAAAAAGCTGATTTTAGAATTAACAATGATCTGATTGTTTTCCAAAATACCTTTGGTCTGTAATTTCCAGTGGCTGACAGGACTTTGTGGGGGGGGTGGTTAGTTAATAAGAAAAATATTTTTTACCTTCAGTCTCATCCTTTAATTTATCAAGCTAATTAACTGATCTTACCCGGGGACACTTTGTTCCTAAGCAATGCCCTCCCCCATCAAAGTCAAGGGAAGACATCTGTGCACACAAAGGGTGTTACTGCTGAATCCTGTATGCAAGTAGGGTGGTGCTTTCTCATTCATCTGGCTTCATTTTAATCTTTTTTCACCCCGAGCTCAGCTGAAGTACATCGCAGGTTCTTCAGCTAATTAACACGATTACAGCTGTCTGCATCAGGTTGGGAGATTGAGTTAGAAGCTGTCAAGATCCCAATATAGTGGAGTCTCATTACTGAGTCTCCAATGCAGCCACCTATAATGAAATTCAAACAGATCAGGTTAAATTAGATTAGCTAATGGAATTCTCATCTTCTCAGTTTAATGTAATTCCGAACAGTGACTCTTTAGTTTATTTACAAAAATAAATGTTTCTTTGAGTTGGATTTGACCTGAACCTGCAGACCTGAACTCTTTGGACCTCTGAGGAGTTAATGTTCAGGATCTGAACTCTGTGGGTTTGGTTGGTTGGTGGCTTTTGGGGACCTTGTGCTAGGGGACCTGGAAGTAACTTGGTGTTGGGAGAGGAGGCTCTGCAGTGCTCTTTGTTGGTGTTTGTGGGGTGACCCCAAGGGAACTTGCATGGTGGATCTCTCCTGCCCTCAGTGTCTGTAGGTGGGATAGAAATACACAGCAATGGCCTCTGCCACAGCTCCTGGACCTCAGCACAGAAACAGAAGGGCCAGAAGAAATAGCCTCTGTTGCAACAAACTTTGAAGTGTTTGATTTGTGCTATTAGCAGCTCAATCCTTTGTCCTGGTACTGAGAAAGAGGAAGGATGGAGCAGGCACCTGATAGCTAAATCCAATGAGTTGATGTTCTTGTTTCAAAATAGACAAATTTCTGGAAATACAGTAGTACTTGTTTCTTTGGCAAACTAGTGGGGAGAGGATATAGTGAAATATTCATTTTTTTTTATAGAGGCAATGTCTTGCACAGTCCCTTAGCAACCCCCAGATCTGGCAGCAGTGCCAAAGTGAGTTAGAGCAGCCTTCAAAACTTGATGGGGAGCTGCAAAGTTGTGCAGAACTCAGCAAAACTGCTGAAGTGTCTTTGCTGTGACCCCTTTCTGTAATCAGCAAGGAAACAGGCAAGATGCAATGGAAGGTCCCTGCCTGTGACTGGCTTGGTGTGACAGCCTGTGCTGGTGAAGATGCAGAGTCTGAAGATTGGATGGGGATGGCAGGGTCCCAGTGCCTGCTTGGGGGCTGGCTGTGCCCAGTGAGGATCCCTGTGTGGCTGCTGCTGATCCTGGAGTGACACTGGATCTTGGTGAAGGGTCACTGGATCTTTGTGACAGTGGCAAAAGCTGCCTCTGTGTTTAACTTAAAGAGCAAATAGCGTGAGTTAGTAAAGAATTTGTGTCCTGGTATCCTATTACCAGCAGAGAGCTGGGGAGGCACCCAACAGTTGGATAGAGTGTGAAAGAAATTGTATTTGTTGTATTTTTCTGTCTTTACAGAAACTGCTTCACTTCTTGAACTCTGTGTGGCACCTTTTGCAAGAACAAAATTAACTTAATGTGCAATGGCATTATCTGACTTGGTGTCACTGTCTGACAGCAAAAGGCTTTTGAGAAGCTGTTGGGGCTGCATTCAGCCCAAATCCCCACTATTCCTGAGTGGTGTCTGCAGCCAGCACATGTGTTTGTATCCCACTGTCATGATCAGAGTCCCACCATAATCACATGCAGCTTTTGATTCTCTTCTTTAGCTTCCAGCAAACTGAACAAGTTTTGATTAGGAAAGAAGTAACTTCTGGCCATACAGTGACACTCCTAAGGCTTTAAGCTCTTCTCTGGATGGTATTAATTTGGTAGCATCTCCTGGTAAAAGTGAAGGTCTCTGAGCAAAAGCAGGTGTCCTCAATCCAATTTTCTTTTAAGAGGCTCTTCTTGCTGTGACATCTCTGCTGTGCCCTCTGTGGGGTTGGTGGTTTGAGGGATATATTGTCCCTGTGGGTGTCTGCCCACTCACCCAGGCTGATGCACTGTTTTTAAGGCACCAGACACTTCTGCTGGTTATGGGATGCTGCTGGGACTGGAAGAACTTATTCCTAGTTATTCCTCTCTCCTTCCTTAACATGCATGTCTTTTCAGCTGCAAATCCCATTGCTAGCATAATAGTTGTTTTCATTGCTTCACTGGGACTAGTGAGGTTAACATCTCGAGCACCAGCTAAAATAGACACAAGCAAATAGCACAATAGCTTAATCCCCTGGAAATTACACTTTCAGTACAGAGTTATGTTTCCTTTTTATTTCCCCTCACTTTCTTTTAAAAGGCAGAATTACATTTTATTTACAGCTGGGCCCAGGATCTGTAGTTTGCTGCTTCTGCATGCAGGTTACAGAATAATCCTCTAGATATTCTTTTCCCAAAGGAAATTTTCTGGTTAGAAGGTTGTGAGACCTTGGCAATGCAGGGTGGAGCAGTTCAGCCACAGTACCTCATCTTTCTTAAATGTGACCCATTGCAAATAAGGTTCCTTGGTGGAACAACATCTCTCTGGCATTGCCTGCAGTGGAACTGGCAGCAAGTTCAAGTTGTCATTGCAGAGATGAGCAGCTTCCAACATACATAAATATCTACTCCTTCTCTGTTGATTCTACCACTTTGCCTATAAACAGACGCACAGTCGCTCTCCAAGTGAGCCATCTGGGTTTGACAGATGTCGCTGGATTTTTCTGGACCCATTGTTAAATGGGAAAAAGGGAGGGAATATTCTGAATTGAAGGAAATAGTTCTGATGGCAGTCTGCAATTTCATGGGCCGGGAGATGAGCTGCCCTTCTTTCCTTCAATTGCCATCATCTTCGTTGATTGTAATCTGCATTGGCAGCCTGGGAAAAATCGCTTCTTGTGGGGAGTCCTGGAACTGTCAGGTTTTGGGGAAGGAAGTTTAGGTGTATTTTTACCCTTGATGCAGAGCTAATGGGTTTTTTGTACTTCTGAGAGATGCAGTGTTGGTTTCTGAAGCTGTGTAGTGAGGTCTGTAAAGCTCTGATCTGGGACTAAATTCCCATTCTCTGGATGCTTTTTATCCATCCTGATCCCAACACTTGGCAGATGCTGGTAAAGGGTAAAGGTCCCCTCCTCTCAGTCTGAGAGCTACATGTACTTGCATATTCTTGAAGCCTCTTTGAATCATGATATTTGCTTTCTAATGTAGAAAGATTTCTGTGTCTGATGTATTATGAAGTTAGTAAAGTTGACTTTACGGTTAAATACCAGCATCAAATATCAACTTTACACTACCTTTATATATATATATTTAAACATATTTTTATTATTGCTGACAAAAGCATGTGAAATAGATCAGCTCTCTGAGAGTGATGGTATTAAAAATGGAAGGGGAGGTGTCTATGAAGTGCTGAAGGTCATACAACAAAAGTGAATTTCAAGGAATTTATTCAGATGAGTCTGTGGTGAGATGCTTTGCTTCTCCTCTCTAATGTATGTGAGGGTGAAGTTCCAAGCTCTAGTTGACACACACACACAGAGATTTTGCTCTCTTTGGAGTTTTCTGCCATGCTCCTGGTGATGGTGGCGGTGAGGGATCTGGCACAGAAGTCAGTGTGTGGCTGTGGGCTGAACATGGACATGTGAACATGCAAATTACCAACAATACTTTAGTGAGAGCAAAGTCCAAAGGGCACATTTAGGACAACTTTGCTAAAATTGCAGATTTTATGCTTGCTTTTAGGGTTTATTCAATTAACTTAAAGGAGGAGAGAAGCACTGAAATTACTCAATCCTTCACGTGTGGCAGCACACCAAGTGTTAAACTGTCACAGGCAGAAGTTTGCTAAAGAAATCTGTAAATTTTGAAACCCTTGTTTCCTCCACTGCATTATCTTCCCTGAGAGAGTCAAAAGATGATACTACTTAACAACCCATGTTCAGCTCTGAACCCTGGATCATTGTCAGCCTGTTGGAGAATGTGTGTGAAAAGTTTTCGGATCGATTGCAGCTGTGCTCCCAGATTTGACACCAACTCCCAGATTTGACACCAGCTGTTGCTCCCAGCTGTTGTGTGTTTGTGCTATAGAAATATGTTTCTATGTTTGTCAGTTTAGATGTGTTTCTAACACAAAGGTTCCTGCCCTGCACCATAAACATTTCTGAAAATATTTCGTCCCTACTGTGTATCCCATAGTAAAATGTTTTCTTGCAAGTAGTTCTGGGATGGAGCTCTGGGTTCATGCTTTTATGTGACTCTAGGGAAAAATTGCAATTTCTACAGAATGATTTGACTGTACAATAATTGCAAGGAAAAACAAACAGAAATTAAGTGGCCAGCAATTTTTATCAACAGACATTTTCTCAATTTGTTCAAATGATCTGCATTTAAGGTGGGATTTGGGGCATGCACAGAGCTTCAAGTGCCTTTCTCCATCCATCTGCCTCTTCTGGGCTCTGTGGCATCCATGAGCCTTTCTGTAGGAGCTGCAGAAACACCAGTTCAGTGTGCGGCCACCCTGGTGAGCTACCACAGCTCCCTTAGGTATGATAAGTTTCTTCTTGTCCCTGCTGGTCTCTGTCTTGGAGCTAGAGCTTTATCAGCAGTAAATTGTTCTTGTGATTTCCTTGCTCCTCAACTACATCCCCTTCTCTCTCCAGCCTCACTGCTATGATTTTTTTTTTTTTTTTAATAGCTTGTTTGATGTGTGTTCTCTGATGGCACAGGAATAATCCCAAAGTGCTTTGTCCTACTGACTGCTGGGGCTCAGGCTGGGATATTTGCAGAGCTGGCAGTCCATCTCCAAGAACTGAGCCTGAAGACTCTTCTATTAGTGTGAAACAGGCAAAACTGGGAAACAGAGAGTGTTGTGGAGTCAAAACTGCAGTACCCAGATTGGAAGGCACAGAGTCTGTAGTGCTGAGTAGTGTGAGTGGTATCGGCTCGATGCATTTATTTTGCCCATTGAGCTCAACTTGCTGGAGGTGCCTGGAAGCAGGACTTTTACTAGCTGTGCTGAAGAAGTGAATGTTAACATGAAATCTGGGATTTCCAGTGGGCTCCATGGAAATGACATACTTAAATCACTGTAAATGGTGGCATTTAGTTCCCTCCGGGGATACTTGGAAAGCCCTACCCTGCAAATGCGAATCGATTACAGCTGTGTGAAGAGAAGTGTGATGAAGGGGTTTGAAAAGCTCACTGAGGGATGGGAGGCCTCTGCAGAAAGGGATTTTTTCGTTTAGGAGCTGAGATGCTGACTAAATCAGCAACTGGATGAATTGGATTTGTTTCAGGGGTCATTGCCCAAACAAATATTTTCAATAAGACATTCATAAGCCTTTATTAAACCTACACTGAGGCCACCCTGTACTGTCTGAGACAGTGAAGGAAAGAGACTCAAGATAAAAGGTTTGCATTAGTATTGGTAGTTATGTTTGGGCAAGGGATTTTTTTGCCTTACATAAAGGGAAAAGTAGTTCAGGAGCTGTCTGTGAGATGACAAAAGCGGCACTTGGGACATAATTTTTCCTTTTGCATGAATTTTTAAAACACCTGAAGCTAGAAAAGCTTTGCCCTCAATAGTGTTCCATGAAACTCAGAATTTGCTTTCAAGTGAAAACAGCTGCAAACAGGCATGGAGAAGGAGAGGGCAAAATGCTGCTTTGAAGGAGTTAACAAGCATGTGGAGCAGAGTCCTCTGTTGGTAAAGACTGCTTGGATTTTTCAAAGACATTAATCAAAGTTCCTCACAGATGATGTTTAAGGAAATGAAGCAGCAATAGAAAAGAGAGAGAGTGTTTTAGAAGAATAGTTGGTTAAAAGAAGATGAGCAGACAGTACAAGTAAATAATGCATTTTCCTGGTGGAGAGAAGTCACCAGCAGAAGACTGCGAGGTCTCATGCTGAGACCTTGTATCTTTCAAATAGGAATCAGAGACTTGAAAAAGGGATAAAAAAGAAAAGAAATATGTTTTGGCAACACAGCAAATTATTTGGGGTGGTAAAGACAGGCAGAGTCCAAGGATGTGCAGAAGGATATTCTGAAACAGAATGATGGGATGCTAAAATGACAGATGAATTTCAGGGTAGGAATACATGAAGTGATGCACATAAAAGTAATTCTGCATGTAGATAAGGCAATGAGCTGTGAGATGCTAACAGGCTCTGGGGGCTTGAGGTTCTGGGTTATAATGTAGAGCTCAGTGCTCAGCAGTGATGAAAACCAAATTGAACATTAGAAGTTATTAGCAAAGGCAGTGGGAAGAAAACATGCTGCAGCTGTTTAAGCTTGTGTTTGCACTGCCTCCTCCTCTTTATCTCCTGGCTCTGGAACAAGCCAAGAGAACAGCAAAGAGGCTCCAAGCAGGGTTAAATCAGAGATATTGGCTTGTTTTTCTACCAGGAATTTTTAAGGAAAGCAGGGTTCCTTAGACTATGAAAGAAATGGCTAAGGTGAAATACAGCTGCAGTCTGTAAAAACCATCAGAGATGGTAAAGGTGAGTGATTTCTATGGTGGCCCACCTCCATCAGGTGAAGGGCAAGAATGCAAATTTCGCTGGAAAGGGCAGGGGAGTGCAATTGTAGCAAAACATGTGAAATAAAGTTCTAATCATGGGTGCTGTGGCCTTTTTGTAAATGTCTAGGAAGCCTTTAATGAAAGGTTAATTGAGTGTTGGATCGGCAGAAAAGTATCATGGGAGAGAAAATGGTGAGTGCATGACTGGAGACAAATTGATTTGATTTCTGTGTATCACAGTAGGGTGGTAATTCATGCTGTTCCCTGGCTGGTGTGTCCTGAAATTGCAATGCTGCTGTTCAGCCCTTGGCTGTCTGGCTGTCGAGGCATAGGTGCCATTTGGCATCATGTGACATTCCTGTGGCTTGGTTTGAGTCTGGAACTTCAGCCCAATGGAGCACGTAGGTCTTGGGAGAAGCATTCCCTGGGAGACCTGGATGTCTTGCAGACCCAGCTTCTTGTGGGAGATAATTGCCTTCATCAGCCTTGTTGGAATGTGTTCAGAGTGGGGCTGGGAAGCAGTGGACTTCACTAACTTTGCTTCTTGTCACCACCTGTGCCATGGCATGCTTGCACTGAAGAAGCAAAGCAGATGAGATAAACTTCCAAGCACAGTATCTGGGTTTTATCTCTGTTAATAAAAGGAAAACAAAAAGCTAAAAGGAAGCTCTGGAAGGGGGAACAACCTTCAAATTAATTTAATTTTCAATCTGGACAGATATCTTGAAGATCTCAGTGGTTGTTGCATCAAGCTGAGGACTTTCTCCTTGCTCAGGGCAAGTGTTACCTCGTCAGAATGAGATGTTTCTGGGATCTGAGTGCCTGCCAGTAATAGGG
Organism: Taeniopygia guttata; assembly: GCF_048771995.1. Taxonomy (NCBI): domain Eukaryota; kingdom Metazoa; phylum Chordata; class Aves; order Passeriformes; family Estrildidae; genus Taeniopygia; species Taeniopygia guttata. The sequence goes on from NC_133037.1 coordinate 9,290,587, forward strand.
CTGTGGACCATGTCAGGCTTTTTTTTTTTTTTTTTTTTTTTTTTTTCCCAAGTCTCTTTTATTTCTAACATAATTGTCTGCATTTCACAAATTATCTCTGAGGTTTCTACTGTAGTTTTGTGTTATTGGGCTACACCCCGTGCATTTTGTCTGCTGCTCACCCAAGTACAGTTCTGCTCTCTCTACCATGGAGGGATTTCTTGACAGTGAGGGTCAAGTAGAGTTGAGTTGGGTCAAAACTTGCCAGGTAGATGCCAGGTGTTATTTAGAACATCATACCTGGTGTTTTGTTGGCATTTGGGCATGGTAGAGATATCTGCATTGGTTCCTGTATGTGCTAAGGACATATGGCTGCCCTGAGAATAAATTAGTATTTTAATGAGCAGAGTTTGTCTGCTCACCTAAACATGAGACTGAATGGATGTTCAGTGTGTCTGGCTTTGTACAAGGTTGAGACTACAACTGCTCTCCCGTTAGGCTTCAGCTCTTTGGATATACCCCTGGCTGCTGTTAAATTTCTCTCCCTCAGAATTACTTTGGTGATGTGAGAAGGGGTGAACAAGAGGACTTGACCTGTGCTTTTGTGATACTCTTCTTCACTACATTAGCCATTTCTTAGATCCCAGATTGCTTTTCAATGCACAACCTTTATTCAGACTTCAATCTACCACTTTTTGTTGATTGTTTGCCTCTGTTTTTCTAGCCTTGAAATTTTAGGTAATTTTTAAGTACTAGTGTCTGTTAGAAACGCACATGTTACTCTCCACTCTTTCTCATTTATTAGTTCCCATGAGGTCCTGCTGTTAACTGCAAGCCAAAAAATTTAGTCTTGGACAGGCAAAAAGAGCTTTCTAATTAGTAGCTGGGGTAGTTGGTGGGGAGCACTGTAGTCACAATATTCTCAAACTAAGTTGACTTCTGCTCTCTGAGAAAAACCACAATATAACTTTCTTTGTCAGGCCAAATTTGTAAACTAGAAAATTTTCTTTTTGTTTGTTCAAAGGTTTGTCTGCTATTGCCTTTTTTTGAATTGTTGGAGTGAAAAATGTAATGGGGAAAATAAACTGATAATTATAGGCTGAATAAATTCTCTCTAAATCTGAGAATTAATAAATCCAGGACAAAAGAGTTGAGGCAAATAAGATTTGCAATATCTTATAATAACCCACTGGCCTGATGATGTGAATGGGATACTGCTAAGGAAGATATTTAACAGTGTGCTCTTACATGCTTGACAGGGCATTTGCACCAGCAAAGTCATGTTCTTTCTTGTGTACTGCTGCTTGTGGACCAGCAGTGTTTCCTAAATGAAAACTAACATATGTTAGAAAAGGTCACAAATGTCCTGGATTTTGCTAAGTTCTCTGCTTTGAAAGAAAAGCCCTGGAAAAATGCATGACATCTGAAATTGTGCAATTTTTAAAGGATGCTTATTCCCTGATGAACAGCCAAAGGGAAGTCCCTCCTGGTGCAGGCAGGTGAAAGTGAACAGGATGAACCCTGATGAATGTAAATGAGCTTTGAGGCACCTTGCTCTTGTGGAGGTCCCCAATCTCTGTGTCATCCTGAAGCTCTTGGAGGGGCTACCGTGGCTCTCCTGAGCTCAGAGCATGTGGATGGGACTGTGCTGTCACACAGGCTGCAGAGGGCCTCTCTGTGTTTAAAAGCAGTTTTTCCTCCCTATCAACACCAGCACAGACTCATGAGCTGGCACTTATAGCATGTGTGTTTTCCCTTCACACAGCGCAAGAATAATTATCCTCTCTCAGCAGTGCGACTGTTTCTGTTCCCTCTGATTTATGGAGGCAAAGAACTCATTTAAGAGGATGAGTCAGAAGTAATTGAGCTCCAGGGGGCTGTATTTCATGGCTTCTTCTCTCTTTATTTTTGCCCTGTACTGCACCTCATGGTTACCAGTTCTTTGGCCTTCCAGGGAACGTTCAATAAAGCTGAGGAAAAAGCTCAGGTCTTGGTTGACGTTTAGAAACCAACCTGATTCAGTAAATCAAGAATGTAAAGCAGTGATACTCTTCCAATCTTTGTAGTATTATCACAAATATAATATGATTCATAGTTGGCTATTCCCAAATACTTGGCACCTTCTATAAAATGCAGGATGGGTGTGAGAGCTGCTCTGCAGGGAATTCCACATGCAGCTGATGCTGGAGAGAGGTTTGGCAGCTGGTGAGTTGCAGGGTGTGGTGCTGGGTTTAGCTACAGAGCATGAATCAAAGAGGATTGCTAGGTATAACTGAAGCTCCTGGAAAGACAGAGTCCAGGGAAAGCTTTAGGGAAGTGCTTGTGCCTCTGCAGAGGAAGCCAAAGTCATGTGTGTCAGTTTATGTGTGAGTAAGATGCTGGTGCCTGAGTCATGCAGACAGATCCCAGGCAATCAGGGATGGGTGGCATGGCCTGGGCAAAGGTGGGATACAGAGCCATCACTTGCTGAACTGATGTAAGCAATAGATGGGCAGCAGATGTATCTTGAATGTTACTGGTGAGGGTCTGTGGGCTTGACCTCTGCATGATGTTTTGAGAAGGTTTTTGGGTCCCACAGTGGTTGAGTTTCAAGGCAGCATGAAAGACCTGCTGTGGTCTGAGCTGCTGGTTGACCAGCTGGCAGCAAAGAACGAAGTTTTTATTACTCTCTTGAAATAATTCCAGTCCTGTTGTGGTGGTGAGTGAGGCACTGGTGTTCACAGGGTCCTCAGTCTCACAGGCAGGATTTGAGCTGAGGAGCCAAATAATCCTCCCCTACCTTTCTGGAAAGGCATGGCAACTAGTTAATTTGGAAGCCTTGGGAAGTTCAAGTTGGGAAGTCTGCTTTTTTTGCTAGTAAGTTCCTCCTTCTTGTGTATGTGTTCTTTTTTTAAGTTCAAATTTTTTCCTGCAGAAGTGCTCTGGTGACAGGAAAGAGTGAGATGGCTGATGACGTGTCCCATCCCCCTGTGACTTTGCTCAATGCCTTTGCCATTGGCTGCAAAAGCTGCCAAATTCAGTTGCTGGCTTCTCCCAATTTGGGACTGACTGATAAACTTCTGTACAGGCTGCAGTGACTGATGACTCTGCTTTTGCATTTCCATTTCTATTCACAGTTTAATTTATCTCTCTCTCTGCCAAGTGCTTCTTGAGAACACTTCAGTGGCTTTTTCCTTCAAGTGTAGCAAAACCAAACAAAAGAGCCTGATGTTTCTTTGCTGGACTCAATAACTCACTGTTATGATTGATAATGGTGAAACTGGTTTATAATTTATATAAACAGTGATGTACATTATTAAAAACAAAGCAGGCAAACTCCAAGTCCGCTGTGGATCTGATTGCTTTGAACAGCAGATGATCCCTGGGGAACTCAGAGTGGGAGTTCTAGTTCCAAGGGCTCTTTGAAGCATTGTAAAAAGTAATCAGGAAAACTGAGGTGATGGATCAACAATTCATTGATTTATATGTGCCTCTGATGGGTGGAATTGTCTGTTGCAAATGGGCTTTGCTAGCTTTTAGCCAGTAATCCCTTGGTTGTTCCCCTCTGCCTATTTCTGCTAAACAGAAGGCACTGTCTCAGAATTAATCCCATTAGTTAATTACAGTCTTCTTTTCTCTGTGGCTTCTTTAGTCTGCAGACCCAAACTGTGAATGGTAGCATGGGTGGCATAGTATTTGTTTTTTTTCTGTGCTGTGGTCAACTCAGATTTGGGATGTGGATGCTTTTGGGGATTAAACTGAAAACAGAAATGTTCTGGACTCTTCAGCATTTTTCTCAGGTGCATGCACTTGTGCTGTTTTTCTGCAAGCAGTGTTTTAGAAAATATTTGAAAATGCAATGAAAATCTGGTTACAGCTAAACCTAAGGAATACGCAAGCAAGCACTTGTGGAAAGTTTTCAGGTGAAGCTGCCAGCCTCTCTAGGATACCTTTTTCAAACTGAATTTTCCTGGAAAGGTACTTAAAGTTTGCCATGCACATGAGCTCTGTCTCTGGTTTGCATTCGGGCAGTGTAATGCATCCAGGTGCTCACTGTGGCAAAGCCATTCTTATGGGTGAAGGTAGTGCCTGATGCTTTTCCCCCAGAGCAATTAAAACCTTGTTCTGTCTGTCCACCTACCTGGTGGCCTTTCAATCTGACCTTTAAAACCGTGCAGTCTCCTGCCACGTACACCTTCCATGGACAGAAAAGTTGTTTCTCTATTGCAGGTAAAACTGGTGGTGACGTACTTCCAGTCATGCTCAGTGCTGGGGAGAGATTGAAACCCAAATTCTCTGACCTTTGGGCTATCCTTCATCTCTGGGCTGAATTGCTCCATGGACAGTTTTGTAAATGCATGGGTTCCTCACTCTGAAGCACTTCCTCCCCCACAGATGGAAATGCATTCCCATTTCTCTCTGTCACTTTGCAGCTGGAGTACTCAAGGCACCAGAATCATAGAATATCTCAAATTGGAAGGGACCCATAAGGATCATCAAGTCCAAGTCCCTGCTCCTCGCATCCAACAATCACTGTATTAATCAGAGCTCATTTTGTACTTTGCTGCTTTGTACACAAATATCTCCAAATGGCTTAAAGACGGCATGGTTGAGTAGTCATGTGAAACAACTCTAGCCTTCCAAAAAATCCATAACACAGGTGGCTGCTAAAAATGATATTGCCTGGAAAAATCTTGTGCTTGATTTACTAAAAACAGTTACTGCTATCAGACATCTCTGTCTCCTCTGGCTTATGTCAAGGGATTTTGAAGGTTAGTAGTATATTGCAAGTAAGAGATTATTTTCTTATTGCGGGAAAGTAAGGTTGGTCCTAAGCTACTGGTAAATCATACTGGTAAGCAAGAGGAGTAGAGGAGGTACAGCAGAAGGTGTGTTTGCTGTATCACAGCCTGGAAGGCAGTGTTGTAATTCAGATGGCAGAGTGTAAGATACCAGATTGCTTTAAATGTGTTGCAATCCTGCGGTGTCAAGAGTTTGATGCGTCCCCAGGGGCTTAGCAATGAACAGCCCCATCTCAGTGCCAGACTTCGGAATCACAAGGTATGCAGAAACTTCTCCTCCACAAATCCACAGGGACAGGCTGGGTCCTTCAAGTGAATGGATTGCTTTCAGCGTTCAGTGAAAGCCTCGTGCTGTGTTTGATGGCACTGCTGGATAGAAGTGTTCTCATTGCCGTTGGCGCTGCCTCGTTAATGCTGCATCGCTCCCCTGCCACAGCAACTTGAAGATGATTTAAGTGCCTTTGCATTGTCTCTTTGGAGGAGGGGTGAGAATTGCACGGGAAGCTTTGTCAGATGTACAGGACCTGTGCAAAACAGGCTGGGGTGGTGTGGTAGGAGGATACTGGAAGGGGAGAATGGGTATTAAGGGATTGGCAGCATGGCCAGGGCTGCAGGCAGGGCAGGCAGCTTCCTTGCCTCTGAGATGTGCTGCTCTGGGGGATGCTGCTGGACCATGGAGGCACTCCAGTGCAAGGCATCAGCTTTTGTTGATGCTGACTGGGCTCTGTCTTGTCCAAATTTGTGTGTCTGCACTGACAGCAAAGAGCTGGGGTCTTTCCACTGTCATCATGGGGACAAGGAGCTGTAGAGCTCTGGCCTCCTTGCCCCAGGTAGGGATGAAAGAAAAGGGAAAAGGGGGTCTCCCTATAGGCTTTGGGGGCAAAGTATCTGGAAACAGTCTTCTCCTGTCACTGAGGAGCACTGAATCCTGCTGCTTTCTTAACAATGGAGGGTACACTTATGCTTTTCCAGGAGCACAATCCCATATGGGAAAAATTTTTTCTCTGACAAAGCCTCTTCTGAAATGAGAATGCCTTGTCACTAATGAGTGCATCAAAGAACATCAGGGGGCACATGAAAGCAGCACAGAGTTTTTAAACCCCTGCATTGCTATGGTGTAGGGCAAAAGTTTTTAAGTTTGATTTAAAGTCCTTTTTCTGATAAAGATACATGCTATGGATGCAAATACTTTCAGCTGATGATACCTGGAGGTGGACGTGTTCTAGATTTTACCTGGAGAGTATGTTTTTGTGTGTTTTGATTTATGCTAAGTAATTGCAGAATATCTTGCAAGGTTTGTTGTGGTGCAACCACACAACAATTAAATTTCTTCCTTCTTCCCTCCTTGCCATTCTACATCACCCTTTCTCTCTCCTCGTTATTGTACATGCAAAATGAATTTAAACAGTTGAGTGGGCAGCTGCTAAACCCAGGAGGCTCCAAATGATCTTCTTCCAGGGAAAAACCTGAAAGAAACACTTGGGGCTTTTTTTTGTCCCAGAATTTTAGTTGGAAAAAGAAGATTTGAAGATACAGTTACTATAACTGTGGCTATATATAATCCTTGTGGTTTAAATCCTTTTATTGGTATTTTATATCAGGAATGCTGGAATTATTTTTTCCCCTTCCCTCTGTCTTGAAAACAGAATTTTCATTGGTGGAACAGGTTTAGGACTGTTCATTCCAGTGCAAAGTGAAACAGGGAGCCTTCACAGCATGTTTGGAGTTGAAGTGCCAAGGCAGGAGATGCAGACCCCTCTGGCAAGAGAGCACTCGTGGAGGGCACAGAGCTGGGTTCGGGCATCCCTTGTGATTCTCTCCTGCCAGCTCCAAGCCAGGCACAGGGAGGACCTGACCCTGCTCATGCCCCATCTCCAGCAAGCATCCGACCCTTTGAGTTGTAGAGGTGCTCAATTATTTTGATGAGCAATTGCCTTTTGACCAGGGAAAGCATTCTGCAAACCCCATCAGCCTGATGTGAAGCAGCAGCTCTGGCAGAGATCACTGGGTGTTATTTTGCAGCTGTGCTTTGCTGTGTGAGGTTGTGGATGGTGATTTTAATGAGTAGCCCTGAATGAGAGGAGCAATTCTTGCAGTTGACAGGAGCCCCCAGGGCTGAGCTCACTAGCCACCCAGCCCAAACCCTGACTCAGCCTGTCCCCCACCATCCTTGGAGGGGCAAGATTTCCCTGAGGCTGCTCATGTCCTCCAAGGAGCCACTTTTCCATCCTTTCCTCTCGTTCTCCTGCTGTTTATACCTTTCATGGGGGTGTCTGTGTTTGTCCCCTGACACCCTGCCTCAAGCAGGATTGCTTTGGGTTTAGTTACTCAGCAGAGATGGTGTTTCCTCAGAAGGGTTCCCAATGGCTTGCTTCCAGTCTGGTATGTGTGTCCTTTTTATTATTCAAACTTAAATAAATAAATACAAGAAAAGTTACTTTAATTGCTATCAGAATATATTTGTTTTTCCCTTAGGAATAGAAATAAGCAACCAAAATGTCATCTATAATTTTTTCCATGCATTTCATTGTGAGACCTAGAATAGTCCTGCAGACCACTCCCCCTTCAATCTTTGTCCAGCTTTTTCCAATTGCATCTAATGGGATTTCTGTCCCCTTTTCCTCCCTGAGGGTAATGGCTACCCTTCTCTTTTTACTCCAAACCAGCAGCTATTCTGGGCTAGATCATGGGGATAGATATTATAGACCAGCCCTGTACATGGACTATTGAGTGTTGTTTCATAGACAGGGTAGTGGGAAACTCATGTTTCCTCTGTCTTGTCCTCTATCCCCTTCACTAATTATTTATCAGCACTATCACAGGAGTGTCTGGAGGCCTCTGAGCAAGTTTCCACTGTGCTAAGCATGGCTCAGAGAATTCCTTTGGGATGATAAATCAGGAGTATGAGGAAGAAGAGGGTGGCTGTGGCTTGAAGGGTCAGAAAGATGAGGTACATGATGCCAGAATAAGGAGCTGCTAAACGCAGCATGTTTCTGGTGGCATCAGCTTCTTTTTTGTCATGTTTGTGACAAAGATCTTTTGCTAAATGGATCACTGAAGAGAGAGTCACAGAGTTTGATCTGATGCTGTGTTCTGATTACCTAAAATTGCACTTGTAGGGCTTTATTTGCTGACAAGTGTGTTCATGGTAGTGCATACAACCTCTGTGATTGTGTGGGTGCCTTATCTCCATGCACCTGTACTGCAGGAGGGTGGCTGTCCTGCTGTTATCTGTATGTTTGGAAGGATTGGTGCAGAGGGAAAAGGAAGACGCCTTGCTTGAATTAGTATCTTAATATCTAAAACACTTAATTTTATGTTTGCATTTTCAATTAAGTGTTGTTTTGTTGTATTGCCATACCTCCCTCTGCTGGTTAATTTCACAGTTTAACCGTCTGTTTTGCCTGATTTTACATCTAGGTGTAGCAGGATTATGTACAGGAGACTGCCTTGGCTGGAAAAGGTGAGGAGTTTGTACCCTGTTGGGGTGATGTATTTGCTGCCTGCTCTTGCTGTGCAGGTTTGCCTCCCTCTGCAGCTGAGTAAACCCATTCCTCTGATCACTTGTCCTCTGACTCACAGCTACCAAGTGAGTCTGTAGCAATTCAAATCCCCATCAGGAGGGTTGGAGGCTTTGCTGCACTGCTGGGCTGCAGCTGAGAGATCTGTGGCTGGAGACTCTGGCTGGGGCAGTGCCTGGGAGGGTGCTGTTCCCTCCTCCACAAGCCCATGGAAAAGGCAATCCAGGCAATCCCAGGTACAGTGGGAAGCACTGTGCCATGGAGATGCCCAGGAGTTCCCTGACACAGCTAGCAGTTATTAATGCCGTGCTGAAGCTGAGACTGAGAGCTGTGCTGGGCAGAAATATCTCACCTGGAAGAGTCAAAGGTGGCTCGGAATCTTGGTCTCTGCACTGCTGGGCTGCAGCTGTGTGTCCTGTGTGGGAGCATCACTGCCTTTGTGGGCATGGCTGCTCCCTGCTCAGACAGACATCTCTGCCTCCTGGCTCCCTGCTGCACTTCCCCATAGGGAAACGCTTTGTCTTTTTTTGACAACTGCTCATTTCCCCATCCATAAGGCATTTTAACACACTGGCCTGTCTGTGCTGCTTTGACACAAAAATACAGAAAAATTGCCTTTGCCAATGCCGTACAAGAATCACAAAAGAATTGCTTAATGAATATAATCTCAACTACAGAATAAATACTACGTTCCTGCAAAGGTGTCAGTTATTTTCATATTTATATATATATATGTGCATGTCTTTTCAGGAATTTTGAGACACAAATAATAAAATGTTCCCCTTTTGCCAGCATAACAAAAGAGACAGATACTATCTCTTTGTTGTCAGGGTATTATTCCCTGATGCTTTGTATTGAGTTTAATTAAATTCTGGACATCTAATACTTAGAGTTGATGAATTATATTTAAACCTACCTGCTAGCTAGAAGTGTAGTGGAGAGAGTGATGAAATGCTCAGGAACAATTGGGCAGAGCGCTTTTCTCCCTATCTAGCTCCTAGGGGTTCACTTTGATTTAGTGCAGAAGTGCCAAAGGTGCCACAAATCTGTGGCCAGGAAGCTGAGAGGTGGGTGATTTGGATCAGATTTAAGGTTGGACCCACATACTGGTGTATTTCTCCTGTTTAAAAATTGAATTTGAGGTTGGCTCCTCTTTCCTTCTGGTTTTCTCTGTGGTAATGTAACTGGTGAACCCGTGTGTATGCCAAGTCAATATGAGACTGGGGAAAACAAAAACTTCAGCATTTAGCATTGGCTGAGTTACCCCAGGTTTGCTTTAGTTTGAGAAAAGGATGGAGTTGGGTGTTTTCTTGTGTAACTAATGGGTATACCGAGTTGAACTCTGCATTTCCTTACATGCATCCAACATGGCAAGAATTCTAACTTGGGATGTGTGTTCTGTGGGCCAGAGCAGAATGTGGGGATCCCCTGCCACCTCCAATCCAGGAAGCAGTGGGGTCATGTCCAGGGATGCAGAGAGCATCCTCTCAGTGAACAGTGAAATTTCCTTTTTTTTCTGTTCAGCAGCTTCAGGCTGTTGAAGAGGCCTAAGTAAGGCAACCTGGGGAGGTGGAGAGGTAGCCCGAGAAGTGGAGATGAGGAACCAAGTCAGAGCTGGGAAAAGGCAGGCAGTAACTGTCTCACCTGGTCAGGGCTGAGCTGAAATGCTCCTCAAAAATCACCATTCCCTAGTGTGTCACGTAAGGGGCAAGTTAGAGATAAGAGGTTAGGTAAAGCAGTTTGCTTTTCATATTTGGAAGAACATCAAATCCTCTGAGCAAAGCTGGATCTGTAAAGTTGCACAACCGCCCCTGAATGGATGAGTGTGGTCCATTACTTCTTGCCGGGCTGCGGTGGTGTAAGGGTGCCATAGGGGACAGCAGGGGTCAATCTTGCTGGAAGGGTTAATCCTCCCTGGAGCTGCTGCAGGCAGAGCTAAGCTGCCAGTTCTTGGAGATCTGGGAAACCAGCACTAAGCTGGGCTGGAGGAGATAAAATGCTGTAGTAGTGGCAAAGCTGTGGTGCCTCAGCATCCTGCCTGAGTGGGTTATGAGTGCAGCTGGCCTCTGTGGAGCTCACGCAGTGCAGGCAAGTGCCAAAGGTGCTGCAGACCCAGCCAGAGCTCTCGTGTCCCTTTGTGCTCAAGTGCTTGTTAATTGGGTCCCAAAAGGAGGAAGATTCATCATGACCTGACTGTGCTGCTGGTAGGAAATCAGTGGGCTCCTTACCTACCTTGCTGGACATACATCCATGTTCCCAGCTGTGCCTGTTGCCTGTGCTTTATCTGGCAGGGAATTCTGGCTCTGGGAAAACTAGTGATGGAGGAGCTCTATCTCCTTGGTAGAGGACAGGTAAATGCCCCAGTACATTGCTTGGAAACTTTCCCAGACAGTTTTGACACATTCTAAAAGCTGCTGTTTGAGAACTGGATCTGAGGGATCTGCTTGCATTGCACTTGCAGCGATTTGTTGTGGCTGGAAAAAAAAAGTGCAGCACTAGGGAATGTATTACAGTAATTAACTGTGGCCTGAAGAAAGTGAGGGACATCCTGGACACAGAGGAAATTAAATGGAAAGTGGTATTTACCTTATGTGGGATGGAATTGCAAAGAGTTCTGTTTGCTGGGTGGAAATTAATTATTGGATTTTGTCTAAAGCAGAGCTTATGTAAGAGGCATGTCTGTCTTCCAAACTTTGCCACCTCAACTCTTTGCTTCTCTGCTCATTAAAGAGGCACATGTAGTGACCTGCCCAGTGACAGTTCAAGCCATCTCAGTGGGGCTGGCTTGCTAAGGCTGCTGCTGATGTTTTCATTCAGGGATTTTTCAGTGTTAGGCAAAATTTTAGTTGACTGGGAGTGAATCAAATCTGTTTGCCAGTCACTCAAAATGCAAATCCCTGCAAGCCCTCCATGTGCTGGTGGTGGGATGTTGCCTTGAACAGAGAGGCCTCAGCAGAATGAGGGTGAGGAGGATGTCAAGCTGAGATCTTCCAGTTCCTCCAGGGTTGTGGGATTGCCTCTGCCCTTTGCTGGCAACCAAGGAAAGCAGCTGCCTTGGCCAGTACTGCCCATGCTTGGACTTTTGTGATGCTGCCAACTTGGGCATGTCCAGGATGGGACATCCCAGTGGCCAGCATGAGGATTTTGTTGACAGCAGCTGACGCTGCATTGGTGACTACTCACCTGCAATAGAGATTCAGGAGTAAAGGATTTGGACTGTTCCAGCAGGGATATTGTTACTTGTATATTTTTGTGTGTATCCCACAGGAGACCAGATTGTAGACCAAGACTGGTAGGCACTTGTCAGACACAGAAAGAGTTTAATTCATTGATTGTTCTGCCAGAGCCTTGACAGTTGTGCTTTTTCCTGTTTCATTTTCCCACATGCAGAGAGCAGCTCCAATAGTTTTCTCTTTATGTTGACCTTTGTTTGAAATGAAAGCAAAAGAAAATTGTGGAAAGCCCCAGTGAGAAAGCCGGGAATCAGTCATCTTTCATGTACTGCATGGCTTATATCTCATAGAAAGGCCATGTGTCTCGTTAAAGTATTTTCATCAAAATTTGTTTTCTGGGAGAAATGATTTTTCAAAGGAAGCAAAACATTACTGAAAATACTTCCTATTTCAGTTTTCATATTTTGCTGGAAGACATATTTGTTTTTCAGTCCTGTTTCTAGGAAATTTGTGGAAGTTGTCAAACATTCCAGCAGTGGCAGGGCAAATGTGCCCATGTCTTCTGTGCTCTGCAGAGACAAGGTTTACCTGGCCTGGAATGGGAGAGGGCTGAGCTCTGTCCACCTCCATTTACCACTTGCTACATCCCTGCATCTGGTTCAGCTTCTGACTGACCCATGTGAGCAACTGCTTCTGCACCCAGGGTGTTTCAAAGCTCAAGATTTTAATTTCCAATCTAATTATGTCAAAAGCTATTCACTGCTTTTTTCTATTTCTTTAAGAAACTTATCTCTTCGCAATATCCGTGTCTGAAATCTGCTGCTACCCTGTTCCCATGCACAAACACACAGAATGGAGCAAAGATAAGTGAGGTGGGAGCAAACATTTTCTTATTAGGGCTGCAGTTTGAAGTAATGAAAATAATAAACAGAGTCTGGGAGATACTGCCACGTGTCCTGGTGGCTGCATGAAAGGAAGATGAGAAAGGGTGTTGTGACACCTTGGAAAAGATTTTAAGTCCTTGTTAAAATTTACAGAGCAATTGAATTAACGTCAGGCTTTAGCAAAGTGTTTTGTAACTCTGTGCTGTCCTTCTTTCCCATCCTTAACAAAAACCTGTGATCTGTCACCAAGCTTGTGCCACAGCTGTAACACTTTCATGTTTCAACAGGGTCATGGGGAATGATGCATAGATCCACGGAATTCTGCCTTCTGTTGCTGATAGAAACAAAGATCTCAGTTGCACCCCAAAAATTACAGTTAGCCAAACTTGTTCTTGGGACAGGGAGAATGCTCTGTAAAGACAGTGTGCAAAATGTTACACTACAACATGTGACAGAGAGCAAAGTGACCCAAAGTGACTGGGTGCAAAACTGAAGTTTGGGGGTATGCCAGGAGACTGGAGCTGTTTGGGGTGACAAGGAGGTTTTGGACATGGTTGAGCTCAACCCTTCCATCACTAGCCTGGGAAACAGCTGAAGTGCTTCACATGAAATCTCACCCTTCCTCCTAAATTGTATCTATGCACAGATATATATGTGCCAGTGTATGTGTAACCTGACATGGAGAATGTCATCCCAATCCATTCACATTTGGTGGAGATTTAAGCAGCAAAAGACAGAGTCTTATAATGGAAGATAGAATGCTCTCAGCACAACTTAGAGTCCAGTAAATTGAGGGAAATGCCTCTTGAGCCTCATTGAGTGGATCACATATTGAGCATAGCATGGATTGAGCTGTGCTGAAAGGATCACTGAGGGCACTGTTTCCAGGAGATGAGCATTCCCAGTTGGTCCTTCAGAGGCTGAGCAGAGGGAAGTGTAATTGTATGGACATGTGTGTAAGTGCCCATGGTTGGATTTCACCTGTGTAAATCAGCTTAGTTCAGGAGCCTCAGAGTGGCTTTGGTGATTACCTTGGCTCAGGCCGAAGCTCTTCTTAATGGAATGAACGTGGAGGGCCAGACTCCTGCCCTCTGTCTTTCTGTCTGGCATCATTCCATGCACTGCCAGTTCAAAACTCATGGCTGAAGTGTTAAAAATGCAAGACCCAGGATCAAAATTGAAGGACTTGAGAGGAAAAAAGTGTTTCTCTTTTCATTTACAAGTGGTTTTGAAATTTTCCTCTGCAGTTGGATCACATTTTCAAGATTTTTCTGTCATCTCCTTTGCAAAACTAGACACTATTTGTGTGTGTGCACAAAATTTGGACCAAAGAGAAAATGTAAATGTGATGTGACTTGGGATAAAATTAGAGTGACAGTGCTGGGCTATTGTTCCTCCCTGCTGGGCTAAGTCATCACTATTTGGATTTGCTGGAGTCCAGAGAAGGATTAGCTCATGTTTTGAGCAAAGCTAGCAGTCACATCCTGCTTTCTTAATTGCTACTTGAGATGAACCATGATAATTTTCATTATGAAGCCAATTTTAATTAAGCAAACAAAACCTTTCTGCTCTTTTTTCTGGCAAGCTGTTGATGACTTCTTCTGAATTGTGACAGTCGGGTTCTGATGTGTTCTTCAAATGCAGCCAGGTTTAGAAGCTGCAATAAAGCAGAGAATCATGTGCATGGCTTTGAGAAGCAACTTTGCATGGCCCAGAGTCTGTCAGTGCTGGCCAGTGGGTCCTAAGTAGGATTTTAGCCATCAGTGTTCCCTAAGTGCTGCATTGCTCATGGATCTGTAAGGTGATGTGTAGTTTAAGGCAATAATTCAGGGGTTCAAGGGGGCTTAAACCAGCAGTGAGATGCTTTATTCTGGGTGCTGCTGCTTCCCCCTGAGACTGCAACTTCAATTGTGTTGGAGGGAGAGACATAAACCCCCAATTATTGTTATTTTTTCTCTAATAGAGGGAGATACAATATAACAGGCTGTTACAATGTAAGGCAGGCAGATATGTTTGGCTTTTTGTGTAGCATGTGTACATGGGAAAAAAAGGCTGACTCCCATGCAAGTATCAAGGCATGTAGGGTGATGGGCTGAGGAAGTCACTGAGGAGCTGATAGACACAGTCCCAGCATGGGAAAATCCCTTTCTGCCAAATGGTAAGGGGATGGTTTAACATAGGTGGGTAGACAATGGCAGCAGGTCATTTATTTCTCCCCGTCTCATGGGGTGCATAAATAATATATGACAGAAAACCTGTTACCTGACTCTGTAATAACCAAGGTGGACCACAGGCAGGAATGGACCTTGTTTTGTGTTTTGCTTTCTCTTGTGACAGGACAAGAGGACATGGGCTCAAGCTGTGTCAGGGGAGGTTCAGGTTGGACATTAGGGGGAATTTTTTCACAGAAAGGGTTGCCAAAGCATTGGAACAGGTTTCCCAGAGGGGTCGTGGAGTCACCATGCGTGGAAGTGTGTAAGGAAGGACTGGATGTGGCACTTGCTCTCACAGTCTAGTTGATAAGGTGGTGTCTGGTTAAAGGTTGGTCTTGATAATTTCTGAGGTCTCCTCTAACTAACTGGTTCTGTGACTTTCACCAAATAAAAAGTATTCTGTGATTCTTATAATAGAACTAGCAAGAGAGTTAAAGGGATGTTTACTTGGGACTTCCTTGTGTAGGTGCACAGCAACAGGAGCCTTGGGATTTAATAAACCTTTAGGCCTGAGCTGTGCCAGTGTTTTGCAGGAGAGCAGAGAGGATGGTGGTTTCATGAATACAGCCCAGGGAACAAGGATGGGTGGGTACAGGAGGGGCTAGATAAAATTCCAATAGATTCCCCTATATGGCCTCACTGCACCTGTGTGGGGAGGAAGATAAACTAGCATTTAAAATCCTTTCAGCAACAACCAAAGCAGTATTTTATTATTCACTTTAAGATTGTGGGACTACTTTCCCCCTACTGTTCCCTGCAAAAAAATTGAGCTAAACACAACTTTTTAAAGATAATCCCGACTTAACTAGTTGGGATAATTTGCAACTGATTATAATACTCCTCTGCTTGAGTCCTCCTTCATCCTTTGAGTTGCCTGATGGTATTTAGCCATGTGAAGTCTCTTTCTGAACCACTTTTTACAGTCCTTATAATATAGGGGTTCCTTCCTATGCTGCTGGCACTAATAGCTGGGTTAAATATTAATACTTTTTTACTAATAATATTGATAATATATCTGGGGCTGCTTAGTTGTGATCCTACTGTCCTAGTAAAATGAAATAGATTAAATACCATTCCCCAGTGAGAGTGTAATTCATAAAAGCAGAATGGACAGTATGTTGTGCCTGTCTGATGTGTTTTAGAGAACATCTCTGCTGATGGTTTTACTTTGGAAATTGGAAGAATATGTCCCTGGGACATATAAAGTGACTGTCTATTAGGAACATGTAGAGGATGTGTCAGGTTTTCAAGAAATGTACTAGAAAGAGAAATTAAGTTTGAAAAAGGCAGTGTACTGAGGAAGGCAGGCAATCTCCTTTTTCTTCCAATGTGGATGAAAGTGGATTCTGTTTAGCCATGCATGCAATTTTAAAGCTGCATGTACAGGCTCAGGAAGGATGAAAATAGCATTTTCAAGAGGCTGGCAGAACTTGTCTGAAACAATGGTACCTCATTAGCAGATGGTGATCCTATCAGAGAAATAAAATAAATGGTGTCTTTTGCTTCACTGAAGAAGATGCTGCCTTAACCCCTTGCTCCCCCAGAGGGAAGGGAAGAGTATCTGGGCAGTAATGCTGAAGGGTTTGAGCAGAGCCCTCCTGAGGGACACCCAGGGTTCAGACAAAGCTGGGAGATACAGCAGCACTGTCAGTCCTGTGTGGTTTATTCACGGGCCACATTGCAGGAAGGAGATGTGTTTGGTGCCCACATGCCCTCAGTGCTCTGCTTGGGGAGCAAGCTGCAAACCATGTCTGGTACCACCCATGAAGTCTTGCTTTTAAACAGTTGGGTAGCTGTCAGGGGGTTCCCAGGAAAGAGGGATGGAAGAGTCACTGGTGGAGGAGGAAAGGAAGTGTGTTGGAGGCAGCACGTAGACTCATGGAGAGAATGAGTAGGCTGCAGTTTTATGCTCTGAATCTTACAGTGAAGAAGCTACTGCTGAGACCAGCAAGCTACTTAGAATTTTAATTTTTCTTCTTGCTATATGCTTAGTGTAGCTATCAGTGGAGTGGAAGGGAGTAGGCAGATGAAAGAGGAAAAGGAAGACAACGGAGGTGAAAATCAGGGTCCTGAAGTTGGTCTTTGATTACTCATGTGTCCATTCAGGCCCAGGTGGTACAAATTGTCTTTGCTAATAAACCTTCTAGTAATTTATTTTTTAAGAAAGCAAAAGCAATGAATGAATCTTTAAGGGTTGTGGCTCTAATTTGCAATGCTGAAGAGCTTGAGGGTAAAAGTTCAGGATCATGAAAAGTTATTCCAGCTCTACCTGGGCTACAGAGGAATCTTTTAGCCAATCTTCCCACCAGCAGCAGCCAGCAAGCGGGGAGGGAGGAGTAGTGGAAAAAGTCTTTACATCGAAGTAGGTTGTATCAATGATTTCCTGTGTGGTACCTACCTGAGAGGAGATTCTGTTCACATCTTCATTCTTTCTCATCTTAAAGGGTTTAATGAGCATCTAATTGCTGCTTATTTTCATCATTCAGGGCATCCAGGTGCTGAACAATGTTCTTAATCAAGTGTGGAATAACCATTTGTTGAGAAAGCTCCTGGTCCTTCAGCAAGGTGCTTCTGAAAAGGTTTGGCCTTTGTCTGTGCCCTTTTGTCTAGGGAAAAACAAGTGACAAGAGTCTGGAACCTGACTGAGGATCTTCACTTGATCTTACCAATCTTGTCTCCATGATCACCCCTCACAGTATCAAACCAGTGAAAGCCTCATCTGAACTGGAACTAACTTAATGGAATGATGCCAGTTTTGGCCTCGCTGAGCAACTCTTGAGACAAGTGGGTCACTCAGTAAGGATGCTGAGGGATGAGCAGTGTGAGGCATTACTGGAAGCCCTAAATCCTTTGCTCTGTAGAAGTGGAGGACTGGCTGGGGAAATGCACAGGTTTGAGCCCAGCTGGCTGGGGTGGTGATGAAAACAGAAGTTGTGTGGGCTGCCCTTGGCCTCGTGCATCTTGTTCCAGTCACAATGGGTCAACTGGGAGAGAGAGATTCTTGAACTGGGATCTCCAGGGAATAGTTCTAGTGATGTCAGGTGTCTCCAGGTGTCTTGGGTTCAGACTTTATCTTTTCAGCAGTGATGAAGTGATCAGAGTGATGGACTGTTCTCCTGCTGGGAATGCACAGACTTGGGGACTTGGGTGTGTTTGTCCACACCATAACGCGTGACACTGGGGAGCTCAAAGGGTTAGAAAGGTAAAGAACACTCTTCTTTGTGGAAGGGACAGAAGTTGTCCCCTGCCTGATTGAGACTGACTGTAGGAAACACTAAGAGCATTTCCCCTCCTCCACTTTACAGAATTAATCCATTGGAAACAATCTGGATTTAGGATAGCATGCCTAGAATCACAATAAATACCTTGTTTTTCTGGACTATTAGGATATTTACTAGCTTTTGGCCAAAACCTCTGCTGATATGACTTCGCCAAATTTAGTGAAGCTAGGATCAAGGTCTCCAATGACATATTTTTCATCCAGTTCATTAAACAGCAAGCAGATGGATCAGATAGGACACAGAAAGCACAAAACACTTGCTGAGAATGTGATATACTTCATTAGTCATCTGAGTTTGCAAATGAGCGGGGAGAGAATTGTACCCACACTATCAAAGTCCTGTCAGCCCTGGTGGGTGTCTCACTGTGTGTCTCCAGCCCCTGTTAGAGCAGTGCTGTGGAAGGACTGGGATGAAGCTGTAGTGATCACTGGCTGGGATGATGTACAGCTCGCTGAACTGAAATGCCATAAGAGGAAAAAATTCTGATGGAGCAAACACTAAGGGAAAAAAAGATAAGAGATGAGAAAGCATATTCACCCCCACAGAAACCCTATTGATGCCATGTTGCTCCCAGGCATTGCTGGTGGGAAAGAGGGAGCAGCTTTGAGGACTTCTGTGAAACAGCAGCCACAGCAATGAGCAGTCAGTATGGGACCACAAGGAAATGTTCATGGTGCTGTTGAAAATGAAGTTTTCTTAATTTTATTTTATTTTATTTTTGCTAATGTAGTTCCCAGGAAGTCCCAGCTTTCTTTGGGAGGGGTTGTCAGTGAATTTAGCATGAGCTAAACATATACTTGGGGCTTGCAGTGATCTGTAGTAAGTGTGCAGGAAAGGGTGGATATCCACGTGCCTGCCAAAGTGGTGTGCCAGTCTCTCCAAGCCCTTCAGCACAAGCATCTACAACTGTGTGACTGTGGGAGGAGAGGGAACAGGATGGGTGCAGGAGAAAGATGGCAGTTCTGTAGAAATGTGGAACAGAGGATTACACCCACAGTGTTTGATATGGAAGAGCAAGGATTGCTGCCTGTGTGTGACATTGCGTGGGAGAGATTAAAGTCACCCTAGGCAAGCAAAAAATGGGTGTGAAGCAGGAGAAGAAAGAGGGATTCTGTTGGAAGGGGTGTGATACCGGAGGAAGGAGGAGTCTTCCTCTGGGTGAAACACAGGTAGCGTAAGATGACAAGACTTGGATGGTGTGGCTAATAGGTGCATTGTAGAAGAGGGTACAAGGGCTGAAGGATCTGCAGCATGGACCTGGGGTCACTCCTAAACCTCAAACTTCCCCTGGAGATTCCTATCCTTCCAGCTCTTGGAAGCAAGTGGTATGAAGTTTACCAGAACAGCAATCAGCCCTAAAGATTGGAGTGGTGCAGAATGCTTCAGAGTCAGGGTGAATTGTAGGGCTTTCTTACTCTTCAGGAACTGGCTGTTAGAGGCTTTCTGCTTTTGGGTTGGTTTCTGGGTTCCCCAAGTGCCACTTGTTATCAGCTCCCTGGAAAGCCTCCTGCCCCTGTAAAGGAATCTCTAGTCTCTCTGCCCAGACTAAGTCTCCATGATGCCAAGTGCTGCATTAAAATGTAATAAGGGATATTTTTTCTCCTGAGGAGTTTTTTTTCTGCTGTGCCAGGAAAAGAGAAAACTATGGTATGAACCAGCCCCAAAAAAGAGGGATTGTTGGGCTGCTTGTTGCATACTCTCAAGGATATCAGTATCAGCATGTTTGGTACAAGGGAAGACCTTGGAGATGAACCTGGTGGGATTTAGATCTGGCTGGAGTGTTGTACTGCACTGTTTAAATGCAAAGGTATGGAGAAGACCATCTGCTGAGTAGCTAAGGCTGATGCTTCAGTTATATTTGCACGTAGGATGCCTGAATTGTTTACTTACGTTTAAAATCCAACCATAAATTGTACTTTCAGTAGCTGTTACACATTTCCTGCTCTAGGAGCAGACTTTTAAAGCCCATAAGAAATATTCAGTTACACTTATGTCTGATTTAAAGGGAGAAGATCTGTAGCTTTGTAGCCTTAATAATTTGCTCAAACAGCTGTAGATTAATGAAAGTGTTGCTCAAGGCGTGTTTCCAGAAATAGCGTGTAGCTTGGCCTGCTCCAGTCACATTGGGTTAGGAAATGTGTTTTTGTTGTTAATGCTGGAAGTGCACACAGGAGGTGATCTACCAGAGCTCTCTGGACTCATGGTGATGTCTGGAAGAGCTTGAAAACTGTTTCTTTATGGAGCTCCAGAGCTCATAAATGGTTTTGCCTATCGTAGAGGGAATGTCAGCCTCACTCCAGTGAGTGACCACCAGCTGCTCTGCAGTCAGAGTACTGAGAGCCTGATGTGACTTTCCTGTCCCAGCAGACAAAGCAGAAAAATCTGTCACTTGAAACACTGAGGTGAAAGAATCTATGAAGCATTCCAGTCTGTGGTGTTGGACTATTGAGCTTCACAGACTGAGTCGCCAGGAAAATTATGTTCTCCAGAAAATGCTCTTTTAACTGTATGGGTTTTTTTCCTCTTGATTTGATTGAGGACAGAATGCCTAGGGACAAGAGGCTATTTGATAATAAAACTGCAGTCATCAAGAGGAATCAGTTCTTCTTCCCTGTCACACACAGAGCCACAGGGACCTCGCTCCATAATGTCCAGCGTGCTCTCCACAGAGAGGGGTGCAGTCTCTTAAGTTCCAGTCAGGGGCAAGTGGGAAAACAGAGTTAGAGTCTTCTCATGGAGTGTAGTTTGAGGTCATGTAATGCCCAGTTGATTGTTGAAGATAATTGAAGTACCTGTTTTGGCATGCTTCCACATTGTCTGTTGGGATTATCCCTGGCTCTGAAGAGAAACATCCAGTATTGGTATGAGCTGAGCTTTGCCAGGAGGGCAGGGACCACGCTGGCCCTTGCTCTGCTTGTGTGTGATGGACTCTAATGTGTCCTGTAAGGTCCAGGAGTGTCCCAGATGGGACAAGAATAGAGTTAAATGTTATTTGCTCCCTTGTGAAAATCTGATGACTTGCTGACTTGTGCCCTGCAGTGGGACTGGCAAACTCTTCCTGCAGTCATTGCTGCTCAGGATTCCTGTGGTGGAGAGCTGAAGATCCTTCCCTCCTGAGGCTAAGAGGACACCACAGTGCTCCCACTTCAGTGAACACACATCCACTGTTTTGTGTAAAAAGCAATAAACCTGCTAATCTGTTGAAATGCTGCTGCCCTGTAATAACACACACTTTTCTTCTGAGACACTCACTTTATTGGGATTTTTCCATTGATGTCTGGTGTGATTTATCTGTTTCAAACATGACTGCAAATAAAAGCAGTGCTCGTTGAGCTGATCCAATTTGACCTGACAGGGACAAAATGACTGGAGCTGGATCGTAATTCTCTTCCAAAAGAGAATGACAGTGGTAGATCAGGGAGATATGGATTAGTGGTATTTTACACAGAAGTGGTCCACTTCTTTTTTTCACTGCTTTCATGAGCCTGAATGCAAAGCTTTTTGCTTGTGGGTGGTAGATATTTTTTGGAGGAGGAAGGCAAATTGCTTTATTTTGGGGGAAAAAATTGGTACTGTTTGAAAATTTTTGCCTAGCCTTAAAAATGTTGCTAGGCTGGATGTCTGAATGGGGAACATGCAGGGAGAACACACGCAGTACTCTTCAGCAAAGCACTTTAGGCTTGCACATAATCAGTTTTTTGAGTTGGATGTTAAGTAAAAGGTTGTGCAAAAAACCAAACTAGCTGTGTGAAATCCTGAAATGATGTTATAAGCACTGTATGACCTGCAAGGGTAAGGAGGTGATTTTGGAGTGCTTCTAGACATATCTGAGCTGAGGATGGCAAAGAGCTCATGGACTTTGACAACATTGCACAGCTCTGGGCTTGGTGGTCTCTTAATGAGATTTAATTGCGGGCTGCTTGCTTGCCACTAGATGACAGCCTTACTCTGTGCACCAGGCCCTTGGTTATCATAACAGGGGGCAGGGAAATGACCCTCTTACAGGACATGTCCTCCCTGTCTTGCTTCCAAATGCCTTCTTGCAATGCAGGGAGCTGGGCACAGAGATGATGGTGCAGATTAGCTTGCTTAATGGAGGAGATAGTACTTGAACCTTGGACACACTTCAAATGTGAGGACAAATCAAAAGTGAAATCAAGAATCTGCATGTCTTCCAAGAATGAAGATTCTTCAAACATATCATCACAGAAAAGTCACATCAGCTGTTGCACTCCTTGACTGCTTTTCCTCTCTGTTTTTCTTGTCTTCGGTTTCAGTCTGTCTTGTTGCAGATGCAAGAATCCAATTGCATGGGGTTATTTTTGGGGCAGAGCATCCTACCACCTTCATTCTGCAGGCTTTTGGGGTCTGCATGATGCTTATGTGCTGGGAAGGAAAAATGCAAATTGCCCAGTTAACATGACATTGCCATTTGGTCATTAACATGGCATAGTATATAAAATGACAGAGATCAGCAGGGCAGATTTAATGGCTTGAAAGGTTTCACACTGCCTCTGCATTAGTATCAAATCTGAATATATGTGTTTTCTGTTGGGGCTGACTTTGAGGGTCTGGAAGGAATGCAAGGTGGAGGAAGTAACATGTGAAAGTAGTCAGGGAGATTTTAGTGTTGGACATATGTGACCTATTACAGCCCTTCTCAAGCAGCCTTTTGGAGAAAGACCCTTGCAAAGGTTTTGAGTCCTTGGTCAACTGTTCAATTATATTTGTAGCACGCCCTGCCTCAATGTGTTTGCTTTCATGTCATCCCAGGAGCTTGAGCCCACCTTGCCTGGAGGCAGTAGCACTGCTACCTGAATGGCTTTTCAGCTTTGCAGGAATGAAGACATCCTCTTGGGTTGCTCCCCTGGCTCTGCCCCAGCAAGGCAGGGTTGTACTCTAGGCTGTCCTTTGTCTAATGATTTGTCTGTCCTGGAGCCTTTGGCCAGGGATGCTCAAGGGAACACTGGTACATGCCAAGGTGTTTCAGTGTCCAGAATGGGTTGCTGTCAGGATGATGTTAAAGAAGTTGAATTGTGAGATCATTATTGACCAGGATCTTCTCAAAGTTTGAACCACTGAGCTTATATCTTATTTCATTCTCTTTCCTTCCTTTTCCTGTCATTAAATTTTTCTCCATTATGCAGTTTGGCTTGGAAGGAGATCAGGGATGGAGCACATGGAGGGAGGTGGATGGGCAGTCACTGGGTCAGCTCGTGGGACAAGATCCTGGAGGTAACAAGCACAAGCCCACTGCTGTGCCTCACTGCAGGCTGCTCCAGGCAAGATATGCAAGGAAGAGATGCAGGATAACATAGGTCCTTTGAACAGTACATTACATGTGCACACAAAAGACTCGATCTTGTGGTTTGTACAGCTGCTGGATAACCCCTGTGAAACAGCTAATTCCTGGATATAAGCACATTATCATCTCTCTTTTGATTAGGGTGCTAATACATATTAATATTTTTCTACTTTCCACCTACCAGTTGAAGGAGTCATGTCCTTTACTAGTGCTTAGTTAGCTGGCTTATATGGGCAAACATATAAATAATAATAAGGAGGGGGAAAATGGTAATACATGGAGCTGAACTCATTAATTATTATTTATTAGTCATTAAGGAGTGAACAAAATGCTAATTGAAGTATGTGAGCTTGACCATGACATGTAAGAGAATCCCTGCTTTTCAAAACACTGTAAAGAGCATTTTGAATTCTGTTAAATGTTTTTTGCATCCCTGGTCTTTGCTGAAGGTTTTCAAGCTGTGCTACTGCAGGATGATATCTGACAGTATTTTTCAGGAGAACTTCTAGCTCTAGAAAATTGTTGGAGACTCATCCTTACGCCTGAAGAATTGCTTTGGTTTGTATTTCTTTTCACTAGCTAGTACATGCCTGTGTGCACAAAGGAAAAAGGAAACTCTGTTCAGCTGAGTCTTGTGGTCTTTCTGGGCCACATTATGCTTTCACTGCCAGCTTTCCATATTTGCAAAAATACCTTATATTTGATGAGGTTGGGTTCTGTCCTCAGATATCTTTGTGTGTGGCCACCTTCGTGTGTGTGCACACATTTGTGTGCGAAATTCTCCCTCCCTTATGAATAATTGATGTAGAGGGTACGTTTTGTTGCTTATTTACAGTGTGTTCCCCATCCTTGTTCTGTTTGCTCTGCTTTGTTCTTTGCTTTTTCCTCTTCTGTGTATTTTTTTTCCCTTTCCTCCTTTCTGCTATTTGGATGCTGAATTGGTGTTTATCCTTGCCTGTGAGGGTGATTTTCAGGCCCAGCTCTGTGGCAGTGGCTCTCGGGGTGCCCTCCCCACGTGCAGGGACATTTTGGGAGGTGCCGCCGGCCTCGATGCCCAACTGCTCTGATGCTTCCTGACAGCTGCGCCTGCATCCAGGAGGGGAGGTCTGAGCAGGAGCGTGTCTCGGTCCCGTGCTTTTATTTCTGGCTCTGTTGTGAAAAATAAAGCTTTCCAGCACATTAAATATCCTTTTGGGAAACGGGGACAGAAAGCGCCATCTCCCAGCTGCGTGTCTGGTTGTAGAGGCCAAGCCTTGGGTGAGCCTTTGCCCCACAGCAGCTCTTGGCACGAGGCAGTCGCTTCTGGGTGCCCTTGACCAAAGCTTGAGTGCTGTGGGAAAAGGTTAGCAGAGGCTTTTCGGCTATTTGTGCTGGTCACACAGCAACTTCACAGACTGTCTCCTTGCTCCCTTTGAGCGGAAGGATTGTGGCTACTTGTCCTGGTTTTGCACAGTGGTCCTGGCTTTTAAGGACCTGGATTTGCAGCTGAGCATGGAGATGCTCAGTGCTGTTTCTGGGGAGCCCAAAGGTGGCACTGACTGCAGAGCAGCAGAGGAGATCCTGGGGACTCGCTCTCAGTTTCCTAATGGAGGCATAAGGAACTGGATGAAAACCCTGACTCTGTCAAAGGAGAAAAGCCCCAAATGCATGAGCTTTTCTGTTTTACATCCTGCTTTAGTCTCTAACAGATATTTTGATGGACAGGCCCATACTCCTCCCTGTGAAGGGTGTGGGCATTGCACAGACTGGACACTTGGACACTGACTGGACTGTGTTTTTGAGTTTTGAATAATTTGTAGCAGGGAGTGATCCTTTTAAGGACTAGGGACCCTAGACACATTATCAACATTTCATGTGGTTGTGTTCCACCCACGCCCCTCCCCTTCAGCAGAGACACAGGAGAATGCAGCTACAGGGGTTGTGCAGACTATGCCATGTCCAGTGATGCTCCAAGCCCTGCTGGCTGCACAGCACCCACAGTGATAAACAGGAGTGCTACTTGAATTTCTGGGCAAGGACAGCCCTTCTTGGAGGAATATCTCCATCAGCATGGAAGCTTGCAGCTGGACTTTGGTTGTTCCTTCTGTTTGTTTGTCTTAATATTAGCTTGTTAATTATCCTAAAAAAGAGATCTGTGTGTTCTTCTAAAAATAACAAATCCTTACGTGCTTTTGTGCCTGAATAATCTTAATTTGGTGACCCACAAACCATAGGCAGAATCATAAAATAAATAATTTTCTTTTTCTCTTAGGAAGCAGATGGCTCAGTTCAACTTCTGTGACATTCTCTAAATGAAATTGTGTTCTAGACGTTCAGCAAGAAATTAATTTTAGGAGTTTGGGAGAACTCTGGAAGCATGAAAGGACCAAAAGCACAAACTGTGTGTCTCAACAAGGGACATGAGAGAAGATGTGGGAGGAGAAAGGGAGGAAATAATTATAGTGGAGAATTTATTCCAAGTTTTCCTTCTGTTTTTTCCTCTGCAAAGAATAGCAACATTCATATATTTATGCAGTGTTTGCATTTAATAGCAACCTTCTTTCAGTCTGTAGTTCTTGGCCTGAAGCTGTTAACTGAACAATTCCTTCAAGCTGTTTGCAATTCATGTTGTGGCAACTCACTGTGTACATCAGCTGGCGTTGCTGCACTTTCCCCATATGTGACCACAGCAGCGTGAATTTGGAACAGTGCATTTGCACATATTGTTTGCAGATGGATGGCTGGATGGCTGGAAATGTGTAGCCTGCAAATATTTGACTGTCTGAGTACAAAATTTGCTTTTGCCTCAGTGTTCACACCTGTAAAGCTCAAGCATCAGAGCTGGTACTGTGAGAGAAAACAAAGTTTGGAGAAAGGACAGGGGAGGAAGAGGAAGATGGTTCAGATCAGGCACTGGGAAAATCCAGTGCTGAGAGCATTGCTGTCCTTGACAAGAGGAGAAGGGTGAGAGTTTTGTTGAGGAAATAGGGGTGTGTAGGAAGAGGAGAATGGACTTCAGGCCGATCTGGCAGAATCAGATGTGAAGGAAGGAAGTGGCTGAGCTTGCCGAGTAGAGGATCTGGATATGATGGGGAGGTGTGGAGATCCTGCACTCCTCTGACTGGCTGGGATATCACTCCCTGCTCACACTGGGGGTGTCTTTGCTCCTGTCTGTGGTGGGTGAGAAAAGTGCATGAGATCAGTAAAACCATGGGAAGTTGTGGCAACCCTTAGCTGTGGTGACTGCACTGCTTTTGGTCATGTGTGTCATATTTTAGCAGAGTACAAAACTGCATTCTGAGGCAGACGAGTGCCGTGGGAGCAGCTTGGTTTTAGCCGCTCCAGTAGCACAGAGCTGGAAAGCAGAAGTGGAAGGAAAAGGATGGAAAGGCCTCAAGGACTGATAACATTTTAAAATTTACAAAGCTGTTGAGTTGGATCTCTGGCACTTATATTCACTCATTGGTGATGATTTCTCTCCTATATAAGGATGCTTTCAATCTAACTGGGATGTTTGTGTGACTGTGTGGTGAAAGAAGAGACTGTCACTGGTTTCTTGAACATCCTTGGACAGGTCTTCTCCCATGTCTCATTTTCCCCATGATGGATACAAATGTTGGTTCTACTTTGCATCCCTTTGTCCTTTCTGTGGGTGTCCCATCCTCCTCACAGAGGAGCAAAAGATGGCTTTGCTCCAACAGCCAGTGTGTTCTTTGAAGATAGGTAAAGTATGTGAGCTCTAATCTGTTGGTATTTTTAGCTCTGCCTGGGGAATTTGGTCATTTCAGTTCACTGTTACTGATTTTTTTTTTTTTGTGTGTGTGACATTCAGCTTACAGCTGTGGAAAGTCTCTGGTTGCTGACCTCTCTGAACAGCCCTGCAGTGCCACGTGGCGGAGCTGTCTTTGCATGGATGATTGGTTTTAAGACTTGGCAGCTAGGGAGGAAAAGTGGAGTGGAAAACTGATCCTGATGAGCAGTGAAGGATTAGCGAGGGAGCTTGTACACTGTAAATTTGCATTTCCTTTCCTAGATAGTCACAGGAAATACAGAGAAAGACAAAGCACAAACATCAACAAGAAAACCAATAGTCTTAAGCTAGTTTTGAACTTCAAAGAAACATCCAGCTAGTTCAAGGCAAAATTACAGGCCTTGTTATCCAAGCTCATTGGTGCCATGGGGCTGGTGGCTTGGAGCTGTGGGGGAGTAGGTTGGCTTCTTTTTTACTCTGTATATTATTAAAGCCAAAGCCAGCATGGTTCTGATTTTTTTTTTTTCTTTTTAAAAACATTATTGGTAATGATGCATGAAGCAGAAAGGAAGTTACTTGATTTTCCTTTCCCTCTCTACCCCAATAACCAACCTTAGCTGTTTTGCATACTGTCAGTTCAGGAAAAATCATGCTTAGACTTAAAATGGAGCAAATAGGATAAGAGAATCATTAGGAAGGGAAAAAAGTAAGAAATGCTGTAGCTGTTGGAGTTTGGCTTTAGAGTTGTACAGAGCTGTGATGGCTTATCAGATGTGGTCAGTATGGGATGGGAACCACTGCAGGAGCTGGAGGTGGCAACTGTAGAGATGCTGGTGTGAGTTCCAGTCTCAGCAAGGTGGGACTGAGCTGTTCAATGCAGGAGCAAGGGGTTTTCTGCTCTGGAAATCTGAGGGACACAACTGCAGTCTAAAGACCACTTGCTGGCACTGTTCTATCTCCCAGTGCTTCCTGAACTGGTGAAGGGGGTACTGAGGTCTCAAACCACTCTTGAGAGCTGTGTTATTATCCAGGAGAAAAGCAGCTCCTGAGCAGCAAGGATCCAAGCTCAGAATGGCACAAGGCTCAAATCCACATCCTCTGATCAGGCTGGAAAAGCTCACTCAGACCGACGTGTAGGAACTGGGGGCCTAGAAGCAGTACTGGGATATCAGTCTAATGCTTGATATAGAAGACAATAGAAATGCTTTGCAGTTTTACCCACAGCCTTCATGCTGGTGGTGCTTGACCAGACCAATAGTGCTCTCAGAGCACAGTGCTGTTGGCAGTGTGTGAGAATTCACCAGCCCAAATAAGTAAAATTTTTCTTTGTTATTACATCATCAGTCACTGAAATGAACACAGCTGCTCTCCTAGACACTCTTTACAATGTGTGGCCATAAAAAACTTCTAAGAGGTATTCAGACCTTCTTTACTTAGTGTTTCATGGAGGACATACCTTAAATGTCATCATTTTGTGTTTTCTGACTTAGGAAACTTTTTTAACTTAGAAGGACATAGGCAGCAGAGACATCAGTTCATTCTTATAACAGCTGTTAACTTGGTTTAATTCACTATCACTTGATATGGCAAAGCACATTTTGGCAGCTGAAAGGCCTAAGCTATTGGATGCAGCACTTCCCACTCCTTGCCTGCATTGATTGCCCTTTCGACATGGTCACTGAGAGTGGGGAATAGGGTGGTAATGCCATGTGAAATGTCAAGCACACATGTGCTCAATTAGTTTATACAAGCAAAGGGCACCTTTGCTTAGAGGCTACACTGACTGCAAAATCCATAATGATGTAACAGCGAGACTGTGGCATAACCTGCCCTGGGAAAGAAGTTCAGGCTGCTGCTTCAGCTGGCATTTCCTTTATAGAGCAGATTTCTAAGAGTTGTCTGGACTTCCAGCCTCTTGTGATAATGACTTTGCATCACCACGGGGCACCTGACCCTTCATGCAATTTCTGGGACAGGTGACACAGAAACATGGGCTGCCAGCACAGCATTGTCCATTGGGAAATCATCCTTTTTCCCCAGGGGCCTTTGTGTGCAGGACAGCAGCTGGTAATTGACCATGTTTCTAGTGGAAATGAAAATTATTATCTTCTAGTTTTGTAGTGATGTCTGGCCCAAGGACAGACCTGCATTTTCCCATGTGATGGTCATTGTCTTGAGGTTTTGGAAGCTCTTTTGAGTTTCCATGTTTAACCCTGTTTTTCATTCTGTAATGCTAGACTAACCATA
The DNA here is from genome assembly GCF_048771995.1 of Taeniopygia guttata. Taxonomy (NCBI): domain Eukaryota; kingdom Metazoa; phylum Chordata; class Aves; order Passeriformes; family Estrildidae; genus Taeniopygia; species Taeniopygia guttata. Next base: position 9,319,701 of record NC_133037.1, read on the forward strand.
ACCAAATCTAGTCACCATAAAGGGAGACCACAAAACTTCATAAACATTAAAATATACTTAATAATTACTTAAAATAAATGAAAAAAGCTCATTATTTCATTGAGGAGCAGTGGGCCTTGTTAGGCACTAGCAGTGAGATGCAGAGCCTTGCCGTTATGGGTGGCCAGACTGAGTTTGGTCAGGCTGTATGTAAAGCATGTCCTAAGTAATAGTTCATCTTCTCTCATTCCCACCTGAAGCCATAATAAATCCTTGGTTGATGTCCCAGTTGTTCTGACAATAAGAGGATGCTGCTGACAGCCAGGGGGGTGATCAAGAAGAATAAGCAGTAGGGGATGGGCCTGGACTACTTCTGCAATGGTGACAATATTTGCACAGGAACTCCTAAGGACTAATCCATAGGTGAAGCAGTTGGGGCACATCAGGGAATGAGCACAACACTGTGGAGGGGTCCTTGGTGACCTCTGGGGTTCAAAACTGGTGAGGGAATATGATTTATCTGCCTTCAGGTTTCTCTGGAAATGATAGATGAACACCTGTGTGTAGGTTTAGATCTACGTTTCCTACACCATGCTGAGGATTTATAAATTTATTCATGGTGCTAGAATGCCACAGGAGCTCATGCATTTAACATAAGCCAGAATCTAATCTCCACCAAAGGTCTGACCCATTTTTACCAACAGTCAGTTTTGTTGACACCTTTAGGTTCTTATATTTTTGCTTGAAAGTAGCCATAATTTCAGGAAAAAGTAAGATTTACTCTTGTTTAATCTTTTCCCTGTTTTAACATTCCAAGTGTTTTGAGCTCAGTTGAGGACTGCACACTCTAAGTGTTAGGACTGGGTTGTGGTTTCTGAACTGGCTGTTTCCTTGGAAATGAATGTGAAAGGAGACTTCTTAAGGAGGGTACACTCCTTGTCATTGGGTAAAGACACTGCAGAGCAGCTGTCTCTACTGGACTTTTCTGGCATCTGCACCTCAATTTCTGAAGCAAAGCACTTGGGAGAGAGAAAAGAAAAACTGAAAAATGAAGAACTGTTTCTGAACATTTCATCTGGACATGCTCAGTTTTCATTTGCCTGAAGGTCAAATGTCATCTTCTCCAGCACAAATTGAAGGGCACTGGTTGAAGTTACTACAGTTATTACAGTGAAGTTGTAATAAAATTCTTGGATTAGTTAGCTGGCTTTTTAGTTTAGTGTTTCAATTTGTGAAATAAACCTGTGACTGCTTTTCCCTTTCAGTAATTGAACACTCCTAGTTATTTTGTAGCTCCTACTTCCAGCACAAGTGAGATTCCATCTTCTTCAGAAAAACCAGCATGCATGGTTTAAGCTAAAATAGCCAGAGAAGGGTTTATGACAAAAAAAGAGCAATCCTGTATTGCTCCACTGGAGGGAAGTGTTTACCTCAGTGTTGAAAGTATCAGTGTAATTTTTGTCCTTAAATCTAGTTCTATTTTTTCCCTTCAAGTGCCTATGACAGGAAACAGCAGCAAGAAAATAAGCAATACCCTTTTCTGTAGACTATTTCAGCAAATCCTGTGCCCCTGCTTTCAGCTCAAAATAGGCTCTGCAGTCTTCTAAGATCACCTCTGTTTGAGATATTTAAGCTTCCAGGGGAGGGGGGAAAAAGTCCAAATAACAGCTTTTGAGATCTGTTGCTTTTCAGAGATGACTGAATTACTGTCATTATCTCTTTTGATGTAGACCTTTGACATCTGTCTGACATTTTCTTCCAACAATAGTGAAAACAATAGTAAGGGACAGTTTTGGTTCGTATTTGTGATGTCTCTCTGCCTACCAATGAAGTCCTGTTACCAAATATTTAGCTGGTACTAATATTTCTATTATTTAAAAGCTTAAATTAGAATGGGGGGGGGGGGGGGGGAGAGGAAAAAAGTAGCTCATGAAAGTGTGTATCTGCTGAGTGACAAATGACAGTGGGCTCAACAGTCATGATGCTGCTGACTGATTTTGGCTGAACCCTCTCAGAAATGAAACTGCACAAGTCCTCTCAGGTAAGTGGGACTTGATGAATTCTGCTCCACCTTCCCTTTGTAGGCAGGACTGTGCTCTGAGCAAAATTAACATCACTGACATTACAAAAGTATTTCCTGGAGGCTCCAGTGCCAGCACAGCTGTGTGCAGTGGTGAAACATGAAATTTTATATCAGGAGGTGTTTGATTTCTGAGGGGTAGTGCAGGATCAAGCTGGGACCTGGCTCTGTTAGTGCATCCTGCAGTATCAGGAGACAGGACACTAGTGGTCACTGTTACATTAAATAAGCAACAACTGTATGAAAGGCAATAAAAAGATGGGTCTGTTAGAGGAATTTCTTGGTTGGTATTTGACAGATTTTGGTTTAATTCTATTCTTTATCAAAAGTTCCCTCAGACCTTAGACAAATCACCCAGAGAAGCATCAGCCCCGTATGAGATTTTGCACCCAGAGGTGGTTTCTAGCTGGGGCTGCATCTCTGGGGACATGTAGCCCACATGAAAGCAAGATTTGTGAACTTGGAGGTCTGAAACCAGATCTTAGCATCTATGTTTCATTACCTTTTTTTGACATAAGGATGGCAGCTAACAACATTCCATTGGGAATGCTGTGAGGATAAATTAAAGATGGATTAGAGAAAGGTGTTGCTGCAGAGTAAAGAATTAATAGGGGAGAACTAGAAGAATGCCAGAAAACCAGTTTTAAAGCCAAGGCAGAAGTTAAATATTTGGGCACATATTAATGCAGACATTTGCTTGCAGATTATTTCTTCTCTCCGCTGTGAACAGACAGACCAGCCTGGCATTTTCTTCAAACTGCAGAATTATCTCCTCCAGTCACTGCACATGAGTGACTCACTGGTAATTTCTGATTCTGAGGCAGGAAGTGACTGCAGAAAAGTGCTGGAGACACTTTTAGCCCTGGGTGAGCAGCAGCCATGTGCTGGGCTGGTGTGGTGAGTGGGGCTGGGAGCATTGGCTGCCCAAACAGGTCTGAGCTCTCATCTCTTCTTGTGTTCCAGCTCCTGCAACCATTTCTTCCTCATGCCTTCCCTTTCATAATTTTAAAATCCCACTCAAAAGCAGGAAGCCAATCTGTTTAAATAGCCCTCCCTTCCCACCTAGACCATGCACAGCTCCTTAATTTTAGTGGATGCCCTTTGCGTGACTTTGGAGGCTGCTCTAAAAATCACAGAGGACACTGAAGGATCGTGGTGGTTTTCTGCTCTCGGCACTGCTGGCTAAAGGACTGCCACTCTCTTCTGTGCTGTGGCATGAAGTTATGTCTCAGCCTTCTGTCTAAAATGAGACTGAAGGTGCTGCTCTTTGGTGGGTTGTTGGTGGTTTAAGTAGTTAAGGTGACATGAAGTTCTTCCTATTGTTAAAAGTATTGAGTCTGGGCAATTTTTTTGTAATCCTTGCAAAACGCAGGTGTTCTTTTGGTTTGTTTTGTCTTTTTCTGGACTCTTTACAGAGGGCTAGCAGCTAAAAAGTCTGGCAGAGATGCATTTCAGGGTAAGAGGCTTTTCCTACAAAACCTGAACCTTCCACATGATTTCAACACCCTGATGGTCCCAGATTTTTGGATACTTGGGGGTGAATTTCAGGAGTGATGTAAGTGTGCCTGAGCAGCACTTCAGCTCCAAGAAGGTTCACAGATGTTCCCTGTGCCCTGGGAACAAGACATTTTGTGTGCTCTGCTCTTCACAAGGGGATACTTTTTCTCACATTTGTCTCACAAAGTGAGAAGGCTTTCATCTTTCCAGCAGTGATTCAAATAAAGCTTGAGTCACTGTCAGAGAAGTCTTTACTATCTGATAGCTCCTCTGTAATCTGGGAAGAATAATTTGGTGAGTGTTGGTTTAGTCCCTACTGGGACAGATGTCTTCGTCACGAAAAATCGATTTGCCATTTGAATAGAGAGGTTAAATGGACTGTGAAGACTGCTCTCTTGTCAGTTCTAGAGGCAATGATGTCTTGTGATTTCAGCATATCAAATATAAGGCACCTTGATAGGACAGGGAAAAGACTGCATTGCCAGGGCACAGTCTGCAGCTACTTTGTGGCTAAAATGCTCTTTTCTTGGCTTAGAATAACCACAGGATGCCAAGAATACGTGGGTACATTTGTGTGAATGTAAATGAACCTGTGTGCAGGCATATTCACATGAAAGGGTGCACAGTGCATATGAGGAGAAGAGAAAGAAGAGTGAGTCAGATCCAAATGTTGACAGATGACAAGAAAATTCCCATTTAGCCGAAACATCCGAAGAACCTCGGGGAAACCGACAGCTTGACTCTCAGCCTTGAAATGTTCATTGGTGACCTGGTATAATATCATAATACAGACCTGTCTCCATCTTTATCCCACTTTTTTACATGCTTTTATTTGCCTGCCTCATTTTCATGCCCACATCACAGTTCAAATCATTTTAGCAAGATGGCTGTGCTTAATCTGACTCCCTGTGCCATGTGTATCTTGTTGATTACAGACCCTCTTAAGATGCCATTATGAGGGACTCTTTGCATGCCCTGCTGTCATCAGCTTTTCCCTTCCTTAAGCCTTTTGAATGTCTTTGCTCAGGAGATTATAAGCCTTTCAATAAATACAGGACGATTACTGAATTAGTGTAAATTTTGCTCTGGGATTGCCAGTCACTTAGAGCTTGGAAAGCGACAGCAACCGAAGGTACCTGTGGATCTTTCCTAATATCTGATTGAAGCCAGAAAAGTCATGCAAATGTGTCTTTTTCCATGCAAATTGTCAGAAACTGATATTAAGGAAAGTTTGATCGTGCTTGAGGTCTGCTCTCATGCTCCAGGTACTTGGGAATAGGTGAAGTGACATGGCAGCTCTGTTTGCTTTCTGGTGCAAGCCAGGCTGGAGAGTGATGGGAAGATACAGGGCAGGGGAGAGCAGGCTGCAGATGACAGGCAAATTATTCATTAAGGTTTGCTCATTTCTGTATCTCTTGTCAGGAGCTCAGATCTTGCAAATATCTTGCAAAAGCGTGCAGCAGCAGCAAATCAGGATCAACAGAGATGTACACAGTTAAAAAAGATCTGATGGAAATGACCCCTTTGAACACCCTGAGGTGTGTGGTGTGACACTGCTGTCTTCCAGCAGCAACCAAAGAAAGGCAGATGAGTCACATCTGAGTGGTCATTTCTCCTACTCATTCTAGATCATGCTGAACAAATCTCTGATTTCTCCCCGCCTCAGTTTCTCATTTCAGTATAGTGACATGAGAGGACACGTTCCAAGCAGTTCCCTGTCTGGCTTGCACTCTAGCAAGAGTGACAAGATTATCTGAAAGACAGTATTCACTCACATTTTAAAAAAAATCCTGTTCTGGGATGCTTGAGCAGTTCATGGAGGTGCTGTGTTTAGCTCCAAAGCCTGCTCTTGGTCTGCATCTCACTTCTTTGTGCAGGCTGCTATTAGAGGACAGCCCATTAATTGTTTGCCGAGGTCTAATATGACAGGTTTTGGATGGCTTTTAGAATGTTGCTGTGGGTTAGGCAGCAAGTCCTATGGAGTCTTCCTGCAGCCTGGGTCCTTGATGAGTTGGCAGCTTTTTAGAAGTCTCCCAGGAGCACTGGGAGAGAGAAGCAGCAAGCAGGAAACAGCAAAGCAAGCTCTCAGCGTATCTGAGTGAGTAGCTGCTCTCAGTTTTCATTTGGCAGAGTACTCACAGTAACAGTGATGGCACAGGAGCTGTGGGTTGGGAATGACCTTTTCTCCCTGCTGGAAATAAAAAATGTGATTGCTTCCCTTTGCCACATACTGTTTTGAAAACGAGTCTGGTTTGATTCAAATCAACCTTTGGAAAACCAGTCTTGGTTTCAGGTTGCAGAGGGGAGATGTTTATGGACTCAGACTGGCTCTGTGCACCCTGAAAATGGTTGTCAAGGGTCAGGCTGTGGCAAGTATGGCCCAGCTCAACACTGGGGCTGTGTGTGAATGCTCCTGTGTGATACAGGAGCACATCCTGGAGGGTTTTTAGGGGGCCCCATAGACTTATCTCTGCAGACCAAAATTCCTGTGGAGTCTTGAGGAACCTTGTTCCTTATCTGTTCTCTTATCTGTTCTGGTCCAAGCATTCTGCATATAAGGCAGGCAGCAGCAGATTGGGTTAAATCCTAGAGGAGATGCCAAAGATTAATAATCCAGGAACTACCTAGATGCATGAAACTGTTGGAAGCACTAAAATTGGAGATGGAGGTATCAGTGTGTGCTCTTTCATGTCAGTATCCTGGTATGGGTAATTCTTAAGGTGGTCTGACTTTTTGACTATTGCCATGAAGTCAGTGAGTTTCTGCTTGGAGCCCATATACAGAGAAATATTTGCTTTGGGAATGACAGTAACTTTTATGCCTTAGGCACTGATCTGATAAAAACAGCTAGTGCAACAAGGAGTACACTATTCTGGTAGCTATTAGTTTTTTAGGGAAAGAGACTAGCAGGATTTTTTTTTTTTTTTTGAGAGGGAATCCTTAGTTTTTAGATAGTCATTGTGTTTAATAATGCTTTTTGAAAATTAGAATGGAAATTATGTATTTCAAAAAAATTTTTTACATCCACTCCATTAATTTGGCAGAAAATTGTGAAAGCCTTGGGGACTATTAGTGCTTTCAGTCCATTCAGAGGAAGCACAAACTTCTGAAGTTTTCATTTTAGTGGGTAATGAGGAAAAGGGAACATGGGTGAAGCTATATCTGAGTGCTCCCACTTTCAGTAAATTTCTTACTCCTCCCTAGCCAAATGTTGGCATCATATCACTCCACTCTGGTAGGCTTTGATGGTGGTAAATAATGTATTCCCACCAGTTATTAATTTGAATTATTTTTTTTTCCCCTTCCTTTGCTGGCTGGCCTTTGGGATAATCATGTGGAGTCAGGTCAGACAGTAGGACAGCTGTGTGGATGGAGGGTGTCAGCGTGGTGCTTTCTGCAGCAGAGACTAATGATTTGTTCCAGATCCCACAGGAGATATTAGATGGTTTTTGGAAATGGCAGTTATCAGACATTTGACAAAAAAAATCTTTTAGCTGTGTTATATGTGTAAGTGAAATGTGATTGCAGTTGTCCAGGCATGCTCTGAGTATTATAATGACTTTTTTAATGTAGCAAATAGTTTCTATAATTTCAAGTAATGTGTTTTGCTTGCTATTCTTTCTCTTATACTGTTTTGTTTCTCTGTTAAATTGTTCATGTACCTCTCTTGGGTGCATATTAATGGCAGGTGAACAGATCTGACAAAGGGTGAACAGGTCTGAAAATGGGTGTCCAAAGCTGCAGAGAATAACTGAGATGAGCAGATCAGCATTTGCCTGCACATCTGCAGTGGCTGCAGCCATGCTCATATTCAAATATACTCTTGTTTTTTAGATAAAGCTATATGGGGGAGGTGAGAACTCTGTCATTATGCAAAGTGATTTAGGGCACTGTGTCCTATAAAGTCCCTGCCTGCTATAGGAATGAGAGGGGTTAAATCTTCCACGTGGCTGTGGGAGGTGGTTGGTGCTTCTCTGCAGAATCCTTCAGAAGGATTTTACCCTGGTGCCATAGGTTGGGTCCCATACATATCTACAGGAGACTGGTTCAGGGTCAATCACCAGCAATCAAGTGTTGTTTTATGTTTTTCTTTCAGGCAGAGGAGCCCCCTTACAAGCCATATATAACCTACCTGGTTCCTCCATCCTGCATCTCTCCTCTCTGAAGAGAGGAGACTTGAGGAAACTCCTGTTGCTGGTTCTTTTTCAAGATGCTCCAATAAAACAGTGCAGCTTAAGGGTACCCAAGAAGCAAAGCTCAGTAGCATCAAAGTTGGTCTGAGCACAGAGCAGGAATGAGATTGAATGCATGGCTCAGCCACAGTGATTTATTTTTACAATTATTGTTTAAGGTCAATATTGCAACAAAATAAACTGCAGCATAACTAAGCTAGACATGGAGGAACCTGGGAGGTAGAATTTATAGTCTAGCTCTGTACTGCTACACTTTGAGAAGATTTTAAAGAGAGCTGTGTGTTTAGCACCTGGGAAAAATTAAAAGCCATCTGTTAAGTGTTTGTGGGATGAGATTTTTCCTTCTGTCCAAGCAACTCAAAGTTGGACTAGGGGCCTGGAAAAAATGAATCCTGTTCAGAAGCTAACCACAAATCAACTCGAGGACAACTCTGTTTCACTAACATGCTGGCTTTCTTGTGTATATGTTATCTTTGTTTCAAAGAGCCCCAAGAACTAGCTGGGTTTGGGGAGCTGATTTGGCATCTGTCACAGTCTTTATGTTGTGTCATTTTGTTTTATGAGTTCAGTGGTAAGTGCAAAAAGTTCGTAGTTTTGGGCCCTGTGCTCCCTGCTTGGCCTTTGAGTTTTGTAAAACTTAATTAATAGGCTGAGGGTTTGGTAGTTGTTGCTTGCAGGCAACAGGCAAAAATCATAAAACGTGGACTAGGAGAATTGCAAATAATACATTTCAGTGTTGAAGGGAATAGTACAACATTGATTTTTGTTTTCTTATTGCCAACAGACTGATGACAGTAGTTTTGCTTCTATCCTCTGGTGGCATCTGTCTCCTAGGCACGACAGCCACACAACTTACTGTCTGTGGCTGTTGGATGTGGCATTGTCAGGGAAAAAGCAACTCCTGCCTTGCAAATTACAAAGAGGCAGAGCCCAGCACTGGGATGCTCAAGGAGCATTGTGCCTCTTTATCTCATGAGCCATTGCATCCTGGCACAGCAAATCTGTTTGTTCATGTGTTTGTAGGTTGCTCTCTGACTTCTTTGTCTACCTGTTAGTCCTCAGCATCATTTATTCCAAAGTGCTCCCATTTCAGTGTGTGGTTTGCAAAGTCAGCCCTCAGTAAACGTGTTTCAATCCTTGCAGGCAATTAAAGAGGTGAAAGTAGGTTGAGTTCATGGAAGGACGTGAGGAGCAGCCGACTGCCTGCTTAATTTTTACAGCGCTGCTGATTTCTGGATAATGACAGATGCTTATACTTCAAGGTGAGATGGAACAGGCAAAAAGAGATTATTAGCTGTGTGAGGGGGTCAGTATGCTTCTGGGAGGAATTTGAGGCCAAGGCATTCAGGTTCAGCTGTCTGACATGGATGTATTGGAAAACAAAGGAGAAAATCTGAGTTGAACTGGCAGCAAAATTTGCATGTAGCCTAATGAATGCTTTTGCACTGTGGTGGTTGAATTCTCTTTTTTTTCCTTTAAAACGTGAAGGTAATTGCTTTTACAGTTCTTTGTGCTGTACAACAAGCTGAAATGCTTTAAAGACAGTGTTGAAGAAACATGTAAGTGTCACCAGGCAGAAATTGAGGGAGATTTAAGAGCAAAGAGTATGTGAAGCTCAGCAGAGCAATAAGCAGTTAAAGCTGTTTCTTCTCCAGGGCTGCTGGACCTCAGCTGCCTGCTTGGGAAATGCCTTTTTGGATGAAGGATCTGTGTACTACAAGATCCAGATTTTACATCCATAATGAGTAAGGATTAAATGAAAGGCTTCTAATGTTTTATTCTGTTCTGTGTTACTGAGCAAGATTTCATTTATAAAGGTGCAGTTTTATAAATGTTCCCTGGTGAGATTTGTTTGGTATGGTCACGGCAGGCACTCTCTCCAGCCAGGAAAGGGTGCTCATTACAGTTTGAAGGGAGCTTTTCTCCATATACTCTTTGATGTTTTTTCTTAGTAATGGATAGGATGTCTTTATTCACTAGATGATGATGAGGTCTGTCTTTGTATGCATTTTTTAGAGTGGAACAGAGCTGCTGTAAGCACATACAAAATTAAATTTTCCAGTTAAATTTTGAAGTTGCCTCCTGTTCATGGCTGCATAATCTTTTAGATACATCAGGTCTGGTTTGCAGAAGGCAAATGAGTGGCTGTGGACAATCCCCCATGTCCATAGTGAATAGGCCAAGAAAAGAGTGGCTTAAAATAGCAAATGGGGAGGTTAGGAGAGAGCTTCAGGGCTAGGAAATGCACCAAACTTTATCATTAGAGGTAACTGGTTTCCTTTACCCCTGTGGCAGCCAAGGTAGGTTGTGTCTAGCAAGGGATGCAAAGGACAGATGCTTGTTTCTGTGTTCCTCACTGAGGTAGTGTCCCCACATACACAGCAGATTCATTCCTAAAAGTGCCCCACATGGCCTGAGGTTAGAAAGGGAGAAGGATAATTGTGTCAGAGGTTCCAGCAACAATTATTCTGTGACTCAGCATGCACAGGGCCAAGCAGCTGTTCCTGACATCTTGTGAGGCGTCCCTTTTCACCTAGAGACTGCAAAGGGCTAATTAAAATTGTGCCCTCCAAGACTTGGGTTTAATGAACTGTCTAGTGACAGGGAGGGTTAAACAAATTTTAAAACCCTAATAACTTCAATAGTAGGACAATTTAATCAATTTTCCAATAGTTTTAAGCTGCATGCAAGTCGCAGTAGCAAGAATTAGGATCGCATTCTTCTGGGCTGACGTGTGGAGGTGCCTTTGAGCGTTTTCCCTGGCTGTTCCTGCCTTAAATGGAGGAGCAGAGTTCTGGGATGAGGCTGGGCTTTGTTTCACTACTTTAGCCTCTCTGACAGCAATTCTTGTAAAGACACATTCAAAATACCATCAGCAGCACTGGGAGGCCAGGTACTCTCATTTCCATCCTGTTTTCACAGTTACCTGTGCAGAATTTAGATGGTCCAACCCCGAGTCTTGGGTGAGGTTTTGCCTTGCCTTCCCTTGCATTCTTTCAGCAGTAAGAAGGAAAGAAAATACTCTGAGTGGCCCAAAAGCACTCTTGTTCTGCTCCTGTTCTCCTTAGTGTCAAAAATGACGATGTCCCCTGACTTTTCTGGGGTCAGAAGAAAGTAAAGTGGTGCTTCTGGGGATTGTTGGTTTTGATTGAGGTGACCAGATTTTCTCTTGGCAGGCAAAGTTTTCTGTGACTGCTCTCCTTTCCTGCCCTTTTGTCCTTTCCCTGTGCAATAACTAAAAAAACACACAGGTGTGAATTCCCCTTCTGCCTCCATCTTTCAATAGGTCAATGTCTTGCTGAGCCTGAGGCCAATTTGCATTTCATCTAGTTTTACCTGGAAACTAGAGCAGTTTCAAGGAGCAGTGCAGTATTGTCTGAGTTCAGGTTTGCCTGGGACACCCCATCCTCCTGCCCTGACTGTAGCGAGAGTCTGGCTTTTATCAGCAAAAACTTCATTCTGTGAAATGTGGAGAGTCATCTACTTAGACAACATAAAATGATCAAGGAAAAGGTCAAACTGTTTTATGGGAGATGAGGCTCTGGCCTCATGCCTTCTGGAAAGAGGGAAATGTGGAGCAGCACCACACAGACCAAAGGGAGCTGTGGGCATAGTGCCACCCGCTTTGTACTAAATCCGGGCTACTTTCCCCCCAAATAACTTCCTTTGCACTATATATTACATTCTGTTTGTGTGCTATGGTTGCTTGGAAGGATGCGAGTTAAACTTTAATGAGTTTCTGTCCAAGAGGAATTGTGAAAATAAATGCAATTCCGCCTCCTTGCTCTCTTCCCCATGCTCTGGCTCTCTCCACCCCCATCAGTCAGAGCAATCACATAATCATATGGTGCTGAATAAACAAAAGGGCCTAATGTTCTGAATGTGGTGTAAACGGAGCAGTAATGGCAAATGACACAGTTTTTAATTTCTTTGATAAACAAATGTGCTCAGGGAGTTGGTTTAGCTCACCAAAGGGACATGGTGGCACTCTTGTTCCTTTCTGCAGTGGTAGTGTAGTGCAGATGCTGAAGGACCAGAGCAACTGGAATGGAAGGGTTTAGCTGGCTGTGCGGCTCATGCACCAGCCAGATTTTTGTGCTACCATGTCTCTCTGGCTTCCTTGGGACTGTGTTTGCCATGGGCTTCTTTCCAGCTGTGCAAAGTCTCTCTCAGCTGCCTTTAATTTCCAGGATGCTTCTTTAATGTTCATTGCCAGAAGGATAAAGAGGAGCCTGGGAAGCAGCAGCTGTCATGTGAGAGCTGTAGTAGATCAGATAGAGGAGTATTTATTTTATAATTCTCTTTGCAACTTTTTCACAATTTCACGGTCCTGGATAGGGTAGCGGGAAAGCTGAAGCGTACCTGTCAGTCACAGATTTGCAGAAGGGCAATCATGGGCAACAGAAGAGGTGAAAAAGAAGATAAAGAAATCAAATCAGCTGGGTTTCAGTGGAGTTTTTTATGCCTTCCATATTCCCTTATTCCTGCCATTACTCCAGACAGCGTGGTCAATGGCTGGCCAAGGAATGCATGAGGCTTGACCGAATTCCCACTTGGGCAGCCCATCCCTCTGGGCAAGTTTTTGCAGCTTAGGGATGGCGTCTGTGTTCTCAGCTGCTGCTTTTATCCTGTTGTAGAGAAACTATTACTAGAGAGACCATTACTAATTAATTATTCTTTCTTTGCTTTACTTCTGGCAACCAACCCTGTAATATTCAAAACCTTGTTTGGGAAAGCTGACCCTGGAGGTTATGGAAACTCCTGGGATTTGGGGTCTTAGGGAAGCTGAGTGCACTTGGGTGTTGTAGGTTTTTTGGTTGCCACCTCTAGGTTCCTGTAAGCTCACAGTGTGAAATGGGGGCTTAGAGGTAGAAATCTGCTGCTTATTATAGTTGGATCAAGTGTGGAGGAGCCTTTGATCTGGGTTAGATGACTCCTTAATTTTGCCCTTAACTTTTCACCTTGAAAAGTAACTAATGAAGCAGCTTTCCTTTTCCTGCTCTGTTGGTTTGTGCACATTTCAAATTCTTCAGGAGGAGCCCGGGAGGCTAAAAAATCTAATTTTTTTTTTTTTTTTTTTGACAAGCAAGTGGGACTGGGTAATGGCTAAATCTTTGTGTATTGAATGAACAATAAAGAAATAGAGAATTTGTTTAACTACATAAAGATATAGACCCAGTAGCACCCTACTGTAAAATGGCTCTGAATTGCACGGGTGGCTCCATGCATTGCACAGCTGTGGGGAACCCATACATTATGCTGTCAGGATGAGTGATACCCTGTTTTGGTAGGAACAACAGGAGTCATTCATTACTTCAAGAGCTCCTTTCAGGCTGACAAGGTGGTAGCCTGCACTCTCAACAGCATATTTTAAATCTACAAACACCCTCCTTGTGCACTCAGAAGAAGTTGGACACTTGAAGAGCTTCTTCCTGCTGAAGTGGTGCTCTAAGTGTCCATGGGATGAGCACCTCAGTGCCTCTCCTGCAAATTGCTGCAGGAGGTGGAGACAAAATGGATGGTTTGAAGGGTTATTGCTGTGTTTGCAACCTCACCTCAAGTCCTGATTGGAAGGCAATATTTGCAGAAGTGATTTATGAACCTGTGTGGCACAGAGTGGCTGCAGGGACCAAAGTTATTTTACAGCTTTGGCATGTTTTATCCTCTGGCTATCAATGAAAATGTACTTGAGGATCTCACCAGTAATTATAGAAGGGGGAACTACTTTTGAGCACGTAGGTTAGCAGATGCTTTGTGATCCTTGGCATTGATCAGAGATCAGAATCAGATCCATTGTCAGAACCTTTGTAAAATTAGTTTGGGTTTTTTCCCTCTACATAACTAGTTTCAACCACAATGAGGAGGTCCTAAATACAGAGGCTCTGTTGATAGCTTCCTCTCTGCTTGTTTATTTTCAGTTGCCTGATATTAGGTGGTTTATCAACATCTGCTGCCTTCAGCACATGTGACATCATGTTTGTCACATTGTCATGTGCTCCCAGAGGTGGCAATGGCTGTGCTAAGGGCAGGCCAGTAGCCCTGGTCTGTTTGAGATGAACATTCAGGGTGTGACCAAACTGCTGTGGTTTAAGCAAGGAGCTTTTCACCACCTCTGGGAGATTTGTGGGATCTGTCCCATCCACCAAGCAGTTTCTGTGCTGCAGAACATGTCCTGCAGTGGCCCTGATCTCATATCTGGGCCTTTGGACCTCCATAATGGGAGCTTCATTTTGGAGAAGTCATAATTTTATTAGTTCTTAGCTTGAGAAGCTTTTATGAAACTTGTTCTTAATCCTCAGAGCAGACCTCTCTCTTCTATGAAAGTTGGTATAGAGAAAATAAATCTGATTGTATTATGTTCCTGAACATTAACCCCACTGCCTGAAGTGCTGAACCATGCTGTGCACCAGCCTGTTGGGTCATTCCTAAGGACATGGAAGCATAAAACTCTCCCTCAGGCTTCTTTTTGCTTTTCCTAATTTCTATGAGAAATCTCTTTGCAGGTGGGCAGAGACGTAGGCCTTTTCTAGGTTTTGGATGCAGTGAAAGAAAAGCTCATTTACTGCAGTCAGGCACCCAGGAGGAACTAAACGAGATGCTAATGAGCACTCTGACCTGTGCTACACATGCCTCTGTGTGTATCTGAACTGGGGAGGCCAGAGCTACTGCCCTCCAGATTTTTGTGGGTGTGGAAATGGGGAAAATAATGGAATTGGAAGTATTTTTCTTTCTTCGATCTTGTTGAAATTCAAAGTGACCAGAAACCTGAACTGTTTGGGAGAGCTGGGATCTGGAAATTTGGAAGTGCAACCTCCTCAGTTCTCCAAAGAAACTCTGAATCAAATGGCCAATTTTATCCCATCTCTAGTATTTACAGAAGAGAAAAATTATCAGTGATAATTACTTCTTTTTATCATCAGAGTAGGAGACATTGCATAGGAGAAAAAACCCAAGGTGATAGCTCATGGATTATAGGATGGAATTGCTCTAAAAATTGTCAAAAGTTGGGATAGGATTTTTTTTTCCCATATCAACTTAATGGTGTGGCTTAAATTCAGCTGAAGAGCAGAGGAAGAAATTAGACAACAGGTATTGAAATGGAGGAGATAAGAACACAAAGAAAATTTTTCTAAAGCATAATGTAGCACATTTGCTACATCTAAGGTTTCTTGCATGTGCTGCCTGAACAAGAGAGCCTTCTGAATTTGGGCTGAATCTAGCAGAGAATTTGTGCAAACTTGAGAAACCTGTGCAAGCCAACCCCTGTTAGAGCTGCACACCTGGCCAGGCTTGGGTATCAGCACAAGTGCCCTGATTAATTACAAAGAGGGGGAAAATGACCCATAGCAAGCCAAATTTTTCTTTCTAATGGGGCACATTTTAACACTTACAGCAAGCTATTACAATCAGAATCAGGTTGTATTATCATCTGCTGCTTCAAATCGCATGCAAATCTCCTCAAAGCCTACCTCTTCCCAGTGGGATGGAAAGAGAGCTTTTCTCCCCGTTTTGCTAATGCTGCCATCTCAGTGTCTCACTCCATGACATTTAACATCTTTGCCAAATTTAATTTGTGCAAAATCAGCTGCTTAGTGGTGCTGAGGGCAGTCCTGCTGATTTTAGCAGTGTGTGGACACCATGGTGTGGACACTGGAAGAGGCAGCCCCAGGGCTCCTGTGAGAGCCTTGCCAGTCTTGCCTTGCTCTGCTGCACTGGGCTTGTGGAGCAGCCCTTGCTGTGTGGCCAGAAAGGCTAAATTTGCTCTTGGCAGATAAGAATATTTAACTGGTCAACTGAGGAGGCTGCAGCTGTATTTTTGTGGCCTGGAAAGCTACAGGGTGGAGAAGGGTGGGAGGCTGGCTGGGTGTAATTGTTTTTGTCGTGTTTGCTGCTGCTGAGGAATGCAAAGAGCAGGTGTGATGGGAGGGGGAGGAATCTGTGGCTGACCTGAAATTTTGTACTCAGTTTGCAATACTGACTTTTTTTGTGGATGATTCAGTCACCTACTCACCCAAACTGACCAAAAAGATGGCAGTCAAAACACTCCCTGCTCTCTTGTCCTCTACCAGCCATGCCCAGCCTGGCTGTTGACCGTGTGTGTTGTTAAAGGTTGGATAAATTGGGGCATGAACACTCTGTAAGAATAGGACAGGGCTGAAGTGCAACTAATTTTCAGTACTTCTATTTACATCTGTATGTGGGCTACTGAGGCACTCAGATTTTGGCTGAACAATGAGGAGATTGTATTCTAATTACCATTGTTACTATCTAATCTGATTCCCCAAAATAGTTGTTCTATAATTTCATTTTTTCCTTAAATAAGCTTAGAATAAGCTTGAATAAGCTTTAGGGTTTTTTTATCTCTTGGTATTTAAATATGTCCTTGTAGTATCATTTGAAATGATCTCTGTATTTGGACAAAACTTTTATAATAATTAAAGATATATGTCTGGGATTTAAAAATATCTCGTTCCACAAACACAGACACATGTAAACGTTTCAGGTGCATACAATTTTGTACCCATTTGCAGATGTTTTCAAGCTTAATCTTGGTGATCAGGAAAGCACAGCTTGTAGCCAAGTATTTAAACTAAGAAGGAAACTTGTAGGATTTATTGTACAAAGGCCCTCAAACAAGTTTTTCCTGTGAAAATCCTCTTGACCCATTCTATGCCTCAAAGATCTGACTAGCATGTAAGGCTGAAGTTCTGCTCAGTCTTTGTATTGACTTTACCTTGAATATATCATCAATACTTTGTCCTGAAGATCTGGAGTGCAGTGATTCATTGAATTGTCTAAGGGATCGGCCTGTGAGTTGTGCTGCCTTGTAAGGATAGAGACCTGGGGCAACAGGGCCTTGGTTTCCATCATGGTGTATGGATGTTTTCTAAGAAAAAAAGGAAAAAAAAGTTTATTTTTTTCTTGTGAGGAAGTATTTGATTTTTATAAGATATACAGAGAGACTGTTTCAGTTGATTACCTGGGGATCACAAGATTTATAGGCATAAAAAGCATTTATCTGTTGAGCATGACCTAATACATTCAGGTAATATTCTGTTTGATTCCAAGGGTATTAAAGGTAATCAAAGTCTAATGGATGTTCTTGATAAGCTTAGGATGTCATATATGCCTGTGTGAAAGAAGAAAAGGTCACTTGGTATCGAGGAATCAGGACTAACTCTTCATGTAGAGAAATCTCTTATCTGGCTATTTGTCATGAATGTGCAAGAGAGAGTTGGAGATTGAAAGAGATTTTCTGATTTAGATTTTAGATGGGTTATATTAGCCAGTATCTTAGCCTGCAGCAGATGTACAAGAAAAGTCCTTTTTTTATCCCTAGTGATGGCTGAGCTTCAAACTTTGTTTCACCAAAGGCAGAAAAGCTTCTAGATGCTTGGGTACACCTCAATGTATTATCTGAGTCTGTTTGGTTTGCTTGTCAACGCAGTTTTGCCATGGCTTAGTTACAGGTTATAAATAAATATTTGTACTATGGTAAGATATTGGCTATTGAAAAGCTCTTGAATCTAGCAGAGATGCATAACAGGAATTAATGGCTGAAAGATGGAGCCAGATGAATCTATAGCAGTGGAGTGATGAATGTTTTAAGGAGTAATTTTAGATAATCATTGAGATTAAGGAGGTAAAGAATAGAGGAGAGTTAACATTTCTCAATACCTTCAGATCATGATTGAATGCCTTTCTGGAAGATATTTTTTTCAGGAAATTATGCACTGCTGAGCTCAGTATAAAGAAAACTGGGCAAAAGGTAATGATCTGTGTTAGAAGAGAGATGTCACTGGTTTTCAAGTGGTGTCTCCTGGCTTCAGATGTTATGAATTGAAGCAGTTGATGACTTGGTAAGTGGTGAATTTTCTTTAAGTTTCCAGGACTTCCGTATGGACTGAAAGTACAGAGATAACACTAAAGAGTGAGTAATTTTTATCACATTAAAGAAACCCTTCAATCTGAGCCTAAATGAAACATTTATGCTGATGTCTCACTTCAAATAGAAATTATATAATAATTTATGACTACTTTGTAATTGGAGGACATTTTTTGAGATCACTTATTTTATAAAGACTTAATTTTGCAATTAAAAATACTTTAATGTTTTTTTGCTTTACTAGGAAATCCTCTAATAGGAAAATCTTATATAGGCAGAAGGTGTCACAAAGGGGAAATCCTACATGGTAAAAAAACCCCATCTCATCTGTTACAACATGCAAGATGTGTCCCTGGGGATGTTTCAGTGGAAAGCTACAGTGAAAGGAGAAACAAGAAAGTATTGGATATTTGACTACTACTTAAATTTTGTACTGGCACAGAAACAATGTTGGTTTTTTTTTTTCCCTCTGCCATCACTATTTAGAAAAGGGCTTTTATTTCACCATTGACTGGGGGAAATATGCAAATATTCCTTCCTTGTGCCAAGGACCCCCACCATAACATCACCAGTGGAGGTGAACCCTTTTGTAGGCTGGTAGAGAGTCTCTTGCCACTTCTGCTCCAACGATGCCACTTTCAAACTGTTCCACATGCAATTTTAAAGTGGACCATTTAAGTGTCTCTCTTCTGAGACCCATCACATTGAACTCTTGTATGTTTTTTACTGAGATGCTTTCTTGAGGAGATTGCCTGTCAAACTATCAAACCTCTGCAGAGCTACTGGCTTTGCTGCTGTAACGATCCCTTCTGCCAATTCTTAGGACGTGTGTGGATCTGAACACTGTCAGGAAGGACAGTGATTCACATTAGTGCAAAATGCTTCTGACAGAGCAGCAGGTGTTGCTCAGTTCCCCATGCAAGCCAAAGAGAGCTTGGTGCCTGAAGAAAGTGAGGAGAGATTTACTGGTGGATTCCTGTCCCAGATATCTATGCAAACACAGCTCTCTTACAACATTGCAGGGCAGATATTAATTGAGGTGAATACATGAATATGGGCTGGGGAAGAGTGACTGGAACTGAAGGCAGATATGGAGAGAACTAGTTTCCATCTTGATTTGTTCAATTTTTGTCTTTTTTTCTCATGGTGCAATGTGTAGTTGCTGCATAAGAAGGAGTGATGAGCTTAGGTGGACCTTTGATCTGATCTGCCATGTATTAACCTGCTGCATCAACATAATCATTTTTGTCGATGACTTGGTGGCACAGTAGCACGGAAAGTCCTCATCCTTTAGAAGCAAATAATCGGTTTTCTGTTCCCAGTGTGTGTGGTGTTGCCTGGCTGTCACTCTATACCTCATTGCTGCTGGTTAAGCCTGTGTATTAGTGGATTTTGTCTCATGAGACTTGGCACTGAGATATTGCAGTGATGGAAATAGTACAAGTCCTTTAGGCAGGCACAGCAGTTCACCTGGAAAATGATTATACTGAACAGCTCGAGAAATTTTCTGTCAGAGAAAAGGAATCCTGAAAATTTTGGAGTTCTGAAGCCAACAAATCCCTTGTGGGTATGCAGGCACAGGGACCAATACCTTTCTGTCTCCCATCTCTGTGCTGTGCTTTACTCTGAAGTAAAGAGAGCCACCTTCCCACCAAGTATTTATACACAGAGCAGTGCAACAGCCTCTGAGTGAGGTATTTATGCCATGGGATCATCGTGCTTAGAAATAACTGCAGCACTGCAAGCATTGCCTGCTTGACTGTAACCACACTATTTATATAAATCTGACAATGTAACTACAGCTGTGGAAGACGATTTAAATACAGCTGGTAAAGTAAGTACACCCTTAGGAAGATGTAACTAACTACACAGATAATAGTATCAGGTAACTATACCCACAGGAGAGCATAAACATGCAAATAACAGCCACAATGTAAGTGTAATATAGAAGTCAGAGGGTCTCAATATTGATGCAATAGCAGTTGGGTAACTTAGAGTAAAGTTTACTCAGAGGAGAGGAAAATAACTCTGTGAATAGCAGCTGCAGCCCAACTGCAGTGATGGGAGAGGGGAGTTACAGCTGTGATATTTAATTCCCAATAACAGGAGGTCATCTGCATGGGGCCAGAGCAGGTTTCAAACTGAAACTTTAAGTGTGGGCATTTAGCTGTGGAGGGGGTCTGTTCCTGGGAAGTAGAGCTCTGGGAGGAGGGTGTTGTGTTCTAGCCTAGGATGATGATGGATGGAGGAGTGCAGTGGGTCTGGCTTCTGCTCACTTCCCTGGGAATTCAATTCAGTATATTTTAGAAGATGGTTTTAAGCTGAAACCAGATGTTCTGAAAGAGAAAATGTTTCCAAACACATGAAATAGTGATGGGCCCATACAGCTGCAGAGCAGCAGCATCATGTTGTATGTGCTGCGTACAGGTTTAGTAAAGTAACTTGTTCTGGAAACAGAGGACAGGAGAACAGAGAGATTCTAAAGCAACAATTTGATATATTTTCTTTTTTTGCAGCCTGATCTAATTTACCTTCTAATTAGAGATGATTTTTATGTTTGTCTGTCTTATAAAAAATAAAAAGTGAAATAAAAATAATTGCCAGTTATTCTCTGTTTGTATGCAGCTATTCAGCAACAAACTTGACTGAAGACACAGCAGAAGCAATCCACTTTCCCACTGCCTGCCATGTTAGATTGAGTCTGTGGTCTCTGAGCTGTGTTTAGATAGAAATTGGATTGAGTAAAATAAAATTATTGTGGTCTTCTCTAGACCTTCACATGGGCTTTATATATTTCTTAAGATGTATGTTTGACAGTAGAAGTTGAATGCCTTACTTTTAAAATAGAATAAGTTTAAAGCTTCCACACAGTACAGATCACTTAAGTTATTGTTAACTTGTTATCAGTTAAGTCAAGAAACTGGGTTTTGGGGTAGTTTTTTTTTTTTGAGTTCATTTTTTCATTAGTTTTGTGGAAGATGTTGATTGTCAAAACTTGAAATTAAGTACTTGTGGGGCTGTGTTGAGGGTGAGCACTGGAACACCACCAAATCCAGGGCATGGTGTCTCTGGGTTTGGCAAATCACCTGGTAGATTTCTGAAAAGTTTCTCTGATCGCTTCTGGTTTTTAGAAACAGGGAGCAAAATAAATTCTTTGATCTCTCCTTGGAAATGTGGTATAAATATGTAATTATTAGCTTGGTCTTCCTTTGTCCTTGGTGCAATGACAGCTGTCTGAATGCTATGACAGCTCTGTAGGAATTGGTGCTTGGAACAGACAGGTGGTTGTCAAAGGGAGCATTGTATCTTAGAAACGACTCACTGGAAATCTGAGTTACCTCTGTTTTAGAGGCAAGCTGAAGTGTCTGACTGCTTTACCTTAACGTGCCAAGGATATTCTTCACTCTGCAAGCAAGATGATCAGTTAAGCCTTGGGCTCAGTATTAAATTCCTACAGGGTACAGGGATACAGGCACAAAGTGCCAAGACCAAACGAGATAAGAGGTAAGATTTTCTGCCTGCATCTTCCCACTTATGGGAGTAAGGACATGCGCTATGCCCTGCAGAAAACTTCTTGGGGAGTATCATTAGCAATGCATATCCCTTCTTTAAAGCTCAACCTGGGAGCTTTTCCTGGTTTGAAGTCTCTGGGACAGCAATGCTGGTGGGTTGAGTATGGGCAGTAAGAAGCCCTACAGACAGGAGAGGTCAACAAGAAGGGAAGGGGGAGGGAAATGATGCTGAGCAAGGGGAGATGTCAGCTGCATTATTCACCAGTTTCCTTCAGGCCAGCTTCAGGGCTCACATTCTGTTCTGCTGCATTCAGAAATCACCATGGTGAGTGCTCTGTGTAATCTCCCAGATGATTTAACACCAGTGGATAGATTTAACAGATGGTATCAGACATGAGCAGCAATGTCAGACAAGCCCCCATAATCACTACTTATGTTGGTTGAAACCAAGATTTCTGGAGCAGCATGAAGTGCTTGTATTGGTTGCAAGTTCTGGTTGGGTCTAGTCCTAAACAGGTCAGTAGCTGAGGAGGACTTGAGGACAAGTCTGTTTCAAGAGTTAACAGAAGACAGGTAAGGGGTCCTCTTAATCAGTGATAAGAGCATCTTAATCATAAAATAGTTTGGGTTGGAAGGGACATTAAAGAGCATCCAGTTCCAACCTCTCTCCCATGGGCAGGGATGCCATTCACTGGACTGGGCTGCTCAAAGCCCCATCCAGCCTGGCCTTGAACCCTTCCAGGGGTGGGGTATTTTAGCCTTGGCCACACAGCAGTGAAGTGCTTTACTCTTGCTGTGGTCCTGCCAAATGTTGTTTTCCCTTTGAATCCCAAGGAGGTAACACAGGAGTTTTTTAACTTCCAGAGGAGCTGCCACTGCAGATGTGGTGTGTTTGGTTTATTATAGTTTTTTTGGATCCAACTGACAAGATCTGTCACAATTTGTTGTCTTTATTGTACTTCTTCATAGCAATTAAGGAATTCAATATGCTTTTATTTAGCTAATGACCAGAAATTGTGCATTATAAGGTTTCAGTCCCAAAATTCCATCATATGATACTTTTTTAAATGCAGGAGTCAGCTGCTTTGTGTCAGCCTAACTTTCAAAGAAATGCAATAAAATTTAATGGTAATGCGGATACAGTTGTTCTTCATTAAATGCATTTATCTTTTCCTTTAGAATTTCAGCATTGCAAATTCTATTTGACTCTGACTTCTGTTTAATAACCACTCTTGCTTAAGGCCATTACAGAAAATTGCATCTCAACCCATGCATGCATTATGGTGGTAGTGGGCCAAATTCTACCAACAGAGGTGGTTCACAGTGAGCTTGTAGAATTCCTTTCCACATTCTGCTATAAGTGCAGGAGGTTTGCACAGACCTTCACAGACCTTTCTTTATAGCTGGGAGAAGTGCCTGGTGGAGCGATGCGTCGGTCAAGTTCAGGCTGAGAAGAACACAGACAAGAACATAGTTTAAAACTTGGGTGATTTCTTGCAGGAGTCATGTACATGTCATCCGCTCTCTCCCTGGTTTTCAGTTGATATTCTCTTGTGCCTGCTGCTGAAGGCAGCAAAGTTCAGTTAATCTCAGTGTAGGGCATTCGCTGATTTATTCAACAGAGGATTAAGCTGTTGTTTGGATGTCAAGTCTTTTTTAGTTTGTTGTTGTTCTTAGGTGAAAATGTGAGAAAGGTAGAATTTATCAGTCAATAGCAGTTTTCATCAGCATCTTACACAGAAAACCCTACTCTAAGCCCGTCAGAAAAAAAAGCAGATTTTTTTTCCCCCTGTATGAACTATTTTCATTCAGTGTTGTCTTTCCATTCTGTTACAAAATTTTCTTCCTGTTGTTTTCCAGCTGGCCCAAATACAACATTGCTTAGCATAGCAACTTCTTTTTAACTGAGGTTTTTCTAGCATTAATACCCCTGTGTTTCTTTCACTAGAAATGCTATTGTTGCTATACAAAATTGCTCAAAAATTATCCTGTGATCCAGAGGTTGTCTTTTGTGAAGGCACACTGAATTGCTAAGGATATATCTGTACAAGGATGGCAAATCTGCATCAAAAACTGGCAATGTTGTAACACATAAATTTAACTGAATACCATAATCACAGTTTCAGGAGGTTTGTAGCTGAATTGCTGCCTTTTCAGTCTAGGTCACCAGCTTATTCACAGGGAAAGATCCTCACAATAACGTGGCTGTTGAGTATTTTTTATGAAGTGTCATGGTAGTCTCCATTTGTTCCTGTATGGACAAATCTGTATATTATAACTGGACATACTGGACAGAGGTAAAGGACTGAGGGCAAGTGGAATTTTGGTGCTGAAGATCAGCCTTGGCTATGGCAGGTGAGGCACCAAGGGTTAAGCATTTGTCTTGCTGCTGTCACTGCCAGATGTGCCACAGTATAAAGTTTATCTCTCCACATTGCCAGCCCAGCAGAGTTACTGCATGCTGAAGTGTAGCTCAGCGTTAAAAAAGAGCAGTCAAGGCAGGGTGGCTCTTTGTGTAACTTAGTGTGCTCTGGATGAAAGGAAAATATGCTCTGCACTTGGACTTTGAGAAGGGTTGGGGAAGCTCAGCACTACTTAGGAAGAGCAAAGCTTCACAAAGGATAGGTGGGATTTAACTCAGTGGTTGATCTCCTTTTTCAGTACTTCTGTGGCTTTTCAAATTCTTCTTCTTGTAGCTCTGTCAGGCAAGAGACAAATGGTATGTTGAGAGCCAGGAGAGGTGTCCTGCCTGGGCCCCTCTGCAGCAGGACCTCACCAGCATGAAGATGGCCACTGTCCTTGTCACTGTCATTGTCACCTCAGCTCTCGAGTGTCAAAGCCCTTGTCCTTCCCTTGCTGGTGCTCAGTGTGTACTGAGCTGTGACCCTGCCTAAAGCCAAGATAGGTTATGCTGCTAGCAAGTTTTACAGTATTTCTGAGCTGCTTGGGAAGACAGTTCTTCAACCCAGTTTTCCTTCTAATCTTCATTTCTGCATGAAGATAAAAAGTGTTTTCAAGGATTCCCTTGAGGACCAATTTAGAGTTCAGTTTTGATTGAATTAGTTGGATGTATGTAAATAGAATCACACATTTAACAGAAACCCAGATGAAAGACACTTTCAGGAGGGCTTGGGGCAGATGCTGTCAGTTTAGCCTGCAGTAAGCACCTCAGAGCAAATCCTACACTTCTCCCTTTTATCGTGATTTATTCCTTTCTCCTTCACATCTCAGCCACTGGTGAATGCTGTTGTTCCAAGATGCATATTTGTTTTGGGCACTTGTGCCTCAAGTCTACCTTGGGTCTGTGGCTGGCCCCTTTTACATAGTTGTGTGCTGCAGAAAAAATACTTTTGTGCTGTTCCAGGAGCTCTTGTGTTTGAAAAACTGGAGTCATAAATATGGATGGCACAATTTGTTGGCATGAGCAAGGAGGGAGGAAAAGATTAAGGAAAAGTGCTTTAATTAGCTGTCTCTGTGTTGGGGGACAGGCACCCTATGTGTCAGCAGTGAGAGAGGGGATGTGGGATGCTTCATCACCTCCCTGCTGTGAGCAGGGATAAGGAAGAGCCTCCTGCAATGCCAACAGCTCGGGCAGGAGCTGCAGTGAGTGGAACAGGGCTGGGAGTACAGCTGGGGGCCTGAATGGCTGCAAAGTCCTGCATGTCCATCCCACAGACTGGGAGTGCAGGGACTGGCAGCCAATCTACACCTTGGCAAAGTAAGCCTGGACCACAAGGCTCTGCTCCAGATGTGTCTCCTGTGAATGCTGAGGAGGGTGACTTCCAAAGGCTCACCTTTATTCCTCATGACAAGAGCCTGAATTGCAATCTTCTTGGCTGGTAGTTTTTCTTCATCTGGGTACCTTGTGAGATCATAACATGACTGTATCACTGTTTTTGCACCACAAAACACCTGTTCATCCTCCTGTGGGAAAGCCCTGATCTCTGCAAGTGCCTGCTGGGCTGTGGATGGGACGCACTGCTTGCTGCTGATGTGGCAGGGTTGGATCAAGCTGCCAAACTGAGAATGCAGAGAAGGTCATGAGCTGTGGGGCAGGGGGCAGAACTTGTGCTTTCCTAGGTGCTTTGGAAATTACTAGCATGCTTCCTTTCCACACTAAGCTGGGGCTTTAGTTTGTGTTTCCTTGGGTTTGCAAAGCTCAGTGCCAGAATCTGGAAAATGTTGGGCTTTACATGGCAAAGAGGACTGCATGCTTTAAGATGTATGTAATCAGCTGTGGGACCAATTCTTTCATTTAAACCATTTCATAGCACAGAAACATCCTCAATAGCAGCAAGGCTTTTGGAGCCTTCTATGCAGAACAATCTCTTCAGTGCTGCCCTCACTTGCAGCCATACTGTTTAGTCAGAGCCTAATCCAGTTCAGATGAGGCTGTGACAGGCTTCTGTGACGTCTGTGTGGCATGTGGTGCTATGCAGCCAGATACCCTGTGCTGTCGTTAAAAGCAAAATAAATAGGGCACTGCCCATCTCCTCCCTCCCACCTCTGAGCCTGCCTGTCTCTCTCCCTGAATGTGGGCTCTTGAGAGTTACTTAGCCAAAGGCTAAATCATATTATGTCGTACATAAGAACTGGAAACAAAGCAAGCCTCAACAGACACCTGAGCAGATGCCAAATGTCAAATTTGATGGAAAATACTTAATTACTTCTCCCAAGCCTACTTGTTTTTTCCTCCTCCCACGTTTTCTGAAAATTTCTCTTTTGCAGTGTGAAATGTTTTCCCTGATTCAACCCTTGGTTCAGCTCTCCAGAATGGAGATTCTTGTTCTTACAAGAAGCTGGGAAACTCAGATGAGGGAGCTTGGAAGAATGTGTTCATTTCAACATAGTCCTTGCAGCTTTTGTTCTCAGTTTCATGGTCACCTGCCTTCTATAGAATTGTTTTGGGGGTTTGAGGTTTTATTTCTGCTTTCTGTCCCTCATGTCTTCAGTGGATTTTTGCACCTTATCTCTTTGGCTGTATTTTTGCCACTCACTTTATTCCATGAGAGTGAGTTGCAGAGAGCGTGGTGGTGATGTGATGAAACTTGAGAGTAGATGTGCTTGGGGGTGGGTCTGTGCTTCTAGGTGAAATTACAGGTCAAATTGAGATTATGGGAATCTGAAATGTGCAAAAACTTCTTTCAGGAGCTGTGTATGATGTGTGTGAAATTCAGGTTCTACTCACTGTAGTAAAGCTGGCCAGGGTACAAGCTTAAAGCTCTCTTCCCACAGCTAAGGTGAGTGCATTGTCCATAATGCTATTCTGGGAGGACCTCTATTGTCTCCTTGCTATATTTTGCTGTTGGTCTAGTGATGAATTCAGATGAGTTTTGTCCCTAGGTGGGGCAAACGTAGGTTTATGAAATTATTGTTACTCTTAAAGGATAAAAAAGTCTTACCCTACAAAGACACAGCAGTTGAGTGTGTAACCATTCAGGAGGACAGCAGTGAGGGTTTGAATACAGAGTCTAGATTTGAATATAGGATCTTAGGCTGCTTCTATTTCCAGGAGCTGTATTTTAGCTCTTGGAGAGCTTTATATGCAGAGATTGAGAGCTGTACCATCAGCAGAAGCTTTACATACAAAGGGTTGAAGGCAGGGGAAGGAGGGCTGCAGAAACCAAGAGGGCTTTTGGGAACTGAGACAGTCATGGGGACACTGAAGGTAAATGACACAGTCCTGCTCCTAAAAGTGGGGCAGCTGCTGTGCCTGCAATGCTGCCTTGATGCTGTGCAACCACTGCCTGGGGCTTGCACCAGTGAGAGCAGTGACCCTCCTGCAACACGGGCAATGTGGTTTCTCCTCTTGCAGACAAGAGGGAGATGATGAGCTCAGAGGTCTCTGAAGAAATAGGTTTTTCTCTCTAAGGAACTTCCCTGATTCTAGGTAGTTTTCAGCTTTTCCTGTTTCTTGTACCATCCAAGCACTGAGCAGTGCAGTTGCTGTAGAGCACAGCCCAGGATGTACGTGGAGCCTGTTGAGAGTACAGAAGTGAGTTGTATTGTGTTTTTTCATACTTGACATCTTTTCTGTGAAAAATGAATTTCCTGTGTTTAAATTTTCCTGCTTTCCAGATCTGCCTGTGTGTCTTCCTCTAACCCTTGCATTTGGTGAGTCTCCCCTGTCCCACTGGGGCAGCCCAGCAGCAGCAGAGCTCTTCCTCACACAGCATCTCCCAGCACACAGGGAGCCATGATCTGGGAGGAGGGGCAGGGCTAGTGGTGTTTTTGCTTTTTAATACACATTTACATTTACATTTACTGTTGTAGTATTTTCACAGAGGTGGGAAACTAGACAGCATCTGTAGGATCTGAGAGCTGCATGGCAGGGCTCAAGAAGCCTCTAGCATTACAATATCATAAAAAAAGTGAATTGTGAAAAGAAGAGATTGGTGTGAACTTATACTTGTTCTCTGAAGGGTAGTTTCCTTAATGCCTCCCATGCTCTCTCCTGCACCTCACACTGAGCAGCCTTTGCTATCTTAAAGCAGTCCTTGTCCATGCTGGTGTTTGGACTCACACTGGGTCTTAAATTCCCTCTCCCATCGAGCTCTGGTGTTTGGAACATCTTCAGTTTCATCCAGAAGCAAACCCAGAGCAATTCACTTTGATGTGTGAAGTCTGAATTAATGAAACAACTGAATTAATGTTTTGTGCCTCTTGGGGAAGAGAGCAACGGGAATGTGTTGGCCTATATTTCATCAGAGGGAAAAACTTGTTTAATTGTACGCACAGAACCAAGATATCTCTAGATTCTGTGGTCTCTGTGTTCAAGTGCAGGTTCTCCAAACCTGTTCCATTTCCCATGCAGCCATTTCTTGCAGACTCTTTGTAGAGCTGCGGGCCAAAACAAGGGCAAAGCAAAACTTTCTTTTGTTTCTTTTCTTGAAAATTGAAATTGAACTTCAAAGAAGAAATATATTTTCTGGCCATTTGTGGCAAGACCTTGTTGGAGATCGGAAATCCCCACACTTATAAGTTCAATTTAACAATAACTGTGAAACACTTGAATGCTATGGTGATTTACTGCTATAAGAGGAAGTGTGACCATTGGAGCCTGGATTTAGAGCAGTCTTTGATTGGAGTGAGGTGAATTGGGCTCTGAGAGGCCCCTGGATCTGTAGATTCATTGGTGTGTGGAAGGGCTGTTGCCTTTTGGTTATCACCATTAAACCACTGAATGGAAAGAAGATGAGACTCTGGCTTAAAAACAGTACATATCCTATAATTAAAAACGTGCACTTTCATATTTATGTACTCAGAGGCTGAATTAAAGTAATAAAACCCCTTAAATGTGCGTTTCATAAGGCTTTCATCATGCAGTTTATAGTTTTAATATTCTTGCACCTGGTTCTGTTTCATGTGGTTTTTATGAGCAATCTGTCTGGAGTGGCCAGGGCCAGTGCAGGCAGTGCCAGTGTTTGCATGTGCCCTTCCGAGCACAGGGAAGGGGGAGCTGGCAGCCTGCAGCAGCCTGGGGCCAGCCTGTCTGCCAGCAGATCAGCTTCCCTGTGTCCTGGCACAGTGCTGCTGGCTAAATTATGCTCTGAGGTCTTAACACATAATGCCTGGTGTGCTGCAGGAGCTGCTCAGCATCTTGCAGGATGAGCTCCCAACTGCAAATGGGATCTTGTGCCTTCCCCATACAAAATAGCTCTAAGAGAGTGAGCATTTTTCTGCAGTAACATTGATTATCTTTCTGTGGTGCTTGCTCACAGCAGCAATGTTGCTGTTGTAGATCCTGCTCATTGTTTTGGCAGGGGATTTTAGAAAAATTATTCTTCTTCTCAGAAGATGCTCTTAAGAATTGATCCTGAATCAAAAGTAAAGGAACAGGGCATAACTAAGAGGCAGTTAGCAGCAAGTTTTGTTCATCTGCAAAATTTCCTGGGTTCTGCTTGGCCCTTTTTATTAGCTTTATTATCTGGGTAGAAACTCACTGAGATTACAATCTCAGTTTCCAGAATAATTTGTCCTAGTCTCCTGGCTTTGAAAAATGGTCTCCAAACCATCTCAGGGGTGACACTCTGGTTGTTCTTTTTTGCTGCTCGCAATCTGTCCTGTTGCTATAGGAAGCTGTAAATGGTTTGTTTGTTTGCTTCTTTTCCTACACAGCTCCCGTAAATCTTTTCTCCCTTTCTCAGGGTGTGAGTTATGACTCCTAGGAGATCAGTGAAAATCAGCCTGAAAGGGATGGGAAGTATCAATTTGCTGTAAGTAATTTATTTATAAAGGCTGGGAGAAACACTCGTGGAAATCACAGCTCTGGGCCTCTTGCTGAGTGTCCCCCTTGCTTGTGGCTCAGCAGTGGTGTGGATCTTGTGGCTCTTCTGGCCTGGGATGGCTGACTGTGTCTCTGAAAACCCCTGGGCCAGCAAAGGGAGGAGCAGGGGGCACACTGCAACCCTGTGTGCAGACCCCTTCCCTCCAGATCCACCATGGAAAAAAGGCTTGGCAAAGCTTTGACATTGGTGCTGGCACTGCTGCTTTCCCCTTGCATAAAAATAAGCCTCCTGCAGGGCTTAGTTTAGTGGCAATCCTAAATAGTGAAATATTTTCCAATAGTCCACAGCACTGGCAAACCTGCCTGTGGGTGTTGTCTTGTCAGGTATTCCCACATGCAGCGTGGACCTGCAAGGTAGGACTTTGCTGGACAAGGAGTTTAAAGGGAGATATTTGCCATTTCAAAAATTTTTACTTAGGTTTTGCAGTGAGTAGGCCTTTAGAAGAGCAGGAGGCTGGGTCTGACCATGCTGATGTCAGTCTGGATTTATCTGTCTTAAAGGGAATGAGGTTAGTCTAGACTGACACTGGCATAAAAGGAGAGGACAGAATTCGGCTTATGATATCTAAAAAAGTCTTAGGTCCTGATTCATCAAAGGACTTAAGTATGACTGAATTCTTCCTAAAGCCCATATGTCAGCATTTTGCTGACAGGGGATGTTTATTTTTATTCAGAAATATCAGAAAGGACAATGAGGAACATTTTAGAAATGGTTTCCTTCTGACTAGAAGTATAATTGGCTCTAAATTTGGGGATAAGCAGGAGAAAACATGTTTTAGGCTGAGAATTTCTTGTTAAGTAATGTGTTTTACTCTGGAAAGCAGCTTCTGATGCAAATATTGTGTCGGTTGCAATGACAACAGTAGTGTAATTATTTTTGATAATGAAGGAGCATACTATTATTTTGAACCAAGGAAGTTCATATAGAGTGGTCATCCTGTAGGATTTTTATTTTACTGGCTATAACTTATTTCTGTATGATGTTGTAATTGTGACATAATCACAATCTTGAGATAATATAAGTACTTGACTGCCCTTTATGCATCAAAATACCCCAGAGATGTAATTATCTCATGGCTACTACATTTTCTGACAAGTCTGATAGCTTAAATATTGCAGACCTTGAACATTGATATGCACAGAAAACATTAAATATTCATTTGCTGATACATGGATTTATAAAAATCCCATTTCTCTATTGAGTGAGAGGTGATTTTCAGGGCACCCAATTCAATAACTGTGAGCATATTTGAGGACTTGGGAATTCTTGCTCATTTGAAGTTCTGTAGTTTTTTTTTTTTTTTTTTTTTTTTTTTTTGCAAAATAAATGCAGTAACTACTTTGCTAGAAAAAGGAATACATTTCTTCTACAGTTTGTTCTGCTAATAGTCCCTGTGTACTCTACGTGCAACTGTGCTGGCCTCATTGTAGTACATCCATGGAAATATGCAGTGCTCTGATTGCAGCTCTTGGCACCCTTTGCAATGCACAGACTGACCTCCCACCCTCCTGGTGGTTCACAGTGGGGAGGGACACAGCCTTGGTCTGGCTGCAGGAGGGGGAGTAAAGCTTCCATTTAATCTCTTGTCTCCCTGATCATAGTGAACTAAACTTTATTTTTTCAAAGTGTTACAAAGTGCTTGACTTTTCTACAGGATGAGCAAATCCATCTCCCCTCCCACCAAAAGTGTCCTTCATGTGTTTTGAAGCAATGGATACCTCTACAGTCATTTGTGGCCAAATTTTGTTTGAACCTGGCTTTGGCCAGCCAACTGTCTGGGAGGCCTTGGATTTTGAAAGATAAAATCACCAGGGCAAGTAGCCAATGTTAGAAGATACCTCAGCTTTTAAAATGCAAAACAATTTGTTTCTCACTGTATCAGCAGAGTTGTCCAATTCACCTTTTGGAGAGTGGCGCTTATTTGTGGCTGTGTAGCCCCTCTTTGTGTGACCTGTGGTGGCCATACTGTACATGTATGAATGCTGTGCATGCCCTGAGGTCACTTTGGAATCTATGTCTGTGTTGCATTGGCTGCTGGAAGTGCCAGGTTTGCTCCTTTCAAGCTATTTAGGATGAGGATGAAGGTGGGGATCTCTCCAATGAGTTTTGAGCAGTGCATTAGTGTCACCTCTGACAGCAGTAAATGACCCAGGAAAATCAGCTGGGAGTGCTCACCAGTGATTACAGTGCAGAAAGGGGTATCTGTGCCTCTGGGGCTTTTCTGCTGGTGTGCCCCATTGGAGTGATGGATAGATCCAGGGGCCGCATCTTCCTCAGTGACCAGTTAAATCTTCCCCTTGTAATTGCCAGAAACACAACTGGTGGTAAGCTGGATAAGCTGAGCAGTTATGATGCTGTTTGTGTTTATCCAAAAGTCACAAGCAGTGAGGGGTCTTCTGCTTGAGTCCAATGTGAGGCAACGGAGCAGGATCCAACATGTGTGGGCTTTTTTTAAGGAAAAAGAAAAGAGGAAAAGCACAATGAACCCCAGGTGGTCAACTCAAATGGTTTGCTGTCTTTCCTCTTGCACTGACTAATAAGCCATTACAGGAAAAACAGATTACCTGCTGATGAACACACAGGGGTGGTATGTGAAGGGAAGATGTTCTCTGGATCCAAGTAGCCAAACTGCTTCTGGCTCGAACTGTGTCTTCTGTAACCAGTAGGTGCAGGAGCAACCTTTGTAGAACTGAGGAACCTCCTGTGCTATTCTTACTGAAGAAAAAATAACAGATCCCTGCATTTCCAGACATGCTGTGGCTTCAGGTTGGGGTACTCCTGATATGGTGACACAGAACTGTGTGGGTTTGCAGTACCAATCTGTGATGATGCTTTTGGAATTTGTTGTTCCGTTTCAATCCTTCTGCAGAGCCTACCTGTCATCCTGCCCTTTTGTTATGTAAACAAACAAACAAAACCCAATCAAAATGTCTTTGCTGTGTGTTTTTGATCTGTTCAGCTCTGAGGAAACCTTTCTGGTATCACCCACCTCAGGTATATAGCTGCTTGGCTGTGGTTTGAAGGGGAGTATCACTTCTTTGCTTTATGTACTTGAAAGGAAGTTAAATAAATTGCTGCTTTATTCCTTTTAGTTTGTCTTGGACTCTTCACCCCTAAGAAATTGTGAAGCCAAGTGGAATAAGAAAAAGGCTGCATAGCAAGCAGTTTGCCCATGAAATGTATTTGTTTTTAATTGCCTCATTAAGTCAGGTTATGATGGATTATATGACCTTATCCAATGCAGCCTGACATAATGGGATGCTGTCAGAAGTTCTGGAATAACAGAGTGATATCCACTTGACTGGGGTTTTCTTGCTTGTGTTTTTAGCCGTGTTGATCGCTCGCAGTGGTTATACACAATAAGAATGTCTTGACATGAGTAAAGGCAAGGTCATTAATGCTTTTTGTCATGATTACTTGATAAGCTTGTTGTTCCACCAGGAATTAATGCCTTGCTGGTAGCACAGGAAGGAGGCATGAGGCTGTCACGCTGTGCTGCAATGGGGTGGGTGTTGGGCTCACGGATTTCTCATGGTACCTCCCCAGGGATGTGTCCATCAGCTGGGATCAGGGGCTGCAGCCAGTGACAGCATCCCAGCAACTCAAAGAGCAATTTTCAGCTGAGGTATTTTCAATTATTTGGCTGATGTTTAATAAACATGGCTTGAGGAGGCTCCTCTGTGTTGCACATCTGTTTTGGAGAGGGGCATAGGACATGGAGGTGTTGTGTCCAAGGCAAAGAAAGGTGGCTTGGCAGCAGGAGCTGGCTTTGCTTCCTCCATGAGGGAACAGGAGCCCTCTCATTTTCTGGCATGTGTTGGTGGCTTGTGTAACTGAGAGATACAAGAACATCCTCCTCTTCCCATGATAGATGATGTTTGTAGGTTTCAAACTGTTTAAATAAGTCTTTTAGCCACTGAAAAAGCAGAAGAAAAAACTCCCACTCTCAGGTAAATCATTATGCTGCATTTGTTTTCTGAACCCTCTAATAATAATATAAAAAGCCATTTTGAATGCAATTCCTTTTGCCTTTTCAATTTCTCCCTTGGAATCTCTCATCTGTTAAATTAGTTTTTGGATTCATCCCAAACTTATGAATATTTCTTTGTCCCTCTTCCCTTATCTGTCTCTACTCCCCCGTTCTTTTCCAGAATAATTTCCAGTGGATGAATTTTTTGGAAACACTATTTCCATGTGTAGGTCTTACTCACACAGCACATCTTTCTTTAAATAATACTGGTGTTTTTTACATCCTGGATGGTTCTATTTAATTGCCAGGAGCTGGACTGTTGACTTGGATGAAGCCTCACTGTGTGTAAGTGCTCTTAAAAGCATTGATTAGAATGGCAGGTTTTGACAGCTGAGTCAGCCAGAAACCTTGAAATACACCATTTGGGATTGTTGGTTGGTGATAATGAGTCTCAACTGCCATGGACTTCCATTCTTTTTATCCAAAAGTTTAGAGCTTTCTCCTTCATTAGGACAAGGGCATCCTTCAGACTCCTTTGAAATGGATGAAGCACCTCCTGTTCTGCTGCAGCAGTCATTGCTATGGGTAGTTTTGATGGAAACAAGTGAGATTTAGGAATTTTTTGGAGATACTGCATTTATTTTCTTATTTACATTAAAGTTCACTGAAAAACCTGATTTCCATAATCATTCTTGAGGTTTGTGGGACAAAAGTGAATTATAAATCAGAATGCATCTAAACATTAAAGTTTTCCCAGGAAGTTGAAATTTTAGTGTATTCCTTATGAAAACACTGAAATATATTTCCAGGAGAGTAGATTGCTCTCTGGTACTTTTGTGGGAACTGAACTTGGCATTATTCTTATCAGCTTCATTTGAGTTCTGCAGGGGGAGGTGGTAGGAGAGTGAGAGAATTCACATCAAGTCAAATTTGCAATTACTGGAGCTTGCAGCCTGTGCAGCTCCATGCATCCTTGTGCTTTTAGCCAGGAGTGAACTTGCAAGTGCCAGACAGGGCTGAGCAGGCTGCTCAGCCATTGTAGAGTATATTTGTAGCACCTGAAGAGAAAACACAACTGCACACCCTTCTTGTTTGGCCTCCAGCCATTTGGTCCAGGCACCTTGCACAGCCTGATATTCATCCATCCCTCCTCTCTTCTCCCTGTTGAACTTTTCCTGACAGACCCTTAAACTAGTTGGTTTCCAAACATTATCTATGGCTCCTGTGGGCATGAAAACCTTGGAGAAAGACAGCAGAGCCAGCCAGTAGTGAGGCTCCCCTGCATGTTCATGAAAATGGAACTGCTTCTATCAAAGTTCTCTTAAAGCCTGTCAGTGCTTTGGAAAAGCACTCATTTAATCAGAAATCTCCTTTATTTATGTTCCTCTTCTCTCTACTCATCCATTTCCTCATTCCCATTCCCAAGCTTGTCTTTTTTCTTTCATTTCCAACTTGATCTTCTGGTATCAAGTGCTATCTTTGGGCTGCCAGCCCCTTGCAAGCAGACAGATTTAGCACATTTTGGAAAAATGCAACCAACATCTCTAGGGCAACAGAGCAAGCCACAGGGCCAGAAGCTAGTCCTGATAGAATCCAGGGAGTTTTTACTGTCATGAAGTTCTTTAGCAAGAGCTCTTGTTGGTTTGGAGCTGCTGTGCAGTGATTATTTTTCAATAAGAACTTCAACTTCACCTGAGTGTATCTTACAGAACTGAACCTAAATGTCTGGAGAGAATATGCTAAACTTCACTGCTGCTAGTGACAGGCTTTAGTAATACCTGCTCCCACAAGCCCATGGCTTTAGACATCTGCCTCATTTGGGCTTCCTGCAAATTACACCCCAAGGAGCTTAGGGGACTGAAATAATCTGTACTGACAGAATGTTGTATGGAAATGTCCCTCCTTAACTATTTTGCTGCATGACTTCAGTGTGGAAACAAAAGAAGATTGATGGCAGAGAGCAAGTGGAAATCACACTGATGTTTAGGCGTGACCTGGGTTAGGCACTGGAGAAAGAAATAAATAGGAGAGGGAAGTTGGGTCCAGAAGTGTCATTCCTTTTGTTTATTAACTGTCTCAGGTACTGGTGAGGGAACTCAGCATCTTGTGCCAGAAGCACTACTGTGAATTGCTTTGCTTGGCAGTGCCATCTTTTCAGGGTGTTTTGTTTCAATTCCCTCAGAACCTTGGTGGGAGAGCTGAGTCTCTGAACAGCTGTAATCAGCCCATGACTTCATTTCCGAATGGCGACTCCTGAGGACATTAAGAAGGTGGTGAGATTTGGGAGGAGCAGTGAGATAGCTGCTTCTCACTGCCTATGGCAGCTTCAAGGGTCAGCAGATCCTGCAATTAACAGGGAGCAATGAGCCAGCCAGGATGCTCTGGCACTTGAGCTGACATCCTGGGTGGAAGCTAAAGGAAGAGGAAGGCAGTGAGAAACTTGGGAACAGTTTGCTTTTTGCAGCTCTTATCAAGGCTGACCCCTGGCCATAGGAGCCCTTCATTTGAAAGAGAGAATGACATTGTTTTTCCTCCTCAATAATCTCAGATCCTGTATTGTAGCCCTGATTACTGTGTCATCTGAGTGCTTGAATGTATTTGAGCTCTCAGAGCAACTCGATGGTGAATGTGCTCATATCCCTGTTTTGAGCTGGGTGCTTGAGGCCGCAGTCCTGCTGATTTCAAGGGGCTGGCTTGGCACCATATGGTGTGGCCCATCATCTTGTACAGTCCTGAAGCAATGCCATTCACCTCTCCTAGTGTAAATCATGGCTCCCCTACCAAGTAAAGGAAGGGTGTTCTGGGGCCAGTTGGCATTGCTGAGGTCTCTCCATGATTTGGCCAGAGGTTCTTACAGCCTCAGCTATTGTCTGTTTGCAACAGGCTGCCTGTGCCTCCATTTCTTGATTACAGCAGGACAGCCAGGGCTAATTCAACTGTGATGATTGCAAGTAGGCTTTGGGAAGCTGATTATTAACAGTCATACCTGACACTGCTGTCTGATCT
Source organism: Taeniopygia guttata (assembly GCF_048771995.1). Lineage (NCBI taxonomy): Eukaryota > Metazoa > Chordata > Aves > Passeriformes > Estrildidae > Taeniopygia > Taeniopygia guttata. Next base: position 9,356,112 of record NC_133037.1, read on the forward strand.
GGAAAATAATGCCAGCATTTGTCAGTGTGAGTGCCTTGTGAGGCACTGAGCTCAGAGACCTCAGTGAGGTGTGGTGGTGTCTGTTTGCCTGCAGAACAGGTACATTTTTGGAGGTAGGAGAGCAAACTGTGCCCGCCTCATCCCGCTGAAATATCTTACGCTGTCAGTACATCTTTGGTCTGTTTCAGAGTAAATCTCTTTCTAGATCTTCTGAGCTGCTGAATCCCTCACCTCCATGGAACTGCCCGCTGAACACAGGCCATATTTCACTAGGGTTTGGACTGAGTCCCACATCTCATAATCAAACTCCTTGTCAGTCAATGCAGCTTTCTGCATGACACCCTTGGGCTGATTTCAGACTGGCAGGGCAGCTTCCAGTTTCATTCCATCAATGTTTCTCCAGCCATCCTGTCTTAAAAACCATTTGTGTGAATTGTCTCTGCTTGCTTCTTCTAAGTTCTCTCAGTACTGTTTTTTCTTTCTAGTCCTTTACTTACGAGCCTCAGGGTTTCATGTAAAAGCAGAAGTTTGGACCAATGTGTGTTTTTCTGCCACTGTGAGATCATACTCCACTTAGAAACCATGGTTACAGGACCAGTCCCTTTAAACTTGGATACTGCTGAGCCACCTGTGATAGTTTATGCTCCTGAAAAAAACTCCACGTTTCTCTGAGTTTACTTCCTTTGTCAGCTGTCTGCTAGCCTGAATTTGACACAGGATCAGAATTGTCACCTTTCCAGATTTCTTTGCCAAACCAAAACACAGTTTCAGAGTGGCTATAACATGGGAATGCTGAGAATCAGTACCTGAAAGCACCAATTTTGCAGCATTCGAACTTTCACAAAACAGAGTTTTGCTATAACAATTCTGTGTTGGTCTCTCCACTTTCCCTTCCAGTAGAAGTGTCTACTGCATGCTCCTGTGCTTGGCTGCAGTGTGTTTGGGTGTCTGTGAGTGCCAGGGGTTACATGTCAGTCACCAAATCTGTCCCCCCACTTTTCCACGGCTGTGGATTTCACCCTGCCTAGTGAGGCTTACTATTTAGTCAGTGCTATTATGATCACACAGCAACCTTTGGAAGCCAGAAGGGCACTGCAGGTGCTGGAATATCTTGTGAACTACTATCAAACAAGTGAGAGAAATTAGGGTAATTGCAGAAAAAGACCTGGAAAAGAAAATGTGTGAGTCAGATAAACTCATCTTTTACCCAGGCATTTTTAAAAATTTCCAATGATTAATGGCCACAGTCTGTTCCTTGTTCCCAGTATTCTTGTTGTTACAGTGAAAATACCATGGGCACTGTTAAGCACTGAAATTTATTTATGTGGTTGGTGTGGGTTTTGTTGCCTCTACAGCATTTACAGCTCTTTATTCTTTTACAGGTATTTTTGGACAGCTAGTGTTTTCCTGCCCTAGAAAAAATAAACAAAAAGCCAAATATGCACCTGATGCTTTTAAAATTGTGAAGATTTTAAAAACTATCTGAGCCTTTTTTCTTTAATAGTTTTAATTCTGAGACCACATTTCCTTGAAATAAGCATTAGCTTAGTATTGGAAGTAGCTGGCTAAATCCTTAATTGCTCTGCCAGGCCTGTGCTTTTTCATTTCTTGAAGATTTTGAAATCCTCAACTTTAATTTCTGTAGCTGCAGTTAAGCTGGTGAGACGCTGCACACAGGTGGCAAACCTCCAACACTATCCTCTTTCTCTTTTGCCTTGATTTATTGTCATGTTTATTATTTTGTAATAAAGCCAAAAGCCCAAATTAATTCATTTGAAATGCAGCAGTTGCAAGACACCAAGCTGTTGTCTTCTCAAAAGCTTCTTGTGGTCTTTGCAACAGCTGTAAAATAGCAAAGGGAAGGGAAGGAAATGGCAGGGCATCAGCAGACACTTGCGGAGGGGGTCATTGCCACAAATTGGTGTTAAAGCAGGTGAAGACTTCATGACATAAAGCCTAACAGCAGTGCTGCATGGTGTGATTAATAACTGCAGCATGTTGTGTTGTGCTCTCTCCAGCCTCACAGAAACTCTGAGTTATGCAGCAAGCAAAACAGAATGCGGTAGGGAAGGATCAGGTAGGGGCTCACCTGTGACACTGTAGTTGGGGCAGGATGCATCTCCTTGTTTGTTTGCTGAGGGTGGATAAAGGGTGTGGAGTGTCTGTGGTGTCTCTGTGCTGCAGCAGACCCCTGTGTTCCTGTGATTTCCTGGAACCATGTTGCAGCAGGTGGTGATGGCTTTGAGAACCTAGTGCCAAGCACCATCTCTGGAGAGCAATGCCTTCAGTTTTGCCTGAGGGTCGCATACCAAAACAGGCCACAGGTTGGGTCTACTTAAATCTCTCAGATCTGTCAGCTGTGGCTTGGGTGGCTTGGCATAGACAAATAGGGCCGTGTTTTTACGTCCCTATAATTTCAGAGTGGCTATAACATGCTGAAAAACCTCTCTGCTGAAAACCTCTCTCTCTTTAGTGTTTGTGGCAGATGAACCATATGCATGTTTTATACAAATTCAAGGCAATAGTATTGGCTTCCTCCTGTTTGAAATCACTTGGCATGTCCCAGTGCTGAGAAATACTGAATAGTACTGCTGGTTAGGGAGCAGGCTCTTCCACGGGGCACAGGATGGTTCTGCAGCCAGGGTAGGATTAGACAGGAGCAGAAGAAGAGGAGGATTGCCCAGGATCAAGGGCAGCAGGAGGCTGCTCTCAGTCATGTTGGGAAGAGGCAGCTGCCGTGTGCTGCTGACTCACATAATGACCCTTGTGCTAATGCTGTTCCCTATCATTTAACACAAAAATAAAACTGCTAAATTGAGACTGATTTGAAACATGTGTGGTTTGCTTTGGAAGACATTTAATAGCAGCTATACTTTAACTGTAGGACTCTGATTGGAAAAGGAGGGACAAGCAAATAGTTTACATTAACTTAGCAATATTATTGTTATTGTTGAACCTTCCTAAATTCTACCCAAATCATGGCTCAAATCAAACAGCTTCAGATAATTTGTGAGAAGCAGCAGATGAAACTAAGTGGGAGTAGGACATGAAAAGAGTGTGTGATTACCTGAATGGAAACCAAAGTGTTCCCAGTACTCACAGTAGTTAGTGAGATGCTTTGAAGGCTTTTTCACCTCTTAAATCCTTACTGCTTTGAGGCAGCGATTTTGGCCTTCAAATGACTACAGCAACTTGCTGCCTTGACAGTGGAATAAATTTTGAAAGCAGTGTGAGTGCAATCTACAGGATTAACAGCCAGGCCATAAAGCAGAAATCTTTACAAAACAGAGAGGTCTTGTGATTACTTAATCATTAAAAAGTAGCCTACAAGATCTGGGTGGTTCATGGTAGCTTGTTGGCTTTTATACTGACAGGTGGGAAAATATAGAATGGGCTGAGTGCAGGGAGCATCTGCAGTCACAGGGGACATGCAAGTTGTATCTTTGGTCTCTGAGAGCCCATCTCAGCAAAATCTTTTGCATTGCTCCACACTGTCTTGCTTTCCTGCTGCTCACTGTATTGCTGCAGCTCTCTAAGATATTAATGAGATGAGAAGGATTTTGCCCTCGGATAACCCTCTGTAGCATTGCTTGCTGGACTGAGAGTCTGGGCTACAGCACAGTCCCAATCCATGTGTTTTGTTTTTATAGGAGTGGTAGTGGTGACACAGTATGGATGACGACTAGAATTGGTTATGTCAGTTCTAACTAATGACACTGAAGACCAATAAAATGACTCTTAGATTGGTTTTGTATTATTAGTCTTGTTATTAATTATGGAGACATGACAGCAGCATTAGTGCTAGTATTAACCATCAAAATAAAACAGAATTGTACTCATAAATCCCACTGATTAGGAGTACATGAAGGATTACAGCCATTCTCCAAAGGAAAAGAGAGGAAAAGGAGTGAGTCTGGAGTAGGGGTGAGATGGAAGTGGAAGAAAATTTAGAGAGGGAAAGCAATATGCTGAAGATTGGTCAAAGAAGGAGCCTGAGCAAAGGGGACTGGGACTAGGGCTAAAGTCTGCAACTGCCTGGGTGGACAAGGTTGGATTTTCCTGCATGTTAGCAGGAAATATGGACCCCATTGCCCTTGAGCCTGGCTACCTGTCTAGTGTTTCCCACTTCCCTTCGGGACTCTGCTGCCAGCTTGACATCCAATCTGGAAACCACTGTAAATACTTTCTCCACTGTGTGAGGCTGGGCCAGAGCACTGCCCATCTCCCAGGAAGCTTGTGGGAGCCTTAATTAATGCCTGGGAAGAGAAGGCAGATCTCAAATGCTGGGGACCGATGCAAACTGGGACAAGCTCTTGCCAGGAGCAGGCTCTGGTTTGGATGTTGCCTGTGGACAGGAGGAAAGGAAAGCAGAAACATCCATGCAGCCCTGGAGGGGAGGCAGGGAGATCCCTGCTCAGCAGAAGAGCTGCCTTTGCTCCTGCAGAGTGAGCCAAGTCTGACAGAGGTAAACTGCTGAGAGGAAGCAGTGCAAATTACCTCCTGCCCTGGAGAAAGGTGGCAGGAGGAGAATTATGTCTCAGAGTAATCCATGGGAACAGCACAATTTCCTGGGGTGGTGCAATCTGCACGGTGCTGCTTCTCTGGAGACATGACTCATTAAAATATGGGCTTTAATGAGCTGAGAATCATCCGCCAGATCTTGCACTTGGGGTCTGCTCTGTGGCACTGCTGATGTGGCCATGTCTGGGCTCTGGGAGCTCAGACCTCCAAGGGTTACCCAAGGCTGGCAGTGGCTGTGGCTGGTGACCATGCTCTGCCCTGTGCTGGCCTTTGCAGGGCGTGGGCTGCATCTTGCTCAGCACTGAGAGTGATGGCCCTATTTATAATGCCTTAAATGAAGTGCATGGTAATTTAATTTGTACATCCATTAATGCTATCTACTGCAGGGTTTGTACTTAATTATATCACTCTAAATGGAGTTTTAGGTATATTAACAAGGTCTCAGTTCTGCCTCCAGGCACAGCCTTGTCCAATCCCTGCACATGGTCACTTGGAGAAGGTCTGTTCCATTCCCCTAACCCCCTTGGCCTGGTTGGGGAGGGTTCCTCCAGGCTGGCAGTCATTCCCAAAAATCATCATTCCTCCCTGAAATGGCCAGGAGGCAAAAATGGTATTTCTTTGGCATCACTGTGGGAGATAGGATGGTATTGACACTCTCTGCAAGGCAGAGATAAAGGGGAAATTTTGGGCCAGGAGCTATCTTGGTTCCCAAAATTTTCCAAGGCAAGCTCTTCCTTAAGCCAAATAACTTTGTAGGTTGGCTGAGGATTGACTGACTATAGGGAACTGATAATCTACTTCTGCTATTATTTCTTTTGGGTGTAAATGGGTTAATAAACATCTGTCTTAGGTCATGTCTCATGGTCTAGTTTAAATCTGAGAAGCCAGCAGTAAAGGTGTGTGTTTGTCACAGAATCATAGAATGGTTTGGGTTGGAATGGACCTGAAAGATCCCCCACCCTGGCATGGGCAGGGATGCCCCCTGCTCTATTAGGTTGTTTAGGGCCTCACTCATTCTGTCCCCCACCTGACTCCCAGGCAGTCATTCCCAAGCACACAGGATTGTTTTCCACTTAGCCTCCTGACTCTCAAAACTGTCATTTACAAACAAAATAAGTCTTTCAAAGGGAACGCTCTTCTTGCTGCTCATCCATGCCTTGGCTTGCAGTGCTCAGATGAGAGCAGTGCAAGGGACTCTGAACTCTCTGTCTTAGGACATTGCCATGGACAGTAGGTCATATTCAAGTTTCCTACACAGGGCTCTTGCATTCTTCTCAGTGGTTTGGTGGTGTCTGAGAGCAGCTATGGCACTGGGTGGACACTATAGGCTGCATGTTATTGTCCATTAAAGTCTTCACAAAAATACCAGAGGATTGCGTAGAAACGTTTAAAGACTCTAAATTATCTGAAAACTTTAGAGAGTCTAAGCTTTTGAAACAGGAAGAGAAGCTGTTTTCAGGCATGTATTCATTGGTTCTGCTAAAAATGTCTTGACTAGCTACTTCACCTTGCATTGCCTCAATGTCTGCAGGAAAATGGAAAAATTAATTGTCTTTGTTCAGAGATGCTGGTGAGAAAGTAAGTGCTGAAAGGTGAGCAATTGTGTGAACACAGGAAAGGCAAGGTTTTTTTCCTGCAAGCTTATAGGGTTATTTAGCATTTCTCATAGATGCGGATATTATTTGCTGTCTGCGTTAGCTATTTCTAGTCTTTGAAAAGAAGCCAGAATTCTTTAAGAGTCACTGCTTTTTCTGAGCTGATGCTGGCTCTTTTGCCTGAGGAGTATTTGAAATCTGCCAGAATGCATGTATTGTCAAAAACAGAAATTGAAAACCCTATACAGGATCTGCTGCCCCTGTGAGTTACGTGCTTTCCCAAGTCATCAGGGAGAAGAAATGCCTGCTCTTGTTGTCTGTAAGAGCTGTGGATGGACAGAGGCAAAAGAAATCCCTCTCCCTCCTCCCCCCTCTCCCATCACCACCCAAAACTCTCTATTTGGGTGGAAAGAAGCTTTTGAAATACACACACACATACACACAAGCGCTTTCCCAGTGACCTGCCTGCTTCTAGCTGTCCCTCCTTCCTTGGGAGCTGGAGCTGCTGAGACACCAGAGTTGGGGAGATCCCATCCCCTCCCTGCAGCCTTGAGACCAAATGAATAAAGTGAACAAGGTTTTGAAGATCCTTAAGAAGTCATCGAGGAGAAGGAAGAGATGGAGAGAGGAGCTGAGGGTGGAGGAGGAAGTGGAGAACCAGGAACTCTGTGACCCAGGTGGTTTGTGCCACCTGCACCTCTGTACTGCTGGTAAGGAAACAGGAAGGTTCCTGCTCACCTTGGGACAATGTGCCTGTTTGATATCCATGTGTGACAGGAGAGCTTCCTACAGGCAGACACTGCTGTTCTGCTCTTTGTGAAAAATATTGGTGGGAGAAATGGTAAAGGCAGGGAACTGAAACTCCTGGGTTTCCTTTTATAAACCTTCCCTTGCTTGTGTGGGTGGCATTTTGCACATTTGTGAAGTGGGGAGAGAAGGGAATATTCTTTCTGGAAGAATGGTGCACCAGGAAACGTAGGGAGAATGTGTAGCTCATTCAGAACGTTGTTTGATATATGTGGTCGCATCTCAGATATTTAAGCCTGAATGTTTATTCTGTGTATTTGTGCAGCAGAAAAGCAATGGGAAATGGATGAATTTAGGTTGCTGTTTTTCTGAGGGATATTTTTATCTGCCAAAGTTGGTCTGGACCCAGGTCCATTATATCCACCCTTGCCTTCCAAGCAAACGATGCTGTGGCTGTAACACCATTGAAAATTATTCTGTGTTTAGTCTGTCTATAAACCAGCAAAACAAAAGATGCTGAGAATGTGAAAAAGGGTAATTTAGGGCATGTCTCCAGTACATTTGAACTTTCTGCTAGGGGCTGTGACCCAGCAGAAGAAAATGTGTTGGTGTGTGCACTTGGCCATCAGGCTCAGCTTCCTTCCTTTTGCACTGCCAGTGTCCAAGGGATATGAGGCCCTTATGAAACCACACTTAGGATGAAGCCACACTCAGGTTCAATGTAGGTCAATGCTCTTGATGCTGTCACATTTGGTAGTTTGTTTGCAATAGTATTGTTGTAGCTTTTGTGCATTTTACAGACTCACTCTTTTTCTTTCTCACGCACCTAATTCTGTTGAGCTGCTTTTCTGATCCTGTCCTGGAGTATCTGATGGCCCTGTTCTTGTAGCACCTTGAGTAGCTTCATTTACAGCTGGAGACCTGGGGCACAGAGATGTTACTGGACTTGCCCAGGGTTACACAGACTGGGGCAGGGGTGGCTGAGCTTGAGACCTGGAAAGTGTCATGATGAGCAACACTGGTGACTGTCCTGCTCTTGGCTTCAGCTTCCAGTTGTCCAAACTTTCACCTCTCTTACCTCCTTGGGTAGTTCACGAATCTGATTGTTTCTGCCACCATTTTTTCCAGTGAAATATAGTCAAATAATTTTGCTTAAAGTCTTTGGTATATTTCTTACCTTATATTTAGTAAGAAACTGCTCAACAGATAAGAAAGGAAATTAAAACCTGAATGTATTCAGGTGTCAGATGTGAGGAGGCACCAGAAAACATTAACCAGTTTTTCCAGTTTGACAGTTATTTTTATTGGTAATCCTGTGTGTGTTTTACTTCATCTTTTTAATAGGAGGTTGTCACTGAGAAGGTTCACCCTCAGCTCTGAGCTTCTCATGCTGGGAATGTGGTCCCATCATGGCTGAGTTTTATATTCAATCCACTTCCTTCTTACTATCTCATCTAGTGCACTCCAAGATGTTGACCTGAGAGATGGAATGCTTTGGTTATTTTTTACTTCTTTGGTATCTCTTTGGATAAAAAGAATGACACAGATCTTTTGAACGTGTAATGTTCAAATGATGTTAATGTTAATGCCAGGCTGTGTGGGCAATAGTAGTTTGATAGCCTGAGTCCATCTCAGCTGGGTGTACACTGGGGACTTCTCCCTCTAAGCCACGGATTCAGGCTGCTTAGCAGGGAAAGGAGAAGAACTGGGGCTTTTTAACCCAAAACATCACAAACTCATGTGATGAATTCTTTGGAGAGTATGTTCCTCTCTGTTGATTGTAAGGGAAGTAAAACTGAAGGCTAAGATTTCACTTGTGGGCTGACTTTTATACGGCTTGTAGGGGTTTTGGGACATGAATGTGTGACTGTGTAAGAACATTTTGGCTTTATTGCCTGGATATGCTTTAGGTGAAGGGTCCCCTCTTTCACAGTCTCTGCTACTCTGCAACAATTTGTAAGCTTGAGGCTTTTAAAAAGCTCAACTGACTTTTTTTTTTTTTTCCCTAAATGCAAGATAGGTAGTGGGTTAATGCACTTCTGCCATCCAGGCAACAGTGATAGAGATGGCTTGACAGAAAAAAAGAGAAAAGCATCAGTTAAGGCAAATGGGGAGAAAAATACTGCATTCCTGCAGTTGGGTTCTGTGCTGGCACTTATTCCAGCCAGTTATATCTCCACAATAAAATGTAAATGAATGCAATAAATTCTTTTGGAGCCTGGAGGCCTAGTGGTATGAAAAGATAAGCGAGCATTTTCCATTGTTTATTTGGTGGGGGTGGCTCTTCTGTGTCTGCTACTGGCTCTCTGATACCTTGGCAGCATCTAAATGTTGCTTTTATTATTAAAAACACATATTTGGGAGTCTAATATCTGAAACGGATTAGAGTGGTGTTTACAGAAGCACCAACCGGCCCCCACTCCCTGCAGGCTCTCAGCATTCGTGCTCCTTCTGCAGGGGCAGTGCACAGGAGTGGGAATGCCAGCAGCTGGCTGAGGACTGGGAAAGGCAGAGGCACGAGGCAGGGAGTGATGGGTCTGTAACCTGTGTGGGACGAGCAGGAGGGACTGGGAGTCTCCAGTGAGCTGCTTCTCTGGAGGCTGATGGGGGGGAACAAAGGGAGGGTGGAGAACAATAGGACATGACAGTGGCATTAGGATAATCTCTGATCCTATTTAGGCATATTTAATTGGCCTGTCACTTTTTCACATCTCATGCATTTTCATAAGGATTCTTCTTTTCCTCTTGTTTTATCTTCTCGTAGCTGCTTGGATTTCCCTGCGGACAGTCTCTCTGGATTTCTTTGTTTTGTGTCCCCCCCCTTTCCCATTGCCTGGCTTTGTGGTGTCTAAGCAGAAAGACAGATTCAGCAAAGGAGCTGTTTGGGAAAGCCTCATGTTATTCTCAACAGAGAGAGAAATTTGGTATGGGAGGGGTGACTGTCAGTGACCTAAACACGTGTGCCATCTATCACAGCTCTTTTTGCACTCTTCTAAAGCTCTGAATATAAACCTACATCCCAATCATGTATAATGTTAAGGGGAACCAATTTTTGTCTCCCTCTGGTCCCTCTGAAAGCTAAGATACATTTATTATGATTTTTCACCCAGTACTGGCTACCTTAAAAATACAGAGCTGCTGAATTTCTGGGTTATATAAATTAATTCAAAGGTATGTTGCTCAGCCTTTCAGATCATCTCTGTTATACTCCTACCCTTTCATTCCTCTGTGATGCCAGACCTAGGTGCTTCATCCTCCCACAAGAAATCCCTCAGGCACGTGATTAAAACCAAGCCATCCATGTAAAGTCACTGGCTGAGCTTGCCAGAATTGGTAATGTATTTTTTGTGGCTTTGAAGTTCACAGGTACTCGGGCTTGGAGGGACATGAGGACCCACAGAGTGGCAGCCCTGGTGGGCAAAGGAGATCAGAAGCTGCAGTGATCTCTGATGGGCTGCTCTCAGAGCTGGTCTTGTCCTATGTGATCCCTGGGGTTAAGACAAACATCTTCAGAGAGGTGCCTTTCAGAGTGGTTCCCCTGCAGAAGGGGGCTGCAGCAACAAGAGAATCCAAAACTGCCCGGCCAGGCTGTCCAAAAGGTTTGTGTGCTTTAGGAAATCAAGGGGCAAAACTCGTGAGAAGGGCATCCCAGACCCTCAGCAGGGGAAGAGATGGGAAGAGCTGCAGGTGGTGGTGGAGGCCAGGAATGGGTATCTCCTGCTTTGGAAGAGACCCTGTACCTAATGTCTGTGGAAGTGCAGCTGCCATAAAATCCTGTGTCCCATCAGCAGGGTGGTTTTCACAAGGCTTTTATGCATTTTGTGATGACAGCTTGGTTTGTGGCAATTTATTGTCCTGCTGGGTTGTCTTCTCTGTTTATATCTTGTGGGTCTCATTGTACAGTGGTAAATCATTGCAAAGCTGATAGTTTAGTTTCCAGCCATAAATTAAAATGCTGGAAAAAGAGATTTGTGTATTCCTATGCCTCTGTTCTTCATATGTGGCTGTTCATAGAACTCTGTATGCCCCTAGATGTAAGGATGATGTATGGTAAAAGCGGTGGTAACTTAAATATGTGAGGAACCTCTAAATAAATTTTTATATGGGATTGCAAGAGGTGAAGTGATTTGGACAAGGCTCTACACCAGGGAAGGTAGAGAAACAGGAAAGGGAAAGAGATCCTTTTGGCAGAGCATTGGCACAAGGCTGGGTCTATGTGTGCTGCACTATTTGGTCATGGTTGTGGTCTGGGGATGGTGCTGGAGCACTGCAAGCAGCAGCCAAGCAGCTGAGGTTTAAACCTGAAGGTCCTGGCACAGGACTGAGAGCTGGCACCAAGTGTTCTGCTAGTGAGGGCAGCATTGTTGCTGGCAGAAGAGAGAAAACCTGGAGTGGGAATTAATATGTGGCTCTGAAGGAGTCAGGGTTAATAGCATTGAGGCTGGGATGTTTGTAGATAAAGGCAAAGGATCCCAAGGAAGCCACAGGCTGAAGACCCTAATAATCCTCTCTCCTCCAGTGCCCTGCAGTGGTGAGTGAACTGTAAATGAAGCAGTTATTAGCAGCTCTGCTCATATCACAAGATATAACCTGGTCTATTGAGCAAGGAAGAGTTGCCCTTTTTTAACCTTTCAAAGTGATTTCCCTTGTGGGGACCAGTAGGAGAAAGCTGTGCTTCCTGACTGGAGTCAGGTGCCCTTTCAAAGCCCCAGCAGCCCTGATCTTCCTCTTTGCTAAGGGCCTTGGAGCTGCATTATTTATATTTCCTCCTGGGCACCTCACTTGCACGTCCTGCAGTGCCCAAGGAAAGGGAATTGCTGGCATTCACTGGAGATTCAGAGGTGACTAAAGCTCACAAGTGGTTATGGTCTCTCTTAATTTTTAGCAAAAGATAATTGTACAGAAAAGCTTTTGATCAAACAGATTCAGTCCATTGTAGCCAAACATAAATTTTGCTGAGAAAATATTCTGTTTCAACATTTTCAGCAATTAAGTCCTTCTACATTTGGACTGTTTGGTGCTAGAAATTAATTAGTTGATAATATTCTCTTTAGAATGAAGACAAATGTTTCTATGTCTTTGCTGAAGGCTAATATTTGCAAAAAAAAAAAAAAAAAGGAAAAATATATGAGTTCCTTAAATCTCTTTAATCTTGTTCTGATAAATATACTTTCTTACTGTGAAGTATTCTTTGAATTTCTGTGTGCCTCTTTCTCACATTTCACATAATGCCAAGTGCTAGAGAGGGGATAAATAAGAGCTGCAGGTTGCAGCTTTCAGAGGACTAGAATGATCAGATTCAATCCAGTCCTTCCATCTTGGGATCAACTGTAAAAAACAGCAAGGAAATGAGTGACAATGTTTGATGAGACATATGTTTTTCTTCTTCAAGAGCAAGTACATGAATGCTCAAATGATTAGAGGTGGCATCCACACCTTGCTTGCTTATAAAGAGCTGTGTAGTTCAGTTCTTTTTGCAGCCACATCTTGAATTTGTCTGTGGTTGAGACAAGCACAGGTGAGCCTGGAGGCCAACAGCTGGAATTTCTAGGGAATCAGAGACACATACTGAATTAGCTTCTCAAAATGCTCTGCAGCACTTGCTTTGGCAGGTTTTCTGCAATTGAAAAATAAAAACAAATAGGCAAAGCTAGGCAGCAAAAGAGTTTTAGAAAAAAACAGGCACCATCTTTCCTCTGACTGATCTGAAATCCTTCCTGTGGGATGCATCAACACTGACTTTGGAGCAAAGTGTTTCCACCTTATTCACCTGATGGTGGGACCAACCCATTAATAAGGAAATGCAAATAGAGAGTGAGAGTCTCCCTGGCTATAAAATGCAGCTTTGACATTGTTTTTAGACATCAAGTTAAAATGTAAGGTATAGACTGAATCACAGCCTTTGTGAAGGGCTGAGTTTGGCATTGCTGATTATTGAAATCAATTTGGCAATTCTGGGATGAGGGAAATGTAGGCTATTAGAGTAGGAAAATACTTCAGAAATGGGGATAATAAATTAAGTCTGAAGACTGCAGACATGGGAGATGGAGTTCCTAAAGTCTCCCTTGGATGACAAAAATAAATATCTCACTTAGTAGGAAGTATGGCATTGCTGGTAAGTGCTTTTCAAAATATCATCTGTTGGCTATATTCAATCCATTATTAATTATGCCATTATGGTGATAATTGTTACAATTTAGACACTTCCCAAACAAATCTCTAGTTAATTAACACTGCAGTCAGTTCTTGGAAAAGTGAGGATTGGGTCACCTCTGTGATGGTGCAAATCTGGGTCCGATAACCACAGGGGCTGGTAAATCAGCACCTACTATCAAATAGGGTGAGAAATTCAAGCCTTGTGTGAACAGAAAAATGCTGAAAGGAGGAAAAAATAATGATGAATTTACAGATGGATAATGGATTTACTCAGGGCTGGGCTCAGTTACCTACTGTGCTGTTGTCTTCCAGCCTAGTGGCTAGGCCACTGATGGGCAAATTTTCTGCCAGAGTAAATGGGTACAGCTGTTTTATAGATGAAATAATAATGACAGTTATGTGTGGCAGTGGATTTGGTCATGAAATATGATAGTGGACAAGGATAATTCAGCTTCATGTCCTGAGAAAACACAGGCCAAATCCTTCACTGTAGGCAAAACGAACTCTCAGATGAGGTTTCTATAAGTAAACAAAATATTGGTGCAGTGTGTTTAATGAGAATAATAAAATTCGATATCATGAGTCCTTAAGACCTCTTGAACATTCTGTTATTGATTAATAATTGCTTAACTTGAAGCTTCCAATATTTTGCTTAAAAAACAAAATAGTTTTTTTACTGGGTGCTGTATATTTGTAACAGCAAGTCTACCAGGACAAACACGCTATTTTAAAAGGTACATATACATCCTAGCATGAGCAGTACTGATTCTGCATGGTTATTTAAATTTTCCCTATATAAAATGTCTAAAATTAGGCTGTTTTAATTTCAAAGCTAAGCTGGAGGTTGCAGTGACTGCAGCTTTCCTACCATCATTTCTGGGGCTGATGGTGCTCTGTAAGTGACAGATTTGTGTGTTATCTTTAACTGTGTTCACAGCAAAGGACTGCAGCTGGCACTTAAACTGGGGCACAAGAACCTGCTTAAAAGGGAGATGCCTTTTGGCTTTCAGCTTTCTAACTCGTCTGGGCTGTTCCTGCCTAATTGCTTCATTAGCACAGCAACAATGTAAAATAGAGTGAGAAGACTGTTGGGAGTGCATCCATGAAGGCAGAGCATGACCCCTGTCTAGGCAGGCATCTGCAGGCAGCATTTGCAGGAGCCTTTCATTCTCCCAAGTCAATTGGCAGTCAGAGCAAGTGGCAGCACAGCACGCAGAGATAAGACTATTTTAATTTCTTGCTTCAGGAGACTCAGCTGCCTCCTTGGAAAGACTGATGTCTTGTCCATAGATTCACAGACTGAACAAACATACTGTATCATTTAATTATTAAAGGATAGCTCCAGCATTTCCTGGCAAAATAAACTGGTTTTAGGATGAATCCTGGCAAAAGTGTTGCACCTGCAGGACCACTCCTCTTACTGTGGGCAATAGGCAGTACCACTTTGGTCACTATTCTTTGGGACAATACAGCTCTTCTAACCCTATTTCCAAATATCAGCTGATAAAATAGTCATAGTAGGAAGAGATGTCTACAAGTAATCCTTAAGCTGGAATCTCAAGAAAGGAACATAGAGATGAATGCTTATAGTCATCTTCTTAGCTCTGCGACATAACTCAAATGCCATTCACCCACATCAATTGCAGAAAAGTGCCCCAAAAATCCTATGTGTTCAGCCTTCCTGCTCATATGGGGTGTGACTTATGGAGAGGAAAAATGGGAAGAATTTGTCAGCACATATGGTGGTTACATATGGCTGCATTCCTTGTCTCAGCAAATGCAATGGTGAGAAATAGGAATTTTTCCAAAGAGCCTCTTGCTGGTTTCTTGCAGCTGGTGCTATAGAGGGTTGAGGGTCTGCGAGAAGTTCTAATTCAGGGGAAATAATTGCATGGAGCTGAAAACTAAACATGGCATTTCTCATGAAGTGTCCTTTTGGTGAGTTTGTAGGAAGTTGCACAGGATGTTAAGAGTGTAGGTCAGAAAAGGTGGCCCTGGATGCAGAAAATAAGAACTTTCAAGGTATCAAGGGTGAGGGTTAATGACTGAAGCATGTTTGCCTTTTTTGCTGAACACAGTTAGTGACAGACTGTCACCTGCATAAGTTATTGTCAGGGTAATTAAACGTTATAGTGCCACATGACACATCCCAACCCACATTTTACTCTGTTGGAGGCTGTGGCATTGCACAGGGAAAGCTGTAGCCATGCTAATTAGGATCAGGCAAGGTACTTGTAAAGCATAATTTAGACCATTTCCTTTTGGGAATTGTCTACTAATGAGCGCGGTTTCAATGAAATTATTCATTGTTCACACTGTCACAGGATCATTTATTAAGGGCAATCAGTTAAAGCAGTACAGGTGTCAATGTGGGTAGAACATCTTCTTCCAAATGTACGTTACTGACTATGTCAATATATGAGGAGAAAGCACTTCAGTTTGCCTTTGTTGAACTGCCAGTTTGACCCCCCAGCCTGAGCTAACAGCATTTGTTAGCAGCATATTTGATTTAACACACTCCAAGAGGCAATAAACTTGGAGCCTGGAGGAGAGGAGAGTCTCTTCTGGCTACTCTAGAGCTGCTCTGCTTTCCACAGCGGATGTGGGTGTTTCTGTGGGAATTCATATGCCAGGAAGGGGGGTTTCATTGCCAACAGATAGCAGCCAATGAGTCTGTGGGATACCTGAATTTTATAGATCAGCTCATCCTGCCTTTGGTTCAAGGCTAACTCTATTGGATTTGTTGTTTCAGCATTGATTCCACTTGCTTATGTAAGGCAGACTTTTTGTCTCCAAATGCTTTAATGCCACGGTTGGTCAATGTTATTTTCTTCTATGGCTCTCAAAGAGCTCTCAGGCTCTTGTGGGGGGGCATCTGTTGTCTGTTAATTGCAATAGATTATCATAATATTCACTATGGTGTGAATGTTTTTGAGAGATACCTTCGGATTGTAGTTGATCCATCTGTTTGACATATTTTTGCAGGACAGTAATCCCACATAATCTACGTGCCCATATAGACTCATATGCTATTTACAGAGAAAAACTATCTGTGGTGAACTTTATTTTGCTTTCTTTCTTAATGGAAGGTGTATGCTGGTTAGGCACTTTAACGTGGTCTGATCTATGGAGATGATCAAAAGACTGTTAGTCCAGTATCTGGAAGTACCTGGTTTTATTTTTTGCAGACAATGTGCAAATACCAACAGAAAAGAAGAAAAGGAAAGGCTGCCTTTCCATATAAATCTGCATCTTTCTCCCCAGAGCCTGTTTTATAGGTCTGCCCACTGACTGTACTGATAGTCATTGAAGCACATAAAAAGTAATGTGGGAACATCCTTTAAACTAGTGAAGAGAAGATGAAAATAATCAGAACAAATTCACAAAGGCAGTATTATCAGTATTTGTAACATTAATACATTCAGCCATAACTGCACCTGTTAGTAAGGAAATATTGCCTTCTGAAATGCATTTTAGTACAGTGTGTAATTTTCAGGATATGTATTAGACACACAGGATTTTGCTTTAATATTCCTGAGGAAGAAAACAAACTGTATGGCAACTTCAAGGGAAAAATGAACTAATTTAATATGAGCTCTACTTGGAATAGTTTTTGTTCCTATTATTTTGTTCTGATACATATTTTTAAATGTTTACTTGAATAGAAGGCTGTTTCTTTTCCTTGCTACTTCTCCACTGGTTGCTGTTGTAGAAAATGTGTGTTCATTGTCAGGCAGATAAACACAGCCGTACATACATATATTCTGAATACTGTATATTCACTAATCACACTGCGCTTTGCTTTATTTTTTCTGAAACTTAGTATATATTTTCATTATCCTCTTGCAATATTTGCAATGGATTCTATGGCTTGGCAGGGCCATCTCAAATACTAGACATGATAAATGGTAATAGATTTCCCATTATACAAATGCTTTTTTATCCTCTTAGTTTAATTGCTGCATTTCTCACTACTTCTATTGTGCACTCTTGATGACCAGCGTCCCCACAGTCATTTCCTGAGCTGAAATGAGGATTAGATTTATATATGGGAGAGCAGAAAACATTTATTTCAGTATTGTAGAGAAACAGCTGTGTTTTGTTTTCAACTGGAATTTCCTCTAAGGTAAAGCTAATTGTATTGGGACATTCAGGCAATTCCCCTGGCTAGAGAAGTTCTCTGAGACTCTTGGAGGAGGGTAAATTGGATCTTAATATTCAGGTTTAAATCAGAATATCCTTAAATTTTAGTGATGAACCTAGAGAGAGAATGAAATGGCATAGTTCCTCTAGTCTTATTTGTAGACTGGTACTATAGCATCATGAAAGCAAGGAAGCTGTGGTGCAAAATGGTATTTTGATTGGAGAAAGAGGATAAGATCCTCTGCTACAGCTCCAGTGAAATTAATTGCAGATGCCTGTGCTCAGTAGATGGAAGAGAAGAAAAAGCAGCCTGAACAGAACATGCAACTGTGCATGGTTGGAGTCAGCTCTGTGTTGGGAGTCAGCTCTCAGGCTGTCTCAGAAATTGAACATTTGGGATCTAATCAGTCCCCAAGTGCTCAGGCTTTTCATCTTCTGTACAAGGCTTTAAATACATAATTTACATCTAAATTTATCTATAGTTAACGCACGTACACACTTGTCAGTGCATTCAACTCTATATAATTTTAAAGAAAACAAGATGGAGAAAAGAAGAAAATCTATTGTGTTGTTACATCAAGATTGACCTCAAAAGTACTGAGGGTTTATTGAGTTTTGAGGGTCAATAATAGGAATTCCCAAATTTGGATTTGGTGTTAGTTCTCTGGGATTGTCATTTGTGTGTGCTGCTAATGCTTCTACACATTCAGAGCAGCTCTCCATAGCCCTTTCCCTGCTGGAAAGCTTTCTGGGTCAGTCTGTGTTGTTTACCTTTGGTTCCAAACTTATACCTCTGAGTCTGAATTTGCAAAACTGTTCATGTGTCCTTCTAGCCTGAAAAATGAGAAGGTAACTCTGGTGGCTAAGTGCAAAAACTCAGTGGCAGAGTATTGCTGAGATCGGGCACCGGAGGTGAATTATTCTGTGTCATGCCTCTGAGGAGACTCCTGGAAAGCCACAGTGTGTTGTTTCCACAGACCAATGGCTGCAGGCAGTGAATTGTAATCTCCAAAGTCATCTGTGGGATCAGCAGAAATGTTGGCTAGAGATAAACTCCCAGATGTCCATCTATTGAGGACAGCCTTTACCTCTCAGGTATTGATTTAGTAATGAAGCTTTCTTGTACAGATCCAGAGTTTCCTGTGTGTTCCTGGAAGGCACCTCTGAGCTCCCCTAGGACCATGGTAAGAAAGAGTTGAGAACCACTGCTGTAGTCTGAGTTCCCATAGAGAGAAGGAAGAATATTCTGCTTATTCAGCTGCTGAGAGAGGCTCAACTCAGCAGAAAAGGTCCACTAAAGTGCTACTCCCAGTGTGATTTGGCCTGAAATTCAGATGAAAGGGGGTACTAACATATTGGTTGGGCAGAGTCCTCAGCAGGTGTTGTTCTCCCAGAAGAGTGTGAGGATGAGCAGGGTTGGACAATAAAGGGAGTGAGACTTGTGTGCCATCACAAACCCTCTCTAAAATCTTTCCACAAAAAATAGTGTGAAGTTTGTTTGGAATATTGATGTTCTACATGTAGTTTGTGCGATGGTGGCTTTCCTCTTAGGTCTCCGTGATATTGTCAGTGGTTTCTACAGACACAAAAAGCTCTTTTGCAGACAAGTTTCTTTAGCAGGACTTGCCCTGCTGGGGCTGTTACCAAAGAGTCCCATTGCATTTGTGCTGGTTTCTGGTGAACTGCTCCCATAAAATTGAGGGCTTTTATCTCCTTTGCTCTGGCAATCTCTGGATTAGCTTTCTGGTGAAGTGCAAGCAGGCACTCGTGTGTGCTAAGGAATAATCTTACTTTGCAAATTAATATGTTAATGTAGTGCCAGATTCCCAGCCTTTAACAGTGGGGGACCAGTGATAGGTTTAAAACATCAATGTGTGATTTTATTAATCTGGACGAGATAACAAAACAGCCCTGCACTGAAAAGTACCGAAAAGGGTCTGTGCCCCCTGTAGTTCAGTCTTTGCCATTCTCCCCCCAAAGCCCCTTCCCTCTCACTCCCTGTGCCACTGCCTAAAGCCCGGCTCCGTTTCCCAGTAATCACACATTAATTTGGAGCCGGCAGCCCCTCGCAGAGCCAGGCAGAGGTGCGGAGGGAGAGCAGCACAGAGCCATGTGAGCCAGCGCTGGAGGCTGCAGAAGATGTTCGCGGTCTCGCTCAAGTGCCGGCTCGGCGTGGTGAGACGGAGGAGCAAAGGTATGGTCAGAGCAGAGCAGCTCGCTCCTGCCCGACAGGGACTTGGAGGGCATCGCTTGAGCATTTGCTTTTCCTTAGCTGGGCAAGAGGAAAAAAAGCTACTTGGTCTGTGACTGATTTTCACCCTCTGTGCATTGGCAGGCGGGAGTAGGATTATTTTAATTTCTTGCATGTCCTATATTTTTCAGATGTTGGATTTTTTTTTTTTCCGTTGACTCTCTGGATTTTTTTTTTTCTCTATTCGTCTGCTATGGTTATTACTGCAGTAAAGTAGATTTAGGTGTGCCTCAGAGTCTCACAAGGTTTCCCTCCTCCCGTATGGGAGCTGTTACTTTGCAGAGAGAAGCACTTGAGTGTTGGACTCCGCCAGACTGTTAGGAAGTCATGGTGCCTGTCCCTCCCTACACTCCTTCCAGAGGAGGAGTGGGTTGAAAGGATGAGAAATCTGGCAGGATAATGGGGAGAAAATCAACTTTGAAAAGGTTTGAGGAACAGTAATATTTCATTTCAGAGCAAGTTAATCTGAGACGGGACAGTTTGTGTACTCACCATCCTGCAGTGCTGCATGCGATCAGAAGTGCAGAAGTTTTGTTGTGCTTGACCCAGGGTCCCTCGGCCCCAATTCAGCTGTTTGGGGTCTCTGCTCTCCTGGCTCAGGGCTGTGCTGCAGCCGGGCTCAGTCCTGCTGCTGCTGCCTTTGATTTCTGGGAGCTTTGCATTTTAATGGAGCCTGAAGCAGATCTCACTGCTTGGAGCTTGTCTCCCCTGTGCAAGCCCTTCCAGCCAGCGGCACTCCTGCAGCAGATCAAAGCCCTTTGCTGTTAAGGAAGATGACCTGCATTTTTATGGGGATCTCTAAAGCAAAACAGCTTTTAGGGGCTCAGTGTAACTCAAATGCTATCGATTCCAAATTAATGCATAAACTCAGCTTTTAGTCTCACTTAAGGGGAGAGACACTTACATGCTGATGCAAGGATTTCTGTGCTGATACACAGAAACTCTGTCAGGACCAGCAGGTAGAAAACTTTGGTAGCAAAGAGAAAGGCCTGAACACAATGCACAAGTTTCTGATGTGGACTGGACCTTAAGTCTAGGGTGAAATTCCTATGTGTGACTTGCCTAAAGTAAAAAAGTGTTTACTCAGATCAAGGTTGCAATTCTATGGGATGGATGGGAATACGGAGCAGGAGTCTGAGGGCTGCTTCACTTGACATTGGTTACTGGGGTGCTAAGAGAGCACATGGGTTGTGATTGTCCCACTGTGCTCCTTCCTCCTGTGTGTGCAGGGGCAGTGAGATGCTCTCCTGTACTCTGCTGCACACAAGGGCATGTTCACCCCAGGGTTACAGTCCTGCTGTGGCTAGACTTATTTCAGATTTATGAATGTATATTTGGCATCACTTGCCTTTGACAATTTATCCTCATGCTTCTTTGTTTCTTTGCCTCCATAGTTTGCAGGCTTCATGGGCTTCTCTGAACTGGAAGGAATTTCATGTTTGCAATAAAACACGTTGGCACAGGCAGGATTTCCACCTTCTAGGGCAATGCCTGGAAGTGCTTGAATCAAACCCTGGGGTCCCTTTTTAACTGGCAGATGCCAGGAGAAAGTCTGGTGCCTTATTAGTTTTTACAGTCCTTTTTTCCCTGGCATGCTTTTTTGCTACATATCCTTAAGGAATTGGCAGTAGTATTGGAACATGATGGGTTTTCCTTCTACAATTTTCCAGGAAAGTAAGGAACACAGAACAGAATAAGTGCATTTGTGCCTGCAAAACACTGAATATGTAGCCTGAGATTGTAATGAAGGTTAAAAAAAAAGAGTTATCCCTGTACTACCTGATAAAGTTTTAGTGGCTTTAGTTGAAATATTTGAATTGACTTATATCACCTGCTTTTCCTAGTGACAGATTTAAATGAGAGAATTGCTAATCCAATGCTAAATTGTACTGCTTTGATCAAGGATTAAATTGAGTTGGAAGTGGCTTTTGAGACATGAGCTTTGAAATGAACAACTAGAGAGAGAGAGACGTTGTTACTCTTTTGGGACAGATGATGTTTAAGGAACATACCCAAAAGAATGATCAAAAAATAAATATTGCCTGGTCACTTTGGTACCAGAATGAGCCCATCATGACTGGGCACCAACCAAGGACAGGAACTGCTATGAATTATGTTTGTGAGTAATGAAACTCTGCTTCATTTCACATGTTGCATCCTAAGAGATGGTCAGGCCATTATTTGGCACTAAAAATTCCTACCACCTTTTGAGGAGAGACATGAAGAAATGGCAAAGGGGATGTGTGAAAGAGAGTGGCAGATACCCCAGTCCAGGTATTTGTCTCTCCTCTGGTTCAGGCATTTATGTGACCCAGTGTCCCAAACGATGCTCTGCCTGGCTCTGCAGGTGGATGCTTGCTCCTCTGCTAAAGCTAATTTTAATTAATTGTAAGGTTAGGTGTTCAAATCTCAGCTATGGTGGCTGCTGTTAGTTTTGTGTAGTTTTAGCTTTAAACATCCTCATAGAAATAAAGATTCATCTCCCTGTACTAATTGCTCCTCTCTTCTTCAAAACAGACCCCTTCCCCCAACTTTCTGCCTTCTCTGCTATTTTCTTTTCCATCTCTCAAACTTTGCTCCTCCCCAGCTAATCCCCTCACTTCGGGGAGAAATTCTTGCTGTCAGTCCTCTTGGATTCCTGCTTTATTTCTCTCGCTGAGCCCTTGAGCTGTTCCTGGCATGAGGAGCATTCACAGTTAATCCACCAGGCATTCAGCCGGTTGGCTGGGGCTGGCAGCACTTCCCTGCCCACAGCTCTCAGCTGGCTTTGGCCAACATCAGCTCATACAGCTGCAGGGCTCCTCAGTCTGCTTCAAGGACTCTTGATCCTCTGCAGAAGGTGCAGCTGAAGACCCCAAGGAACGTCCAGTCACCTGTCCAACATGATAATTTAACCTTCCTCAGTACTAGTGTGGTTTTCAATTGGAAAAGCTGAATGATTTCTGTCATGCTTGTCACTCAGCTGAGCTCAAAAGAGACTCTTTGGGGAGGTTGGTTGGTGGTTGCCTGCCCTGCTAGCCCCCAGTTACTGCAGCAAATCAACTGTATTTTATAAATAAGTAAACAGAAGCAGTGAAGAGCCTAAATAATTAACCAGATACATGTGTTGGACTGAAAAGTAGCAAATGAGGCAATTCAAAGGTGTTCTCACTGTTTCCCCTGCTTTCCAAAGTCTGCAGCCCAAGGGGATGCTCTGCAAGAGCTGGTGAGACCAGCAGCTGCCTGAGCAAACAGTAGCACACACCAAGGGGTCTGGACCCCACTGCCATGGCAGAAGAAAAGCTTGGTTATTTGATTTGACACATTCAAGCTTAAAACATGTTTATTTTTGTCCATTCTAGTTTCTCCTACTGTGTGGTGTGACTGATGTAATGGAAGTAATTTTGCTAATTTTTTTTGTAAAAAACTGTCATCTGGAACATGCCAGGCATCCCATCCTGTAAAAGAAAATGCATGTTCTGCTTTCCATTTACATACTTCAGTGTTTCTCAGCCTTTTAAACTTCACTGAGTCATGTTTACTATGTTATTTTTTGGACTAGATGCTTTCTCTTGCATTTTGTTCTTCCTCTCGTGTGTTTGAACCGGGAACTGAGAAAATAAATAAGCAAAGAAAAAACATCCTGAAACCCCAAGGAATAAAATAGAAGAATATGTTCAGAAAAAGCTGTCATATAGAGTGAAATTTCCAATTGAAAAAAGAGTTTTAAAACACCAGGTTTTACAGTGAGACCCAGACTTTCAGTGATATCACATTTGAGCATATAGGCATTGCTGTCCCTTAGATGGAAGTTACTGCATCCTGTTTGGAGCAGGAAGATGATTGGTTTTGTTTTTATTGAGAACAGCATCATGGGAATCAATCCCATGAACTGGGAACATGTTCTTGTGCCACTTCACCTTGTTTGCTGTACAGCAGTATTGCACTGTAAAGCATCCTGGCTGTGTTTCATAGAAGGGAGTGTTGCTGCAATTGTGTTTCTGTCACAAAAAGATTTGCTCACTGCAGGAAAACAAGAAAAGTTTTAGGTCTCTACTAGGTAAAGGAAAAAAAAAGAAAAAAGAGCAAGCAGGTAAGCTGCTTCCACCTTGTTGGTGTGGTGCCAAGTCCAGAGCACCACACAGCAGCTTGAGAGAGTGAAAAGTCCAGTGGAGCTTCTCCTGCTCGAGGAGAGAAACCACTGATATTCCTGTATTTATCCTCCAGGCCCAGAGGAGCCAGTAAAACACAGTAGATGGGACACCAACACACAGCAAAACCAGACTCATCCCCAAAATGAAGCTGTGGTGCAGAGGCTGAGCCCATGGCGAGGCCAAGTGCACTGTTATGACCCTTGCTTGGCCACCTTTTCTTTAGGGTGATCACTGCTTGCTAGGATCTATCCTCACCTGCCTGTTTCAAAGCAGAAGGCATCTTGGAGGTGCTGCTGTGAATATTTATGGGGCTTTTCCTGCTGCAGCAATGAAAACCAGGCAGTGGTGAACGCAGGGAACTCCCTCAGCCCAAACCACTGAGCTGGCAGTGGCTGAGATTCCCTTCTGTCAGTGTGGTTACACTTCAGCCCTTTCCCTATCTCATCAATAACTCATGATTGGGCATGTTTTATTCATATCTCCAAATGAAGCCCATTTTTCAGCCTGGTGCTCTAGCATCCCAGGTGGCTGTCACTAGCTCTGAGCACTGTGTGGTTCCTCCAGCCCCAGCTCATCCCTCATCTTCCTCCAGGCTCCAGTAGCAGAGAGGATATTGATCTCTTAGGGGGGTAATTGAATGAAAAAAGCCCCTAGCAGCCCAGAGGCAGATGATAAATCCTTGCAGGGACGCCAGTGTGCAAAACAGTGTGTCTGAGGGGGCATTAACCCTTCCTCATGGAAAGGTACAGCATGTATTGGAGAATCCTGTGTGCAAATCCTGCCCAGATCCCAGCTGTTGGAACAGGAATGAAAGACAACCCTGCCTTGCTGTGGATATATTACACAAGAGCAGTTGCACGGGCCCTTTGCTGTGCTGCATGGGGAGTCCCAGGCTCCTTCTGGAGTGGTTTGGAAAATCTGGGCTTTGATTTAGACCCTGCAAAAATCACAAGGGGTGAAATCCTTGTGCTCCTTGTGTGTGTCCATGTATTCTTTCTGTTTTACATATAAAACCATGTGGGGGCTTTGGGGGTGTTATTAAAGCTAAAAACAGAGGCTAGGAACTCTATCCTGTACCTTCCCTTTATGTTACTGTGATTAACAATTTGTTGTGCAGGTGGTTTTACTGGTAATTTGTTTTCTCTGTGACAACTACTCCAGCTGTCTCCCTTGAGAAAAGTCCAGGATGTCAAGAGCAGGTGCCTATTATTGATCAAGGCTGGTTTTTGTGGATGGATTTGCCCACTGGCTGCAGGGCATCACCCATCACCCTCTGTCCCATGTATCCCCTGGCACAAGGACATGTCACAGGGAAGTGCTGCTGATTTGCATCTCTGGCTTGCAAGCTCAGACAGGCATTTTTGGAGAACAAAGAATAATTTCCTTAACCCAGATGACATTTAATATGCTTTGTCATAGAGAGGAAAACCAGGCCTTGAGTTTAGAAAGCTGTAGAAGGTCCACAAGGTCACCACTGGCTTATCTGCAGAGTGTGTGAGTGAAGGAAATGCAAATGCACATGGTACTGTGATTTGATAGTTGCCATTTAACTGTTTTATAAACAAAACCCAATTCAGTGGAGTTGTAAGATGTAGTGAGTTCAGAGTCAATAGAAACAAGATTTAAGAATATTATTTCAGAATTACCATCTTGCTGCTTATAAGGTGTGTCTGAAGTTTCTCTTTTCTCATTGTGTATGTGTCACCAGAGAGAGTTTGGATGTTAAAACCATGGATCTAAAGGAAGTTCTTTTCCCTATTTGTCACTGAGCTACTTTCCTCTTGACTCCATTCCTTACATACATCTATGGGACTTTTTTGTCACAGTCTTCTTAGTCAGTGAATAATACAAAGCAGCTTGGCAGGCAGCATTTAAAACAGGTGAGGAAATGCCTTGATTTCCTATTCCCCTGCACCTGTACAACTTTTTATCCATGGCATTTCTTCCCTCGTGTACAGGAGTCTGACTTTGCATACTCACGGAGATGTGACAAATCACAGTTCTTCATTTATTTTGGAGCTGACAGGGAATCTGCACTGGGTCTATCTGGAGGCCAATCTGCTCCTGTGCCTCAGGGCCATGTCAAGGAGATTATATTAGCTTCTCTGTTCTCTCAGTGTGGCAGTAAGTACTTTCCTTTTAATTGTAAAAATCCACCTAAATTTGACAGAATTGAAAGTCTAAAATCACCCCATGGGTACTCTCAGTAAATTCTGTGTAATGCTTTCCCTCCTGCTCAAAGTCTTAAAATTCAAGCTCCTACCAGGCTCATCTGTACCTCCAGTGTGACATTGGGAACAAGCCAAAATTATAATCCCGTATCAGTAAAAATGAATCTTTTTCCTTAACCTCTTTCTTCTATAATCACCTACAAAAAGATATCCTTTAAAAGTGCTAGAAAGACAGGAACTGAAGTCATCTACAGACTGATGTTACTAATATGGGATATTTTATATATTTGCTGGCAGATCTAAACTTCTGTCCTGTTTTAGGACAAATTTGGGAAGAAACTTCCAAAAGGGTTAATCTAGAAAGCAGATTCAAGCAGCTTCTCCCCCAGCTAGTTCAGGAAAAGACTTCCTTGGAGAAAAGTGGATAAAACCACTTATTTAACAAGTAAAGTATTCACATGCATAAAAAAAATGAATAATATGAAGCAATAAAACCTCTTGCTGTTCTGAAGAGATGGCAAATTCAGAAAGTCCTTCTCATGGGGGTGCAGCTTGGCTTGCTCAGTCCCTTATCTGGAAATGCTGTAAATACCAGAGGTGTGAGCCCCCGGTGTTCTTCTGGGTGTTCAGTCCAGAGCAGGTTTGAACAGTTCCAAGAAAAAGAAAAGCCACAGTCCAGGGTAGCCTCAGCTAGCTAAAAACTAACTAAAAAGCAAAGGAGAGCTCTCTCCTGCTGTTAGTGCTGCAGACAACACAGTCTGAGAAACACAGAGAGAGAATGCTGAGGCTGCCTCAGACATTCCACTGCTTCTCCTTCTCCCCCTCTTCACTCTCAGATCTGGTTTTAAAGGTGCAAAACTTACTTCTGGGCTAGACAGATGAATGGGGATACAATTCAGCATCATAAAGTCACCTCAGGACAGCTTTCTATCCTTTCTATCCTGTCTCAGTGTATAAATACCTGGTAAGGAAGTAGATTTTCTGAAGGAATTACTTTGAATGAAATTAATTTATTAACTAGCAAAATGTTTTAACAATGCATTCCAGAAGAGTAAGAGAACAAAAATAATGTGATGTGACATTTCAGCATTCTGGCTCTGGTGGAGTCGTGAGATAATAACAAGGCCACATATTGGCAAGGTAAAAGGTCTGTATTTTAATTTTGTATATTTGTAGTCTGGCCAAGGAAGATGTTTCTTTGAGTTGCAGATACAAACAGAAACTAAACAACACTGACTTTTGCTGTAGGCTGAAATTACGGTAATTTTTCAATTACTTTCAACAAATCTGGTGGCCACCAGCTGTTCTCTTAATGCAACTGTTAGCTAATAACAAGAAGTGCTTCCCCAGCTTTCTGTTCCCTCTTGGATACACTGTGCTGGCTCATTTGGCTCAGTTAAAAGGAGTGATCTGTCTCATTGCAGAATGTGTTGGGAGGGGGTCTGAACTGGATTCCTCTATTCACTTTTTGCTGTGTTGCTTGAGCTACTTATACCTCACTGTACTCAGGGCAAAGAAAAGAGCACTGTGAGCCTCCTCCTGGGCTCTAAGTCCTTGGAAAAAAAAAAATCCATTGCTTTCTTTTAATATGAGTCTGTAAAAGCTTTTCTCTACATGTGCTGTGTTGTGCATTTGAGGCTCAGTGGGTCTGACACGCTGGAGTTAGGGTTGTGTCCTTGCCCAGGCTGGCAGCCTAGTGCTGAACTCTTCTCCTCTTCTTGGTTTCACTCAGCTCCTGAGGGTTATTGTAACCTAGTTTTTTTGTGAGCGATTTCCTTTCCTCTCTGTTCCAATTGCTCTTTTTGCTTTACAGAGTACAGCCAGATTAATCATACAAAGCCATGGAAATCAACAGCAGTGTGTAATTCAGGGCTTGATAACTGACTGTGGGGAGGGCACAAGGGAAGGGTTTTGCTCTCTACAAAATTGCCACATGATATATCAATCCTCAAGACGTATGTCTGTGTTTCCTTTTTTGCAATATATTTCAGGAAACACAAACCAAAAGGAAACTGAGTGCCTTTTAAAATAAATGGTCTGTCTTTGTAACCTATACGGCCCTTCTCATCTGAGTGCATTGGAGTATGGCAGAACAGTCATGAGATAATGTTTTGTCCTCATACACACTCTTTTTTCCACTGAGACACTGAGACAACAGGCCTGAGTAGAAAATGAATGCTTTGGGCATTTGTCCAGAATCCTGCAGTGGGTTGTTCATGCTGTTGCTGTGTCTGTGCTGCTTGGAGAGATCAGCATGCATTGCACTGGGGCCAAATGTCAATTAGAGAAAAAAAGTGATTACAAACCAACAGTTGCTGAGGTATTTTTGTGTGAACATAATTTTCACCAAGGTACCTCAGATAAAATATGAAGTTAGCAGAGACTCAGTGCTGTCTATGAGAAGATGTAGCCTTTTCTCAGCTGGCATGTAACCCAGAAGAAATATCAGCTTTTTTCACTTCAAGGCTTTGCACATTACTCTTGGGTTTCTCCCCCACCCCCGCCTCTGCTTGCTTATATTTTGTTTTGCTTAAAATACATTTGCATATCTTTACAAGTTTTGGGAAATTAGGAATGTAGTTGATACCTCTGGCAGTGAGGAAGGCAGAGTCTTTCCACCTAATTCCTTCCCAGCTCTATTGCAACCATATAAGTGGTCTAAGAAATGAAGGTAGTTAGGAGTTTTTTAATCAAAAGGGAGAGTCAGAACTCAGAGATGCATGAGATCTGCAGAGTTTTGATATACCTGCCATTAGAAATTCCTTTGAGAGTCCAGGATGAGCTTTGCAACCACAGTCTGAATAAAAGGAGACATTTTCATGAGAAATAGGTAATGACTGGGTGGTCGGGATATTCACATGAGCAGAGAGATCCCAGCTCAGATCCCTGATGTGCCTGATTTAGATCTGCAGTTGGAATTGATATCCCAGGTTATTTTAGGTTATCAACTATGGCATGTACAGCTTCTGCATCATCATAGAAACAACAAACGAAGTTCTGGTTTTGCAAGACAAAAAATTACTTCCCCACTTGGATTCACTGCCAGTGCAACAAGAAAAGCACAGATATATGAATTCAATAACACAGGTCTCTCTTCCTGAAATAATTCTTCCTCTGCTTCTAAGTGAGGGCTCCAAGGGTAAGCACTGTTTTTTCCAATATCTGTTCAGTAATCCCACTGGAAAATAAAATAATGTCCAGTTAGTTTACTTTATCAGCTGCTCTAGCCATATATTAACAATACCTGTGGTCTTGCATGCCAGAGGTATTGGCAAGGTCTTTCTTTGACAAAATCATCCTTGATTGGTAGAGCAGGAAGAAATAACTCCTTTTTGTTTCTATGATATGTAGCTGAATGGTCACAAAGATGAGATGTTTTCAGAAAGCAAGGAATTTAAATAGTAATAATTTGCTGTCTGTATTGCACCTGTAAAGCAAGTGTTGCTTCCCTGAGCAGTTCATTTCTTATGCATTTTCTTTCTTTGAATCTATTGTCATGTTTTCTGATGAACTCCCTTCCTGCCCTCAAAGAGCTATTGCTTACAGTTTTGTCTTCAAGCAATGAGCATAATAATAGATAATTGAAATGATTCAAGAAATTCAGGCACTAGACCACTCACATACATTCCTTTATACATTCCTTTCTGGAAGAAAACAGGAAGAAATATAGGGAGGAAATAAAACAGACTGATTTGAACAACAAAAAGCAATTCTAGCAGCCCTCACAGGGAAATTTAAATAATTGCACTTTTTAAAATATATTTTTATTGGAATATGGTCAAGAACTGAGTTCTTGGTTAGCAAGTTCAGGCTTTGTCTGTCTGTCTGACTAAGGTGCTATCATTTGGCACAGTGGAGCAGGCTGATTTCAGATTGCCCGCAGCACAGGAGATATGCTGATGGTTAAAGCCTCGCTGGCAGGTGCACCCTGATTTTGGGAACCTCAGGGAGTGAAGTAAACCCTGCGCAATCCCTGACTGTTCAGCATATCCATATTAATGGATAATAGTGGTTAATACAGATGGATTAACTGCGCATTGGGCTCATGCTCTCAGTCCACCCACCCAATGAGCAAACAAGACCTGGGTCCTGTTCCTACTCTGAGGCATCAGGTGAAGTTCAACCCAAGGACAGGAGGATATCATCAGCCTTTAAGTGCCACCAAAGCTGAAGGCCTCCAGAGATGGCCTTGTGTCATAGAAGGAAGTTTGTTCATGCATGTCCTACTCATACATGTGTCAGAGCCTGGATATCCTCTGTGTTCATTCCTTGGGGACCCATTTCAGGCCTGTGCTGTCTGCCCACTACTGCCACAGGGAATGGGATTTAGAGCTGTAGTGCCTGGAGGGAGCAGTGGGTTCTTGTGTTGGGACCAGTGGCACAACCTCCATTGCTCACTCCACCCATGGTTTTGGGACGCTGGGGCTTCCAGCACTGGCTTACCAGAACTTTGCCACACCCAGAGCATTTTCCCAAAAACCCTTTATCTGCTCTTTTTAAGAGCTTGGGGTAGCACGAGATTTTCTTTTTCCAACAGTTGCACCACTTTTTATTTCCTGCACATCAACATCAAATGCTGTTTGCTGAATATTTCACTTGTTCTTATTTGGGCTGAAGGTTTCTGTTACCACTGGCCCTTAGGGGACCAATTTAGCTGCACTGAACCAGTTTTGGTGTTCAATTCCTTCTTTTCAAAGAGCTGCATTTACACATCAGTTGAACCCTTCGTATGCTGGCATCTTCCACACTTCCAGCTCAATGAATGTTTAAAAATGATGCATCTATCCCCACACACAGATATGCCTCTGCCTTCAAAATGCTGGGGGGACATGAAAGTCCTGCTGAGAAGCGGGGGAGATTTTGATGTAAATGATGACCCACAAGGGACACAACCTCATTCCAGCTGAGTGAGCTTTTATGCACAGAAACGCAAAATATTCAGCCCATGTATCATTAAAGTGTTGCAGCAAAGCCTCCCCAAGCCAATGAGTGCCTCAGTAAATTCTGAATTGCTGACCAAGTCTCAGTTCTCTGCCCCCACCTATGCTATGAGATTGGCCTTTATAATTGCAAATGTGTCCTATTTGTGGGGCTCTTGTCCCTGGAAATCTTGACCCTGCTGGTGTCTTGTGGGTATACCTTGATGGACAAGCCTACAAAATTCACCCTGTTCTCTTCCAGTCCTAGTAAGAGATGTGGGCAGAGGAAGTAATTCCATAGTCTGTAGTGTTTTTCAGATAAAATACACAGAATTAAAGTTCTTTTGGTGCCCATAGGTTTACATTTGAATATTGGAAATGTGCCAATTGTGCATATTGTTTTAGATTATGACTTTCCTTAATTTAATCAGAGTTGTCATATTGATATCATGGTGGAGGAGAGAATGTTTTGTGTTTTATTACAGGGAATTTTCAGAAGCATGATTCTGACATCAGCACATGGGTCTTTTCATGAGGCTGGTGCCTTGCACTCACACAGAAGCTGTACAAAAGCCCATCACACTGTCTTATTTGAATTGTCTTCCCACTCTCAGCTGCCTAGGAATCAGACTATTCAGACTTTACAGGATAAAGATATTAGAGCTGAAACAAGCACCTGTAGAGGATCCCTGAAGGTGGTGTGTGCATGTGTGCTGCACTGAGTGTGTGAATACCCCAAAGTTCTATACATTCCTTCTGGACCATTAAGCAGGACCCTTATTTCCTGTCAGATTGTAGCATCTGAGTGATGGATTGCAGAACCCTGCCTATTGCCTGCCAATTTGTTTAACTTCTCAAAGCCCTTTTGGAAACCATGGTGCTGTTTAAGTAGAATACAAATTATTTAGAATTTGTTTTGCTGTAGCTGTTGACACAATGGAATCTGCATGGTCTTTCACCCTACTTGGCACAGTCCTTTCTCACTGTAGGATGGAGAAAGCCTTATGCAAGGGACTGTGATGCAAATGTTAGTACTAAAGATCTCCATCACAAGCTGCAGTAACAGAGATGTGTGTGGGGTCTGGTGTGATGGGCTGGGAAGGAAAGTGATTTAATGCTGGTACTGTCTAAATTATATTTTACTAGGTGTGTCTTTGTATTAGTAGTATATGACAGCCCTGTAGTCTGCACAGGGATATTCTGTGTGCAGGGCAATACACAATTTCAGTGATTCTATGATCTGTCCTCAGTATGGCTGACTAGACAGACCATCCAAGAGAGGCATGTCCGTGTATTTCCCTTCGTGTCTCGTGTTATCCCTGACAGCTCCTGCATGCTGCTGCTCAGTTCTGCACTTTCAGACTCTGCTGTTTAGGAATGGCACTGAAGCAGCATTATGTTTGCTTTTCCTATTTGAAATGTATATCCTCCCTTTCCTTAAAGCTACAGAGGGAGTGGGGTGGTACGTGCAGAAGGCCTCTGCAAAGACCACCCAAAGCCTGGGACACTTTTCTCTCTCAGGGCTCCCCCCTGTAAAACATGCTCTGAACTGGCTCCTTTGGTGGCAAAGGTGTCAAGATGATCCCCAGCAGAAGCCCAAAAGGGATATTGGGATAAATTTATTTATTTGTGGCATATCCTCTCAGCTTTGGTAGTCAAGTTATTAAAATGAGGCTTGTCAGCACACTGAAGAGGGTTGGGGGCCTTTGCATCTTCCATGCGGTTTGATCCTGTGCGGCTCGTTAACACTCAGTTGTTTTTGTGATTAATTATTTAGTCTTCTCCCTTGGTACTGGGGTATAATAGCACAACCTCCATTTCTGCTGAGATTCAGAGTTCTTTGCTTTTTCCTTCAAGCTTCTCACACCACCTTGAAGCTCAGAGCAAGGCAGTCCAGGCTACAGCATTTAAAGAGCCCGGCAGCTCCGGAGCTGCTGCTCGTCCTGTGGCACTGCTGGGAAAGGACCAGGCCTCAGCCCATGGTGGCCATCAGTCCCAGCTCCTGCACTGCCCAAGTCAGTGGGGAGCAGTGGGACAGCTGCCCCGGGTGCTCTGTCCCTCCAAGTATGGCCTCTCACTCCAGCAGGTTCTTGTGTGAGGGGAGATGTCAGACAGAGCTGGCATCGACTCCGTGTCAGCCAGACACAAGAATTGCAAATTGGAGGAGAACTTGTCAGCAGGGAGACTTTATCTGGGGAGTCAGCCTCAGCAGCCCTCTTCCCTTTCTCTTCTGGATGCCTTTTGAACAGCTTTCAGTTCAAGTTTTTGTAATCACCCAAGCGTTGCTTTTTCAGCCTTTTGTTTTTGGGGGTGTTGCTCATTGCCTTGATTTGCTGTCTCTGGTCATTTGTGCAAAGAAGTTTGTCAGGTCTCTGCACGTGGCAGTGGCCTGTGCCCATTATGGGGCAGGTATGGGGTGACCCTGAGTGTGCTGGTCTGTGATCACACACTGGATGTGTGTGGACAGGCATAGGGTGAATTTGGGCCCAGTGGGTGCTGTGATTGTTACTGCAGTTGTGTTTCAAAATGGGTGAGCTGAGAACTTGCAATGCCTGAACCTGTTCTTTAGGGCATCAAAGCCATGGATCATGTGCAGCTGGTGGCTGATGCAGGGCTAGCAGGAACCCCCAGTGCTGAAAAGCACTTTCTTCCTTCCCCAGCTGTCCTTGTCTGTGCTTCCTGTGTGAAGCTGCTGGATAAGGCAAAGCCTGGGGTCTGAATAATTACCAAGGAATTGGTTGTGTTTTCTTTATGACACAGTCTCTCCCCTTCCTCTGATGTTTGCATCCTTTTCCTTTCATCTCGTGCCTCTGTGGCAAGCGCCTTGCACAGCCATGGGATGCGTGGGAGGCTCAGCCGAGGGGCAGGCAGGTGCAGCAGGGGCTGGATCGTGTCCCCACCCTGCAGATGTGCCAGATGTAACTCAGAGGGTGTGAGTCTGTCCTTTGCCCTGCTGCAAGCTCCCTGTCTGCTGCTAGATGAGCACTCTTCCCTCAGAGCCATAAAACAGTGAAGTGCCAGCTCCCCTCCCCACCAAAGATGTTGGAAAAGCTTAGGAAACTGATGAAGCATTACTCTTGCTTTCCTTATGTTGTATTAGGGCCCATAAATTAAATGGAAACTTACAATAATGTGGAAGGGAGCCAGGGAGAGAAATTATTTGTTGGAAAGACAACATGACTAATGGCTTTGCTGAATGTTAATTGAAAACATTGGAAATTTTAGCAATGTAACACCTGAAGGCAGCTGGCACATAAGTGTGTAGAGCAGCCTACAACAGGTTGCATCACTCACTCCTCTTTAGGGAGATCAGTAGTAACCAAAAGTTGTGGATCAAAAAGCATTTTTAAGACTTGGAGACAGATGATGGAGCCACAAAGCCCCAGACCTCTAAACAGCCTCTGATGTCCCACTGTCTCTGTTTTTAAAGCTGAGGCTCCTGCTTGCAAACCAATTTACTGTCGCCGAGTGTCTGTACTGCAGTTTCCCCATAGGTTATAATTTTGGAATTTGTCATCCCTTACAGATCCATTGGGCATATCTCAGGGTGATCAGGGTGTCAGGGTGAGAGCGCCTGCAGCAGTGGATCCCTGTGGGCCCTGGCTCCCTCCACAGCATGATGGGGGTGTCACTGTTGTGTTGTGTAGTGTCACCGAGGCCCTCCCTGTCCCTGGGGGCACATCCAGCTTGCAGAAAAGACATTTCCAACGGGAGAATCCTTGTGTGTGCCTCCACCTCAGTGTCCATTAATAGCACATTAATAGCCTGCTGGGTCAGAGATTCTGAGGGTAACACATAAGCTGGAAAGAATGAAGAGCACAGGCTGGACTGGCTGCCCTGGCAATTAGGTCATAGTAAAATTAAAAGTCAAGCCCTAAATGTGCATTTCTTTTTCAAACTTAAGCAACTCTTGAAATTACATTGAGTCACACTGTAAGTGTGGGCACACCAGGTTTAGTTTATTCACAACAAAACAGCATTTTAAGACTCCAGTATCATAATGATTGAGCCATATTGATCATGTTATTTATTAATAATTACCATTTTAGGGTATGGGTCTTAATATATAGGCTTCAATTTATTCCACTACTTAGTCTACTTAGTGCTCATGGAACAATTCATGTTACACGGAAACTAATGTACATAATAACTTGTGGGATTCAGACAGTCTATAGGAATATGTTCACTTTTTCAGTTTCAAGAAATAAGCAAAATAAAGGGTAGTTCTGTAGTAAAAGAGTAGATGAAGTAGAGAAAGTTAAAATACATATTATATACAATATCTTGGTAAAGTCTCACAAAATCATTAAATAACTGAAATTATTTTATTTATATTATGTTGTTTTTTTAATATGCTTGATTATATTCTGCAGTGCCCTGAGCACCTTAACTTCATAAATAAAACAATTATGTGGAATCTTCATAATATGAAAATGAACGCTTAAATGCTCAGAGACATAAACATTCCAGCAGTTTTTCTAAGGCTAGTGATCAGGGTTCATAAACACATTAATTTTTCCACTCTTAAATATTTCAGGTCAATGGAGTACAAGAGGAGATGTTAACAAAACCTGTGCTCTTATGAGACTGGAGTATTTTGAGGGCAGCTGCTCTACTGCAGCACTCTAATAACATCTCCAGATACCGCAGTAGCAATAAAGCATGACAGGATTGTATAATAACTCGATTTATCACATTTTTAGTAACATGAAGAGGGTATGTTACAGCAGCTATCTAACCCATGCGTCCTTTCAGAGCCTTGGGCAATTTGAGGCAGTTACTGCAGAGGGCCACCATTTATTGTTTTCTCTGAACTCACCAGAACTCCTTTGGGGGCGATGCATGTACTGTTTTGCTTCTTGGAAGGGACTGGGAGCAGGACATGCATGTGTGACTGTCCCACCTGCCTGCCAGGAGAGGCTCTGGGAAGGGGGCAAAGACATTTTAAATGTTCTCAGACCAGTTTCCCTCCTGAGCTGATCTGGAGCCCTTACATGCATCCTTTATGTGTTTTCCCCCTAGCTTTGTGACCTGAGGGATGGGGCAGGAGGAAAACTTTGGGGTGGGAGTGCCTTTGTGCTGAGTTTATAGTAGGAGCCTGTCTGGCCATTGGTGTCCTCTCCAGCCTGGGGTCAGTTCTCCTGAGAGCTGGTGTGACTGCTTTGTGCATGGAAGGAGCCACACATTACCCCAATGTATCCCCCAGGAGAGGAACTGCTCCCAAGTCCTCAGTGGCCAAAGATTCATCATGGGATAATGTTGCAGGCAGTGTTTGAATGGACAGCCCATTGCTGATTAGCACAATGTAGGAAAACTGTGGGTTCTCTTCTCCCTTGCATACATTTGCCCATCTAATGATCACTGGGGTAGCAGACACATAAAATTGGGTTGGATGGAGAGATTTCCAAAAGGATGCTACTTGACCCCTGCCTCCCACACATTCCAGAGCTTCTTAGTAGCCAGGAGGTGTCCCAGAAGAAGGTAATTAGGCTTGTGCTATTTCAACTTCCTCTGATCCCTGAGAAAGAGTTAATTACAGTCTTCTCCCTCTTGCTCAAAGGTGGCTGGGTATTATTATCACAGCTGTAATTATTCATGCTAATTGCTTATTTGGAGAGGGAGAGAGCATGAGAGAGAGAAGTCCCAGACTCCCCCTCAGTGATTAGCAGAGCAGACCAGGTGCACTTTACGCAGGCTGGTCCGAGGTGGTGCTGGGCTGGAAGGAGGTTGGGGATGCTGGAGTGGCTGTGAGCGAGCTGTGGAACAGCCCTGGTCCTGCTAATGCTGCCACCTCCTCCGGGACTGAGGAAAAAGAGCATGCACTTCTTGCAGACCTTCCTCTGGTGGAGGGCACTCCGAGGTAATTGTACTGGACTCTTCATTTGTTTTGTGGCTTAATTAACCTTTCATCATTTGTTTTGTTTTGCTTCAAATCTCCCTACGAGGGAGCAGGGTGGGTTGTGAGATGCATGTCTGAGGTCTGTGATTAAGCTTGTCTGCAGATCTTGCAGCTGATATTTCAATAACTGAACACAACCTCCACGATCCCCTGACTGCCTCTGCGTTCCTGGGTTTGAGATAGAATGGGGAAAAAGAGGTGGCATGTCTGTCCCCTTCCCCAGTTATGGGCTTTTAATTACAAGGCTGATTGCCTTTGGAGGCATATTCCTGTAACCAGATCTGGGTCTTGACTGTTAAAAGCAGTGGGTTTAAACCTTATTTGTTGGTGACTAAGGGTATCAGAAGTGTGATGGTCTTGATTAGATGCTTTGAAGGCAGCAGCACAGTAAAATTTAGGATGCTGCAAAAGCTGGGACTTTGTGGGAAAACACAGTGTCTCCTTGGGCACACCTGGAGCGCTTCGGAGATGGTGGCATGATGGCACAGTGGCTTCTTCTGAAGTGACCAAATGGTTGGTGAGGTGGGTGCTTGTTGGGAGAACTTGAGTCACCCTGAGAAATAATTATTTTATTTGGCTTTATTTTTTCCTCGAACAGCAGGACTTTCTGTTCTGCTTGACTAGGGTTGCAGACTGCTCTTGGTATCTAATCTCTGTATGAGTCAGTGCAGTGGTGAACAGTGGGCTGTTTTCTGTTGCTCTTTCCGTTTTCTTTTAAGTCTTTGATTCATGCTGCTCTTAAGACTGAGGAAAACAACCTTAAGAATTGCACTTATAGGTGACGTAAACTATGCAGGTTTTAACAAAATAACTGGAAGTAGTTGCTCCTGCCAAATACCTTAGGATGTTCCTCTATCCTTCCATAAAGGTGTCTGTGCTATCCTCCTTATTGACAGCAGCCATGTGCTGTGCTGAAAGCCAAACCCACGGCTCTGCCTTCTAGAGATCTAAAATTACAATCCATATGCTTTAACTTCCTAACTGGCCATGATTATGTTTTAATGTACTGAATAAGCTTTTCATCTGGATGTTTTACTACTTAAATTTTGCAGTGTTTCTATGTTCCCATCCTCTTCCTGACAGGAGAATTGGCTGGGGATAGAGCACTGCTACAGAAGGGACTGCAGTCATCCCCATCCTCTGGGGTGGGAGGCAGGGACAGGGCTAGGGAGATGTTTCCTTGTGAGTATCAGAGAAGTTTGGGTTGACAAAGAGATCAGAGGCTTAGGTCACTGGTATTGTGTTGAGCCTTAGCTGAAGGTTCACTTGTAGTTTTCTAAGCCTTTTGCATGTTGCTTATGGAGAAAACTGTTCACCTTCAAGAAGCCACAGAATCCAAATATGCAGCAGTGATATACAATAGAAATCATATTTAGTAACCCAGCGCATTTAAATCTGGATCCCCCAAAGACAGCAAACTTTTTACTTCTTTCAAAATCTGTAGGAGTTAAGAGCCTTTTTACTTTCTGATGCATCTGGCCAAAGTGTATTGATGTATTTTTAAAACTTTTTTCTTCTATCAATTTTCTGGCAATTACAACCTTATTCTTTGCTTTTTTGTTCCCAAGTTGTGTGTATGAGTATGTTACCCAGCTAATTACTACATACTGCTTTCTGTTATCCAGCTAATTACAACTTACTTCTTTCCTATGGACCTTAGATTTCCCAAACACCTCCTAAATAACACTGTTGTATAAGATCAATGTACCTATGTCTGCTTTCATAGTAAATCTCCCATGCCTTGCCAGCAGTACTTGCTGCCTCTGTGTCTATGGTTTATTCTTTGTGGTGGAGTTGCAGGGCTGTGAGTGAGTTGACTTTCTTCACTCAGTAGTTCAGCTTCATGTACAAATTGCCTGGGCAGGTCCGAAATCTTCAGGCTTTTAGACCTGATCTTTGCATCACAGGGGTTAAATTGTGGTGTGTTGCTGCCATCCAGGAGAGTGATGCTCCAGAGGAATATCTGGGGGATACAAAAGCCCATGGGAGACTGTGATCTCCCTAATGAGGGAAACATGCTCCTCCATGGAGCACCTACACAATGCCACAGTGTGTGCCTGGCTCTCATTGAGGTTCCTGACTGTCAGCCTCTGCAGGAACCAAATTTGCTTTGAAAATCTCTACAGTTCTTATCTTTTTCAAGTCATAAAGGGATTCCTTGATGGATTTTTGTGTCCCCTATTTCTACTTGGATATGAGTTAGAGTATGTAGGTAAGGGGAATCCTTAAATATCACTGGAATTTTCCATTATGCTGTTGTTTGTAGGGAAACAAAAATCCTGTAAGATGCTGTGATCATGATGTCTCTGCTGGCTTGTGTTAATGCTGGCCCTGGAATGACTGGGGTTAAGCTATTGCACCACTGTGGTTTTTATTTCTGTCCCCTAGGAAGGGAAGTGAGGCTACCAAGAGCAACTTATCTGCTCGGTGTTGGGAGCTGATGCTGGCGTGTGTTCAGTGGCTTCAGGGTGACCAAGAGGAATCCTGCTAATGTAAACCACTTTCATTTATTATTATTATTAGTAGTAATAATAATAAAAATTAGCCTTAATGATGTGAAACTAGCTGAGCTTGTGTGCCATAGGAAGAAAGCTGTAGGATGTCCAACATGGGCGATTCCCAACTGGAGACAACACTGTTGCCCTTGACCTGCTGACATCCAGATTTCTGGGAAGCAAGAAAAGAGGTTTGGAGCAAGACACCTAAAGGTACAGGGCTGGGTCAGAAGCTGGGAATGCAGTATTGTAGCAGTTTGGTGCTTGCTAAATGGCTGCCTTTCATCTGCTATTGACCTGTGCCGCACTTGGAGCTAATCAAGAGCTCTCCAGACAAGCCTTTTGGACAGCAGCAGTGTCTAAGCAGACTTGGTGTGCTTTGATCTGTAAGACTCTCCTGTAAGCATAAACCAACCTTTCAACTGGTTGCTGTGGGAGAGAAGTTTTGATGGAATGAGAGGGCACAGTTTGGTTTACTGGATTTTTTAAACTTCTGTGGTTAAAATCAGAAAATGTAGATGAAAGGCTTTGGGAGTGAGGGGACACAGGAAACTGACCCCCCAGTCCACATCAACCATTGCAGTAGTTTGGCCAGTGGTACAATTTTCCTTTCTTTTCCCAAAAAGATCCACTAATTAAAAGGTTATATCAATCAGCATTCATTGAGTTTGACAGATCTGAGATTCGGTGCTAATTCATGGAGCAACTCTACTCAGTGTGTGTGTATATATTTAGGGGCTGAGGCAGATAGCAAGTCATCATCTGTCACTCTGAGTTCTTGCTCCATCTATGCCTGGTATACCTGGGAGAGGAATGTAGAGGGGAGCCCTTACACTACTGGGTGTGATTAGTGAACACCACAGAAAAAAACAACCAAGCAAACTAAACATCTGTGTGTTAGCTATCAGAACACAGGAGCTAACAAAAAGTATTTGGGCAATGACCAAAATGCTCTTTTCAGAGAATACCTACACTTCTTTATGGACACCGCTGGTAGGACTCTGGGCCAAGCCCCAGCAGTGTGGGACTGTGCAGCCTTAGAGTGATTTTTCTACAAGTTAACTCTGGGAAACAGCCTAGCTGGAAATAATATTCTGCTCCAAAGTGTAATTCCTGTAGCAGGTGATCTCCTTGGGGTTGGGTTTTTTCCACACTTTCGGAAACAACATTGTGAAGGGCAAGTGCTGATATTTATTAGTTTTTTTTTCTTTTTGCATAAGATATTGCTGTTTCCTTTCTTTTCCCTCATAGCACTCATGAGGGCATCCCTGATTATCCTCATCCCTGGCAGAACTTCCAAGCCCTTGCTTAAATCCTTCCTTGTCATTTTGTCTGACATGCAGTGGTGACATAATGTGACAGTGACATATGTAACGAGCTTCTGTGGAAAGACATATGTAGGAATATATATGTGTATAAATATTTTGGTAGCACTTAAATGTATTACCAGTTTCTCCCACATTCCTCTGGTGGTGCAGCAACTGCTGGTGGGGATTTTGTGTGTTATCCCCAAGCTCCCAGGCAGACACATTGCAGCTTTCTTCTATATTCCACTTTCGTGCTCAACCAGAGATGAAAGGTCTTTTATAAAGTATCACTGTTCATTTCCCAAGATATCCCAAGTAAATATTCTTGATAGTATTATTTTGACAATAAATAACCTGTTCTGCTCCTGCTTTGTGCTGTGTTGTTCTCTTCCCCACCGTGGCACTGTGCAGTTCCCACTCCACTGTTTCCTACTGAAGTCTGAAAAGCTTTGCTGCTGTGACTGTGTGAGGGCCTTTTGTACATCCATGACCATAAAATGAATGGGTGCTGACCTCGTAGGGATCTGATTAAGCTGTCCTGGGTGTATAACTCAGTGGAAATAATGGTGTGTAATCTTACTCCTTACATTATCAATACCACTGCAAAAAGCTCACGTGAGCTGTCTTAACCCACACCCCATCACCTTCTGGTTGGCTGCTTTGTGCCTTCAAAAACTCCTGTTTTTAGGGGCTGACATATATTTTTTTCCCCCTTTCTTTACTCTTTGTGAGACTTAATTCAAGTTAGCACATGAATTTTGTGTTTTGCTGAGTTTACATGAGGGGAGCAGCAAAGGCAAATGTCAAAAGAGGATCTCATTTCTGTCAAAATGCCGGGAAAGGAGATGCTAAAGTGTATCCTGTGCTTCTGATGCACTTGGCTGTATTATCAGCAAGTTACTATGGTGGCCAAGTCATGCCCTCCTGGCTTCAATACCTGACTTTTGAATCCTGAAAAGCCTGGTGTAACTGGGTTGAAACATCTTCTGAAGCCTAATTCCCCCTGACATCTGGTGGTTTTGTTTGTTTTTGGGGCGGTGTTTATTTTTGTTGTTTGGGCTTTTTATATAATGTATTTTTAAACACTCTAGCAGTTATTTACTATGGTAGGTCAGCTTATAGAGGCAACAAAGCAAGAAAAATATCAACTGTGCATTGCAGCAGCAGCTTTCTTGCAGAAAGGAAAGGGTCTTGTTGTGACCCTGTATATACGTGCGTGTAAGAATAAAAATATTAACCTGCATCCCTTTCTTTCCCCTTTGTCCTCCTGCAGCTCTGTTAGCCATTTTCAGAGGTGTGGAGTCCAACTGCAGGGACATGCTGCTCTCTCGTGGAGCTCCATGCATTGCAGGCGGGGCTGGAGCACAGCGCTGCTCTACTTTGCAGCCTTAGGCTCAGCCCTGGTGTAGCAGCCTCTGAAACAACTGATGCTTCTTTTTGGAAGGGAAAATGAGATTTTACAGGTGATGAGATGAATGGATTTCCTGTCTTTATTTTCCAGCCAGTCCCTGCCTTGGGGTGGAACATGAAGGAATACATTGTTGAGCTGCCTTGGCTTTGGTGAGCAGTAAGAAAGGATGAGGACGTGGTGGTAGGGACAGGTTTCTCCAGCCTTTTTTAGAGATTAGTTGAGCTGAAGAGCCTGTATACATACCCAGGTTATTAGAGGCTTGTGTGCATGTCCAGCGTGCTCCTACAGGCAGCCCTGTCTGTGTCTGCAGTGCTGCAGCCTGAGGCAAAGGCAGAGCTCTGGGCACTGCCAAACACGGGGCTAAATCCCTCTGGCAAAGCGTGGAGCAAACCTGAGGTCTGGGCTGCTCCCACAGAGGAGGAGGAATTGCTGTAGAGGAATCTGCTAAATCCTACCATCATCCAACAGCTTCTGTCTGTTGGAAAATGCAGTGAAGAAATGATAAGCGTAACGTGTGTGTGAATGAGGTGATTTTCTGGCAGCCTGGCTGTAATCGCAAGAGGGCAGAGCTGGCTCATGGCTCGAGAGCTCCTCCAGCTCATGGCCCCAGCATGGGACAGCAGGACTGGCCTTGCCCTTGGCACTGGTGGCAGCCTGAGCAGTTGCTGGGCTGCTGGCACAAATATGACTCCATCCCTCTGAATGTGCCCTTCAGCACCATATTACCTGGGGGAATATATAGATGAGACAGGAATATCTCTTGTGACCCTTCTGTAGTTGCTTAGAAAGGTCAGCAGTACCTGTGTTACACTTGTGGGTGGTCTCTCTGTGATATTAATAAAAGCTTCATTTTAATATTGATGTTAGAACTGAAAACATAAATTGATTGCTAATTAGCAGCTGCACTGTGGCTCAAGCAGTGTGGGCAATAATGCATGGAGGCAGCTTCACTAGCATTGCCTGCTCTGAGCTCTGCAAATAGCATAAATGCAGATCACAGGTCCTGTTTGCAGTTAAAACAGTAGAGGTGCCATTGGTAATGAACACATTTTCTGAGCAGACAATTAGCAGGCCAATAATACTGGCACATTTTGAGCCTATCTTTTGTGATGCTGCCTGGAAGGAGCTGGAATGATCATGGTGGGAGACTGCCTCCTGGTCACCTGTTGGTGGTTACTCTTTGCACTTCTAGGTAATGCAGAAATGCAGGGTTTAAGGCTTTTAAAGAAATTCTAGATTTAGAGTAGTGGGAGGAGAAAATCTGGTAGCATCTCTGTCAGTTCCAGCGGAAAATAATGACTTGGATAAGTTCAGCCACTCCCTCTGGGATCCTGCCTAGAGACTGAAGTGTAACACAGTGCAGGTACTTTTTGGAAGTCCTTCTTGCTGAGACTGAGCCTCTTATCTCCCTCTGAGCTGCTCCAGCTCCCTGTAGAGTATCCTGGGATGGGAGAGTCTTTTGTTCTTACTTCATCTGATCATGAGCAGATCTAAAATATGAGTGCCCACACAGAAGACACTGAGGTCCCTGATCCTAGACTGGAGACAAAGTCAGTGTTGAGCATCTGGGCTGCAAACACATCCTGGATGCTGAAACAAGTTTGTCAGAGCCATGAAGTAATTTGAAACTGAAAATTTGAAATGTCCCAATGCTCTGTCATGTCTATGAGCATATTGTCTGTCTGAAGAAAACCCACAGGTCATCCTTCCCTGCCTGCACTGCCATCGCTCTCAGTCCATTACTACAGATATCTGTCATGTGTTTTGGCAGCCAGGCTCCCAAGTGCTTCTTAAGAAGGGTCTATGGAGGTAAGAGATGCCATCCAAGCTGTCTGATGCCCTCAGCCTCGAGATGAGGGGATTTGTAGACTGTCCCCAGGACAAAGGAAAGAGTGCTGCTCGCTTCTACTGGTTTTCACCCTGCCACAGGGAAAGGTGTGGTCAGCCAGCATCCCAGGGCTGTGCAGCACCGTGGTGGAAGGTAGTCCCTTCCTCCCACACTGAGAGTTCAGTTAGATCAAAGTTCTAAAAGGCAGCTGAAGCACAGCAGAAACATCTTGTCCTTGGGAGATTAGGGCTGAGTCATGCTGCCTTTGCCATTCTGTAGCTTGGGAGCTTCTCTTCCTCAAGGGATTTTTCCATTTTCTTTAAACTTGGAGGATTTTTTTTGGAGCTGCATGGCAAAGAAACAACTGGCAGGGCTGGACTGCTTTACTTCAGCTTTCCTCCCACTTTCCTCCCTGCTGCAAGGTACAATCCAAAACCATTTCCTTGTCAACAGCTTTTCCTCTTGGCTGTTTTAGTCTCCTTGCCAAGGAAGCACAGGTTTCTCAGTTGCTCATTTCAGCAGTTGGAAAACAACCAGTGCCAACCTATCAGGCTTAGTGGGGTTGGCATTTTCCTTCACTTTTCCCTTCTTCTTCTTTTTTTTTTTTTTTTTTTTTTTTTTTTTTTAATTCTTCCTAACTGGA
This sequence comes from Taeniopygia guttata, assembly GCF_048771995.1. Classification (NCBI taxonomy): domain Eukaryota; kingdom Metazoa; phylum Chordata; class Aves; order Passeriformes; family Estrildidae; genus Taeniopygia; species Taeniopygia guttata. The sequence goes on from NC_133037.1 coordinate 9,400,331, forward strand.
CAATCTTTGAACATGGTGAAATGTTTGGCAGCAGTGTTATCCTTCTGAAATGTAGCTGAACTGTAATGTACTTACTGCACAGGTACTTGCTGCACTGGGGAGGTTTTTGTTTTGATGTTCTGGATAAGGAGTCATCAGGAGGAAATCTTTAATGGGTGTTATTTAGGCTGGTTTGTGTCAAAATAGAAATCCATGGCACAACTCTACTGGACAGTTTGAAGTGTGGCAAGCAATACAAGTACGACCTGTGCAATTTTTAGGTAAGACTCCACACAGTCTTCACCCGAGTTTTCTGAGTTCCATTGATGCTATAAAGTCCAGCAGTAAAGTTCTGATGAATGGACAACACTACATTCTCTGGAATTTCTCCTAGGGTATGGGAATAGTGTGGCATTTTTGGCCCTCTCCTCCAGTTCTTTCCTGGGAATAAAAATTGGGGTTGTAAAACTGAAGGCAGAGCCATGCCATCACCCAAGCTGTGACGGGGGAGCAGCTCCCATGTGCAGCTTTGTCAGGGTTCAGAGTCAGCTCTGCCATCTATCACTCTGTGAGTCTGCTCTAATCGGGTGCAACACTGGTGTCTGGATTACAGATTCTCCTCTAATGAGGTGATGGTAGGTGGTGCATGCCATTAACCTTTTAGGCTGTTTTAATTACTCGGTTTCTGATCAGACACAGCTTGTATTAATATGTGATGGCTGAACTCAGTAGAGTATTGCTGGAGCATCTTAGGCTCTACAGACTCCAGAGCAGCCTCCTCTTTGCTTCCCTCATTTCCCTGCTCCATGCACAACAAAAGGAAGCCTGAAGCTCAGACATGGAATATGGGTTGGGGAGGGAATAGGGGCAGAAAACTAACGTTAAAGAAAAAGCATAGAGCAAAAACCTCTCATTTTTTGTGTGTATTTCCACTTAGTAATTTTCTATATTTTTCTTCTTAGTCTTCATATTTGCCTCTTAATTTTTGCCTCATCAGTCTTGGGAGTTGCTTTAAATGGGACTTTCCAACTTTACTTCCCCATCACTCACTTATTTACTTCAAACAATTTCTTTAATCCTCTTTTGTCCCTACCTGAGCCCAGCATTTTCACAGGGAAAAAAAAAATAAGCTTCTTTCAGTGGTTGATTGTGTTTGCTCTCCAGCTCTTTGGCTGGGTGACTTAAATCCTTGGGCAGGTAGTCCACAGAGAGGTGGTGTCTGGTGGCAGACAAAACAGTGCTTGGGGTGGGCTGTACTGGTGGGGGTGGGAAGATGTGTCCCCATAGCTCCTGGAGCAGAGCCAAATCCTGGGGCCAAGGGTGATGGGGTGCACCTGTCTAAACAAGCAAAAGCTCCCTTCCAAGGCAGGTGGGTGCCTGTGGTGATGTAGGAGGGACTGGTGGTGGGGCTGGCAGCTGTGGCCTCCAAATTGGAGCAGCGTGAGAAGGATCCCAAAACCTGGGCACTGGGCTGGCTCTTCAGGGTGCTGTGCAGAAACAAAGAGAAGTGGCCCTAACTTCTCCCATTGATCCAAATGTCACTGCAAAGCCTGAGGAGAGATTTCCCAAGTACCACAGATGAGTTGACGGGAACACACAGACAGAAAAGGGCTTTCCAAAGTGAAACAGGTGCAGTGGGACACATTGAATTAGCAAGGGAGCTGGTGGTAAACATTGTCCTCATCTTGATGGGAATGCATGGGGAACATAAATGTTGGTACGTTTGACTTAACATGACTGAAGAGCCTCATCTAAGATGCAGAGTAATGAATCTGATGTTACTTAGATCTGAACTTGTCCCTAGGCAATGACATTTGCTTCAGTGAAGACTCATCTTGTACTGTATGTTCATTATAACTGAGTTCTGTTTAAGGATGCTCATTGTATAGCATCTCATAAAACAAAATCAATTATGCTTCAGCCATCTTATCTCTGCTAAATGTAAAATGGGAATTGATTGTTCCTTTGAGAAGAAAACTCCTTTTAACACTTCTCATCTGTGTCTAAATTTGTTCCTGGTAGGCCAAAACCATTTAGAAATAGCTGCAGCGAGAGTTGGATGCTGGTGCTGGATGGGGGCTGGTGCTGCCTTGTCCTGCCCTCAGAGAAATTATAGGAAGAGCTTTATGCTGCCTTAATACAGCATCCTTTCTGAAAATGCATTTGAACAACAGTGTAGAAACCAGGACAAGATGTAATACCTGCTCAAATCATGCTCTTGGTGTGTCAGATTAGTTGCAGGTGCAATGGCAAAGCAGTCTTGTTTAACACATTTTTATCTTCTGTACCAATGGATCCAAACGGATGAAAAAGATCAGGAATGCTGGGCCACAGCATGTGGGAGGAAAGCCTGAGTCATGAGTGGTTATTAAATGACAGCAGAATTGAAATGCCACAAAAGCCTCAACCATGCACCCTTGTAGGCTGCTAATTGTTGATGATCTGCAAAGTCTCGGCTGAACTGTTAAGAGTCGTCCATTTCCCTAAAGGAAAAGAGGAATAAACCAGCCTTTTTTTCTAGCCTCTTAGCTGAGCTATGAGAACATGTGTGACAGAGAAGGCATGACCTCCCTTGTGCTGCTGGTTGAGATGGGATGGCATCACTACCCTGTGACCCCACAATGCTTCTCCCCCACTTCTCCTGTGGCACCAAGTGGAGCCCACCTGAGTCCCTGAAGTTCTCTTGGCATTCTGGTGATGGTGGTAGTGTACTTTCAGGTGAAAGGACTGAGGTGCAAAGATGAGCTGCCCCCTTTTAGTCTGGGGGAAATGAGTCCAGAGAGTGATGCTGGGGAGGGTGGGAGTGTGGGGCAAAGGACTGCTGGATGCAGAACTCCTGAGAGTGTTGAGAACCCTTTTTCTTTCCCAAAAGGTAAGGGTGCCCTTCTAGTATAGAAAGCTCCAGGCTCTATTTCCTGATTGAGAACCATCTTCCATTATGTGGTTCCATTATTCACCAGGTCTCTTGCTTGCACTTGGGTTGAATTTAATTCTCTCCAGGCTGTGCTGGAAACTTCCTAGTCAAGGCTGAGGAACATCACATTTGACTGGAATGAGGTATTTTCACCAGGTAACAACTGTCGCTTGAGGATTTAGCTGGAAAAAATTTTCAACCTGTTTAATTTTCCTACAGACCCGGTGTTGTGAGTCTAGTAGGACTCACAGCTTTGTGAATCACTCCCTGGCCTGGCACTGGTGGCCTCAGGGACCTGATGGAGAAGAGCCAAGTTATGGAGGTGGCATGCAGAGCACTGCAGCATGCTGTCGCCAGGTTGCCCTGACAAAAATAGCTGTGCATGCCTCAGGTAGAGGCTCTGTGTGATGAGTACAAATTAGGAGCTTACTGCTCACTTTGAAGTTCAGTAGAAGAAGGACCAACTTGATCCTCCCTGCTGACAGACCCAAGAGATTACTACTCTTCTTTTGTCCCTAAACCCAGTGCTGACTAATTCTGAAAAAAGGCATGTTGGAGGTATAGCTCAATGCCTGGGGAGATGTTGGAGGTATTAGTAGGTCACTAGTTAAACCTATGTAAAACTCTTCAGGGCTTAGTTTGAGGTCAGAGCCTTGTCCTCGGATGTAAGACCTGCTTATTGCATGGCAGGGCTCAGGCACAAATACCTGCCCCCTTCCTCCCAGCACCTTGGGGCTCGCAGGACTCTGCTAGCTCCTTCCTTGCTTCCTTATTGACTTGGTCATCTTTGTGAAAACACAATACTTTCCTAAATTTAGCTTCATAAAGACTGTGAGTGTTGTCTCTTCTCCCTGCTTCCTCAGTTTCAAAAGCCATCTTAAAAACTGCACAGCGATTTAAATGGCAGCTTGATGGGAATCCATGGCAAATGACTCTGCAATTAGTAAATCTCTCCTATTGTGACAGCTCTACTATTAAACTGCCATAAATGCCAGGCTATTAATCTGCTGTCTGCTCAATCCCCATGCTTCCCCTTCCTTGCCTGTCCTTTTCACCATTTATTTTTTTTTTTTTTTTTAAGTTTTAACTGCCTTCCAGCAAGTGTTTTCAGGGAGGGGGTGTGAGGTTGCAGTGGGAAGAAGGCTTTGTGGCGCTGTCCTTTAGGAGCTCTTCACCTGTAAGAAAGGTGAGAGAAAACACTGAATGGTCATCTCATTTGCTTTGAAACTTTTGCTAGTTCCAAACTGAAGTGAAACTCCTGATTTGCAAAAGTCCAAGGAAGGTGAAAGTGTAGGGAGAAAAGCTGTGACAGCAGCTGGGCAGCAATATGGTCTTGGGAAAAACCATAGCTGTCCTAATGGCACACTGAACTTCGCAGCTGCCATTTTCTCCATCCTGTGACACAGATGAGCATCACATTTCTGGGCCCATAAATCTGCTCTGTCACCCCAGGGCTTGGGGACAGGCAATGTGCTGGGGCAGAAGCCTGCAGGGCTGCAAACATCAGTGACAGCAGAGCCTCAAATTTCAGCCCAGACAGTGTTTCCATAGCGGTGGTATGTTGTGTGAGGGCAGCACACTCTTGTGCACTCATCCCTCTGGAAAAGCACAGGCTGCCAATCCAGGGGCAGAAGGAGCTGAGGAGTGGCTGCTGCAGCGTGGGACTGGAGTGGCAGGAAGATTTTGCATTTATTCTGAGCATTGAGATCAGCCTGTTGAGGTGACACTTCTGTCCTGGGATTTCTGCTAGGCATGGCAGCTGTGTCCTCTGCAGCGGTGTGAGGATGAGCTCATTGCAGGGACGTGTCTGTGGGCTGGTGAGAAAACACACAGGAAGTCTCCACCAGCCTTAAATCTGTGACCTCATGGCACAGAGCTGCTGTTCAGTGTGTTCCTGGTCTCGGTGCAGAGATCTGCCCACCCTGCAGCTCCCCATGTACCACGGTGGCCCATGGAGGAAGAGCTGGTGATGGTGCTGGCCACTGCAGCCTGGCAGCTTTGCAGAAATCTGGATATGTACTTAGAAAATGTGCATGTATGGCTTTCCTGTTCCTCCAATATATTTGCACCTGCTGTTTTGAGAAGAGTGTATCTTGCAGTACTGTCTGGACTAGGTCTTTCTTAAAGCTGGAAAATTTGGGATTCTATGGCCTTTCAACAGCTGGAGTATAAAGAAAGCATCTACCCAGGGATGGGCCTTGGAAGAGGTAACAGAAAAGTGACCCATCAGAACAAAATCTGAGACTTAAAAACTGTTTGGGGGATGAAACAAAGGGAAAAACTCCTCTGATGGGGAGCTGCATCTTACTTTTTCAGGCTTTTCCCTCAGCCTCAATGACTTAAACACAGCTGTGATGGTGTAAATCAGCTGTGCCATGTAAATACCTAAATTTTGTGTCCTGTTGCTATAGAAACTTTCCCAAAGCCTGGGTACCAGCACAGCCACTTTGCTGTTTTGGGAACACTGGATGCCTCTAAGCTGGGGCATCCAGTCCAGGAGATCTCCCGTGGACTCAGGCCCATTCTGGAAAGGACTTTTTTTGGCTGTTGCATTTGGGCTGCTGAGGTATTAAAGAAAGTGAAGATCTGCATGCACTTAGTGCCAGCTTTATTCCCTGGTGACAGGAGATGGGTTTCCGCCGAGCACGCTGCCCTCTGTTAACTGCGGGTATTTGGGAGATTCTTAAATACAGTATTATATCCCTAATTATGCAGAAATCCTTCAATCTGGCGTGTTTCATCTGGAATTATGCTCGACTGTCAAATCCTGCCAAATACCTTCTTAGAGAGAGGGAGGCTGGTGCACTTGGGCTGCTCTCTGCAGAGAGGAGAATCCCGGCCACGAGGCCACAGCTCCCAGCCCTGGGCAGGATCAGAGATGTGGATGCTGCTGGAGTGGCTCTGCCAATGTCCCTTTTCACAGGGGACAGCAGGTGCACCCACCTTCCCTCGCCCATGTGGTTCCACTGTAAACATTTATTTTGTTGGAAGCTTCCCAAGTAATGGGGGTATTTTTATTTGCCTGTGGAGTGAGTTCATGACAAAACTTCCAGAGAGATTCCTTCCAACCCAAGTGATTCTATGAAGAAGGGAAAGGAGAGAGTGGCTTGGAGAGAGGATTGATGTGGTAGCTACAGTAATGACCTGTGAAGAACATTTGCTCCTTCCTCCAATACCCTTCTCCTCTGGCTAATTCACTGTACACCAGGAGTGAGTCATTCTGGGGATAACTACAGCTGCATGATGCTTTGTATATTTAATAATGTATTTAATGTAGCTGCAATTCAGATCACAAATATCCTTTGTAATAGTGAGACTACTGCCTAAAAAACATCCTGATGGGCTTGAGGCAATGCTATTTCTAAAGGAATCCACTTTTTAATTACTTTGGAACATCACATAAAATGTAAGTAATTGTTAGTCAGCCATACCTGGGCACCATCTACATGCAGTGGTCTCCAGGAGTGTGTGGTCACTGCAGGAGTGCACCTCAAATCTTGCAAGGAAGCTTTAATATCCCCATTGTGACCTGCCTCTCAGGTGTTGCTTGTTGGTTCAGAGCCTCTTTAGGCTTCACTGCTCTGATTGTTTTGATCAAGACCTGTTTGATCCTGTTGTCTGTCCTCTGACATATGTGCATCAATTCTCAGCTATAAAGAAAGCAATCCCATAATTTTCACTCAAATCTCCACATCCTACTAAGTTTTGTGCTGCTTCTCAGAAATGAATTAATAGTTGAGTAAATGGGGTTTATAGTACAGCATATTTTGGAGAATAAATGTTCTTAAGTGATCACTCTGTAAATAATTGGACAGAATATTTCTATTACAAAAAGCTTTTTCTGGGAAGCTCTTCTGTAATGCTAGTTCAGTTCTGCAGTAGATCTGTAACTGCATGTCAGGGATGTCAGCTAATGTGAAGGTGGGTGATCACAAAACTACAAAACTAGGTCTTCACAGTGCTTCTTACTGCTTTCAGAAAACAATTGTCTCTCTGCTTTTTTGTTTTAATTTGAAAAGAAGACAACCATCAAAGCATATTTTTGCCAAATATATAGCTTTAAAACATGGCTTTCTTGGCCATAATTTATCCAGTGTTGATTCTGGCTTGGATTCTGTGTGTTCATATTTGTGGAGTAATAAGGTTTTCAGTATTGTTCCCAGTGGCTCTTGCATAGAAATGCACTCTTGGAGTAGGAGGTGTAGCCCTAGAGAGTCAGCTTCTGCAGGATTTTTATGCCTTTGAGTACCAGAAACAGCACCCAGGAAAGCAATAATGAACAAATCTCTAACTTTTAATGCCTTCTTGCACAAATAGCTACCACATTTCAGCATGTGAACAGCTGCTGAGGTAGCAGAGAGTGTGCACTTGCTCATGAGCAATCTAAAGGTACAAATGATAAAGCATCTCTCCCATAAACTGGGTCACTGGGTTAAGAGAGTTTTGAAAACATCCCCTCCTAACCCATGCCTCTAGTATCTCAGCATCCATCTAGATTTTAATATGGCCATATGCTCATGATATGAGTGTCTGTCATCTGCTTGCTCTGAGGATTTTCTCCCTTAGTTGAGGAAATACTTTGCAAGATCAAGTTCACTGCTGAATGCAGGATGATGCTGTGACTGGCAACAATTCATCTTCATTTGAAAACTAAATATTCCAATTCACCAGCTAATGAAAGACTTGAATTAGGATAGCAACTTCGTGACTGTTCCAGGAAGGGTTTGAAAAGGCAATATTGAGCTGTACTTCACACAAACTCAGTTTTTAAAAACTAGCTGAGCTTTTGAAATTTCTGAGTATGGTACCCATTCCCTGGACTCTTGTGTCTTCTGCTTCCATGGGTTTGACTGAGACACTCTTGTATGGGTAGTGTTTGCACTGCTTCCTTCCTGGGTTTGAGTATGTTCTTTTTGATAGTGACTCAGCAGAAAATTCTAGGTTTTAGGGAGAGGAGGAATAGGGGAAGCATTTGTATTTGAGCTGTATTTGCTGTTCTGTCAAAAGAGATGAATCTTCTCTCTAGTTTGCAGATTGCTAAAGTTAGGAAATTGATCCAAGGGACTCAAGATGACCTGCTCTCTAGGCAAACATGTCCTTCTCCTTGGCCATTCTAGGGGAAGTCCTGGAGATGCTGTTAGCTCATACAGGTGGGGCTGGCTCCCTTCCCTAGTGCCTTTCTGAACAGCACTGCTGAGACATTATTACACAAAACATTAGCTTGACTTGTTGATTCAAACACTAAATGCTTCCTCCTTCTCCCCTCACCTTCTGGGCCCAAGTGCTCTGTTGCTTTTATGGTCTCCAGTCTGGGCAGGGTGGGCTGGCACACTGTCACTCCTAATGGTGTGGCCTTCCCTGGTCTGATCATAGGGAAAGTTGCTTTGCTAACAGGTGTGTGACCCCTTTGGGACTGGTAATCAGGATCTTGCAAGGAGGTGCCAGATGCTGGTTTTCTGAGCAGCAGGAGTGCAGATTTCAGGTAAAGAAGGACTTGGTCTTCCTTGCCCTGCAGCAGCAAGAGCTGAATGGCTACAACCTCATTTGTTCATTTAAGATGTCTTTGAATGTATATTTTCTCTCCCTCCCCTCTTTCTGAGAAATAGGCTTCACTCTGCCTTTGCTATTAGGGATCCTCCTCTCCTTTATGTACAGAGAGATCACAGGATCAAGCCAACTCCTTTTTCTCATGTAATACAAATCCCATCTAGTCCAGCTAGTCAAGATTCCCAACTAGCTTTATGGGCAGTCTGTGAGAGCAATAGGTCGTAGCTGTCACTGTGGTTAGCAGAATTAATTTCTCTAGTTTTAAATGGAAGGCAGTTGTTCTCCCAGCTGGCTCCTTTAAATCTTCTCCCAGCCTAGAGTTTAGCAGCCAGGTCCCAGCCACCCTGAGGTTTGTGGGATCATGTTCTGACTTTCATGGGATAATGACTTTTCTGCCCTTGTCCAAATGACACTGACTACCAGTTACAAAAGAAACATGGTAAATTCATCTGTTAGCTGCTCTCTTTCCTGCAAGATTTACTTCCATCAGGGATTTTTACAGCCCAGTGCTGTGTCTTTCGTGATGGTGATGTGTGGTGGAGGAAATTTATTGTTCCCTTTCTAATAGATAGCTGTAATTTCATTTCAGAACAAGCGCTTTATGTGCAAGAAAGAGATTCCATTATGCCACCACACAGCATTGGGAGCATCTGTGGCAGTGGGGTATTTGGATTAAAGAGAGTAAAGGCTGCACATCTGCTGCCCTCCACTCCTATTCACAGAACAAAGTGTTAATCCTAAAGAAAAGAGAGCAATTAGCTTGTAAACCCTTCCTGAACCCACTGGAAGATTAACCATTTTCAATTAAAGCTTTTCAGCTGGAAAGATAATGGGCTAAAATTTCCAGCTTTAAAAAAAATACTATTATTGACCATGTGGCTTTATTTCTGCCAATTTGCGTCCTTTATAATTAGCTACCCTGGGATGATTAGGACTGCCTCATGCCATACCCTGATCCCTGCTCTCCCCCCTTACAACGCAAACGGGAAAATGACTTTGTGGCTGATCTCTTGGCCTGTTGCAGCTGTCATGGATCCACTGGTGTTGTGTGGACCCACGCTGGGGATGAGCCTAAGCAGTATTTGATAGGTGACAGTAACACACCAGGGGAAGGACAAACCTTTACAGACTGCAGGGAGCGTGCTGACTGCTCCCGGGGAGAGCGGCTGGGAGCGGGGATGCTGCTCCCATCCTGCGAACCTGCACTAACAAGCAGTTTGCCATCCCTCGGGGAGCTCCGCGTGTTCTGAAGCCAAAATACTTCATAAATCACCGGTCTCAGCACTCGGGGGTTACCCGGAGCTGTGTGTGGCTCTGCCTTGCCCCGGCTTGGGAGGTAAAACTTGGCAAGGGATCCAGGCCGCAGCGCCCGCCCCGCCCGAGGGCGGCTGGGGAGAGCCGGGAGCCCTCCTGAGGCAGCCGGAGAGCCTGGCCTGTGAGAACCCCGGGATTGATTCTGGGGTCTCGTGTGGTGGTAAAGTCTCTCCTCCAACCCGTGCTTCCAAAGAAAAACTCCGCAGCCTCTTGTGGTTCGGTCTCAAGGCAGTTTATTGCTAGCTATCTAAAAGATTGTCCTCACCCGCTGTGGCTGCCTAGGTCAGCGGCCCAGGCAGAGACACACACTCTCCTGACACCCTCACTGTCCGGTGTCTCCGTCGTCTCTCCCTGCCCAAGGCTGCTGCTATCTTTTATATGATATATTACGTATTATATGTTTACAGATTTTCCCCAATACCTACTATCCATGTTACAATGTGTTTTTCTACTCTAAACCAATCTGTGAGTGCCAACATCACCAAGAACATGGAGGTAAGGAAGAAGAAGGAGGAAGAACAGGATCAGGCCCACTTTCCCCCATCTTAGAACTCCTGACTCCCATGTACAAAGTAAAACCCCCCTGTACAGGTGTTAAAACCCCCCTGTACAATACTAAAAAATTTTCCCCTCTAATTTGTGACTACTTTTACCATACCATCTAACCCTCTGTGACCGCTTGTTCCACCTTCAAAGTTGGTAACTCATTCCATGGTTCAAACTCAAGATCACAGCTGTTTTCAGCTGCTTGCCAGGGTCTAAAATGCTTTTGACCAAGGCCTGAAACCTCTGAAAATGTCTGAGGGACATTTTGAGTTCCGACACTGGCCTGGTTTTCCCCCGCGCTGGGAAGCTGCTGCCTGGCGTGGCAGCGCCTTTTGGGTCATGTCTGTCTGCTCTCTGTGATCGGCTCCCCCCGCGGAGTGTGGTCTGTGCTGCCGACCCAGCGTGGGCAGAGCCGACACCGGCCGTGGCCTCGGCCAGCGCTCAGCTGGGCACCCTTGCTCTGCCTTGTGTCCCTGCCACCGCGAGTTAATGCCGCCTGCTTTGGTGGCTTTGGTCCCTACATGTGACTCTGAAGCCCGGCTGTGCCTGTGCTGCTGGTGTTGGCTCTGCTACGGCTGAGCAAAAACCGAGGAGGAAGGCTGAGCTTTCAGGCAGGCAGCTTGAGTGCCTCACATGAGGTGCCTCCTCAGCCAAGGACTTCTGAATGAGGTGAGCTCACGGAGGTATCTGAATGCAAAACCATCCAGAGCTCTGACTCCTGGGTGCAACGTGGGCTGTGCTTTTTCTGAGTCACCAAAATTATTGGTATTGCTTCTAGTTCTTGGCTGTCTCTCATGTAGACCTTGGCCAGGTCTCACCTAGCTTTGCCTTGTCTCTTCTAGAAGAGTTGCACAGCATAGATGCTGCGCAGTAGCATGCTAGAGCATATATAAAAGCCATTAAAGCTTTTTTTTGGTGGAGGAATATGGCTTGGTGCTCTTGGGATTTCACTGGCCTTATGCTGCTGATACTAATACTGTCTTTTGCAGTCAGCGCTTTTCCTGCTATTTCTTTGTTGAAACACATATGAAAATGTGCCTTGGAAAATATTTTATATCTCAGCTGGTTAATACAGCACCTTGGAGAGAAGGTGTCTGATGCAACAGAGTACAAATGAAGCCTCATTAAGCAGGAATTCAGTGATTCTACTGAATGCCCCAGCAATTAAATTTCATCTTGTTTCATATGCAGGTCAGGAGAGTTAGGAAAGAGAATAGAGGCAGCAGAGCAATGTGGCTCTGTACTATGCAAATTAGTGTTAACATGGCATTTCATTTATTGTTAATGCATTGTTACACTGCTACTCATTGAAAAGAAACTGTGTGACAACGGGTAAGACTGATGACCCACTTGCTTATTTTCCCTTCTGCATTGGCAGCATTGCTTCTACAGAGACGAGTGCCAAGATAAATGCTTTAAGGAGAAGATGCAGAGGTTTTTCTTCCCACAGGCAGGAGTAGAGTTGGATGCTGAGATGTGTCCTACAGGTTGCAGCATTGCCTCTTTCTCTGTCTTTTTTTCTCATGTCTGTGGCAATGCCACATCCCTGCTACTAGAAGGGTCCTCTCTTTGGGCTCAAGCACTGCATCCTTTTGGATCAAGAGAAAGAAGTCTTTCAGTCCCTACTACTGCAAAGACCTGAGCTCTTGTGGCATGAGGGGTTGAGGGAAGCTGATGTGCTTTGCAGCCCCATCCACCTGCTCACACCTCTGCTCCCTGCTGTCCTTTGGCAGCTCTTTGGAGCTGACTGAGCTCTAGGGTTGTGTTCTATTCTTGTAGGGCTGCAGTGCCTGTTTCCCATTTTCTCTCTATATCCAAAGGTCTGTAGCAGAAGTTGTTTTCTCTCATCTGTACTTTGATTGTGTTGGAGCTTGTTTCACCTAACTTGCTCACCCATAGTGTGGAGGGAAGGTGGATGCAGGCCAGCTGCCAAAAGGCCCATCACTACTTTCATTCTCAGTGACATGAATAAAATATAAAGAAGAACCAGCATTTTTGCTGAAGGAGAGATCATGAACAGGCCCTTCCAGGGCAGCCACTGGTGCAGGTATTGAAGTGCCAAGTGAAGCTACCACACACTCACTGTGGATTGGAGTGGTTTAATGACTTTAAAACTGGAAATCAGTCCAATCACTGACAAGTTTAGATGCTTACTTGCCCTCCTTTTTTTCCCCTGTCAACAAATTTCTCACATTCCAGTGCACGGATCACTAAAAGCTGGGAAGTAGGCATTTTGTTTCCTCTAGTGGCATGGTGCTACCCTTGCTTTCTGTGTCTGCATGGTTCCTCCAATCACACACGTGCTTGAGGATTTTACCAGTGTCACAAGGCTGTGGGGTACCATCCAGCTATATTTCTATGAAAGATTTGAGGGGGTAAAAAGTAAAACCAATTAGGAGACTCTCCAAAGGAAGGGGGATGTATTTTGCCTAGAAAAAGTACTTGTTCTGTACATAAAGCCACAGAAGTAGAGATATATGGGAGAAATATGCTCTGTCTACCTGAAAGTGTTGAACTTCCTTTCAGAAACTGTGCATGCAACTTCCTCCTTTCGGACCAGGTCATAAACTCCATCTTTGCCGTGGCATGGCTGGTGGTGGTTGTTGTTGTTAACCTCCTGCTGTATTTCTTATTGCTGTGTCTTGTCAAGCTCATCTCCATTTGGCTTAAAAAATCATTGTAAAGCCAAGATTCACTTTTGTTGGGATGACCTTTGCTAACAAGGTCCCTGAACGAGCTCTTTTGTATCATTAGAGCTGGCTGGGGAATAAAGGACCTTGTACTTTCCTGCAGCCTATTTATCTTCCACTGTTTCTCTTATCAGCACTGGGGTCTCCAACCCCAGTGTGTCCTACTCTGATTACCCAGAAAAATGTGCAAGGACCATTTTGTTGTGCTCTGATGGTGGAAGGAATGGATGGGGGTCTTGGGGGTACCTTTGCTGTGCAAAGGAAGTACTCTGTGTCAGTGCTCTGCGTGTGTGCGTGTGGCATGGGTTCTAATTGCTTACTGGATGGGTCAATTTATCTTTCAGTGTTCACTACCTGTAATAAATTAGTGTTTAGGACTAGCTGGTGGAATTTGCACTTGAAGAAAAGAACAATCAAGGTCTTCCTCTGGCTCCATTATTAAGCTGTTTAAATACCCTTAAAGATTTTTTCTTTTCAAGTCCCTTCTCCATTTGCCATAAAAATATATTGATGAAACAGTGCATTGCATTTTGGGGTTGTATGTAAAAATCAGGGCATCTGCTTAGACCAGAGACGAGGCCTGAGGCTGATATGCAGTTGTCTGGGGTTTCTAAATAAGCACAACTATGTAAAATTGGAGCAGATGAAATGGAGCAAATGTGCAGCCAGTGGGTAGCTGGGTAATCAGCTGTGAAGTCTCTTCCACCAAGAGAGTGATGGGTCTTCCTTTTGTCCCTTCTCCTCCCTGTCTGTTGCAACCAAAAATCAATCAAAGAAGGCTCTCCAAACTTCTTGATTTTGTGCAGAAATGCTTAGAATTCCCAGTAAATACTGTCTTTCCCAATATACAACTGGAAGCACTGGGTCTGCTGTGCCAGAAACAAGCCTTGAGAGGGTGGATGAACAGGAAGATGAGTCCCCAGTCCCAGGGGGACCCTGATGTGTAGGCATGTATTATTAAATGGAAGAAGTAGGATGAGAAGAAGGAGATGGTAACGGAAAAATCTTAATTTAACATCTGAACTAAAAAAAAGTAGAAAGCATCTGTGTCAGTCTCTTTTGAACCTTCCCTAACCCAAAGCAATTTCTGTTGCTATTAATACCATTTTATATGCGGTTGGAACGTCAGTGTTTCTCTGCACTCTCTAAGTGCATGTGGTTGGGGGTTTTTCCTCATCATTTTCTTGTGGCTCACTGTTCATTATGTTCATTCAGCTGTCTTCAGAGAGTCTCCTGAGACTTCCTAATGTGGAGTGATGTAAGATTCACTCCATGTTCTCCACAGCTCAGACCATGTTCAGTGCTAAATGGTTCATATCAGGATCTTGTGTGCGTGTTCCACAGTCCTGCGACTTCTGACAAAGAACCTTTTGGATGTGGTTAAATAATAATGGTTACAAATACCTATCAAACACTGGATTAAATAATGAATATTCTGAGTAGCCTGTGATCTTCCCTCTGCTGTCCTCCCTGTCTTGTTTGGATGAAAGTGTATTCAGTAAATGTTGTCCCAACCAATTTAGGCCATGTAAGGTTTGCAGCATCACTCCATATGAGGTTCTGGGAGGATTTGTAAGGCAGTTCTGGAGAAATATGTATGAGGTTCACAAGCAGGACAGGATGTGGTGGGTACAAGAAATGCTAAACCAAGTGCTAGTACATGTCTGTGCATGTAAGGGTAGATGCTCCTTACTTACAAGTGAACTGTACTCCTGGAGTGGTAATAGGAGATCAGAATATGCCAAAAAAATCAGAACTGAGATTGGTTTTTTCTTTTTTTTCCTGTGAAAAAACTTTTTTAACATTCCACCTCCACAAGATTAACTTATTTTAAAAACCATACATTTGTAGATGAAGCTTGTATGTAGTTGATATGCCAGAGCATTTTTGGAAAGCTACTAATTCTGAGCACACAAACTTAAAGTTTATGTCAAGAAGGTACAGGACAATGCACAGACTGTTCCTGAAACATCAAATCTCTACATACTGTTCCTTGAGTTTGTCACCATAGCTTAGGTTGATGCTCTTTTATGACTCCTACACATTTTGATGCCATACCATATGTCTGTGGTCTGTCTTGTTTTGTTGGGGTGTGTGGTGCATCCTTACCCTTCCCCATTAGAAACTCAAGCTGTTCACTTTAACTGGTTTTAATGTAGTGCCACCTGAAACATGAAGAAAGGTTTGTGTTTGTGGATTTTGGCCAGAAACCGTAGAGTAAACATCTTTGTCCTCTCCAGGCTCCTGGTTCTCTGGTGTCTTGCCAAGCAGCTCAACAAATGCCACCAGCAATTCTGGGCTTGAAATGCCCAAATGCCTCTTCCACCAACATCAGAGGAATGGGGCAGCTCCAGCCAGTTCTCTTCCACAGAAACAAGCAGCTTCAACTGTGTATCAGAGTGTGTGTTGTCACACACTTTTTTTGTGCAGCAGATAACGTGGGAAGAATTTTATGGTGGTATAAACACAATTATTAAAAATTTTTCTTTAAAACACCATTTTGGAGACATCCATTTCATGGAATCCAAAGCAATGGGCTATTCTCAAATTAGCAGCTTCTTGTATTTGTGGTGCAACTGGTAATGTTTTTTTGTTTAAGATGAAATTTCTTTGCAGCAAAAGCATTAATAGCTGTGTGAAAAAATTTCTAATTATAAATTTTGCCTCAATTACTAATTAAGTCTATTGTCAGCTGAACAACTTCTTTTAAACAAATTATGGACCAAAATATCTCTTTTGTAAGTATTTTTTTATTACTTAGTGATTTTATTGCTTTTGTATAAGTTATCCTCTCATGAAATAGCTGAATTTGAACCACAGTAGAAATGCTGCTGAATTTCAATCTGAACAAGAGCTCTGGCATTAGGCTGAAACCCAGTTATCCTCCTCCACACAGAGTTAGGACCCCCAGGTCTCTAAGTATTTTCTGCTTGTGCATTCAGATGTGTTTAGTTCTTCTTGATTTATCCAGATTTCTTTCCTAAGGAAACAAGGCTTAACTTTGCTGCCTTTCCAGAGCTTCCTTCTAAATTTGTGACCTCATGGCCACTTTCAGACAAATCTAGTAGCAGTCTCAACCATGCCTGGAGCCTCATACAAAAATGTAGATGCCTTTTGTGCCTTATTCCATGCTCATCTTGATCTCTCTTCACTGTTTGTGGGTATAATCTTGCTGTTATAGATGACAGTAGTTCTCAAGAGAATAGGGTGACTATGAAGAATGCTGCCATGAGCTGGTTAGCACAGTTTCATCTCACAGCTTGGCTGAGAAGGGGACTTGCATGGTGCTGGAGGCAGGATCTGACCCTGTGCACACCCTTAGAGTCTCATGGGCAGGGCACTGGCATACCCTGCATGCTCTGGATCTTCAACACAAATCAGACAACTTTTCCATTTTAATAGTAAAGGAAGGAGACACTGGTTTACTGCAGCCATTCCTTCCTAGGCCAGTGCCCTTTCCTTACCCACAGTGCAGGGCCAGGGAAGCCATGCAGCATCTTGTCCTGGAGGGCCAAACTCCCGGTGACCAGCTGGGTCCCAGCACTGCCCTCAAAGCCTCGTCTGGCCAAGATCTCAACGCAAGACTTGAATGCCTTTTGCCCGTGCTGATTCCTCCGCCCTTCCTAAGAAAGGGTTAAAGCGAGTTTTCAGCAAACACTGTAGGGAGGACACGAGGCTGCAGCCTCATATTCCCTTACGAGCACCGTGTGTATGTGTTTGGGAGGCACTGTAATGCTTTGACAGCAGCTTGACATTGCCTTGAAAGGTGCTGGAGGCTCTGCAACCACTTGCCAAGAGGGGGTGGGGGAGAGGAAAGTGTGTCAGGCAACACTGCAGTCGCAGCCTCTTCTTGTGCTCAGCCCCGCTGCTGCTGCAACTGCAATTGCAACTGCAATTGCAACTCGGGGCTGCTGCGCGGCTCCGCTGCCGGCCAAGTTCTGGCGCTGAGCGCGGCGAGGGGGCAGCACTGCCTCCGCCGCAGCACCGCCTGCCCGCCCTCCTCCCGTCTATGCCTTTTTTGTTCCCCCACCCCCCGGCTGAAATGCCCATGAGAGCCAGCGAGGGGCTCGGGCGGGCAGGGGCCAGCGCATCTCCGCGGGATGATGCCCGCTCTCCGCCGGCGGGGCGCGGGGCGGAATTCCGCCGGGAATGAAGTGCTCGCTCGACATTTGCTGCATCTGCCGGAGCGTCAGGGTTCAGTGGCTGCCTCCCCTTCAACCAGCTGTTCCGGTTAATCACCGCGCTTCCAACTTTTGCTTGGCAATGCCTGATGGACAGTGGGGCCGAGAGAACTAGCACCGGATTTTTAGGACCTCATTAAAAAAAAACAAACAACCCTATACCCTTCATTTTCCTGTTTCTACACAGGACTGGCGAGCCGCGCGTTAAACAGCCGTGTAAAGGTATTTCTTCCTAAAGGATTGCCACATTTCTGAGTCCTCGCAAACTGGAGAGCCCCGGACGATTGGTGCTCGGTCTCGCTGCCGGGCAGTGCGGGAGCCGCGTGTGCGCTGCGGCCGCGCTCGGCGCTGGGAGGCAGCCCGGGCTGCCCGGGAGCGGGTTCAGCACAGGCAGGCAGAGAATACGGAGCGGCTCCTACAATTAGTTGAATGATTTGATAGATAACAGCAGACATGCTTTGTGGACTGAAAAAGGATTTGCAGTCAGACTTTGGTGAGTGAGCCATGTCTGTATTATTTTTTTTTTTTGCCCTTGTCCAGTAGTTTACTTTTGTTTAATCTGATTTTCTTTAAGCATCTTTAATATCATGAACAGTTTCATGTGCTACTTTCAAAGTGGTTTTACGAATCCAAATCATTGCATGCAAACTGAATTGCTTTGATTTGTGAAATATGTCTTTGCTTCTCTGTAAGGAATTTCTCCCTGTGACCACTGGAGAGTACCCTTCAGGCTGCCTTCTCCACCTGGAAGATTGGCAGTCACAGGGGCTGTTCTTATGGCATCTAAGATATTGTGGAGCCTTTACAGCTGTTTTGGCTCTTAAAAAAATAATATCTAAATGCAGCTCCTTATTTTCCAGGCTCAGTGTGTGAATGGTCTGGGCATTTCAGCAATAGTGATTAGGGGGGTGGGAAGAAAGAGGGGAGAAGGGACTCTGCTGAATGTATTGGCATCACTGCCATTGCCCCCCCTCCTGTATAATCCACTATTACCTTGTCTAGTAAATATTTCAGCTCCTGCTAGAAATCTGCCATTTCAATGAGCTGCTATCCCCTGCTTTAGACATGAGCTCACTGTTACTGTGGAGTATAAAAAAAACCTATTTCATTTCTACAAGAGAGTTGGTAGATGAGTTTAGAAGGGCACCTTTATAAAGGGCAGATGCCAATTCTGGCCCCAGTCTTTTCAGGATGGACAGGCTCATATTTCTAACAGAGTGCAATATTCAGGTACTTTTTTGCATGCTGTAGCTCTGCTTGTTGCAGCTGAATGTGCTGCATGGAGCTTGTCTTCCGCTCTGATGCAAGCATTTCCCTTCTGAAAGCAAAGACACTGGAGTTGGAAGCACAGAGGTAATTTATGGTTTCTGAATCATTTTGCACTGCCTGAAGTGATGTAGTGAGACTGACTTTGTCCTGTCTGTGGCATTAAGAAGCCCTAAAGCATGAACCCAACTTTAGAAAATTGTTTTCCCTCCCTCAGTCTGAGGGTAAGATGAACCAGGTGGAAAGCATCATAGCCTGGCTGTGTTGCTTAATCCCATGGATAGTGACTGGAGGCAACATTCACCTACTGTACCAGCACAGCCAGAAGCATTTTGGGGGCTTAATTTGAAGCTGCCAGAGACACGTTGATGAGTCCTGATAGGCTGAGGGAATCTGGGCGTGTGAGTTGGCAGGAATGCACTTGTTCCGTGGAAAGATCAGAAGACAACTTGGCAGAATCTCACACTGCTCTTGGGGTTGAGCCAGGAACTGGGCCCTGGTTTCGAGGTGGCTGACACTGAGTGTGCTGGAGGGGTCTCCTTGATGCCACCAGCCACAGAAAGGGTCATTTGTGAAACTTCCAACATCACACCAGAGACATCTGGTGCTTCAAGATGGCTGTGTTGTTGCAAATGGTGATGTCTGGATGCTGGGTAATCAAATGAGAATTTTTTCTGATGTCAGCCCCAAACATTTCTTGAGAATCTTGGGCCAACGCTGTGTCACGTGCAAAGGAATGGTGCAAGGGTGGGCAAGGAAGCTTTTTACCCTGGTGTCAGACCCTCACAGCTTATGTTTGTGGTGCTCCTGAGGACTGAGCTTTCATGGCTTTCATGGGAATGCTTTCTGGAAATCTAGAATGGAAGCAATGAAGGGAATAGCAATCTTACCACTCATTTTAGCATTTTAAGTGGAATAGGCAAAACCAAATGGATTGTTTCAAAGAAGCACCCAAACATTTCAGAAGTGCTTTTTGGGCCCACCACCATTAGGGTATCGGTGATTTGTTTTCTTTCTGTCAGTTGCTTTCAGACTTTTTTTGATGGGACATTTTAATAGTAGAGAGATTTTGTGTGTCCTTCAGAATGGAAGGGTCAGAAAATGCAAAGTAGCAGTGATGTTTTATGGGAGGTGGTGTTTATTTTCTATTTAGAGTGAGTAATTCTGCTGATAGGAGGGTGATTGTGTTTCTACAAGAGCCTTTGTAATCCTGCTGTTGGAGGACCTCCCTG
This sequence comes from Taeniopygia guttata, assembly GCF_048771995.1. NCBI lineage: Eukaryota > Metazoa > Chordata > Aves > Passeriformes > Estrildidae > Taeniopygia > Taeniopygia guttata. The sequence goes on from NC_133037.1 coordinate 9,420,000, forward strand.
AAATCCTTTATGGCCTTCCTGAAATCCAGGAACATTCTCTATGTTTTGCTCTAACAAACTTCACATTCAGATAGTCCTTACTGCAGGATCATTGCAGGAATGGGCAGAGCAACAGAACTCACTGAATCTCCTTTGTGCTGCTCCAAGTGACCCACTGAATATCCCATCCCAAACCAGCCCATGTCGAATGTTAATTGAGGACAGCACAGGCACTTCAGAAGACCATTTGTCTTTCAGATGTAACCATTTGAGTGACTTAATTATTTTTTTTTAAATACAATTTGTATAGAAGGCAAAAGAAGAATAAAGATAGTAGATGAGTGAGGATGTTCTTTTCTGTTTGGGTTTGCTGTTTGGTTTTAGGTGTGGGTTTTGTGTTGCCTTTAGAAGCCGTGCTTTTAGCATGAGATGGACTCTCTGCAGACCAAGGACAGAATTTCCTGTCCTTTTTCCAGACTGGCAAACTGTACCCCTTTATTGCAGGGTGGGAATGGCCAGAAAAAGAGACCTGTTAATAGATCTCTGCCCCTTCCTGCTCTCGGTTTTCAAGGGATCAGCTCCCCTGTTCTCTCCCTGCTTGCCAAATAAGTAGGGGAAAAAATAGAAAAAAACATGCCTGAGAGGGATAGAAAACTAATGTGAGGAGCTAGAATAAGACAGGAGGAAATCTTTATAGATAAATCTCCTAGGAAGAAAGATTTTATCTTTCTTATTGAAGAATTCATCACAATAGTGCTATTTAATATAAGTCCTGCTCATCAGGCTGCTTACGTCACTTGTCAGCTTTGCCTCAGTTGCAGCCAAATGAAAGATTAAGAGAAAAACAAACTGGGGTGTGTGTACCAAGACAAACATCTCTGGGGCTGAATCACAGATCTTAATTTCCTTGAGCCAAAACTGGGCAGAGAGAGTTTGTGCTGTTCCTCTGTCTTTAGATAGAATTGGCCATACCTGTGATAGCATCCATCCACATTGCATTTGAATATATCCTATCTGGGAACACCTCATCAGCTCAAATTAATTCAGTATTCTAAAATATTAAGGAAAAGTTTTGCTTATTTGTAATTTCAGTGCCTTTGCATTCCGTCCTAACACAGATGACAGATTACTCCTTTCCCTCTGTGCATCTTCAAATATCTGAAGAGAGAAATAATACTTTTTTTCCTCCTCCCTCTCTTCTTTTTAGCATAGACAACTCATCTCTCCCCCCAGCCTCAGAAGCTGTGGTCTTGCAGATGTCTGACCAACCTGCACTGATTCAACCTGAATGAACTCCAGCTGGGCCACATGGTTGTTGAACTGTGGTACCCAGGCCTGGGAACTGCATTCAAGCCAAGGCTTTTATCAGTGCTGAGTAAAATGGAATGATGATTTCACAGATTTTGTAGACTATACCCACCCTGCTTGTAGCAGGGTGTTAACTCATCCTGCATATGACATGGCATTGTGGATTTACATTTGGTTTGCAGCCCACAGTATCTGAAGAGTCCTTGCTGTCACTTCTATAGTTTTTCCCCATCCTTCATTCATTAGATTGTTCCTGCCTGGGTCTGGTAGCTTGCATGCCCCTCTACCAAATTGTACATCTGTCTTTCCATGTATGAGTCATTCTGGGTTCAGTATCTATGTCCCAGCCTGTTTCCAGTCACTCATGCCTTGTGGCTATCAGTAAACTCAATAAGATCTCTGCAACCATCCAGGTTATTTTGTGAAAATTTGGAGTCATACCAGGCTGGTGGAGGGTCCCCACAGAACTTCATTTTATGCATCTTTCTCTCCTGATTGTGAACAACTGATGAATTTTCTCAGTGTGTGGTTTTCTAATCAGTTTTGCATACACTTCATAATCATCTGTATCCTGCTTCCCAAACACACTTACAAAAATAGCATGTGAAACAGTGTCAGAAGCATTTCTAAAATTGAGATATAGCAACTTGCATTTTCTGTCTATGCAGAAATGTTACTCTCATATGGAAAGCAATTGAGTGGGCATGACTTATTTGTGGTAGATCCAGGTTTGCAGTTAGTCCTCCTCATTTGGTGTTAACAGCTCACACACAGGCAGCTTCAGGAACTGAAAGAGAGGGTGATGGATTTGTCATTCTCTCGCCCCCACTCTGGTAGCATGTTGTTTTGGTTTGGTTTTTTTGAACTGAACGTTACATTTTATTCTTCAGCCTTGTGATGTCTTACCCCCCTCCTTAGGTTCTTATGGATACCTCCTGATGGCTTTAGGACTTTGGTGACCAGGACTCTAAAGTTTTGTTGACTAAACTTTTAAGCATAAATGAGCTGATCTGTGCTGTCAAAACAAATTCTTGCTCTTTTCTAGAGATGACCCATTTCACTGAAATTGCTCTTTTATAGAAGAAAACAGATGGAAACAATATCCTACAGCTTTTCATGGCCTATAGAAACATTTCTTTAAATTCAGTTTTTCTCCTCCAGTATGGGAGTTACTGAGTTTTTCTCTCAAATGCTTGTGGTCAGGCACATCCTATTACTACAGATTTGTTAAGAGAAAGATGTTTTTCCGTGCAAAGGCCAGGGAGATTTGATACAAATGTTGGTCCACACTGTCAGTTGAACAACTGCTGTAGAGGTTTTCTCTCCAGTGTTAAATGTTGGAGTCCAGTTTCCAGCTGAGGCATTAACCTCCCTGCCACCACGCCTAAGAAAATTTCATTGCCACCAGAAGAGGTTCACTCTGACTTAGAGTGACCATAGAAGGGGACTGAGTTTCATGTGGTATGTTAAGTCTTGCTTTTTGCTTTATGTCCAGGATCATTGTTCTTTATAATGTTTGTTTTATTTTTTTAATCCATGGAAGGCAATGGTAACTGCACTGCCAAGGTGTTTGCATTTGTTAGGACATGTAGGATTCAATTTCTTTTGAAAATGCTAAAATTGCTAAAATTGATTGTGTGCAGATGCCAATGTTTACTGCTTGTGATATTATCCACCTAATTCAAGGATGGAAATAATGGGATTTTGTCCAGAAGGTTAGAAAAAGGTATTGGGCAATCTGGAGGAAAGGGCACCTCTTCTTTTGTGTGTAGGCATGTGTAGGTGTTGCAAATAAAAGAAATAATTAAACCTGGCAAGTCATAATAATCAGAAAGATGTGCTGGATAGGAAAAAGTAGAGCAAAAATATATTTAGCAATGTTCATCAATTGACAATGAAATGCTACCAGGCATAAGAACATTTAAGGCTCTTTTCAGCTGTCGGTTCAGCTACTGCATAAATTTTAGCATGTGAGTAATCCCATCAGGGTAGGCATAGTCTTAAGCCTTGATAGGATGGGGCCCCCAGGTCATTGTATGCCTGTCTATTCAAGGTGGCAGAATTTGGTTTCAAGACAAACGTGCTTGTGTGGGCATTAGGAAATTCTGGGTCTGTGACAGTCTGACTGCTAGTCTGCTTCTGATTTTTTTTCTTATAACATTATTATTATTATTCTGTTCATAACAAAAAATTACTGAGCTTGATGTTCTTAGCCACCAAGTTTATTAATCTGTGGATTTACAAATCAGTCTAGTAACTTAAGATGTGCAAAATCACACAGGATGAAGAATTTCTCTCCCTCCATTCCTAACAATTGCCACCCCTGATTTTTTTATTTCAATGGAAGTATTTTTTTTCCTTTGACCGTGTGTTTTTGTTCAAGGATCTGATAATTACATGCTTGGAGATGATGGCTTTTCAAAAGCATCTTTCCCAGCAATTTTCAACTGGAGATGTGGATAAAAATATCTCCCCATTTTTTTTACCAGAAATGTTTTCAGTAATGTGCAATTATGAGCTCTGCCTTCATTCAATTCATCCTGGAAGAATTTGCTTCACAGGGAAATTCGTTTTCTAGCTGCTGTAGATGCCAGCATAGTTGGCAGCTGCAGGTTTTGTGGGGAGGAGGGAAAAGAAAGGCCCAGAAATTAAAATTGCTGTGAAGTAAATTGATCTCAACACCTGGAAACCATGAAAAGATGGAGTTTCATACTTTTTTGTTAAATCATTGTTAAACTGCTTTGCATATCAGTCCCAAAATGGCCCTGTAAATTATTTAGTGTAGCTGAGAGATGAAGAGATGATCCACTTCATCACTGCTCACACCTGATCTGTTTCTTACTGTGCAGGTTCATGTTAGCAAGGTGGAAGGTATTATGGCTTTCTTCCCAGCAGTACTCCAACTTTCAGCCTTAATATGTAATCAGCACTTGTGTGGTTTATCATAATGAAGCTGTGAGGTAAGACCTGGCTCAGGTCTGGGGAGAACAGTGTTGGTGAGAAGGACTGGGGAACAGTTTCAAAAGCATAAACATGCTTTTGTCCTGGGAGGCAAGAACTTGTGCTGGAAAGACTATGATCTGGCTCCCTGCTGCCAGGTGTGTGGATGAAAAAAGGATTTGTTTCATTCTTCTGCATCATTGCATCTTCCTTGTTCCTAAAGGAGGGATGTAGGTCCTGATCTGGTGTGTGCTTCTGTTTTGGAGGTCATGTGCCAAGTTGTTTGCAGAGATTGAGTAAACTAACTTATTTGAGACTCCAAATATTTCTTCCCTCCCAAGTTCTGTCCCTCCTCAGAGCCCTCTCAGTACATGGGGAGCCCAGAGGTCCAGCACCCTCAGCCCCTGCCCTGTGGGAGCTCTCACCTGAGGCTGAGGGGAGGGTGGGATGGCCCAGCTTCAGACATCTGCTTTTCCAGCCAAATAGCTGACTTCAGTCATGGATCTGCTCCTTGATCTTTGAGCAACCACATGCATGAGCATACAAATGATGAGGGTCTGAGTCAGACCTCTAGCAGTCCTCGCTGTTGTGCCACCAGCCCACATTGTGGAGATGTTGCAGCAATAAATCTGCTTTTCCATAAGATTTCAGTGGAGATCCCCTCCTTTCCCCTTGTGACCATGATGGCTGATCCATACAGGGTCCTTACTACAGAGAATCATTCACCCTGAAATGTGAGGGAAGTGGTCTGCTCCTGCCCCGGTGATTTATAGAGGATAATTTCTTTATGGAATGTGGCTCCATTTGGGTAGGATTAAACTCTTGGCATAAGATGAAGGTATGTGTTTTGCTAAGGGATTTTTTTTTCCCAATAATGGAATGCATTTCCCATACAACCCACTGTATAAACAAATCCTGTTCCTTCCTGCCATGAGACGCTGTGCTCTGCTGCTCCTGCTCCCAAAATACCTACAATCTGCAGCCCAGCAGCCCCCAGGAGCAGGGGGGGTCTTGGGGCACCATCTCTGCAGGTTCAGCCTCAGCTGATGCCTCTGCAGCAGTGAAGCCATGCAGGGGAATCAGGGGGATGCGAGTGTGAGGTAGGAATGGACTGCATGGGGTCCTGGGATAGAGCCACAGAAGTATGCCTGGAATCAGTGGGAAGATGCTCAAATACGTGGATCAGACAGCCCAGGTGACTTGTAAACCTTGTACCTGTGGAGTTAAAATCAGATTGAAGTTAGAAGAGCTCAGAGACAGAGGGTGCATCACTCATTGCTTCCTATTTTCCTCCAAACCCAGGTGTCACTCTGGGGTCCTTTGCTCCCTTGCCTGTCCTTGCTGTGCAGCATGTGGGATGTTGTCCCTGCCATTCCCTGCTCCTTGCTGCTGTAGCCAGGCCATGGGAGGTGACTGCTGCTGTTAAGGTGGTGGCAAATTCCGCCCAGCTCCAGGCTGGCTGCAGAGACAGTCGAGAGATGGGTGCCATGACTTGTGAGGCTGGACAAGAGGCTTGAGACAACAGAGAAAATTGTGTTATTATTGTTATTATTATTATTATTAATTTCAAAAAAGAATCAAAGAAACTCCTCTTCCTCCTTGTATTTCAATTTATCCCCAATCTTCTCACTCAAGCGAGCTTGGCAGAGGGGCCCCATCATTTAGAGGGGGGATAAGCATTCACCTTATAGGTACTGGAAAACAAAATGTTTGGAAACTGTGGTGGAGGCGGGTGAGCAGAGCTCCACTGGCTTTCCCTCCTTTGTGAAGGACCCTTTATAATTCAGCAGCTGACTCCAGCAGCGTCATGAGCTATAATAGGCAATTAGCTCCTAGCAGATTTATGTGACACTGTGTTTTATAAGCAAACAGTCATGTGTGTTTAGTCATTAAATGGACCTGCTGTATCTGACGTTCACAGAGACAATGTTTCCCTCTCCTCTCCCTGAGCACACACTCGGCTCTCCTGCAGCAGTGTGGACGCACAGACATCCATACTTGTGGGAAACTGGTGGAAATCTATCATCAGCAGCTGCCTTTGGTTCTGGCATTCAGTGGCAAGAGGTAAACTTTTGGCAATATTTGCTTTTGGAGAATCCAGACTCCATCTGGAGGTTAGAGAGGTGGGAATGGGAGATACCTGGTGCAGGGATGTCCCCCCACAATCCTGAGAACCCTTGGTGAGGTGAGGGGCTGGATGGGCACTTGCATGGCACCCTGGAATTCCAGGTGGTTGCAGTGCTCCCCAGACTTGAAAAGCAGTTAAGTTTAGTATTCATAGTTAATTTTAGCTACACCTGCGCATGCAGCTCTTCCACACATCCATTACACACTCTACAGAACCTGTTTTAATTTTTATTAGCACAAGTGCCTTGTTGAATCAAAATTAAGTGGGTATTTGGAAGCATAATGTGAAGCATTACATTTAATGGTCTGTGTTCTTGCCTGGAGAAAGGCTGTCACGTGCATCTTCTTCTCCCCAAGACTCTGCGGTCTTTAGCTACACCTGAATTTTCCTGAGTTCTTTGCTACTTCTTATCATCTGTAAGCGGTAAAACTCCCAGCTGCAACCTTTCAGGTGCATGTTGCATCTTTTCAGATGTATGGCCTTATTCTGCTGCAAACCTGCCTGGCCTTGGGTAGTGGTGTGTGGGGAGAGGGCAGGTTTGGGGTGCAGGTGGAGCTGCTCAGCCCAGCCCCGGGAGAGCTCCTGTGCCTCTCTCCTTCTTATCCAGGTTCCCCTGTCTTGTTCAGAGGGGAGCAGGTGCCTCCCTGGGGCAATGCAAAACTGACTTTTCCCTCAGTCCTAGGCATGAGTCTGCCTGGTCAGAGGCATGAGTCCCTCTGGAGTGTGTGATGGTCAGGAGAGCTGGGACTCTCACCAAATTGTGAGTGCTCTTTTAACTGGTGTCCCCATTTCCCAACCTCAGGCTCCTTGTGGCCATGCCTTGCTCGGGGCTGATCCTTTGATTGTTGTGCTTTTGGGTTTCAAAAAAGAAGGGGAAATAGACCCACAGAACTATGGGGCTTGAATTCTTCACAGAGCAGGATTTCCATATGAAAATCACAAGGTTTTCTTTGTGAGCTTTTCAGAGGGTCACAGCTTGCAGCATTTTGTTCGTAATTTCCCCAGGAGTTTCCATGTCTTTTGTGAATTCTTGTGCTGGCTGAAGCTGAGACTGGGTTTTCCACCTGCTTTGTTTCACCTGTGTGATATAAAGCAACTGGAAACCAGCACAGCAGTTTGCATTAAGGCAGCCATGGAAAACAGCTGGAATACATTAATAACTCTGCTGGAGCAGGATCTCATCCATCTTTTGTACTGAATAGATGTTTGTTTTCATCAAAGTGGTGCTGTGCTGATCTTTGACATCAGCCTGTTTGGAGGCTGGGAGGTTGGCAGAGTCTGAAGCCAAGTCAAGGCTTAATGGGGAGCAAGAAGTGGGCAAACACAGGAGCTGAGATTGTTGGAAGCAAGATTTGATGGGCAATTCAGGGAAATTTTTAACAGCTGGTTTGAAGAGATCAGCTGTACCAGTTCCAACATCAAATAACTTGGAGCTTTGGAACTTTCCTATTTTATCTTGTTGTCCTGCTAAATCTGATATTCCCTGACTCTTTGATTTCTCTCCTTCTCCCTTCTTCCTTTCATTTTAAATGAGGCTCTTGCTTACTCTTTCTTTAGTCATTTAGCTGTAAGCTTATTCCATCTCTCACACAGCTCCCGTGAATCCTCCTGACACAGTCTAGGATAAATCAGCCTGGGCTCATACATGGGCCATTGCATAAGAGATGGCTCGTGTGTCAGAGTCTAAAATCTACATATGTTTAGATCAGTCCTGAAGTAGGAACATCTGTATGTATTAATATATAATGGCTTTTACCACATGAATGAATAATCCAACTCCCACGATTTGGTATTTACTTTCTTTGAAACATTGCTACTTAGCTGAACACTGAGGGAGAATCACATTTATGGGAATTAAGTCTTAGTAAGGTTTAGCAGAGCTTCGTGGATAAGCTGGAAACAAGTCTAAATGGGGTGCCAGAAATCTTTCTTTTAAAATAGTTAATGCTGTCTGGAATTTCTTCCTTATTTTTTGACTCCCACTGGCTTTTAAGCACTTTGCATCAAAATGCAGTGCAAATCTGGGATAAAGCACCTGATCTGCCACCTACTGCATTAAATGTCTACCTCTGTGATGTCACTTTCCTGCAGCACCAGCTGTCTTTGCAGTGCTAAAATAGGTTCCTAAACCTTGGGGGCTGCACTGTGAGCTGGGGGCTCCAGCTGGGGCATCACCCTATTTCTGGCAAACCTGGCTGTGAGATGCCTTCATGCACTGGCCCATGGGATGATGCAAATGGCTGTTGGAGATAAGTTTTACCTCAATCTGTTTGCTCACTTCACACCTTGATCCCTGGCTCATGCTTTTATTAAATGTTACTGCACTGAAATGCATTTCTTCTGTTGCCTGATTTGCCAGTAGTTTTTTTTTCTTTTTGGTTTGTTTGTTTGTTTTGTTTTGTTTTGTTCTGCTGTTTTTATTATGCTGTGGTTTGCAAGGGTTTTCTTATTGCTGTTGGCACTGAGATTGATGCATACCACACATGGATCTGTATCAATCTCAGCCACCTCATGAACTGGCACGATAAATCTCCCAGATTTGATCCTTCATTTAATTTTCTGTGCCTTTCCTCTGAGTCAGAGCAGACTTGTAATTGGGAGCAGAGAGATATGGATATGTGGTAGGGTGACCTTCCTTGAAAAAGCTCTCCTGGACTCCCCTTGCCCACCCCTTGTTATATCTTGCTGGTACAAGTGTTGCTTATGTCAAACTGATGAGAGCAGCAGGGAAGCAAGATGTGATTTGCTTTTCCAGAAGTAGAAAGAAGGGGCTTTCTCCAACTCATCTAAGGAGCTGTCTTGGTTTACTTCTCCTCTCTTGGTCTCTACATGAACTGCTGCAAGTTTAGAGGCGCTAAAATTTTGCATGTGCTCTTTGGGGCACATAATTTACTTTTGTATCAAGGACTCTCTTTAAAGTAATATAGAAGTAAATCAGAAAAAGGCATTACAATGTAGCTAAGTCCCTCTTTGTAAAGGATTATGAGGCTGAATGTTGGCACAATGTCTTTTTGCCACCTCATCTTCCCTGTCTGGTGAGGAATCCAGTGTTTTTTCCTTTGCTTTGTCTACTACCTGTCACAAGAGATTTGCTCTTGACAATTTGCCTGCTGAACTGGGACAAGTTATCTGTCTGTAGCAAAGCCCAATATTAAAACCTGTTGTCTCAAGCCCCTAATTTACAAACTCCAAGGTATCTAGTGATAGTTTTCATTATCCTGCTTCTATTTCAGAACTCATGCTCTGTTTTTTTCATTCCTATCCAGGTATATATTGGGAAGTGGGTACTCCAGTTTTCCTCTGTTTGAAATTAAACATCTTTTCACCATAAAAAAGTAGCTCAGGGAACCCTGTCAGTCATTGCTTTTTGTTTCTGCTGCAGTAATATTGATGTATCCTTCTGCTTCATTTGAGGTGGGATCTTCAGCTTTGAGCTGGTCAAAACTGCAGAAAAGAATTATTATGGGCAAAAATTACCCTTTCACTGAACGGTGCTATTTCCTTTCAGCCAATTTAATCCCAAATGGCACCTTCACCTTTTTTGTTTTGGGATTTTTTGTAAGACTAGGTTGTGACTGAGCCATTCAACATCTAGTCTCGCTCCCTGCATAATACAGGTCAAAGAACTTAGTTCCTGTGAGCCATCCTCTGAACTGCCTAAGGGCTGCCAAATGCTTCTGAGAAAGTCGTCCATCCATCATGCCAAGATATTCAGCAACACAATGTCCAGGTGGTTAATTCTTTACATTCAGTGGAAAGAGACGACCATGCACATGTTCCAACATCTAGGATGCATCTATAGCTCTCCTCCTCAAATTTTGTCTCTCTAGCTCTGCACTGAAGAGTTCTGTGCTCTCCTGCCAGGCTCACACACCAGACCAGATTGCCTTCTCCCTTCTTTTTAGTACAGCCCTACCTTGTACTTCTTAAATTCCTTTGCTCCCTGGAAAGTTAACAGCCTCTTGATTTAACAGTTCTTTTCTAAGAACTTGGAGGATGAAAGACAACAAGTGCTGTTTTTATAGCAATCATAATAGCGATCAAAGGAGAGTTTGTAAAATGCAAAATAGGTGCAAGAATTTGCTATCACTGCAGCAAATTGACCTCCATTTCAGAAGATGGAAGTCCTGACTTCTCCCTGTTCTAGCACACCCAAGCTGTTGGTTTATGCTTCATGTTCCCACCCAGGCTGTGCAGGAGGGTGCCCAGCTCTTGGCACTGCCAATGGCCCTTGAGTCTTGTCTCCCTGTCTTCTCCCTGGACCTTTGTGAGTCCAACCCTGGCATTAGGTAAGACAGTAAAAAACCCTAACAAGACACCAAGATGAAATATGTTTCAATATGGACATTGATGATGTTTTTTTGCTTCAACTATTGAAATAGCAAAAAATAAAAGCTTTTGCCTGCTGGGGTGTAGCTTTTGACAAGCTGTCTTAGTTGGAAGGCAGCTTGGAGCCAAACCCTGTGCAGTGAAAACATTCATGATGGGTTTCATTAAAGCAAACCTCATTTTCCTTTTTTGACTAACTCCAGGGTTTTTAAAGAACTAAGTAATAGTGGCCTCTAGACTTAGGTGGCACAAGTGATTTGAGTGCTGAAGTCTAGTAAACTGATAGTACTTAATTTCATTTAATTGAAAACCCACAATAGAGCTGTCTTTTATTATTTGATTTTACTCCACAGTCACTTAGCATGGCATTTGGAGCTTGAAAGAAGGTAAGTCCTCAGGGTTTGGATTCAGCAGGCTGCATTTCTTATCTACCTCCATATTTAAGAAAGAGTTTGGAAGCTTACATAGAGTTAATAGGGAGAATTGATTCCCTTGCCAGCTAGGATTTACTGCTGCCTGCTGCTTAGATTAATAAATCCAGTTGTATCTAGTGAGGCATTCTTCCTTAGGAATGATGTTAGATTTTATTGGTAATTTCTCACCATATTACAATTGGTAACTTGGATAATTTCCATGAAAGATCAATCTGAAAATGTATCTTATTCCTCTTGAATTTTTACTCTTTAAAGTTAATTTCTTCAGATAACACAATCAATATATCAGCAATATTTCATCTTTCTAGCTTAGTGTTGGACTCTCCTCAGTACACTCTATGCTGCTTAATAAGAGAAATTGCCAGATTGACTGGAAAATGTAACTTTAATAACATAATTTCAGGCACTAGAACCATTGAGAAATAATAATCTCATGGAGTTGGTTTTTGCACTATCCTTGTCTCTCGTGCACAAAATTGCTGTGAATGCTCTGTGTGAATCTGTGTGTACAAATTATCTTCAAGGGGGTGAGGCACTGCAGAGCTTCCTCTGCCACTGGGTCATGCACAAATATAAACTGATCAAGCTGTCTGAAAATGCCTGGGAGGGTGAGAAGGATTGCAGGAAGGAAAGTCTCTCTCCATTTCTGTCTTTCTATTTTTTAACACTAGAAATGCAAATCTTGCTGGGGACTGCTTAAGAAAAGTGAAGGAGAGGGCTCAGTGAGTGAAGAAGGATCTTCTTGGTGTTGATATTGTTAGAGGATTGTTAGGAAGAAATGGATAAAAGTGAAGATTCTTGGGTTTTGTTTGGGAAAATCTATTTGTGCTGAAGATCCAGTCGTGAAATCCCTCAAGCAGCTCTTAATAAGCCTAATTTAATGCACAAAATCATGTCCTCACCAGAATCAGGAAAGAGTAATCTCTGATACTTTTAAATGAAAGAAACAAAATCACAGGCTACTTCAGAAGAACAACATCAGCTCCTCTGTGAACAGAAGAGCAATGGAATGTTTCATTTCTAAGAGTTCTGCATCTGTTATCACCTGGTCTCCTCCCTACCATGCAGAGGAAGATGAGTGGTGAAGTTGGTCTAGATCTGGTTTGCACAAGAGCTCTTTGCTTTTCTGAGAGCAATAACTTAAGTCTTCTCTACTCAAAACACATTTTTATTGAAAGTTACAAGATTATAAACCTCTTTCAGGCTGCACTCTCTCTCCCCTGCAGGTTGATGGATATTGGCCACTGTATTCCAGAGGTGCAGAGGACAGTAGATGAACAGCATGGGAATTTAATTTTCATACAAAACCAGGAGAGACAAAAAAAGGAGATGGTTTTAATAAAAAGGTTTTTTTTTACTGTTATGAGTATTTTTTATTCCATCTCTCAGTACAGCTTGAGTGGAAATTAAGAACTACTTCCAAGTCCTCTATCACAGAGTCCCTTGGATGCGCTGATTAGATAAAGTGACTTTGTGTTGGCTTCCAAAGCAATATGAGAACAAACACTGCATTATAGCAAGGGCTCTGGTATAGAAAAGACATGGGTGTAATAGCAGATTGATTGTAGATTCTTAAATTGTGGGTTTTTTCCCTTTCTTCCTTTTTTTTTAAATTTTTTTTTCTTTTTCTGGGATGTAATGTATTTAATGAAAACATGAGCACCAGATGTTGGCACTGCAAGCTGAGTCCAGCATTCATTCCTATCAGATGGGACTTGGATCAGACCTTGAGAGGTGTTTAATATCCTGCGGAAATTGATATGAGTTAAACCTTACCAAAGCCTGGCTTTTCTGCAGAACTGACTTAAATGGGTTTTGCGCACACAAAACTTGTTTACTAAATGCAGAAACTCCTCCCACATCTTCATGAGAAGCAGGAATCTTCCATCACTGCTACAGTCTTGTAGGGGGTAAGAAATATGCCCTTGTATCCCTTGGAAGTCAACCTGCTTGGTAACAGAGACATGTTCTGGCTCATATCCTGGTCCCATAAAGGCCACTGCTGTGCAAATAATTATCTACAGCATTTCAGTTGAAAATGATTGCTTGAAACAAATTATTTCTTTAAAAGTAATTTCGGTTTCTTATTAAAAAGAAAAAAAACCCAGAAGAACAAAGCACGGAATTTCTGTTGAACAATAGGCTATTGTATTTTCCTAGAACTGATTTCTGTGAATACAGCAGCAGGTGTTATGAAATTGTACATGCCTGAGAAGGGTTGGTAGGTGAATGAATACAGAAGAAAAGAAGGAGAGATGTGGAGGGTGTGGGGAGATGAATTTCATGCTGTGTCTATTGAGGAGAAGAAATTAAGAAGTGCAACTTCCTTTTGGAATACCCTCGAAGTTTGGACAAGTTATTCCTGGCTCAGAAGCCAGGAGCAGCAACTGTACAAGTGCATAGAAGAGCTACCTCTTCCATGCCCAGAGCCTTCTACAGCAGCCTCTGGTGCCACAGGAAGCTGCAGCTGATGGAGCACATGCCCAGGCCAGGGCTGGGAACACAGCATCATTGCAGAAGGGCTGGCACAGGGACTGGCAGCAGGTCGATAACAATTCTTTCCCCCAGAATTATCTGGGAAAATGGGATAAAGCTCAGTTGTTGTTTTTGAGGCAAGAGCCTTATTTCCAGCAAGGATGGTTCTTGTACAGCATGGCTGTTTTTCTGGGCTCTTCACTCAGAAATTTGTGATGAGAGAAGTAAAGAGGAAGCTTCCCCAACTTCTCATTCGTCCTGAGTATGAGGTGGAAGGGGATTTGTTGCCAGTAAAAGGATAAATAAGAGGCTGTTCTTCACAAAAGGCAACTCTGCAATTTTTACCAGATTTGTTGATACATGTATTTATGAAATTAGGGAGGAGCTGCTCTCTAAGTAACTTGGTCTGTTCCAACTTGAACTCAGTGGTTAAGGGATTTTTTTTTTTTAATCTTCCTGGCACAAAGGAAGGGAAAAGCATTTCAAAACACTGCTTGACTTGGCATTAGTGCTGTGAGAGAATCACATGAAAGGTGCCCTACACTGAGGGAAGAGGTAGAGCTATGGTGGATACTGGGGTTTTTCACTGGCATTCTTCAAGCCCACCCCATCTTCTGAAGAATAAAAAATGAGAAAACACTGGGTCCTTTCAGAGTTGGGTTGGGTATTTTTTTTTTCAGCAATCTAAAATCAGTGTGATGAAAATGAGATTGTAGTGCAGAATCCTAAAGCAAAAGTGACTTTCTGTTTTCTTGTTTTAAGCCCAGTAGCATGGACTATTTTGTCTAAGGATCTAGTGTATTTGTTGCTATATGCTTGGATTAGTTTTATGTAGGGCAGGATTATACTTTAGCTCAACTTTTCCAGTCTTCATGAAAAGCAGTCTAGAGATCACTGATAGGTGTGTTTCATCTGTTTCTTGGGGTTCTATTTATCTATTTTCTTTAAGTTTAGTGATACAGAGCCAAAGCACTGTATTTGTAGAGATGGGAAAAGACCTGAGCAGCTGTACTGGTAATAGCGAACTCATGTACAGATTTTCCAAGGGCCTGAGGAGCTGTGGATATAGATGGGCAGAAGAAAATTTAAGCCACCTGCTGAGGAAGGCTTGGGGAAGGTGGGATCCTTCATGCTCCTTGTTTGAAGCAAACATGTGAGGGGAGTTCTTGCTCTGCAGTGAACTTTGTAATTAAGTACTTTCAGGAAATCGTGCAGTCTGTTTAACAGTATTCAATGAGCTTTTTGTTTTCCAGTCCTGGGCTCTCTGGTTCTGCCTGTCTCCCTTATTAAAGGCTAAGTGCTTTGAAGATGGGAGGCCACCACTGTGCAGAGCTGACAGTGGCACTGCTGTCCCCAGCCTGCTGTGGTGGTGCTGAAATAACCCAAACTGCCCTCGGGGAGTTGTGCTGGAGGGGCAGTTGGGTACAGCCTTGCAATCCAGCCCAAATCCACCACTGGAGCATGAGATGCCTCTGGCTGTGCTGCCATGTGGAGTGCCAGCCTGGGGAGAGGGAAGGATTGTGTTACGGTCATCCTCTGATGATGGTCCAGCCCCTGGCCAGGCTGTGGGGTGGGCTGTGTTCTGTGGGAGCTAAAAACAAATTTCTCTTTCAGAAGGGGTGGCATGGGTATATCACTTTCCCCCTCTCCTCCCTCTGGTAATATATCAACTTTTTAAATGTGATGAGATGCCTAAAGATGCAGCTAGATGATTATAGTCTGTTTTTGAAGTACATGTCTGCATCTTCAGGCACTCAGAGATCTTTAAAATCCCAGGCATTGGAGGTTTTGCTCCCAAAGCTGCAGTTTGAATCATCACAACTTGCCTGACCCATGTTCGTGTACCCTCTGCTGCTCTTTGCCTGACTACAGATAAATGCCTCCCTTGACTTACAGAATTAACTCTCCTCAAAATGGATCAAATTGCAATTAGTTTTAGTCATTTGGATTTCTGCTTCCAGCCCCATGCTTTTATTCTAGCAAAAAAATACCGGTTTGCCTTAGCATGAACAGCTTTTTGTTCTTAATGCTGGTTTGGTATTCATTTCTCTAAACAAGGAATGCAATTACCCTGTAGCAAAATAACTGTCTCCAACTGTCTTTTTTCCATTAAACAAATGGGAAGTTTTACCTCTTGGTCTTCCCATAAGATTAATGCACTTTCTCTGCAGGAACTGTCTTAAAGTGATCCAGGAATCTGAACAACTTGCAGACAGCAGCCTAATTGTCACAGAATTTGATTTAGCCAATGCTCATTTTCATTAAGAAGTGATCTCTGCTAATAACAGAGACTAATAGCTCTTCTAAATGAACAAAAACCCCAAAATTTCATTTTTTTTTCTCCCCACAGGCAGGGATAATGAACTCCTAAATCAGTGCTCTTTCCAAGGAAGCCTTTTTCCCCCCATTTTAACAGTTTGTCTTTGCAGCTAACTGATGTCCGGAAATCCTGGTGCCTGTGCTTGGAGGGGTAGTGGAGTCTGCCCTGACTGTCCTTTATTCTTATCCTCCAGCTAAAAGTTTTCATGTTCCTTCATCTGTCCAGCTTGTTTTTAAGGAATGAGATGGGGATTCTCTCTTATTTATTGTCACTGTACATGGTACACTGACGTGTATCACTGTTCTGCACTGCTTCTGCAGGGGAGGAGAGTTCAAAGCTCTGTGGGAAGATGTAGGGACACAGAAGTTCTCTCTCTGATGTTATGTAAATGGTAAGGCATGTAAATAGTAAAAACTATTGTCAAAGACTTACAGGATCTTTGTATGTTGCCACAGATTTCCATCAATATAGGGATCAATATATGTAAAGTGCTGCAATCTCAGTATTATTGAGGGTCTTATTCACTTGGTGAGCTTTTCTGGAAGGTCTAGAGCCAGCATTACTATCACTGCTTGAAAGCCATCAATTACACAATCTTTTTGGGGAAGATTTCTGGCTATCTTGGTGTGAGAGAAAAAACTTCATAAATACAACTCTAATAGCTCCAGCATGGATTGCTTGCAAAAAGAACTTGCATGGGATTCAAAAAGAGAGTTTACTTTCCCAATTTTTAGGAGGAGAGAGGTTGGTAGATTTCCAGTGCTTGGATTGATGCTGCAATTTTGGCCGACTGAGCAATCAGGCTGGTTAGCAACCTCATCCCCAAACCAGCTCTGTGCTAGGCAGAAGAAATTACTGAGAGCACAAAAAGTAGTTCCTTTATTAAGAAAAACTAATGTAACCCCTTGCACAAACAAAAGAGTTCATAAAAAGTGACTCCATTATTACCAGAGCAGGTAATAATGAGTGGCAGAGCAGGAAATTGGCTGCAAAGAACAAGCAGCCATGCATACGGCGGGGATGCTCCTGCGAGCAAATGCCAGCTCCCATTTCAGCAGGCCGCATGTGGCAGCTTCCTTTCCTGTTCAAACGTTTTAGCCAGATAATGAGGGGAAAAACCCAAATATTTTTCACATAATCAACTGAGTTTGGAAGGGAGGAGCAACAGGAGAAGGGTAGTGGTGCTGATTATTTGCTGGCTGACGTGGCTGTCCGGAGCAGTGGGACAGGGCAGTGCTGCTAATTGCCGGCAGGGCCTGTGGCTGGGGTCACTGCTCTTGGCCACTTGGCTGCTGCTGGAAGCTGTTGTTAATGCAGAGGCAACTTGGTTTCATGCTCAAAGGGAAGCCAAGGCATGTTTGCCAACAGCTGTTGGGCTAGGGAGAGCAACCAGCAGTGAGCTGGGGTTTCCTATCAACACTGATCGGGGTTGTGATGGGGGAATGGAACGCAGAAGGGTGCTGGTGCTTGTCTGTTGTGGGGCGGTGTGTTTGTGGGAAACAGATGGTTCTCTGCTTCAGTTTGCCAGCAGATTATGGAGCTGGCTTTGAACCATCTTGCGTGGTTTCCCAGGAATGCAGGGATCCCATCCACAGCAGAACCTCGTTGCCTTGAGCACGTTACCTGGGGGCAGAGCTGGCAGCAGTGCTCTCATGTGGAGGGCAGCTGCATGCTGGGGTGGTCCTTGCCATCCACAGTGGCCTGTGGCACCAAAGGTACATTGATGCTCCGTGCTAGCAAAAAAATTCCAGCCCTGCGTGGTCCAGGATAAGTTTCAGGTGCCTTTTGCACAATTACCTCCAGTGCTGGAAAAGGAACCTTGTGCTGGGTTTCCTGAACTTTAGGATTCCTCTTCCAATGTGCTGCTGCATTTGGGAAAGAAATAAAGGGTGGTTGTAGCTGTTGGCAACGTGAACAGTTGAATCAGCATTGTCCTGCTGCTCCCCTGGGAATTGCCACCTTCCTTTATAAACCCAAAGCATCCCTGTTACCTGACTCTCCAGTTCTGCCAGGGATGAGGTGACAGAGAGAGGGTAAACCAGAATATTAGGAAAAACCTCCTGGTGAGAGAGACTAAGATTTGCACCATCTTTACTTTGCCTATGGGGAAAGCAGGCTGCCAGCAAACTGAACACTGGGATTGAGTCCACTGTGTACAGACCCTTGTCTTGAATGAGGCTGAATTAAAATCTTTGTTCACTTTGTGTGGAGTGAGACAAAAACTTCTTTGTACCTTAGATGTAACTTATTTAAGGGCTGTGGACAGGAATAAAGGGATAAGGTTTTTCAGTAACCTATATTTATACTATCATGTACAACTTCTAAACCTTCACAACCACTGAAAAATTCAAGAATGTGGTCACTGAGAATGGGAGTTATTTGGTACTACATGGTTACTGGAGATTATTGATTGGAAAAATGCCAACTTTTTATGAAATGCCATAAAAATAGACATTTTAGATGGATAGAAATGAGATCTGTAAAAGCATGCTGCCTTCTCTGCAGATAAACTCTGTGATAACTAGCAGTCTTCCAATAGGACAAGACAAAGATATTTAGATGCTTTAAATTTCAGCTTATGCTGGCCAGTGTATTTACAGTATATAATGCTATTCTCTCTTCACTCTGACTTTTTTTTTCCTTTTAATCATTTAAAAGAGGGTGCTCTCTATATTGTACAGAAGCTGGAACAGCAGCTGGAAAAGGTGACTCTGAAATAATGGGTTCTAAAGGAATAGGCAATTTCACTCAAGTATAGTGATTTAGTGCCCTGTTAGTATCCTGATGTATGACTGGATTTCCAAACACCCTAAGTTTTTTCACAAGCATAATGACAGGCTTGAAACTTGTGATATGAATGCCCCAGCTTTCTCTATTCTCAGCTGTTCCACATAATTACAGGAGTAAGGGAATTTTGTTCTCTCTTAGCAGCTTAGCTCCAAGAAGAATAAATCAGATAATGTTACTGCCTTCCTGTTTCCTTCTCTACAAGGTGAGAGTCCACATGCTGCAGTACAAAGCTGGGACTCGTTTTTTCTTGCTTGCAGTCTGTTATACAGATGTGATTCCAATTTTGGTGTCACCAGGACAACTTCTTAAAGAGCTCTGGTTCAGTTGCTTGTGGCTTTTGGCACTAATTTCAGCTTCTGTGTTTGCTCTGCTCACAGATGATGGCCCTTACTCAAAGGGGAGCAAGGACTCTGGTGGGATGGACACAGCCCTGGTCTCCAGGAGGCAAAGCATCCCAGGTAAAGGAGGGGATCAGCTCCCACTGCAAAATATTGGGGCATCCATTACAGTTTACCTGGATACCTCTAAAATGGGTAAAAACCCTTAAACCACTAATTTTGGTGCATCTATCAGCAAAGCTTTTGCTGGAAGACAGAAATGGATGGTGGTAACTGGTCTCAGTGAATGGTGTGTTACTGGTACAATCCCTGTCTTGTGTGGGCCTGTTCACAGTAGTTGCAGGGAGCTGGGAAAGGATTTATTCCTGCACTGGACTGACACTCACAAAGAAGAAAACAGCAGCAAAAGAGAGAGGGAAGAAATGCTGCCACAGCTGAGCTCATCAAGCAGGGAGGGAGACTGGCAGTGTCTGGCAAGCTTTGAATTTCCAACATCTGACTAAGTTTGTTTTGATATTTAGTCAGTCACAGCAAATTTTTGTGTGAGATAAACTTTCCCATGCAGAAACATCCCGGGGGCTGAAGAGGAAGTGGAGAAGTGGAAATTCATTTACCTCTGCTGGCACTGGGCTGTCTTGGACAACTCATCTCCTTCCTAGGAAAGCCAGGGACTTGGTTTTGACTTCTGGCTGCTAATGACCCAGTCATAGCATTGGTTTAATATGTTCTAGGTAATGGGGAGGAAGCAGGGCCCTTCTGCTATTGCTTCATCATTCAGCACTTGTTCCAGAGGATATTCTGCATCACATCACTGTATCACACCACTGTAGTGCAGCCCTGATGGGGAGAGGCTCACAAGAGCCAGTGCATCCAACAACCCCAGCTCAAGGCATCTCAATGGACAGGGAAAAATTCAGGTGTGCTCTTCCTGCCCTGGGATGCAAAATCCAGTCATATTTGCCAGTAGAAGAAATCCAAATCTGCTCATGTATGGTGCTTAAACACTATGTCTTGAAGGACCAGATCCCCCTCAACTAGCTCATTTTTACAGTGTGGGTCTGTGACAGTGGCAGTAGATTTGTAGAAGCATGGGTCAAAATTCCTTATGGCTGACCTTGATTGGCTGATCTCAGGGATCTGCCTTTTTTGCAGCAGTAATTTCTCCTGGAACCTATAACAATGGATAATTGCACTCTGGGAGTTCTCATTTTAAACACTTATCAAGGATCAAAATTAAACCCCGTTGAAAAGCTAATAATCTCCCCTTGTGGCACCATCTGTGTTGATCAGTCATGTCTGTGGTTGAGAGGAAATTTGCAGGATGGTGCAGGAGGTTGTTCTTTCCAGCGCGGTGGCAAGCCCCCCCCAAATTTCTGGCAGCCCCTGGGCTCCTGGGTTGCTGAATTGAAAATTAACTTACTGCAGCTGGCAAGGGATCAAAACTGAGTTTAAAGAGCAGAAGTATTATGGACCTGACATTTTTACAAGGAGCTGCCAGTGCCACATTAAAAGGGTGCCCAGCAGTGCCTAAATGCCTGCCAGACTGGAGTTGGATTGCAAAGAGGTTCCCTACTCACATTAATCAAGTGCACAGATTATTCTTGGAAGTGCTTTACAAAACAGGTAGTGCATGGCAGGACTCTAAGTGAGCTGCAATTTCTGGTGTCCTGGTGGCTTTGAACGGGAGCAAAGTGCTGGTGATGAGGCACCACAGAGCCAGCAGATCCCATCTTTTGGATGGGCGGAGGAGGCCCTGCACCAGTATGGATCTTCTGTTTCAATATGCTGTTTAAGGGGCCCTGCCTTGCTCTGGAAGTCAGTGTGCAAGAGGTTTCAAATGTTCCCTCTCCAAGCAGAGCATCTCATTTAAGCCTGGTAAGGTTTACTGTGTAAACACCACCTGGGCTATTTGCAACATGGGTTTTTTGTGGGGCTGCTGTTTCTTGTGTGCTACCGGTGCCCATCACCACATTCTCCTCATAGCCTTGGTAAAAGGCACCCTGTGTGAGGGTGACTGGTTTCCTCCTGTAAAATCATGGAAGATTTCAGTACCCTGAGATAGTGGAGGTGGATAGATAATGCCGTAGACAAATTGTGTAAAAGCTTCTGAGAGGAGACTGTGACAAGGTGTGGATGTTGTCCTGTTTGCCCCAGGGCTAATCCCCCTTTGAGCAAAGTGTGAGGTCTGTTGTATGCAATATTACAGAGCTGCCTTTTACCAAGGCTTTGGAGCTCTTGGTCTTTTCCTTAGGCCAGGACTGATTCTCCTGCTCAGTTACTGCCCTTTCCATGCCAAATCCAAAAGCTGGAATAATGTAGGAAACCTGTTTTTGTAAAACCCAAACATGATCTGTGATGAGATCAAAACTGATACCGGGTTGGGCTTATATGTAGGTGCTGGACTGACAGGAGTGTTGTCTTGGAATAGAAAAGGTAAAATGTGCACTACTTGCAGCCCAGAGAAGCATTACTGGTGCAGCAGGTGTGGGGTGGGCGTCCCCTGGACCTGGACATGTATCTGGTGGCAGGCAGTGCATGTGGAAACAGGTCATGGTGTCAAAGTGACTCATGAATTCAATTCTAGCTGCAGATGAGGTGGTAGGAGGGAGTTTGACTTGGACTAGGTGCAGCTGGGTGAGCAAACTGCTGTGAATGAGTGAAGGTCATGTCTCCTCCTCCTCCCCCTGATGAAGGCAGAATCTCACCCCTCTCCACGTTGTGTTCTGTATCTCCCAGCTATATTGATGTTTCATGATAGTATTTTAAGATCTATCCAGGCAGCTACTGCAGATCCACATCTGGATTTGGCTGCAGGAGCATCCTCCTCCTGTGTAACTGTTACCACCTGACAGCTCTCTTAATGCCCTCCTCACTCTATATCAAGCATAATTCCTGAGGTGATCTCCCTGGACCATTGCTGACCTCCCATCACCCTGGTTTTGAATTTTCTACTGTTTCCAGCATCTTGAAACACAAGGTTTTTACTCTCTCATAAGCCCATATTTCTCTGCCTTGACTTCCTTGGTCCTGCCTGCCAGACCTGCCTGCAAACATTGCTGTGAGTCTACCAGGACACACTTCTGTTTTACAGCTTAAGTTCAAATAAACAGAGGCTTCTTCTTCATGCTACTCGTTCAAATCTACTATCCCACTACCTGTAGGAAAAGGGTGTCCTTGGGATTGAGGTAATGTGCCTTCCACTGAGTTGTTTGTCTTTATTCCTGATCTTTCAGAGGAGTTCAGAGGGGTCACAATTGTGGAGCTGATTAAGAAAGAAGGAAGCACCCTCGGTTTAACCATTTCAGGTGGCACAGACAAAGATGGAAAGCCAAGAGTCTCCAATCTGAGGCCGGGGGGACTGGCTGCAAGGTGAGAAATGGAAATGGGGTGCAGAGAGCACAGCAGGAATGGAAAGGAATAGTTGCATGTTCCAGCTGCTGAATGAATAGAGTTATAATTAAAGTAGTTGGCACCCAAGACCCTTTTTTCAAGTGCCCCAGAATGCAAAGTTGTTGCTTCAGGAAGTAGAACGTGTTCTATTTTGAGTTATTTCCTATGCTCTGTGCAATTATGCACTGAAATTTTTTTGTAGGGATATTTGTGGTTCTGTGAAATTAGGCAGCCTTGTCAGGAGAGCTGCATGGTACAATGCATCTTGATCAAGCTAAGTGGTTTAATATTGTATCTGTTCTGAATACTGAGTGTATAAGTAACATTATTGGCTCAGAAAAGGAATGGGCAAAGAAAGGCTCCAAGAAGCAGGAAAAAGGAAAGAGTAATTGAACAATTTTGCAGAAAACAGGCAAAAGGAAAGATGTTTTCTCTTTCCCTGCTGGACTTTTTTCAGACAGCTCTTGGTGTGCTTTTCTTTGACTGATTGCTCTACATGAATGGGAACTGAACAACAGCAAAGAGGTTGTGAATACGTACACTGCAATTGTTGCTGTATGTACAGATCTGAACACTTGCCACCGGGAAAGATAGATGGCTTCAATTTTAGTACTTCCCTCTGATAGCAGACACATGCAATCAGACAGTAGAGATCAGTCCAGCATTGTTGGCTTGTTCAGAAAGTCCTACAGTTACCAGCCAGCTGGAGACTTTGTGCTACCACTGCTTTTTATTTTATTTCTTTGCAGGAGTGACCAGCTGAACGTGGGGGATTACATCAAGTCGGTGAATGGCATTAACCTGACCAAGCTGCGGCACGACGAGATCATCAGCCTGCTGAAGAACGTGGGCGAGAGGGTGGTGCTGGAAGTAGAGTACGAGCTCCCTCCAGCCGGTGGGTGCCTCTCGGACAGCGCTGCTCTCTCTTCTTTGTCCTGGGGTGCAGATGGGCTTGCTTGTGCAGAGGTGCCGTGGCCAAGGCAGTGTCCAGGGGCGTTTTGCTGTTGCCTTCATCTGCTCACGAGGGCGGTGGAGGCTGCCGAGCTGTGTGTAGTCAGAGCAGAGCACTTTTTCCAGCACAGTGGGTGCCTGTTCATGCACACTGGCAGGGGATGGCTGATTAGGTCTGTCTTGCCTCAGAGTGACTTGACAGCACAGGCCAATCTGCCTCCTGATGCTGCTTCAGCTTCTCTTTTTCCCTTTTGGAGTGTGGCTACAAGAGGTTTGTCTTGTACGTGTCTTAAACGTGTGTTACCAGATGCCCTTTTCTGAACTGTGGCAAGTGCTGTTCGTCCTCAGGATTCTTTGAAGTGTTATGTGTTTTGAGAAGGGAAGCAATCTGGAAGCAATCTGCTTTCCAGCTAAGGGGCCCTGGCAGAAAATGGCAAGGCCAGCTAACAGGGCTTGTGTCCTGTCATGGGAGACTATATGCTCTTGCCCCGATTTGTTTTGATGATTGATGTTTCTGGTTAAAACAAATTCCTCGATACAGTTTCTCATCACAGTCTTTCCATTGTGAATATAATCCCCCCAGTTATTTACTCATTCATTTACCCATATCAATCAGACAATGATTGGGCAGAAGAAATGGAACAACTAGAAAGAAAATGACAGGAAAAACAAAACTAATGAAATCTAACATTTCGCCCCAGATAGGAAGATATTTTACACTTCAGAGCTTTGCTGTAGCTGCTGCCTTTAGATGAAAAGTATTGAATATAGAAATGACTGTAAAGCCCAAAAGAGTAAAATCTATCCTGGAATAGCTGAATCTGTATCCATCATTCCCCTCTCTTCTGCTGTAAATGTTAGTGAGCTGCTGCATACACCTTTGGTAATGCCAGCTGTGACTCAAGTCTTAAATGTTCTCATGCTCCCTAGAGATGACAACTCTTGACCTTTCTCTATGGTATTCATTAGTCTCTGTGATCTTCCTTATGAGGAATCTGATAAACTAAACTTTCCAGCCAAGGAGTGGTGCCAGCTCAATCAATAGCAGCAATGCTAGATGTCCTCAGCTTCAAATGAGCAGGAAGAGCACCCTGAGATAGTGACTTCTCTCCAGTGAGATGGCTAGGGCTGTTTATGAATGGTCCAAACAAAGAAGCACTGCAAAACACAGGGAATTGTCAATTATTGCCTGATTCCAATTCATTGTGGGCTTTTATCTGCTGTGAGAGTTTGTTATCGCTGTGTATGCTCACCCCCCGCTCCCGCCCTCTGTCTTTCCCTGGGCAAAGAGCAGAAATACAGTGCAATTCAATAGCTTGTGCTTGTGGGTTTGATTTTTTCTCCCCACTCTGTAATTTCCTGCTTTGAAAGGGATCTTGCAAGCCCAAGTCTAATTTTCAGGCTACTGTGTCCTATCATCTCTTTCTTAAATAAACCAAACCCTGTGTTAACACTGGCTTAGGTTTCCCAGCTCCCACTGATCTTATGAGAGGCTGTTGAAGCACTTCATACTTCAATGCTTAGGACAGAAATTGGATGGCTTCTGAACTCATTTGTGGATACTTTATACCCTTTTCTTGGTATTTGAGTATCACTCCTTGGCTGGGAGCCTTCCCATGCCCTGAGTGCTCCTTTTTGGAGTATTTCTAGGCTGTGTCCCTGTTAGGTGTCTGTGCACAGCAGCAGGAGCAAAGTGGGGACAGTGTTTGGAGGTTTATTTGGCCTCACTGTAGCTGGTCCCCAGGGCTGCCTCCCTGCAGGCAGTACTGTGCCTACATTGTATGTCTTTTTGGTTAGTTTAAGGGCTGGTCTAAGCCTAATTTGGCTGCAAGTTGCAAGCCCTCAGGGTGCTTGGCAGTACGGATGAGTGTGGTCAATGAAGAGATTTGCTTCAAACTCCCCTCCCGAGCCAAGGGAAATGGCAGTGTGGATGTGCCTAGGGCACCCTTCACCTCAAAGTCAAGTTCTTGGTCTTTTTTTCTGGATTATCTTTGTGGCTATTCATGGAATTTGGTTTGAAAATTAGGAATTTTCAGAGTGGACCAGGCTGAAATGTCACCCTGTGTGGAGACAGGGAAAATGTCCCATATTCACAGCAGTTAGTGCAAGAAATCATTAACTAGTAGGGGACATCAAGAGATGGAAACCATTTATTTCTTTTTCTCTTTACTTTGTACATTTTGTATTTTATACAAATAGTACTGTGTATTTAACATAAAAATACTGAATTGCCCCCAGGATCAGTTTAAAGGATTTGCTTAATCTTTTTTAAAATCCAAAATATGAGAGGTAAGGGAAAGAAACCAACTTTATGCATTGAGGATTTGGGATTTTCATTTTCTTTAAGGTCAGCTGGTGACTTGATTCCTTATGCTGCTGCTGTTTTTTTTAATAAGTTTCTATCTGTGGCAGAAGCTTTTGAGAAAAGCTGAATGCATTAAAGCCAGTTGATAAACGAGATGGTTTTACTTGAATGTCAGGGTATTAACCAAGACACATTTGAGGGGAGATGCACAACACTGAGCTGGTGAAATCATCCTAAAACCTGATGGTTGGCTCTGATAAAGGTTCATGTGTCCGGCTTGGGCTCTTTTTGCTTCCAAGAAGGGAAAATAAAATATGGGTTTTGGGCTGGACTTTAATTTCAGTGTTGTTTGGATGGGTTTTGATACTGTTTTTCACTGCAGTTGGAAAAGGTTTATCTGGGGTAACTGGGTCTTTCTCTCTTCCTTTTAGTGCCAGAAAGCAGTGCTGGCATTATTCCCAAGACCATTGAAGTGTCCCTCTACAAGGAAGGCAACAGCTTTGGCTTTGTGCTGAGAGGTTAGTAGTTCCTCCACTGAAAATCAGAAGCAGAGGTGGAAAGTGGGAAAAGGAAGAAGGTGAATGACAAAAACCTCAGCTAAGCAGTCAAAGGATGTCCTGGAGAGGATCCCCTGCTGCCTCTAAGGACTGCTGGCTGCTTAATCTAGGGCAGTGATTTTGCTGGCAGGCTGTGTCAGCTGTTATGTGATAAATGTGTCTTTCTCAGCACTCTCACTCAGACTTTCAAACCTCCGGTGACTTACGGCTTTCCTGGTTTGATTACAGGGGGAGCCCATGAAGACTGGCACAAGTCCAGGCCGCTGGTGCTCACCTACGTGAGGCCAGGCGGCCCTGCAGACAGGTACTGCTCGTGTCACACCTGCCTTCCCAGGACACTCCAGCAGCTGTCCCCATGCTCCTGAACGTGTGCCCTTCCCGTCTTGCTCTGGTGCCTGCCCGCTGGTGCTGGTGGAGCGCAGTGCCAGCGGTGCTGTGGCGCCTGTGCTGGCTGGGGAGGTGGGCACGGCGCTCCCAGCCTGGCCCAGTGCAGAGGTTGCAGTTAAAGGCAGAAGCTGCTCCTGCAGAGGCGGCCCCTTCGTTAGCCCTGTGCAGCTGAATCGCTGATGCTGTGTTGGAAAGCAGGAGCCAGTCTATCTACTCTTGTGCTCATAATTTAATATGATGGGCCTGGTACTATAAATAACCCAGACTGTTGTCCAAAGAGTGTTCTTCCATCCTACAGGATGAGAGTAATTGACTTCCTAATATGTGTGTGCATATACATACACACACATACATGTGTGTACACACACAAATAATATATGTTTATATATTTACATATAGATAATATAGTTATATAGCAAATTTATCTATATAAATATATATAGATAATTTTTCTAAACATAAATACATATATAAAGAAAAGGATTGCCTTTGGCTTCTTACAGGGAAGGGTCTTTGAAAATTGGAGACAGGCTGCTGAGCGTGGATGGGATTCCTCTGCACAGCATGACCCATGCTGATGCCCTCAACATCCTGCGGCAGTGCAGCCAGGAGGCACTTTTCCAGATCGAGTATGATGTGACCATCATGGGTAAGGACAAGATGGTTGTGATGGGATTTTTTTTCCTCTGGAAAGTATGTGAGACTAGAGACAGTAATTGGGATACTCAGTTTCAGTGGAAAAATTGCTGAGCAATGTGCTGCCAGCATGGATGTACGGGGTAAAGTTCAAAGCTGGCTTCGTTAAATGCATTTGAAATGCCCTTATGCAGTGATGTGTCTTGATAGGAATGATGAGTGGCTTTAGAGGAGAGGGCAAAAGGGGATTTTCAAATGGAGCCAGGGAGGGCACAGGAGAAGTCATAGCTAAAGGGGGCTGAAGCTCTCTGCCAGCACTGCAAATAGCACTATTAAATGTGCAGAGGAGCGAGCTGCATGCAAGTAGAGACTTGCTGTGGCCTCTAAATTTTGACCCTGCTTAATTCTGGAGCTTCCTTTTCTTAGAAATGTTATTCCAGATCTTCTTCTGAAATAAATGAGGGGTGATCAAATGCTTGACCCCAAATAAGACAGAATTTACTGGAGGGCAGAGGATGAGTATTTCTAAAAAGCATTTTACACAGTTTGAGCATTTGGTGGGTTCGTGGTTGGGGTTTTTTTTTTTAGTTTGATTTTAAGTTTCAAGCCCTGGGAAAAGGTTTAGTTTATTATTAGCTACTGTAAAGTCATTTTGAGCTGGCTTTGTGACATACAGCTGTTACTGCAGGGAGCATTGTTAATGAGTTTAATGTTACCACAGACCTTTGAAGCTGTGTTGATTCTGGAAGCTTACTGAGCTGTGCAGTAGATTGTGATGTTTCATATCCATCTCCAGAGGGGTTTCAGCCTCCCTGGAGCCACGAGCTGGACTAGGTTGCAGTCTTTTCCACAAATCTCACTAACCAACAGGTTCAGTCCAACATGCCTGAGCCTAGGATTCAGTGAGGAACAGGAGTCTGTGATATCAGGTTGTTTTCTGATTTGTCAGTGTGGAGGAAAATAAAAAGAATCTGAAGCTGAGAGAGTTTGATGCCACATCACCCCTGAGGAAAGAGAGCTGAGAACACCAGAACTCACCCATGCAATGTGCACTAGGATAAGGGAGCTCCTTCTGACAGCCCTGAGGGCCTTCTGCATCTGCTTGAGTCTCCTCACCAGGAGCTTTTCCCTTCCTTTTGGGAAGCATGGATTAGTGGCTCTCCCCTGGCTGGGTGGCTGCCAGGAGCTGGGCAGTGTGTGCCACAAGACAAGTTCTCCATGGAAGAGCTGGAAGGAAAAGCTGAGTTGCCTGCACACTGCCTGGCTTCTGCCACACCACAGGAGCAGCTTCTCTTTGGAAACTGCTCATGATGAAGAGGAAACACTTAAACCATGGGAAACAGAAACTACCCAAAACCTATTTTCTACCTTCCTATGATTTTTTGGGGTAACTGGGCAGTAAGGGATGTTCATTCCTCTCCTTGCAGGCTGCTCCAGGGAGGGGAGGAAATGGAGGTAAGGAGGGATTTAGTGGATCTGTCGAGTCTGAACAATGATAAAAAAAATAAATTAATTGTGCATGGGAAATGAGCCTTTTGCGGGGGTTTATTGTTTTTGCAGTTCACGGTGTCTATGTTGCAAAAAGCTTCTTGTTTTAAAATCTGACTTGGAGCAAAAAATAGCCGTGAAGGTGATTTGGTGTCTAGGTGTTTCTTCTTGGGTAACTCTCTCACCTAAAACTCTGAGGGTTGAGTGAACACAGAGGGGCAGCAGGTGTTTATGCCGTAGCTTTCCATCTTGTGTTGCTAATCTGTGGACCAGAACTAGGTACTTCCCAAAAATGTAAAACCTGCCCCTTTCTTAGATAATTTTTGCCTAGAGAATGCTCTCTGCAACCCTGTAAAGGAATATATTTGTCCCGCTTTCTTTTAAGGCAAGATGATACGGAACATGTTGCTTACAACAATCTCTGCAGACAGTTTTGCCAGGCAGCAGCTAATAATTGCAGTGGGAGATGAGTACATCGTCCCCAGTTCACAACTATTACAGCCTCTGGAAGATGATGAGGGAAGGGAAGAGCTGGTGATTCAGCCTAAAAGAAGGACTCTGAATTCCCATTTTGACAACCTGGTGAAGGGGCTGGGGACACCACAATGAAGTGGTGCTTGTCTTGTACACCCTCAGGAAAGGAGAGGTTTTTACATGGTGCTCACTCTGCTGCAGCTGTATGTGCTGGGGTGGGTGTGGGCTGACCCTTGAGGAGGGAAAGTTGTCTTTCTGCATCTGTCCTTGGTGAGAGCCCAGGGTTGCTGCGGGGGAGCATTGAATCATGGCATTCCCCAGCTGTCTCTGTGGTTTTCCAGCCCAAATTGTGCACTGGGGATGATCTGCATGGGGCCAGCCCTGCTCTTGGTGTGAGGGCTGTGGCAGCTGCCTGCCACTGCCGCTGAGCATCCCCTGAGCCACTGAGCCTGCTGGGATTTCTCCAGGGAGGCTGGCATAGGATGGGACCATGACAAGCTTTTTGTCAGGCTGGCTAAGATTTTTCAAGGCTACTGAAGGAATTAAAATAATCTGCTATTTCAATTTTAAATGAGCGCCAACTGGACCATCCAGGGGCATTGGGAAAAATCTCTGCCCTTTGCTGATGCCAGATGATCTTTGCAATGAACAGATGCTTTCCCATGGCTGCACTTTATCTTACGGGCCTTTTGAAAAACAGGGGAGAATGAAAAAAAAAAAAAATCACCTCAGATAAACTGACCAGCCAGAAAATAGTATTTGAGTAGTTACTTTGTAAATAATCTGTGTGTGCCATGTACCAAGGATCTGGGCTGAAAGCATTTAGGGTTGACTCATGAAGGGGGAAAGGTCGCTGCCAGAGATGATGGATGAGCAAAGCAGTTTGCTGTGTCCTTTTCCTCCTCTCTCTTCCCCTGACTGCCCCTCCACCCATTCAATTTTAGGCTGAAGTTTTTTAAGCCTATGGAGCTCTCCTGCTGATGGAGTGAAGGGCTGGTAGTGTCCTACAAGTGGGTGACTTGTCAGTGTCTGCCAAGCAGTAGCAGGGGCTAGAGCCTGAAGAGGGTCCCAGGAAGTCAAATCCTCCTTATGCCTTTAAAGCTGCAGGGGACAAGAGCTGCTGGGCTGTGTCAGGAAGGGGGTAGCTCCCCAGTTTGGTTTTTCTAGGAGTTTTTTGTTTATTCTGTTTGCATTTGCAAGGGAGGTCCCTTTCCCTTTCCTTCCTCCTTCCCCTTTCCCCTCTCCCATTCCCTCTTCCCCCTTTCCCTTCTTCTCATTTTCCCTTTTCTTTTCCATTTCCTTTCTTCTCATTTTCTGTTCCCTCCTCTCTCCCAAAGTGCATTACAGCAGGAAAAATTCATCCCTAGCATTACACTTGGCTTATTCCCCAAGCAGTTGCACTTTCCAGTCTGATTACAAGAGCCATTCCTCCTCAGAGAGGTGAGCAAAGCCAAGTGAGGCTCAGAAACCTAGCACAAAAATGAAACCCCCCCACTGTACTTCCTTAAAAAGAAGCTGCTGAGAAGAAGATCTTCTAGAAAATGCCTGCCAAGCCCCTGTTTTGAATGGTGGGGTGATCACCTTTCCCATATCTTCAGCACTGGGGTGAGTGAGAACCTGGAGCAGGCTCTGTTCCCCTCATATCCATCACAATATTGCTGAGTCCCCCGCAAGCGTATGGGTATGAGCAGGTGTTGCAAGCCCTTTGTGTCCTCCTGGGAGGCTGTAGCTGCACATGATGGTGCAGAAACACCTCCTGGTGCCAGTGCAACAATGCCAATTGACTCCTTACAGTCAAGTGATAGCATGGCCTACTCTGTCCCTTCCATGTTTCTGTAAAAATTAGCTTGGATGTAATAGCTCCATGTTAATCACACCTCACAAATATTGCTGGATTGCTGACTTCTGACCTTTGATTTCAGGCAAATCTTCTCCTAGAATAATTAAGAGAGGCTTGGCTGGTATTTCCTCAATAAATGCCTCTATAAAATGGATTTGGAGCAATTCTCATCTGTGATGGAGATGAGAATTAAAAGGGACAACAAGGGGGCCCGTACTGTGTGTGTCAGGAGGGGTGACCATGGACTGGAGGTGGGACTGTGGTTTCCTACAGTCTTGCTAATAACCCTGATTCTGAGGTCCTGAGGTTCTTTCTTCTCACTATCATGCTGAGACCTCCTTGGGAAGCACTTGGCAAAGCTGAGCAGCTTGGATGCTGGGTAAACTGGAGAGGAGTTTTCCTTGCAAAGAAAGGTCCAACGGTCCAGCAAGCTCTTTTTATTTTCTTTACCTTCTTCCCTTCAGGTGGAGGGATATAAATCCATGTCCCTCTTCAGAGGACATGTGCTGGACATACACAAAAAAACTGTCTGCAAAACTGACATATACCTTATGTTTGCTGTTGGAAGAGATCGTCAGTCTCTTCCTGCTTCCTTTGCTAGCAAACACTTAAGTACACCTTCTGCAGGCTTTGTGTATCTTTTGATTAAACTGGGACTGTGCTTTTTGCCAGGCTTGCTGATCTCCCCAGTGGTCCTTTTCATCAGAGAATAAACAGTATTTTATGTGAAGCCTGCATAACCTTTAGCGTGGCTCATTCCTCCTGCTTCCTGTGAAAAATGGCACTGTGAGTATACCAGAGCCTGAACATCCCTTGGCTGATCCCCAAGGGGAATTTCCAAGGTAAATTTCTGTCTCCAGAGACCCAGTATCTTCAACAAATCTCAGAAAAGACCTTGCTGCAGCTTAGCTTCCCAGATCTGCATTAAAGTTCCCATTTATCAGAGAGCAAGAATGAGCCATGCATCAGGTTTGGAGCCAAGTAGCATCAGCATTTTTAGTGGAGCATATCTTTGGAAAGGAAAAGCCTTACTATGAATAATTAAGGGTTGAGGAGGCATCAGGTGCTCAGAGGGCTCTGCTGGCCTTTCCTTTGAAGTGATGGGTGGGTCTTCATGAGTGCTTTTGTGGGGGCTGTCACCTACACATGGGCGGTGCTGGTTATTGGATGTCTGGTGGTGATAATAAATTTGTGAATCCCATCTCTTCATGATGGCTTTAGGTAATCTGGAAGCAAATGTGTGTAACAGAGCTGGAGGGAATTTCTGTCGAATCAGCCAGAAACACAGGCTTCCTTTGTCCTCCCCCTTCCTCAGAAGAGATGGATAGGTTTGATGCAGGCTTATGCTAACAGGTGCAATTTCGTAGGAGTTTCATAGTCTCACAGCATCTATTAAGCTTATTGCAGAGATATTTTAAAAGTGAGTTGCCCCTGTACTGTCTGATGGGGGAGGAGGCTGTTGTGAGCAGGGGGTTGGCAGTGTTGTGTCTGCTCCCACTGTCACACTGGAGGAGCTCAAACAAGCAGCTGAGGTGGTATTTTGAAGCTGGTGCTGAAGCAGAGAGGAGTTGACTGGCTTGTCATCAGCCATGAAACTTCTGAGTACTGCAGATAGTGGAATCCTGTATTCTTGTGCCTTTTTGTTTTGGTTTGTTTGGGAAAAAGCCAGTAACAGTGATATCCTTATGATCTTCCTTTTTTGTGCTTGTAATAGCATTGATGTGACTGTTGCAGAGCCTTTGGGCAATCTATTCCTCAATATTTCTTTTTAATCCAAAGTGAAGAGAGAGGAGAGTTCTTTCCATGAGTGAATTGTTGTAATACTCTTCATTATCATATAGATTTTGTGCAGAGACAATTTTTCTTCTTGAGTGTTCTGCTTTGTTAACTCACCATGTGACGTGGACTATAGATGTCCAAGCTAAAGATTTGCTGCTTCACATGGCAAGTCAGCACTGTTGGCCAACCCCTGCATTTAGAGATGGAAAAGGCTGTATGAGAAGTGTCTTCAGGTGCTCTCTTGTTTTGCAGATACTGTAGCAAATGCTTCTGGTCCTTTGCTAGTTGAAATAGCAAAGACTCCAGGGTCCACGCTGGGAATCACACTGACCACAGCCATGCACCGGAACAAGCAGGTCATTGTCATCGACAAGATCAAGCCAGCCAGCGTGGTGGACAGGTACAGATCTGAACAGGCTGTTCCTAGCTCTGCTTTTCCTTTCTCTGCTGCTTTTTTACCCCTTTCTTAGTTATAAGCCACTCTTCTTAGTCTTGCCTTGAAATCTTCATGCCCACATGTTCTTATCACTGTGTGTGCTAAAAACATCTGGTCCACCAGCAGTGGACACTCCTCACTAGGAATGCAGGTAAATCAGTAAATGTGAAAGCTGAGCTTTAAAAACCTCAGGTTCATGCATTACTCAGCTAGGATGGTTGTCATGGTTTGACACTGGCCCACTGCCAGGCACCCACAACAGCCACTCACTTGCCCTCCCTTTCCACAGCTGGGCAGAGAAGAGAAAAAAAAATTAAACAAAGGGTTCAAGAGTTAAGATAAGGACTGAGAAAAAACACTCCAAGGGCAAAACAGGCTCAACTTCAAGGCACAAAGTGAGTTTATTACTAACAAAATCTGAGAATAATCTGAAAGGACGTGGATTTTGGCGATGTGTGCAATTACCTCTCCTGCTGTTCCCTTTGCAGATGCGGCGCGTTGCACGTTGGTGACCACATTCTCTCCATTGATGGCACAAGCACAGAGCACTGCTCCTTATTAGAGGCAACTCAGCTTTTAGCTGCCACTTCTGAAAATGTCAAGCTGGAGATATTACCTGTTCACCAAAGCAGGCTGCCTTTGAAGCCTCCAGAAACAGGTGTGTCTTCTGTGCCTACGCTGTTGGTCACCCTCAAAACTCACTTGAGGTCCCTACAAGGGGTTCTTGCTTTGAGTGCTGGCAACAGATTCCAAAGAGAGACATCTGTAGAGGGAAAAAAATGGATGTTTTGATGAAATGTATGTGATTAGATGATGTTCTTCAAGGATGTGAATAGGAAAAAGAGGCAACATCTGAACATCTGTGCTTGAATAGGGAAATTGGAGATGGGAATCCCAGGGTTTTGCAATACTGAGTACTGTGCAAGCCACTTCCTTAGTGCCTCAGATAAGAGACTTTGATCAAAAGGGAGGAAAACAACTTTGCTGCTAGCAAATATATTTCCAAGCTCAGTTTTTATTTGCTGATTCTTGATAAGGCTTTGTAAAGGATGTGTTCAGTACCTGGACATGGTCCTGATGAACTTCCAAAGCTGGAATGCAAGTGTTCATCTTTCAGACCAGCCTTCTTGAGAGGCAGCTGTGTCTGGGCAGCCAGGGGTAGAGTGAATCCATCTGTAGCTGCTGATTTCCACCAGCCATGCAAAAGAAATACCAAGGAAGTAAATTCTGGCTGCAGTAAGATCAAGCCCAGAATGCCTGTAAAATGTCATTAGGAATTCACCGTGGTGAGCATTCTTGTTACCCACTGTTAGCTCCTCTCTCCACGTGAGAAGCTTGCTCAGGCTCTCCTATAAATTTCATTGTGACCATGGCTTCAGTATTTGCGTATTTGTTGCAGCTCTTTCCTGCAGTTTTGGTACACTCTGTACTGGCAGTCTTGTAATTCAGGTGTTTTGGGTATGACTGTTCAGCACCAGTCCCTTTTCCCATCATTTGTAATCACTTGTCTCTCAGGGACATGCATTTTAATAATATTCATGCACAGTAGCCCTGGGCACATCTGCTCTTTCCACTCTCTTCCAGAGCAGTTTGCAGAAAGGAGGGAAATATCTTATGGCCTTCCTTAAACTGATACAGTGAAACCTTAAACCTAAAACTATCTCCATGCCTAAAATAAATTCCTTACATGTCCAGTCCAAATTGTGCAGAATTGAAGCAGTTTAACAAAGTGAATGGGCAACTTGACCTTTGTGCCCATGAAAAAATGGAAAGCTATAATCCTTTTTCAATGGCTGTTAAAATGAAGTATTCTCCTCCTTCCATTAGTGCCCTGCTCCTAATCTTCTGGAGAATATGTGCACTGAGCAGCTGCTCAGGAGAGGGAGGCTCTGTGGAAGGACAGCTTGGTGTGATCAGAGCCTGTTTACCCAAACCCTCATACACAGATCAGTTTGCTGTGGCAGAAGTACAGAACACAAACTTGGGACAATAATTGCAACACATGAGTATGAAAATTCAGGGATGTAACAATTGTTCTCAGTTGTGATTAAACTCTTTAACACATGAGGGATCATAGAGAAGGATGCTGTGCCAGCTCCCCAGGCTGCTGTTTCTGAGTTTAGCAAACAGGGAGAGTAAGGAAACATGGACCCTGCAAAAACAAACTCTCATATTTGGCAAGAGAATAGAGCCCAGGGAAAGAAACTGAGGAGAAGGTATGATGCAGATCCATCCCTGTTCAGCACTTGCATTACTGAGTCCTTTCAGCCTGTGAATACATGGTGTTCATCATTATATTTTTAAAAGTGGTTTCTTGTGCAATCAACATCTGGTTGGAGGAGATGGAGAGGGATCTGATGCTGGATCAGTTGCTGTATGCAATATGGCCTAATGCTGAAGTATGGGATTTGTCAAACTGACTTGGCTTTCTCTGTGGTTCTGGGGGCACGTGGAGGGTTTGTGGGAGGATTATGCCCTGCTCACAGGATCAATGGGGACAGATGGTGCCCAGGAACAGTGCTGGGATGGATGGGTTTCCTCAGGCAGGGATGATATGTGAAAGATTGGGGAAGGCTGTTGTAGGGTTTTTTTCACAGAATTGTCAAAAATGCCTCCTCTTCCTGAATTTGCTGACAGCTGAGTTTCAAAGGCACATTTTTTCTGTTGTCAGTATAAGCTAAGAATTAATAGACAAATAGGAGAGTTTTAGTTGTTATAAGTGGATTAAATTATTCCATATATATGCCCATAAGCTCTGTCCCCTATGTTCAAAGTGCTTAATTTTATTAAGAACTTTCCTTTTTGTCTAGCTATAGCTAATTTGATTGTTATTTTTAAAAGCTTTCTGGCTCAAAATTTAGTTTTGAAAATACACAAAATAGAAACCCCAGAGCTGGAAGTATGTTTTTAACAGCTTGATAGACTAAGTGCTAAACTCACTAGATGTTTTCCAAAGACTAAATATAATCACTATATTGTCTGGAAAATCTAAATGATTTAACGCCTGTGATGCACACACAAAAAATGGATTTTTGCTGTTCAAGGCACTAACAGATTACCTTTAGAGGAGATCTCTGAGT
This sequence comes from Taeniopygia guttata, assembly GCF_048771995.1. Classification (NCBI taxonomy): domain Eukaryota; kingdom Metazoa; phylum Chordata; class Aves; order Passeriformes; family Estrildidae; genus Taeniopygia; species Taeniopygia guttata. The sequence goes on from NC_133037.1 coordinate 9,456,364, forward strand.
GGGCTCAGTAAACAAAATAAGTCCCTCTCCCAGCTTTGCACCCTAAGAAGGTTCTGCTAGTGCCAGGGCTGGTGGCATTTCTGCCTGGTCAGAGGACCCAGAGGCAGGAGGAGATGTCATCCTGGGAAGGTGGTGGCATGTCAGTGCCAGTGGCTGTGAGATGGAGAACCCTGGGATAATGTGTGGCTGCAGTGATGCTCTGCTGTGGGATGCTCTCCATGCTTAGCTGAATAAAAAAAGCTTGAAATCTTGCTTGTTAGCCAGAAATTCCTCTTGGAGGAAAACAGATTCAGGCAGCATGGTGCAGAGATTTGGAACAGAGCACCTGATGTTGGACAAGGAAAACCAGACTGACCCTGTGCTGCCCAGGGGCAAAAGGAGTGTCCATGAGAACAGAAAAGGGACCTGTGCCTGGGGACTGTTTGAGACACTTCAGAAGAGACTTGTGGCTTCGTGACTTGGTGTTGCAAAGCTGCAGTTCCTGGATGAGGGTTTCCAGATGATGGATGTCACACTGCAACAGATTCTGCCAGCATGGGGTTAGGATTGAGGTTAAAGCAGTGCTGTGCCCTTGAACAGGCACAGCACCATGTTGGTGCTATGCTTTCATTTGCTGTTTGCCACAGCATTGGCATTTTTCCTGTACTGGCGGCCTCCTTAATTTAAGCAGTGGTGTATAAACCCTCTTTTGTTGTGGTGAGCTGGAGGTGGCTCTCTGCTACTCCTGTCTTTCATCCATGTGTGCATTCCTGTGCAAGGGTATCTGCTAAACAGGCGAATGCTGAAGCCAAGCAAAGTGCTCACAGCACGTAGGGAAGGCGTTGAGCATTGTCAGGGGAGGGCAGCTCTGGCAGCAAGGTGGGAAACAGCACAAGGAGGCTTCCCTGGTGCTGTCAGAGAGTGCTGACAGCCTCTGCAGAAAACTCCTGGCTGGATGGAGCTCCTGCACGTTGCACAACAGACTGCAAATGGAAATGACATGTGTGCACTGCCAGCATGGCTGAGTCAGGCTGGTGGCACTGGATGCGGAGTTTATTGTGGGAAAGAGGTGGATTTCCGCCACTTTGCATCAAGTGTCATGAGGTTATGTGGGGTTGCATTTTTACTGCTGATGCTTGACACGCTGTGGTTGGGTCCTGACTTATTCAGAGTCACTATAAAGCTCTTTTCTACAATCTCCTGGCTTATGGTTCTTACCTTTTCTTTCTCTCATTTCTCCTTCCTGCCTGTGGCAATTTCTGCTCCCCTGGACACCATCAGTCAAGGTGCAGAAGAGTGACCACCATCACTGCTGGGACCCCTGTGTCAACTACTGTCACACCCACCACCCTGGACACTGCAAGACACCCACTTGGACCCAGACATCTGGACAGGATTACTGCAAATGTAACCTCACTCCATGGCATTGCCCTCATCCTGCCCATGTTTGTTCTTGTTGTGACCCTCCATTTCCTTAATATTCAGATCCACAGTGTGGCTTCTCATTTTGTTTCCTCCTAAGTAATCTAATTCTGCTTCTACAGCCCAGTGCTGAGGTACAGAATCAGTGTCTGCAGCCCAGCACACGCAGATCTGGTAACTGGGACGAGAGCAGTGTGCTGGGCAGACCCATGCACCCATCCTGTAACCCCACCTTCCCATGCCTGGTTTCATACAGCAAAAATGAGTTTCTGTGGGACAGAGAAGGGTGTCTCTGGTGTTGTGTAGGAATGTGATACAGCTCATCCAGCTCAGCCCTAGTGCCACACTGCTTGTTAACAGCAGGATTATGGCTACTTCAAAATCTGTAGATGCACTTCTTGTCAGGAGTGGGCTCTGTGCTGCCCCAGGTTTCTTGTCTCGTGGCAGTAAGATAGGGAAGAGGACACATTGCACTGTGTCCAAACTGTTGGAAGCAAACATTCCTTGAGTCTTGCACCCTGGAGCTGGAAAGGAGGAGCTGCTCCAAACCCATGAGGTGTTTGGTGACACTGTTAGTGAGTGAACCCGCTGCTGCAGCCCCTGTGCACGTCCCTAACGCGCTCTGTGTGTCCCCAGCTCTGGTGGCTGCCAACTTCTCGTCTCCCACCATGAACGCGCAGGGATTCCCGTGCCAGAACTCGAACACGCTACCTCGCAGCTCCCACCCCATGAGCCCCCGCACCACCATGCTGAGGAGGAGGCAGAAGAAGAAGGAGCACAAGAGCTCACGTAAGAGCAGTCTTGGGCCAGGCTGGGTTGGAGGGGCCATGCATGCCTGCCTTGCCGTCCTTGTTGTCAAAGGTTAGCCGGGGTAGAGCCACTCAGCACTGTCAGTGCCTCCCTCATCCTTGGTCACTGTCCCCACCACCACCAGACCAAGCCTGGACCCAGGCTGTTGTGTTGATGTATGCCCTGACCTTCTGCCTCTCTCATCCTCTCAGTGTCGCTGGCCTCCAGCACGGTGGGTCCTGGTGGGCAGATAGTCCACACGGAGACGACAGAGGTGGTCCTCAGGGGAGACCCTCTGAATGGCTTTGGACTTCAGCTCCAGGGAGGCATCTTTGCTACGGAAACTCTGTCTTCCCCGCCTCTCGTCCGTTTTATTGAGCCTGACAGCCCGGCAGAGAGGTTAGAGACCTTGCCCTTGGATGCTGATGGTGCTGCTACTGAACATTTCATGGTTTGGTTTGTTTTCTCTCCTCAGAGGCTCATTTAGATATTTACTATCATCCTTGTAATATCTCCCATTCTTCACTGGGCATGGTTTACTGTCACTGCCATTTCTGCACTCGTCGGCTGACCGCGGCCTCCCTCGCACCCCAGGTGAACGTCTTGGCACCAGGCTGCGGCTGGTCTGGGAGGAGGAGGAAGGGCGTGTGTGTCTGTGTGAGAGTGCCATTCCCATTCCTTTTCTTTTTTTTTTTTTTTAAATTCCTCTTTGAAAGATAAATCTTTTGTATAGGGGCAAAAAGGGGAAAGGTCTAAATAAGTGACCCCTGACTGATTTTGTTGTAGAAAAGCCCAGCTATATAAACTGGCTATAAAGACAAGGCTTTGAACCACAGAGGTAGGGCTCTGGTTGAGGTTAATCCCTGCTGGTTTTGGCTGTGTAATGCTGGGAAAAATGCAGAAGGGAGGAGCAGCATTAATTGCTCTCTCTCACCCTGAGGACACAGGGAGCAGTGACTCCTCCAGTGGTGGAGCCTCAGCCCTAGAGTTCAGTTGCTCCCAGTACTCTTGCTGGCTGGATGTAAAGTTTGCTCAAGTGTCTGTGCACTACAATCTAGGTGTCTTCTGGTAAGGCTTTTGTTACTAAACAGGTCAAGTCATGGCATGGCTTGATCTCTTGAGGAGAGCTGATTTCTTTAGGCTGGAGCTTAATGTTCCTGTGCTCATTTCTCTTGCCACCTTTGATTACCACTGTGGTCTGTCCTCCCTAAGGGTGCCAAAGGTGCAGCAATGTGGCCACAATCAGTGTCTGCTGCAGAACCTTTCTTGGAGAAGTCTCTGATGGCCCCATCAGCATGTGCTGAAGGTTTGGTGTCTCCAAGCCAGCCCAGAAAAACAGCACATGGGGAGTTGTAGACTCATATGGCAGGAAAAGCAAATGCAAGTCCTTGCTGTGCAGACCAGTCTCTGTGTTGTATCCTCTCTGGTCAGCCAGTGCAGAGGCAATGTGGAACAGGAGTACCTGGTGCTTCTGTCTGTGGGAGGACAGCGACAAGGGGCTGCCACAGGAAAAAGAGCTGTCTTGATGGAGGTTGAGAGAGATTTTAAAAGCCTGTCATGCTCTTTATTTGTTTGATTGTTTCCAAACAGGGTTTAAAAATTAAGGTGATAGTTTTATGATTTTTTTTTATCTTCTATTGTGGGTGAACTTGGTTCATGTTGCGAGGGACCAAACTCCTTTTATAAATCAGGCAGCAACAAAGCCTGCTGTCCCAGGGGACAAGGGAGATGTGCTGAAATCTGCCTGGCTTTGCTTTATCCTCTTGCCAAGCCTGGAGGAAAAGCAGTGACTGCAGCCTTGCCTGGCTCTGATGTGTCACACCCGCTGCTCGCCCTCGCACTGCCCGCCCAGCAGCATTCACGCTCTTCTGGCTGCCGCTTCCTGGAGACTGGGAGCAATCCTCTCTGCATTTGCAGCCCGGATTTGATTTGGGGATTAAATCTCTGCTGTGTATTTCATTCTTTCCTAAACCATGCTGCTCTTCCTAGCTGGCAGGAAAATGCTGTCTTTCCTCCCCATCTTGAAGTGATAAGTGCACTGGGTTTGCAGTGAAGTGAAAAAGGCAGTTTTATGTTTTTATTTCATTTTTTGTTTCTTGCTGTTTTACAGAGCTCTTTGCTCCATCATTCAAGATACCTTATTCCCTGCTCTTCAGGGGTTCTGCTGTAGCTGCAGCCCAAGACATTAGAGCCCTTTTCATCCCCTTTACCAGGCTGGGCTCCCAGCTGAGTTTGGGCTGTGCTCTTTCTTGTGCTTCAGTTTTTGCTCTTTGCCAAAAAGGTGAGCTCTGGGGATACAGGGATCAGGTTTAGAATCCTGGATCTGACCTGGATGTTCACACACTCTGCAAAATCTGTGGATCTGAATATGCTGTTGTACAAGCACATGATCCACACTGGCTTTGTCCACCTGGATTGTTGTGGAGGAGCTGCCTCTGGGGTGCCCAGCAAGTGTGAATACTACCAGGGAGGTGCATGACATCACCCTCTTTTCAGGGATGTTGGGCTGCCTCACATTTATTGTCTGCTTTGTGCTAGCTTGTGCCAAGCGATTTGATGCAAAAAATTCGCACCTGTCTGACTTGTGATTTGTTTTACTGCAAATAGCCTCTAATAGACCTTCCTCCCCACCTGTTGTTTTGTTTCTAGGGTGCATGATGAAGCCTGTGGGCTCTGAATGAGACAGTGATTCAGCCCCTGTTATCAGCAGGGACAGTGGAAGGGGAAGAAGCCTGACATCCCCTCTTGGCTGCCTTGAAGCACGTAGCTTTTGTGTCCTTCCTCCCCCAGCTGTCATTGGCAGCAGAGGGAGAGTATCTGACTTCTCCATCCTGGTATCCAAAATCAATGCTTCCTGCTGAGCTACATCTTTTGTAGCTCTGCTCAGACACAGTTATTTGATCATTGTGTTTCTGCCTTTTGGGTATGAATGGTTTGCAAAAGCGAAGTTTAGCAGCTGGCTGCAGCTGTCAGCAGAGCTTTGATCCATTAGAGGCTGAGACCCACCCACGAATGTGCAGGTACAGATGTGCACACACACACACACACAGATGTGCATGTCTGACCTGTGCAGGCCAGCTCAGGGCCATGTAAGGGCACAAGGGATGAGTTTCTGCATCCAGCAGTGTGGCCATGGTCACAGCTCTCCCCCCACAGCTGGAGTGACCATGCACATATGGATGATGCTGAGTGAGCTCTTTAGTGTATATCCTGCCCAAGGCTTGAATATGTGCTGCTCTGTATCAAGAGAGACACCTCTGCTGCTCTGTTGCTGTCTTTAAGCCCAAGTAATGAGTCATGGCAAGATGCAAATCTGCTCTACCCCAGGGAGATATTCCCATCATGGACTCCAACATATTCATAGTGCTATCTTTCACTCCAGGAGATGCCTGTACTCCTGTTCTTTCTGATTTTAAGACATGTCTGCTCTCATAGTCTGAAAGCACTTTTTAGGTGCTGATGTTAGACTGAGCATCTCTGAGACAAATGCCTTCTCTTTGGAAAAACTGTCTGAAGATTCTTGTAGGATCCCATGGATCAAAAGAGAGCTCTCCAAGACCCTTGGCTCCCCAAGCTCCATTCCCAAAGCAAGGACACATAACAGCTGCAGATGGATGTCTCTGAAATGATTCTGAAGGGTTAACACGAGATGTCAGGTCTCCTTGTACTTGGTAGAGAAAGCCAGAAGGTTGTGGCATCACACCACAAACTTTTACAAACCTGCAAGACCAGGGTTTAAAAAATAGTGATTAACTGAGGCTAATAATAAAAGAAATAAAATACCTCTGACCTAACAGAGCTGTTGGCTGTATGTAAAAGACTCAGGCAAATGCACCTTGAATGAAAAACCATAAAAAATGGCTGTTTTGGGAGAAGGTAGCTCTGGTGGAAAGGTGGCAAACATTTGCTTTGATGCAGTGTAAAAGTATCCTATGAGCTCCCAGCCCTTGTGGCTGAAAGAGGGATGCTAAAGTGGATTGTGTCCCTGTGTGAGCTTGAGATGACAGTGGTGTCTGAGTGATGCAGCTGTTGACCCCTCCTTTGCAAAAGGTGCACTTCTGTCATAGCAAGAGACCTCTTGGTGACAGAGGAGTCATCTCTGTTGTACTCGGTGCCATCTTCGTTTTTATAAGCTAATATTTCTCTGTGGCTGCATAGCCACAAGTCCACTAAAGGACTGTAATTAAACTTGATGTGATTTATTTACAAGGGTGGGTTCATTTATACATCATGGAGTTGTCTGTCCTAATCCAAGAATCCTTGAACAAACAGCTCTGAATTTGCATCTCATAAAGTAGCCAGCATTTTTCCATGGATGGCATGAACTCAGGCAGAAGTGTGAATATACCTTCCTACCATTAAAATAACCTTCCTGGGCTCTCTCCAAACTTGTTCATATCTCATCTTTTGATGGGCCATTGGCACAAGCTGTTGTGCTTGTTCATTTTTCTTGAATTCAGATGTGTGTACTTTTTCTCGATAACTCAGCCTTTCATACACATCCTGTTGTTTGGACATGAATAATACAGTCAAGTGTCTGTTGCCTTTGATGCCTTTGTGTGTCTGGAAGCTGTGGTGCTGTGTTTTCTTACAACTGAATCGGGTGTGAGTGATGAAGAGTGACTGGAAGGTTTAGTAAAAAACAAGCTGTCTTCTGTGAGGTATCTGTGAAAGAAAGGGGAAGACAAAGATGTGTTTGATCATTAAACAGGAAGGGAATAAAGATTCTCTGGAGAAGGCTTAAAACAGGCCAACTAATGTCTTCTGGAGAATCTTTCTGGTAAAATAACTCCACATTTTGAGGGGAACCTTAGACTTGATGCCATAACCCTAAACCTCTTTTGGAGACGACTCTGTAGCTTATGTTAGTGATGAGTGAAGAGTGGTTTCCCAAGCTCTGATCTAGTGGACAGCCATGTGATAAGTGGAAAGTCTAAAAAGATGTAGTTAAAGTGAACAACTGATAGAAGAAAAGGAAGATGAGCAATTTCCCTGGTTGCAGGGAACACTGCAGTCTTGTTTTTGTAGAGCCGTGGGCCAGCCCAGGTGGGAGCTGAGATAATGTGGGAGATAACTTGGAGGATCATCTTGATGGTATTGCAGTATATGTAAAACAAAAAGGGAGTGTGGGTGGATACTGAATGTAGGAAGGTGTGAAAAACACCTTGCTTATAAATGCAGGGGGGTCCCAAGGGACCAACTGTGCTGTAGCAGCACATCTCTAACGTAGCCTTGCCATCATGTTCTCCTTCCAAAGTAAAAATCCTGCTGATCTCTGTTCCTGGAGAAAGTGGATCTAAAGCAAGAGCCCCAAAGGGTCAGTTGTGGCTATATTGTCAGGCCATCACACTGGAATAATACTGGCCTTTCAAGGCAGTTAAATAGTAACACTGTGCATTTGGCTTCCAGAAATGCAATTAGAAAGGATAAATGATTATCTAATTTGCTGAGACGTTTCGGTGAGTTTATTGGGTTGTAGCTTCAGTATTTGCCATGAACTAAGCAGAGGAATCAGTACAATTTTCAATGCCATTAGTTTGTGTTCCAGAGGGTGCAGGTCATGGGAAGAGCTGTTTGTGGTTAGATAGGGAAGGAAATTGCATTCCCTTGTGTTTATCATTCTCATCACTCAGCCATGGTGTTGATTTTTAGAAAGGCAAGGGTTACTTTTTTTCCCCCTTGGTTGTTGCAAAAGCTGTGACCAGAAATGGTTATTTAGGAGCAAAGTATGTTTGAACTTCAGAAATCCACAAAGGTTTGCTTCCTTGTGCCCCTCCAGGGACACTGGGACAGGCACAGCAAAATGAGTTATTTTCTCTTTGGGGCCACTGCTGCAAAACATGTCAGTACTTTGTGTGTCTTGTAACAGATTTGCCTGGCAAACGTAACTCATGGCTGGTTGTGGGGTTTTCTTTTTCCTTGTCTCCTTGGTTCCTCTTTTTCCTTGTCTCCTTGTTCCCATTCCCTCTTTTCCCACTGTGAACTGCAGGTGTGGACTGCTGCAAGTAGGAGACAGAGTCCTTTCCATCAACGGCATCGCGACGGAGGAGGGCACCATGGAGGAGGCCAACCAGCTGCTGCGGGACGCGGCGCTCACCAACAAAGTGGTGCTCGAGATCGAATTTGATGTTGCAGGTACGTTCCCAAAGGAGCTGCTGCTCCTCTCCGCCTGTAAGACTCTGCCAGTGCCTTTGCTAACCCCTGGGAGGGAGCATATTCACCAGGCTCAGAGGGAAGAGTGAGAAACCCTGTGAGGACCTTCTCCATTTCTCGTTGTTCTCTAATGTGCACTGAGGTGGAGGGTTCTTCTGATCCATTCATAAATGTTCTGTGCTCATTGCTTGGCTGAGATAAGCCTAAGGAGTAGATGAAGGGGACATACTTTAAATATTTGCTCATTAGTAAGAATAATATTCATTTAGGGCCTTGAAGCCAGGAGGGAGCCAAAACTATATGCTAGAGGTAAAGTGCAGTTTTGTATTAAGAAATTTCTTTTCCATTTACATTGACAGAGCTGCTTCAGTTTTGAAATACAGTGTGATGTGAGCACTTGATGTTCAGAGCATGTATTTTTAATGAGAATCCAAATTTCAACCTGAAGTCCACAGGGCCTCAGATAACCTTATTTGAACCAATAAAGCAGTGCTTTATGGGCTTGTTTTCTTGGCTCCAAAGAAACCATCCATGCAACTGAAAACTCTTTTTTTCTCATTTTCTTTCTTTTTTGTTTGTTTTTTGCTTTATAGAGTCTGTCATACCCAGCAGTGGTACTTTCCACGTTAAATTGCCCAAGAAAAGAGGTGTAGAGCTTGGAATTACAATCAGCTGTAAGTATTGCTCAGACTTGCAGTAGCAGTTGCAAGAGCCTCTGTTTTCCACACAGGCATTTTAGAGGACTCAACAGAGAGATAAGATCATGTGGGATTTCTGTAGCCCTCCAGTGCTTGTGATTTATCCCAGAATGAATCAGATGTGTGGTTCCTGCCTCCATGAGCTGGCAGCTGCAGGAAAAAGCATCTGCATGAAGGGTTAGGGCAAAGGATGTGTCTCAAATGATTACTTAATCTGTGGTGCAGAATTCTATTCTATTCTATTCTATTCTATTCTATTCTATTCTATTCTATTCTATTCTATTCTATTCTATTCTATTCTATTCTATTCTATTCTATTCTATTCTATTCTATTCTATTCTATTCTATTCTATTCTATTCTATTCTATTCTATTCTTAGTAATATTATTTTTATTTCCTTGCTCATACTTTTATTGTGTTCTTTTTAAAAAGAATTGCCTGGGTCTGGTGGGACCCTTGCAAAAAGAGGTGGAGGGAGGAGAACAAGTAAAAGGTGAACCCCACAGCTTGAAGGGTAGAGAGGGAAAACTGCCTTTTAGAGACAGGGGAAGGCACTTTAAATTCCAGGGTTTGCCAGGAATTGTTTCATTTACAAGCTCAAGCCATGCAGAAGGAGACCCATGTGCCAGGACTTGGCATGCACTGAGAGAAGAGAGTATAAACCTTTTTCCTTCTTTTCTCTCTTCTCTTCTCACTCTTGATTAATTACCTCTATTTCCCTTCTGAACACAGTTTTTCATTTAAAGATTTTTTGGCCTCTTTGGAGAGGATGCTGTAGGGGGATGATATAGGCAGATCCATCCCAAATTTCTGGCTAACCTGGGGTCTTGTTATGCCTTGTGTCAGTGAATGTTTCCTGTATGGCAAACACATGCAGGTCTTGGATCACTCATCCCTCTCTAACTTCTGGGTAAAGTGAGTTGAATCATCTGAGGTTTGCTATGCCCAGAGACTGCCACCACCTCTGATCTGAAGCAGAGCAGCTTGTGAGACTGCAATTATGGGATCTCTTTTCTAAGCCCTCAGGAGCATGGACCCAGCTGTGTCTGGAGAATGGAGTCGCAAGGGACACTTGAAAACAAGGTTTCATTAAAAGAGAAGCTATGGTAATTACCTCTTGACATTTACAGCATTAGTTAGAGAGTTAATTGGAGGTGCTCTGGTCTAAGTGGGATGATTCTCAGGAGTGACTGAAACATGGACAGGATGATGCCTTTGCACCTGCTGATATTTCTTCTCCCTCTTTTCAGCTTCCCCTTTTCATGCCACAAGGACAATCCTGAGAAATAACATCACAGTATTTAACATTTGGCTTGATAGCAGTTACTGTCTAAAGACATCAAAGTGCTTTATGAAAGCAGCAGGCTGTCTATAATGGCATTTCACTGGTGGGGAGCAGTGCATGGTGGGCTGGGTTCCAACTTGCTGCCCTGCCACTGCCTTGGCATTCCAGCCTAAAGGAGCAACCTAAGATAATGGATCTGGTAGCAAAAACTGGCTTGAGCAAGGCCCTATTAAGTTTCAAAGTTTAGTTTATGTCTGGGGCTAGAGAGTAAAATGAACTTGGGAGCTGCTGGCAAGAACAAAAGTTTTTATTTGTGAAGACTTATTTGAATGGAATCTGCTTCAGATGTGCATTTACACTTCAAACATATTTTTATGTTGGAAAGGTTTTAATTTCAAATTTTTTAAAAGAAGTGATTTCACACACTTTTTTGAAATCACTGCTAATAGAAAGGAACTGACCCCTGGGTTTTAAATAGATCCCCATTATTCAACTACAAAGCAGCTTTTTAACACTATAATTGAGTTGATCTTTTTGATTGCTGAACATGTTTGTAGGACATTTTTTAAGTAATGCACATGCATAAACCTAAAATATATTGCAGTTGTTTCCTGAGTCAAAGCCAAACTTATACTTACAAATGGAGAAAAAGAGAGGCAGCCAGAAAATGCAGTGGCAAGGATGAAATTCAAGCTTAATCATAATTTTGTTTTCACATATTTGTCTATATAAACCTATGTCCACATGATCCTTAGCAAATTAGATCATCATTTTTTCACTTTGCCTCTGACCAGGCAGATAAATATACCAGTTTCAAACATTAAAACCAAAGCAAGCAGCTTTATGTTAAGTACTTCCTGCAGAGACATGATGTGCATGCAGGAGTGTGATGCAAGCAGCAAAAGAAAAGAGGTAAAAATAACCCTTCTCTGTTTTGCTCAGTTCCTTTCCTCTCAGTTCTGCTGACTTGAGTGTTTGTGTAGATCTAGAAACAGCTTTGACAGCTTTCCTTGTGGTATGGAAAAATATATAACTACTGTTTTAAAGGGCTTGGTTTACTGGCCTCTTGTATTGGATTCCTGTTCCCTACTCTGTAAAACTGGAGCAGCTTAAGTAGATGGCAAGGTGAAGGGGTCAGAAGAAGACCCACTGCACTGCTGTGGCCACAGAATTGGGTTTATTAATGAACTTTATAGTCTAGCTACACTGCAGATGAGGATGAGTTGCTTTCATTGAGTTTTACCTCTTGGCTTCAGCTGGCTTCTCTGTAGTTAATTCCTGTGCCTGGGAAGGTTTGCCTCTGACCTCTTAAATGGGCAGAAAGTGTTGTGACCTCATCAGAGTGGCACTACAGAAATAAGTGTGACCAAGTTCTTGCTGAGCTGTGGCTTGCAGAGCTAATTGGGAGATGGACTAGGTAAAGGGTGGGGGGAGAGCAGGATTCTTGATGGATGTGTTGGAAGAATTCATGTAATGAAACTGGCTGTAGGAGGAGCTGTAAATCTGCTGGAAATGGTCATAAAAGGGCTGGAAACCCAGGAAATTTGTGTACAAGGGGGGCAGATGCTGCTGGTTCTGGGATGACCATACAGAGAAGAGGCTGTACTCGTTCCTGGTGAGGGGCAGATGTTTGCTGAGGGCATTTAATCTTTCAGAGATCTCAAGGTTTTCCAGAAAGAGAATGCTTGGGCTGGATGAGTCTCTGGTTGTGATCTGGGAGCACACATGGGTTTCTTCCCCCTGCTCAAGCACAGTGTGGCAAAGGGGCACAGAAAATCAGGGTGCATGGTGAAAATACATGCATGTAGCACTATTTCCCTTTCCATTCCTCAAAGGATGAGTACAAAATCTAAAGGCATGAGCCTCTCACTGACAGTGCTTTGGACTCCTGAGGGATCTCTGTGCCCTCAAGCCTCATTTCAGTCTCCTCAATATGCTAAATGATGTACACTGAAGCTGCCATGTGTGCTGCTCCGTGCGCTTTGTCCAGAGGTGAAGGGACACAAAGCCAGCTAAACTCTCACTTTCTCCATGCTCCAGTACCTCAGCCTCTGTTCCAGAGAGAAGGGCATTTGCTTGTAGAGCAGCTACTCTGGCTGAAGAGCAGAACATGCTCCTTTCTGCCCCAAGAGCTCTGAAGCTTACCTTTTTGCAGCAACCTCTGGGGCTCAGAATGGTGAGGAGGCAAATACTGGTAAACTGAAAGTTCTGACACAGGGATGTGAAGATTTCACCCTTGTTAGCCTGAACTCCCATCTCCATTAGCAGAACACATGCCTCAAATGCTCTGATCTTGCTGGCTGCATCCAGATCTAATGATGCAGTTATGCCTTTGAAGGTTTTCTGTAAATCTATTGCAAATTAAAATCTCCAGCAGTGAGAAGCTAATAGTCACATATTCTCATACGTTCAATACCTCACCTCTTAAAATACAATATAGATTTGTTATTCCCCTCTGGCAAATGATAGTTGATTATACAAAAGATTACCTTTTGTATTGAGAGTTTGGGATTTTTTTCCTGTCTCAAATATCCTCTCCAAGGTTTGGTTGTGACATTCACTGTAGGGTAGAGGTGTGTTGGTGTAGCTGTTTAAAGAGATACTGAAATTGCTATTAATTTTAGATATGCATTAATGCTTTATATAGCTTCTTTATCAAATTACCTTTATATATCTTAACAAATCAGTTCCTGTGCCCTTGGTGTGAAGTACTGCAGATAAGGAGTCGGCAGTATATCTGCTTGCAGGTGATAAAACTGGAATTTGGGTAGATAGATAACTTCGATTAAGTCACTTAAGCAGTGTAATCACTGTCCTAGTGAGAAGATGGATCTCTGAGCCAAGCAAATGTAGTTTTGCAGGCTCTGTATTAGCCTGTGCCCTGCCACCAGCCCAGCTGAGTGTGTCTGCAGGCAGGGCAGGCTCAGCAGCCACCTGTCCTGCCCCCTCACTTACACTGCAGCTGATTCACTCCAGTGCTTTTATCCTGGTGGGATATCCTGATCTGGTTTTGCTACCTGGAGATTGTGAAAGGAAAAGGATCTGTGATGAGGCAGATACCCTGCTAGAGGCACTGCTAATTTATGCACCTGCTGCTAAACTTAATGAATGATAGAGGAAAAAGTTGGGTACTGAGGATTTGATTTTCACTGCTGCTCTTTGTAATCAATTCTGATTCACTTTTTTCCTCTTCTCATGCCTTAGCTATCCTGAGATTATTTGGTTTCTGATTTTGTTATTTCCAATTTAAAAATGCTTCTTATTTAAATGCATTTCTATGGCATTATTACAATTTTTTTAACTGCACATTGGCAGTGTTGCTTTGGCTTGGTCAGTAATGAAGGGCATTTTTAATGGGTTGATGCCTGTGAAATATGTGCTGGTTCTTCTTGGAGGGGAATAATTTACCAGTACAAGTCATTATGCATTCTATTAAAAACACAAACTGGACATGTGTTCCTGGCCTCATCATCCATCACAGTGTAAACACTGAGTTAGCCACAATCCCAGCAGAGAGACTGAAAGCAATTTATAAAAAGTAAATAACAGTATTGATCAATTCACCTTTTTATCACTGCCCTGTCACCACTGCCAAGCAGTGTTTTCATTTTGAGCTTCTTCCTCACCACATGCTTCTACCTTTACCAGCTGTTGATTTATGAAGCCTTCTCTGGGCCACTGGAGCAGATTTAAGCTATCTTTTGTGCTGGTAAATCCACCAAAAATACAAATGGGTCTGAAAAATAGTCTGTTTGCACCTGAAGTGGCTTGCCCTGGCAGATGGAGGCCACAGCCAGGATGCCTGCTGAGAGTGAGCATGGGTTTCTGCAGGCCAGCTCCTGCCTCCATCTCTTCCCTTGACTTCCTTTGCTGCCATCCCCATTTCACCCACAGGAGAGCAAAACCCAGAGGCAAGGCTGAGTGTCCAAACTGTCTTCCTGCAGCAGAGGTCCCAAGACAATGTCTTTTGAAGAGATATAACCACATTAACAGCAGAAATGAATGGATAAGGAGGCTTTACTCATCTGTGCAAATGTCTTAATGCCAAAGACCACAGCCCTAATAACGATGTACTTTAGATTGGTGCTGTTTTAATTACAAGCAAATTGGAAATTGTCTATTCAAAATCTCACCAGGGATTCATGTATCTAATGGCTCTGACCTCTACTGAGGCATCCCTTCAGTGAATTGCAGCTCTCTCGCTGTCAGACAGGCAGCTGTTGCACAGGGAGACATTGTCACCCTGCGTGAATGGCCCAGGATGGTGAAAAATGTGGGGCTCAGGGGTGCTCAGGGCAACCTGATCCCAGCAGACGGGCAGGAAGCCCATCTGGACACTCTGCTAGGGTGCCAGGAAGGGCTTTGGGATGCCAAAGGCTAATTAATAGAGTCAGTAATTGCGGGTTTTTAGAATGAACAACAAGCCTCTGTTCTGTGCTGTGAGATTTCATTATCTTAACCTTGTATCTTGCGCCTCTTGAGGGAACATGGTTATTCATTAAGTCTCTCTAACTTACCCTTCAGACTTGATGGTTTTATAAAGCCTTTGCATTTTACATTAAGTAATTATGTAATGTGATGATGCCCCATCGCTGGAAGTGTTCAAGGACAGGTTGGGTGGGGCTTTAAGCAACCTGGTTTAGTGGAAGATGTCCCTGTTCCATGAGTGGAACTAGACGACTTTAAAGTCCCTTTCAATCCAAGTGATTCTATAATGATTCTGTGATGAATATTTAGAATGTTTTACATTTACAAGGGCTGCCATTTATTCAAGTTTGTGTTCTCTATTGGTAGGGACAGTTGTATGCAGTTGTATATGACTCTTCTATTTAACTCAAGTCTCAAGAAAATCTGTTCTGAGAGCAAAACTTTTTAAAAAAGCCTGCAAACAGAACCCAGAATGATTTTTCTTTAAAACTTGCTTTGTTTTCTAATGGATAAAGCACTTGGTTTGTTACCCTTGCTTTTGTCATGGGAAGCTTGTGCTGTGTTCAGTGCTGACACCAACTGTGGAGCTTCAGAAGGACAAGGTCTCGTTCTCTGCTCAGAGACAGACTGTGGGCAGGATCCCCCCACGTGTCACAGGACTTGCAAGTCAGACGCTGAGATAAACATAAATTCTGCAGAGCTCCAGGCATGTTGTTGTCTGTATTTGCTTGCCTTTTTTTCCCCTCCCCTCTGTTTTTCTCTCTTGCTATTCATGGTCTCCAGACATGTTGTTCAGCTGTGGCTTAGTCAGGTTAGAGATGGCTGTCCCAGCCCACCACCAGGACAGGTTATGATCCTCCCTAACCCCTTTCTGTCACACTGCCTCTGCTTTGCAACTAGTAAACAAACCTTGCAGTGAAAAGTATTTTTGCTAACCTGGATTGTTTTGACAGAACCAGGCTAGGGAGTGATTAAACATGCAGCAA
This sequence comes from Taeniopygia guttata, assembly GCF_048771995.1. Lineage (NCBI taxonomy): Eukaryota > Metazoa > Chordata > Aves > Passeriformes > Estrildidae > Taeniopygia > Taeniopygia guttata. Next base: position 9,472,104 of record NC_133037.1, read on the forward strand.
TGCCACCTGACCCAGGGCTTAGGGTGTGCTCACAGGGTCTGCCCTCACTGCTGCTCAGACACCACTCTGTACACCCCTGTCAGCAGCAAATACATGTCCTATACTGAAAGGGAAAGCAACAGAAATAATTATCAGAGTGATACATCTCAATCCCTGTGCTGTTAGTCCATGGTGTGTGGCCTTCTCAGTTAGCGTGGGCATTTCTGCATTGGTTTTGCCTGAACCTCACCCTTATTCCCACTGCTCAGCTTTGCCCAGTGTCTCTTGTCCTGACTGCAGCCTGGTCCATGCTGTGGACAGGCAGAATATAGGCACAAACCCTCTGGGAATCTCCACAACACATCCTCCTCCCTTAGATCTGCAGACAAAAGAACAACATGAGTGTCCAGTCCAAAATTATCTGGTACCAGGCTCCAGTAAAACATGGGGAAAATAATTCCTCCAGGCTGTACTATTCAGCAGTCACATTGCTGTGACTATTTAAAATCAGTCACAGTCTGCTTTTTGCTGTCTGACCTCACTGAGGTTCTCAGCCCTGCCACAACTGAGATTGGCTGTCTTTTTGCTCTCTTTAGTATAGAAGGTTTGGTTATTTCTGGGAGAGGATATCCTTAAAGGTGTTGGGTTAGATTTGTGTTTTTAAATCTCATAAATTAATATAAACAACAGAAAAATCTGGAGCAGAGAGATTGGTAAACACTTACTATGTCTGACTTTCTGGGTGCTCTCTAACTGCTACTCAGGCAGGTGGATCTCTGTGTTTGGTGCCACGTGCCTCACAGATATTTTAATCTCTGCCCTGCACCTGATATGTTCAAAGGCTGTGAGTTTCTTTCTTCCCACACAGTTTTTGTGAGGAGCTCTGTCAACTTGAAATGAGGCAATGCAATTCCAATAGCAAGGCAGAAGGGAAGGATGCAGGGTGGAATGGATGCTCTTTCTTGGTGTATGTTTGGCGTGTGGATGACAAGGAGGTCAGAAGGAGTTTGAGTCATAAATCTCTCTTGGGTATCTCAGGAGAGCAGCAAGTCTTGCAGCAAGTTTGAAAATGTAAATGCTCCCAGAGATGCGTACTCACATCTCGTGGGCTGAAAAAGTTATCAGGGTCAGCCAGGAGATAAGAGTTGGAAACCACCCACCCCTTCCAGCTCCAGCACAAACCACCCCTGATTCATCTGGTTCTATGATTAAGTGCCCTAGAGAGCTGAACCAGCTGAAAAATAGAGCTTTTTCCCTGGGTTATTTTCCACCTGGAAAATTTCACAGCCCACTTTACTTGAAGAACACAGAAATGCTTGTATGGAGCACAGGGCTGAGCTGGACGCTCTCCAGGCAGCAGTGCTAATTCTGACTGCAGCCATGGCCTTTGGCTCCCTTCTCTTGTGTGTGAGGGGTGCTGAGGGCTGCTCAACAGTGCTGGGGTTGGCAGTGCCACCTCTTCTTGTTGGACACCTCTTGCTGCTGGACACCACATGTCCTCTCCTTCAGGAGTCCAAAGGAAATTAACCTGGGCAAAGAGCAACCAAAAAACTGCAGGGTTTTATTTATTTATTTATCCTTTCTTTTTTTTCTGGAGAGGCTTCCAGAATTCAACTGTGAAGCATCATTTTGTGATGGGAATATAAACCCCTTACCTTATGGCTGCTTCTCCCTATTAACTATCCACCATCCCCATCCCAGACAGCAAACTCAATACCAGGCTTTGTACCATATGTCTCTTTTGCAGCTGCAAGCAGAAAGCTTGGGGATCCTTTGATCATCTCTGACATCAAGAAGGGGAGTGTAGCACACAGGTGAGTGCAGGATTTTCCATCTCTCAAACCCACTGCAAAATGGCCTTCCATTATAGTTAGAACGTCTACCAGAGAAGCTGAATGTAGCCCAAGCAGCACCACTTGGGTCTGGATGTTTCCAGAATCCAAGGAGATCTCAGCACTAGAAGTTTTTCTTAGACCACAGTAGAGTTTGCAATAAAAATTGTCTGTATTGAAGTGAATAGAGTTGAGCTAATGGAGAAGATGACCAGGGCACTGATTTAGATGTGTGCTGAGTCTCTAGGAGATGGATGTTTAGCACTTAAGAGCATGTGGTAAATGGCTTCTTATATCCCAGGAGGTGCTATGGTTTATCAGGTAGTTTGCCATGTCTCAGCTCCTGCTTTGGTGAACAAAGTGAGTGAATTGTGAGCACTGGTGGAGAACTGTGCAAATAACTCAGGATTTATTGACTTCCCCTCTGATCCCAACACCTCATAGCAAGGCATTCAGAGGAATTTAGTGTGACTGTATGGCTTATTTCTAAGAGTGCTCATACAGGAGTTTCCATAAGGGGTAGAATATCTGTCAGTTAAACATCAGGCGTTTTCAGGGTTGTAGGTTACCCAGGATATTTGTCTAACCTTCCTAGCTGGTTCTGTCTGGATACATGCTCGACACAAATTTCCTCTCTTTAAAATTGCAGGTATCCCAGACTAAGCTCATGGTTGTTTTCCAGGAAAGATCAAGGACAGTAAAAAGTTAATATTGTCATTTCCACTGCAGAACTGAATGTGTGGTGGGATCTGAAAGGCAAATACAAATGTACTCTTAGTTTTCTTTTCCTCTCCATGTAGAACTGGCACCTTGGAGCCGGGAGACAAGCTGTTAGCCATTGATAACATCCGACTCGACAATTGCTCAATGGAGGATGCTGTGCAGATTTTAAGGCAGTGTGAAGACCTGGTCAAATTGAAGATTAGGAAGGATGAAGATAACTCTGGTACAGAAATCCTGATGCAAACTGGTGCCTGTCCACTGTAATGACATTTCCCAATAGGTAGTGCAAACTAACAAAGATAAGGGCTGCTGCTATCCAGTCACCACTTTCCAATTGATTATAGTCTATTTTTGTTATTCTGCCCTTAAGTGATGTCTGGAAGGTTAAAATCCTATTTGGTATGAGTGTCACCTAAGACTTCTGACTTTTGCTTCTAGATGCTTCAAGTCTTTCCTATGACTACTTTTTTTGGGAAATGAAAAGGATTCAGCATTCTTGTTTTCTCTTTCAGATGAGCAGGAAACAACTGGTGCTATTATCTACACGGTGGAGCTGAAGCGATACGGGGGCCCTTTGGGAATAACCATCTCTGGGACAGAGGAACCTTTTGATCCCATTGTCATTTCAGGCTTGACTAAACGAGGACTGGCAGAGAGGTGAGGTCTGGGGACAGAGCAGTTGAATTAAGAAGGGGTCTTGAACCATGCCAAATTTCCTCTGCTGTCCTAAACTCTTCTTTGGTGTCTTAATCTGCTAGGGAGGAAAGATGCTCTAAAGGTACCAAGTGACATGAAGAGGGTGGGGGGTGCTGTGGTATAGGGGCAATGAGAGAGACACTTAGGAAAAGTCAGACCCAGTGAGTCAGGTGAATTCTGCAGCCAGGAATACATATTTATTTCCCCCTCTTCCATAGGGGTGCTTCCTAGTTTGGGATTTGCCATGCACACCGTGTGTCAGCAGAGTGCCCAGCCTGCCTACAAAACCACCATAGACTCTGTCCAGGACTCGCCTGTTGGTAAACTGGCTTATGCCCATTGCAGTGCTGTGTCCTGCTGAAACCAAGGATCTCAGGTGTATTCTGACCTGTCCTTGCTTGCTGCTCAGTGTGTTACATGTGAGGTATCTCAGTGCAGGTTGGTGTGCCCAAGCATCAGACATTTATACTGAATAAATGTAGGAGCAGATTTACCTTCAGCTGCTGGGGAGGTTACTGTGTGCCTGGGTCTGAATATATGTGGATGTGTGGGACTTAAAGGATCAGGACATTCCTGAGAGTATAAGATGGAACTGAGTCATACACTCTATCTTAATTAATCTTTCTATATGGGAGCTGTGACTTGTAAATAGATATTTCAGCAGCCCTGACTCATGCTTCTCTGGGGGTCTCTTACTTTGTGCTGCAACAAAAAAAGCCCTGAACAAACTGGTGTAAAGTGCAAGACCTTGGGGATGTTTGACAGCAGATCTGGCCTTTTGGATTTTTCCATTTCAAGACCACACTCCCTCTTAGCTGGACTGTGAAACAGCTCCGTGTCCTTTACTGCATCGGGTCCCCAGAATTCTCAGCACACTGCTGTGCATTTCCATTGCTTCCCTTTGCTGCAGAATGCAGAAGGTCTGTGTCTCCTGGGAAGGAAGGGGATGGACTTAGTCATTAATGATTCTTCTCACTGGGGATTTTATATCACTGCCTGCCACCTTAGGGTTTGGTCTTCTTCCCTATAAAATAGTAGCCACAGGGTATCCAAGGTTTTTTCTATGAAGCACTTCTGTACTGTACCTGCAACCCAGCATGAGAGAGGTTAAGAACAGCCAGATCAAATGCTGTCAGGTGTCAGAAGACAGAATTGTACCTGTGTGGATCTCAGTTCCCTTTGCAATTCTATGGCTGCTCCTCCTTTGAACTCGGATGCACATTAGTGACTGCTGTGTCCAGAAATGTGCAGGCGAGCGCTGCAGTACCACTGAATTTTGATCAGGAGCCAGCAGGCAGTGAGGAGTGAAAAGCCTTGTGAGAAGAGTGATGGAGCTGTTCAGCATGTTCACTGTGGCTGAGTAGCAGATAACAGCATGGGGACAGAGCAGCACAGGGATGTCTCTGGTAACCTCGGCTCACTCTGGGGAGGGTGAGGAGCACTGAGATGAAGGCTGTTTGCAGGAAAGGTGCATTTTTTTCCCCTGTGAGTGAGAGAAGGGGATGACTTGACCTTGTCAAGGGAAGAGGGGTGCCCCTAGTGCTATCCTAAATTGTCCCTTTCCTGATGTCTCTACCACAGATGCCCTTAGCCAGGCTCTCATTAAAGGATGGGGATTTAAATCCAAATCCATGCACTGGCTGGAGCACAGAACATGGTTTGGCACAACTGACATGGGGTGGACCTGATCTCAATGTCTGATAACAGGAATCCACAGGCCATTCTTGTGGAGGCACAAGTGAAAGACTGCACAGCATTTTGGGCTGCTGACAGTGCGGGAGGCAGGGTGTCCTCTAGGATCTGTCACACATCTGTCTGTGGGTAACAGGCTGCCTAAGTCAAAAAGGCTTCAGAGTCAGATGATTTAGGTTTTGTTTTGACCTTGAACATTTTTTTTTCCTTGTGTCTGATCTTACAGAAACCTACAAAAGTATTTCAGGCTGGTAGATTGGTGTGGAGCTGTGACTCTCTCCCCTGTTACTCTCTGTGTCCCCTCCTTAAGTGCCTGCATATGGCTTAAGCCTGTGCCACAAGACTTGTGTTTTCCTTATTCTTGACCAAGGGAGTGTGCCTGAATACTGAATTCTGGTTGAGGTGTAATGGCTCTCCCAGAGCAATTTTTGGCTATTGCTGATATTTTAAAGTGCCAGACCAACCTTCTTTAGTGCCACCTGCTCAAGTAGATGGGGGTGGCTGTAGGAGAGTTTGGTCTAGGAGTATCCAGCACTAAGCCCCAGCACCAAGCCATGTTGGCAGGGAGGAAAAGGGATGGTGACCCTGCCCATGTGCGACGTTAATCCCTACAGTCTGCAGTCACCTCTTCCCCAGTGCTTGCTGAGAGGTTCTAGCAGCCCATTTTACATCTTTCCACTTACCTGTTACTCAATTCTGTTCTTGCATGTCCCCTCTGAGCAAGAAGGGACATGCAGCCCTCGGCTCCTTGGGCTGCTTTGTGTTCAAGGTGAGTTAAGGACTGTTGGTAGTAATGAAGAGGCACAAGGGTCACTAGCTGGAAACTTCTTTCTCTGTCAGTCCTGCTCACCTTCTGTCTGCATGGCCTCACAGGGGGGCCCTGAGAGGACTGGACTTTGGTTTGCTTTTCTCCCCTTTGAAGAAAAATACCTGGCTGAACATGGCCTTTCTCTTTAATTGTTTCTGTATTTTTCCCTGCTGAGAGACTTTCACAGTTACTGCAGAGCCATCATGTTGTTCAGGGTTGGGTGATTGGGCTGGTGTCTTGGATGGATGTGTCCCTGTGCTGGGTTCAGGGATACAGCAGGAAAACCTTGAATGCTGAAGCACTGCAGTGAGTTTACTTCTGTAAACTGCCAGCAGTTTAGCTTGATTTTTTTGACTTCAATAGATGAAATTTTAAGGCAAATACTCTGGTCCCAGTTTCATCTATAGTTTGAGTGCAGAAATGTTTGTTTCCCTGACAGCTTTTCCAGGAGGATTTGGGTGGGACAAGACGGACATCTAGTGGCTGGTGGGACCATCATGGCACTGCTGAGTATCTCAGCAGCAGCAGAAGCCACAGCCTGAGCAGTCCTGCCTTCTGCTGGGCTGCATTTCCTGATTTGATGTACTTATAGTGGATGCTTCACAGCAGTGTGTCTACATAACTTTGATATTTTGGGGAAAGCCAAGCAGTTGTTTTGTCTGCCTTGATATATCAAATTCCAGTTCTGCAGGAACTGTCTGCAGTCCAGTTTGGAGATGCAACCTGCCAAAAAGGACAAAAAGATACTGCAGTCCAGATTTGCATCTCCTCCTGACTCCATCATAAAGGTTCCTGATAGCACAACCTCCCGCAGTACTGGAGGAGGAGGTGGTTGCTCGTGTGTGCTGGCATTTGGGAGCTGGAGTGTGAGTTTGCAAAGCTCAGTCCAGCCAGTGGTGAGTGTGAGCTCCAGCCTTGGCAGTGGCTGTGGCAGTGGACAAATCCTACCCTGCCTGCTCTCCCCAGCACTTCACTGGGAAGAGGTAAAGTGATCCTTTGTCTGTGAGCAGAGGGGAAGGATGGAGAAGGAGGAGAATTGCCATGACTTGTCATTTCCTCATGCCTGTTGCTGAAGCCTGAGGATTTGTCTAGGTGAGAGCAATAGCCAGTGCTGGAAGGTGGCTGAGCAATAAAACACAACCTCTTCCCGAGCTGGTGGAGAAAGTCACAGGGGTGTAGCTGAGTAGGGTGAGCTTTAAGCATGTCATTAACTGCAGCTGGTTCAGCTCATGCTTGCACACACACGAGCAATTTTGTTGAGCTATTTTGGTTTGGGTTTTCTCCAATAGGTTTCTAGGTCTGTCTCATAATTTCTTTCCGTCAGGGTGAACATGTCCTTCTTCAGTTCCATGTTGGACTCCACATAGTGAAAATGCGGTGCTTTTAACCCCATTGCATTGAAATGTTTTGTCTCTAAGCTGGTCTGCATTCCCAGTTCCTGAGGGGCTTGGGATTTGAGGAAGGCATGGGTTCCCATGTGTATTTGTGTGTCTGTGCACATGGAAGTTGGGGAGGATCCAGACTCCTGGTATGTGGTGAAGAGGAAGTCACAGGTATAGAGTGTACCAAGAGGGAACAAAGACATATTTTAACGTGCTGAGAGTTAATTCCTTCAAGCAAGAGCTGAGTGTCCTGTTCTCCAGAGGAATTCTGGAGGAATTGCTTCTCTGGAGTTCCTGACTGTGCCTTTTCCCTCCAGAACCGGAGCCATCCACGTCGGAGACCGGATCTTAGCGATCAACAACGTGAGCCTCAAGGGCAAACCGCTGAGCGAGGCCATTCACCTGCTGCAGATGGCAGGAGAGACCGTCACCCTCAAGATCAAGAAGCAGACAGAGAGTGAGTTGAGGAGCTGGGGTGGGGAGGGGAAGGCTCACCCCAGCAGGGACCCTGGGCCGTGGAGCAGGCACTGCTGCGGGGTTTCTGTCCTGTTGTGGAAGGTGAGATGAGGCAGTGTGGTCATGGGCATGGCTGGACACAGTGGGAAAACATGTGTGTTTCTTGGACTTCAGACTCACAGATGAAAAAAAAAAAAAAAGGCAACCCAAAGCCTCTCTGTGGTGATGGGAAGAGATAAAACAGCAGGTTTATTGGCAATAGTAATTTTTAATTCAGATTGACACCTTGTACTGTTGTTGCCATTCCCTGTCTGTGTTGGTATTTCCCACGGAAGTTGCTTTTAGAAGTATAAGAATGTGGGAATTTTTTTTTTAAATATAACCCTGCTAAATGAGCAAGGAGACTGAGTTGGTAGAATCCATGAATTCCCCCCCCTCCCTCCCAATTTTAATTTAACTTTTTGAAAACAATTGGCAATAAATCTGTTACCCCTCTTTTCCTGGCTTGGGATTCTAAGATCATCTTTCAAAGCATTTAACTTCATTCTATGAATCCCCTTTTGGTTTCCCTGACAAGCTCCTGTGTCTTTGAAGCTGTTGTTGACATAGTATAAAAAAGCAGAAGCATACTTAGTCCTGGCAGGTCACTGTTTTATGGGGACAGAAGGGTGATTGGAAAAAAAGAGGGATCATGCATACTTTTCTCCCTGATTGCATGACCACAGCCAAGCAGAGGCTTTTTCATTAAATTCAGAGAGTACCAGGTGCCTGGCTTCATTCCAGTCTCTCCCACCCCCAGCATTTTCCTCCTTTTTTTGGTGGCATGCTTCTGCCGTCTGTAGATTTGCCTGGGCTTACCCAGCCAGTAGCCCAGAGTGCTGTGGGAATTAGAAGAAATCAAGAGAGAAACCTTTTCTAAGCAAGCATAACCCTTGGGATGCCTGTCCTGCATCTGAAAAAGTGGCATCACTCTTAAACATAGAACCTCTATAGACCTCAAAGGAGTTTGCAGATATGAGGCAATGCACCTGTTTTACAAATGGATGAGGACTGGGCAGGGAGTAGAGTTGTGGCAAATAGAAATAGAACTGGGGAGTTGATTCCTCTACAAGAAGCATCTCTTTCCCTGTAGCTAAATGTCCTGGTCTTTAGTCTGAAATGCTCTTTTCTCCCCCTGCTGACACTTAGCATTGTCACAGCCACTTGGTGAAATAATTGACATGCAAGTGCCTGTTGGAAACTCGTTAATCATTCTGAGAATGAAGCAGGTGTAATTGAAATTTCAAGGTAATCTTGAGTTAATCATGGTGAGCAATCTTCAGAAGGCTTGGAAAATAGGGACTTTGAGGACACCAGGCTTTGTTTGGCAAAATAATCTGTCCTCATTGACAAATGCAGACTTTCAGAGGGCTTTTTATCCCTCAAGTCAGAGATCCAGGGTGTGGATGGCTAACAAGATATGTAAGCGACAAGGACTTTAAAATATCCAGTACAAAGAAGTGCTTGTGCTGAGAAGCCATTCTTTGCATAGCTTTTGCTGGAAAGGAAATTTGATATAATGACAATAAGGGCTTGTTAGCACTAAAATAATGAAAGGGAAGGTCTGAGCTTCATCATTCACATTCAGCTCCCATTTTCCAATCACTGATCAGGGAAATTCAGCCTCAGAATACCACACCCAGGAATTCCACTGTTGTCACATGCGTGGAAGACTCTGGAGACCTCTGGAGAGGTGGTGGTTAGCATTGAGTTCTTGCAAGGTTGTACAGTTGTGGAAGAGGGCTATAACGTCAGCAGTGGTGGTTGTCATTGGAGTCTAATTAAAACATCTGTTTGTAGCCAAGTTTGCAGCCAGCACCTGCCCTGGTGCTGCTCTGAGTATAAAGGAGGCCCTCTGAATCCAGAGAAGCTACAGGGTATTGCTTGCAGGAGCCAACGCTTCTCTGGGCAGGGCTGTTTGGAGGAAGCTTCCAAAGGTACAGCAAGATGTGCTTGTGAATTGAGATTAGGTCCCAACTCTCTCATATGTGGTAATCCTCAAATCCCCATGGCCGCTCCTTGTATTCCATGTGCTAAAAAAACTCAGAAAGGCATTTTTTCTTGATTCTGCTTAAGATAAGAGCAATGCATTAAATCCTTTCAGCTTCATTGCACATGCCTTTCTCAGCTACTTTTGAAGAGCTAAAGAGGTAGTTTAAAGACTTACAGTACCTGGGCTTGCTCCCATGTCAGCACGAGCTTTTCCCTGAGGCTTGCTCTTCGTGCCTGCTAAAGAAGGATGTTCTGGTTGCAGAATCCTACCCCAAGAAGTCGGGGAGCTTAAACGAAGTAAGTGACCCAGAAGATGAGCTGACAGACTCCCAGAAAACTAGCAAGCTGTCTGAGATATACTCCACCACAATTCCGAGTGTGGACAATACTGTGGAGTCCTGGGATGGCTCTGCCATTGATGCTGGGTATGGAAGCCAAGGTAAGCCGGGGTTGTGTTTTCTTAGGGGTTTCTGTTCTGTCTGGGTCTTGTCTCTGAACATGAGCCAAAGCCTGTGGCCTGACCACATTTGTATGTCCTCTTGCTTCCAGAAGGGAACAAGATATATTTTAGAATCCACTCTTGTGATGCTTTGAGTTGGCGTATCTGTTTAGGCTTTTATTGGCATATTTGTTCTGGCTTATATGGCATCATATTGTTCTCATAATTTTCAAAACCTTTACAGCACTTTATAATTCACATAATCAGAGGCAGTATTCACTGGCCATATGTTTTACAGAGTATTTGGTCCATAGCTTACTTTTATTCCTCCAGAGAGGCCTTGTAGGACATAATAATCCTCTTCAGGATGTTTTAACATCCACTAGAATGTTTTGTGACTAGAAGCACTTGCTTAACAAAATAATTAAGGTAATACTGCAAGAAAGTATCTCTCTCTAGTGAGTGATCAGATAAACACGTGTCTTCAAGGTCAAGTTTATTCAGCTGTAGCTTCTAGCAGATGTGGAACTGGAGTGGAGGATACTCTAGTCATGGGAATATATTTTTACTTGGAGAAAAGCCCTGGAAAATAGTTACACCAGATTTAGTGATGTAAGCTAGCATTAGCCAGTGTTGAAACAAACCAAAATCCTGAATCAATGCACAACAGGAAACTGGTGGGAAAGCTCCTGTCCAGAGCAGAATGTGAGAACAGGGAGGGATGCTGCAGGGTGCTGCTGCAAAGTGTAAGTGTGCTGCACTCTGGCTGAGTTCAAAGGACAGCACTGCCCAAGTGTCTCTTTCCCCATCCCTGCATCTTCCTTCAGCCTCTGTTCATCTGAAGTCTTAATTTGGGAGCACAGTTGGGACTGAAGGCTTCATTAAGGAGTAATCCCCTGGCCTTCATAATGCTGCAATCCTTCTCCACCTAATTGAATGTTAACACAAGTTGGACACTGGGAAGTGATTGCTTTGCTGGTAAATTGAGAACAAGTAATTGAGCACAGCGCCCCAGGGAGCGGGGCTGGTGCCAAGTTGCCCAAGATCCACACACTGCGACTTTGCTTCAGGGGCTCTCTTGTCTTCCCTGGTAATTGCATTTGGCTGCATGGTGGTGCAGTGGTGCTGGTGCTGGAAGAGGGGTGCTGGAAGGTAGGGAGAAGGTCATGGATGGTTACCCGTGGGATGGCACAGAAACCTGGGAATCAAAGAGCCTGGAGATTGGGGGTTACACCCCAAATGGAGATCCAGAGATCAGGCTCTGCAGCCTTGTAGGTTTTTAGGTTTATCCACAGCAGCAGGACATGGCTCAAAGAAGGATTTTGGCAGGGAAGCTGTGCTGGGCCTGGTGGGAACATGCCACCAGGTGGCTCTGAATCCCAGGGATCCAACCCTTCTCTCTGGAAGGAGGAGGTGAATCTATAATGATTACAAGTGACTGCTCTGGACATGTGTCCCTGTGCCCAGCCCAGACCTGCTGCCCAGCCACTGCAGGGAGCTGTGTCCAGGGCCCCTGTCCTGCTCTGGCAGACAGTGAGGGCTTCCCACTGCCGTAAGATGTTGGCAAGCAATTTTCCTGGGGCTTTCTCCAGAGAAGTCTAACCTTTAGAAACACACAGAGGAAACAACAAGTTAAATGAAATAACAGGCCTTGGCATTTTCAGAGAAAGTGTTGGCATTGTCTTTGGGTATTTTCAGTGCTCTTAACTATTTAGGACATCAGGTCTCCCTTAATTACATGTTTCTCCATTACTTCTTCCTGTTTGCTTGGCACAGCGTGTGATGGGAGTATAGGGTATTTCTTGGAAAGGCTCTGAGGATTTCTCTGAAACACTGAATGGGCAGTAGGAGGTGGGCAGGGGACTTAGGGGATTTATTTCTACTGCAGATGGCACTGACACTGCTGAGGAATTATCTGTTTTGGAAGTTTTCTGTTTAGGCATCTTCTCATGAGACTTGAGGTTCTTGTGACTTGACAGTGATGGATTCTCATCTCTGGAGAAAGACACTGCAGTATAGAAAAGTCCATGGGGGCAGATGTAGTGAAACATGTCTGATTTCATACTAAGTCTGTATTGATCTCCTGTCAAATGTGATACAGATGATTCTCTGCTCTCAAGCCAGCAGAGTTTTTAATCCTATTCCTTGCCTTTCACACACATGTCCCTGAAGCATCTTCCTGTACCTGCACCAGCTGATCCCAAAGGTATGGGAATTCTGAGAGACCGGCTGGCAGTTCTTAGGATTAAGAGCTGATTCTTCCTCATTACCACCACTGAGGGAAGCTTGTCAGGATCTTCCCTTTGCCCTTTGAAGAACTTGTTTTATTTAAAGGTGGCTGATTCAACAACATAATTTCTGCTGGGTTCAGTGTGGAAACAGGAGCTATTAACCACAGCTGGCACCAGCTGGAGGCAGGATCTGCGTCTGTGTGTGTGTGTGTACTCCCAGGTCTGTGGATCCCAGACCCACACCATAAAACTACTGAGAAGCAGGGGAGAAATGGGACATCCCACATCAGCATCCTGAGAAGCTGCTTTGGTTAAAGTCAGAAGAGACTGGAAGAACTGCTTTTGGATGACTGAGATGGAAAGTGTACAGTCCACGTGACCTCACTTTTGGGACATAGGGAAGGAGGCTCTCCAGGCTCTGTTCTACTCCATTTGGGGTTTCTGACTAAGTATTACCCTCTCTCTTCCTCCACTCCTTCTTGCCTTCCCTAGGTACGTACATACCCCAGGCTGCCGGCATAGCCCTCCATCCACACGAGTGGAGACACAGCAGGCAAAAGAGCAGCACCCCTCCAGCAGACCCCAGGAAAAGCTACCCCTACATGGATGGAAGCTTCAGTGAAGATGACTGGGACAAGCCCAGCAGGTATGGAGCGGTGGGAGGAGGCAGGGAGGTGTTTGGAAGTATGGATGTCAAGGCGCAAGAACAAGGGGGGCGTGGGAATGAGATGGAGTGGCCAGTAATGTCCCACTTGGCATCAGACAGCCATGGGGAAGGATGATGGTGGTGCACCAGCTGTGTTGGGCCACCTCCACATTGCTAGGTTACCCTGAGTGTAGCTCTGTGACAGCTCTGCCATGGCCAGGTGACATTTTGTGTTTGGAGTTAGGGTGGTCTCAGCTGCATGGACCACAGGTTCCTATCATGGTTCTTACTCCTACCACGTAAAGGCTGCAGTATTTTCATAGTTTAGGTGTAATAAATAGATATGGTCAGGGCTATCCCTGTATGTGCAGGCCTAGATGAGGCTTCACACCAGCTCAGTGCCACAAAGCAAAAGAGGCCAACCAAACTCTGCACTGGAGGACCAGTGTAAAGTTGCATATCCATGTTAAAATCTACCAAAACTGTGGCTGGATTCTCTCTCCATCACACTTTGGCCCTTCCAACACCTCAAACAAAGCTACACTAAGTGAACATGGTCAAATGAATCCCCCAGCTCAGTCAGCATGTGAAAAATGGCCTCAGCATCTCCTGAGGCCAGGGGAGCAGCTGCAGCTGCCCTGTGCTTTGGGTGAAAATCCTGCTGGATCTGCCTTGGCCACAGGCTGCCCCTCACTGGGCCACAATAATGGAAAAGCCCCATTGCTTCAAAACTTTCCTCCCCTCAACATCCTCCAGAGTCCCCACAGTTGTGTGTGTTGTGTTGTTACTGTCGGTTCTTTTTCTCCTATTTTTTTTTCCTTAACTTTTGTTTGTCCAAACAAAACCCTTAGAACATCTCATGGCCATTTCCACCTATTTAAAGATGATCAAGCTGGCAGGAAGGCTGGCAGCGCCGGACACTTTGTTCTTGTTTTGCCTCTCAGCGAGAGCCAGCTCACAGAGGTCACTGATCCCTCCCGGCGAGGCTGCTGGCAGCTGAAGTTGGCAAATTTGAGCCCTTGAAACCCCCGTGTCCCTAATGAGGATTCCAAGCCCTGATGTCAAAGTGCAAGTGAGATGGTTCATGCCGCTGAGCCCTCTTTATATTAAAGAGAAAAACAAACCCTGACAGCCTTTAGCCTGGAAGAACCTGCTGACCCAGTGATGTGGGAGCCCATTCTGATTCATCTGTGTCCTGGATGTGTTTTTGTATTGCTGATCTGAGAGGCAAGACTGGTAACTAGAAGGGACATGTGCCTCTTTGGGAACCTGGGAGCAGAGGAAGGAAATGAGTAAGGGGAAAAAATAAAAAAATTCCCTTTTTGGGGAAATTTTGGTTTGTTTTTATAAAGTCTTGCTGGGTGTTTATTTGACCTTTCTGCCTGGCATAAATGCTACTATCCTTTAAAAGCTGATGAAAGATAGGGGGTGAATTTAAAATACAATAAACCATGTCATGTACTGCTCTCTTCAGGAAGTCCATGATCCCACAAGGAACAAAAGGGTGTGTGAGTAAGTTTCTCCCTGCTTCAGACTCCCATCTAAACCAGTGGATCAAAAGGAAAGTGTGTGCTAAAGACTTTGCAGTTGTTAAACATCTGGAAAAAGACCGAGGGGTCATTGTATATTTAATGGAGGCCAAGCTCTCTGTGGCATGTACTCAAGTAAAATGTTTGACTTTGCTGAGTGGCTCTTGTGAATGAATGTCCCTTCCTGTCTGTGGAGCTGAAGACCATTAAACCATGCAAGATATCACCACATGGTGCAGAGCTGGAGCATCACCCATGAAACTCCTTATAAAACATGTATAAGATGCATTAGGGCTGCTCCAATATCACTGTCCCCTTGGGGCTCTTCCCATGACTCATTAGTGGGTTTATCATGATCTTGATTTAACACCACAGAGAGTTTCCTGCAAGAGGCTTCTGTTAAACAGAGAACTGGTGGTCTGAGTTTTGCAGTCGGGTGTAGTGTCCAGCATCACCTGCTTTTTTGTTCAGAGGATTTCACCATGTTTAATTGCCATTTGATTTAGAGATATGTGAATTGACCCTGGCTTGTGGTCAGAGATTAAAAGTGCTAAAACTGCTAAGGTGGGGAATTGCAGAACCCCCAAGCACACAGTGGTCAAATTAACGTGTGTTTGTACCAGCTTGAGAGAGGTTCTCTCTAACCTTACTCTCTGTTGTAGACAGAAATGGTGGCAAACTTTACACAGCTGTAAGTGCCAAGACTGCTATACAGCAAAAAAAAGAGAGACCTCCTGAAAGTAACAGTTCCCTGGCCATCCCAAAGCAAATGAAACTCGGTTTGTATGGGTTGTACATGACACTGTTGATTCTGCTGGCTGTAGTGTGTGTTTGCTTGTCCAGCCCAGGGCAGTCATTTTTATATACATCTTTGCATTATTTACTCTCATAGAGACCTAATGTATTTATCATTTTCTCACCATGTCTGTTACCCTCTGTGTTTTTCTCTCTCTTCTCAGGTGTTCTGTGTCTCAGATCTGAGCTCTATCCCATCAGCCTTTGTACTAACAGTCTCTGAGGCTCCTGGTTTACCCATAACGCATCCTTTTTTCTTTCACTTCTCTATTTCACCAAAAGGTCTTCCTAAACCTACAATCTTCCTACAGGCACTTTTTAATTTACCCTTTGAACTTTGACATTACTACACCAACTTAATGCTTCCTTTGAAGGACACTTGCCCCGTTAGTAAATGCATGGAGGTCTCGTATGTGGACTCTTGTTTGAAAAGTTCATATTGTTTGCTTTTGTATATGAAGACTCTTCAAGTCTGCTTTTACTGGTGAGACACTTGCTGTAGCCTTGCAGCTTTCACCCCGCTGCAGAAGAGTGCTGACAATATTTGGTTCCTACGTTACAACAGATACCCCAACCGCCAAAATGGCCTTGAGACCACTCATGAGGACAATTTTTGGCGTGTTTTTGGAGAAGCTTTGGAGGATTTGGAAACATGTGGCCAGTCTGAACTTTTGAGGGAGATTGAGGTAAATCACTTTCTGAATTTGTTGCTGACCTGACTGTTTTGCTCTTTCCATAAATGTTAGATCGTTTCCCCAGAAGTTACTTGCCCATAACATCCCTGAGATGCCGGTGGTGTGAAGAAGGGTTTGGGTTTAATTCCTGCCAGGTTTGGGTTTAATTCCTTTGTGCTAATGGGTAGCTCTGCCTCATTAGACAGCTGCTTGCGTGTGCTCTTTCCCTGAGCCCATGTCTTGCCTGCCAGGAACTCCACACCCTTTTCACGAACCGTTGCTGGCCAATAATCTTCACATGATCTTGGCAAGCCTTCCCTATCCAGTGGTAAACCTTCTGCTTGGAAAAATATTGTCTGTCCAAAGCACTTGAAGGCCAAGCAAAAGGAGCCCCACAGACCCCCACTGGGACTGAAGCCTCGGCTTCAAGTGCTGACAGGCACACGTACCTTGCATTCAGCTGTCACTCTGCCGGAAACTGTTTTAGTGAAATAGGTAATTGGAAGCTTTTCAGCCAGCCTTCCCCATGGAAAAATCTGAGAAAGTAATTGCTTCCTGCAGAAATAAAGGTGTTTCCTCTCTTCACAAACCACTTTCTCTTTTCGTTATCCAAAACGCTTTGGAGGTCATGTTATTGTGTCCGGTTATAGGATGAGGACCCTGGATTTCTAAGTCATGGGATGCAAATAAAGGGCCCCCTTGAGACTGTGAGCAGCAGGAAGCAAATCTGCCTGGCAGGATGGGGCCTGTGCTGCTCCCTTCCCTAGTTCAGCTCCCACAGCCTGAACGAAGGAGGAGGACCCCAAAAGACCATCTCTCCCTGTGCCCTCCAGGTGCAGAGGACTGGGGAGAACTCTCTGGGTCATGCTCTCCATAATTCCCAGTGGGACTGGTTTTATGTACACTTGCATATTGTGGAGGCTTCAGAGAAAAAAAGGCAACTTCTGAATAATTGAAGGTCGAAGAGGAAAGTCCTGTTTTGGTTTGTATTGTGACAAGCAAGGGACTTGCTAATTGTCCTTTCCTCCTTGATCCTTAGCAACTGTAAGTAGAGGAGGAAATCTCAATTAAATTTATTGTGCTGAAGCATGGAATGCTGTTTTTATTATCTTAACTGCTTAAGAAAATGCTGACTTTAAAAAACCCCACAACACACTCAAAATCCCAAATCCCCAGCCCTCTCAGACAATAACTTTTTCCCTTGATCACTTATTTCCTGGATCTGAATGTATTTAGAAAAGAGTTTAGGCAGCTATTCTCAACCTTTCTGAATAGCAGTTGCTGACTGCTTAAGAGAAAGTAACTCTCTAAAATGATGCACAAATATTTCTTTTCTGCTGGTATATAAATGGAAAAGATGGGATTTGTAGGACTCTCATTTGTTTTCCAGGGATCTGTGGTGCAATTGCTGTTTTATGCTGTTTGGAGCTTTGATAGTTATAGAAATGTTTTTAAACATATAAAGGAATCTTGCTGAAAGCTGAGCACCTCCAGGGTTTCTGTGTATTAAGCATGTTTCTAAAATATTTTGAAAGTTTGGAGGACAGAAGGGAAGTGTTTTCATTTTAGCAGGAATCTGTTGGGTTCAACTCCCCTATTATCAAATCCAAAATACTACTGATCCATTCCTCCCTCTCCATGTGCTCAGCCTTTGTGAAGTGTGCTGTGGGATCTGCAGCCCTCACTGGGGATTGCTTAGCCCCAACACTCGGCCTCCTGTGATTTTATGATGGTCAGAGATTTTATTTGTTTGTATTAAAAAAAAAAAAAATTGGCCCTTCGTAATTTGCTATTAAGTAAGAAGAAGAGTCATGCAAGGTGACCCATGAGAGCCTAGAAACAGGTTCACACCCATCAGAATCCAGTTCCAGGCTACGAGTATGGGAAGAAACTGGCTTTTCCCAGTAAAGTGTGTGTCTTTGCTTTGTTTTGAGGGCAGCCAAAATATGGGAAAAATAATGCAGAGCAGCCACAGGTTGAAGAAATCTGAAATTGCTTTTTGCACTAAACCTAAAGCTTATGGAGAAACTTTAGGAAATTGCTTATGATGCTGCAAGGAGGATTTAAATGCTGTGAAGATGGAAAAGGAGTCCAGTGCTCTTGGGTCCTGGTTGGTTGTGGTATTTGCAGCCTCTGGGGCAGGGCAGTGGCATGGTGTGCACAGACCTTTCTTTCTCCCTGGCTCTGCAGTGCTGGGGCAGCACAGCACAGCACCCTGGGAGCTGAGGCTACCCGAGGGCAGTGACCAAATGTACCCTGGCTGGCTGTGCTGTTTGTTATCTGCCTTTCAAGTATGTGGTAAGTCAGTGTCCTTCCATGTAACAGGTGTTTGAGTTTTGCCCAAACTTTAGCTGATCAAGTCATGTGTGAAGACCTGAAAAGTGCAAACATGAAAGGTTTTCTGTATTTTATCCAACACTTTTAAGGATAATGTGGGTAGTGGTGGCATTTTCCTACTGCCACCATAATTCACTTTATTTGCCTTTGTTGCACCTTGGAGCAAAGAGCTGGAGGGTCTTGATTAGAGATTTAGTTGGATGATATTTCCCCTGTGCACAGAAGCAATTGCTCTTTGACTTGCCACCTTTAGTGTTGAAGGATTTTGCTGTCTGCTCCATACCTTTCCTTTAATTTCTTCTACCTTTATACATTTATTGGCACTTCAGTCCCTTTGAACTTGAACTTTAAAATTACAGGTTTCATTACACTGTTTAAATGGACTCTATGACCTGGAGCCAGCTGAGGTTCCACAGACTGGATGCTTGACTCCTTCGTTAGCTTTGATCAAAATAATCTCATTAGTGAAAAGCATTGCCAAATGGAATCGAATCTACTTAGGGGCATCTTTTAATGGATGTTATCAAAGATGACCAGGCTTAAATACTACTTAATTTCATATTTTTAACTCAATTTTGCTCAGTGACAGCTCCTATTTACTGGTAGATAAAATCCTAAATTTTGTGCTGAATTGCCCTCAGTGGAGTCCAAGGCATTGAGTCCCCTGGGCCATTGCCAGCACTGTGTGATGCTGGAGAGCCTGCCAAGGTAGGCTGGAGAACCAGGCTGACACTGGCTCCTCTGGGAGCTCCCTGAGAATGGAATATTTGTCCTCCTTAACTCAAGATGGTTCATGCACAGGATGAGGCTTGCCTGGCCCAGTTGGTGTAGAAGGGGTCATGGAAAAATAAGGCAGAGCTTCACAAATGCTACCTTCAGCTTGAGCTCTCTGTTGGGGTGGGGGTGGAAAGCATGAAGTGGCTCAGCCATAGACCTGGAAGCAAGCTCCCAAGGTCTGGAAATGGCTCTTACAGCCAACAGGAAGAGCTTCTTGGTACATTCTGATGAATGAGAGCAGTGGTGCCGCCGTGTTGTCTGTGGCGCTTCTGCGGCCGCGTGGTCCAGCTCTTCCTGCTGCTGACTCAGCAGTGACGTTGTGCCCTCGCCCTGCAGGCGTCCATCATGACAGGGAGCGTGCACAACCTGGGCTTGGAGAGCAGCAAGCTGCTCCTGGACTCTGTCAACCCCTCGGGAATGAGCCCACTGAGGAAAGCCAACCCCAGCTGCACCGATGGACAAACTGAGAGCAGCAGCTCCCCTGCCAAGAAGAATGAGAGGAATCTGGATATGAAGAAGATTGAGAAGGAGATGCAGGAAATCATGTCCCCGACCCCCCTTGAGTTTCACAAGGTTTGTGTCGCCAAGGGTGGGTGTAACTGTGGTGCTGCAGTACCTCAATGCTTAAAGCTATAGAACCTTTGCAACCTTGCAAGAAATCTCCTCTGCTCAGAGGGACCCCCAGAAATTGGTCCTTGTTAAAGCTGGCCCTCACCAAGGTCTGCAGCAAAGGTTTCCAGAAGGTCAGATTAAGATGAAGGAGCCCCTTCAGAAGAGTAGTGGGATTTAGCTGCCATCATTCAGCAGGGTTCAAACCTGGACTTTGCTGTTTCTCTTCATATATAAGATTTCCAGGTCCTTGTGTTTTGGCATTTGTTAATTGGTGCTACAGATAAAAGTGAGAGAGCTCAAAGTATGGCCCCCTGGAGACCCATCAGCCCTTTTCCTGTGGTACACTCCATTTAGAAGGCACTTCTCAAACAAAAAACTGCTTACTTCCCTCCGCTTCCTCTCCACTTCAGTGATGGGATACTGGTTTGATTTCAGCATCCAGCTGAATGTAACCAGTTTAACCATTGTGCAAGGCAATGGTAATTAGGAAAAGTAATTAACTGTAGAAGCTGCTGATGTAGAATGCAAGCAGGGAAGGGAGCTGGAGAGGTTTCAAAAATTTGATTGCTTTTTTCTTTCCTAATGTGACTTCAGAATGAAACCTGCAGTTATGCTAGCTGGAAAAAACAACTTTTTCATGTTTGATCTGCTTTTGCCCTTCAGGGCATGGCAAATGTGTCTTTAAATAAAACTCCTTGGTACCTGAAGGCAAAGAGCTATGTAATTAGGCATGTTATAGGGCAACTCTTCATTCTGCTGGAGCATCTGGTATTGGCTGTGTTTGGAAATGAGGTTGAGGCCAGGTGGGATGCTCCTGTGTGTCATCCTGAGCATTGTCTTCCCCCAGGACCACAGATCCATGAGGCTCACCCAGCCTGGAGCACAGTCATAGTAGAGATTCACTCCCAGCTCATGGGAGGCAAGGGGAGATTTTGGTAGTGTTGGGGAATCAGTTGTCCCTGGTTCCCAGTGTTACCCCATGGTAAGACACTTCCAGCAGTGCTTTTCTCCTTTTGACAAAACCAAAACGTGACATGCCAAGGGAAAGATGATGAGGTTGCCCATTTCTTGTCCTCAGCATCAGCACTTGCTGATACGAATTTTCTGAAAATAACCTGTAAATAATATGGAGAATTTTAGATGTTCCTACTGAGTGATGTGTTAAAAATGAGCTGTCTTCACATTTGACTCACTACATTAAAAATTCCCAGTAAACATGTTGATTTTTCATGTGCTGGTCTGGCACACGCAGAGGATACACAGCATAACCTGAGCCAGGGAAGAGGATGCTCTATTACAAACACTCGTTTGCTGCTCTTTGGAGAAACATGAGTGCTGTCTGTATTACAGTGCCTGTGTTTCCTTCCACATCCAAGAGCGAGGTACTGTCATGGGGTTGGTTTTATGCCAGTCACCAAAGCAGTTCTCCTGTGATGATTGTGTCAGGTAAATAAAGTTCAGTCTGTGTTGTCTGCCCAGGCTAAGAAAAACCTGCCCAGGAGACCCAGAGCAGAATTGCTGTAGGTCTGCACACATCCCATGACTGCTCCCATCCTGGCATTCCTGTACATCACCTCCTTACTCTGCTGCATTGAAACCTGCTTCTTCTCTTTCTGCCTCTCCAGATGACACTTCACAAAGACCCCGAGAGCGAAGACTTTGGATTCAGTTTGTCGGATGGCCTGTTAGAAAAAGGTGTCTATGTAAATATGGTCCGTCCGGATGGGCCAGCAGATCAGTGTGGCCTCAAGCCATATGACAGAGTGCTTCAGGTAATAAATGCAAAATGCAGTTCTGGAGGCTGGGACGGAGTGAATGAGTGGCTGAGAGGAAGAGAGAAGTGAGACCCATCCATGGCAGCACTGTCTATAATGAAAGGTAATAGTTAGCCAACTAGGTGAGCTCTTAGCCACCAACACTCAATGGGACCTGTGTTTTATAATAAGAAATCACTAGGTAGTACCTTCAGGTGGTACCCCAGGTGGAACTCCTCGGTTACACTGGTCCAGGGCACAGCCTGTTCTGGCACTGGCCTTTTTGAGCCTGGACAGCTCAAAACAAGCAAAAAGCTGTGTTGCTTCCTTTCCTCACCCTCAATCTTACTCCTAGTTTTTGGATGAACCAGACTGTATTGACCAATATGTGTTCCTGTGAAGCCCCTTGTGGAATTAAGTGAAGTTCATGAAGTTCTGTGCATGCCTTTGACAACTAGAAAAGTTTTCTAGGAAACACATCCTTCAAGCAAGGTATTTTTAATGGATATTTTTCTTTGAAAAATGCTTCATCTGAAAAAGCTGATGCAGAAACAGAATAAAAACTCTGGTCAAAATCGCAGTCTGTAATAAATGTGCCCTGGGCATATCAACTACTGGAGGGACAGAAAAAGCCTGGTGAGTTTTGGAGATTGGAGTGAAGCTCTGTGTGGATGAAAACCAACTATTTTAGCTTTGAGCAACTCAAACAGCAACTGAAGGAAGTGCAACCTCTGTGGAAAAATTGCTACCATTTGGAAATGCAGATATTGTCACCATATTTGGAAACACTCAGATGTTTAGTTTTGCTAATTTCTAGGTGGGGGTTCTTAGCAGTCGGATTAGAGCCAATACTTTATGTACATCAGGTAACTGGAGGACTGGCAGCACTGTGGGGAACCTTGTTTAAGCTTGTTATGGTCTCTCGCCAGTTGGCTGCTATACAATTATTTCTTCTCAGCTTCAAATAAAAGGTGGTGCAAGAATGAACAAGAAGCTAATTAGGCTCTGGGCTGCCTTTCTGTTCAGTGTTGGATGTGCTGCTTTTTGCAAGTGCCAAGTGCTCTGGGAGGTGTGCCCAAAATCCTAAACAGAGCGGCATGGAGACTTTGGACACCCTTTTTCCACACGCTGTGCCGCACAGCTCACACCTACGGGCACACGAGGCGACTCCCATCGCGTTGTCATGTGGAGTTGGGAATGAGGGGTTGCAGACGTGCTCTAGGGGACTCCCCTCAAGAAGTGCAGAGCTGCATTGCTGAGGATGCTGCACAGTGCTGCTAATTGTGGGCATGATGATGTGCCTGAAGGCCAGTGAAACACCTCGTCCCTGCTGTCACAGACCCTCTGCCTCTTGGCTGCATGGATTAACTGGAGCATGGCATTGCACTAGTGGCACTTCTGCACTGGAGCTGCCTGGCTGGCACAGAGCAGGGGCAGAGCAAGCCTATGGTTTATCTCTCCTTGTCCACAAGTGGGCTAGAAATTGTCCCTCTGCTGTAAGGGGCAGTACTGGGGTCTCTGTGCGGACACTGGCTGGGGTGGGGGGACACTGCTGCTTTCACAGACCCAGCACTGTGGGCATGCATCAATTCTGGAAAGGGGATTAGGATGGAAGGGTTGTATGGAGCCAAATACCCAGCCCTCACCCAAAGAAGGAAGCAACACCTGGCCTCAAAAGTTATGTTCACTCCAAAGGTGTATGGGAAATTCCTTTTCCCCTTCCCCACTTCCCATCCCTGTGCTGTTTGCCAGCCTGTTCTGTCCCAGAGCTGTCATGGCACCAAACCCAAGTGTTCTGGTAGCTGTAGATGAGAGAGCTGGGGTGGTTTCTCCAGATGACCCAGCCTAGAAATGTGCTTGAAGGTTGGCAGGAGCCAGCAGAAACTGTTTTCATTGTTGAATCCTACAGAGAATTTGCAGCTGCCTCCTGAACCCACATGAAATGCATCCAGGCTCTGTGAAATGAAGGCTATAAATGGGGAGAGGGGAAGAAGAAACTGTTTGGTATAGTCTGGGTTTACCTCTGGCTGAGTTGGAAAATGGTTGCCAGAAGCCTCAGGCCTTTATTTGTTTTCTATGTGCTGGATACTTGGCACCACAAATTTAAGGCCAGTAAAAGCCATTATGGAAAAAAAATAATGGAAAATGGCAACATTTTCTTCTACAGGCTTGAACAGGAGAAGTGGTTTTGAGCCTTGCAGTGTTTAATACTCATAATACTGCCCTAGGCACTGAGGGTCATGGTTAATTCCTGGTCCAGACCTTTTCCCCCTTCCTTTATCAGTTACTGCATCATTCCTCAGCTAAGCATGGATGCTCATTCTGAAGGGGTGCTTCTGCTCTTCTTCATTGTGAACCTGGAATCAGGGACCCCCAAGAGTTGTGTATTTTTTCCAGCTGGGGTTTAGCACTAACCTTGCATTTGCTGACTAACAAACATGATCTTTCTGTTGTTCCTTCCCATGGCATGTCCTAAATCCATCCTGGCAGGTAAACCGCATCCGAACGAGAGACTTTGACTGCTGTCTGGCCGTTCCCTTGATTTCAGAGGCTGGAGATAAGCTGGACCTGGTGATTAGCAGGAACCCCTTGGCACTGGCTGCCAATGCTCCCTCGGAGGGGAACAGAGAGCTCCCGGCACAGGTGCCCCACAGCGCCGAGGTCAAGGCGAGTGTTCAAACACTCTGAGCAGCAGGAGCAGAGCAGATGATGCCTCTGCTGAGCTCTTGTGGTATTTGGGGTGTTATTCCTGATTTTTTGCACTGGTATTTGTAAATGCTCTGTGTACAATAACCTGCAAGTGGGGAGGTGGGTCTTCAGTGAGCCTGTAGACTGCCAAATATTGCTGGGAAGGTCAGAGCTGGGTGTGTGTCTGGGGCTGTGGCAGCGATGGCAGCAAACTGATGACAGGAGGAAGGAGCATCCACAGCCATCCTCCATGGCAGGGCAGCTCCCTGTGGTTCTGCCATCAAGTGTGCAGGGTCCTGCTTCTGACATCCTCCTCATCCTGAAAGGCCTTGGCCATCCTACAAACACACATGGTGCTATTATATTCTTTGTTTGCTCAGTTAATCACATACAGCAAGACTGAAATGCCTTTCCTTTTATGTTGTGCCCAGTTCCATCCTTTCAACACTCCTAGCAAATCAATTCCTGCAGCCCCTTGCACTGCCAGTGCAGGGCTGTGGAGAGAGCCTGTTAAAAGACACTTCAAAATGTGCTTGAGAGTGGCTAAATGCAATTCTTGTGCAGAAATTGGTATTTCCAGCTGTCTCCTGCCAGCCCTATCCACACTCCCCACTATGTCTGGCTCACCCTGTAGTGGGATTAGGCACCTTGTGTGGCTGATTCCCACGAGCAGTGCTGTTACCTGTGCTCAGTAGTGACTACAGAGTAGAGGCCATACCCAAGGCTAAAGGCCTTGAGTATCTGCCTGAATGCCCCCGTTTGTCTGAGCTTTACAGAGATGTCTTGCTTGCAAACTTGGCCTGTGCCTGGAAGTAAATAGAATAGTGCAATTCCCAGGGCTGCCCCTGATGTTTTGGATCAATGAAACCTTGCTGTCTCCCTGAGGCAGAGGAATGACAAGCCCTTGGTTGGGTGGGGGTTGTGTCCTGTGTCCCCGTGTGCCCCTTTGCCTGTTGCTGGCCTCTTGTAGCCCTGTGGCCGCTCCCCTCGTGCCCCAGAGCCCCTGGCCCCACATGGCAGAGGGGCTGTGAGGTTTGCATTGCCTGCCTGGTGTCCCACATTGCACTTTATGATCGTGTCCGTGTCCATGTCCTGGGGCCGGCTCTGCTTTCCCTGGGAAGGTCAGGGCCATGGAGTCCAAGCGCTCGCTCGGTCAGACACGGCAGCTCCAGAGCCCACTGCCCCCATTCCCTGCTTGCCCTTGCAGTTCCTCCATCCCCACCTGCACACCAGGGCTGTGTGGAGGGAGCTGGGCGGGTGTACAGCACGTGTGTGTTGCTCTGCTGAGCCAAGACTTGTCCTCGCTGTCTGTGTGCCAGCCCCTGTGCAGCACAAACGTATCTGGGTGTTTCTTCCAGGCACGGCCCCATCCAGCTCTTTGTCGTTGTAGCCATTTTCTCTTTGAGTATGCAATATCCCATACCATTGCTGCCACAGCTAGATAACGTGCCATAATTGATACTGTGGAGCATTGACAGTGCAGCCTAAAGTGTTTTTATATGCAATATCCTGAGCAGTGGAAGCTCACTGGGGCTTCTCATAGGTTTTTAATGAAGACTTTTATTAAAGGCTTAAAAAAAAAAAAAAAAAAAGGAGGAAGAAAAACTTGGTCCTTGTATCCCTTCCTATGCATTTTGAATGATATGAAGATGAAATGCATTACTTAAATGTGTATTTTTATCCATATATTAGAGTGTATTCCTTGTAAAGTATTTTTATATGCTAATTTTCTTATGTATCTATGAAAGCACAATATTTAAAAGTACAGCATTTCAAAGAATATTTTAGTCCTGTTTTGGACCTATTTGTAAATCTCTGTATTTAAATGGGATTGGAATGACCTTGACTTTTTTTAAAATTAAATAAAAGCAAATGAAATGCATTTTTTTTGGCTTGTGTTGCTTTCTGCTCGAGGATGATAGTGAGGCAATGCTTTGCTTCCAGCAATATTTTAACTTGCCACAGGATACTGTTTGTAAAACACCTTGGAGGACAAGGAGGAGGCCACTGTAAGGCTACCAGTGTTGTCCCTTGCCACCCACCATAAGCAGCAGGACTTGGGTTGCTCCCTTCCCTGTGCCCATGGAGACTATTTTGCTGTAGCTATTAACAGGAAGAGCTGGAGATGCTCATGCATGTGTTTCCAGCACTGCCTGCAGCTTTTCCACACTGGGAATCTTGGCTTAAAGCTGGGCTGCTCCGTGACGAAACACTGACGCAGCAAAGCCCGTGGCAGCCGTGGCGTGGCAGCATTTGCAAAGCTGAGGTTAATCCCTGGAGATGGGTTGGAAAACTCCTGGAGAATGATGTGCTGGCAGGAGATGTCCCATCTGGTGCTCAGAACCCTGCAGCTCCAGCGGGGCGCCTTGGGGATCTGCACTGTGGTAGCCAAATTACCCCACCTCTGAAACCAGACATCCCAAGAAATGACTGCCATGAACCCAGGACACAGCTCTTGCGTCCATGCATGGAGGATTTCTTCCCTCTGCTCCCAGGGTGGGCAGCACAGGCTGGAATGTTCCCTGGATAAGGCCATAGGGAATCTCTGCTCACCAGCAGAGAGAGGGTGAGCTGGGTTTTACAGCCCTTCATGGCCAATGGGTAATGCAGGAATTTTCAGAGACTGATCAGGGTGTAGGAATCCTCCTACTTAGTCTGGGGAATCATTGCCACATAAACAACACTTTTCTGCCATCTCTGGCTGCCCTCCTGGGGTGAATACTGAGGCCTTGCCAAAACCATGGAGCCAGCTGAGGCACCGGGGCTGCAGGAGGCTGAAGGAGCGCCCATGAAACATCAGCCTCGGGGCTCGCTGTGTGTCCAGGGGTCCTGTGTGTGTCCCAGGGAAAAGCTTTGAATGGAGCTGCTCCCTGGGATGTGCCTCAGTGGGCAGCACATCCCCCTGCTGATGTCACTTCTCATCCTATGGGCCTTGGCTGATGGGAGCAGCTGCAGCCCTGGGCAGGTGATGTCCACCAGGGCAGGTAGTCAAAACCCTTCAGCAGCAGCTTGTGGCACTTAGTGGCTTTTTAAATTACCTGCTTATTTATTTTGACCCGAGAAACACTGCAATTGCTGTCTGTGCTCTTAGGAGGCTGCTTAACCCAGGCAATGCAGGCTCCTCTGAGAAGAGAAACCCTGACAAAGTCCTCAGTCACATCCAGCAAAATAACCAACCAATCCAAAAAAACCCAACTAAAGACAGCTGTGGGACTGATCCAGGGCCTGGGGTGCTGGAGGCTCAGCAGTGATACTCAAAGGTTTTATTTTCATAAGGAGTAGCCACCTACGTGCTGTTTTTTCTTTCCGTATTTCAAATCAGGACTCCAAGAATGGACACTCTGGTTTAGCCTCCATCTGTTTGACTGAAGAGGCCAAAGAGGTCAGTGAGGTTGAAAAAAACAGTCCCATTCACCAGAAAAATAAATGTTGGAGTGGGTTTTTTTACCTTTCTTTTTCTTCCTACTGGGCTTTTCTGACATATTTGAACTCTCACAGTAGTGGTGCCATGCATGGGCTGGGCACTGGCTGGTGAGAAATGGTTTTGTTTTGCAACACTGGGGTTTTTTAATTTTGTTTTTTATCTCTTTGATGTATTTTTTGTCATTTTTTTTCCCCTCACCCCCTTTTTCTTTTGCTACTTATTAACTTGTATCCCATGAATTTTTGCATTTTTACCCTTCTAAGTCTCTCCCCATCCCACAGAATGAGGGGGTGAGTGTGTGGCTGTGTGTGGGGCTGTGCTGCCAACCAGGGTGACACCATGGCAGATGTGAAGTTAGATAGTGATTATATTTTTATATATATATATATATATATATATATATATATAGTATTTTATAAGGGCTAAAAACCCCCACACCAACCCCAAAATAAGTAATAGCTTTAAAGGAAAAACTGAGCTACTCAAAGACCGAAAAAAACCCCATCCAAGAGCATAGCTGGTTTATAAAGGAAAGTTTTATTTTCATTTATAAGGTGATTACAAACTCATCTAAAAAAGCAAAGATGACTTAAAAATATCCATATACATTTTATTTATCTAAAAAGCAAAACAGAAACTGCAAATTACAAACATTTACCATATACACAAAGGCTAGGGGGTTTTAGGATTAAATTACACTCCAAGGTCTTTTTCAAATACAAATATTCCGTTTTGGAACACACAAAAAATGTTTTAAAATGTTTTAAAAATATTTTTAAGGTTTTTTTTCTTTAAAAAAAGTTAAGATGACATTTTTAAGGAGGCTATCATCGCCCTCGCCTCCTCGCTGCATGTGCTACTCATTATCACATTACTGTAGTCACAGTTGCTAGGAATTTAAATAATTTAAAAAAACACCACTGTTTTTTAGCCAAACACATCAAACAAGATGGGTCACCTCTTACTATGTGAAGTCCCTGGCAACATTATCAGGTAACAATCACAACATTACACTGGAGAAAAATAACATCCTATTGAACAACGAGCACTTCAGAACAGTACTGGGATGCTGCGATGCTGAGAGACCAGTGCTGGCTTCCAGGACAGGAGCAGGTCATGAACTAACTCAACTTGCCCCCTCAGGTTTTGTTTGTTTTATCAGCCTCTCAACATAATTTTGCCACTGTTAGGTTTTTTTTTTTTTTTTCCTTTATATATTGAAAAAAAATTCAACTCTTTCTAACATCTCAGCTGCAGAAGCAAGTACATTTAGGAACAGTGTGTATCGTGCTCACTGTGCTACAGGGCTGAAGCCTTCTCCCACAAATGCACACACACACACAGCACATGCACAGCTCCTTAGCATCATAGTTTTATTAATTTTTTTTTTAACAGCTATATTTTTCCCATTATTTCTTCTGATTCCTCAAGTCAGGCCACGTTTTCTCTGTGCTGCAAATGAGAAAGTGAGCAGCACCATCCCACTGTGCCCTGCAGAGCCACAGGGAACAAGACTCCCAGACTTGCCTCTTTAAAATTATCTTCAATTTACTTTACTCCTAAACTTGTGGTAATTAAATTCTGACACTTCTACTGATTATTTCAAATGAGGACACATCAGCAATACAAAAAGGCTGTGTCTGCCATTCAATTGCCCAACATTACGAGCAGGGTCAGGCTCTTTTCCAAGCACAAACCCTGTCACCAAAGTTTTCCATCTTTGATGGGGATGGGTGGGTGATTTGTTTTCCTAAAGTTTTCAACCTGCAAAGTTTTGAGCTTGTCCCTGTTTTCTGGTGAAATGGTGTCTCAAGCTATTTCTGCTCTTGTTTTAGGACATGGGTAAATTGAAATCACCAATTCCCAATGACAACTGGAAAAAAAAACCCACACAAAGAATGTGACTTTTTCTGTTTATTTTTCATAGAAACAAACAAATTGAGATTTTTTTTTTTTTCCTGGAGAAGCATTGTCCATGTACACGTTTCTTTTGGGCTGGCAGAAAAGAGCCACAGTCTGGTGGAGGGTGTGGGGCTGGTTATATTCAGGCAGTTTTCCAGTGGGTGCTGGTGCTGGTTATATTCAAGTCTCTCTTGAGCAATCTTTCCCATAGACTCAAATTGACTGCTAACACCACAAGAAAATTTTTGTGACCAAAATATGAAGCTCAGGGCACCTCTTTTGCACAAATTCAAGGGTTTCTTAAATGTCAAGTGTCACCAAATCAACTAAATACTTTGTTTCTTAAGCTTATCTTTGATTATAAGAAATAAAACAAGCTACCAGGGTCTGACAGTTCCTGACCTTTGCTCATGCAAATATACAAATACACAACTACACGTCAATCCTAACCACAAGGCTTTGGATGCTGATTTTGGAGAAAACAAGTCCAGGGCAGCTGCCTGAACCCACACCACACCCAACCTCCCATGCCAGGAGCCATGTGGTGCCTACAAGGAGCCAGGAGAGCTTACAAATCCAACCTTAAGGCTTCTTTGGAGGGGGCCATGGTCCAGGGCTTTGTTATTACTTTCCCTCTTCCGCCACCCCCATTTAGGAAAGACTGTTTGGACACCCTGGCAGGTTGGCTCTTTGCAGGCAAGTGGTGCCTAAACCTCCTCAATCCTCATCCTGAACAGCTTGGCAAGCTTTACACACATGATTTGCAGCCTAGGAATAGAAGCAATGTCCCCACTGTGTGCGTGCATATGAGGGTGGAAGATTTCATCTACTAGTCTACTTAAACACAGATTTATTTTTATTCTTTTTACTGAAAGTGAGCAACTTCCATTGAATCTCCTTGGAAATGATGTCAGGGTCATCTTTCTTCCAAGCGTACTTGAGCTGCTTAACTAACTTGTCCACTGCATTCAATGCACAGCTTATTTAACATTTTATATACATTATGCCTCCATGAGTGATCCTGCAGGGACCACAAGACATGGAAGCTAATAATCAGTTATTCAAAAGTGTTCAAATCCTTCTCCCACAGCTGGAAGTTTGCCAGTGATGCAACAAGTGGGAGCTTTGAACTCAAATGTGAAAGCACAACCTCAACAAAACAGAAAGTCTCCTTAGCAAATAAAAAACAGACCAGGAGGAGACTTGGAAAAGATCTATTGAATGGAGATGTCCATGTGCCTTCAGATCTACTTGAATGCTGAGCAAAAGTAGAGGAACCAGGAGCATCTGCAGGTGGGAAAGGAGGATGAACACAGGGTTGGGAACAGCTGCAGGAGGTGCTGTCCTGGTGGCGACAACAAAAGCTCTGCTGATGTTGTTGAGGTTTTCTTGGTGTTACAGCAACTGTAAGGCTGCACTATTTTTTTCCCCCCTTCTTTTTTCTCATTTCCTCCTCTCCTCAAGAACAGCAGTGAAAATCAATTTTGCTGAGCTGTTTCAGCAGATCATACCTAACTCCCCTCCACCCCTAATTCCAGGAGCTGTGCTGCTGCTGTGGGGTGGCCACCAGCACTGCTCTAGATGGCAAATACAGCTGCCAGGCTTTTGTATTTTCATTTACTACACAAGAACAAATCCATTGTGGACCTACTATCTCAAACTTGAAAGAGGACTTTTCTAAGTGTGTGGATCTGTTTGGACCAGATGAAAAGGAAAACTATAGATGAGAAGGAAAAATAGAATAATAACAACAACAACAATAAAAAATCAGTTCTATTTATGAAATCATACTGTTTAAACACTGAGATACAGACTACTGGTAAAGTCCCTTAGAATAGATACTGATTCAGAGAGATCATCACTAGTGATAGGTGAACTGAAAAGGTTTGGAAAATTGAGAAAAATAAGAAACAGATTAGAAAAAATTCATGGGGATATGTTCCCCTTTACATTTCTACTATCTCTTAATTTCAGTTCAGCTGGAAATAAATACTGCTGAAACTCTGCTGTTTTCAAGCCCAGAAGACCCCATGGATACAAGGGTACATGAAACATGAAAAGGTGTGCGTGTTGTCTTGGTTTATGCTGGCTTAAAACTCAGGGATCTGGTTCCAGGGATCTCATGCCAAAACTGCTCTGTTTTCCCAGCTCCAAACCCGTTCATCTATAACTAGTCATGATGCTTTAACACAGAGTTCCTCACTTACACAAAACAGGTAAAATACATCATAAGAGTATTACTTGAACAAGTAAATATTGGAAATAAATCAGTTGTCTTTGCAGTCAAAATAGGTAGAAAACACAAACTTTTTTTAAAAATTATGTTTTAATAAATTTGGCAGAGGATCATATTGAAATGCAAATTAATCACCAAGAAAAGTTTAGAAATCTGATAAAATTGTTAGGTAAAAACCCCAAACTGTAAAAATGCAAATGTGCTCACTGGAGCTCAAACCCCAGATAAAACAAGAAGAATTAAGTACATTTTTTTTTTGGTTTTTTTTTTGGTCGGGGGAGGGAGGAGAGGAGAGGGGAACTGTTTTCCAGAAGCAATGATTTCTTGGCTCTTGGTGAGCCCCAGCCCTTGCTTGCAGTTGTGCTGAAGAGCACAGCAGGGCCAGGGAAGCTGACACAGAGAATCTTCAATGAGGTTGTTGCATATGTGCGAGACCTTTTCACTTGGAACATGGAAGCGACTGATTTGAATGGCACAGTTTGTACTGAAATGGGGCTGGGTTCTATTCTCTGGTAGTTTTATTTTCAAAGGTGTAGTATTTATCCCTCTGGTTCTTCCCACTAAGACACTCTCCACAACATGGGAGATGCCTAAACACCCAGCTGACTTGCTGGTGACATCTTTGATGTAAAAAAAAAACCATTTTTTTTCCCTAACTAAACTTGTCTCAGCTCTATAGCACAAAAGTAATGTGCAAACTATATAATCTCAAACACAGTTGTATGACAATGTGTATATATATATAAAAGAAATAAATCAAGCATCAGTGTTTCATCTGCACTCACAAAAACCATTAATTTAGACCCCCCTAAACTTTTGCTTCCTCTTCACCCGTGTCTGTTTACTGCAGACACTGACTGTAACTCAAAAATGAGAGTCCAAGCTGCAGCCCGCTAAGAGAGTGGTTTTGGTTACATTTCCTTGCCTTTGATTGTTAAAAAAAATAAATTTGCCGTATGCATATTTTTGGGCACATTTGATGACACCGACTGGCTCTCAGAATTCCTCCTGTAACCTTGGGTGGTTTTTACTACTGGCCCAGCAGGTGTCATTTTGA
Organism: Taeniopygia guttata; assembly: GCF_048771995.1. Classification (NCBI taxonomy): domain Eukaryota; kingdom Metazoa; phylum Chordata; class Aves; order Passeriformes; family Estrildidae; genus Taeniopygia; species Taeniopygia guttata. The sequence goes on from NC_133037.1 coordinate 9,504,804, forward strand.
TATTTGCCATCTCCAGCTGCGCAAAAGTTTCCTTCAGAACTCTCATAATACAGCAACCAGAAAAAAGAAAACACAATTCTACCATGGCAGGTTTTTTGGCTGCAACTCTGCTCTCTGTTGTAAAAGTATCAATGAATTCAAACTAGAAGGATTTGGAAGTTATGGATGCAGCGATGTTTTTCTCTAATAATTAAGAATTAGTTTGGTCCATCTCTTAGTTTTAAAACTCCCCATTACAGGAAAACCAATAAGTTAAGAAATGTTTGTGCTGCTGTGGCCAGTTAGCACATGGGCAAGAAAAAAGGAAATAAAGCTACTATATAGGAATGTTAAGAACTGTTTATGTTCCTGTTTAAATAAGTGACAACCTCTGCCTTGACAGACTAAGCTTACAACAGAATAAGCAGATAAAAACTCTGCTTTTATCAAACATTTCTTCTAAATACCTTTGGATAGACTACCTGCGGTAGCATAAGAAAAAAACCTCTCTCCCTCTAATACAATGCCCAGATGACAAGGCTGAGTTTTGCCAGAGAACCCGTTCCCAGCACAACCTGCTCAATTAAAAAAAAAAAAAAAAAAAAGAAAAAAAAAAAGAGGAAAATGAGAAAAAGGCTTTTGTCTATGTTTTGGAAAGTTTTCAGGGATCCAATTCCCCACAGAAACATTCACCTGCACTACATGAAGTGGAACCCCCATTTCTATATTTCTTGTAGGGATTTCTCTTCACTTCCCAGTCTCACCTGGAATGGTACCCAATTTCTTCTGACCAACACAAAATATTTCAGTATTGCATGTTCCCTTTGCTTTAATTTAAATTCCAAAGCGCCCTGTCTCTTCAGCAGATAAGAATCATAAATATGTTTGCCACCCTCCAGTCCCCCTAAAAATAAAATAAAATAGAATAAAATAAAGTAAAATAAAATAAAATAATGGGTTAATCTAATAATGAACAAGGAGACTGGGGCCTCTAGGTCCATTACTGCTATTTAGTAACATAGGACAAGGGACTCACTTAGTCCTTTTGTCTGTTCCTCCAACAGCAATGATCTCCCCCAAAAAATAAATAAATAAAGCAAATCCTGGTTACTGAACTTGGAAAAGCATTTTTGAGATACATGGATGAAAAGCACCTGTTTGCTGTGTGATATTATTATCATCATTACTATTATTATTAGCAACATGTCTGTTATCAATACCAGTTACACCAGGTGTGCGTTTTGTTACACCAGGTGTGTGTTTTGTTACACCAGGCTTTGTTCCTCCTGTCAGGGATGAACTGGTTTGTGTTCACCTCTGGGCAGTCAGAGTCCAGAAGTGATTCCTTTGTTTTCCTGCCTAAACCAAAGTCCAGATGAGGAAGCAAACACCTGAAGCATCCAGAAAGCAGGTGCTGCTTTTCCCCTCTCGGCTGCTCTGTGCTCATCCCTGCTGCCCTGGGGACAGGCTGCCCTCCCAGTTTGCAGAATTCAAGTTTACACCAGTGCCACCACACCAAAATACGGTTTGCTGGAAAACTCAGGAGCAGGTACTCAACCTCCGTGCTCACACACACACAGACAGCAGGCATTTAAGTTAAAAAAAAAAAAAACCAACTCAAAAATTTTAAAAAAACAACAAAAAAAGACTGAACCATGCCAAATCCTGCATATGCCTTCCTCACATTCTCCTCAGTCAGTGTGACAGGGTCCCAGTGCTGTCCCTGGGAGGTACAGCCACAAGACTGTTCACACCCAGCTTCTCTGCATCCCTTGCAAACTCTCCACTCCAGCTATTTGCCTATATCCTTATCCAGGGACTGCACTAAACAAAGCTCTACCCACTCCCTAAAGTGACCCTGACACCTGTCGTTTACCACAGTTGAACCAGAGGGTGGAAATACTACACCTTTGAAAATTCTCTTGAAACAGCATTTTTAAAAAAAATGTATCTCTCAACAGAGCTCCTTTTGTGTGTTCTGTAGGTTACCCTGCTCCCAACCATACCAGCACCTAAAATTGCTTTCTGAGACTTGAATGTATTGCTGGTAAGACAATCAATTCAAGTGGTAAAGTGTATAATATTTAGAGATAAAGATATATATATTTAAAAAAACCCAATAATAGTAAATTCTTGTAATATGTCTAGTCTGATATGAAAGCTCTCCCTCTACAGAGAGACGTCTGCTGTGATTACCTTACAAAATATTAAAAAAAAAAAAACACACACACAAAAAATAACTTTCTCTGTGAGAAATAAAAATAAATCCTAGTGCAAATATAAAGCTCTGTAAACCTGGTCCTATGAGAATCTATGGTTAGTAAACGGCAGTTAAAGCAGGTTTATCCTCTCACAGAGAGAGCTCACATCATGGTTTCCACAATGATATGAGTTGGCTTGATCAATCCGCCATTCGAAGTTCCATTGGGGCAGAAGGGGGTGCCACTCTCCGTTTCTTTGGACCACCGATTCACCTCCTTGGGGGCAGCCACTGCCTTTATCCTCTGCAAGAGAGAAGGAGAGCAGAGGTGAGATGAGCAGAAAATCTCTGAGGAAAGCAGAGGTGAGATGAGCAGAAAACCTCTGAGGAAAGCAGAGGTGAGATGAGCAGAAATCTCTGTGGAGAGCAGAGGTGAGATGAGCAGAAAACCTCTGAGGAAAGCAGAGGTGAGATGAGCAGAAAACCTCTGTGGAGAGCAGAGGTGAGATGAGCAGAAATCTCTGTGGAGAGCAGAGGTGAGATGAGCAGAAGGCCCATCTGTGCTCTGTGCCTCCACATGTGGGACACAGCATTCCAAGGACAGGGATGGTGGCTGTGGGAGATGTGTGCCTGTGGCTCTGTAAGGATGTGGGGATCTGTGCAGCCTTCAACTCCTGCTCAGCTGCAGAGCCTGATTTGAGGCAGGGAAGTCAGACAGGAGAGAAGTCCAGGCATTATCCAGCGTCCTGCACATTGGGCTTTCAGTGCTGCAAATGATGTGCGTCCTCCTTCCTCATTTAGAAACAGCTCTGCCTCTCAGCCCAGCCTGCACTGCCAAGTGGCAACTTCTGTCCTACATCTCAGCTCACAAAGGAAGAATTGAATGGCATCTGACCAGTGTTTACTCTCCTTCCTTTCCTAACATGGTCTTTGAGCAGTGTTTTGGCTACTTTTAGACTTGTCTCTCATGGTGACAATGGTGACAATGTAGGCAGGAAAATTAACACTTATGCCCTGGCCACAGCTGAAAAAGGCCATTAACACTTGGACGAAAACAAATGCAAGTGCCTGTGCTCTGAGAAATGTTTGGGTTTGGTATTTTTTTAAATCCTATTCTCTTTTTTCCTAACCCAAAGTGTCCCAGTTTCTTTTCCAAGAATACCCTGAGCTGCATTTAAGATCAACTTGTTAGGCAAAAACAAAACTAATCTGAAAACTTTGAAGAGAATTGCTAAGTTTCATGCTTGCACAGCCTCTAAAAACTTTCCACTGCGAGAAAAAAAAATTACAGGAGCCCAGACTGAACTGCAAAGTGCAAGAGATTTCCTGCAAATCCAAACCTGAGGGAATCTGCACTGTCAAGTCTTAACCAGACACAAAGTTTTCCAAATACCAGGGCAATCTGGATCCAGTATCAGTTTGAAATAAAATAAACACAAATTTAAAAAGCTAAAAAGTGAAGCCTTCTGTCAAGAGGGTTTGACTTTTACTTAGTCCCTCACAGTGAAGGGCATGCCTAAGAGCCACATAATCCACAGGTGTATCTGAATTTCCTTGAAATTCAATGAGTTTTCACACAACTGGGTTTGACCCAGGTCTCTCTCTCTTTATCTTGCTTCCCCAGCAATTTTCAGGATGGTGCTTCTGTGACCCTGGGGGCTGGAGAAGAGAAACCTGAGACTCAGAAACACCCCAGTCCTTGAATGTTTGTCTGCACGTGGAGGTAATGATTTGCCAAGCTGGAAGCTGCACAAGTGGGACATGAGTAAAATCACTTGGTGTTCATCTGAGGACAGAAGGCTTTGTGTTCTCTTTCTAATGTTTGCCCAGAGGACAGGTGATCTTTAGAAGTCTTATTTGCCTTACCTGTGAAAGGTGGCAGTTTTCCAAGCATTACTTTGTGCAAAACACAACAAGTTAAAGCTCCCTTTCTCCTCTAGACAGACCATTGGTTGTTCTTACCTCAATGAGTGACCCATCTGACCGAATGATGCGGATGACCATCACCATAGGGATGCAGATCATGGAGGAAAGGGCAAGAACCCAGCCCAGGCCAATTGCCCAGTCTGGGTATGTGTAGACCTTGTTGTAGGTCAGTGGTTTATACTTGGCCAAAGAAAAGATAAAGCACCCCTGTGGATGAGAAAGGAAAATAAAATGAGGCTCAAAGAAATGCTTAAAGCAGTAGGGCTGTGGTGCAACCACTGGCCCTGAGGAAGACAGGCAGTGAAAGGAAGGGCTGATGGATACCATATGTATTTTAAATAAATGGGGGAATTGTTCTTCCATTTCAATCATTGGAAGAGCATCTGCATCTGCTTATAGCATCTGCTGTGTGATGACAGAGTGCTATGAGATGGTGCTGAACAGCTGCAGTACACTGCCAATTCTTCTTCGGGGCTCAACTATTTGCTGTACACTGCAAGATTACCAGGATGTTCTTTCCACCCAATGAAATACTTCAATCCAAGGTCTGCCTCAGACTGCTGAAGTCTTTTTTTACAACAGCCTAGCAATCCTAAGTCTTAAAGTAGGGACTGCTCTTTGGAGAGTGAGTTTTCTCTTAATGAATGCAGAATTTTGCCAATCCTAAGAAAAATACACTTAAATGTAGCCACCTGCAATTTGTGCAGGCACAGTAGAGCCTAGAAAGCTGTCATGTTAACAGATGACATCTGAGAACATCATGTCTTTGAGAGGTATGTTCAAGCCTTCAGCTTCTCTTTGCAAATTGGCCTCTGATTGCAACAGCCTTCCCTTGAAGAGGAGCAGTAAGAAGTGGCTTAGCACTGCCAAGCATAAGACTTGAAAGAGCACAGGTCAGGACTCACCACGCAGAGAACTGGTGTGATCACAATCCAGCTCCACTTCATCCAGGGACCAGGTCTGTATCCAATCATATCCTCAATGGCATCATAAATATTATCAGCGCCTGCAAGAATCAAGCAAATAAAAGCCCTGTAAATACTGTAGGATTAAAGCTATTTTCCTAGGCTCCCAAAGGGGTATTTAAAAGGAAAATGAGCGTGTCAGATGTAGTCTTCAATTGCTTCCCACAGCTGTGAAGTCCAAGATGATTTTCTTGAAAAGCTCAAAGGTTGGGACATCTCTAATCTTGCCCTCCCCTCATTATTTGGCTGCAGGAGTGTAATGCTAATCGCTCCTGCCCCTGTCACACCCCCTCTCCTCTCTCCAGACTCTCTCTGAACTTCCCAGAGGGATCATCATGGGAAAGACTTGACAGCAAACAGTGCACCTGCTTCTACAGAAATCTGACTTTGTTTTGCTTTTCTGAGGGGATAGAATTCATGGAGAAACAGATAAATAACCAGTCCTAATCAGCACACATCTGATTACTCCCCAGCTACAGCTCAGGCAGCTAGAGAGGCCACTGTCAGACTGTGGTGCTTGGCATTGCCAAAAGTAATGGGGCAGAATATACTTTCAGCTTTCTTTTTGTACTTTGTGTTTGGTTGGCTTGTCCCTGCAGACATTGCAGCTCTGAAAGGAAATTCTCTGAGACAAACAGAAATTTTCACAGCTGGCCACACTTTCAACTCTCACCTCTAAACTTAACACATGAAAATGCTTAATTGTGCCCTTATTAATTAGCAATGGAAGAATACTCATTTTTTGTGGAAAAAACACTGGAGTTTGAATTCATCCCAGATGCAAATTTGTCTCCAAGAGATCAGGGCAAATTTATATTAATGGCATGAGTCTGATGCTGAGAAGAAGGCTCTGGGGTAGCTGATGATTATATATTTGGCTAAAAAAATTGCCACTGATTCATCAAAAGTTATGAGATGAAAGGATTCTCACTTACCATAAACCCAGGCTACAGCAATACATTCAAAGAATGCAACCCACAAAAGGCATACACCACTAGCTGCATAGTAGTCAAAGAGTTGAAAAACATACATGCCACCCTGTAAAAGAGAGACACAACTGGTTAAGATCCCACAGGAAAAAAAAAAAAACCAAGAGTTCAGGCCCAGCTCCCAGTAACATCTACCAACATATCCCAACAACTCCTGTCCAACAAGAAGCAACATCTAGCAAATAGGTAAAGTAAATATTTGGCATTACCTTCCCCAGGGAATACGCATGTTTACTACAGGAATAACTCCAAACAAGACAGTGATTAAACAAAATTAAGCCACTTAATATAATCTAGTGAGACACTTAAATCTTTCCTTCTTACAAGTATTTTAGGATGGGCATTTAAAGAAATAAATGGTTGCCTCCTAACATTAACACCTTAAAAAGACTAGATATGAAAGTCAGCTCATCAGGAAGGTCTTCATTTACTTACTGAGTGAAAGGCCCACTTTCATGAAAATCGTTCATTTTTTGTTTTATAACTCTATTTATACTCTGCAGTTAAACTCTACTCTTACTACCTGCACTTTCACTTGAAAAACTGTGGGGTTTGGGCATCTTTGAAACAGGTGCTATTTTACCTCCCACAGTCATGCTCTTTCAGATGTTTTTAAAATGTCTTGGATTTTATTTTGAAGATAAATATCACAACAGTGCAGGAACTGGAACATATTCCTGTCTTGTTTATACTAGAATAAACCCAGTGATGTTTAATTAATTCAAATCTGTGTAACTAAGATAAAAATCTCTTTCCCTGCATGCCACTGGATGGGTTCTTAAAGTGCTCGGCTGAAGGTCTCCTCTATGTTTCATCATTTAGAACTAGATTTTAATACTCATGTTGACTGGTACCTGAGAACAGATTGAATCCAATGAGGTGTCATGTTTCTGTTCCTGTGACTGAAAAGGGAAGGGACATATAACTCCCATTCAAAATGCTTTCAGATGTAGGGATGAAAGATGCTCTGCCCATCTAAAAGCACTTCTCTGAGTCGCTAATTCTTTGCAGTCTCAATCATAGCTAAAATTGGCCTGAAAAATGGCTAAAAAAGAAGGCAATTTGCAGCACTGGTGCCACTTACCTCAGTCACCATAGTTAGTCCCAGAAGATAGCTAAGGAAACACACTATAGCGATGAAGATTTCCCGTCGGTAACCCTTCCTTAGGAAGGATGGGTGCAGATCAACTAATGACGTGATCTGTCCTTCAACTTCAACAAACTAAAGGGGGAAAACAACAGTGGAGAAATGACTTGAAGATTACCTGTCATGCAGTTCACCCAGGCTCCTGCTTAAACAAACCCTCCCCAGCAACACCCCAGCCTGGTGCTCTGTGCCGCTCTTGATAAGAAATAGAAACCATCCCTTTGTAACCCCGAGGCTGGAGCGTGGGGGTAGATTTCAGGTTGGAACAAGCTTCCAGAATTTCTTTTTATTACCTAGAAGGCTTATGAGCTAAAAAGGGGCTTTGCAAATGCAAGCCACAAGGATGAAGGAGGCACTTATGTGCCTGATGACAGGAAGGCACTTATGTGGCTTCTATGCTGTCACTGCTCCAGATGAACACAGGATGTATGCTAGAGAAGAGGCAGAGAGAAAACACTCAAAAAAGTCCAAGATAGGAGAGTACCTCCCAGACTCTTTCTGATGTGCCAGGAAACATCACAGATACTGGTAGGTTAATTCCACAATTTTATATAATTCTGCTTGTTACTGAAAATCCAGCCAAGAGAAAGCAGACTGTGATGTGAAACAGCAGCTCTTCTTGACTGAACCTGTCCTTCGTGGAGCTGTGAGAGGAGTAGCTCTGACTGAGGCTCTGGGTACTTCTGCAGCAATAATGGAGCTGTTCATACAGTCCACATTCAATGATCTGGCAAACTATTTGCAGTTGTAATCCAAAAATGAAGCTCTGAATAAATGACTTAGAAGTCTTTATCTCACTTCAGGATAACTATGTTTATACTTACTTGTCTTTGCAAAACTATACAACTGTGTAACTTGAGTTAAACAAATAACCCAAACTGTATTTGAGTAAAAGTTGAAAGTTAAATAAAAACCAGATCTTTCTGCACCTGGAGAAAAGCAACTACTGAACTTCCCCAAGTAAAAGCATGGAAGGGATCTTGACTGATCTGTACTTTCAGCCTGGCAAGGTACAAAGGCACCAAGCTCACTGAAGACATGAGGATATGGACTGGAGGCCTCCATCGAGGCTGTCTCTGTAGAAAAGATCTTCACTTTAAGTAGACACATCATCTTAACTAAGAACTTATCATGGGGAACCTAAGACAGAACTTATTTCAGAAAAAGCTGCGTTTTCCTACCTGGCACCTCATTGCTCTTACAGCACCCAGAAATGCCCTATAACAACCCTACCCTATTTCCTGAAGTTCTATTTTGGAAATACAGGCTATTCTGCAAACAGATTTTGTCCTCCACCAAATTTTACTGCTTCGTGTCTTGTTACTTTGACTTGTGTAAAACTGGTTTTCTTTTTAAATGCAACCCTTTTCTTTGAGCTGATTTGATCTGAAACTGCTCTGGCATTCCAGAAACTTGCTTGACTGCACTCCAAAAAACCAGAGGGGTGGAGGAGAGAAATTAAGCGCTCCAATTAGTTTTAATCATTCTGCACAATGAGGAGCTTTTTCAAATTACTAGACAGCTTCCAATTTGCATAAGCATAGGACTGCTGAACCACAGCATTGGGTACTTTCACATTTACTTAGGAGCAATTGAGAGTTGCTCACTAGAGTTCAAAGATTAAGCCATAAAGAGCAATTTAGAGCAAATGAAATTTAAAAAAAAGTCAGAGATTAAGTACACAACAACTAGGTAAAAATTCAATTTACAGAGCTCTCCTCATATGAGAGAGAATTTGGGCTACAGAAACATTTCATCCTTATGAATACATATATATATTTAATCTTAGTGACTTTACATTTGAATGCAGAAAACTTTGGCAATTGCAAATGTGTAGTTACTGCATAATCCCTGGTCACCCATGTTTCCTTGTAAGTAGACTATTTAGAAATGATTTACAGGTTCCTTGGCAGTATTTAATCCAACATTCCTACAACTAACCACTGGGAAAAATAACCTAACTTCCTGACTGAACTTTTTGATTTTTTCCATGCTCACTAATTAATAGCAGTGTGTGCTATAAAATTAGTCCAGCTGGAATCTGAGATGCTTTCTGGCCTGTTTGGAGGTACTGAATGCATGCTGCTGACGTGAAAAGTCAGCAGGATCCCACATTGCTCAGCACCTCCAAGCCCAAGGCCACCAAAAAAGGCTGCAGCTTTGTCCTCTCGCTGTTCTTGAAGCCACCCTGGATACACTGTACAAAACATTATGTGCTTTTTTGTACCTCATGCTGACTTTGCTTTTCTTTTTTGGCACTTGGCAACCGTCAAAACCCATACTCCTAGTAGTTATTAATTGTTAGTTTTTTAATGATGGTGTATACACCCTGCAGGTGTTCACAATGGCACAAAGGACTCTGTGGAACAGACTACTGCAGTCCCTTATGTTTTAAAAGATTAAGCTTTTTTCCCAAAGTAAGAAAATACTGTGACCAAAATGGTGGTGTTTTGTGGCCAGACTAGGAGTGAAATTTAGGTTAGGGAGCACTGCCCTAGTGGGATAGATCCCACTAACTCTTGATGACAAGGACTTACTGAGCAACACAATATTATGAATCAACAGTCGTAGATTCATCAAGTGCAGCCCCTACATGAAAAAGCAACTTAGATGAATTCCTCTCAAGTAGCATTTAGAGGTATTCTTGTGTTAATTCATGCCTGTAAAACCAGCTTTTCTCAGTGAGCAGGCCTGACACAGTAAGTCACACATCCCTTAATTGTACTAACCTGGCTATCCAGTCCAAGCAACAGAAGCATAATAAAAAAAAGGATTGCCCAAAAGGTGGGCAGTGGCATCATGGACACAGCTTTTGGGTAGGCAATGAAGGCCAGGCCTGGACCTAGAGAAAGAGAAAATAGGGAGGGGGGAAGGGAAGGGAGGAAAAGTAGTAAGTACCAGCTCTTTGGTAAAGGTAGCCACCCTCAAACTCAGGAATGCCTGGTTCCGTTCAGATAAATCCAAACGCAGCTGGAAATACCAGAAATGAAACAGTTTGGCTCTTTTATCTGAAATCGAAGCACGCATGACTACAGCAGAAACCACGGGCAAACCCCCAAGGCCAGTGCTAACAGATCTCCAGTTTTAACATCTGTCTCAAACATGCCAATAATGGAGGTGTCCTACACTTGCCCTGCACGGACACAGAACAGTCTTGGGGGCTGGGGGACAAGGGGTGACCCAAGGGAATGGCAGAATCCCACTGCTAGCCCACATGGTCATGATGAAGATGATGATGATGAAACTCTTTTGCATGCAGGGAAGGGGACTCTGCTGTAAACATTCCCTGGTGCATTCCACTAGTGCAACCACTGCCTCCCTCTGTATGCAACCTCCAAACCCTGCATGGCTTTTCCAGACTGGGGTTTGCACTCCAAGGAGTTTGCTCCTTCTCTTCTGCAAACCCTCCCTGCTGCACTGAGTGATCAGGCTACTCTTAATTTTATCAACTGAAAATTGAGAAAACTGCTGTTAGGAACTGCTGGGGTATAAAATCATTCTGTGTAAAATTGCTTCCCCATGCTGTTACACCACCTGCCCCTACCCAGGCCAGCCTACATGGACATGCCGTGGTGACACTGAGCATGGCCACCATCAGCCCCAACTCAGGCTGGGCTGCAAGTGTAGGAGGACCACTGGGGCTGAGGCTGACTGCCTGGGGCTGAGTGCCCAGGTTCTCTGCTCTGGAACCCAAAGTGTGGAGTACTCCTCCCTAGGTGGGGAGTGCCCTGTGACCAGGTGTCACCTCACTCGTACCCACACATGGAGCACAGGCACAGTGCTCATCTCCAGAGGCACCTTCACCTGGAGCCAGATCTGTCCTTTGTGAGAGCTTTTGTGGAGAGAGGAAGAGCCCTCCACCAGTGGGAGACAGGAACACTGGCAACTCTGCATTTATGGCAGGCTCTCAGAGGAAATGATGAAATTTGGTGAGGCTGACAAAAAATTCTGAGGGCAGATTACAGTTCAGAGTGAAACCAGGAATGCCTGGCTCATCTGCTTGTTTACTTTGAGGAGCCTTCAAAGTGCAAGTTTTCAAGTGGATTCATGTAATTTTCAATGGGAAAATGATTTTTTAAAAGGTGCTGCAGTGTGGGGCCAAAAAAAAAATCTTATCTCTGATGTGTACAGAAAAATCTCTAACACTGCTCTTCCTACCTCCCACTTTTCCTTTCCAACAAGAGAGATGGAAAAAGAAGCAAGAGAAACAGGTAAAATGAGATGACTTTTTTCAAACTAAAGAAAACTTTCAGTCACTGAAAATATTTGAACATAAATAAATACAAATTAGCCAACAATCAAACAACTAATTTTATTTTAATGAAACACAACTAAGATTTTATACGACAGAAGATACCAAAAAATTGGTGAATGTCTCAAATTTTTGGGAGCTTTGCTTTTTTCCCCCCTTAATTCAGTGGATACAGTAGCTCCTCTCTGAGGGAGAGCTGCTAACAGATGGCATTTGCAGCTGATCTGTGCAATTGATGAGACAGATGTAAAACTGCTCTCCTCAATTTTGCTGCAATTTGTATGCTTTGGCCAGTCAAACTGTTCTTGCACTGTGATACCAACTAATACCAAGTGCCCTAAGCCCTGAGTTAATTTTGATTTTCCTTTGAAACTAAGTGTTGAAATATAAAAAGTCCATGTGAAAGAAAATGTTCCTGGCAAGCCTTCAACCGAAATATAAATAATCTAAAATTTGTATTTAATTTGAAACCCTGTTGTTTTGAAGAGTGTTTTGCAAAAGTGAAGTACTTGTGGCTGCTATTAAAAGCCAGGGAGCACTGCTATGATCCCAGCCCACACACTGGCCATTTGCCATGGGGTGTTGTGGCATGGCTGGAGAGCTGCAGAGGCAGAGACCAGGCAGGCACCAGGAAACTCAAGGCATTATTGTCAGACAAGCTTAATCTGAGTTTGTTTGCAAATGGAATTTAAAAAAAAAAAAAAAAGGCAAATAGGCAAATCTTGTGCTGGTGTAACAGTGCTACAAATTGCATGGGTGGTTAAAGTATTTTTTCCAGCCAGAGGCCACATGGATTAGACAGGACTCACTATGGTTTTGTTGAACCCCCATTGCTTTCCTCTCTATCTTTAAAAGAGTTTCTGAAAAGAAAAAAAAAAAAGTTGTTTTGTTTAAAATCTGCTTTCATTCAGGAGTCAGAAGTCTGAGTTAACTGTTGAGTAAACCTGCTGAAGCCAGCGAAGGCCGGCAGTGAGCAGTGCTTTCAGCAGGAGCCAGCCCCAGCTGACAAGTGTGTCCCAGGCACATGGCACCGACACTGAATTTGGCACTGGGAAAAAATGTGGCCATGAGATTCTGCTGTAAGCAAATTTGGTGATGTTCCTGTGGCTTTCAGGAGTGCAAACAAATGGTGTCATGGATAGGGCAGGAGGAATTGAACTCACTGGGCAGAGATGGGGTCTCAGCCCCGTGGACAACATCTTCTGCCAAGTGCTGCACCAAGGGGCAGCATCTCTGCTTGCTTTTTCCTGACCCAGGGGAGCAGTTCTGACCTTGCATCAAAAGAAACCAAAAAGGGCAAGGCCAGAAAACAGATGCTCAAGCATCTGCTGAATCCACCTGTGCTAAGAAAAAGCAAGGAAAACTTCTCTCAGAGCCCCATGCAGGTCCTGGGACACTCATACTGATGGGACCAAATGTCTTCAGTGGCTCTGCACTTATCTCTCTGAGAAAAGCAGCAAGAAAATACATGGGAAGTGGTTTGGATACTTCTGGATAATTTCAGTAGTGTTTACTGTCAGGTAAAAATGTCCCCTAGGACTTAGCCAAAGACCAGCAGTGATGGGCACCCACTGCATGATGAGCCAGTTGCAATCTCTGGCCATTAGTGACATGGATATAAACAAAACAGTAGAGAACTAAATATGCAAAAAAATCAAAAGCCGAGTTCAGATGCTACTCTGTGCCCTTGCTGTCTCTATAATGAGCTATTAAGCCCTCCTTCAAAAAAATGCTTTTTGAGATGTTGGAAAAAATATTTAAACACTTAGTATCTAAACACTAAGTGAGTAAATTTATGTTTAAAGATTACTTAACAATCCAGTGTTACTATAGAATTGTTTAATTCTAGAAATGTCAGGTGACAGGAATGTAGCTGCCTCTATCAGAGATATAGTAAAAATTAGAATAAATATTGACCAGATAAAAACCTAATGTACAAATACTTAAAAATACTACTCTTGGAATTGATCCACCTACATATAAATAAAAAAATAGGGCTATTTATGATTCATTCAATAGGATTATTCCCTTGCTTCCTGTTTCCAAACAAAGCAATCAACCTCCAATCAAAATAAGCATTATGGCCAAGATTGTTACTAATTGCACTTGCAAGGGCTATGCCAATTGCAGCCACCCAGGAATCCAGCGGTGCCATCAATGTCATTAGTTTTTCATTAGCCCTTGTGAAGTGAGACATTTTTCTTAAAGACTTAACTCCCAGAGCCATGTGATTAGAAGATATATTGACTTTTTGAGTTTAACAGCATGTTTGCAGAGGAAAGCTTTCCAATTCTGTGCAGGTGAATTAAAAGTGCTCAAAAAATCAGAAAGAAATATCAAAAGTGCATTCACGTGACATTGCTATTACTAAAATCTGACTTGCTTTAAGCCTCATGGCTGTCAAAACCTGATCCATTATTTTCCCATGGTAATTCCCAACTAATCTGTCTGTTCTATGTTAAAACACGTGGTTACACCTGCCCTCATGGATTAGAAATGTACAGAGGAAAAATGTCATCTGTTTCGCTTGAGATACAGTCACAAGCTATGAGGATTGAGCTTCTACTTCTGCATGTGCATAACTGAATGTTAATGGGAAGGACACTTCTGAAATAAGGGAGGAATCTAAGTGTACATCAGGTTTTGAAATGGACTTTGACAGCTCTGTCAACCTCACACTGATGCTACAGAGAACAAGTGCAGGATTGCAACACCTAGAGTTCCTGTGGGTGAAGTGGTCCACAAAACCCTGGAGATGGAGTTCTCCAACTACTCTTGCCTTTCAGTGAGATTTGGGAATGTATATGTGTGCGTCCCTTCAAAAGGCCAAGGTACTAATCCTATTCTAGTGCTGTGAGCAAGCAACACTAAACTATAAAAATACATAAACACTGGCAATTTGCATTTGAATGAAAATAAAGGTAGTCTGAAAAGAAGGATGGAATAAATTCTTGAATTAATGACATTCTGGACCCTGGATAATGGTGTAGTTATCTTAGCTCTAATCTCAACTCAAATGGATTAGCATTCTCTAGGAAATGTGTTTGCTGCCCTGTTAATCAAACAGTACAACCCCAACTAACCCTCACTACTCTAGATTACAGCCCAAATCAACAACGTGCTTATTTTTTCTGGCAATTATGGGAAATCTTGTTCTGTTTTATCACTAAGACGTTAGCTGATTGAGTCTGCAGAACTTTGCTCACACGCTGGGCGGCAGTGCCCACCACCACTGCCACCAACACCATCGTACCTGACTCTGCCACATCAGCAATGTTCACCCCTTGCTCTTGTGCCATGAAGCCCAGGACGGAAAAAATTGCGAAGCCAGACACAAAACTGGTACCACTGTTCAGGCATCCCAGCAGCAAACAGTCCCTAAGTCACACATATGTCATGGAGCAAGTTAATTAAAAAAAAAAATTAACCCATTGTCCCTACTTTATTTACATCATTTAGCTAAAACACTAAACCCCCTTGGATGGAAACTTGCCTATAGCAGTTGTATTTGTACTTGTTGTAGCTCCCCAGGGAAGTCATTGCTCCTAAGCAGATTGCATATGAGAAGAAGATTTGTGTCCCTGCATCTATCCAGACCTAAAGAAAAGACAGAAATACTGTTACTACCAGCATTGTTGCATTGCAATAATCAACACAAACACACAGTTCAAACTAAGCAAAATCAACAAAATAATTGTTTCCATTGAGAGTGAAAGCTAAAGGATCAGGGAGAAAGGGAAAGAGAACAACACATTTCATGTTTGGCTTTCACAAGGAAAAGAGAATTGTTAGCATCAGAACCCAGAACATGATCTCTACAATAGTTCCTGTTTCCCCTCCCCAGAGATTCTCAGTATTTCTAGTTTCTTAGTCATTCAGCTGATCTTTCCTGTTGGCGCAGCAATAAATGTGTTTCAGTGCAATAGGAAACGCAGAAGTATTTGTAACATTGCTCATTTCTCTTGTAACTCATTTCAGTTAGAGTCAGCCGACAGATTCCTTAAACTGAAGATGTGAAAAGCTTGAGAAACAGGTTTGTGAATTTGGTCTGTTTATTTTTCTAGCTTTCTGGTTGTTTTTGTACCTGTTCAAATGCAAGATAAAAAGCCACAGGGGTGGGGGGAAAACAAGCAAAATACAATGCACTTTATAAGACACATATCTGATCTTGGTCTCATGATTCTTTGTCCTGATTACTTTTAAAAAAAACACACACAGAGTGAAATAACCGTACACTATGAACTTCTTGGCTAGTAAATACATAGCAAGCTATCAAAACGCCCTCTGAATCCCATCTGCTCTCTTCTTTCTGCAAATTGAAGACTGCTAACACCAGTGGAAACCACCAAGGAGGTTGAGTAAGTGAGAATGTAGACTGAGGACCATTACCTCCTCCCTCCCACCATCACTTCCTTGCACCTTGCTGGGAAGACTGAGGAAACTACGGTCTCCTCAGAGTGATGCTTTTGCTAGACTGTGGGCGGGAGCCAGCCAGCTCACATGAACCTCTCCTACATTATCTGCTGACATTCTGGTTAGGGCTAACAGTAGATCATAAAAATGATAGGGTCCCATAAAAGAAGATTAAATCATAAACTATAATGTTTCCTGTGAAAAGAGTGTCTTGTAAAAAAGAACAAGACTAGACAATGAACCAAATTTTTATGATATTTCTTTCAATTACCCTTTTCCTACTTCAGTCCTTTAGTGACCACTGGAGTTTTATTTTAACCTAATGCTTATTAGAAAGAAATAGCAAAGACAGATGTTATTTCCTATTACTGTGACAAACATTTTATTATTTTCAAAGATCCCTTGTTTTCTTTTCTTTTTTGAGGGTGTATTGTATTTCTTTTTCACTTCTCACATGAACACTGTTGGCTAAAACAATGCTGAATTTGCTCAAGTGTCCCATACTTGCACTCTCTGAGCACAGACAGAATTTCTATCTATACAGAAAGAGTAAGCCTGGCTCCCACCAGCCAGGGCTAATCAAACACTAGTTCCTGTGCCTCAGAAAGCATTTTCTCCACCTTTGCATGGCTTTTCATGCTCCTGTAATTTCATTCACTTCTCTCCCAATCTCCTCCTACTGAGCAGTGGGAGATAAGTGACACTGGTACTCACAGTTGTTGCTTGCTGCTCCATCTGTGAAGCTCACGTGTCTTTCCTTTGAAACTAAAGACTATCCTCATTAAAAATGCATCTCCCTTACCTTACCAACAAGAAAGCTGAGATTGTATAACAGGACAGAGTCTACAGCCTCAGAGTCCTTTGACACAAAAAAAATACACACGCATACACACACAAACATACACATGGAAAGATGCATTAACACATTTAACAGTGACCTTCTCAAGCAGAGCTCTGGAAAATATAACCCAACATTAAAGTTCATGCTATATTTGGACCTCTAAAGACTGTGGAAAAAACCTGATTGACATTACATCAGCACCATCACCCTCCACCATCCCCCTTCACACAGGAAATCATCCCACTCCCCACTCCTGGTTCTGTACCTGTGGGTCAGCTAACCGTGAGATATCAGGGTAAAGATAAAACTTGATGCCTTCTGCAGCTCCAGGCAGGGTCACGCCACGGATGAGTAGAACAAGGAGCATGATGAATGGGAATGTGGCAGTGATGTACACTACCTGGAAATAAGAAAAAAAGGCCTGTTTAGTCTGTAGCAGCCAAAGCTCCAGAACCAAGAGAGTTCTAACAATGGGAATTCAAAGCCCGCTCATACCTAAAAAGGGTCTGACCTGGGTTTCTGTGTCTGCCTTTAGTTTAATGGTCCTTAACACGTGATTGCCTTAGGCCTGAAGGCAATGCATGAATCCTTCCAAGGAGCCCAGTCAATGGTCACATCACTCAGACATGATTTTATATGATTCATGACTTTTGTTCAAATTCTGCCTTTGCATAACAAGTGCACCTCTGCTAGGGAAGTGAAAAGGTTTACTCACTGAGGGTCCCTGAAATATTATTACCTCATTCTTTATTGGAACTTTAAAACTTCCAAACGACAAACTGGTTTGCAAGTTCTGCTGCTACCTCTGACCTTGCTGTGCAGCCCCACTGCTGCTCCTACAGTCACCTCCCCAGGAACTGTGTTCAGAGGTGAAGGTAATTTTGTCCGTCCTCCTGTGTCTCCCTTCCTATCCCCTTGAACACATCAAGCCCTTCAGGTTGGCATCAGCCACAACGGTGGTAATTTCCAGTCCTATAACTTCATTCTTGCCCTTGCTGCCTATTCAGCAACATCATTACTGGAAACTAAGGCTCTATTCATCCAGTTTGAAAATATGTCTTCATTATCTTTAACCTCTATTCCCACTCTCTTTGAATAACAGCCTACTTCTTCTCTTCTTGTTATCTCCTCATTCATTTGATGAAAGAGCCCTTTGCTTTCATCTCAAGCACGAGGGTTAATTGAGCTTG
Organism: Taeniopygia guttata; assembly: GCF_048771995.1. Lineage (NCBI taxonomy): Eukaryota > Metazoa > Chordata > Aves > Passeriformes > Estrildidae > Taeniopygia > Taeniopygia guttata. The sequence continues at coordinate 9,522,706 of NC_133037.1, forward strand.
CATTTGGACAGTTCTATCTTTAGACCCACACTTTTTGACCTCTAACATTTTGCTTTCTTTGCTCATCACTGCTTTCCTTCATTTTTTTATATAACTGCTGTGCTACAGTCACTACTGTCCAAGAAAGGGCATTTTTCTTGGAGTCAGATGATTCCCCCAGGTAATTACAGTTTGCTGCCATGAGTTAAAATGTATTTTTGTTTTCCAGAATTTGCTTAACTACTGCAAAGCTCCCAGGATGCTCCATTTTTCTTCATAAGTGTGTCCTCTGAGAATAATGAGAACTCAAAGCCTGCATTGCCGTAAAATAATTCACAGAGCAGGGCTGATTTCATTGAGTGAAAGGAAATTTTTCCATACATGCCCTTTTTAATTATCTCTTTGAGTTTTTTTGTATATTTTCCACAAATAACATGTATTACACATTAGCCTAGTTTCACCAAAACCAGGATAAAAGGAAGATTTCTGCACCTTCTTATTTTTTTAAATAAGCCAGGACTAGGAAAAAATCAAAGTTTTCTTATCAACAACAGAAAAAAAACCCAAAAAACTTTGACGTATTTGCAGGAGCTGAATGAACAAAAACCCACAGAGAGGTCTTTGTACTGCAGGTAGAGATTCTCTCACAATGCTGCAGGAATTTTTAAGATCAAGCACATTATCTAAAGCTTAGGCATTACTAATATTTTTCATCATGATTTCATATTTATTTGTCCAAAGCTTTAACTAAAAGATTTTAAAACTACATCTTCTCCCCACCCCCACCCTGCTCTCCAAAGAGCCATTAACACACTGGAAAGCAGGGAAGTGCTATAAACAACCCTCTACTAAAGTAAACTCAACTTTTCAAATAATTCAAGTCCTCCATTAGAGTTTACAGTTTACTTTTCTTTGACCCCAAAGTTAATGGAGTCAACCCGAGACTTTCCAATGGTTTTGTTGGTCTTTGGCTGCACACCCACATGAGCTCTGATGCTGCAGAGAGCAGCGAGTGAATTCCTACCAACCACCCTGCTTTAGAAATGAGAAAATTTTGCAGGATTTGCAGAGAACACAGATTTTTAAATATCTGATTTTAACAGACCGGTTTTCAACCTTTTATCTTCATGGGGAATACCACAGGGAGCTTGGAATGCTTTTCTCTGCTACCAGAGCCTTTTCTGAGCAGACACCAGGGTTGTCAAAGGTGCTGCAGAAATGTTCACTTCCATCCTGCTGCTGCAGGAGATTTCCTGCACCCACCTTTAACATAAAACTTGTACAAACTCCTCACTGAGTCACATCAGTCAGAGGGAATAGAGAAACAAACATTTTTGTCAATGTGTGCTTTACAGGTGTGGAAGCTGCTCTTTGGGGGAAATGTGGAGGGAATCCAGACCAAGGCACCAGCTTTTTAATGAGACCCATTGATAAAAATCACAGAAAGCAAGGTAGAAACTGCAGTAAAGCAAGTGGTTTAGTCAACAGTGGAACTCATGAGGTCTGGCTTCCTACAAAGTTTTGTCTCCTCGTTGATTCTGCAGTGTTCAACAAGCTAAACCTGCTAAATTATGCTCTCTCTGCAGCTGAGGCACTTGGAATTTCTCCCCCTGGCTTCTCTGGGGGCTTATAAAAGATGAGTTCACACTGTGGCCCTTTTCTTGGGAGGGGCACTAATGGGGTCACTTCCTTCCACATAGTTGAGAAGAAATGTGGGGAACTTAGTACCTTGAGATCCCTCCTCCTCTGTCAGACTTATCTGAACACTGCCTCCAGGAACACTTTTGAAAACTAAGAATTACACAAACACAATGGCTCCAAAAACTTATGAAAATAGGTATAAAAACACTACTGAATGCAAGGGGGAAGAGTATTATGCTTCACACCAAGTGACTGACCAAGATGTGCAATGGAGCAGGATGTTCAGGAGTGAGGCAACTGTTATCCTTTACAGGAAAACGTGACTTGAAGAGCATGTGATGGGACCAAACCCACAAGCTATGCAGGATCTTTGTGAGTGACAATGCTCCTGAACAAGTACCTAAGTTTAGCTTTGTGTGTCTCCACAGAGCTCTTCCATTAGTGAGTGGCACTTCAAAAATGCTGTGCATCCACAACACCCCCACCACAGCTCTGTCAGCATCCATCCTGCTGCACTGGGATGAACTTGACTGAGTGAGAACACAGACACAGTGCAGAGCACCACCCACCACAAGCCTGAGACCTTCCACACTCATGACATCAGTGGGATGTTCGTCCTCTGGGAGCCGAAGTGGGGCTCAATCTGTGCTTGTATCTACTTCTTGATGCCCTTCCAGTAGTGGCTACTTGACTCACAGGCATTTTGGACATTGGTAATGACTCTCAAAAGCCAGTTGAATTCTCTTACTCATGGAAAAATAGAGTTTTTCCAGGAAATGGTGAATATCTTCCAAAACAGCATTACTTAGTATTCCCAATATCTCTAACTGCAATGATATTAGCACGGGTAAAAGAGCACTTACCTTCCCAGTGGATTTGACTCCTTTCCAAATGCAGAAGAAACATATCACCCAGACGAGGAGGAGACACAGTGCTAGATCCCACTTGATAATACCAATATCTTCAATGCCCGAGGACAAGCTCAGCACATTGCGCCTGAGTATTTGAAAGGAAACAAAAGAAGAGAGAGATGCAGGAGCTCAGTTGATGCAGGCTCTGGTTGTGATGGCTAAGAAGACACAAGGGTGCAGGGCAGCTGATGCACACACAGATCTCTGCTCTCAAAATGTGCTAAGTCAGTGACTTGTGTGAAAAAAGCTGTGCTTTCCAACCCTACACCTCCCCTATGGCTGTAGGATTCCTTAAATCAATATAATGCACAACATTTAAAAAATGTAAGCTCTTTTTAGGAGCCTATGAACCACCCCAATATGAGATAAAAGAGTATTTGCTTTCTTGAAGATGGAAGACCAGCTTGCCCCAGTGAAGCTGCCTGGCAGTAGTACACACATCTCCATCATTTACCCTTGCAGCTGACCTGTATCCACGTTTCTGCTCCTTTTCAGTTCATTAGCAAGGCTGCCACGAGGAGGAAAAGGAAAAAGCAGTGCAGGGAAGTGTCAGGTCATTCAGCTTTGCAGGGTGAAGGCTGGAGCCATTATTTCTTCTTTCCTTGGGGCCCCCAAACAAACACTGCCCAGGTGCTGCCACCTGCCCTCAACACTGGGGTCTCATTGAGCCAGCAACAGATTATTTGGGAATTCTTATTCCCTCACTTAGGTTAATAAATAAAAAGTAATTCCTCAGCTGTGCTTTAAGGGAGCAACATCTGACCATTAAAAGAGCCTGATCCAGAGGGGAAATATTCATTAACGCTTCTCACTTGTCAAAATTCCCATGGCTTACCATTAAATACGTAATTTAAACTATTTTTCAAATAATTTCATGAAACATACACTGTCTTCACACACTGCACAGGCCTTGTCATACTCAACACTTCATTTGTCAAATATGTAAAAGAACAAACTGTTTCTTACTGTTCACTGAGCTAAAACTCTGCAAATGAACCTAGCAAACTCTGCAAGGTTTTTTTAGTCAAAGAAACTTTTTGACCTCAATTACCACATAAATACTTGCCCCAAGACAACAGGAGTGAACTTGCTACCTAACAATTTTTTTTTATTAATTATTAGTTAAAATTTACTTTCAGACAGCTGTACAAGTCAGGCACTTTCATTCACCAGAGTCACAGAGAGCAGAGCCCAGAGCAGTCTGGGTCAGGCCCATGTGTGTGGCATGCACAGCTTTGCATGGGGATCCAGTACAAGACAGACAGTGGTGGTTTGGTTTTCCCCTGAACTAATGAATTTTTTTTTTTTTTTTTTTTTGCTATTACCATGGAAATAATAGTGAATGAAGTCACTGATGGAAAATCTGCAATTAGTTTTTGGAAAAAGCCCTGGAGTGACCAGTTTAATATGACTCAAACCCTTGCCCATCTGTTTTTTTGTCTCTGTTTGCCAAACTCACTTGGATTACCTGTGCCACCGTGTTCTCACACCAAATGCTTTCTTCTCTCTGAACGTTTGTGTATTTTGTTATGAAAAAGGACTAATGGCACCAGACAGGGTAAGTCTGCCCTAATCACCACAGCTATTCAATACTTATGAGAACCCCCTCAGTAATGAATATTTGGCATAAAGTTGCAGTCTTGCTTCACCTGAGCCTAAAGAAACAAAGGAAAAACCTGCTGTGCATATACAAAAGCAGAAAATACATTTATAAGATGAAAAAGTTCAGCCGCAACTTTCTATGCCTTTTTTAAAAATAAAAGGCAATTTTCCAGTCAAAGGGGAAGTTCTTATTAAAAAGGCAATCTATAGAGTTGGCTCTTGGGAAACAGTGAATAATTAACTGCAAATGCCTTCTAGAATAGAGAGCTTTATAAATGCATTCAGCTAAGACTTCTTTGCTTTTTACTGTGGAACTAAAACCAAGTGGTCATCTTTCCTAGAGTTTGCCACAGCAATTCCTTCAAGATTTTTTGGAAGATACCCCAGTGGGTGACTGAGAGACAGACACCTTGCTTTTCTATGCTTTTCTTACTTATCCCATCTCACAAAGACTGACTTCCTCAAGGAATATGCTCAGAATCACTAGGGGAGCTTCAGCATTACAATTGTTTTATGACTTCTCTCCCTGTATATTTTTGCAGAAGCACTCAACCTGGATTTTTGACCCTGTAAATTCAAGTTCAGGAAGGAGCATGATCTGGGCTGTGCTAATTACTCTTCAATTTTGTTACATAACTCCCATGCTACTGAGATTCAGCCAAGCCCACTCAGCTGCCTTCACACCACACACACAGAGTTGTTAGTCATTCAGATTTATAGTCGGATGCTGTCATTAACTGTCACTCATACATAATCAATGGGACAACAGGCTGGGGCTGAGTTTGTTATAAACAGGAGTTCTTGACCCTTGAACACTAATATGTTCTAGTGTGTGCAATATGGAAATGTAACAGGAGCTGTAACTGGCTCTACAACATAAACAAAAATAAAATGAAGAGTGTTATGCAATCCTTGGGGGATATTCCAGCTCATTAATCAAGTGAATGCAGATAAGACCTTTCAAACCAGGAAAGGTGAAGCACCCTTTCATGTTGGATGGACAAGAATAATTAACACTGAAGAGATTGTACAGAAGAATATTAAAAAGAGAACATTAAATGATTTTAAAAAATCTCACGTTTGCTCTTAAAGGCAGAGACAGCTGCTCTGGATTTTGTTTAGTTTTTTGTGTTGCTCCCTTTAGGATTACATGCCATTAGCATGTGATGGTCTTTCTTGGGATTTGGACAAATAAAGTCTGCTGATTACCAAATATTTATAAACACTTGGCCAGCACCAGACAATCAGAGGTTTTGTTCAACCCTAATTACCCTATTACACTTATCCCTTATGTATTAATATGTGTGTAAGACTTTAAGGTGTCTAAAGTCTTCAGAAATAAGACCCAAAGCATGTGATACCAAGAGGTAAGTCTCCTGATAAAAAGCCTGATTTTCTTAACCCCCTTTTATTGCTGCTCAAGCAAGCATGTGATTTGCACAAAACATTAATTCAAATGAACTGAAATGTCAGGCTGCACTATATATCCAGCCAGACCAAGTTCAATGTGACGAGGTTAATGCATCTATGTGGTCAATTATACCTGGGCAGCACCAGTTTTACAAAGCAGTACTGATGAGGACACTATATAAATGTCCCACAATAAAAATGGCATTTGGTTTCAGAAACCAAATACTCACAAACCTCTGAATTAAACTGGAATGAATTGTGCCACAAAGCAGATGGATATCTTCAGTTAAAGACTAATTATTTACCTGTCCTTTCCATGTTGGTAGCTGGCTGGCTGACAGCCAGTATTGTCTATGGCAGCATGGTACCTGAAAGTTCTTCAAACTATTTTTAATTTCAGAATTATAAAGAATAGTAGCATGTCTGGGGGAAAAAAATGGGGCTATTCAGTGCTTGCACCATGTGAAAGCTATGCTACTTTTATTACAACAGTGCTGCATGATCTCTGCTCTTACTTTAAGACATCAATAGTTATTTATGCAGAGACAGCAGCTATTTTTAATAGTCCTCTAAGTGTCATGACTCCTGAAGGCAGCTTGCTCGGTTAAGGGCAGTTTTGCTCATGATGAAACTGAATTATGGGCAGTATATCTGTCCTAGTAGGATTACAAAGCCAAACTCCTCCCTAGCAAGACTCTGGGGAAGAGTTCAGCTTACAGTGTCTAAAACTGTTGAGGACACAAGTTAAAGTGGCTGCAAAGTGCAGGGAGAGCTACTCCAGAAGCACTAATCACTGAGCAACCTTTGCTCCAACTCTGCTACAGGCACAGAGAGGGCACAGCAGAGGACAACAAAGTGTGTGAGGATCAAGGATTTACTGTCCAGCTCAGGCTCCTCCAGCCTGACTACATCTACAGGAGGATTTGGCTCAACTTGCAGAGGAGTCTTCTGACTTGGTTTCCCTTAGAAGGAAGTTAACTAAAAGCTCCATCACTAACATGGGGATATCCCATGGGGATATTCCCCTTACCTTGTCTGCCCTGCCACAACACCCTTTATCAAACACCTGCTGTGCTGTGACCACAGAGAGCTCTGCTGCTCCCCAGGGTGCTGGAACTCTCACTCTTTTATAATCCCTTTCGCAGCTCTTAGCCCTTTTCCTTTCTGTTGTGGTACCTTCAGTCACCTGAAGTGAACATGCTGCCTGGGGACCCCAGGGAGACAATCTGGCCCACAGATCTGTGCAGTACAAGGAGCAGGAGCTTCCAGGGCAGCAGGACAATTCCATGCCCACATCAGGAGCCCCCAAGCTCACAGGTGCCCCAGGTACAAGGGGACTGTCTGCAAAATCACTGCACAGAAGCAATGATGAACACACTGGGAGATTTTGGAAGTCTGGGGGAGCAACTATTTCAGGGGCAGCACTGTGGACCTCTGCCTCTTTGGGAGGCCTTGAGAAGACCTTGGAACACATGACCAAACCAGCCATTCATTTGGATTCAAGGCTTTCGGTCCGAAGCCATTGTGGGAGAGTCCAAAGGAGTGAGAGCTGCTTCCCCTTCTACTGCAACTTGCCTCTCAGTTCCCCCAAAATATCCAAAGGTACCACTTAACAATTGTTTTCCAACTTTCTCCATATTTAAAAGGGAGGAAATCACCCAGGAAAGCAGCTGCCCCTCAACATGGAAACACAGAGCTCATGGTGAAAATGCTGCTCTCAGAGCCTGCACCCTGTCTCTCACACCAGCCACCAGAGCCTTTTGACAAACTACCACTCCCAGATTCGATCTGCCCCTTTATATTTTGGCTCTCGTGTTACAAATTTTAGCACAGCTCCTAAGACTATTTTTTCCTAAACCTAATGCATGCCAAACATCTTCAGCACGAACACGATTCCTGCTGGGGCTTTGGATGATGCTTATTTTTAAAAATAGAGAAGTAGGTACAAGTTGATCAGAGATGAAACTGCACTTTAAACATGCCGAAAAAGCTAAGCAAGGCCAGAAACTGATTCTACCCATAAGTGACTATCTGAGCAAGCAAGCAAAAAAAATATTAATAAACTATTTGAAGATACTTTGGATTTAGGTTTCCCTACAGGTGTCTTCCTCTGCTGCTATGTTTTGACACTTATATAAACACAGAGAGTTTTGAGGTCATGCCTGTTCAGAGATCACGTTATGCAATATGATTTAAAACTTGAAAAATAACAGAGAAATGAGAATAAGAAGCTTATGACTGATGAAATTCAGGCATCTGGCAAAACAGCCTCCTCAGAGACTGCAGAAAAAAACGTTGTAACAGAGGTGACCTGAGAAACCTGGAATACAGGACAACATTCACCACCTCTGTCAGATTTATTACTGAAGTCAAAACCTTACATTGTCATCAGCCTGAAGAGAGATGTGTTATAGCTTCACAAAGTGTACTTCAAATGCTAACAGCTGGGGAAGAGATAACCACAAAGGTGATGATTTGTCACTGTTTTCACTGTAAATCCCTGCTATCAGGGCATCTGCAGTGACTTGTTTGTGTTCTCCTGCCACACTCAAGAGAATCCAGCCAAGAAGGAAATAAGTTTTCTTCCAAAGAAGAAGCTGTACTGGGCTTTTAAAGCTCCCTGTGTAGACTAGGATAAATACACTTACACATCTATCATCTGCCTCCACCACTCCCAGACTTACCAGTCTGTGTCAAGATAGGTGAGAACCAGCAGCAAACACTGCTCAAAAAACTGACACCCAGATCAATTTTCTTTTCCTATCTAATGCTCCCCATTGGGCTTCCATAAAATCTCAGGACTGACCTCTGGCCTGCCACCGAAAGCTCCCTGAAGACACCATGAAGAGGGGGTACTTACTCCCAAAACTCTGTGACAGGAGAGGTGAAGTTAGTGGCATTCAGTGATATCCAGAGTGTTTTGTTCTTCCTGAGAGTGTCTTCCACACAGGTCGGCGTGTTCCACTTCTGGTGGCAGTGTGCCCATGGCAGGACACTCTGGAACGACTGGAACAGGTAGTAGAGTCCCCAGGCCAGGATCACGATGTAGTACACATTCAAAAGGGACACAATCACTATGGAAGCATAACCAATTCCTGGAAAGAAGGGGAGAGAAAAGAAAAACGTGCAGATGTGACAGCTGCTGCACCTTGTGATCTCCTGGGGCTGGTGCCATTCCCACTGTGTATCCTGTAGGCTTGTATCCTACCCTGCCCTCCTGCTGATGGAAACTCAGCTCAAACACACATAAGCACAGACCTGCCACCATCTCTGGCACTCAGGGCTGAGTTTCTGGCTATGGTTTGCTGACACTGAGGGGAGGACTGCAAGAATCTTCTCAATTTAACACTAACCCAACTATTTCAAGTTCTAGTAGAGGGAAGTCAAGGCATCAGGTTTTGCTTGTTGGTTGCACTATTGTCACCATTGAGTCAGGAACAAATGACACAGACTCAGATCAGAAGGCTAGAGCCAAAAAGCCCCACATTTATTCTGACCTCTTCTTTTAGACACTGGTCTGCCGCAGGTGGACCTGATTGATCATTTAATCACATTTCACATGAATGGCTAATTAAGAAGACACCCACCGGTCAACAACTTTATGAGAAAACAACTTGTTATAAATACCACCTGCAAATTGGTTACTATTTGATTATCATTTTCTATCTCCAGCTTCCTAAAGCTTCCCAGACCGATTCATGGGAAAACTTATTAAGCTTTTTCTCTCTCTGACCACACCATCTCACTTCTTAGGCACCTGTGTGGGCAACCTCATCCTTGCCACACTGTCCCCCAAGCCAGCTTTCCTGGCAGCAGCTCAGCTGGACAGCATCTGCACCACTCAGTTATCAACTGGCTGGACTCAGTCTATGTGGGGGAAAAAAAAACTTTTCTTGAATCAGTTAAAAAGATATCTGTGTGAAAGTGGTGGTTTCTGCCTCAATTTCACTTGTGCAAAGGAAGCATAGTATTTGTGGATCTTATGGTTACCTGGATCAATCTCTGTTTGCACAGTCGGCCAGTTAGGAACCACAAGCAAAATAAAAATACTTCCTTTAAAAATTTAGAGCTGTCCCTTACAAGAACCTGTGGGGCTCCCTTTAATATCACTCTGATGGATATTCCAGCACTTGGGATACCTGTCTCATATTTTTCAGTTTAAAACCTTGTTGCGGCAGCAGTCTTTATCACCAGAGACTATTTTCATGTCAGATGGAAACAAGCAGATCAAGTGCTATTTATTCTGTACATCTGCATTTATTTCAGCATATACAGCTAGTCACATTAGCTACACTTTCTTTTTATGGATGCCTAGGAGATTGCTATCTAAACAAGGAACATTCCTTCTTCCTCCTCCTCCTCTTCAAAAAAAAAAAAGTTTTCACAAAAGTGGGAGGAGGAGGAAGAAAATTAAGCTAAAGCAGCACAATTACATCACCCTCAGCAGCATTTTGAGTACTAGGTGGGAGGGTGAGCCTCAGAGAAAACCCCCACTTCTGCCTGGGGTGACATCAGGAGAGAGAGATGCCTGGAACAGCAACAGTGGCAGAGCTAGAGACACGCCAGTGTGAAGTGCCCACTCTTTCCAAATGGGATTTGAACAGGGCCACAATAGTGTAGTTATTTCAAATTATTCTGCCTGTGCTGTCCAGATGTAAAGGGCAATCTACACACAAGACAGGCATTCTCTGTCATTTTTCTAACCCTTCATTTTTCCTTCTCTTTAACTTCCAGAGCAGCCTTCACACTGTTCCTGTGAGCACTGAGCAGGCAAAGGCCCTTTGATAATATCAGACTAACATTTGCCAGGACCTGCTCAGTTATGACCAAAGCCCTGTTCTTGAATCCCACCAAAAAATGCTGCCCAGGTTTTGACTGCTTCAGTAGCAGACAGATGATGCCAATGAGAAACTTTCACATGGAAGACGGATTTTGATTTCTAGACTAAAATAACATTTCAAAGATAGTTTCCTTAATGCCATCTAGCCTTCTAAGACAACACTTTCTCTGATACCTGTAAACAAAATGTGCAATTGCCTTAAAAGGCATAATATGCAATTTCTTTCTTGGTTATTGGCAGTTTTGCCAGTTAACAAGCTGATAGCATCAAAATCAATACCTCATTTTGTCCTTCAGACTCTCTGACTTCTACCTTTCCAGGAACCAATATCATATCCTTAATTACTAGAGCAAACAGCTGAGTTAATGGACATGAGGGGAATGGTGCTGCTACATATGGTTTGCAGAGGGGTCTTTAGGCAGTAAAGCACAACAAGATGTACTGACCAGTGAAAATAGGGCAGATCTTTTCCCAGCATGTAATTCCACCTTCGGAGGTATACTGTCCTAGCACCACCTCCAGGAAAAACACGGGAAGACCTCCCCCAAACAGGAAAATGAAATAAGGTATAAGAAATGCACCTGTTGAGAAAATACAATAGTAGATAATGAGATTAAATGATAGAATTTACACAAGATCATCAAAAAAGTGACAACAGGCAAATATAAACAAAGATATTTGTTTATACTTTAATATCACTATGCAATAATCTTATTCTGGGGTATTTTTGTTCATTTTTTCTGCTAAAAGGATGAAAGGGCATTTTCTTACCTCTTTAAAGTGAATATCTCCAATAACAATGGCAGATTGTTAGGCACACAATACTTTGACAAGGCTCAAACTGTTCTTATTCTGAAATCCCCTGGTCTCAAATCCTAATGGTCTATATTAATAGTATATCTTTTAGTTAAAACTCAGACTCAGCTGTAGCAGAAGTAAAAGAGCAGGAAAGTTCCAACAGCACAACATTTGAAATTCCTGTATTTTTTTCCCTAATAAAATTTTAATAAAAACTATTCAGTGATGAAACAATCTCTCCAGAAGACTGGTGAGGGAGGCAGAAAACACAGGTATGAACAGGTTTCTTAAAAACTGGATGAAAGCACAGAAAAATAGTGAGCATAGGGCAGACAGAGCGATTCCCGAGCGTGGAATGAAAACTCACCTCCGCCGTTTTTGTAGCAGAGATACGGGAACCGCCAGACGTTGCCTAAACCGATGAATCCCCCTGCCACGGACAGCAGGAAGTCGATCTTGCTCGCCCACTTCTCCCGCTGGGGTGGCTTTCCCTCAGCCTCATCCTCAGGCCGTGTCCCCGGGCTCTTGCCAGGGGAAGGTTTGAGGATGTCCTTGTGGAAATCTTTCAAGCACTGAAGCTTTTCCTTTGTTGCCATATTTCTGCTTTCTACACAGAAAAAGAAAAAAAAGTAAAGAGGGGTTTATTAAACAGTCTTCTCCAGCTGAGCTCTGTAACACTGCAAGAAATGCTTAGCCAAACTCATTCCGTACAAAACAGCGTTGTTTATTAAGCTGAACGGGGAAAATACTTGTGATGACTTCACTGACCAGGAGAGGCAAAGTCCCCCTGAGTGTGTGGTCACCTCTGAGCAGGCAGAGCAGTGTGAAGCCCTGGCACTGCTCGCTGCTGGCCTGCTGCCCGCAGGGAAGGGGCGCCCCAGCAGCGCTCCCCGTGCCGCCTGCTGCACGTGGTGCCCTGGACACTGCTGCTTCCATGCCCAAAATAAAGTACAAATCACTGCATCTGGTTCCTTCTAGAACATTTATGTGAAGTACGGAATAGTAAATCTCACCTTTCCAGATAAAAGCCATTCTTCTACTACCCCATAGCTTGAGCGATCCTGTATTATTTATTGCCTGCAATTTTCCATTCCCTGAAGTACTATAAACCTTTCAGAAAACTATACATTCATAAAAGCTGCGATGGAAAGTCATTTGTTCTAATCAGCCTGCAGGAACTGAAGGAATCTTTTCAGTTTATTCCATTTTCATAACTGCACTGTTTTCCCTTGACATCAATAAAGGGACAAAAATAAGCCTTTATATTCAATTATTGTGAAATGCACACCTATGCAATGGAACAGTTTGCTGAGAATGATGGCCCCTTAGTTAATTAAAAAGTCAGTGGCATGAACCATATTAAATCATAGCTGGTTTAATAATTTATACATATAATTTATTATAAAAATCATAGGCATTCAAAATAATAGCAGAAAGGATTATTCTAGCAAGCGCCTTTTTAACTAAGATTTTCAAATGAAAACAATTCAGGAGTAACTTGTAGCTTTTATGTTAACTGAGATGTCAGGCATATGCAGCCAATTAAGTCCCCACATAACTCAAGTGACTTCAGCTGGATCTGACCAGTTATTTTTGCATAGTATGTTGACACTGAAATTATCACCAGAACCAGGCAAACCAGCAAGTTTGTTCCAGATCACAACCACTCGCTACTTATACGTGTTGTTATGAGTATAGTCATAAAAAATATCATGCTGCAGATTATCCTGTTTGATAGCTGCCAGCCTCCCCTGTACCTGACTGAGCTCATGGCAGTGACCCGAAGATTAAGCTGATATTAGCTCTGCAGGAAGTTTTTAACCTGAAGATGATTTGAGATAGATATGATTCACTGTACCTGCAATGCTTTCCACTCACCACGGAAAGTTTCAGAGGGCTAACACTGCCACAAACCACAGCAGCTCCACATCACCCCTCTGGCACACTGGTGGACTTTGCAAAGCAGGCACTGTGACAGCAGCTGCCTATCAGGCCATGATCTAAAAAGGGACTTTAATCTCCACAACGTTAATCATTATGACTTTCTACTGGTTTTTAAACAAGGCCACTGGTGAGTGTGCTGGGTGACACGAGCACTGCAATACCTCGTGATCAACAGCAGAGAGAGCTCACAGAAGGAGAAAGTGAATCACAGGGTGATGGACCATCAACATGGCAAGGGGATGAAGGCAGTATATATTCCACCAAAATATCTCCTGTTGGTCACTGTTAGAGACATGGTACGAAATAAAGCAGTAATGGAATAAAAATGGTAGGGCCAGCTCTGTAACAGTCTTTGGGCACTGAGTTGCTTTTGGGCTTAATTCACAGTAGCTAGCTTGAGTAGCATGAATGGAGAATAATGGAGGTGCCTCTAAAATGGATTCACAGAAGCCTTAACATCCCTGAGACATCTGCATCTCACACCATGCCCCAAACAGGCACCATCCTGCATAAACTCCTGGAGTCCTTTCTTGAGGGAGAAAAAAAGTGGACATAACTGCTTTTCTTCACAGAGGTGGTTGTTGTCCTGCTCCCCTGCAACAGCTACCAGGTATGGAGAAAGCTCATTTTTGCCTTCATTTCCTATTTGTGCTCCTTGAATCCCTATCTTTCATCTTGCTGGAGCGTGTCATAACCATCAGGCAACAGTCTATTCTGGGCTGAGGAATGGAGGGCATTTGGATCGTCTCATGGAAGCTGTTCCTCACATGGGTTATTGAAACACTCATCAGCAGTGTGGAAAGAGAGAGGCTCACACCCAGTGTTTAGAGTATGCTCTTTTTTCCACACAGTTTTTTGGTGAACTGGTGGGACAGCCATAAACCTGCTTAAGAGGGCACAGAGATATATAGATTTCTAGATCCCTGCAGGATTAGGTTTGAAATAGAAGCTTAACTGCTCCCTGTGGAGACTGGGAGACTCCCGAAACAGAACATGGGAACACAGGCTCCCCTTATGTAAAAAAACCTAAGGAGACCTGCAGCATTAGCCACCTCTAAGATTAAAAACTCTTCAGGATTGCAGTTTTTTGCAATCTACTTTTATCTCGTGACACAGAGTTCTTTATTTTTCCACCAGCTCTAATCCTCTTGCCTGTGGATTTACTTTGACCCAGGTGTTAGTCAGTTCTACCCAGAGTTTGGAAAGCTGACCAGTTGATTGCATTCTGCAAACCCCAACTCTCCCTGGGACAAGGGGATCACCCTATGGTTTGTCCCAATTAGCTGCACACAAAATGTGAAGTGGTGCCTTTCCCGACTCTTTCTTTGTAACTGAGTGGAACTGCATTATAAAAAGGGATTTCTAGTTTGTCTCAAGATACCTCAAATTAATGGCTGTGCGTGAAAACCTAATTACTAAGTGTAAATTATGCTTCAGCCTGAGCTGGAGCGTGATGACAGATCGTGATCTCTCCCTTAGCCCACGAACCCTCAAAGTCATGCTTGCTTTTGGGGTCATTTCACTGTATGGGTGGCAGGAGATGAGCCACCACAACTTTGCTGCAAGTCACCAGCTCTCAATAGAGGGGCACACTACCTATCCAAGGCTTGCACAAAATTAGTAACAGCCCAGCTTTATTGTGTACAGACTTGCTAAAATCCCAGTTGTGTCTGGAGGACCGGCAGCTGTGGCTGGCAGGCACGTACAGTCCAGCAGTACCACAGGAACTGCCACTAAGCGGCCACCTGGGACTGTGCTCCCAGCCCATGTCACGTTCAAGGGATGTCGGATTTGTCCCCCTTTGCTGCCAACCATTGGTGTCCACCCAGCCATTCCCAATTACAGGAACTGTCTACAAAGGCTGCAAGGGTGGGGGGTACGGGCGATTCTCCCTGGTGAAGAAAAGCCAAGAAAAGTAAGTTTGTTTAGTGAAAGGCATTGTCTTTTTCCTTAATGGGGTTGGAGTTTCATTTCCTTTAGCTATGTCCCACTGGGTGAGGCTAAAATGGCTCTTAAGGGAAATAGTCTGACAGAGATGCTGAAACAATATGTTGTCACCGCCCAGGTCAGAACCAGAGAATAATAGGTTATTTTTACTGTATCACTTAGTGGGGATGGTATCCGAGATCTAAGTCCATCAGATTCCCCCAAGGAAATATATTGTGAAAAAATGCTCTTACAACCACATAGTCCAAAAGGAGTGATCCAAGTTTGAGGCATATGTCTTGCCTCCCGGAGACACACGTCTGCCCTTCAGGAGCCACATCTGACTGTGAGAGTATCCCCTCCAGAAAGCTTCAGATGGCCCCAGGAAGCTTTGGCTTCATCTGATGAACTCAATATGGATAAATAAAAAGCATCAGTCAAGCCTGCTATTTATGGTGTGCCCCTAGGCTGAGCCCAGTCACACTGCAAGAGCCTGATCTGATAGCAAGGGGAGAAAAAATCCAGACTGGGGAAGGCCCAGAACTGCTCTGACATATAGACTGGTACAAACCCTCATTAACTGAGGACGGAGTAATCAATTATCAAATCAATACTGGCAAAATATGGAAAAATAGAACAAGGGATTGAGCACGGATACTTTGCACTTCTCAAGTACCTGCTTGCTGGTGCAGCCAGGAGACCCTTCCACAGGAGAGTCATGTGTCTGTGCCTTGCACAAATTTCCTCAGGTGAAATACCCTGCAATAACCAGGCACTCTTGCTGACCCCCATGACTGATCAATCTTTGATACCCAAGTGAAAATACTTCCATAAGAAGAGTGTTTTCACAGCCAGCTTGGCTTGGGCCATCCCCTGGGCTACAGCTATCAGATCTTCACATGTAGAGTCTGCACCTCAGATAACCCATACCCTTTAAAAAAATACTGGCATTGAAATGTAGTCCTTCATAACATGCAAGAAAATGAGGGGTAGAGGAAGGGGGAGGCGCTGCACAGAGGGGGCAGCGATGCCCATGAGGGGAGGCTGCCGGCACAGCCAGGATCTGCTGGCTGTCAAAACAGACACAACTCCCAGTACTGTTGAACCATTGATTTCTTTTTTACAGACAACACATTACACATCTGATTATACGTCAGATTACACATCTGAAAATACAGTGTATTCAGTTTTTGCTTTGGGATTACAGTAATGATCCGCTCCAAGCTTCTTACAGCTGAAGACAAGCGACCAAAGCACAGCAACGCCTTCCAGGAGGAGCCTCCAGGACAAGCACATCATGGATGCCACCTCATTTAATAGTCACTAAAAATCAAATCTTCAAACAGTGCTTTTCCAAATGCTGATGGAAATGGGAAAATCAAAGTCTGGCCATAGACACAGATATGTGTTTGTAAATATTTACACATGCTAAAATGCATGCCCTGTCTTGCACCTGAACACCAGAAACCACAGCAAAGCAGATACTTCTTTTCTGGCCAATGCATATAAACTTTGATTAAAGATTCAGCATGCTAAATTGTTGACTAGAGTGATAACTAAGCAGGTTTTTTCCTAGCTTCTTTCTGTTCGAAAACTAAAAGCAAAGTACACATTCAGAGTGTCTTTCACCATGATGGGAATGTTGCTTGAAGAATGACTGTATGGCTGTACCACTGATTTTACGGACTATTTTTGCAGTATGATGTGTATCATCATTACTTCTGCTTTCAAGGACCCTTTTCTACTAAACTCAACCTGTGCAGACTGTATATCGTGAGCTTCTCAGTGTTCCCTCATTCTTTTCTGCCTCAATGACTTTTGAAAGACATCAGTTTACCGCATTATAATTAATTCTTCTAACCGTGTTTAAGCTCAGTGCTTCGTTAGACATTGCCATCTCTCTTATTTTTCTGTCATTTATTTTGTATTCTGCAAATTGAAGTCAAAATTCCCTTAAAAACTAAGCTTTCCTAGAACTGCCAATCTATTTGTGGGTTGGCTCTTTAAAAAAAATTATTATTTTACATTCACATTCATGACTATTTCAAAATTAAATGCCCTGATTGCTGGATCAGAGCTGGTCTTCAAATAAGCAGCTTCCACTTTCATTGAGAGCAATGGAAAAACTGCTATTGATTTCAACAGTAGTAGGATCAGGTCCCAAATAAAACTGCATTTATTATGTTTGGCTCATTTCCTAGGATTACTTGGAACTTTGAAAGCTATAATTCTTGATGTTGACAGCTCTCCCTCCCTCCCAGGGCAGTGTGGTTAAGCCAATCGATACATGATTAAAATAAACAGCCCCTTGATCAAACTCATGGCTTTAGTGCAAGTCTTTCTGATCTGGAGGAAAAAAAAAGCCTTTATGTCTGCCAGCCCTCAAGGCCCCACCAGCATCCAAGGAGCACCTGACTTCACTTATTGTCCCTAATTCATATCCAAGTTCATTCTGCTTCATTGAACAAGATACCTACAGTTTCTGAAAAATAATACCACTCTCTTTCCTGCACACACTGCCTCTCTTCCTACTAAAAAGTGCCTCTAAAAATTCCCTGAACTACAGCTCACTGTTCTGTGTTTAATGGACTCCTCTTTTTCTGTATACTTTTCCCTGGGTTTTGGTTGTTATTTAAACCCTAGAATCCATTTGTCCTTTCTTCTTGGTTTTTGCTCCAACTTTCTCCATCTCCCTTCTCACTTCTTCATAATTTTCTTTTCTTTCACTGTGATGCTTTTTTTAGTCTTCTAAGATTGACTGGAAAATCTGCTACTAAAAATTTTCTAGGAGGAAAATGAATTTATTTATAAAGCTGAAGCCTACTCTGAAAGAAAAGCCCAGGGCTTAATGCAATTTCTTTTTCATCGGTTGTGGTCTGGACAAAAGGTATCTTTTTTCCCTACCTGCTTTTTTTTTCTTGCTGCTGTTTCCATTCATGTTCTTCAAATGCTTCAAATAGGAACCATGTCACAGCACTGAGCTGTTATAAAATCCTACATCTTTGCTCAGATTTCAGCAGCAGAAACTCTGCAGTCACATAATACTCTAGATGCTCATTTTGTTCTACTTATTTATGTCAAAGAACAAAGCAGTTACAACTAAACCTGGAACAGGAGGAAATTAAAAACTCCTTTTCTGTTGTGTGAGGTGGAAAGGAGGAAAATGAATACCCACAAATTCCAATGGATTTCAGAGGGAACATGACCCTGACCCTAAACAGAGGCTGAAGCAAAGATGATGCTCGCCAGCCTCATTGATGGAGCCTGAGTCCCCAGGAGATGGCACAGGGCAGTCGTGACTGTCAGGGGAAGAGCATGGGATGCAGTGGAGGTCTGGCACACTGAGTCACACTGGTTATGACTCTGTTCTACTGAAATCCCTGGTGGGATTTCACAGTGTCTCCTGTATCCCAAGTGTCCTGCCTGGAGAGCCATGGTGCTCCTGCTCTGTCCCCTCCTCAGAGAAGCAAGCCCAGGGGCTGCTCTGGCAAAGACAACCAAGGGGAAGGAGCAAGGGGTTGGCAAAAGCAGAGAGACTGAGGGGAAACTGCTCATCCTCACTGTGCTGGTAACTCTGTGCAGGAGAACAACCAGTTAAAATTTGGGTTTGCTCACGTGAAGCCAACTGCCGACCCAGTTTAATGGCTCTGGGTGTGCCAGCTCACAGCCTCCTGACTGCCAACAGGCTGGAAAGAAACACCAGCTTCCCACTGCCATCCCTGCCTGTCCCTCTGCTCTACCAGCTCTTCACTGGGTGACACCACCTCTTTGTCCTTACGAGAGGGCCCTTAACAAAATGCATTCTATCCATGTGGTGTAGCAAGCTGATGGCTTTCCAAGCATGATGGGCATTGTTGAAGAAGATTCAACAAGCTGTGCACATCCTCAACTCTTCTGTCTCCTTGTACCCCGAAGTTACACACCTTCAGACCAAGGGAACAAGCACTGTCCTATTTTGCTTCCAATTCTGAAGCTCTGTATCTGAATGGACTGCAATTCTCTATCAAGCCCTGGCGTTAATTAAGTAATTTCTATTGCCACAAATAAACCACAGCAAAATCAATTAAGGGATGTCCTTCATCCTGCTATAAAAAAAAGCAAACCCCCTAAAGCTCACAAAGCTTATGAACTCAGTCAGTGGTGTGCACTGTGCCTATTGAATTTTTTTGCATGTGATTAATAGTGTATTGATCATATGTGACACTTCTGCAAGGCACTTGCAACACACAATAATGTCAGACAGCAATTTCCATGCTACAATAATGGAGCACTGCCCCTGTGCAGGGAAGATAAACAATAAAGTAGTCATTTAGTGAGGCAAATGTGCAATAAAATATATTAATTCATTATATCAAAGTAGTTTTTTCTTGGGGATAAATAATTTCACCCTCACCCATTTTTTCTCTCACACTAATTCTAAATTTAGCCTTAAATTAACTCAGTTTGCCAATACTAATGTTCGGGGTTTCTCACAATTGAGGAGTACTGTACTTTTTCATTATGTTTTCTAACTAGGTAAAAAACAAATGAATGTGTAAGATTACATGTTTTTGGAAAAACAAGTAGTGTCTTCTATACCCAGCAATGGCTTTGATCAGCTGTTGCCATACCTGCCTAGGCTACCTCCACACAAAGCCAGTTATGTTTTTACTGCCTCTATCCATTCATCTTGAACAATAACTGAGGACAGATTTTCATCCCACCTGTGGCAGCTGTACAAACATGTCATACAGTACTTTATTCCCAGAAATCTAGATCCCTGCACCATCAGTGGAAGGGAATAATCCTTTCTTCTCCTTTGTTCCCGTGCCCCATCTGCCCAACACCTGATTTTTTTTTCTAGAATACATTAATGGAAGGAAGAGTTGTGCAACAGGGCACTGTGGGTGGAAAGCAGCCAGCCAACCTGCACCAGGAAAACAGCTATTACACGCACGCGATCCGCAGTGTTAGTCCCATTACAGGGCTATAAAATCTGAGCAGGTTACAAAGCCCTGAGGGCTGGGCCATGAGCACTAAAACTTAATGGTGAGAGCGAGCTACTTTTGATTTTAGCCTTGACTTCTCCTCCATGCTGGCAGTAAATATCAGCAAAAATATGACTCAGTGACAGAAATGAGCTGTAATCTTTTAAGAAGTGGAGTATCAACCCTTTGCTGAAGAACCAGGGCACCCAGGTGACTGGGGTGCTCTGCCAGGGCACCTCAGCTCACAGGCCTTCAGCCACAGAAATTTCCTAAGCACCTTGAGGTTTAATTTACTGCTGTTGTTTTCTTTTCTTCAAGCAAAAAACAAGAAAAAAAAAGGGAACAAAAACTTTAGGCATATGAATTTTCACACAGGAAATTGAAACCACTGACACGGCAGTGCAGCAGCGCGGGCGGGTCTGCAGGAGACATGCGAAAAGAAGAAGTGGCAAAGCTGATGCTCAGGGAGAGCAAAACTTTGCAAAACAGATTGGTGAAACATAGACTTTCACACACAAAAAAGTGAAGCTCTGTAGACACTATGATATTTATTTGCTTTCCTGCAGCTGGTGCCAGGTGCTGGCTTGCACAGCCAGACAATGGCATGTTTTGTTTAATCCCAGAACAGCCTTGGCTCTGTCTCCAGCTGCAGCCCCATCCTCTCAATTTCCCTGGCTGCCCAGAGCCACTCACTGTGCTCCTGGAGGGCATTTGGGAAGGAATACCACTATGTCTTACAGGCCTTGCAATGGGCATTATTCGATCAAAATAAATAAAGTTCTGAGTTGCAAATAAAACCTTTAGTACTGACCACTAAACCACAGTGCTTTTAAATGCCATGTGATTCAGACTGATTCCCAACCAGAGGTGTATTTTCAGTTCAGTTTTGCCATGGGTCTCTGACATTTGCTTTCATAGACTGAGCGCTGTGCTCATTTTTATGTCAAGAGATATGAAAACCAAACAGTGCCAGAACAAATACTTCACTTTTCCAAGGAAACTAACACATAAACCACTTCTGCATACCACGGTCTGCAAAGTGCAGGGCACACACCAAGCAGGAACAAAACCTTGGGCCCATACCCTCCTTGGACAAAAGCCCCACAGAATCCACTCTTGAACTGCTGTCTCTAAAGGGAATTGTTTTAGAGCAAAGGCTGACTCCAACACAAGGCACAAGTATCTGCAGTCCCACCTTCATACCAGGGTGAATCCCACAGGCTACAGGCACTTGTTTACTTGTTTTTCTGTTGGCTTTTGCAGGTAAGCTTCCCCAAATACAGCATGACATTATGTGAACAGACTATTTTTCTCCATCTCCTCTTACCTTTTCAAACAAATGCTAGCTGATTATTTCATTACAGGTTGCTTTTATAGTCCTGGCCTGAGTACTATAAACTGAACTTACTCCTGTTACCAGCTGAGGATCTTTCTTAGTGCAATTTCATCTTTGCGAACACACTTAAATAGGATACCAATATGGCACGCTAGTATCTAAAACTGTCTTCGTCGTGACTACAATTATATTTCACTACTTGGTTTTCTTATGCAAAAGTTAATAATGGACAAGTGGGAAATTGTTTCAGTTCCACTATAAACAATAGGCACCTGAGAAGCAGCTGAGATAGCAACAAAAACACATCACATGCAAACTAATGGTAGAAAGTGAGAGACTTATTTGGTTGACTTGTCTGAATTTTTGTAGGTGACCTTTACAAGAGCTACATGAACTTGTGATAACTTTACAGAAGGAGAAATCACCTAGGTGATCTAAAGTCAGATGTACAGCATGAAGTTCCACATTTGGATACTATCTGTCCATGAAATTTGACTTGTAACCCGTTGCTTGTGTACTGCACAAAGAGCACTGGAGAAGGGCACTTCAACCCTACTGAGCAACAGTATCTTCCATTATTATACTCCCTCGACCTGGCGCAAAACCCTTTTCACACTTGAAAGAGCAGTACCCTGCATCATTTAAGCAGGATCTGTATGAGGTGAGAGTATTTATGTGGTTACAGAAAGGGGAGGGCAGCAATGAAAGCAAGTCTATCCTGTTAAATCTGGATTTTAGAATCCTGCCTTGTATAAAAGGGGACAACAAAAGCTTTTGGTTGCTCATATTTAGTCCTTCTTCAATCCACTATGGTAGCCCCAGTTGTACACTTTACTTTTGATAGAACCTGATAGAAAACCAGGTGTTTACATAAGAAATATACTTCTTGTTGATAAAGTAGAGAGATGGAGGAAAAGCACCTTATCTTGTCAGACTTGAAAGAGAAACCCTATGAAATATTCCCATTTCTTTTTTCCCACCAAGGGAGTCTCTGAAGGTTGTTTTTTTTGTTTTGTGGTGTTTTGTTTTTTTTTTTTCCTCCCCTAGAATAGCTACAGCATTGTTCAAAATCCCCTAGACTGATATGGTGAATCTGAGTGGGATCTTGCTTTCTCTCAGCACAATTAAAATAACATTGTTCTGACAAAGGGCGTTTTTTTGGCTAACATATGGGCTGACCATGAAAATTTGCTACCCGATGGAGCTCGCAGATGCCCCTGTGCACGTCCCAGCTTTCTGGCAGACAGCTGCAGGGCTGGGAGGGCCTTGAGCTGAGGAGCAGATGCTCGGTGCAGCATTAACTCCCTGACGTGGTTACGGCTGCATGAGGAAACCAGCATGCAATGGCCCAGCCAGGGCAGTTGGTGGCCCACTAAATCCTAAACACCCCAAACATCTCTTCAAGGCTGCTAGAGAATAAGATTTGTCACTGAAAAGGAAAAATAAGGTGATATTTGCTTTTAAGTATTTATCATCCTGATATAATTATGCTTCAAACTCTTCATTTGTTAGCTTCAATTGGAACTTACTGAAGATTTGAAGAGAGCTCAAGTGAAATCCTGTTACAAATTCCAAATAATTTCAGAGATACCTAAATTTCACCTACTAATCTCATCTGAGGTCACCGTTTACATCTGGATATTGTTCCCATGTAAGTAAAACCTCTGTCACCTCACTGACCTTCAGGAGGTCGCTCCTGTTCTATGCAGGTATGAATGACAGGGAGTGAAGAGTTAATGACATGCACAGCACTATGACTGAATCAGTACAGGAAGTGGGTGTTAAACAGAACCATAAAGTAATTCAGGGTAGAAGGCATTTCTGGAGGTCACATAGCGCAGCCTCCTGCTCAAAGAAGGGCCAATATCAAAATTAGACTGGCTTGCTGATGGCCAAGATCTGGCCAAGTGTGGAGACTGCACAATCCCTGTGCAACTTTTCCCACTGCTTCACTCTGCTCAGGATGAACATTTATTCCGTATAAACAATCTGAATGTCTCTACTGGACAAATAAAGAAGATGAGGAGCAAAACAGAGAGGAGGATTAATACAGAATGACAAGATGATACCAAATGGAAGGCTCACTCTTCACTCTTCTGGTACTGCACACATACAATACAAGCAGTTGGAAAGCAAAAGTTACTGAGGGGGTCTGCAGTGAGCAACAAATGGGCAAGCTCCAGGTTAAGTACAAAATAAGCAACAGTCCCTGGTGGCAGCATATCGGACAATACCCATTTTATTGTCAGAGTAAAACATATTCCTTTAAGAAAACCAAACAAAAAGCCCTACTGAGTGCTTCAATGCATGCCAAGCAATTACTGCTTTCCACAGTGTGCCCTGTGACTCACTGTGCCACAATGAACTGGCATATGGTGCTCATTCAGGGTATATAACTCACACATTAGCTCTGAAGAGCTAATAGTTACTTGGACTCTAGTTAATTTTGGGGGTTTTTAATTTCCCCATGGCAATGCAATAAATGTCATGCTTATTATTGTATTATTATTTTTAAAAGTGTTTTTAGTGGCAGGCAAGTGTCATTAACGCCTCAAATCTCTCATATGCAATGAAAATCAATTCAGACAAACTCTGGCATGCGAAAGCACATAAATAATTGGTAAACACTACCTGTGGTCTTCTGGGTCCAGATTTGGCTGATGCCAAGAGCAATCAACTCCTTTTTGGCTGCAAAGGATAGGAGGGCACTCAATACCTTGCAGAAGGCACTCAGTACCTGGCAAAAATCAAGCTTTCCGTGTGCCAGCTCCCCATGAAAGAGCAAACCATGAAGCACGTGCAACAAAAAAGGTTCTTTTCTCTGCAAGGGAAGGCAATCTCCTAGAGAGACACAGAGACAGCTCTCTGAAGGCTGTCAAATACTACTCTGGGCTGGAGAGGGGGCACTTTCTCTTACAAAAGGAAACATAAAAAGTAACAAAGCTTCTCTCTTTGAGTGAGTCTGCCCAAGAGCAGTAGACTAGAAATCCAATTTTTATCATGAAGAAAACATCAGAGATGCTTAAAAGCAGAGACTGAGTAGTGGCAGCAGTAACTGTGTGCAATTACAAGAAAATTCTTCTCTTGTAATCAAGACACCTCAAATGAGCCCAGGCTGCACCATGACTGTGAGTACAATCAAGAAAACATGGCTTCAAGAGTGCTAATGGAGCTTTCCACCATACCCAGATGATTTCATTGGGATAAGAATCCTGTAGAGGTAAGGGCTACTTAACCCTTGTATGCATTTGACAAAAGTACACTGAAGCCAGTGCCACCCATTAGCAAAAGTGGATCAGAAGGATGGAAGTGGCTAATTTAGATTTTGTCCATATAGGGACCTAGAAATGCAGCAGAAGTACAATGGGGTTGAAAGTCAGCAGGGCTGATTCCTGAAAAAGGAGTCCTGACTTCTGACTAATTTGGAAAATTAATCAATAGCAATGCTATTGGAATCAACAAAACTATGCTGGAATAAGTCAGTTGAGAATTATATCATGCATTCCTATGTCTTTGAGCTGATTTCACAGGTATGAAACAACACATCTCAAATGTGACTTGGAAGGCAAAACATAAACACTTCAGCCTAAAACTCTACTGCTCCTGATCCCCAAGGACACAATTATTCCTTCAGTGGTTTCCTGTACAGACCAAACGCAATGATTACCAATACAAATACTTTTCCCTGTGTTTTTGCTTTACAAAATGTAAATTTTGTACTGTGTCATCTCAGGTGTTTTCTTTAGGATTTAACACAATGGTGATGGAAGAATATCGCCATGACTTTACTATGAATGGCAGTGGGAAACAAGGACCTGCTCTGCCTATTTCCTCACCTTGAATCTCCTGAACTCTTTAGTTGAGTGGGAGATAGCTGAACCAAGACTCCCAGCATTTCACCTGCACTTTTTTGTCACTGCTCCATAGGTTCTTAGGAAATATATTGTGACCATTAGCAATCTCCTCATAAATATCTTTGATTTAATAAAATATTCGTTGCATCTCACTCAGCTACCTTCCTCTAGAAATGTATTCAAGAAAGGGCAAAAGTACCTAACAATTAAGTAGAGCTGAGGCCTTTTTCCAATCAAAAGTCACGTTCATCTATGCAAAAATGGCAAAGTCTTTATTTCACTCAAGGAAATAAAACCAGCATTTAGGTAATCACCACCTTCTTCTCAATGCAAAGACCCTCCTGCCAGAGAAGGAAATGCTGCCCTTGCCCAGATCCCAAACATTCATTCTCTTATTGGCTAATTCATGACAGTGTTAGCTAGATTTTCATTACAGAGCATTATTTATAGCTGCTGTTTTCATGAAGCAGCTGTAATAAACAAGTGAGATTTATGTTCCTTTTAAAATTGCTTGAAATGATTAGCGTTAAATTTAGACTCTGAAAAAAATCTGAGTCTACTGATTTTTCTATTTTTTTAATAAATACAGAAGCTACAAAGCAATTTACCACCACCAATCAGGCCTGGGTCAAATGCATGCCATATAGCAGCCAAAATGTGTTTCAGATGAGGAAATAATCTAAGTTCTCCAAACAACCTTTTAAAAGTAAATGATGGTTGTGCTGAATGAAATGCTTTAACAACTTGCACTGTGTGCTATTTTTCTCCAGCCTAAATGCAGGCAGGCCTTTATTTTATTCCTGTTCTGGTCTGTACAGGTACAAATGGGCACCCTGGATGTGGATCACACTGGTGAGATCAACGAAAAGCAGGATCAATACTGAGTCCCAGACCCAGACCAGAATTTTGCAGCTGCTTCCTTGATTTATGCTGCATCTAAAAGACCTAACCCATGTCAGACATTCAGATACCAAACTCAGAGCTTGTGGTTTGCCCTCATCTCTGCATCATTTACTTTTTCCACTCATTGCCCCTCAACCACAGCTTGCTGTATTGACAGTCCAGACACTTATTTAGAATAAATAAACACAGTGCCCTCTCCAACCCGATTTGGCTGTTTCACAGCTGGTGCTGCACTTCAGAGCCTGATCCAACAAACCTGCTTCATGACAGCACCAAACAAACATAATCTAAAAAGCTTTCCACCCATAGTTGGGTTTTTTTGGTTGGTTGGTCAGTTCTGTGACTCGTCAGCCTAACAGTATTTTTTGTGGTGCAGCTGCCACCACCTCAGGGGTCCAGGTTTCCTCAGAGCAGTGGGAAAGACAAGATGAAATCCCAGGGGCCAGGACAGAACCTTAGCAGTTCTACAAGAGAGGGCTGATGTCCAGCAGATGTTCAGCTGACTACAACCCCAGGAGAAGTGAGGAAAAGATCATCTGCTGTGGGAAAGATCACATCATGCCATGCATAGAAGAGGTACAAACCCAATATTCTTATTGTATAATGAGGAAGGGTACAAAATGAAGACAAGCAGAAGGTGAAACCTGCCAGTTCTTATGAACTTTTTTAAGTAGAGGAAGGAAAATCAGGGAAGATAGACAAATAAGAATGATATAGCTGGGAAATGAGTCTGGACTAACATGCAAAAGACAGCTGTAATAGGTATCAAATTTTAAAATTTTAAGTACTTTTCTCTACATAGGGTAAAACAGTAACAGCTTCTATGTAAATGATAAAATCCCAGGGCATTAAAATAAATAATGGCACACTGTTTCAAAATATTCCTGGATAAAATAAGTGGCATGCAATGGGATGGGGATTTAATGTTAGGAAGTATAAAGCCCAACATCCCAGGAGAGCAGTAACATTGCCTGAGGAGCAGCTAGCAAAGCCATGAATCCAAGAATAACCTAAAGGTGATTGCAGGTAAGATTAGCCAAGTAATAGAGTTTCTCTGTGTGATGTTTCTGAGTGATGCAGAAGGGTCAAAGGCTAAGCTATTTCTGGATGTGGACAAGGGAAGGGGTGATAGGAAATCTAAAGCATAATGCTATGTCAAAACAGCCACAGTGAACTAATTATGAGTTGTTCAAGTCTCCACAGATTAGAAAGGAGATAGAAAAATTAAAGGAAATACAAATAAGGACAACAAAAGTGATCTAAGGAGAGAGTAAGAGAGCTAAGATTAATATGTTCTATAAATGAGAAGACTTCTGGGCTGAGATCCAGCTATAAATACCTTCCAGGTACTGTGTATAGAGCAAAGTAATTATTCTAGCCCAAAAGGTAGTAAGACAAGAAGCAATTGCTTGAATCTAGGAATGGAAAAATTCAGGATATATAATAAGAAAAAGTTGTTTGAAGAGACACATCTGCTCAACAAGGCAGATTCCCAAGGTGAAACCTAAGGCACACTTACTATATGTAGTCCAGAACAGATTGTATAAGAATGGGGCTCTCGGAAATTTTGCCATCACACCTTTCTACTGTCCAAAAAGATCACCACAGTCCAGCTTACTGATCTTTAAGTTGCATTATTTTATGGGTTATCCTTAAGACTGCTTCTCTATTTAAAAAAACACCCCAAAACAGCACTCAACCTATACATCCAGGTAGTGACAATACATCCACACCAGAGCTCAGAGCTAGGGGTGTGCAGCACTCCAAGGAGCATGGCAAACCTCTCTGCTTCTCTTCAGGCTGTGCAGTGGTGTGGACAATGTGAGTCTACTGGGTACTGGGCATGAGTGTCAGCAAGAACAAATACACTGACCCAGATCTCAGATTATGCCGAGTACCTCAACACTGAGGTCAAAGGCCAAAGTGGGAACTACTTCTTGTGATACTCATGGTCTTTCTCAGCCTTGTGTTAAGACATCCTGCACAGAAGCTTTCAATGTCACTGCATAAATTATATACTTTGATTTATGCTTAACTGAAAACCAATGCTAGCAGTGTTCAACAACTCTCAGGAGTTCCAAATAGAAAATAAAGAAAAATATAAAATAAAATCCCCAAAACATTTGCAACAGACCTTACCATTTTCAATGACAAACGGGTACACACAAATGTGAGGAATATAAAACCCAAGTACCCTTAATACCCTCCCTTAAACAAATCCCATCCCAACTGCACTCACCAATCGGGACTTCTGTCCCCTCCTCAATGTAGATGGGCAGTGGTGATTCCTCCATAGGATGAGGCACTGATGGAAAGTAATGAATTGTGGTAGTATTTGTCGCAAAGTGACTAAAATAAGATGGTCACTTTCTTATCATTACAACTACATATGGCTGGTTACGATCACAAAGAGCCCCTTCTCAAAGTAGTCACCTCCTGTCACAGAGACCGGCCCAAGCCACGGCCTGAGGGGTTAATCCCCACTGAGCACTCACTGCCACAGGAGTCAACTCTCTGAACAGGACCTGGGAGAGATCCCTGTCCTGGATGCTTCACCATCCTGCCCTCTCACTATCACCTCAATGCTCCCATCCCTGGAGTTTAACTCTCTTTTGGAAACTCCCACCATTGTAGAAGCCGAGGGAAGCCAATGCACAGACAGGCACAAACAGAGTTATCGAGTTAAAGTCATAATATTTCATGCACAGAACCAGAGGAGAGAGGCTCTGATGCTCAAAGCTTGCTGCTAGCTGTTGAAAAGCCACAGCATGTGATGGAAGGCTGCACTGCAAACGGCCTCTGGACCACTGACTTTCCATTAATCATTTTAGAGTGTATGTATTGGACTTAGAAATTTTCTTTGGGATATTGCAATCTCCAAGCAAAACTCTCCAGATCTGCACTGCATGGTTATTCTGCAATTTCCAGACACCGTACAGTCACTGCTGTAGGGTTCATCTGTTTGGGTTCTTCTCTATTTGGGAGCTTCTTCTCTTAAAGGGGTTTTTGCCCTTTATAATCTACGGGAAGCATATGCTTCACAGGATTTTCAAGAGATTTGAATTTCCCATTCTAGATTGAAATAATAATGAGCTACAAATGTTAAAAATGTTCATTACTCAAAAACCTTCTGGATTTTTTTTTTTCTTCTCTGTTACCTTTTAAAAATGATGATATACCTTCTCAAAGATAACGCTTAACCTAGTCTCAGCTAGGATTCCCAGCAGCAGGAAAGGAGGATTCTTTAATCCTTTGTGGGGTATCCTTCACTTAGTAGGGGATTTCGTTGGTTTCGGTTTTTTGTTTTTTTTTTTTTTTTTGAAAGATTGTCTTATCCATAAAGCCAGCCAAAGAACACTTGTGCTTTAAAGCTATTACATGAAGCATCTAACAATGTTTCTGCTAGCAACACAACCAGAATAAAGAGTGTTTTCAACAGATGCTTGACTAGCAACAGGCGTAAGAACCCCACGCTGGTGTTTTGCAGGACGCAAAGGGCTGCCAGCTCCTGCCTTTCCGTCAGCCCACCCCTCGCTCACGTGGAAGATGAAGGGAAGCACAGGGGAGAGGAAGAGCAGAACACGGTTGCCTACAGAACTACTGTACAAGCCACAGAAATCATGGTCTACCGGGACGCCTTGCGCAAGCCACTTTTATCTAGAAGCTGAACTAACATTCCAGCTCAACAATAGCAAAAAAACATTTGTTACCACACGGCATTTTGCTACATATTAACCAGCAAGTTGCTACGCAAGCATAATGGAGTGCTGCAATTCCGAGATACATGTTGTTAAAAAAAAAAAAAAAAAAAATTGATTTATGGGAAATCAGCCTGAGGTGAGTGCTCGTGGGCTTGCCATGCCACTGGACACAGTACATGCTCGGAAGTTATGCGAAGCGGGCCCTGCATTGGGAACAATGCAGTCGTTTTCCTTGCTGAGCTAATTTTGCATAAAGGCAATGAGAGTCTTCATCTATGCAGCCCCGTAAAACATTTAATCAGATTTATTTACTAGGAAGAAACATCAGAGCAGAGCTTTCTATACTACTCAACAGTTTTCAAAGCTGAGATCTGCGAAAAAAACCCAGGTTGCTAGATGGTGTGAAAAAAACCCTGTTGTGTTTTTATGCCATGCAGCTTTCTCAGTCCCACGAAGAATACTTTAACAGGCTCCCCAGACCGAGAGCCAGGCTGGAGCTGAATGGTTTCACAAAACATTTGCAACAGTACCCACCAATGGCTGGTGGCATCTACTCTTACTTAAAAGGGCACCACCATAGGTTGTAGAGAAGGCCTGAAATACCTACAGGCTATGTGAGGCCAGGTACACGTACAGACACTCTCTTACCATACATACACATGCACACAGCTGCACACAACAAATGGCTCTATGGGCAGAACTTGGATTCTGTAGGATCCAAGGCACAAAAGCTGACTTTGTCACAGCGTGTGGGGAGCAAGGACTCTGGGGTGCAAAATCAAGCTCTCACTTATGTGTCTCCTCTGCTTTGGGCAAACCATTTTAACATTATCCCTCCAGGATTTACACACCGGCTTTATGGGCATGCTGCTTAAATGTCTGCAAAGTGCTTTGCAACGTTTTCTAAATTCTGTGGTGATACACACAGAAGAACTGCACAGACAGATTTAAGATATCAGTTGCTGAGCATTATTGCTGTATAACTACAGCCTATTTTTACATGCTCTATACTTGATTTCACAAACAGATGGTAAGTGTCCAGTATTTGAATGTTTTAATGAGTTTTTTTTCAGCCTTTTTGTAATTTCATAAACAAGCATAAATAACACTTACATGAAGAAGAATCTCTGCTGAATGTATTTTCTTTTCCTGTTTGGAAAAAAAAAGAGAAAAAGAAAAGGGAAAAAATATTTTAAAGGAAGCAAAATAAGTCAGACATGTTTCAATGCTATAATGCACTGCATGTTCTGCATTTCATCAGTAAAAACTTCTATTTGAAAAGCACCAAGACACTGAATGTAGTACCAATGTCAAAACAGGAGATCATTCTATATAGAACATCACAAGAGATATCCCTCTAAATAGGACAATTACACTGCATTAGTGAAATAAAATACAAATGACATGTAATCTGGATAAAAAAATGAAATAAATAAAAGAACTTTTAACTACATTCCAGCTCAGCGATAACCCCATGGCTCAGTGTATAGGTTGTTCTCCTACCTATGGACATGGGACTTACACCATCACAGTGAAGCAGGACCCTCCTATTCATTTTGGCCCAGCAGGGTTGTTTTCCCAGCAGGGCTCAAGCACTGACTGCATTCAAACCCAGGCTGGGCAGCCACAGCAGCGAAGGTATCCTTCGAGGCTGTGACAATTCTGAGCGACAGAGAACCACAACAGGAAACCCAGTAACTGCTGAAATGGGGAACCTTCCCAACAGGCCCTAACAGCCACCTCCTGCAGCTATGGGACTGCCACCCTGCTGCCACCCACCCAAAGCTTGCTGGCATGCGATTCACATTTCCACCAGCTGAGCTGGGGTCGGTGGATGCTCTTGAAACAGGGTTTAGGGCTGGCACTAAATGGCTTTTTGCTGGTGTAAATCTGGGCACACTGGAAAAAAAAAAAGAAACTAACAGAAATACAGAGGATGCTGCAGGACACCAGCCACAGTTTCAAAGTCATGGACTGGCAGCAGAGCAGCCCTTCCAACAGCAGGTTTTTTGGGAAAAATGAGCAGTGAAGAATGGAATGTTCAATTAATTTCTTCTGTATTACCTCGTGTCAATATTAGCTACTATGTAAGTAATATAAAGTTTACATGCCTTGGGATGTAAACAAAGCTCACACAAATCAATTAAATCCATGGAACTACAACAGCTGAGGGTTCAATTAAATAGGCATGTATGAAAGAAATTCAACAAATACCAAATCACTGTATTTTCATCCTCATGCTTTTCTTCCAAGGGCCAAGGACCCAATCGTGCAAGCAGCCCCCCTAGAGTGCCATTAGAATAAATTTTAGTTCTGTGTATAGAGCTCTTACTGGAGCAGATACAGGATTACTTTTAAAATAAATAACCCTGATCCATTCTGGTCATTAAGTTAGTGATGAAAAGAAGTCGAGGACACTAATCCGACTGGGTAATCTATTCAAAGCTTCACTTCTTAAATGATCTACAATTTATTCATATGACCAATCAAATAAACATTACTTACAAAAGACTACAACTACCATGGCTTTCCCATCCATTTTTAAGTGTTGTAATATAGTTTAATTTATAAGAAACGAATCAGCATAATCTTTTCAGAGTTGTTTGCCAGCATGATTAAAACCCCAGGTAGGGCACCACTTCAGAGACTCCCCTTACTGGTGGAACTGGCAGCACTGCCATTGGGGCATTGGTGCAACATTGCCCCACTGCCCACTGGGACAAAAATATGGGGCACTGGAAAACATAGAAGGGACAAAATTAAAATAATAGGGGGTTGCTGCTAAGCCTTGATGCGCATTGATGAAAATCCTAGGAATATCACTGTCTGGAAAGTGCCCAAGAGTCTCTTTGGAAACATCCAGCCCATAGGACCTGGCTGGAAGCCACTAAGATACACTAAGAATATTGATTTTAAAAAACCCTCACTGAAATATTAGCAATGATTAGCTGTAGGACAAGATCCTCACCAAGGCTTTACAAACAGAACTCCACTCAGGTATGGGAGGTTTCCCAAGCACTCTGCAGCAAGAGCCAGCCAACCTAAAGTGTCTTCCTAGTTTTCCAGGACACTGTGGCACCTCTTTTCTGCCAGCATTTCACACCGACTGAAGTCTCCTGCCATTGCCCCAACATTTCACCTCTGACATGAAAGCTCCAGGCAACCCACACAAAAGCTCCACATTTGAAACTACCAATGAAGAGCCGTATGCCAAATTTTGTTTCCGGTTACAGAAAAAGAAAATAAAACAGAAGTCTGTAGCATTTGAAAGACTGCAAACCAAGATTCCTTAAGCAAACAAACCAAATGCCCCAGGATTTCGATGCAGCACCCCTGAGTACGCATCCACCTTCTCAGGGCCTAAAGGAATCACTGTGCCACCTGCGACCTCCTGCTTTTTAGCAAGTATGACAGAAAGGAGCCCTGACAGCGCAGGTGAAAGGAGCAGGTTCATCAGTGTCAGCAAGAAGTGGCCGCGGGCCGGGGTGCCCGGGCAGCCCCAGGCAGGGAAAGGTGTCTGCCTGCCGCCCTCCAGTGGGAACTGCGCTGGGCACCCAGGCAGGAGAGGTGGGAAGGGGAAAGGACAGAGGTGAAAGGCAAATAAACAGAAAAAAGACAAAAAGAGAACATGCAAAGCATGTTCTGTTACCTAAGAGACAGCTGAAGGGGAAACAGGAAGATACTATCTCTGAAAGTACCAAAAATAAAGTTTCCAATGTCAGTTTAACCAGGGCAGCACAGACATCCTCCTTCCTCACTCGTGCTTCAGACTTGGCTTGGTCCGGGCAAGGGACGCTGTCACTGTCACGCTGCTGGCTGCCTCAGCTGCTCACACATTTTGCTTAAAAAAAACCCCAATAACCTTCAAGGAAACCTTTCCGTAACACTTGTGGCAAAGGTAGGCAGTGCCAGAAAGCAGTCAGCTCGGCTGAACACAGACCCAGAGGTAAACACCCGGCTGTCAACAACCATCAGAGTTCTCACCAAAGCCTCGCCCATCAAAATTCCACAGCAGCAGGTTTTAACGGGCTGATTTACCCTCAAACCTAAAGCCATAAAATCTAAACCGGTAGCAACTGTCACCCGAGCCCTGAATTACACAGCTGATGACATGGGTCCCTGTCAGGACTGCCTTGCTGTTTTGCTAGTCCAAAACTCAAAACATTTTCACATGCAAGCAATAAAAAAAATGCAGTTACCAAAATAGCACTATCAACGTAACCAGCTCCTCTCGGCACATTTTCTTAATGCCTTTCCCAATACGGTTAAAAAACACAGGAACTCATCAAAAACCTCCATCTTTACACCTTGGCACAAACTGTGCTGGAATAAGTGTGGCGTTGTATTTCTTGGTGTTTATCTGGGTCCTCTCCCACTACTTTTTCCTGTTTTTTATTTTCATCCGAGCTTCCCTTTAAACATAGCTCTTATTAAACAGCAGAAATCAGCTTCTACAATTTCTAAATACCAAGTTTTGCCACTCTTGGAGCTGCCTAAGAACAACACAGCTTGCCTTCAGCGTCATAAATAACACATACTCTGCACATTTCTTCGCCTGGGTGAAATAAATTCTCCCATGCTCTTATATGGAAACCTTGTGAGTCCTCCCACATACCTCCTGCTATAATACCAGGCAGCAATGGGCATTCATTATCTTAAAGCCAGTGGGTGAATTTTGGATCCAAGTTACCCCCAGACGAACCTAGAATTATCACCTCTTCGCACCATGCTGAGCTTGGTAACATGCCCTGTGTAGTCCCTGTATTTATTTCCAAGCCCCATCACTACTTTAATTTCAGCACATCAAGAACCCATAAAATAAAAGGAAAATGAGGGGAATAAAAAAGAAAATGAGGGAAATCACAAGAAAGCAGCAGCAGCGGTATTACCCACCAGGTAGGCCCATTAGCATAAGATGTAGCATTGCCTGTACCAGTCTCTTCACTCGAGGTTAGCGCACGGCAGATAGAGAAAGCACAGTGGGGAGGGGTGGCAGATAAAATGGGCAAAAATAGCCGGGGAGAGAAGCGTGCGCCGTCGATGTGCTGGAGGGCCGCCAACGGGGAATGGCTGAGAACCTTATCGCCAAAAAAAGTTAACACAAGGTGTGGGGGGGTGTGGGGTAAACAACCTCTGGGGAGGAAAAACACCGCGGAGGTAATGCGAGAGCTGGGGAAGAGGGGGCTTTAAGGAGAAGGATGAAATAATACATAAATGGAAGGTGGCGGGGGGGGGGAAGGGAAAGCGCACCCGAGGGCACCCCGAGTCGAGGCGGACAAAGGGATGCCGCCGCCACCGGCCCGGCTCGGTTCGGCTGCGCTGGGCGCGGAGCGGCCGCCCCTTTGTTCGCCGCGGCTGCGAGGGGCGATCCGCGCCGCTCCGCCACCGCCACCGCCACCACCGCAGCGGCGGCAGCGGCGGCGACAGCAGCAGCGGCAGCGACAGCAGCCCCAGCGCCCGCCCGCCCTCCCGCCCGGGAGGTGCCGGTACCTGTACCTGTGTCCGCTGGCCGCGGTGCCTGCGCGCCGCTGCGCCCCTGCGGCGCGTCCGGCGGAGCGGTGCGGCGCGACTAGCAGCGCCGAGCAGGAGGAAACGGTAATTTATAAGCGCTTTCTTCCTGACCTCTCGTGTCTGTTGTCTAATGAGGGAGCTTTGAGCATCACCCATCCTGCTGAGTGGAAAAACACCGGCACGGCCTCTTCTTTGCTGGGGAGGGGGGAGCCTAAAGGAAGGGGTGTGGGGGAGGAGGGGCCATGCCGCAGACACGGCGGCGGAGCCCGGGCTGGCAGGCGGCCGCGGGCCGGCGGGGAGGGGCGGGCGGGTGCGGGGCAGCGGCCGCCGCCTCGGGGGGGCCGCCCGGGCCGCCCGCCCTCCCCCGCGGGCAGCGGGAGCGGAGCGGGGCCGCCCCGAGCCGGCCCGAGGGACCCGGCCCGCCGAGCGAGGGCTCCCAGCCGCTGAGCTCGTCTCGGTAGTTCTCATTTTCGAACATTTTTTTTTTTAATCGTTATTTTTTCATCTTTACACAAAGAGTGTCCTTCTTACAGAAAAAGCATCCCACGACGCTGTCACCGGCGCTGCCCGTCCCTGCTTCTGGGCCCTGGCTTTGCTGCTCCGCTTTTCTCTCCGGCCCCCCGGCGGACTGGACCCGGTGCCGCTCTGCCAGGCTTTGGGGACAGGTTTGGTCCCGGAGCCGTCTGCTGCTGGAGGAGGCAACACGGGAGCGTGCTCTGGCAGGTGCCTGGGAGGCTGGCATGTCCCTGCTCTGCCCTGCCGCCTGCCTAAAGCGCGATCCCCGGCACCGGAAAGTCCCGGTGGCAGCGGGAGAACAAAGTACGGCCGGGGCGATCGGCGGGGAAAACGAGCAGGGCAACGTTCTGTTTTGCCTCGGGTTTCACAGAACCGAAAGCCGGTCCTCTTCCCCTGCGGGCGAACGGGTATATGACTCAAATACGTCCTTGCTCTCCTGCCTGCATCCCCCTGGTTCTCTTGATGAAAGGATACAGCAGCAGTGTCTCGGCATTTTCATATAACCACTGCTGAAGACTTAGTAAGAGCCACTGTACTGCAAAATACCATTTGCATTGTGGGGGTACAGTTGAGGTGAAAAGGAGATTTTGGGCCATCTGTGTTTCACAGAAGTCCCACGGTGCTAACCTTGCACTGGGTACAGGAGGGATGGACCGAAGGAGAGTGAATAGCTCCCATGCCTCTGCTCTCTAGGTTTTCCCGAATACAAGATGCTACCTTTCTACACCACAAACGAGGACAGCAGTTACTGGAGAACCAGCTCCGGGGCCCATAACCTATAGGCTGCTGGGGGGATCAAATTCCATCACAGCAGCCTCCAGAGAGATCTCAGAAAAGGCTGATTTCCTTAGCTAGTTCTTGCAAAAGCTGCACCATTCTGCACGCCTTTTGATGGCAAT
This sequence comes from Taeniopygia guttata, assembly GCF_048771995.1. Lineage (NCBI taxonomy): Eukaryota > Metazoa > Chordata > Aves > Passeriformes > Estrildidae > Taeniopygia > Taeniopygia guttata. Next base: position 9,559,444 of record NC_133037.1, read on the forward strand.
ACAGGATGCTAAAAACCCTGTGCCACAGTCACACAGCCGATTTTCCCTTACTCCAGTCCATTCTGTGATTTTCCATATCCGAGCTGATTTGGAACGTGAGTAGGTTTTTAGAAGAAAACCAGATAGAGATAGTATATACACAGCTAATTGATGACATATCTCCACTGAACAGCCTCGTTTAAACTCGAAGGATGAAGTCCGTGCTGCCACCTACGTCTTCTGATTCAGGTTTCTTGTGTACTGCAACTTTGATTCGTAGGCATCCTTTGCAGGAGGCGGCTCACATTTTGTGAGGCTCCACGAGGGACCACAAACAGGCGGCTCTGGCTGCACTAAGCAGTGAAGCAAAAGGTTTCTCACCGGCTCAGCCGCTTGTTTGGTTGCAGTGAGGATGCCTAGATGCAGATTAGGAGCCAGCAGTCACATCAGTGAAATGTAAGTAGTGGCTGGAGCCTTGTCTGTGTGAAGGATCCTGCCAGCACAGCTGTACCACTGACAGCAGTGGAATATTTTGCTCTAGTTCTCTAGAGGAATCAGTCTGTATTTTGTCTCTTGCTCTCTTCTTCTGTTGCTCCTCACTCATTAAAAGTGAGCCGCACAAAGCATATGGTTGTTCTATATGTTTAAACATAAAATGTTTGGGGTAAAAGACCAACAGCCAAAGCTGTTTTGAAGTCAGAGGCAGTACCTGGAACCAATAATAATAATAATAATAATAATAATAATAATAATAATAATAATAATAATAATAATAATAATAATGCCCTTTTGTGTCATAAATGTGCACATTGCTATTTGCTATTTCATTATGAGACAGCACAACTTCTGAGAATGTGCCTGATGAATATTTGAGTGAACTCTGCCTCCAGCTGCAGTGGTGCACGGCAGCACTAATGCTTCTGGCTTTTCCACTCTCTTATGTAACCAAAATCACAAGTTAGAGCCCAAATTACAAAGCATAAGCATGTGTATAATATTAAGCATACAAATGGTGCCTGACATTACTATTCTTTTCATGTAGGTCTGTTTTCAATCTGTTAGAATTTTTGCTTCTGCAACTTTATTGATTTCAGTGTCTGCTGATGCAGTTTGTAACGCAGTCAAGCCTAACCCCTTAAAAACCCCACTGTGAAGACATTTACCCAAACCTAACTAAGGCCAAAATCACTCTGGCTACAGGTAGGTGGAGTCCAAATGACTTTTATACCTCGAGTGTATCCTGTATCAAGATGCTGTAGCCAGCAGAACACCATATCCCTGTGGCTGCTTTGGCAAGCAGTCAGAGTGGCAGGTTTCTGCACCCCAGCCCAAAGGAAGGGTTTGCCATCACCTTCCTTTGAGTTTTCCCTCTCTCTCAGAGACTATTTTTGCCATTACCATGCTGATGTACTTGCTGGAGTTTTAAGGTGTTGGATGCTGATACAGCGAGTGCCTCTTGTATCTGTTTAATCCGATAACAACTCTTTTTTAATCTCTACGTCTGGGTCACAGGGTTTAAAAAAGACACTGGGCCAAATCCCCAGCTTGGCTACAATGTGTGGAAATCTACTGAGATGGCATGAAAGTCAGGAGAGATTCACTGTATTTGCACACGGGTGGAGAGGTCTTGAGGGGCAGGGATGTGACTGCCAGATTTCAGAAGGATGAATATTAACCCAAGGGTATGGCAGAGCTAATTCAGGTTTCCACAAGGTGAGGTGGAGGGAGGGCATTACACCTGGACCTAAAATACGCTCATCATCAAATTCTCATTAATTTTTAAATGGTAACCTATTTAATATTTCTTAATTTTTCAGGAGAATCCCTGTTTTCATTATTTGGCTGCTGCAGGGAACATGATGTTTCATGGACTCAGGACCAAGATGGGTCATGGACAAAGAGGAGATTTTGCAGGGATTGGGAAGATTTTACAAATAAACATTAAAATTAAAAAAAACAAAGTTCATCCAGGCATGAAGTCCAGCAGAAATGTAGGAGAGAAATGGACATCATTGTCTGTAAAGGATTGTGTAAGCAAGAATGGCAAAAAGATGGTCTGAATAAATCCATTGCACTAATGATTTTCTATACATGATTTTCCAATACAAAGTTATACTGGGTCAGTCTTTGGGGTTTCCCTGTATAGCAGAGGATCTTGAGTCTGAAAAAGGGAAGCAAATTTTGTAAAGGATTTGCATATCATGGAGTGACTCTGGATTGCAGATTTTAAGCATTACTAAATTGGGGAATAAATTGTTGCTATTGCTGTTACATACCAGGATATCTCACTAATCCAGACAATCCACTAAATTGCTGTAGTTTTAGTCTGTCTTTATTTTAGATTAATTTACAGCCTGGACAGTTAATTTTTCTTAGTTTATCCATGTAAATCATATATAAATAAGGTATCAAACAGAAACAAAAACATGACCTGTGTTTTTGGTACACTCCCCATCATGTGAACCTGCCAGTGATAGAGCTCTGCACCCCGTTTACAAGTCAAACACAAAGGCAGTGAAAAAACACAGGTCTTCTTGAAAAGCAATCAGTTGGCATTAAATTCTCTTGCTTTAATGCTCTGACTGGCCTATTTTGCTTATATTTGAGACTGCCTAGCCATTTTGGGATTGACTGCACTGGTCCTTTCCTTACATCAAGCTAATTACAAATTAACTTAAGGCACTTAGCAGGGCTGAGAGGCTGCACTGGTCCTTTCTGAGTTTGGAAATGCCTGTTACTTTACAGTGGCTGATTCCTAAAGTGAGGAGCAAACACAGAGGGAACCAAACAGCCTGGAATCAAAGTGGTCACACTGGCTTTTGAAAAAAAGTGACTGTCTCAAGTTAACTGAGAGCCAGCTACCTGAAAATAAAAACCTCTCATACATACAAAGGTTTTCACTGGAATTTTCAAGATCTCCTGAGCAATTGAAAATCCTTTAAAGGAATGCACTATAGAATGAAAAATGTAAGTATTATTAAAGAATGTCTCTGAACTGAAAGCCAGCCAGTTTCATAAAAATGAGCTAAAAAAGCAATAACAGGTAGTCTGTCTCCTGCTGGATGCTGTATGAACCGTATGGTTTGTATTTTGGAAGTCACTCTAAAACAATGGTTTTTCTTCACTATTGCTGATGGGAAGAACAGTAGAAGAACCATGTATAAATGAGATTAAAGTAATCTAATTAAAAAATAAACAATGTACTTTCATCTTCAATTCACATCCAGTCATTTGGGATCTAACTTAAAAAAAAAAAAAGATAAAAATTCAGAAATTCAGAAAGGACTTTGAAAGACAACTGTTTCCCTTTAAGATTAATGATAATCATACTTGTGTGTTCAAGGGAGAATAGATCCAGGGTTATGTAACAGGATAAAGAAACAAAATCCTTTTTCCTTAAATTAAAATAGGCAGTATGTGTGTGAATTTTAGTCAATCACTGAAAATTCAGGAAACCCATTTTCTTTCCCAACTGCATTCCACATGCTAAAGTTGACGTCTTCTAATTCTTAAATAGAATCACAATAATTAAAGACAAAAAAGCTTTGTTTGTTGCATTTGACCCCACTTTGCCAATAGAGGAAGGTTCCCTAGGGAAAAGTCTGTGGCACTTGCCCTGTGCAACAATCCAAATATGCACTCATCTTTTTATTTTATATGTCATTAGCAAATCCAATTATTGCACTTCCCAGTTGTTGTTTGTTTCTTTCTTTTTAATCTGATTACTTAGTACTAGATATATGATAACTTATCTCTTTTTATAATTCTTTTTGCCTGAACTATTACATAACATTTGTTATAAAATCTTGCAATGCCTGCCTAAATTTGCCAGAAACAGGACAAGATCAGCAGGTAACTGATTTTTTTGATGTTGGCATTATTCTTTGCTGGCCCAATCATATACAATTTATTAAACAAACCACCCAAGTAAATAATTTCCTACCATAGAACCTCTCTTTTCCACTTCTGTATTTTACAGAAGCACTCATACCAGAATTTCTGCATCAGAATTTTGACACATAAAATTCCTCTATCACATGAGTTCAATTTTCCAAAAGAAGGTAATGGTAGCATTAATAACCAAGGTATAAGCTCTGAAAAGGCTAAGTCACTGATTATACTTGCTGAAAATAAAAAAAAAAAAGAAAAAAAAAAAAAAGAAAAAGACATCTTGTAGGATCTAATTCTGGAGTCATTGTTTGACACAACGCAGAGCAGTTGGGATTTGCAAAGAAAGGCTTTGCTGAGCTCAGGTGATGTTCACTCGTGCATGGGAAAAGCTCGTGTGAGCTTTGCTGAGCGACTCCGAGCTTTGTCTGCAGACCAAAACAAACGCTGCAAATGTTGACCCATCCTTGCACATGTCCACACTCAATGTTTTCAGTCTTGAAAGCAAAGCTCCACATCTGGGCAGTTTAAGTGATGTTCCTTCACTGGACCAAGTCCTCTGTTAGCACTGCTCCAGTAGCACAAGGTGTGCTTGGAGATGATGCACTCGGTGAATATGCCTCTTTCCCTGCTAGTAACACACCTGCCATGCTGCAGATAAATATTCTGCTGCTGCATGGCCTGCACAACATGTCCTGCCAAGTCAAGATTGTTGAATGGGAGCAGAAAAGTTGATATGGAATCTGGGAAGCCACAGGAGATGTGAGTTGGGAGACAGGAAAGGAGTTGTGGCAGACCCACTGTGAAAGCAATAAAAGGTCAACAGAGTCTGAGGCTGCTCTGCAGAACCACTTCCATTTCCATTTGGAGCTGATTATTGAGCTGGGCAGTGTTGGTCTAAGCACATCCCAGGTGACAGTAGACATCACAGTGGAAAATAGTCAAAAAATGTACGGTGGAGGCAGTTGAGCCTTCATGACTTACACAATGGCTCCAGAAAACTGATGGATTAAACTCACCAAAGAAGAAGAAGAGTGATCACTTGAGTGAATTCATACATGCTCATATTTCATTCTGTTTGCTTATGGGTCCCTCTGCTCCCTTCCCTCTCAAAGTGATGTTGAAACAGTTATGAGGAGTGTATAACTGAAAATTATACACTCCTCATATACTTCATTTATTCTGACAAATTACATTGGAAGATATAGGCAAACACTGGGAGAAAATAATGTAAGAAACAAAACCATTCCCAAATGCATGCTTGTATGAGTTTCAAACAGATGGAATATCTAGCTAAGTGAATTAATGCACTGCAAGCAGAGAAAGAGCTTCAAATGCCTGAGTGTCTAGAAAAAAGAAGAAATTTAAAATGAACCCTGCAAGCTATCCAGCAACCGCTCATCCAGTATCATGATTTTAATTAACATAACTGGAAAGCAAGCATATAATATAAACTTAAAAACACAGTGCTTTGGTTTTCCAGACTACCAGTCCAAACGCAAAACAAATTGCTTGCATGTGGTGGCAGGGAGGCAGAGCTGGGGCGGGAGTGCTGCTCCAGCCCGGCCGAGTGCCGCAGCAGCATCCGCGCGCTGCCCGCGGAGCGCGGCCTGGCACGGCCCTGCCCGCCCTGCCCTGGCACAGCCCGGCCACAAACACTCGAAGCATTCCCGCGTGCTCCAAGGAGATGCCTGGGCTTCCACCTCTGCTGGCAGCACGTCTCCGTGTAGCAGTATCACTGAGGGGACGCCAGCGGCTCCCAGCCGTGGGTGACCTTGATCCTGCCCAAGCAGTTACCTTTTCTGGACCTTTGGCATGCTCCCAAGTGATCTTTCAGCCGGAATCTCCGTGGCCTAAAATAAATTCAGCAATATTCACCGTGGCATCCCTGTACTTCTCTTCTGGGATACCTGATGCTTATGTCCCAACCTGGGCAGAGACTTGTTTTGTAAAGTTTATCTGGGTGCTGCAATACTACCAACCCAGCAGTGCATCTTTGCAGAGAGCAATTCCTGCCTGTCTGTCCCAGCCAGAGCAATCCTACTTAGTTGTCTGTACATGAGAAGGTTGGGAAAGGGGAGAGGGTGGAATAGGCTCAGCACGAATCACAAACTATCCAGACCTGGGCCTCTAAATCTCTTTGGTCAATGTTAGTCAGCTCTGACTTGTATCAAAGCCCAATATTATCACGTATTATTAAAGGTGCCACAAATGGTTAATATATTGTCAACAGTTGGTCACAAGCTGCCTGTAGCACTGAGCAATTGTCTCTTACTCTCTGTGTCAGCCAAAGTCCTCAAATTTTCTCCTTTTTATTTCTGCAAGTCTGTCTGTTGGGCTTATGAACTTCATGGAGAGAAGTGTGAAAACCTCCCCCTATACTTCCATATTTCCTTGGGAAACACATTCCAGCAAACTGTGGAGCAGCCAAAGTGTGTTTGGGATGCCCTAGGCATTCACAAAGACACCCTTGACCCCTGCTGCCCCATAGCAAGGGCTGCTGGAGGCCGTTGGCATCCTGGAAGAGCTGCATGGCCAGGCTGGGCTGTGGCAGTGACCAGGCATCATCACAGCAGGGCCTGGGACTGCCTGGTGGCAGAGCTGAAGAAGTCATGGAGCAGAGGCACACACAGTGGAGGGTGTGGTGGACCCCAGGAGCTTTTCCATCCAGTGCCTCTGGAGGACCTGTGAAAATGTGTGGAGAGTGGTACGGCATCTATCGGGCACATCCCCTGGCCTGCTGGAGCTCAGGACACAGGCACCATCTCCAGCCAGAGCAGAGGACGCTGCCACATGGCCACTCCACCTGGCTTCAGGTTTCTCCTCAAGCTGAATTCGTGCCACCCCAGAAGTCTTTACATGTGTCACTGCCTGAATTTTGCATCCCTACTGGGAGACTAAGCTCCCAGTTCTCCCAGTAAGATACAGGTTAAATACAGGTCATGTTTCTGCTGTTTTCCACCAGCAAAACAGCTGTTTGCTCTAAACATGAAGATATTTTTGTAAGAGCAAAAGCATGAATTATTTCAAACTTGCCTCAGGATGAATTTTCAAGGGTACTGCAGAGACTGTTTCCACAACAAAATGGGAACTCTTTTCCTACTGAATTGTTCATGTTACTTTCATGAATGCTAGAAAAGAGGCTGGCTTTTTTAAAATGTCAGCAGATACCTGGAACAGGAATTTGTTTCTGTAAATCCTTTGGAAACTATTGCTGTTGATGTTGTCTAATCTGACCAAAAGTTCAATTTGTCAATTTTTATTAAGCCTTGCTGTCAGGTATAGGCAATTAGCTTAACAAAATATCAGATAGGATCTCTGCTGTGTTTGCAATGCCTGTTGCTCTGATCCTTACCTGGTGGGAAATGGCTTTGGAGGAGCATAGCCACATCTATGTAGCTGTTTACATCACATTTCTGACAGAGCTCCACCCTGCTTTCCCCATTTGTACTTTGTTTTTCATGAATAAAGGTCATGGCATTGGCATCACAAAAAAATATTGTTGCTGTAGAAGGAATTCAGCTATCCCCTCTGGGTAATAAACAATAATGCACTCCAAGGCTGGCAGGGCAGCAATCAGAGATGAAGAGAAGGCCAAGATCCATTGAGATCTCTGCAGACCTCCAGCATCCCACAAGTCAGCTGTCTCCCTGCCTGTGCTGAGCTGCTGCAGATTCTGCATAGTGTCTAATATTCTGCCCAGTCTAGATTTAGGCACTCCCCAGCTGTTGGCAGTGGGTCTGTTGTGGGTACCTGCCTCCCAGCCAGTCACACTACTGGAATTTGCTGCCTAATAGTCAAAGGACATTTTCTCTGCAACAATGTCCTACATTAGCCCAACACTCCCTGTGTGTGTTGGTGCCTGGGGACATGGTTACCAGATGTAGTTGCCAACCACTGGTTGCCCCTGCTCTGGAGTGCTCTCCAAGGAGGTGCTGTGGCCAGGGCACGTTGTTTAGTCTGCTGCTTGTGTGGGACTCTGACCCCGCTGTAGCCCAGATACACAATGCATCATTTTAGCCATGTTGTATCTAGATCAGGGAATAAATGTATAGAAACTACATCCCTTGATTCAGCTATAAGGTAAATGAGATCTCTCCTGTGTTTTTGTATTAACATCCACATTGACCTCCGTGTTTGTGCTCATGTCAAAATCACTGCTTGTCTTTTGGCTCAAAAGCCATTCTTCTAATCTTTTGTTATGTGTGAGGCTCTCAAGTTGTCTGGTGTTTTTTTGTCCTTTCAGGCTGCCAGTACTTTCCAGCGAGATGAAATTTTAAATAACTTCAATATTCCAGGAGTAATTTCATCACCAGCGCCTATAGAAACACTCCCTTAAACTTATGGTCCATGGCTTTATGATTCTCTGGGCATGGACCAAAATCTCAGTTGCTCTGAGAATATGAGGGAAAGGAGGAGAAGTTGCTGCATGATTGCTACAGCCAAGGACACACAACAGCCAACAAGCAAAAGCTCAACATCAAAAGCATTGGGAATACTTTTAGCACAAACACTACTCAAACAATTCCCAATTCAGTAGGAAGCATACTGGAGAGAAATCTCCAGGTTAGGCAGACCTTGAACTTTCTTTCCCAGGATCACACCAGCTGAGAAGCAATTAAATTCTACAGAAGTAGTTGGGGGTTTTATTAGTAAAAATGCTAGAGGTGAATTCCTCGCTTTTTCTCAATCAGATATGTTTGAAACACAGAATTGGATGAATAATAATTATTACTAATTTTTACATGGTGCTTTTGCATAATCACAGAAATTATAATTTAGGGAGTACAGATCTTCCTTGTTGCAAAGCCCTCAAGATTTATGTGGTAATAGCCAGAAATCAGATAAAATAGAAGCAATTAATAAAGTATTTAATCATTAAAAATTTTCCAACACCAATAGATTTTGCAAATCACCCAGCAGGTTTTGTACATCCTCTGGCATTTGAAATTTTGTCAATAATGAAAGCTAAATGAATGTTAAATACAAATATAAGGCTTAAAACAATGTCACATGGGTCTCACATGTTAGTGTGCACAAAAATAATATTTGAAGGGAGCTGTTCAAATAAAATCAAAATTGTTTATTATTTTTTTTATAAAGCAATCTCCTCTTGATTATTAACAAGACTAAAAGCTGCCTTAAAGAGATTCTAAGGCCATTATACTCCTATTTTCCCTTAGCATCGACTAAATAGTGGTTGAATTGACATCCCTATTTAATGTTTTCACATCTCTTAGTACTTTGCATTGTATTTCCTCTGTGAAGTTTCCTAACTTCTGCTAACCATGAAGGCCTGGGAGGCCTGCAGAGCACATCCACGCTCTATAGGAAGTGGTTTTGGTGTTGCTCTAGCAACGCCAAATCAGTACTGAGTAAGCAGAGGTGCTGCTCAGCAGAGAAATCACACAAATGTCTGTACATCGTCACTGCTATTAAGAATGGAAGCAGCAGTTACGATGATCAACCCTAATACCCTTCAAGGGAATTGCAATTCTCTCTTTTATTCCTCCCCTATGTTTTAATTTGATATAACTTCTATTCCTGGTGCTGCTTGCTGCAGCACACTCTGCATGACTGGGGAGCCATTCTTTCCTGTGCTCAAAGTGTCCCCAGGCAGGAAGTCAGGTTGGGTAATGAATCCTTTGTGAGTCTGAAGCAATGTAAAGGGAGAAGGAACTCACCCACTGGATAATCCAGGTCCTTTTTTACTTTATACCAGAGCTGACTGCATTTTGGAAGAAAAAAATGAATCCTTTTATATTTTTTTCTCCTTTAATTCACCCTTTTAAAGCATTTGGGGATCATCTGATGAAAAGTCCTAAAGAAACACAAGGCATCCCTGCTACTCGGGTTGCAAAGCTAAAGCTCATGCTCTGAAAAGAGAAGTGTGCTTAGAAAAAAGAGCTTTTGAACACAAAAACAAACAATGGCAATGCATGCTGACAAACACTTTGCCTGCCTGCTGCCATTTACATATTTTTACATATCCATGGAGTACTGCTGAGGGCCTTGGTCACCTTGACCTGTCACCTGACACAAATCTGTTTAAGCTTTCTTCAAAAATTAGTCCCTGCTGCCACTCAGGTATTTTTTGCTGTTGGTTTTGTTTGTTATTCATCTTTGAATTGTTTTCAGTCTGAAAGCATCTTTCTGGTCCCAAAACTGTACAGAATATATCAGACAATCCTCTAGGGGCACTGAAAGAAAATCTAAAACTCCCTCCCCCATGACTCTTACACAGTCAACACATATCCTTTTGATTTTAGACCTTGTTTTAGGTCTACACAAGAAAGGCTTTGACATCTTTAATCGGGTTTGGTGTTTTTTTTTTCCCTTTAGTTTTGATTTCTTCCAGTTTTCTGGATAGATTTCACACAGCTTGCCACCACAGCTCTAGAGGACAATAAAAAAATGTATGGGAACTCCTCCAAAGTACGTGTTTGCAAGGAGTGCTATGCCAGGAACATCATTACCAGAGTCCCAGTAAATAATCCAGAACCAATGCCGTAACTTTTATGTGTACCAGGGGCACTGAAACCCGTGCTGAAATACTTGGCAAGTCTGCCCTTAAACTAGGATATATTGTATTGATATTGGCTGTGATCAACCACAACATTCCTTGGTTTTGAGGTAGTATTTCTGAAGGGGGAGGTTTTGTGATGCCAGTTCTTGTCATATGTTTTCCTGTCTCACCCTATCTCCAAGCCCAGCTAATCTGATGATATCCAACTGTCCTAATGAGCTGCATCTACTTCTAGGCTGAAGCGTTGACAGCTGCTTGTTCTATTGCCAACAAAAACTTCTGAGACAACTGTATCTCATTCCTGCAAGTACGCAAATCGCTTCATTTCTAGCACAAATATGAGATATAATGATATTTTTTTAATTGATCCAGGTTGAAAAAGAGGTGTGTTATAAATGCCATCCAGCACTCAATTATTTCCTCACGTGCAGCTTAATCCCTCAGCTGGAAATGTCTATTGGCTACAGAGAAATCAAGGGCTCATGTCCCTTACAGCAGAGGTACAGTCACATGGACTGAGGTCAGTGAGAAGGACATGTTCCTCCAATTAATGTTGGCATGTGTTTATTTGTATTTTTATACATTGGTAATTCTTCCATTTGCTGTTCTTGGATTCAGAGCTCTTGGCAAGAGCTTCAGCTTGTTCTTATTCACATAGGATTTAATGCACTTATTTCTTCACCACCACCTTGACCATCTCAAGCACATGGGATTTGCCCTCTTTCCCAAGGCTGTTGGACCCACAGACTCATAAACCTTTCCTTCCCCTGGATTGCCTTTGCAAAGCACAGAAACTGGGTTATAGGTAAGACCAGGCTCCCAACAAGCCATTATAAACTACTCACAACCTCTGGAGAGAAAGCTATCTAAAACAGAGATGGAATTTGCAGGAGAAATTTTGTCTTATAGGCAATAACAGACAACAATCCCCAGACAAAGATGGAGAGGAAACACACAGAAACACTGATTTTGATCCAAATGCAGTCAGAAGAAATAGAAGCAACACCTCCAGTGGCAGCTGATCAGGGCAGTTCATCTCCAGGCAGAACTAGTACTTCTCTTTGTATAAAGGAAAACCCATGTCTGCCCTCTGCCCCTCAAAAATTTTATGACTTGCCAGATTCCAGGAATCACAGAAAATACTATTGAGCCAGGGCCAAGGACCAGAAAATCTAGGGAAAGCACATCTAGTCCTGGCAAACTCTTGTAGCAGCCTAGGTCACCACTGTGGCTCCTCCTGTGCCAGCCTTTCACACTGTTTTCCCAGCTGAAGATAGGACCCCTTTCTCCAATTCAGCTTTGCCTCAGTAAGTTACTCACACACATATGAGCTCAAAAACTCAAGACTCTTGCCTAGGATAAGGCTGGAAGGAGGGAGAGTTTGTTATTGTTCTAAGGGCTTTATGTAGGTTTTTTAATTAATTCTTGGGATATGTCAGACAATTTTAATTAATTCTTGGGATATGTGGTGGTGGAGACCATGTAAGTAGCTAGATTGGAGTGACAGACATAACAGTGGTATTGGATACAGAAATAACAGCCATTGCCAGTTCCATGGGAAGAGAGGACAAATGAATAAACATCAATCATAACATCTGAAACCACCAGGCTTGGAAAAATCTTTTGATTTTAGGAAAAATCCACTGAAAGATGCCAGGGCTAGATCTGGCATCTGACTTTTTCTCAGGAGTATAATTGCCATTGAGGAAGAAAAGGATTTTTGAGGAGCCATAAATCCAGGAACCTTCTATGCCATTATCTTTTAGTCAGTAAGTTCTATGGTCAAATACAGGGCTTGTTTTTTTTGGTAGGGCTTATTTTTGTTTTTATATTACATCTCTTGTTTCCCTAAGCTTTTTTCCCCAGCATTTTTCATGATGAAAAATTTCATGCTATACCAGGATGATGTGCAAACTGAATGCAAAGGTAAGCAAACTATCCAAATAGGTCCAACTCTTGGTATCTCCTGAGTACAAGATGGTCTGACCTCTACAGGACCTTCTCCACTGTTAGCAGATCCAGCACACCATCAAGAAGGCAGGGTAGAATTCAGGAAGAAATTATAAATATATATGGACTGAATGCCAATGGAACTATACTGTAAGTTCTATTCCAGCCTATGAGACCAGAAAGGTATTTTCAGTTTCTGGTGCTATTTATGAAGATATTTCTGATAGAATGCAGACTGTGCTGTTTTGGGGAGGGAGGAATTGGCTTCTTTAGGATTACTCAAAATTTATTAAATAAGAAGCTTTCTGTATTTCCTCACAGCTGGAGACCAATCATTGCGACACAGATAGAAAAGCTGGAGGCTGGAAGAGAAATTCTTTGATTTAACCCCAGCTCCTTACACACACAGCTGGTGTGTGCAAAATGTGTCCAGGTTCTCTGAAGTGTGAGATACGGAATATCTCTGTCTGCCTCAGCAATATTTGAAGCTTTACATTGAGCTAAGGGCTCAAATCCCAGAGGGTGGCATTGGGAGGCCAATCCCTTAGGACATCCCTGGTGTCAAATTCTTTGAGGATACTTGAGTAGACTAAATGCATCACAGTGAGATGACATTTACCTTCTACAGAGCAAGGAGAAGACTATATGTTATGAAACCCTGTTCAGCTTTGGTTTCCTCAGTAAAAGAAAAATATTAAAGAATAAATCCAAACATAACTACAATGAAGTTTTAAGAGGCTCAAGGTATTGATTCAAGATGGGGATGCCCAAAATACACATTAAGGGTGGAATGCTGGCACCATGAATATCAGCAAGAAAATCTCCTGGTGGCCGAAGTGGAACTGTGTCCATACAGTTTATCCAGACAAAGACAGTATAAACACCAGAGGCTCAATTGTCCCTGAGCTAACAGTGCTCAGTTGTTTAAGCACAGGAAATGGCCCACCCTTTTCCCACCTTTGTACACCCAGGCAGGGGTCAGACACAGTGTAGCTGCCACAAGGGCAAGGCTGATTCCAGCCAGGGTCTGACACAGGGTGACAGAGGCAGGGGGATGGCAGAGCTGCTGCCCTGGAGCTCTGCCAGCGCCTGCAGAGGTGGCACAAATGGGGAGAACGTATGGTCAATCTGTGAAAATGCCCCGTGGGCAAGCAGATACTTTCTACTAGTTGTCTTGGAGAAACTGGCTTAAACTCCTGCTCAAAACACAGTTGTCATTCTTAAAGTCAATACTCAGGTGAAAGAAAAGTTCCAATAGTTTCCCTTAATAGTCTTCTTATATGAGAAAGACATCCAAGGAAACAAAATTACCACTGTCATTTTCACAACACAATCCCACCTTCTTCCAGTATCTTTTGCTACCATAATAGGATCCTGAAGTAGTTGTTTTTAGTTCAACATTAAGATGATTTCATCTTTCACATTTATTATCTGAATAAACGAGTACATACTTCTCTCATTCTTCATATTTGTCTTGATTATTCACCTTTGGTAATGGAACATGTAGGGGTGGGAAGGCATGAGTTCACTGCCAGGGAGTGCCTCTGCAGGCAAAATGAGATGCAAGTACAAAAATCAAAAGCCGTGATGGAAGAGAAAACTATTTTTTCATTTTCTCTTTACCTAAAAACGCAAGGCAAAATAGTTGCCCAGGCCTCTCCAGGAGCTTTCCACATATTAAGCATTGTGAAGCCTCCATCTTGGGAATAATGGGATCAGGCATTGAAAACTGAATTTCCATTCTACATAGACATGCACACATTTAATCTGGTTGTGGTTTCCTTAATATGCAAGGATCCTAAAGTCAGCTCTGGTTTGACTCATCAGTTCCAGCTAATTTTCAAGCTAAGGACTCTAATAAGCAGATTCAAGAGCATCTGGGCAAATTTAGCTCCAACCAATTTGCCTCAAGAACATCCTTTGAATACATTTGCATAGTCTGTGCTAACAAAACTGCATAAACACGCTTTGCCAGCTGCTGGCTGGGCCTCTCAGCCTGGCACACTGTTCTCACTGCTGAATATCCACTGAAGCCGTGACAAAGTGCTTATAGTCATTCACTTTTCCTTTAGTGGATGTTATGTGCACCCCTGTACCATGGTGTGCAACAAATTCCTGCAATAATGATGATTTAAATGCTGGACAGGCAGTGTGTAGGCAGGGAGCTCATGCCCCGTGTCACTGTGCCACAACCTTGACCTGATGACAGGATGCCTGAGAGTAAGAATGCAGAGCCATCACTAGCACCAGGCTTGGCTTTCCCTCTGCAGTGCCAAGTTTGATAGTCTCTTTGGTGATCCAGGCACATGCCCATGAAGAAAGTTTATTTTAAAGAGGTCAGGTAGCAGCTGATGGGTGGTAGGAATATTTTAGTATTCCAAATCAGGCAGTGTTTGAATGAACAATCTACAGATGTCAATGTCAGCAGATGTATTGGCAATACCACATGCTGGAGTCTTTGTGAACTCTGAGTTCTTGCTCTTTGGTGCCTAATTATAGTCCCTGGAACAGTTCATTACTTGCAGTGTATTGGGATCTAGGGATCCTGGTCAGATTTGGAGTTCCTTTTGTGGCAGGTGCTGCACAAACGCAAGTGCCAGATCTGGTAGACCCTACAAGCTAAGACCCTGCAAACTCTTCCCCATGGACTGAAACTTCTTCACAGCTGTAACTTCACTGGGTTTAGTCTGATCTGTGCAGATATGCAGTTCTGTTGTGTTCTAGCTCATTCTCTATTTAACACCTATTGAACACTCTGTAACTGCTTAAAAGCATGAAGTAAATCATGTGTGTAGAATGTGAGGCTTAATAAAGATCAGCAGCAATATAGGCAAGTGAGTGAAGGGGAAGATAAAAGTAACCACAAGGGGAACTTGTGATTACATAGCCTGGCTACATAGATAGTTTGTGGGCTTCATGGTTTGGTAATTTTGTTTGTTTGCTTAATGTAAATGAGCAAGAGAATTTAAAGAATCCCTGACACCTACTGAAGCCAGAGCTGCAGTGTAGTAGGCCTCCTCCAGTGCATTTATAAGTCCTGCCTTGTTCAGCAAAACATTTGGCCATGTTTTGCACTCTAAGAGGAGAATACCCAATATCACGTTCTGGGTAAGAACTGGGGACCACTTTCCTGCAAAGTACAAACCCAAATAAACAAGCTATCCCCAAAATACTCCTGTACAATGAGCATATGGAGGGAGGAGCCTCTGAGGTTTAGGGATGTTTTTTCTTTCAATATTTGTGAACTCTTCTGTGTTCCTTGGCTAGCTCTAACCAAAAGCTACCTTTAGGAGTGTTCTGTATTGAGTCTGATTTAGATGTACCCAATTTACATGCAAGTTCTCACTTTCAGAACAGGTTTCTTTGTAAGTTGTTGACAGAAAATGGTTATACTCCTATTATACTCGAGTAAAAAAGCAAACTGAGTAATAGAGAGAATATATTTTCCTATCTTTTACTGGAGCTTATTGCCCTGTTGTGCAAAGTTTTGTCACAAACACTTTGTCTTGACTGGTACTTTTTGTTCTCCGTGAGCAGTTTAACAAGCTGAAGTTCAGAGAATTTGCAGAGTGCATTTGTTTTGGAGAGACAGTATTTCCAGGGAACCATAATTCCTAAAACAAATTATGTTAATCAGAAATGTGTTGTAACTTTGCTTTGGGAACACTGAGATAACAGATTACCTTTAACTTACTGACACACTTCTGAGTTTTGGCCACTGAATAGTTGCAACAATCTACACATTGAGTATCAGCTATCTGTAGCACTTGGCAAACAGGATAAAACAGGTGAAACTCTGATTTTTTTATCAGCTCTCTGCAGGTTTAAAAGCCTTATTTAACAAAGAGTTTCTATACTTACTAAGTTAAGCATACACTGAAGATAAGCAAAAGCCTGAAAGCTTTGCTGAATTCACACTCAGTTAGGTAAGGTTACAGGGTTTTTGCTTAATCTGGGCCACAGCTAACAGCTGAGCAGTGATACTGGGAGCAACAACCGGGACTCCGGGGAGGGTGTGGATGCTATTTTTGACCCACTTACATTGATTGCTATTCAAGTTTTGTGTCAGTTACAACATGTTACATAGACACAGAGAATCTACAAACAAGCCCAAGTTACCTTCTCAGTTTAACAACACCTCATTTCAGAACCCTTCAGTTTTTTACCTTGGCTCGTGGCTGTGTTTTCACCCCAGCAGGCCAAATTGGCTGATCTTACTGAATATTGATATATGAAAGAAACAAGCCTCCCCTTTATTTAATATGAGTCTTTGCTCTTGCTGGCATTGAATCTTTATTACGTCTGCAGGGAGGGTTAGCTTTTAATCTGTGTTATTGCAATGTGTCTCCATCAAGATAGAGGCATGCCCCAGCAGGACAAGATGCTATGAAAGTTCAGGTTGCTCCTCTTTGCTTCCAGCAAAGGAAATAATGTTTTAGCCACCCATGTTGAATCGCCAGTAGCCAGCATGGAAAGCTTTTGTAGACCAAAGGCTACCAGACCACTGATATTTGCAATGCCCAAGATGCAGCTCAGGGTCCAGCAAATCAAAGGCTGAATCTTGAATTTTCTACTGAGGTCTTGATCTTGTTAAGCTTGACTTGCCTGGGAAATCTTCCTTTATGATATTAAAGCTACAAATTTAAACATGAACCCAATCCTTTTCCTGCTGAAATCCTTCCTGAATGGCATTAGGAGAAGCCAAAACTTGTGGATTACCCTGGTGAAAGAACATGCTATGAACAGGCATTATGGGCTTTGGGAAGAACAAAATAGAACACAGTAATGATTAGAAACCCCACACTCTCAAACCAAACACAAGGTCCTTACAAGTTTTCCTCTGAGATGAATGGGAGGGTGGCTTTCAGGGCCATGTCAATGATGTATTGCAACGCACCTTTGCCATAACTTTGGCTGACAGTTCTCCCAGTGTACCTGTCTGTGGACAAAACACACTTTCCAAAGGTGTTTATGACTTTCATATACAGACCTTGTTCTTTCCAACAAAGGCAAGTGAAGCTTATGAAGAAAGACACTTAGATTATGACAATCTGCTGACACACATGAAAAAAGTGGGGTTTTCTTTTCAACTCAGAATAGCCAGAACACCCCTATGAAATATTCTTTCTCACACAACATACTGTTTTCTCATTATGTGTGTTGACATTTTTCAGACTGACCTCAGCTAGATATTTTGTTCCGGAGTCCCCATTTAGTGGAACATTTAAACAATAACACTTTGAAGCATGCTCAGTCTCTCTTTTGAAGTCCATTCAGGCTCTGCCCTAGGGTCAGCAGGCGCATTCCAGCAATGATGCACGGACCATCTGCTGTACAAGTTTAAATCCCACTGGTCCTATACCTAGAGGTACTAACATGTTCCATAACCAGCACTGAAAAACAGCCTGTCAGTTCAGATGGAGTTTGGATTTATTCCTAGAGCTCTCGTATGCTCCCGCTGGAGGGCCTGTGTACAGTAACCTTTGAATGTGGTTTCTGGGAACTACAAAGTAATGAGATAAATAATAAGAAATGACATTAAATTCTTGCATTCAGAACCTTTATTTTCCTTTGCCCATTTACACCCTGGCTCTGTGATTCCCTGAGTTCACTGTCTGGCACATCATTTAGGTGCCTTCCTATTCCAGACTTTTCACTTAGGTGGGCTCTGGCTTAGTTACCCTAAACAGTGATCCATGGCTTAGTGTCAATTGCTGCACAAGGGAAAACGAGGATGGTGCAATATAAAGGGTGAATTTTTTAAGAAAATGCCAATGATTCAGATGACCAGGGACTATTTACTTGGGTAGGAACCTGGCGTCAAAAGCATGACAAAAATCTCTGCCAAGAAAAGTATTTGTCTATATATTTTATCCATTGTGCTTTAATGTTAACTAGTCATTATTAAACTTAACAATACATTGGCTGAGGTTAATGTATATCAGACCCAAGCACTGTTGGTCTCATTGATGCTATGTAAACATAGAGGAAGGAGTGGTCCCTGCCCTTGGGAGTTTAAAACCTAAACTTGGACAATACACTTCAAACATATGGTATATCCTGCAGACTGAATTACCAAACTTCAATCAGCATTAGCCTTAACAATTAATTTATGTTGCACATATGTTCTGTATTTGGGGGCAACAGCTACAATGGCCCCTTGACAGAAATGTGAGTGTAGATACATGTTGACCTTTTAATGGTGCACGGGGACACGGCAACAAGAAGAAGGTCAGCTGAGACCTGTGGGATGGAGTATGGCATGAGGGTGAGCATGGCAGGGAGCCACAAACTGAGTACAAAAGAGGAGATGGGGAAGTCTTGTGGCATAATTGAAGGAGAACAACCATATCAGAGCAAGTTTTTTTCAGAGCAGCTCTAGCACTAGTTGAGCACCAAAAGAAGTGGGCGCATTTCCACTTCTGAGTATCTGTCACTTATTTCGATGCCTCCTTGGAAACTGAGTTCTCCGGAAAATCTGTCTTCAGCTGTGGGTGCGGAGCACTAGACAATCTGGCCTGTTCATTTTCTCAGTATGTGGTTCATCTGTTCTAAGGAACAAGTCCTTCTGGAAATGGGAAAAAAAAAAAGGCAGAAAGAAATGTTGGAGACAGAAAAGCATGCAAGCTGCCTTGTGGGCTAATGATCAAGAAAGGCAGAATAAGCAAAATTTCATAAACCAAATGAACTCAAATGTCCTATAAACACTGCAGTAGTCCAGGAAAGATGGTGGGCATGGGTTAAAGCACTGAGTAGGAGTCAGAAGATATGAATTGGCTGAATTGCTTAATCTCTCTGCACAAAATGTTCATATCTGACCAAAAAAAAAAAAAAAAAAAAAGGTGGAACATGACTATTTGACCCACTTCCCTACAGGAGGAAATTGTGAACACTAGTTAAGATCAAAACATGGCTTCAGATGGAAGGAGCAGCCTATGGGGTTGTGGTGAGATCATATGAGGCTTTCTGACTCCAAAAAACAGAGTTGAAAACTGCACAACAGAGCATGAAGAGACCTAAAGCTGTAGAGCATAATGTGGGACACGCTTCCATGTAGGCAGAAATCCAGCCCCCAGCTGTGGAGGGATATAAATCTCCCATTTGTTTGCCATGCCACACGATGGAGTGTGACGCAGCATTAGTGGTAGCCAGTCAACATTTTAGTTAGAGCTCCTCAGACCTTACTGTCACCTCTGAACCCTCTGAATCAAACCAGTCACCTTTTGCATAATGAACCTCTCTCTGCGTCACCTCCAAACTTGTCCTTGTGTCTCCCTGGTGGGATGCTGTAAGAGGATTGGGTGGGCCACGAGGGAGCAACTCCATTGTGTGAGCACAAAAAGGCACGTTCATTAGTAGGCAGGCATCTTAGAACCAATCGTGGAAAAAAAGAGAGTGGATTTGCCATTAAATCGGATATTCTTGGAGGTTTTCCTCAACACAACTCCCTCTTTAAAGCTAACAGAAGCAATTGAGAAAAGTGCTTAGTAATTCCAGAGTTCCAGTCTCAGCTCTGACATGAGCTCTGAGGCCAATATAATCCTCTTGTTCCTTACAATAAGGCCTCAATCCTCCCCTGCTGTAAATCAGCCTAACGCCGTTCACACAAGTTAGTGTTACCCTTTTGGAAGATTTGGTTCAGAAATTAGGGCACCACGGGACAGGGCCATGCAGAAACACCCAGGAAAATCTGCTCCCCAGAGAAGTTTACACTCCAAACCAAGAATATATGTGCTTGTGAGCTGTCCTCATGACATTTTGGGCCCACAGGTGGTTACCTCCTGACAGGACATGTTCCTGTGAGATGCAGGTTTACGAGTGATAGCTATCTCTCGTGGTAATTAACCATCTTCAGTTGCTGCTGCCAGTGAAGGGAGGGAGCTTTGCAGTGCCTACTGCACAGCCATAGATTCACTCTGCAGAGGAGCTTCCAGAGACTTGCTTTGTGCAGGATCCAGTTCAAAGGGGCCAGGTCAGGAGCTGGGAATGACCCAAAATTTAAACAAGGTTCCTAGTTCACATCCATTGCCATTTTCTAGGTACATTTGCCCTCTTCTTGGTAAACAGCAAATATTTTCTTGGAATCAGTCTAATTTCTTATGCCAGGGGCAAAATAAACCCCAGCTCATCATGGATGTGTCCTTTCCAAAGAATTACCACAAAAATGTCTGAAACCCTATAAAGGCTGTTAATGACTATAAATCTCCATAGGGCTTTTCCCCCCCTTCCTCTTCCTTCTTTTCTCCTTGCTCTGATGAGCTGGTGAGTTGGGAATGGCTCTAAATACCACAATAGTCATGGCAGGACATCAAGAAAGAAAAAGGAACAGGGTTTTGAAATACTTTGTGTAAGGCTCCAAGCACTAGAATTGGTGCTTAGCTGACTGGCGTGTACCACACAGCAGTCAGATGATCTCCGCAGCTTTGGGAAATAGGAGAAACTCTGGAGAAGGGTGGGGGGGAAATGGTCTCTCCCACATTGGTCTTTATTGTCTTATGGATTTTATCACAGTATTGTTCTTTATTTCCTGCTATTTATAGGCTCTCATGTTTTGTGCTGCTTTCATGTTTGTGTTATCTGCCTTCCCACGACATGCTTCACCCCAGCCCTTGCCTACAGCAGGGTCCATAAAGGCATATGGTTTGGAATGGCACATCAGGGCTCATCTTCTTGTTCCAGGCAATGAAAGCAAACTGCCCTTTTGTGAAACACTGAGCAACCTAAGATGATGATTAAAATAATGGTGGTTGTTCTGCAAACTCTCAAGACAGGGATCGAGGAGTTTGTCACTGGGCTTTTGGTTATCAAGCAGTGGCATTCTTTAAAAGTCCCAGACACTGATGTTGGCACTGCTCTGAAGTCCACATTTTACAATGAATTTAGACCATCAGGATAAGACTTGGTGATAACCACTCCAAAATCTTCACCTGAATTCTTTTATAACTCTTTGTGCAAGGTAGTGCAGACTTAACGTGCTACAGGGGCTATCTCTGTCTTAATTCTCTGTGATTTAGGGATGTAACTCCATTGACCTGAGCTAACAAAAGTGAGGTTAGTTCTGGTTTGAAACAAACACAAGTTTTTTGAAAGTCACACCTCTAATAAACTTGCTGCCTAAAAGATGGCTCCAAAAGACCATGAGGCTAGAAATAAAAATGGGAGATGTGCAAAATAGTGCTGAAATCACTCAAGCTGATGTTTGAATCCTATCAAGATCCTTGTACCTTACGCCAAAGTATTTTCTAGGTAGCCAAAAACACCAACTCCCAGCACAAAGCAGAAACCAGGCTGCTGGTTAGGCAGGCTGATGCTGAGGGTTTTGCCCCCACCAACAATCCCTTTTGTCCACTTAGTGACAACAAGGCTCTTGCATGATTCCACAACTTGCATCACTTCTCATGTACCAAGAAGTTTGCCTTGGAAGAGTCCACACACCTCGGTGCCAGTAACAATAGGAAACCCCCTTCACCTAAACAGAGAGGAACAGCAAGCCCTGTTCTGGGACCCTTTCACAACACTTACCCAGCAGCAACACCTGCTATGGGCTGCTGGGGAATTTTAAAGAAAATTAAATACTTGCATAACGATGAAGCTAGGCTTGGGCAGATTTGCTGATGGAACTTTTGGGCAAATTACTCCCACTCTTTTACCTGTGAATGTGTGTAAAAGGGCCACTGAACATCATTCTTTGGTGCTGTGGAGCAGCATAAAGGCACCTGTTTGCCAAGGGGAGTTATTCTGTTTTGTTTCTCAAATTGTGTCTACTTTGGGAACATCCCTTGAAACAAGAAGTATAATTCTGCTGTATGCAATGTGAAGTACAGGTTTTATTCTGACAGTGAGACAGAGGTTTCTGTAGCTGTCCTCACTCCCTGTAACAGCCAGACTGAAAGAAGAGAATAGACAGAAATTAAAAACATCTAGAATGCACCAGACTAAGCAAAGATAAAGTGTCATGCAAGGAGAATTAAGTGGTGACAAAGAGTATACTCATATTGCTGAATCCAGGATTCTTTTCAGGTGCTGCTAAAATGGAAATTTATGTCAAGCCAGGAAGATCACTAAAGCACATTTCTTGTCTCCCGAGCACCAGTGAGTCCCAAAAGCTGCCATTAAATTTTTTAGTATCCATTACAGGGAAATCATTGATTGCAAACAATGTGGGGAAAGCCATGTGAAAATTCTTTTTCAGGGTGGGATGAAAAAAATGTCAATAGGAACTCCACAACACTGGAAAACAAAGACCGAACCAACTCTCATTCCATCTGAAAACCAATTAAAAGTGCGAAACCAAAGATTTCCAGCAGAGACTGCTGCAAAAGCTTAAAAGATAGTGGCTCTGGATCAACTGCTGTAAAACATAACCCCAGCCCTCCCAAAAAGTGCCAAGTGCTTTAATGTCCATGGGAATCAATGTGGACGAGGGTGTCACGTCTCCCAAGCCCAGCAGTTACATTCTCTTTTTGTCCTTTGTTTCAGCTGGTGAAAATCCGACTGTTTTCAGCTCTGTGTCTGGTACGAGCCAACTCCTGTTTATCTCCTGAGCCACGCTTTCCAGCGTGTCATCAGGTGCCCTCTTGGCCACCATCTAAGGAGCACTGACAGGTTGCAGTAGTTTTCCAGTCAGACTCTGAAATGGTTATTCACACTTTTATCATGGCAAGATTAGATAATTGTAATTCATTATTGGCTGCCTTCCCAAAGGGGGCTCTGCACAAACTCCAGATGGTGTGAAATATGGCCGGCAGGATTTGAGTTAAGAAGGGACAGTATCATTCATTCTGTTAAAACCTCCACCTTGGCAACTGGCTAGACAGCAAACTGATTTCAAACCTGTCCTTTTTTCCTCTGTGCCCAGCTGAGCCCAGGTCTCTGTCAGCAATATTGTGATTCGTTATGGTCCAGAGTACATTACCCAGGTGCACACTACCAGGTAAATAATTCTCTGAGGAGTCATTTCAAGAAGGTGAGGGAAGTATAAACCTGATCTCCATCTGCTCATTTGTCTCAATAGCCAGTGCAAAAGCTGGGCGGGATTCTGCAATTACACCCTTTGCAAACATCACAGAGTGTCAAGGATCGACGAGCTGCTCTTAATGAACTGCCCGAACCAAAACTGCAGCCTAAAGACCCCTGTTCGTGGCCACCTGCCTCCAGGCATGAGACACCAAACCGTAGCCCTCCTCTGGCACAGCTGGGAACAAATGGCAATGCCAACCTTATCCTACAGGCAGCCATCAAAATGCTGCACATCCCTAAGGCTCTTGTGATTTTCAGGTGGCCAATCCCTTCCAACCCCATTGTGAGGCGCCAAGAGGACATCCGGACAGCAGCCAGCTGCTTGCTCCTGCTCTAGCGCTGCAGGGCCTCATCAGAAAACACAGACTGCTGGTACGTGTCCCTGTGTGCCATCTTTCACTTTGTATAAACAGTGGTTACACAAACAATTGATAGGATAATAACTGGCTTAATACAGACCAGCACAAATAAAACCTTCCGGTGTTTTGGGCTTTTGTCTTTTTAGAACTTTCTCTTTCTGGAAGAGCATGATACAAAAGGTGTATTCCTTCCCATTTGACTTGTTTTCATATTGAGCCCAAGAGTTAAAACCTTCCCTGATTTAGCTCATAGTGCCTAAATTCCTACAGGACTATCGTGGAGGGGACATCTTGGGCAGGCTGTAATTACAGCCTAGTAAAGAATGATAATTTGGCTTCTTTTTATTAACCGCTCTTTACACAGCAGAATGTGATTTGCTGCATAAGGGGGAGAAGGGCTGGGGACAGCTTTGCTGTGCCCTGGAATGGCATGGCAAACACGGCGTGCTCTGAGCTGTTTACCTTCCCCGTCACTTCTGCAGGGAACCTGTGACCTGCCACTCATGGACGTGGATATAAAAGCTCATGCTGTTTTGGTTGGTTGTTTTTTCTGCTAGTGCAAGACAGCTGACACAGACTGTTTGCTTTGGGAAAACAACCAAACCCTTTTGTTTTGCATGAAGGGGGTGACAAAATCTGTATATAAAGAATTGCCCTGACTCTGCAAACAGCTACTGCACCAGGAAGAATGACTGGTGGTCAGCTCCAGGGCATGCTGACTGTCATTTTAGACCTACCGGCCATGGTCAATTTAGAAATTTAGAAGCCTTGGGAAGCTGAAGACACAAAAATATTTCCCCATATGGATAAAAACAAAATTTTAAGAAAAATTTCAGCAATGTGAGAGAAAAGACAAAGGATGGTTTACCTGAAATAATGAGCATTTGGAGTTGAGATAAAATTACCTCTGCACCTTGTGCTATACTGTTCTGCACTTTCTATGTGACTGAGAAGTATATAGCAACTTTTTGTACTGCTTTTACAAACCACGTCCTACTGGACCAGATGTTTGGCCATTTTAACACAAGAGATATAGTGAAAAAGCTTTGGGATGACTGCAGCCTGTACCACCCTGAGAGCAGCTTCAAGGACAGGAGCTACCACAATGTAAACCCAGCACTTTGATAAAGCCCTGTCTCAGTGCTGCCTTCAGCATGCTGCAGCCTGTAAGAGATGCTGACAGACAACTCTCAGTTACCCATTCATCCCATTTCCAGGTTTCTCCAAACCAGATTGTAAAGGTGCCAGTCTAAGTCCCACCAGTACTGAGGTACAGCCTTAGCTTAAATTTAGAATTAAATTTTTACATCTTTTAATTTTCTAACAGTTCATTTTAAAGACAAATTTTATCAGTATTTGTACAGCTGGAACACTTCACCAGTGGGTGTGTTCTAGGTATCTAAACAAAGGCATCTAGAGCTATTTGAAAAGTTTGTGACCTCTCTAAGGCAGGTAAAAGTCAGGGCCTGCAGGAGATTCACATCCTCTTTTAGGGACAGATGGAGCTCATGTGGGACACACAGAGGCACTGTAGTATATCACATATCCTATATAGTGCCAGACACATATGGGTAGGTGTTGCATATAGGTAAAGCCTTATAAAATAAGGGCCTTGTTACCCTTGTAAAATCATGGCTCAGGCCTCTACTTAGGCTAAGCAGGAGGGAACTGTGGGAGGGTGGCACAGCTGGAACAGGGGCAGAGAAATGTGAGAGCCGTGGTGTGACTGCCGTGTGTCCACATCGTGGTGCTTGGTTGGCTTGGGATTGTTGTGCCTTCAAACTGTGTGAACTGGTAACTGGCTAACTGCTTTAAAAGGCCTGGTTTTTGCAATGAAGCCACTCTCCTTTGCACTGCCTGGGGACTCTGTGCCACTTTGCTTTGTACAAGTAGGCAACTCAACTGCCTCCTATGTGAGTCAACTCAATGTTTGCAAAGGATCTGCTCTCAGATTCTTTGCTGAGAACTGATCCATGAATGCATTCTGTGCATTTCAGAAAACTGTGAAAGGAGGGCTGGGAAAGGCAATGCCTGCTTATTTTACATAAAATATAACAGCTTACTTGTATTCCCTGCGAAGTCACTAGAAAGGTCTCCATGACACCAGCCACCACAGCCTTGAGCAGCAGAGAAATCCAAGCCATGATCTGCTCAAGCCTTCATGCACACAAACATCAATCCATTCAGCACATGCATATGATGCTGATAACCATCTGATGGACCACATGACAGACTAGAAAATCAGACAGCAAACCTCACCCCAGTGTGTGACACAGAGCCCACCAGCCCAAACATGTGCCATTTCAAGCCTAGTTCTTTATCAGATGATGGCTCTCCTGATCATATAAACAGCATAATAAGTGCTGGAGCCCTCAGCTGTGAACATGAATGCTCAATATGCCAGGTGGCTTAAGCTGCAAGCGTGTAATCTCCTGTTGCTGTGTAGCTTTCAGGCATCCTTCCACGTTCTTAATTCTCCTGGTAAATTTAGAGAGATTTGTTTCCAAAGAACACATTTTCCAGCAATTCATAACATATCAGACATCTGAACTCTATCTACCACACTACAGCCCAGAGTGAAAGAGTTCAGATATCCCTATAGATCCACTCTTGAACAGCTGGGGGAAGGACATTAAAAAGAGGCATGTTGTATTCTCTAGAGACCACCACTGTGACCAGAAGTGGGAATGGCCACCCAAACATCATGTTATTTGCAAAGCTGAAGAGCGAGTAGAAAAATAAATAGATCATAGGCATTCATACAGAGCCTTTAATTAGAGAGAAGGATGTGGCTCTCTGCATTGGAAAGCTGTGTCTTCACGTGGTGCAAATCAACACTGCTCTGTTATGGAATTACATCAGTCTGTGCCAATGGGGATTCGGTCCAGGTATGCACATGAGGATGTCTGTCTTTACCATGGAAACACAACACCTAGGTGAGGGATCACACCAGCAGCTTAACAGCAACTGTATTAATACTTGACAGAGCAGGAAAGAAAAATGGAAACAATCGTTCTAATTGAAACTGTGGGGGGTGTGTAAGTAGGGCAGAATGCACAGCAATTACCTGATTTGGAGCTAAGCACCACACCAGCACTGCTGCTCCTGCTCTATGGGACTGCAAAGGAGCTGAAGTAAACAGGATTCTGGGGTTTTCCTTCTTTGGCTAAAATGGTTTTTTACACAGAAACAGGGAACTGTGTAAAAAGACATGGTACCTGCCTAAATCTAAGGACTGAAGCAAGGCGACAAGCTGAGGAGCTGAATTGCTGCCCACACTTGCACCGAACAGCAAAGAGATATGGTGCTCCCTCACAGAGATATTTCCTGCCTGGATAGTGGATAGGCACAGTTTTGACCACCTGGGGGAAGGAAACTCCAGGTTACTACAAATGAAATCAAGGCTCCAGAAGAGTTAACATGAACATTCTGGATTTCCTCAGACTGGAGATGCTACCAGCTCACAGTTCCCTCTCCCTGCAATCCACTTGCCACATACTACTCCTATTCCTTCCTCACAGCCATCGCCAGCAGGCTCCAGGCACTGCTCCTCACTCACCACTACATCTCTCCATATCACCTGCAGAGATGCAAACCTGCCCAGAAAGCTGTTGAGAGGCTGGTCCCCAGAATCCCACACAGCAGTGGATTCCCTGGCACAGGGTGCATGAGAGGCACAAAGACAATGGTTAATAACAAAATGAGGCTCCCTGGTAGCATAGAGGGGGTATAACCTGGCCTAGAGTTATTTTGGAGTATCACTCAAGAAGGAGCGATAGTGTCTACAAGATGAAGTCCTGCAGGAACAGTTCCTTTCCTGAGGAAAAGCCAATAGGCAATGGCTTACCCAGTGATGCCATTAATGGTCCAACAAGCATGCCTTGGTCACATAACAGAGGAACACCTTGAAGCATCTGCCCCATCACCAGTCACTGCTTTGTGACGGTGCCAGTGACTGCAGCCACAGGAGTCCAGTGCTACAGGCCCTGCACACACCCAGCACACAGGTCTGAACCTGTGGCCTGTGGCTTCTGCAGACCATCACAAATCCCCTGAGACATACAGCTCCCCACGGCCTTGCAGGTTGTTTTTAGTTAGACAAATTCAAATGGCTGCCACAAAAGCTTAATCTCTTTCCAGCCACGCTCACGCTGAGTGTCAATAGGAAAAAGTCCCATGAATACGCTTGATAATTACAGAGCCATGGCTGTAGCAAAGAACAAAGTATAATGCAGGCTTGAATACTCAGGAAATTGACTGCTGATATGTTTCCATTCATTGTTTTGTTCTCTGTTCTCAGTGTTATATTAAAATCTCCTACTAAGAATGAGCTTTCTTGTTTAATGGAACTTGTCAGCTAGAGGAAATCTGCTTGAGCTGTTTGATCTATTCTTTAAAATAATATTAATTGCAAATTTAGCACATGACCCTTAGTTAGTTCAAAAACTAAAGCTGATATTTTCCAAAATGTATTTGTTTCCCAGAAAAATCATGGGCCATCATTTTCCCACTTGAACACATTTACTGTCCCTTTGCCCCCCTATTCAGTCCTGCTATTCATTAGGTATGTTGATCAATTGTACCAGTCACCTGACATTGTTTTCCTGACTCTATTAGTGAAAAGTGATAGTAGTGAATAGCAAATAGTAAACATGGTGCAAATCTCTGGTCACGAGAAAATCCATGAAACCTTGCAGTTTGTGAGCATCTTTACAAAATCCTGACAACCACATTCAACTGTGACCTCACATCTATAGGAAATCACAGTGCTTCTGCTTGCCTCTCCATTAGTGGAACTGGCTTGTCTATTTTTAATTCCATGTGGCTCATAGTTAAGAACTGAATTTGCATGTTTGCTATTCATCCTGATTCCCAGCATGTGCAGTCACAATAACAAATCTTAATTTCAGGCTCAGAAGCTGATGTACAGTAGAATCTGAATTTCCCAAGTCCTACAGTTCAATGGTATTTAAATATGAAGGTTTCACTTGGCTCCTTGCAGACATAAAGGAACAGTTTAGAAGAATCAGATGCAGTGGCCAGTTCAGACTATGCAAATTTGTAGGATTATTTCAATTTGCTGGCTCTGAACCTTCAATAAAAATCTGCAAAAATGATTGCATGGAGTTATTAATAGAAACAATATTTCTTTTGTGAGTGTCTTCCTGCACCTAGTTATATTGGAATTACGGAAGAAAGGGGAAATGGCTGGTTTAAGGGCTCATATAATTAGATATAACACATTCTATCATCATCAGTACTTGATCCTTTACTTTAGACCATCTCAAAAGACTTTTGGAAGTGCTGAGAAACCACTGTCCGTGTCACCATGACCACAAGTGCTGTCACTTTTCGGAATTTGACTTTACAAACAGAGAAGTGGTGTCGTGAGCCTGTTCCCTGAGAGGCAGCAGCATCAGCTCTGCAGCTGACTCCCTTTCCCCTCCATCACAACACCTTTGGCACTGTGAATCTCCTCCCTTGTCTGGTGTCAGCCGGTTCGCTTATCCCTGTTCTCATTCATGGAGTTTTCTTCATCTGGGCCTTGCTAAGAATGTTGTGCTGGTGCAGTGCACCTCCACCAGTGCGAATTAGGGGCAGCCAGGCACCCCTACAGAGGCACCTTATTGAGGGATGTGCTCGTGGGGAGCCTGAGCTCCCTGCCTACGCACCTTCCAGGACATGCACCATCCTCCTGCGCTCTATTTTCCCTGCCCCTGACTAATGCAGGCAGCTCAAGGTGCAGGGAATTCCTCGCAAATAAATCCATCCTCCCCCACCCTGATCCTTTCTAAAAGCAAGGGTAGAATTGAAAGAATAGAAACCCAAGGGAAAAAATCTGAAACAGGAGGTGACCTCCTTCCAACCCTCAGTGCTGGGGGCTGAGGTGTGACCCCTTCTCGAGCTCCCTGGGTTTATCCCGCACCTTTGGCTCATTCCCTGCTGGAGCAAGGCCCTCCCACAGGCTGGTGTTTTACACTGGCCATGAGGAGCTCTCTGCTCTGCCAGGCTGGGCACTGCCATCAGCCCCTCGCAGCTCTTGGGCTGCCCTTGGCATTCACTGGGAGCGGCGTTTGTGACAAGGAAAGGGTGGCATGGCTCAGCAGGGCTGCATAAAGCGCCCTGTTGTGGGGGATGCCACCCCTGAGCCAGCGGAGGAGCAGCTGCAGAAGCCCTGTTTTTCATGCCTGCCAGCAGGCAAACCCTCTCCTAGAATCCCCGGCATGGTGCTAAAGTCCTGCTGGCTGTCACTACCTGTGCCAGCCACCCCGGGACACGGCACATGCTGCAAACACCTTTTCTCTGACGGCGTTGGCAGGATAAAGAGGGCGCGGCCGGTTTTCAAGTCTGCTTTGAGACTACAATAAGAGCTCTTTATGGGTTTAAAATTACCCTTCTGCAATACTGGCAAACCATCACCTCTTCCAGGAAAGCTGCTTTGCAGTACTGCAGGAAAGTTATCTCTCTGGTGTTGTAAGCTGCAGCAGCAACATTGCAGTCCTGTATTCCTGACCAGAGGCTACTTCAGCAAGGGATTGAATGACTTCATGACCTTGATGGATGCACAGAGTCAGTTCAGGAGCACTCAGCTGTGCAAATGAAATGCTGGCACCTCACTGATAAGAGGGGAGAGTGCCCATGCCAGGGCAGAGGGGGGAACATGTAAGGATGAAGCAGATAATGGTGGCTTGGGGTGATGGCTCCAGCTCTGAGCTTGCAGTTTTGGGGAGATAGACACCCCACCTAATTCAAGCCAGTCCCTTTCCCTCTGTGGCAGGAGCAGCCAGCCTGGTTTGCCAAGGCTTCACTATAAACAAAATGTCTAATGAAGTATTTTTCTAACCATTTTCTTCTTCTAGTGCTGCGGGAGGTCAGAGCCATCCCAGAGCAGTTTGCTCACCTATGGGCTTCAGCTACACCAGCACAGACCCTCCATGTCTATTGGGGAGGGGTCTCCAGTCTAACATTGCTTTGAAACATCAATAAGGCAATTGTACACAGAGAGGAAAAAACCAAACTTCTCTGTTTCAGTGCAAGGGGAGTTCTGCTTTTGCTCTCAGCTCACTTCTTTGGTGCTCTTTGAGAGTTAGACTACAACTCAGACCTACAATTCTGCTTTAGATTTAGCTGAACCTCCATGAAATATCATGTGTGCTTATGAGATTTCAGCACACAAGATGGGAAACACCTAATGCCTGATATTGCTTTCTAAGGCTTTTTTCATCCATGAGACTTCTGTACCCTGAACCCAAATCCTTCCCCCAGTCTGTCCTCCAACCCTAACTCTACAGCCAAATAACATCCCCATTTTCTTTTTCCTTCTGGAGACACAGCAGCTGTTGTTTTTTGCTGCTGAATGAAGCAATGTTTTACCAGCTACGGTTTCCTGATTTGCAGATTTTGGTGGCAGTGCTGTCACAGAGTTCCCACCATCAGCCCCTGCCAGTGTCTCCCCTGCAAATAACACTCAGACCTTTCAGCTGGGCCAGAGCAGTTGTTCGCAGCAGCAGTGCTGATTGGGCACTGATCTAGTTGAAGTAAAAAGCAAAGCAAACCAAAACACATACACAAAAAAGAAAAAAACAAAAATCCTTTCTATTTAACAGGGTTTTTTGTTCACAGTCTTAACCACCAGCAGTCCCTGATGTGGCTTGCTGCAGAGTCACATGAGGAGTTGTTTAGATACAACTGGGAGGGGGCTGAGCTGGAGTAAAACAGTGTGGAAAAAAGGCTGAGCTGGGAACATCTCAAGATAGAATTACTACTAAAGCTTCCCTGTCCTTAAAACATGCCAAGGTTTCTTATCTTGGACCACAACCAGGAGATCACCATAATTTTCCAGCAAACAGCCAATTCATTTCACAATTTATACATCATTACACATCGCCCATGTAACAGAGAATCAGCTCTACAGGCTCCTTTCAGGCCTTAAAAGGATCCTTAGACTTCAGTTTTCATTTTTAAATGAATACAAGCATTCAGCTGAGCTCTAAGCTATTAAAGCAAGATATCACTTCACTGATAAGCTAAATAATTTCACAATAATTCACTTAATTGTCCAATTCACCTATGTCTTTAGAACAATGTTTTGGTCTAATAACACAAATAATAACACAAATAATAACACAAATAATAACACAAATAATAACACAAATAACAGCAGCACATTCCATCTTACTGAACAAAACACAGCTCGTGATACATTATCAGCAGCTGTGCAGGAGTGTGGGTGGGAAGCAGGAGGCTGCAAGAAGAGACAGATAAAGCAGCTCCTGCATGCGACTTTTTCCTCTGTACTATTTGCCTTTTGCTGAAGAAGCGCAGCAAATACATTAACACATGCATGAAAAATGAGCTGAGGTAATTCCATCTATGAGCATGTGATCAGTCCTGCTGCCACAAATGTTTTCCCTCTAGGTCCATATCTGAATCTCACACAGACTGACTCACTCTGCGGCCGCACACGTCACTACTACCCGGCAGCGTCAGGCTGTCATTTGTTTCCTTTTGGAACGGGATGTTCTATAATAGCTCCAACTCCCACTCGATAGTTTATGAAATTGCAGTTCTTTCACATACTCCTTTGTTCCTAAGCAGCCAGGAGTTTTCAGTTTGTTTCTAAGGTGCTAAAAGAGGATCAGAGTGGCCTGAGCTCAGGGATGCCTCACCCGAAGCCCTAACAGGATGGTTTTTTTGATAGAATGAAGGTGTGATGGTTCTCGGTGCACTGTAGAGTTTGTTCTTCAGGAAGACAAAGGAAGCACAGTGCAGAACTGTTGCTTCTGGGGTTTGTCCCATAGCCAGGGAGAGACTGTCATGGACATGGGAGCTGAAGCTCTGGACATGCTGATGGAGCCATGAAAGCAGAACCAGCTCTGCTTCAGAGTGTGCTATGATGCTCAAATACGCAACATGTGTTTTTCAGCACTGATTAGTTTGACCCTCTGCTCTACAAATCCTAATCTACATCTGTGTCTTATTCTGGAACAGGTAAGTGTTTCTGAAGTGAATCCCTGGCTGACTGTGCTTCACTTAATACCACACAGTTTCAGAGCTGTTTTAGCCTACAGGACTAAACTCATACCAGCCTCAGGTTAAAACCCCCAAGTGTCAATAGTATAGACATGGAGTTGTCAGCACCAGCTGGTTTGTTGTGCTGGATTGATGCTCCTGTCATACCAAACTACCACTGCTTGCTACCTGTCTTTCAGAGCCCAAAGTCCTGGAGCTGTTCTATGCCACCACACAATTACAAAAGGAGGAATGTGATATGGTTCTAGGAGTGCAGCAGAAGGAAGGAAGCTGCAGTCCCCCAAGGTTCCCTGCCCACTTAAAGACCATGCTCATCAGGATGCACTTACTGAGTTTCCTGCTGTGAACATCTGACAGGCAGCTGATACAAAAGGACAGAACCGAGGTAGCAGAGAGCCAAAGAATAAAAGGATGCAAAAGATGTTGGCATTTTCCTGCTTACTTTTGGGATGCTGCTATGATTCAATGCAGACTAAAATGGTTTTGTCCTCCTATTGGGTGCACAGTAAAATGGATGCATTGCTATGTGGAATCCAGTGTCCCCTGCTCCAAGTACTGCTCCCCTATTTAACAAAGAGTTTTAACCAAATGGGGAGCTGACATTACTTCCTAAGGGTGCAGACATTCCTAAAAAGGAGGTCAATGACAACTTCAAGCATAGCAAAAAGAGTATTCCTATCATTCTTCAGAAAAATGTTATCACTTATTACCTGTCACTGGGAATACAATGAGAATCTTAAAAATGACTTGGAGACTATTTACTTATAATTTGCAAACTGCACATAACATTTCTTTAAGACACAAAAAGTTCACGAGGCTCCTGCCTGCAAGAGGGTGCCATAAGCATCCCTGCAGATATTTATTCTGACCTCCTCGACCTTTGTCCGAGGTTCATTCATTGGGTTTAAATAAATAAGCATTAACAAACCCAAGGCTCCAGATCTTCCACTGTCCTGCACTGAGCCAGGATCTTAAGCAAAGAGGCTTAAGTCACATTTATATTTCCTTTGACCTAGAGACAGAGCACAGCTCAGTATATCTCAGTTATAGAGCAAAAAGACCTTGATGGCTGTACAACCTTGCGTTCAGCTGCCTGAGAAATCTTTAGAAACTGCTGTAAAGGCAGATCACCACAGGCTGGCATTCCCTGCTTGCTGCAGACACTTTCACATGCAGCACTGGCTGAGGAGAGCAGCCAGAGCCCCAGCCCTGACTTACTTGCATGACAGCCTCAGGAATCCTCCTGGTGCTGCCTTGCCAGCCTTGGGTAGTGCTGCACTGCAGGAATACAGTGCCCAGGCACTCAGAGCCAGCCCTTGAGCTTTGGTAGCCCTTGAGCCAGGACAAAAGACAATCTCTAAATGTAAGTCAATATAATCTCACAGGCATCACCTGTAACTTTACCTGGGCTTACCTGGGTCGCTGTGGAGGGCAGGGCACTGTTTCCCTTGACATTCACAACGAACGCGTGCACCAGAGAATACGAGGCTCCTCGTACACAGCGTATTGTTCTGGATTTCGGATTTCTTCGGGGTTGTCTTGGCAACGAAGAGGGTTTGCCGCTAGAGGTGTGTGAAACACTGGGTTACAAAAAACATCACAACTCCCACTTGTTTCATTCCATCACGCTTTTAAACCTGACTCTTTTTCAACCTG
Organism: Taeniopygia guttata; assembly: GCF_048771995.1. Taxonomy (NCBI): domain Eukaryota; kingdom Metazoa; phylum Chordata; class Aves; order Passeriformes; family Estrildidae; genus Taeniopygia; species Taeniopygia guttata. Next base: position 9,593,854 of record NC_133037.1, read on the forward strand.
GAATGCTCTCAGTGTGCTGTGTGTCAGGAGGGGCAGGACAGAGCAGCGCAGAATCCTCTGCCTCCCCCTTTCCCCCAACACAGTGATTTTGAAAATAACAAAAAATGACATTTTTCATTGGAAAATGATGTCTAGCCAGACACCCTTACATGCTTTTTCCCATTTTCCCCTCAACTACCTTCTTAGGGAGTAGCTCCTTGGCAGGCAATGGAACTGACAGCTCCAGAATGGATGAATGGATTTAAGCAAAATCAGGATGGGGTTTTTCATTTGTTTGCTTGTTTTAATTAATGACATTTTTAGTGATGTTAATGAAGTCAATGGGGTGACTGTGAACTGATTTCAGTATGACCAGGTCTGCCACTTTTTCCTAAACAAAAGTCTTTCATTTGTACAGAGAAGAGATGCTGGGCAGAGAATGCTAGCCCTGGTCAGCTAGCACCTAACTAACAGAAATGCCCCACTTGCCCTTCTGACTCAGCTCCTTCTATGGACAACAGACCTTTATTTACTATGGATGAGGTCCTGGAAGTATTCTGAGAAGTTTTTAAAGCATCTGTGTATGCACACAGATGCATCAACATCACCTTGCTCATTCATGTAATTTGCCTTTATTTTTACTTACTGAAGGCATTAAAAAAATTAATCCAAACAGCTGTTCAGATGCCTCTATTTTTTTATGCAGCAAAGGGAAAAAAGTCTGAACAGCTGTGTCAGTGGAACATATCCAGGTGGCATCCCTAAGGCAATTTTTCTACAAAACCTGTAAGATAATGTTTTTATTATCTTTGTTATTGTATTTCTTTTTTATTACTTTGCTCTTTTTGATTCTTAAAGAGGTATTAGCTACTTATTTCTTCACTGTCGTCCCTCAGTGTTTTAGCTGTGTTGCAGCTCAACACAGATGTTGCAGTGGTTCAGCCATCAAAGGGGAAAATCACCCTTTCAGCGAATCCTTCTGAATCTATTCTGGGGTCTTAAATGGGATGTAAGTCTGGGTAAGGAGCAATTTTACATATCTGGCCTTTCTATGGGGAGAAACTCAAGATGTGGCCTTAGGGGTGCTACAGTGCAGAGGGAATTTTTTTTCCAGGTTGTATAACTAAGTCAGCTGAGACACAGAGTTTTGTTGCAGTTCCTTGACAAGGTAGCTGGGTCATCCTCAAGGAAAGGCTAAGACTCACAATTACACAAGAGTCTGAAAGAGCAGCTGTTTGGGACTCCAACATGTGTAGCATTGGGGATTTGGAAATTGTGGGTCAAATTCTCAGCTGGGTGATGCTGAAATCTGTATCAGGTTCACTGACAAAGACTCATGAAGAAACTCCCTTACTGAAATTCTGAATTCCTCAACCAGAATCCCAGAAGTCTCCCATTCTGCATGGAGTAAATTTTAGCTTTCTAAACTCTGGTGCCCTTTCCATGCATTTACTATCACATCCCAACTATGAGAGGCTTCCAGACACCTGCTCCAAGCTCTGCATTTATTTGCACCACACTCCCTCTGTGCTCTAGGCCATCACACCACAGCCAAACCCTACTCCCTGCCCAGTTATCCAGGGCTCATCTGTTTGGTGCCTTCCATATAAACCCTCCTAGGAGTGGGATTCTGTTGCTACAAGGCAGCTTGCTGATTTATGGATGTGTTATTCATAAACTGATGGTTGGTATTTTCTGCCCTGACATCAGTCCTTGGATTATCAACTCTGTAGAAAAAAGTAAAAGCACTGAAGTGTCTGAAAATTGCCAGCCACATCACAGGTGTTACAGCAAATGATATTCATAATAACAGCAATGACAACTGTAGTAATTAAGCAATTTGTTGCTGTTATTATTCTTTCTCTTATTCCCACAATATTTGACAAATATGGGCTCTCCTCTCCAGAGAGTTCTTGAGACTGGAGAAATGTTTTCAGGAGACACAAAATGCAAAGAGAAGAGTTGCTTTTCAGCTTATAGCATAATAATAGTAGATAGCTAAATGCCTGAAATCTGCTTCTATACCATTAAGATTTTAATTATTTTTAAAATTAGCTTGAGAAACAAATTATGTAAAAATGTCTGTACAGTCCTGAGAAGGACTGTCTTCCAGGGCAAAGCTCAGCAAAATCATCCCTGAGTCTAAAGGAAAATTTCATTCTTCTCCAAATCTTTTCCTTTTGGTACATTTTCTTCATATTTAGTAGGTGGATGCAATTCCCTCTATATGTACTAAGCTTGTGTTATTACAGTTTTAGCACGATATATGTTTATTTGGAGTCTAACAAGATCATCAATCAGGAAACACCACTACACTTCATATTATGCATTTATTTATGGTATTAGGATGAAATTTACCTGGGTCTAGAGAACAAAATTAGGCTGTTACAGCCCTTGGTTTCATATAAGTTATTTTCCTCTCAATGCCTCTATGCCCTGTGGACACAAATTTATTTCTCCAATACTGGATGAAAAATCTCCCATTCTTTCACTGCCTCCAGGTAATGATGTCTATACCTTTCCTTCTGCTTCCAATTTTGTGTCCATTACTTGAATGCTTGAAAACATGAAATACAATACCATAAGTCACAGAGCAAGAAAATCTGCAGTGTGTAGGGAATATTTATTTTCCTTTCCAATCCTTTTGTAATTAAAGAAATTCTACTCAATCATTTGATATCTTCAGTGACATTATCATACTTCTAATCTTAACATTCCAGTTAAATTTTAGGGGCTGGTTAGCCATTAGAAAGAAGGAGTATTTTGCAGACAGGTTATGGGATGCAGATTTGGAAAATCTCAGTTCTTCTCTGAAGTATGTCACACACTAAGCAATGAAAGATGACGTTAAATGGAACATGTACTAATAAATGTAAATATGAAAGTGGAAAATTACATCACAGAATATGAGAGCTCAATGTAGTTAATCATAACAGTAATTATCTTAAGTAATATTAAAAATATCAGTGAAAATCGTTGAGAGACCTTTGTTAAGCATCCAAATGTGTTCTGATTGCTGTATTTGACAACTCTGCAAGAACCTAAGTCTCAGAGACTTGGAATCTCCATGAGATTAGATAGTATTTGCACACAAAATCCAGGAGAGAAGTTAGACGAACAAATGGCAAGTTTATCTCAAATAGAAGTGTTATAAAACCATTAAGCAAGTAAAAGTTTATTCAGTTAATTGGCTAAGGCCCAGCAAAGATTTCACAACACTATCAGCAGGGTGTTGAAACACTAAAAAAAAAAAAAAAAAAACAACACCAACAAAAAAAACCCAACAAACCCAACAACGCAGCAACCAAACCATGATTTCAGAGAAGCACTGTCATTTAAGAAACACTCTCTCCAGTATTTATTAGATAAGAAACTGTTTATCAGCATGTATGTATGTTCTTCCTGGAATCAACGTCCATGCAATTTATTTCCCATACAGCAATATTCTCTCAGTGCTTTGCAATTTTTCCATGCTCAAGTACCAGGAAAAGTGGAAGTAAGAGACATATACCATTACAAAGAAGTATAACACATTTATATTTACTTAGTGATTTCTGCTAAGATAGACAGGCAATCACAGTGTAATGAGTTAACCAACAGGAGCTTCTGGCACCTCTTGTGCACAGAGATAAAAAAATAATCCCTTAGGAATATGGATGGATAGGAATGTGTCAAAGCAGGGACACAAGGAAAGGTAGCTCATGCAGCTACTGATACAATAGAAAATTTGAACGTGGTGAAATAAAATAAATAAAATTTAGGTATAACCTATATAAAGCCAATGAAAGATGTGCTCTGGACATACACTAAAACTCCAGTGTAGTTGTACTGATCCTGTAGCAACCTTTGAAACAAAACATTTCTAAGTGTTTGCTCCCTCATGTATCTTTTCTTAGGAAGTCTGGCCATCTAGGAAATATTTCACTCTACCTTCCAGCACACACAGAAGTTTGAAAACAATGCAAATGTAAATAGTTCCTGATGCCAAACACTGCAGTTGCCAAGAAGAAATGATGCATTTTGTACCAGGGTTATATTATGACCAAGATTATTTTTTGGATTGTCTCCGGCTATTCTTTAACAAAAACACCTCCTGATGAAACACAACTTGTAACTCACAGGTTTTGTGTATTCAGGGGAATTTTCCCAACAGCTGATTTATAGTGTTCATACAGAACAAACTGTACTGTGACTTGCCTTTAATCCAGCTGCCAGTTATTCCAGAGGTAATGTCATGGGAGAGGGGACCAGGTTTTTGAAGATGAGCCTACTCAGTGATAAAGATCTTTTGGAAAACCAGAACAAAACCAATCAATGAATACACACTAAATTCTCTAAACAAAAGGGAAATATCTCACCATTATGATATAAGCAACTATTACCCAGCAAGAATTGAAGCCAGGCCTCAAGTAATATTTCACAGAATGAGTTATACCATCAGGTTGCTTGGTGCAACTGCACTGATTGACTGGTCACACATGTGCTTGCAATGTCTCTAACCAGGTCTGCTCTCTTGCTTTGTAAAAGAAGTCAACCTCTATAAAAAAGAAACCACTTAATATATCTACATTTGTATATGCACATTCATTGAGGTTCAAAAATATCTACTATAAATTCAAAGATGAAGTCTGGAATCAAACCAGACATCGTCAAAATATAAACCTAAGAAAATGTAGAAGGGAATAAAAGAAAAGAAGGGAGAACTGACAAGTGGTAGAGAAACAGTGAGAAAATATTGGGAATGTGTTAGATTGCTATTAGATGGAACTTTCTTTGCATCCAATTTTAGTTACTTTTGGGAATAGCATGTGACCAAAATTTGCTTATGGCTATCATATCAGAAGAATCATTTGAGTTTTGTAGATTCCTACCATGTCTAATCTTTTGATTAGAAGTAAATTTCCCTGAGTAATGTGGCAGCCTTTCCTTCCAGCAACCAAACAATATTTGTCTGAGTCAAATGCAGTTTACGAGGCTTAAGTCATTAAGCATGACTGAGCTGACCAATCGCACCACACGAACACCGACTCATCACCCCTAACTGCTGTCAAAAAAATAACCACATAAAGTAAACCAAAACCTCAGAATCTGGAACAGTGGAGGGACCAAAAAAAATCAGTTTCTACACAAGAAATTTCTCAAAAGAAAAAACCACTACATTTGACAAGGAAATTCTTATTTGCTCAGTTACACATTGCTGGTGTCTCCCTGTTCGTCTTTTTCCTCCCATATTTCTCTCTAGGAAATATTTCCAGAACTTGCTGTTTCAGTTACCTGTTTCAGAGTTTTGGCATTCATTAGTTCCAGGATCTAAACCACATTATTATAAATATTTCAGCTACAACATTTCTAAGGAAATTAGACTGACTATCATAATCTCCTGCTGACTCTCACCTGAGAATTTTAAATTCTCTAGTGTGGGCAGTAGACTCTGAGGACAAAACACCAATTTTTAAAATTTAATTAAAAGCAAAAGAAGAAATTCAGGATAAAATTTCAAAGCCTGGAAACGTGAGTCAGAAAACAGCAAGATGAGAAAGGATGAAAACCAACACCACACTGATGACTCTGGAAAATTCCACGTCAAAGTATATCATGGTACATCACAAAGTACACATTTTGTTTCGGTACAACAAAATGATAAATAGTACACTTGGACTTCAGAGGCTTTTTAAAGAAAGTTTTTTAACTTTTCTTATTCAACCTTGTACTTGAATAACAGCCCGTTCCTGAATTCACAGTCATGAATATTCTCCACACTCACACGTAAAGTTGTATCAGCTTCCAGCAGATTACATTTTGGAGTACAGACATCAGCCCTGAACATTATCTTCTGGCCTTCAAGCTTGTCACATAACATTTAGTATTTAATAATAGCTGCTATCTAGAAGTGAGCCATCTTGACGTGATCAAGGTATTTCACCACTCTGCAGAAGTTCATGCCATGAATCAACAGCAGCATGAGAGATGCTCTGTCACTCTCTGGTACTCAGAGCTGCCTTACAGAATGACACAGTATCAAAGATAATAGCCAGCCTCTGGAGCAAACAAATCACAGACTAATGAATATAGAACATTAAAGCCCAAAGTAATTTTCCCTTTACCCCCCTAGAGAACTATAACCAACACTATAGAAAAGTCCCAATGAAATCTTGCTGAGTTCTGTGTGGAGCCCTGTTGAAAGCCAAGAGTGATGTAAGGTTTGCTTGGAGTTTGAACTGAACCCTCTGCATTGTTCTGAGAGCTTACCATTAAAAGAAGAATAAATGTTAGCAATAAAAAGGTCAAGAAAATGAACATCTGACAGCATCTAAAGATCTGCAAGGGACCTTATGAATATATAGCAAACATCCTCACTGATGGATTCCCCAGAAGAGAAGAATTCTACATCACCCACAAAGCACATTTATTACAATCTGTTTATTTCTGTCTGGATACAAAGCACTAAAGCAGAGTGTTTAACATATGACTTGTAAAATTCAAAGTCTAAAGCTTAGGAAAACAACCAAGATTAGAGCCGTTCAACAAAATCGTATCTCTCTTCACAAAGTATCTTTTTATTCTTACAATTGTCACTAAACCAACAAATGAGACTCTCAGTTATCAATACTGTTAGATGCCATGGCTTTAGGTACACAAAAATAAATTAAACAGCATGGGTTTGAATTATACCAAAACCACAGGCAACTGCTGTAGTTTTTCCCAGCTGATGCGTTGGTGAGGGCTTAGGGCCTTGCTGTCATTTCATTCTCTGGTGACCTTGAGGAATTCAATAAGTTCTGGCAATTTTTGTTGGCTCAGGTCCCTTCTACATGGGCCATGTGTGACCAAGAGCAATTTCTCATTAAGAACTTAGCAGAAACTTGAGCTTGCTCTGCCAAAAAACCCCTGGGAAGCAGGGTTTGTTGGCACATGCCTACCTTCAAGCAAGCAGGGAGCAGAGGTGCATCTTGGGGTTATTCAGCTCCAGGCAAAAATGGTCTCTTCTAAGAAAGACCTTGAGAGCAAAATTACAGAGGATACCGGTGATAAACACAAAAGGGGAAGACAGAGAAACATGTACCAAAGAACACACACAGACAGAATGGGAACAGCAATTACACATATAGGATATACGTGTATAGGATTCTGTTTCTCCTCTTGGCATTCAGCCCCAGGTGATGAAACAGCTGATGCTCTAGGCTGTAGTGGTCCATCCTTTCTCCAGCTGGTCAGAAAGGATGAGGGGCCAGCTGAGGGACCTCTGTAAGCACCTCATAGCTCTGGCAATGAGGACTTGCAATTCAAGTCGATGCCTACACACTAATGCTTGAAGTGGCCTTTAGGTGCTGAAAATTCTACTGCATTCTCCTCTATCCCTTGTCATCTCTTAGGTCACAGCAGAAAAGGAAATGGGAAAAAACACAGCTACCTGGTCATGAACTAACTCTTGGGGTCCATCCTGTTGAGTCTGTGTTCTGAAGCTGAAGTGAGAATATTTTATAAAAGGAAAAGAAAACCCACTTCTAAGAGAAACCACATAAAGCAGCTAGAGATACCGAAGTGACAACAAACAAGATTTGCAGTCAAGAAAAGGGTAAAATCTTGGCTCTACTGAAGTCATTGGGATGTTTGCCAGAAAGCTGTAGACAGCATGTTTTATCCAGGACTTTTAATTAGTTATTAAATTATTCAATGGCAAGTTGGCTGGTTTAAGGCAAAAAAAAAAAAAAAAAAAAAAAAGAATAGCTCCAGCATGCCTCTCCCTGCCCTGCCTACCCCTTGGGAGGTTCAGATCATGCACAGCTTTTTTTATGGGAGACTTGACAAGTATTTCATTGAACCTTAGTTGAAATCAATAGGTTCCCAGGCCCTGCCTCCTTCCCAAGTTTGGGGATGAAGATAGGAAGCACCTGCTACAGCAAACATCAAAGTCGTGTGTCAGCAGAAAGCACCCTGGAAACCTGGCCCCTGCAGTACTGACACAGCCTGTCTGGTGGGGGACAGTGCACATGAAGAAATAGGATGCTGTGTTCATTTAACTGACGTACATTTGGAAGGATTTGAATTATTCTTGAATGACATACCCACAAATAAATAGGGCAGCTCACTGCCTTCAGGCTTTAGCCACTTTATGAAGAGCCCCACAAGCTGAACGATCTATCCACACCGCACACTCCTGCTCTGCCTCATTTTTCTGCTTTCCTCAGTCTCCTTCTGCCTTTCCCCCCTCAAAGTACACTGGTTTCTATGGGAACAAAACACATCATAGGAATGGACAGAACTCGGTGACGTCCTCAAGTGCAGACCGAGAACAGACCGAAAATCAGCGCTTTGCAGTTCTGCCATGGGCGCTGGCCCCACACGTGTGCGCGCGTGTGAGCGTGGGCGGCTGGCCCCGCACGCACGCGCTGTCCCCTTGTCACACGAGGCACACACATGCACAGCCACCGGCTCCCAGGACGGCAGAAGGCTCGGCAGAACTCGTTCCATCCCATTCTGCTTTAATATAGCTGAAAATTGCTTTGACAGCTGAATAGCTTCTTTGTTTATAACTCGTTCTTAGCTGACTCTGCTGCATTATGGAGCTTTGTAAAGAGATTACTTTGTCAAAAACTGAACATATATGGTCTAGGCATGAACAATTTAGTGTGATGAACTGCATTCATTTTATGTGATGTGCAATCTGCACAGCTGCTGCCTGTACTGCATATGCCTTTCTCCATGGGTTTCATTTTCTCATCTCAAGTGTTTTATGAATTTTCTTGGGGTCTTTGGGATTATCTGTTATTTCCTTTACCCTCTCCTGGACAGATGCAGAGAATTTACATTATGTCAAATCTCAAGACAATTTGTCTTACACCAAATGTACAAAATCAAGATTTTGGTTGCAAATAAAAGATCATCATTGTTATCCACCTGCAAATGTCTTATTCCTGCTAAAGGTTTTTTATATTTGAATTAGGATTTCAACACAGTAGAGTGCCAGCTTAGAAACTGGACCTGCTATAGGGAAGGCCATATAGAACATGTACAGCTTCTTACCATGTCCCTTCATCCCCAGTGCTAAAACCCTAAGTAGACAGATCTCTCTATTCACATGCCTTGAGCTGCATCTGAACCAGTCCATTGTCTTTACAGAGCATTATCTATACAATATTAAACAAATGTAACCTTTACTGCACTGCAGGCACTTATCAGGGCCTTGCACAGTGCCCTGGATGAGCTTTGCAGGCTCTGAAGCCATTGCCTTTAGCTGTGCTTGAGTTGACTGCACTGGTCATCTCTGATCACCACTGCAGTTTTTACTCCTAGCTATGGCTTGCTTAGAAATTACATTACTGCAGATTGACTTTGTGCCCTGCCTGGAGGCACAACAGAGACTCAGGGCATTTTTTTATGGTTTCTCCTGTCTTATTCCCCTTTCTCTCACTCATTTTTTTAAACAAGCAGCATTCATTCTGATGGGTAGATGATATAATCCAGTTTAAAAATGACTAAGAACATTAATTGTCTTAACAGTAAAATTCCTATCAGCTTTGTAGGAGGCATTACATTGATCTTTCCTGCACTGGAGACTGAGCACTTTTCTTATAGACATCACTGGAGGCTTTTCTTGTGCAAGACACAGAGCTGGGCTTTGCAGCATTTTGTATTTCAAGGGGTTTTGCTCAGCCCATGAACTGTCAAAACTCCAGTGTACACTATGCCCTGCATTTTGCACTCAGTGGTATTTTGCCACTTCTGAACATACCAACATTCTCTATAAGCAGAGGGGAAGCTGGTCAGACTGACAAATCCCTCCTTATCTCTTAGTCATAACTCTGATCCACTTCAGATGTTTTAAAGAGCTTCGCACATATTTACCTTTAAAATAAAAAAGAAAAGGGCTTCTGTGCAAACCACTGTTTGAAAACAGAAGCTGCAGAAAGATTCCTCACAACCTTACTTGCTCCCACTCATACTCCTAAGGGGCACATATTTCACAAGAGATGGCACACACTATGTACTGATTTGTTGGGAAAAAAAAAAATATTTGAAATTCAACATCTCTGTGGAAGTCTTTATATTAGAAACGAGTGCCTTGACTACTTAATTCCTTAACTTTCATGCCTATGGCAAATGATGGACTGATGTCACTGACAAAAACAATACCTCTGACCTCGCAATATTCAGGCAAATAATGAAAGGTTGTACAGCTGGTTTAGAAAAATTATACTGGGAATTTTCAGATTTAGCAAGAAGTCATGCGGTCTTTAGAGTCAGTAAATTTCCACAGACAGTTTCTGTTCTTCACCCCCCCTTGTGGCAAACATGGCTGAGCCACCAAACATGTCTCAATCAGTCTGTAACCTGCTCTGCCACAAAAGCACTCGGAAAATCCCAGCCCAGCAGACACCAGCTGTACTGGGGCATGGCCGGGGCCAGTAAAGGCAGCAGGGATTTGAACCCGTCACTGCTTGTGTGCATTGGGCAGAGAGGCTGAAACACATCAAAAGCTTTGTGCAGAAAGAGAGCACGAGGGAGAAGAAAGGAGAGTCATGGTTTGCAGAGGAGAAGTAAATAATTTCCAATGTCAGGGACCCAAGATGCAGAGAAAAAATGGGAAGCAGAGAGGGGAAGGAAGGCATGTCATCACCTCACAGCATGATGTGTCTGGAGTAAATACAGCTTTGCATGTGCTCAGTGTGCCTTGCCCTTTCCTTCAAGAGCTCCGTATTGTTCAAATGGTGGATATCCACATTCATATATCTGTTCATTTTGGTGCTGCTGGCACCTAAAAATCTGAGTTTACATTTCCAAAACCAACTAAAATCTCTGCCTCTGACTCTAGTCTTAGCTGTGCTGTGCCAGTGTATGAACATGACTCTCTTTTCATAAGGTCATAGTTAATAACAAGCTAAATATGTCCCCCCTAGAGGACCTAGAGGGTCAAGGTGTCAGTCCACATCTTATAAGTAAACATGAGAGCTTATTAAAGGCCACTTTCCCCAAAAAGGATCTTACATTTTGGCCACGACAATGATTCAGCGTACAACTCCTTAGACTAAAGACACAACCAATTTTCTGTTTAGGACTGTGCCAGTGGACTCCAGGCTCCTGCCACTTTAGATCCCTCCTGGCTCGCAATGCCTCAGATGGTTGACTTGCATCAAGCTCCTCATGGACACGAGAATACATTTAACCAGAAAGGACATCTTGTTCCTGGTTTCTGAAAATGTAACTGAAAACACAACGGTTGATGCTATTAGCAGGTAGAGACTTTGCTTATTCAGAGTGCTTTCAGCCTGTTGTACTTACTGGAAAAGTGGGCATGGTGGGAGCAGCACCACAGGCCCAGCTCTCAACGCACATTAGAGGTAAAGATGCTGGGCATGAGCACATAATTAAGATTAGCAGGTTGGACCTCAATAGATCAAAGCATTTCAGACTGTATCTGCAGAGTTGAATAACTGAAGGAAGTCCAAGGCTATTGCACATGACAAATTTCCCACAAGTACTGGCAACCTTTCTCTGGATCTCATCAAAATAGTTCCTAAAAGAAATTTTGAAAATCCAAACCCAGAAAGAATCACCCTGAAGAAGCTCTGAAGTGATTTCCTTTAAAGAGAAAGGATAGGTACAGGAATTTCCTCACTCTCTTGTCTCAGAGACAGGCAGTGGGAATTTGCACAGCCAGAACAGCCTGGCTTAGCCATCCATGGCATGTTTCAAGTTCTCCCTCAGCAGGGCATAAGTCCACCTGAAAGAGTAGTGATAGAGAAGGAATTGCACAGCCATTGCCCCAGCCTGAATGTTATGAGGCTCTTCCAGACCAGCTCTGTAAACAGGAATTGCCTTTGGACCCTTAAAAGCCACGCACCATATCATTCTGGAATGGCGTTAATCTCCTGGTCGTGGAGGTCAAAGCAAGAGTTCTATTATAAGATCTGTGAAACACATCTCCTTCCCAGCCACTCACTTGCAGGGAACAAAATCCAGTCAGCCAAAATGATCCATGTGTAACAGGACACCAGGGCAGGCATTTGAGGCTACGTGGGCGAGGCATTTTGGAGCTGTGAGACCTCCGAGCTGGTGCCGAGCCCTTGGTGAGGCAATACTGGCTCCCAGCCACAGCCAAGGAAGCAGAAGAGACAGTTTTCTCTTTGCTTCCTTGCAGAGAACAATGGGCTGTTCACAGACAATACCAGCTGGAGAGGCCACTGCTGCACCTCTCACCCAAGGTCCAGCAGGGCCTTCCACGGTGCTCTCCAGCATCAGCTGTGTTCCCTGCCTGCCTCCTGCTATGCTTCTACCTTCCCTAGATCCTCTGCATAGTCCTGGTTCATTTATCTCTTATATAGAACTTAAAACAGCTGAAGCCCAGGGAAGACTGGGCCTTGTGGTTACAAATGACAAAGCCCCAGCCTTGGAATTGTGTTGGCTGAGCAATGATTGACTTGTGCCAGAGCACAGACCAGGGCACCCTGATCCCCAGGGACCAGGGTAAGCTGGAGGTAAGCTGAGGATCCTCCACATCTCTTTCTTTAACATATTTTCTTTGTATTTTCCTCGGGGTCCAAAATGCACATTGGATTTTCTGATAAACTTATCAGTAGCAGACCAAACATCCGTTTCATTTGTGCTGTTTAATACAGAGGCTTTTTCTCCAGTTGGTAAGTTGGGATTCAGGGAACAGGGTGATTCCGTGTTTTCTTCCATGCCTCACAAACGCTGCTCCCAGCAGTGTGTGCCACATGTCAGAAGATGGGGAGAGACTCCGCATCAGGGACCAGCCCTCCCCCACCCTGACGCTGGAATCTTCACCTCTACACTGGAGGTGGTCTATCCCCACACACCATTCCCAGCCCCAACCCAACCCCTAGAGATGAGGAAAGGCTGTGGCACAGTATGTGGACGCCGATTACATCTCCAAACAGGAGGAGCACACAATCGGTGGGATCCGCCTGCTTTTCCAACCCCTTTGTGCTCAGGGGCAGAAATACAAATAAGCCTCAATGTCTTTTTCCTGCTTATATGAACCAAGATCCGTTTTTCAATAGCAGGCCTTGTCAGATAAGTATTCCCTATTCTCAGTAGTTATTTTTGGGAGAGAAAGCCTTTTGCTGGCTCCCATGACACTCCCCTTCAGCACTTGGGAGGTGCAATGGGATGGCAGGTAGGGCTGTGATTCAGGGATGCTCCTACACCCTCTGGAAGCTGGTGTTGCCATGCCAACCCTGTAGGCTGTGCACAGCCAGCCCAGGGCACTGCAGGCTGCTACAGTGCCTGTGCTTCTGCACTTAGATCAGAGTCAGCACCTTCCAGTGGAAGATTTGTTTGAACCTTTGATTGCAGGACGGATGACAGTGTCCCACTGAATTTTCATCTCACCAGCCTATCTCCCCACTTTGTCTTGTCTCAAAGAGAATAGCACCACAAACTTTATGAGGGAGTTTTCCCCCTAAATTACTTACATCACACAACCACTGCTAATACCTTGTGTTGTTTCAGAAAGACCACAGAGAAGAGGTGGGTAGGAATGGCAACAATCCTCCCAACAAGCCCAGGCACCCCTGGCAGAGCCGCACCCATCCTTCACCCACTCAGCATGTCAGGTCATGTGCTGCCTGAGACAGCATCCAGAGCCCATCTGAAGCACTCACAGCATAAGCCCTATTACCTTTCCTCTGCTTAGACTCATCAAAAGGGACATTTTAAAAACTGTTCATTCCAAAGAGCACTAAGTGACAAAATCAGCTCTGTGCATATCCAACAGAAGCAAAGGGCACTGCAGACTGCTCATAGCAAAAAGACTTGTTTGTACTTTATTGCCTTCTTTGAGAATTCCCTGGGTAATTTCCTTGGTATTTTCTAGCTTACTTCCTCATTGCTCTCTGGGTAAACTAGGTCAAAACACTTGCCTTGTCTAAGCCTTGGTTTGTCAACATATCAAATGAAGGCGATGGAATGAGTGTTCCCTGCATTTTTTGCATGGAGTTCAACCTTACAGAAAGTCCATACAATGCCTTCTTCTCCTTCATTAAAGCCAGGAAGGCCTTGGAAATCCCCAAACTCAGACAGGCTGAGGAGTGTTGTATATTGCTATAGGCAGTTCAAGAGAGGTATATGTGAAATGTGAACAACTAGATTAGTAAGAAAGATGTGCTCAAAGTTGCGTAGAATTTTGTCCCTAAAAGAAAAAAGTGCATCACCTATAATTGTTTTTACTTGATCAGCCTGCTGGCTAAAGTAGGAATACCCTTACAAATCACAATATCTGAAGCCTCAAGAAGTATTATAGGAACAATGAGATTCTACCACCCACTGTGCTGCATCCCAGATCTGGTTGCTCCTTCCTGAGATACTGCAGTACATCCCAGCCATGTTGGCTGCCACTGTACTCACACTGTTCATTCACTTGCACTGATTTTCTCAATTCAAAACTGAGCATTTAAAACCACAGTACCTTTGAGGGGGCTGCAGCACGTACAGCGGGATCTAATAAAAGGAAAACTACTGTGAGCAGACAGTACAAACAGGGAGGTGGTCAAGGGTCTTTGAATTAATATACATGCCTATCAAGTTTGCCTTAACAAAAAGGGTTAGTCTATAGCATCCCATATGGGGAATGAAAAGTTTTTTTGAAGAAGATAGGGTTTTCTTATAAATAAGATGTCAGCCAGCAGTAATGTTTTACTGCACTGCTAATGTGCAGGGTGAAGATACCCACAACAGATACCACATAAGACTGTTCCACAGAAAGCTTCTGTATTGCAGTGTCTGCATGAAATATGGCAATAAACCAAGACCAATTTTACTGTATGTTACATGGTATCAGCACTCTAATACTTCCTGATATAATAAGATCCAGAAATCTGTACAGATATTTACTTATGAGATTCTTACTCCATTTGCATTTCAGAATTTGGGAGCAATTTTGGCATCAGGTCTTCAAAAATGTAACCACAGTCTTTTCAAGGGCAGAGATAACCAAAATGAGAATTTTAACTCAGCAAGACATCCACAGGGAAGTGGAGGAAGAAACTGTTGTCAGAACAGTATTGCCATGACTGTTGTTTCCTATAGCAACCTTTAGCTGCCTTCCACTCCCTAAGGCACCCTTGCCTGGCTCCTCCTCACTGTCCCACCTGTGGGCTGTATATCTTCTGTTTCATGGCCCTGCATGGGCTGTCTCCAGTTTATGATATCATCACAAGTCATTACTTCGATCCCCATAGCCAGGCTTGGCACACAGGTTCAAGAGTGCAAGTCCTTTGAACTGCATTCCTCAAGTCCACTTTCCATCCCACTATCAGACTGGTACTGAACAGAGGCCAAGTGGAAAATCCCAGTATGACATGCATATGCTGTCATTCACATAATGGCTATGATCAGAAGAGGGTTGGTAAGAGACCTCACCATATATTGAACTATGTGAATTATATGTGTTTAGTCTAATTGGAATGATCTCTGATATCTCAGGGTCAAAGTCTCACATTTCATGCGCAAACATTTCAGAGAACTTGTATATTAATGACATATCATTAGCCAGAATCAGAGCTTGTTCTGCTTAGTCAGTTACCTTGGATGAAAAACATTCAGCCAGAGACTCTGAGACATGATCTGGCTCCAGGACATAAAATGAGGACTGTTTCCCTCACTGCCCGGCTATGGCAATTACACAGCCAAGGCTGGGGCCTCCCGACAACAGAGCTATTTGAAGATATGGGGAAGGTCCCTCACTACCTGTTGAGAAAAAAATCCCAATTATACACCAACAAAAGAAACATCTAATTTTTGAAAGTTTTAAAGCTTATTTGCTTGATTTCTTGCTACAGCAGAATAAAAGAAAGTGCCGTAGTGATGACTTTGGGCCATTAAAGGATCAGGTCTGTTGATGCACACATGTCTGTGCTGCACTGCACAGAGTCTGTAGGGATGTACATCCTGGAGCATCCCAGCACATCCAGTCCCCAGAGGGGCTTTGCAAGCTGCTTAGATAACTGTTGCATTAAATTACATTTAGCTTGAGTGATCAGTAGCTCATCAGTTGACTTCTGGCTCTGATTTCTAATAACTGGTAGCATCTGACATAACGAAAACGTTTAGAGAAGGCACAGGGAAAGAAATAAATGTGCTAATTAAGCTATGCAGAGTGCCTTGGAGAAGAGTGCTCCACTTCAAGGATACCCTGACATTTCTGACCCATTACAAGTAGCAGCATAGAAATTTCAGGAACTTAATGTAGCATGTTTAATTGAGACACAGATTAAAAGAAATCAGTAGAATTTAAAACTGATTTCTTCCCTATATCTTAGTAAATATTCTTAGCCACTAATGTGGCTGACTTTGATTACAGGACATAAATCATCCTCATAAATGTGATAGAGAACCATGAATGCCTAGCACATTTATGATGAATTCTTTGCTTGCAGTGCAAATGGAAATGCAACAGTCCATTGCTGTATCCTGCTTAGCACTTAAATACAGTTTTTCTCATTTATGTCCATAATTTCAACCTAAGGACATGGAGGAATGTTTTGAATTTTACATATTATACATATATTCTTCCAAGAGTGAACTTGTAAAAATACAACTCAAATAATACTACACTCAACAGCTCTCCCCTACAAACCCTCTAACTTTTACAGTATCCTCACAGGATACATTTTGGTTTATCTGTTTAAATGCATAGTTAAACTGAGGCTTGAAAATCAGTAAGTTACCAGGGTCAAAATGCATGTTAGGTACAGAGCTGGGGAGAGAAATCCTGATCCAGATTCCTAGTTGTCAGCTCTACCAGTTTGCTGGTATTCCTTTCCTTGCTGGCATTTAGGAACACATTACCTGGATGTCCCATTCATATCAAAGGTGCTGAATGGGAGACCACTCTTCTTAGGATGGTTTGAAGCCCCTTGCCCCCACCTTTGAAGAATTTCTACTTGTTTTTCAAATGAAAATGTGTAAATTATTACATAATTTATGTAAGGATTTCATTAGAAGAAAAAGTCCACCCTCCAGTATTGTAAAATAGCTCTCATTTCATGTACCCTAAGCTACTCAATAGTCAGCACCTGATATCTGTCTTTTCATCTGGACTCACCACACCTCTGAAGTACATCAGAGCATCCCTTTTTATAAGTTATAAGTAGGAATTTAAAGCATAGCCCAGGCTATGTTTATTTTGGAATTTGGAGTTTAGTTCATACTCATCAAAGGTGCCAGATTGGGTTAACCTTTCCATACTTCTCCATGCTGTTGAATATTAAATTAACCTTTCCATACTTCTCCATGCTGCTGAATATTAAATTAATTGGTTGTGATTAACACAGGAGGGTCATTAATGAAAACGCTCTCCATCCAGGCAGTTTTATTCAGTGTCTGAAGGACATGAATACTTGGACCAAGTTTATCTAGACACATTTCTCAGTTTTTGCTGTTAGTGGGAACCCAGAGGACTGCATATGCGATCTTCAACCACTCCAGTTTTTGTCTCCAAATCTATTTATTCCATGTACCAGAGCAATAGCTTGCTACTACCACTAGCTGAAAGAATTGCAGTGGAAGTGACTGATGAACCTGAAAAAATCCAAATAAAGAGAACCTACAGTTCCAGCATTTTTCCCTCTGATCTCCTAACCAGAGCAATATCCTGCAGAGAGAAATCCAGATACCGCTGAATGTGAGAAAGTTGGCTGGGAATGGCAACAGCACTCCTTTGATGGCAGAGCCAAGGAAGAAAACTATCTAACTCTTCCATTGCAAAGTTTCCACTGTACCAAAACAAAACAAGCATTCAGTTTGGTCCTGCCTGGGGTCTGGCCCTTTTAATACTCATCTGGGCTTCCTATTCTTTCTCCAGCTGTGGATGCTGTAGCCTTGTGCCTTTGCTCCTCTCCTGCAGCCCCCCAGCTGGGCTTGGGTAACCTGTGCTCTGACTTGTGCTGCTCTGCATTTCCCAATGGGTTTGTGCCAGTCTAAGCTACTTTACAGGGTAATAAACTGAAAGGGGAGAAATTTAGATTAGATAGTAGGAACACATTCTTTACTCTGAGTGTGGTGAGGGCCTGGTACTGGTTACCCAGAGAAGGGGTTGATACACCATTCCTGGAAGTGTTCAAGGCCAGGTTAGATGGGTTTGGAGTGACCTGGGATAGTGGGAGCTGTCTCTGACCCTGGCAGGGGCGTGGAACTGGAGGATCTTTAAGGTCCCTTCCAATCCAAGCCATTCTGTGATTCTAATAAGCCATTAGCAGTTTTAATACAATAAGGAACAAGAACGACTGTATTTCTGTTGCTTTACTTATATGTGGAGCAATGTAACTGGCTCTCCCTGTCTCAGTCTTGTGCTATTAATAAAGTCCATGTGAAGAATATACACATTTACAGCACGTCTGAAACCTGTGTACGTAACTGGTCTCGAGCTAGAATAGTTTCCATGCCATGTATCTCCATATAGTCCATCTTTCTGGCACATGTGAGACCCAGAAATGTGTCATCAGGACTCATGTAGTCACTGGACTGATGAAAGGAATTCAAGGGAAACAGAAGAAGCATGCTGCCTCCAACCTTTGCTCAGCTTGTTGCTGCTGCTCTCTGGAGAAGTTAGCAACACATGAAAAAGATGCCGTCATCCCAACCTGGCCATGGTTGTACCTTTTCCTACAGAAGCCTTTTATGTAAAGCCATTTTCCCAGAGATTATTAAGAAAAAAGTACTAAAAATCCACAGCTGTCTGTTTTTAAAAGCAAATCATCACTCCCATGCAATGGCTGAAGGGCAAACTTGTACCTAAAGACCAAAGTACTGACCAAACTTATACCAAAGACTTGCAACTGGCATCATTGACACTTTTCATTGTCCAATCAAAATGTTAAAAATAAAAATAAACAAAATCCACGGAGAAAAATACACTGAATTTTAACATTCTTCCACATTTCATAACCAAAGCTGTGGTCAGCAACATGGAGCAAGAAAGATGTTTGGTTATAAGTCATGACTACAATCCAACAGTCTCACTGGCATCACATGGAAAACTTCCAAATTAAATGGATGTCCAAATTAAAGACATTCAGACTAATGATGAAACATCACTAAAGATCAAACACCACTGTTTTGTCTAGTATAAATAAAAATCAATCCAGTCAAATGATCAGGAAGATAACTGATGCAGCATTGTTCTTTTGGGCATTCTTGCTAGTGATTTACCCAGTGTGTTTTAAATGCCTACAACAATTAGAGGACAAGCTTTTCTAGTCTTCTGGGTATGAACTGTCCTCCTCATGTCTGCTCTCTAGGTCTCCCCACAGCCACATCTTTCTAAGGTCTGGCTTCTTCCTTCCAGCCTGCAGCTGGTGAGTCACTATTTAATCAGTGCAGCCATCAGGGTATTCACCTGCCAGATCAGAGCCCCCCTGGTGTCACTGCCATGACCTTCACTGTGTCATTTCCCCTCTTTTGCTTGTTACTCCCACTCATTGCTCCACATCTAAACTTAAGTCTGCCAGCACTTCAGGGCAAAGCTCCCACCATATGTGGCACCAAGTCCACCCTCTATCACAGTGTCTGCAGACCCTATGGAAGGTCATAAACATCTTAACTGCCCAAAGGATGAAAGGACTGCAATCCTCAGGCCTCATCAGGTTTGAAATCCAGGGTGAAACTTCCACTGGCATCAACAGTGCTGGATGAAGCAGCAAGGGGCTGATCCTGAAGGTAATGCTAAATGACACTTGAAGGGTCTGCATCTTCTCAATGGTAAGGGATTCCATCTTGCAAATAGAAGTCCTAAAGCCAACAAATCATTTTAACAAGGACTGTGAAACTCTTCCAGCAACCGTCATTAGAAAGTTACTGTCACAAAAGACATGAGGCAATAATGAGTCTGGAGGTGTAGGGATCACCAGAGGGTATTTCATCCTTCTCTCTATATTTTGTCCAGAAACAATAAAGGAGATACAAGATAAAATGTGAGATTATGTCACAGCAGAAGAATATCTCTATCTAGATGAAGATAAACCTTTTTCACTAAGTCAAGTAATCTTCGAAAGCTGACTGAGCTGCATTGCCATGCACTCTGCAGTTTTGTACAATCCTTTCACTTCCTGTAGATTATGTAAAAAGCTAAAATTATGTTACATTATATAGCTCATCTGATCTAAAGGTGTGCTCCAAGTCCAGTTACTAATTAGAATAAGGAAAAATATCAACATAAGTGGTAGGAATTTCATCATGTTAGACTGGCAATGGAAACTTTACGAGGAGAATAGTCAAATCATGTCAGACAGTGTTGGATTATCCACAGATGGATTACCTGAGCCATGGATTGGCCCATTCTATCTTTTCCCAACAGCTCTGGCTGTGTCACAGCCAGGATAAAGACTCTCACTTGCTTACAGCTTCCAGGAGCCCCAGGTCATCTGTGTCTATAAGGAGAGCACTTTCTGCATATTAAAAGATGGACACACTGTCCACTGTCCACAGTTTCTGTCTCACTGGCACATGTTTCACATTAGCTGTGGGCAATCTTCCCCCTCCCTCTCCCTGCCCTCCTTCATTATCTGGATAACTGGCTGCAGACTATCTCTGAAGGAGTATGTTTGGGAGTCATCACAGGACCGTATTATGAAAGAAAGAACTCAACCATAATAATATCCTAATTATAAGAACAGAAATGCCACATAATGCAAAGTTTCTGCCTTCCAGACCCCTGTACTTCAGATCCCATTTTGCATCCAGCAGTCAATGCTGACACTTTTGCACAGGCCAGGCTCATCAGCCCCCAATTTGTCTGGAGAAAATCTGCACTTCAAACATGGATTTTGGTGAAATTTCACGATACAGGAATGTATCAAGACAGCAGCCTGCAGAAAAGCAGGATATAGACAGCAGTGATCTCCAGTTCTCTTTGCAAACACTCTGCTGCTAAGGCGCTTTAATTGTATTTATGTTGATAAGTGCCAGAGGGACTTCAGGGTGCTCAGGCACTTTTTGAGCTCCATAGCAGCAGGAAATCTGCCTCAGTGGGGTGGGGAAGCCTCAGGCTGAAAAATCTAGCTGGTCACTATCCAGACCACAAGGATTTCGAAACATATGGTACCCACAGGCTGGATCTACCCACTTGCAGCACATTGCTTTCCCTGTACCATCTACTCCCTTCCAAAAATCCCACAATTGCTTTTATTCTGGCTTAGCTCAGTTCTCTTCTCTTAAAAGACACGGTTGTGAAAATACAAACTTTTTGACCATATTTGAAATAATGATTCTATTCATAGTTTCCTAGTTCTCCTTTAACCATACTAGGAAGACAGCAAAATAGATCTGAGCAAAGACAGCAAAAAATCTGAGCTGCACAAACTCCTCCATTCTGCTTTCACAGGTACCCAGAGAGAAAGGGCACACACAGCTCAGAACACAGAACCCGTCTCAGAGGCACCAGGGAAAAGTTAAGATGAGGCAGCAGGAACACCTTAGGCTGGAGGAATTGACCTATTTCAATGCAGCTGAACGAGGATCTCAGCCCATGCAGACCCTTCCTTTCCTAGAGTCTACTTTTTTGATCCTGGTAAATTAGTTACCTGTGTTACACTGCTGTTTATCCCAGGTTTACTTATTTACTTTGCTATTAAAAGTTAGCTACACAAGGGGGTTGTACAACTAGATACAGTAATTGTGAGTTTCCAAAGTCCCCACACATCATCTACCACACATGAAGTTCAAGACTATGACTTCTCTGAACTATTCAGTGATATAAATTTTTGGAACACAAGGGAAGAGAGCCTTATGTCATACATATGGGAGCATGGCTACACAGAGATAACACCTGCCAGCTTCAGGAGACTTGTAATGGCAAGTTTTTCTTCCATTGCTTTGATTATCTCAATTCTATATATGGGGTGTTGCTGGAAATCATGTGAGTTCCTGAAGGTCAGCTCCTCTGCTTGTAAACGTGTTTAAGAGTTTCACTTTTGGACTGCTGGAAAATGAAAGTGAGGTACTACTCAATAAACTTTTGTTCTATAAAAAATTAATGTCCATGGAAATAATTTTCATTTCTTATACTAATTTATAACTGCCATGTCCAAGGATAGCTTCCTAGCATGAAGGTATGAAATGCCCTAGATTTCATTTATGATGACATTGTCATCAAATTCAAAAAATAGCTAAATGAAATTATAATAATTAAATGTACTCAGCTGCATTTTCCCTGAGAATTTCTGCATGCTTTGAGTGTGGGAGAAGTGACTCATTCTTTGTGAAGAGAATGCAGTATAAATCCTGCTAATTATTTGTGCTGAGAGTGGTATCTACTATTCATTAATTATATGAAAGTTATAGGGCTCTGGCACTTTTTCATGAAGTGCCATTAATATTGCAGCTGGCTAAGCTACAGACACTCCGCAAGATCTTGAGAAATCATATTTCAGATAGGACAGAAATACTTTAAATATATTTTTATTCAACATATTTTAGTATTTCTTCTTTGAACATATTCCCCTGACAAATGAAACAATCTCAGCAACTCCAGCAGGACAAAAAAAGAAAGCCTCAGCTGCAGCTAGAATTCAGAAATAGATATTATGCAGCACCAAGAGATATTGTGCACTGTTATAGGATTCCTGGAATGAGTGCAGGACTGGAAGTGAATCCCCTGCCATTTATCAACCCCCTATTACTAAAGGCCACATTCCAGAATAACTCTCAGAACAAGCTAACAGGTTGTTAATTAGTAGTCACTACTATATAAATTAGAACCAAGGGACTAAAAGGAGCCCAGACAGTGTGGCACAGGCTGGAGACCCCCAGCCCATTTCACAAATGGTCTCTGTGCTGCCCATGCCCAGATCTGCCACGACCAGCCCAGCCCCAGCACTAAACCAGCACTGCAGAAAAAGCTGTCAGTAGCAGTGTGTGTTTGTATAAACCAAGAAGAGATGGCACTATCCAGGAAAGAAGAAAGGAGAAGGAAGACGAGGAAAGCAACACATGAGGTGATGCAAATTCCATTAAGCTTGAAAGAACCTGTCAAGCCCTTATCCTGCTATAGATAAGTTGCTGTAGTTAACTGAGCTGATCCACCTTTCTGATAAACTGAATCCCCTTCAACTGCAGTGCCATTTGTATCCAGGCTGAAGTGTGTGTCTGGCTGTCTCTAGGACATACATTAGGAAAATAATGGAAAGCACCTGATAGCATCAGTCAGGTAAGATGGCTGATGTTTCCTTTACAGTCCAAAATGTTGCAAAAGTACAAAATAATATTTTAGGCTGGGATGACTCAGAAATCAGCATCAACTTGCCAACTTGGAAGGCCTGAGGATGTTTGCTTCAAATAGTATCTTGGTAACAAATTCGTATGTCACATTCACATACACAGATCCATACATAATGAGATTAAAGGTCACAGCTCCTGAGGAGAAACTCTGTTAGTATAGAAATACAAAGAGAGTCTTCTGTCTACAGACAGAAAACTTATAATCCAAAGGCCTTTCTTCAAGTGAATAGATCTATTTCTAGAGCTCTGCCCTTAACAGCCTCCAGCAAGAAAAGCCCATTATTTGTTTATTTGTTGCATGGGGGTTTTTGTTCATTTTTTGTTTTGTTTTTATTTGTTTGGTTTTGTTCTTGTTTGTTTGCTTTTTTTTTTTTTTTTTTTTTTTTTTAATCTAGCATTTTTATCATGCCAGGATTTCATTTGGGAGAGTTATATTTTGGGTAAAGGATTTATTCTGAAGGCTTAGATTTCTAATTGGCTGAAACCCATTAAGTTTTTTTTTATTGTTTGTGTTTTTTTTTATTCAGGAAGAATTCTCTTTGGTATTTAGGAGCTCCAGTAGGAGGACAGGGATGAGCCCTTACATTATGTATCAACAATTAACTTATGAATCCAATAACAGTTTATTTTAAGGGTGCCATCACAGAGATGAGCTCTATAACCACCAGTATCAGGACAAATTAAGAACGGGAATTGTCAGACTGCATGTCAGAATCAAAAATTCCTGACAGTCCCCTGAAAAATTTCCTTGCAAGGAGGATACCATATACCTTAAAATGTTTTCAGGTAGTATCAAGGGAAAAAACCTCGAACAAACCTACTGACTGAAGCACACTGGAGATTAGGTGTACCTGAAGAGATGGATTAGGACTGGATCAGCCACAGGACTAGATTATTACTGTACCAAAGGCACCAAACACTTAAACCACAACACAAACTAACCATAAAGATCCTGTAACACTAGATCCTTTCTTTACTTTACATGGTCACCAGTCACATGTGATAACCATGACAATTTCAAGCATCATGATGAGATTTGT
The DNA here is from genome assembly GCF_048771995.1 of Taeniopygia guttata. Lineage (NCBI taxonomy): Eukaryota > Metazoa > Chordata > Aves > Passeriformes > Estrildidae > Taeniopygia > Taeniopygia guttata. Next base: position 9,618,108 of record NC_133037.1, read on the forward strand.
ATTATTTTCCCATGGGTTATTTTCCAGACTGGAAAAAGATATTTGGGGAAAAATGTTTTGGAAACTGAAGTCACATACTTTGATGTAAAAAAACAGCCAGCCTGAAATGATATATTCTGACCTCAGCATTAAACAGAACTCAGTTTCTTAAAAGTTTCTCAAAAGAAAACACAGCATGCTTTGGAAATTAAATGAACTTCCACATGATTGGAGCAGAAACCTCATACTTGATTTCTGTGCATTTGACATGAAATATAGAAACCTTTGATTTAGAGTTCAGCATGTTTCAGTAGATTCCAGATAGCCCTGAGGGCAGCTCTAAAACTAAAGGTAATTATGAAAAAAAAACTTTGAATTTCTCAAACAAACCAAAGGTTTGGTTTAAATCCTGAAAAGAAACTTGTGGAGACTGGTCCATGATGGTTCACCAGAACTGGATCCATGGACTGCTTCCACGCTAATCTGGCCACACCTGAAGCACGTCTGTGAACAATCTCTATGGCTGGCACTTAGGAGATATGCATGTTAAAGCCTTTACTGAATCTCACCTACCAGCTGAGTCTGGACCATCCTGCTAAATTACATGCCTTCAAGAAAAAAGCTCTCAAGGCCCTCAACAGAGAACGTAAGATTAGGCATCACTTGCTTGACCAATTAGCTGCTATTTGAAGTTGTACATGCTTGACCTGGATTCATTTAATAATGAAAAAGTCTACAAAATCTTTAACTTGCTAGAAACAAGCAAAGGCAGAGAGTTCCCCTGTGCAGAAGTCCCTAGGTCTGCCCTGCCAGAGGGTTTAAAGCTCAAGAAATCCTACCTCTCCTTGTTCTCAGGGTCTCACTCACCTCCTCCTCTCTCTCCAGCATTTATTTCAGTTTCTGTAGCAACTTGGATAGACAAGCAACTTGGCTCTGCCTTGTCCTGTGGCTCACAGAACCTTGTTCAGCCCTGAGCAGGACTTGTCCCTGCCATCTTTGACCTTAAAAGACTCAAAGCCTAGAAGAGCACCCAGGAAACCCTGTAGCTGCAGGGTTCCTGTCAGTGAACACCTCTCAGCATAGCACTATTAAATAAATAGCACACAGTGGTGTTGACTTTAGCTCTGCGTTGTACCCAGCACGTAGCCACAGCTGGGTATTGCACCACACACATCTAATGTTTGCTTTTCAGTGATGGCCTCTGTTGGCTTATCCCCTCCAGGCCTTTTCCCACCCCTGATTTGAACTTGTGCTGTTGCTATACTCCCTCCTAATTGCCAAAAATTGCTTGTCTCCTCCATGCCCTGGGATTGTTCAAGGTATCCATCACATGGTACTGCTGCTCCTCTTGTATTGAAGCCAGTTTGGTATTATAAAAGATGACGTTACTAATACTTAAAATGCTTTTCTTAATAATGACAGGAAACAAAATTAGTAATGTAAGCTACATTAATTTTCTGTTCTCTTCCACTTTCATCCATTGTATGAGCATTATAAAATGCTCCTATAATACTCTCAACACACATAAATACAGGGCCTAGCTTTGGAAGATTTTGAAGCACAAGAATAGCAAAAGAGGCCATATGGAGACTCACTTAGAAGTAATTATCTTATTCTGCATATATATTACCAGAACAGACCTTACTCTGGCCACACATAAATCCCACCTTATGTTAACTTCCACCAAGGTATCCAGTTCAGCACCAGGGGCTTCTCACAGGGAAGGAGCACAAGAACATCCCTCAGACTTCTCAAGGGAGAAGAATTTGACCTTCCAAGTTAGACTTTAAAGCTCTACTACAACCTTAAATAGCCTCTGTTCTCTTTCCATTGCAATGGATAAATCTTATTTTTGCTTGGCAGATCCTGTTTCCTAGAGACCTGCCTCTTGTCCCCTTCTCCTTGTCCCATATCCTTCCCTCAAGAGCTTTCCTTGCTCCCATCTCCCTAATCCATCTTGGGCTCATTTCCAGGGGTGTTTGTAAAAACATAGCAGTGTGCTATAAACAGCCAGTCTCGTCAGCTTTAAACTTCACTAGTTTCTGTTTCTGAGGCAGGAGAGGGGAAAAAGGGTATTCCAAGGGGACCCCTTTGACGTGCCCATTCGTCTGCCTACATCAGCAGTTCCCAAGCCTGTCGGCTCCCACCCTCATTTCCAGGCTCATGCCCCCCCTTCCATCAGCGCCCCTCGGGGTCGTGACCCCAGCTTTGGAAACTTCTCATCTGCATCAGTCAAAAGTGACGCCTCAAGAATAATTTTCTAGCTGGTGCCATGTTTGTTTATGCTCCTGAGTGGCGTGATTACCCTGGAGTTCAGGTTCAAACTTGTCTCTTTGCTTGTTTGTAAGTTTGGAAAGAATTTCTGGGTGTCATTCACCAGTTGACAGCAAACTCCAACTTTTGACTGTTCTGGTTAAAGACAATTATATCCCAACTGACCTGGTATGGCATTAAGCTCTTGGTTGCAAAGTTCAGCCGTGCTTGGAAGAAGCAAGGATTTTGCTTCTCTGCAGAGTCTGAAAACATCATTGTTTTCCCTGCTTGCATGTCACGATCATTCAGATATAACAATTGCAGTGCCCAAACCACTCCTTATGCAGTGACACGATTTCATCCCCCACGCTCTGCACCCTCTCTGCTGCACACACACATGCAGGCAGCTGAACTCTCACAGCTGCTTTTCTGCACGTCAGGTTGTCTTTCTCTTTATGGTCACTGAGACTGTGGGGGTACTGAACATTGTAATATTCTAATTTCCCACTCTGCTTTGTAATCTTTGCTTGCTGATAAAAGGGCAGTGGGACGGGGAAAATCAACAGTGGTTTGAAGACATATTGAAAACACCACAAAAAATGCTAAAACTGTCAGAACATTTGCAGTTTGGTTGTGCTACAGCAAGTCCTACTTTGGAATTTCCCTGGAATTAAAACAATTGGATATTTTTCAACTACTTTTTTCTTGTGTTTTCACATAATATCCTTATTCAGCCTACATGTCTCTGTAGAGGTGGTTCTGCTCCTGCATTAAAGACCAGTTTCTTTAGCTTTCCTGCCCACAAAATCTCTCTCAGCTGGTACTCTCTTACTCTAAGACTGAATCAGCTGTTTGACTTTCTCTTTAACCTCATTATATTTCAATATTACTGTTTTTCAATTTTAAAAGCCTAGAGATAACTGCCTAGACACACCTGGCTGGAATCTGGGGAATGTAAAGTGGAAGCTTAGCAGTAGCAGCAGCACCTGGGCGCAGCCAGCCTTCATACCTGCCTTGGGAAAAGAAAATATAAATCTTGAGTCAAAAGGAAACCAGGTAATACTGAGTATTAGCAAAGGGAAACAAGTTATTAAAGTGTATGAAAGGACACAACACCACCCCTGCACTTGAGAGGGATAAAGTTATTCAAGATCAGTCAAGGAGAGAGAATAAAGACATTTGTGACTTTTCACCACTGAGGCACATGTGAGTACATGAGGCAGCTGGATACAATCCCTTTTTCTAATTATTCAGTCTCCATATGAGGTTTAAGCATCTGACTTTGGATGCTGCCAGTAAAAGAGATTAAACTGAAAATGTTGCAGCATGAAAGGCAACCACTGAAGCCAACAACAGGGCTTTTCTCTCCCCCAAGTAAGAGGGCAAACCCCATGGCCTGGCAGTGCAGGCCTGCAGGTGAGGAACAACATCATGCTTTGTTAGAATGAAACTTGGTGAGCATCAGAGCACATCATCGGCATGGAGAAATTCCTGTAATGATGGGCATGAGACCATCACTTCTTTGTCACTGTACTGCACTTAGAAAAGGGTTGCAGATCTCTACTGAATTGCAAATGGTTTTCACTTTCATCCTGGGTTTTGTTGGCACTCTGTGCTTACAAAAGTGCACAGAGATCAGGTTTGCCTTCTGCCTTCTCTTGTGCCATTATGGAATAGAAAACTGCTGGAGGTGTCAAAGTGGTGGACTTGAGAAATTGGTGTGGTTATTGCTACTGAGTTGAGTGCACCTGGAATATCTCTGTCTGTGACAACTCCAGTTCCAGCCAGGGGGATTCAGATGGACAGAACTTTCAAGGTTCATGGGCAATTGTCTAGTTGTGGTTGGATTTTGCTTTTTTCTTATTTTTAAATTTATGCATTTGGGTTTATTTCAGCTAGGAGGGAATTAAAAATTTTGCCAGCGAGGACAGAGCACTGGACTGATCTGAGATCTGCTAAAACTAATCCAACCTCTTGCTTAGCAAATGTGTCTTCATGAATAATGTTCTACATAAAGGAAAAACTGTACTGTTAAATGTAAAAGATTCCAAAATTAGAATTATCTTATTTATCTTTTTAATGCACATTAGAGGAGGATTGGTAATATGCATGAACTAGATGGAATTTAGTAAACAGGTTGACAACTAAAAATATTTTGACCAGTATAGGAGATAAAACCTCCTTTTGAAGAAAAGGGCCACTATCAAAGGTTCATGGCTGAAAAACTAATTAGAGCACAGCCACTGTAGCTACATGATATTTGTATAATCAGATCATACTCCCATTTGATTTATCAAATGCACAGGAGCTCTTGTTTCAGGGGTGTATGGAAGCACACTTTGAAGTGCATATTTGATACCTGGATGAAGCTCTCATGTACAGGTGCAGCATTTGTAAAACATCCAAGAAAATACAAAGGGCCCTTTTAAAAGAGAGACTCCCCCCTCTGGGAAAAGTTCTTTTCTTTGTGATTACAAGGCTATTAAGCTAATATTAATATTTGGGCTATTCTTGCTGATCCAAAGAAACCAAACAGCACATGGAAATGTTGGAAGATCATGGGTTTAATCTTGTCAAAGATACTTTCAGATTTGTTTTTTTTTTTAGTAGAAAGGCCATATGCTTTTTTTGGTCCATTGAAATATGACACTGGAAATTATTTTTCAGAAAAAGTGGATGTCAAAGGGTAAGGGATACATCTCCATTCTGGCTTTGAAAGACACATAACCACAGTGTTTCATGTCACTAAAGGTCCACAGGTCTCTCCTACCACTGCCAACACAGACAAGACTCCAGCAGATATCATCAATATATGTATTTTAGACCTCAGGACACCAGAAGGCCTATCCTAAACATGAATAATTTAGGGAAAGGGGGGTTTCTTGGGAAGGTTTTCAAAAGATGAAAGTGCTTTTGAAGAAAAAGAAACTTTGCTTGCAAATCACATAAAAGCTGCAGAGCAAGGCATGAAGAGAAACTCTAAGGTGAGCACTGCTGGCCACTCTGACAGCCTTCCCAGGGAGCTGAATGAGGAGAGTTGAGCTGGCACATCTTGGTAAAGCTCCCAGTGCCAAGGACTGTACACAAAATGATGCTAAGGGACCGACTCTGCTCACTTTATTACAGGAAAGATAATTATGTTTGCTCATTTTAATCATTTATCAGTTCTGAATGTGTGCCCTTTAACCATATAAACAGTAGAGAGGAAAAAACAGTTGGTGAAATAATCCTATAAAGCAGCAAGGGAATTCACTAAAAATCTGTAATTCTGAGTGAGAACAAGTGTCAGAAAGTTCATAGGGCTTCCTGTGTGACTCTGTACCTGTCAAAGAAAAGGATCTAGACAAAGTCTTATTTGTGAAAATGAAAAATTCACATAGTCCTTGAAAGGAGAGGAACTCTTCGAAATAAAAAGAGGGCAAAGCCAATAATTCACCACGGTTTCTTCTTCTTGCCCTTCATTAGGTTATTATTCCCTAAACCAACCCAGCAGGAAACAGAGACATGGAAAATAAGTGCAAGCATGTACGGCCATGAGAGCAGTAAGCCTTACTCCAACAATTCTCAAAGTAAGAAGCTTAACTCTATTATATGATGGTAAAACAATTTCATCTGAGACACCAAATCTTCAGTCCCAAAGATAGAAACATTTTATCTGCATCTGAGAAATGACAATGACACTACGAAGGTGGAGGCTCATGGAATTACAATGGCTTTCTTCAAAGATGCTGAAAGGCACAGATGCCAAAACAAGATCAGGGAAGCTGAAACTGATAGTGCATAAGACTATATGAATCAACCAGACAGCCCAGTGATGCAGGGGTCAAATAGATGGGAGGAAGAAAAGAAAAAACACTGCAGGCCAAGGGTATTTGAACTGTATGTGAACACATTTACATTCAGTGTGGCACTATCCATGTGTCACACACTAAAGTGGGACCTGCTCTAGCCCTGAGGAATGCTGCAATATTGCCTTATGACAAGACATTCACTCATGACATGGACACTTCTCTAAATTAAGTGCTTTCTAGTGCCAGATAGTCTTTCAGATTTGCTTTTTTTAGTGCTTTTTAAATAGCTTGCTCTCCAGTGACCTGGAGTCACATGCTTGTGCCTTTGATCATTCAGAGAGTATTTCACAAATTCTTTGGGAAAATACTCAGACCAGCCTAGATAAATAACAGAGATATGCCTGTCAGAAACTCCCTTCTCTACCTGGAACCAGCTGAAGACAGGGGGAGATATTTCCACAGTCAGCACCTGAGCTAAGACTAAGGAGTAAAAGGTGCTCACCTGTAAGATTGAGCTCTAGGGCCATTGCTAGCAAGAACGACCAATATAAAAGGTCAGTGGACTGGCACAAATAAAGACATTTACCACATGAGGGTGTGAAATTGAGAAGGAAGGCTGGGATTATATCTGGCCAGCTCCTGTTGTATCAAGAAATACATCTCTGCAGACAGGGACAGGCACAGCCAGAGCTGAACTCAAGAGGGTGGCAGAGGTTCTTGGGTGGGCTCAGTCACCGCTTGGGAAGAGCAGTGGGTACTTTCCTTGGGTGTGAAAGGAACTCACAGCAGTGGGATTTGAGTGAGCTGCACTGGTGTGCTTTTAGTCCTTGGGCTTTACAATTTTCATATTTACATGTCACTGGCCTGGCAATATCAGTGTATCTGTAGAAAGACTAAGTTCCCTGTTCCCAGCTGTCCCAACTGCACATAGCAAGGACAGAAGGAGGCACAGCAGTTTTAGAGGGATGGAGTGATTCTGAGGTCCTTGTAGACCCTTTGTTCTCTCTGGCATGCACTAGAGCACTTGAGGGCAGCTCTGAGGTGTTTCCCAGGGTGTGCAATGGGCCCTGCCTGCGGTGCACTTCAGCATGGCCCCTTTCCAGAGTCCCTGTGCAGTGAGTCATGAGCTGAAAGGAATACACCAAAGAGGTTGTTCTTGTCTCTCCTGCCCTCTTTCTACAGCCTCTGAGAGTGGCCAGGACACCCTATAGGAGGATAAGTGCAAGCAGGAGTGAAATCCTGCTCCAGTAGTGATTGAAAAGTCAGTTAAATAAACTGGCTGGTAAAATTGACCAGGAAGTCTGATGCATTGAGTCTTCTGGATCATCCTTGGAAGGAACTACACAACTTCAGTTATGATGCATAAGATCACCACAGACCTCAACAAACACTCCACAAGTCACCAAGAATTCACCTGTATGAATGAAAGCTGCTCCACTGAATCCTGCAATCCACTACACAACAAATTGCCATGGGACTGAACCCCAGAGTGCTCCATGGGAGCCCATCATGTACCCCCGAGGCCTGGCAGCCTCCTCCACCAGGCATCTCTGTGTGGGTGGCCTAATGCATTCTTTCAGGTGCACCTGACAAACTGAAAAAAAGATTTAGGAACCTAGAATGATGCCTCAAAACTGCACAGATGTTAAAAGGCACAAGCAAACAGCACAAGCAGCCCTTCTTGCTGTCCAAATCTAAGAAAGGATGCAACAGAGGGCAGCGAGTTTTAATGCATTATCAGAAACTGCTGTAAAAGTCCTTGTGGAAACATGAAATCTATTATATTTATCACAAATTTGCTAGGTAAGGTTAATACCCTGGCATTGACCCTGTCTCATATGCCCTTAATAACATTATTATGCTTTGTCCTGTTAAGATTTTACAGCAGACGAGATAACACATGGTCGATAATCCATTATAAACAGGTACTTTTCATCTTGTCCCCTTGCCCACAGCCTCCACCCCGTTGCAGCAGGGAAGATACTGATTCAGCCAGAGAATTTTCCAATGTCAGCCTGTAACCATCATATGCCTGAAGAAAAAGAAACTGATCAGGCATTGTTGGTCTTTATCCTGGCAGTCAAATAGCCTGCATGAATATCAATATTATCATAAATCATTCAATTGCTGAAAGTCATCCTAACATCTGAAGGAGCTGAATAGCAACCATTTCTCAGTCCTTATGCACATCCACTCATAGCAGCTGAGCTGTGGGAGTATATAGACCTATTTTTCAGTGAGCATGATAATCAAGACATTCCTCATTTAAGAGTGAATTCATTTGCCTTGGTATTAGTCCTAAATAAGAATATCAGAAATTGATATGTAATCTCCAACTCAAACGAAGATTAAACTGAGGCCACCAAACTCCTTTATTCCTTAAAACACATTATAAAGCCCCAGCAAGATTCTTATCTTGGTGTGAATCTAAACATACTGAATAAAATTTAAAAGCCACCATTTCAGGCTGTTTTTTCCCAACAGCCTCAGTGTAGCATAAAAACCAAAATCTGTCCTTAATATCTCTGCACAATGGTACTGTGCAGAACTAGCTCCAGACTATTAATAGCTCACACTATATATACACACTGCAGCTTCCAAAGGAATATTTTATCTTTTGGGAGGACAATGCTTTCAGTAATGTAAGAAGCCAAAGTTTTGCTTTAAAAAAAAAATAAAAAAAACCAAAACCTCTGCTCAAATCCTTAATGTAAGAAGCCAAATTTTTGTTTAAAAAAACAAAACAAAACAAAAAACAAACAAAAAAAAAAACCCAAAAAACAAAACCTCTGCTCAAACCCTTAACCTGGAAGAGTGGCCCTGCACTGCCAATCAGATAATGGGCTTAATTCTTACATCACACTTTATTTGTAGCTCACTGTGTAGTTAATGTTTGCAGCTTATCTAACAGGAGAAATGTGAAACCAGAGTTTTAGAACAATAGAAACAAGGCTGTCACCAGCAGGCTGCCAATGAATCATGTCCCTGCAGTCAAGTTCTCCCAGAAGGTCATTTGTAACAGAAATATATCCCTGCCTGAGCTGGCAAAATGCTGAAAAATGTTTCTCATTTTTATCCTAATAAAACATCGAGCAGATCAATTACCAGAACAACTTCACCTGGTAGGATTTTTAAGTTCTATTGTCTGCAAGAATTAATAGTAAAGGTTACTGAGTGAGCAGGCCTGCTTTCTTCTGTGTCTGGGATTCTATAGGTGGCTTTACCTTCAATCTAATTTCAAGGTAACAAGAAACCCTGTATAAACTTCAATAAAAGTGATTTACTGTTCTCTTCCACATTTTCAAAATCAGAAAAAAAATTTTAAACTAAGCAACTTTCTTCCATATCATTCAGAACAGAAGCTCTGAAATCATGGAAAGTCAGCAAGGTGTGCAAGAATGCTTTTACAAGAGATGCAAAGCAGCAGTTGTACTTACTTTCTTCTGTTTAGAGAGAGATGCAGAAAAAGGACAAGGATTTGCCAAAAAAAAACCAAAAAAACCAAAAAAAAACCCAAACAAAACACCAAAAAAAAAACCCCACCAAAACAAAACAAAAAAAGGTGTCCAAGCCTGAATCATCAAAGCTGGTTTTTGCTCTTATGGAATTATTGTAAAGTAACTGCAGCTTAAAAAAGAAAAAAAAAAAACGTATTTTCTGCTGTGCTTGCAAAAGAGCTCCAGATTTTCTGCAAGAGGGAAAGCAGATGATGGGGGGAGCTGTTCTTTTAAGAAAAATGTCATTGGCACAAACAGCTGGCACTTGGTGACGTGTTATTTATATGTGCTGTTGCTGTGTTTTTTAACAGATAAGAAAGCATTATCTCATTTGTGATTCAGGTGAGGAGCACAAGCAGCTCTGCAGCGCCGCTGGCCGCTGTGCCACGTTCCTTATCGTATCAGAAACATCTGTCATTTTGCAAATGAGTTCAATTAAAAAATGTATCAAATATGCTGTCTCTGGATGAGACAGAATTCTGCAAGGAAACCTGAAAAGCAGCCTCCCCTGAAAATGCTGGGATGGTCTGTCCCACATTCACCAGTTGGGATGAGAGCAAGGACTGGGAGAGGGGAGGAGGAGAAAAAGAGAGAGACCTTGGAAGTGTCATGATTATAAATTATCCTTTCTCTAGGAGCCAACTGTGCCTGAGAACCACCCTGCTTGTGAGGTTCATGCTGCAAAATGATTATTACATCGTAAACAGACCTGGCTGAATCCTGGCCTCTGTAGTCCAGGGGACTTTACTCAAGAAAACACGGACGGGCTGGGGTAGGAAGGATGCACTGAGAGGTGGCCAGCATGGGGATTACCACCAGAAATGCACTTGCAGGGGCTCTGCCCACAAAGACAGAAATCCATTTTAAGGGCAGCTGAGGGTGAGCTGGTAGGAGCTCCCACTTCCAGGGAAGACAAAGGTGTATCTCTAGTCCAAGCTGAGGGGAAACCAGGGCGTGCTCATGCACCTATGTGCATCCCTGCAATACAAAGTTAGAGCCCAACCATTCATAGTATGGAACAAGTTCTCCTGTGGTGGTGCTCTCCAAAGAACTGGGGATGAATCTAGTACCCTTGTGAGTACAAGGACGTTTTTGCACTCTTTAGCAGGAACAAATACAACTCAAGGTGGCTTCAAAATCTCTCATGCCTAGAAATGCCTCTTTAGCTCTGGAAGCAGGCAGCTGGATTGAGATCCCCATCTGTGTCACACTGAGCGACTACTTCCTGCTTTGCCTTTGGGCTTTTATTTAAAAATACAGGAGAAAAATGACTGTTTCATTAGCCCTTGCTGAGAAATCCCTTGAACTTCAGCTGATACACAGGGGAAAACTAAGGACAGACTCTGAACTGGGTTATTGTTCCTTTAGCCTGTGCACAGCCACATACTGCCTTTTCTGTCCCATCAAAGACCTCCCCTTGGTGATCTTTTATGGCTGCTGTACTTCCAATTGTGGATGAAATGTGAAACATCCTCTTTTTTCCCCAAGGAGTACTAAAAGCAGGCATGCAACTTAAGAAAAATAGGTGAAAATACCTATTTTAACTTTGCTTCTAATCAGAAAGCATATATTCTTAAATATGCATACATCAGCAGAAACAGCAGGTAAGGGCTCCCACTCTAAAACAAACAGAAACATGCACTTTGAACCTTCATATGAAATTGCAGTAAAAGCCCAACCCAATAATTATTTTCCTTGATTTTCAGCCAGACGAGGCACAAGACAAATAAGTCATCAAGGACAAATAAAAGGAGGTTCATTCATCGCATTCAGGGCTGGAATCTTTAATAGTCACCAAATGAACTAAGATAACTAAGTAACCATTGTAAATATTAATCTTTAAAGGAAAACAATACTCCCAACAACAGGAAGTCTGATAAGACATTGGATGTGGCCATCAGTGTTATGGAGTCTCTCTAATTTCCTTAGTTTTTTCTTATGCCTCTAGAGGGATCAGGAAGGGGACCATATGGTATCTCTCAAAGGAAGTAAATTAACATTATTAATAGCTAATGTGGGAGAGGTGAAACAGTGATTGTTCGTTCTGGTTGTTATTGTGCTTTTGTTGGGGGGGAAGCCTGCCTGCTAGTAAGCTTAAGCACTGAAGCCAAATTCAAAATCTTGTATTTATAAACAGAGATCTGATAACAGTTGCCTAAGCATCCATGATGCTTTGCCAGCGCACGCACATCGAGCTGATCCGAAGGGCCTGTCCTGGGGTTAGCTCACACGGAGGACAGCTCAGGCTGTCCCTGCTCCCAAGCAATGCCTCACAAGGACCCCTACATTCTCCTTTGTATTGGTTTCGTTTGAAGTAGAAGGACAAGGATGGGTAGATCTGCACTGGGTGGGTTCTCACAGGCAGTGTCACCCTGTGGGACATCTCCTTTTGAGCCCAGTGTTGGCACAGCTGCTTTCCAAGCGTTGCTCAGCACGAGTGGTATGGAATTGGAAGAAGAATTACTTTGTGGGAAGCAGTGATAACAAAGTGCTGCATTAGGATTGATTGAATTGGTGACTTGGATGAATACGTCAGAGGTCTGGGATCCCTTGCACTTTCTCTGCACCACGAGAAGAATTCACCTTTCTTAGGCCTCTGCTTTTATCCCCCAAATACTTAGAGGGTGGTATTTATTAATTGCAAATAATATTGCCACTTAAGTTATACTTTGTGGCTATTTGAAAGGGCGAGACCCTGATGTCAAGTCCATCTATTTGTCCCAGGGCACCTGAAAGCATAAAATGAATTTCTTATTTGTTTCAAGAATTCCTATACTTTCTATTTTCTTCCCAATAATGAAATCCTGAGGCAATTTCTAGCTGGCATAGCAGAAGTGGACTTTATGACACCTTGCATGTTGAGACAATCTGCAAAATAAATTTGATAGGTAAAACCGAGAGGAGTTGATTGAAATTACCATTATCCATTGAGCTAGGTAGATTTTAACAAACTTTGGGGAAATGGTTCAATAAATTCCTCAGAAAGAAAACAGCGGAATTTGGTATAATTAACTCACTGGACCTTAATACAAATTGAGTAGGCTAGCAAGATTACCTCCTGCTTCAGGGCATACGGTGATTACTTCATAGAGATAAAGGAATTCTCTCTGCCCTTGAAAGCTTATACTTCAGCTGTAGGCTGTCAGCTGGAATTTGTTTTCTAGGCCTGAAGAGGACAACTTGAATGTTTTAAGACTATACAGACTTCAGTTAAACTTAGGTAGAACTGCTCTGTAAGGAAACCTCTTCACTACTAGACAACTCCACTTGCAGAGAGAAGTCAGTAAATTCTGATTAATTTTGTGTCTTACATCTGGTCCAAAATACCATTTCCTGGTTGATGATGGGATGTTTTATTTCTTAAGAAACTCATCACATTAACCAAGAAGTTCATGAAAGGCTGAAGAGATGTGCTTTGTTTCCTGGCTCTATGGAGTCATATGACATGGATAAATTGGTCTCTGTGCTGAAGCCTGAGTGGTTTATAATATTGTGAAGTTTTCCACACTGCAAATTTTAAGGCCCTTTTGTATTTCAAGTTACGTAAACTTATAACAAAACTGTTGTTCCTTGGCTCTGCAGAATGGGACTTTCAGCTCCATCAGGACAGGGTTGATTTCCAGACACAAAAGGGAGGATGATTTCATGATAGTTTAGGAGAGGACATTTGCAAAATATCCACAGAAGTATGAGAAGACAGATGTTTTGTCAGGACAGCTGACAATAAGGAAAAATACCAACTCAAAAGAAATTAAATGTGTCAAGCCAAACTCTCTAGTGATTGAAATACTCTTTAAGATAACAAATCTGCCTATTTTCATAATCTTAATTATCAATATCAATACGATGATATCACCTTGATGATTACAACTCATTGGAGTGTGTTCATACATTTGCTTCTTGTTGCCTGTCCCCCACCTTCCATCCTTGTAGGGCCCCAAGTGTGGTTGTTTGGTAGTGGTAGATGAAGATAACAACCTCAAAAAGCAAAGCAAGTTACAGTGCACTTCCAGGGAATTATAACACCACGTCCAAAGGTTTACAGATCTCAAGAGGCCCTGTCTTACCCCGATATCGGCGGGGTCTTGGAGTTCACGTGTCTGGCAGCTGAAGAGCCTGGGCAACACTGGGCCATGCAAAGGTCACAGGCACACAGTTAACCCTGCACAAAGCTATTGCTCACTTGCAACTCATTCTCTATCCTTATCATGTAATTTAATCACGCTTTGTGAGAGCTTCAGGAAGCAGGGTGTTGTCTGGGGTGGCTGCGATAACTCAGTTGCAATTTGGACTCTCTACCCAGGCAAGGGATTATTGGAGAAATCTAGCACTGCCTCCCTCCCCACCGATGCTGCCTGGACCTCCTGGGTTCTGGGCGAGGGTACAGAACCCATCCCTCTTCCCTGTTGGCACACAGAGCAAAGGGCAGACTTGGCTCCTGCCCTGGTCTTGACCGGAGCAGCAGCACCTGGAGCAAGACCTCAGGTGACGGTGTCAGGTTATTTGTGGTAAAGCTCAGCAACTTGTTGACTAATCTCTGGAAAGAAGGGGGAAGCAGAGGAAGGAATTTAACCCTGAGGTGCCTCTCAGTCAGCTGGCACAGACACACAGTGCCTCCCAGGGCCACCCCAGGGAAGTGTGCCTCCAGGGCACTCTGCTCCCAAAGCCAGGGCATGTCTCTGACTGCCACAGGACAATTTATAGGACAAATATTGAGGATAATTAAGGATAATCTCTGCTTTAGGTGTCTTACAAAGAAGGTCAGGTACTGTCTTTCCTTGTCAGATGTGATGAAGTCAGGCAGCTCCCAGGAAGAGCAGGTATTTGTTTCTTAGAACAAGTAATAATAAAAACCCAATCTAGATCCTACGGGTTTTCTAGATTTAATCCTCTCAAAATTTAGAACAAGATCACTAGAGTGAATTCTGTCTCTAAAGAGCAATAACAGTAAATTACATTACCAGCATCAATCTCCTTCTGGTACATGCTTTCCTTACTGTTCTCATGCTAGCAAATACAGAGAAGTACTATAATACTAATGCCCCCAAGCTCAGACACTAACATCCTTTCAAGCAACTTGGCAGGTCAGGATAGATTAGATAGTCACATGAAAGCAGAGGGGGAATCTGCCATGGCAATTTCTGCTATTTTTTTCTGCGTTTAATCTGATGATTTCATAATATTTCATCATAAGATGTTTTGGATATTCAGTCATTATCATGACATGTTTCTTCCTAAATAGCCTTTGGGTAAGAGACATTTGCATTGCTGGTGAAGTGGCAAAGTTGGGACTAACCAATTCCTGCTCTTGAAAGATCCTACTGTTCCCCAGCTGAGAGGATTTGAGAAGGCATGTGTTGAATGATCTATTCTGCTTATAGATGTGACAACTGAAACCAGAGGAGGTCTGAGAAAAAGGCATGTTCCAGCCTCTGTTTCACAATCCTTGGGTACAGAAAAGCCCAGTTACCAAGAAACCAGAGCAACAGCATTTGCCCACCCCTGTGAAGGAGGAATATTCCTTGGAAAAATCTGTCCTATGCCACAACAGGCAAGATGCTGGAGCTGCAGGTCCAGTAGCCAGAGGAGGCCAATGGGCCTGTGGTCAAACCAAGACTGTGCTCATGTAAGAGGAAACTTCAGTGATTTCTTTGAAAAGGCCGATTCAAAACATTGGAAAAACATGTGGCAACACAGGCACTGAGAGATCACTGTTACAACCGAGCCATTAGTAGCACTCCTGACCCAGCAATCCCCTTTGGTGTGTCCAGCTCTTTGTTTACATCCAGGCACATTTGCTGCAGCACTTGAGCAGCTTCAGCAACATTTGTAATGTAGCAGCATATAACTATACCTTAATTAAGCTGATGGGACTGAGAGTAGAATTTGATGCTCAAGGCTGCATATGGCAACTGAGCTCTTACAAATTACCATGCCCACATAATTATGAAAATAACAACTAAATAAGGCATTGCTGTCCAGTTAACTGCAGTGCTACGTACTTCACCATGTTAAACAAATGCACGTGATTTTATGTCTGTTCTGCTCAGTGCTTTCATGATCTTTTGAAAGTTCAAAGATAAACAAGAGTCCCCTGAAATGACCTGACCACAGCTGATCAAAGAATAGGCAAGGGGAAAACCCTTGTATAGTTAGGTCAGTCCAATTGTCCACGGCATCAAGAAACATCTCCCTAAAGCAGGTTCACCCCCACTTACCTCCTTCACACATCACTTCACACCTCAGGGGACTCAGCTCCCTTACTGTATGTTTGCACAAAGTCTCAGGCAGTAAATCCACGTACCAATGGAAACACCAAGGCCTGGCTGCTGCCAGCGGAGCAGATCCAGCACAGGACTGCTCCAGCCCAGCTCCTGCCACCTTCCCTGCCGGCATTGCCTCCTCCTGCCTGGACAGACAGAGTGGGCAGCAATGGCAGCCAGCTCCAAACTCCCACATCTGGGAAAGGAGAGGAGGGAAGGAGCCTGCATCTGTCTCAGTCACCTCTGGTGCAGGCAGGCTTAGGGATGGATGGGGACTAGAGCCCACACAGGCAACGCAAACTAAGGAGATGAGGGATGGGCTCACCATTACACTGGATACAACAGCAAGGCCACATCACAAAGTGGAGAGAGCAGTGCCACTGTTTGTGATGACACAAACCTCTGCTTTCTGTGCTTACTCTTTATATCTATATCTACATACACAAACACACACACAAGCCAGGCAAGCCAGGTGGGATTCCTCAGCTCTAGCTCAGTTCACCTTGTCACCCACGACCAAGTCCTGTGAAAAGGCAGGTGCTGAGTTCACAGTGATACTCCCAGAAACGAACATCATCTCACAAATAAAGCCCAAGGAACAAAGCTGACTTGCTGCATGCTAGTCTCCAGGTTTGGGGTCTTCATTTTGGAAGAGCTCCCTGGAACTGGAGATGGTTCATAATTCTAGCCAAGAGTTCCATCACAGCCTCACCAGCATCCCATGAGGCTTTAGAAAGCCTTATCTCATCACAATTCATCTCATATTTTGCACCCAACAGAGTGCAATGACAGGGCAGGGGGCTAGCATTATTTTAAACTCAAGGACACTGTTCTGAAGCTTGCCAAATTTACACTCCAGATTTTTAATTCAACTTGATGAGCACTGAGTCTTCATACCAACTGTGTCTCATGGAATAGATGCTTGTGTTCAAGACAGGCTGCTGTTCCAGACTCACCTCCATTCTGTATCTCAGGTACCAACTGCATGACCCCAAGTAGTCCTTAAACCTGCAAGCAAAAGGAAGAGAAAGACAAGCTCCATCACCCTATCCCCCCTCAAGAGCCAAATTCAGCTCTGTTCACAAGAAATGTTGTACTCGGGCAATAAAAGGCACTTGCAGTTAATACTATTGTTTGGACAGTAATAGGCTTATATCCCCCAAGTACATATGCAGACCTTCCAAATCCTAGACCTTAAAAGAGATACTTATAAAAATGTAGATATCATCATATTACCTTAGAAATTGGAAACACAGGCTTGAGAAAAGTATCAGATTAATCATCCCGAATCCCACAAAACTAGAGCCAGATTCACACCTACAGCTCTCCATTTTCTAATGTCCAACTGTCTGCATATTTTTCAGTCTGGTTCTGCTGAAAACTTATGTTGTGACAAGAATCGAAACACATTTTATCACTTTTGACTTACAAACTATGAGATCACATTTGTCAGATGTAAAGCTAAAAGTAATGCATGCAAATTGAAAGTTTTCTCAAAACAGAATGGAAACATTTTAGTCTGGGATGGTAAGGATGGGGTGGGCTTACTGTAAGAAAGTACTTTTTATTCAAGGTAAGGACACAGTCAATGTGACAATGGATCTTTTAAGTTTGACTCTTGATCCTCACCCCATACACAGGATGAACACTTATTTTTATTGTGTCTCTTCCTTACAGGGCTCTAGAGATTGCTAATAACTGAATTCCAGTCACAAAGCACACTTGTAGAAGTAAGTCCAGTAGCTAAGCTGCTGACTGCATTTTCTGATGTCCTTAGAAAACACCAACCTATAATTAACTTAAAATACCCGCCAAGAAAAATATTTTGGTCTATAATACACTCATGTAGTTACATTAAATGATACCTTCCCAGAGTGACAGGGACAGTGCAGGATGTACAGTAGCCTAGCAATGGGTGGGTGCAATACACCTGTAGGGTAGAAGTGTGTTTTTACCACAGGTATTCCTACTACAGGTGCCTTAAGCACAAAGCTGCATCAGGCTTGAGGCTCTTTGGAGGCTCTCTCAGCACCATCACATTTGAAATTTTGGGTTGGAGCTGTGCTTATTCATCCATAATGACAAGTCAGACTGATCTCTGTTATTCTATCCTGAGCCCAGCTTAACTTCATTAACTATCAGAACAAGGTCATGCTCTGTTAAGTTTGTACTTTCACATCCCATAGTAACTTTGAATCATCCTCACTGTCAATGCACTGACATTTATGGTCTTCTACTATAATCCCTTTGTTTATGTTCAAAGTTCATTCACTGCCTTCTTCCATTAGGGCTCTATAACATATTCTCTGCCCTAATACCTCCTGTTACATTTTTCTTACTTGACCCATCAAAAGTTTCTATCTGTCACCAAAGAGGTAGTTTCCATGGAAACTCTGAAGAACAGGCAAAGTTAACGAGGCATAAAATGAAGACAGTGTCCTCAAGCTCACCCATTTTGAAAATCTAGGTCAGCAATGTTTGCTTAAAACATTCCACTCTTCTAAAACCATGTTCACTTGTCTGTTAAGGATGTAATAAAAAAAGAAGCTTTAGTATATCCCAAACTTAGCATGTTTAATATAATACTGGATGTTCATGTGAATAAATTATTTTTACAATTTCTCCCAGCCTGTTTTCCATTTCAGTTTCCTTGGATAACCCACAGGCATTTAGTTTTATCATCCAGTTACTCATCTTCACCAAACATTTACTCTGGCCATCATCATCTGTCTTTCATGTAATGTTCAAGAAACCTGCTATGATCTCACTGAGGGCAGGAGGTATTGGCTCTATCATCCCTTTTAATCTCATTTAGAGGATCTACAGGAATGAAAGAACAGTCTACCTGAAAACCCAATTCAGTCTTAGCCAGCACAACACACAGGCAGAAGCCCAGTAATGAAACCAATACTGAAATTTGAATTTCCTTACAGCTGATGTCTGATCTCAGCCACCAGCTCCAAGCACCAAATGCTGATCTGTTGAAATGCAATGGACTGTGCTCCAGTAAATGATTTCTTGCGTTCAAGGGGTTTCCTCAGTGAGAATCACAGTTTCTCCCAGGAGAAGAAACAGCCATACCAAGTGTTAGTGCTAAAATATGCTGTCAAGTACATAAGGTTATGGAAGGCTGCCTCAAAAAAGCTGCTGTGGAGGGAAATAATGCTGATGATTTGTTCATAATTTCCTCTACTAGTTGAAAGCAGATGTAATCAGTTGCAGTCACCTTTTGAGATGCAACTATATAGCCAACAATACCCATGTTTTTGGGCATGCCTCAATCTGATCTCCACTATTTCTCCCTAATTTATACTGACTGAGGGCCTTCAGTGTTTTGGGTATCTGAGTGATGACCTTCTCCTGTTAAAAGGTAAGGTCCTGTGGAACACAGAGCTTTTTTTCCTGTTTTTTTTTTTTCTGTTCACAGTGGATGGTGATGGGATTTCAGCTGATGACAAGAAAGAAACAAAGGTTAAGAAAATACCTATAACCTCATGACTTCCTGAGAAAATAAGGTGCACATGATGACAGCTTACAAAAAAAATCTGCTGTCCTAGTAAAATCTACTGCAATCCACCCTATGTTCCTTGTGTTATCAAATATCAAATCAGAAGTAAATTAGGCCTTTTTCTGGCCAATTCCCTTTCTCTGCCTAAACCCCTATGTAATGTGTTGATTTAGAAATTATGTACAGCCAGGACAGTTTGAACAACATCTGAAGCTGAACAGCAGTCCCCAAAAACACTTCAGTGTAATCCAATTACACTAATTAAAATAATTATTTCCACTTAGTTTGTTACTGAACTGCTTGCTTGGCACATCCAGAGTCAGTGCATACAAAGGTCAGGTGCAGCCTCTCCAAACACTAGGGAGGACATAAAAAAGTAGTGTAGCAGGATGCAAGTCTCTAGATGCTGTTTGTGGTTTGGTTTTGCTCAAGTGTGCCAGTTAAAAACAGACAGGTGGAGAGCTTCCAACTTGTTTCTTCTTGTCTACACACATCATGCTTTCCCCCCTCAGTCCTTACTCCACTCCTCTGTTGTGCTGCAAACTGAACTCCCAGCCTGGAAAGTTTTCTCCAGTGATAAGTTTTGAAAAAAGATGTGCTAAAAACTTAAATGTTTCTGTAAATGGGTACTTCATGGCACTGGTTCTAGAATAAGAATCATAAGGTAGACAGATTGCCCTCCAAATTTGCAATTGAAACGTCTGCTACTTGTGCCTACATCTTTTTCAGAATTTCTGGAGGAAAAATCAACCCATTTTAGAAAGAAACAAATAGAGACCTAACTGTCAAACTTATTTTCTATTTTTTTTCAGGGTGCCTAAAGGAAAGCTTCCTTCATCTCACTCTATGTTGTCAGTATAGCTTTGTCTCCAGCACTTTACAATTTTCCAGGATGCCTGTCTGCTGCCAAATCCTTCCCTTGACATGACCACAGAATAAAAAATCCTTTGCTTCCCTCATTTGAACATCCAACAAGCCACAGTGGCTTTCCTAACTACTGCCTTCTATGAAGAAGCACAGAAAGTAGTCCTCAGTCATGCCCACTTGAGCAACCATGTGAAAGAGCCTGATTTCATTTTTCTTTGTATCAGCACAGTAGACCTCTGATATTACCTTGAATAATGCCTCTAACTGGCTACCTCAGTGAGCCCCTGGGTCTTTCTAAGTGCCACCATTCCTCTCCCCCATACAAGACAGCAAGCCATTCTTCCCCTCTGCTAACCTAGGACCAGGGATTTACTGCCTCACCATCTGCATTTGGCCAGAACAGATACAAAAAACCCACAGAAATTCAGAGCTCCCAAACCAACTGTGACTTTGGTATAGCAGATGCTGCTGTAAAGGAAGCTGGTGGCTTCAAAAACTGGGGCACTGATGTTTTTCTCATATGCCCTGACGTTGTCACTCACTATGTGATCTGTATCAAAAGGACAAGGCCACAATGTGCATACTGTCAGTATTTCCCTGTGTAGAAGCCTTGGATTTCTGTATTCTTTGGACATCTGAGCCTTTTTGCTGCAGTTGGGATAACACTTACTGTACTCATCGGGAGGTGTGAGGTTATCTGTCAGTGTGTCTTCGTTCACAACATATATGCACAAAATTCCAGGTGAAACACAGGTGAGTTTGGATTAGCCTTTGTTTTAATTCTGGGGTGAAGTTAAAGAAGTTACAAGCAAAACAAAATAATACAGTCAGCAGTCAGTTCTCAGATTATGACGATGAGAAGAAAAAAAATAGCCTGTTTAGTAGATCAATAAATGTATTGATCTATCTGGGGAGAACATAAATAATGGAACATATGCCAAGCACATGTGGATAGAAGGGACACAATACTCCATCTCCAAATGGCACCTGCTGATTTGTGTAACATAAAATATGCCCTTGCAATCTATTGATTGTCATGGAATTAGATCAAAGCACTGATTTCCTAGCACTGGCACTGCTCTGGCCAGGGCCTAAAAGACCAAAATATATGACAAATCCCAGATAAGAATTTTTTGGGTTCCATGGCTTCCATCATGCTCACTCAGAGTTTTTGGTGCATTCATTTATGTTTCTCCAGAACCCCTGAGTTATCTTTAATCAAGACTTATATGTTGATGACAAACTGCATTCTGTCATTCAGATGTCCTACTTTTATCCCAGGAATGCATCTAGATTAGAGTTTTCTGTATCCCAGGAAGATTGGGAGATGTTAATCTATTCTCGTGTTACATCTTGGCTGGGCTCCTCACTCTTTGCTGACATCTTTAACAAGCAGGGCCATGAATTTATCGCAGCTTAATTCAAATTTATCTGCAAAAGATGCCACCTGAGACTAAACATTCATGTATCATTTTGCCTGACTTTAGAACCCATCAACTCTCTCCCCAGGAATGTGGTGTATTGATATTAACAATTCCTCTGTTCACGCTTATTGCCATTCACTGATCCTCCGCAATGGCAAACATCACTCCAGGCTCATCCTTTCCCTTTGCTCCTGGTGGACAGATTTAGTGATCTGAGTGAGGGAAGAGAGCATACTAATTAAATTCAGATATTGAGTCTAAATCAGGAGGTGCTGCAAATGCCAGGGAAGGCAGGGAAAACACAGTTCAAAAGGAATACAGAGCCCCTGGGACTAAATGGGAAAATCTGTCAGAATGCAAACAGAAATGTTTGGTAAAGAGAAATAACATGAAAGATACTTTCACAAGAGAATCACTGTAAAATTTTGATGTTAAATGGATTGTAGAAAGCAAATCAGATCAAAGCTTGAAGTAAAATATGGCATTAATGAAAACAACACATGATTAGGGAAGTTTCCTTCATCAGAGGCAGAACACATTTCTATACTCAGTTTACTCCCAGGTTGCTATAGGCCACAACTGCATGCATAAAAGCCAAAGTGTAAGAGGAAAACCAAAAGTGATTTATAAGGATAGATACTAAGGACTAAATGTGAGTGGCACAGCCAAATGGACAGGGAGGAGTAAAAAGATTCGCATAAACCTGTTGGGAAAACTACTGTGGAAAGGAGGAATTTGCAAAAGCTCAGGGGGCTCAGCTAGGAAAATGAATTAGTCAAATTTTGAAATAAAGGAGGGGCCAGGGTTACTGTCCAGAAAATGGTGAAGTTGAGTGAAATACACTCTCCAGGGAAGTAAGATGCCTGATGTAAATCAGGAATGGGCTAGAGGGCAATAGAAAGAAAATATTTTTGTATTTTTTTGTGCATAAAATAGCTACATTTTTAAGCACCAAAGGATAAATCCTCAGCAGAACTAGACCACTGCAGCTGCACCGAAGTCTGTCAGTTTACACCAGCCGAGGCCTGGCTTACCTATCATAATTCACATGCTGGGTTGTGAGCAGTAATTAACTCTGGCTCCACCCAGCAGCATTCCCTTGCCTTTTATATTTGTCAGGCAATATACGCTTTAGGAAAACAGGGCTGAAAAGACCTTTTGGATTGCCTGATCCTCTCTTTTGCTGTTACAGTGAGCCATAACCACTCCAGCTGACAAACTGTTAAATGACTGTGGCTGCTTGCACCCACTGCTCTTGTAAAAAAAGCTCCCTGTATAACTTGTCAGAGAACCTAACTTAACATCTAAAATAACAAAATCCATTTTAAAACCCTCCCTCTTTCTTTGTTAACAATGTTCTCCTCTTATTCTGGTGTTTAACTCTCCATAGTGAAAGAGGGATAAATGCCTCTTCTAGTTACAGCTGATAAATTAGAGGAATGGTAACTTTTGGTAAAGAACTAAAGATGTTACTGTATGGTTTCTTTGGGATCATTTCCAGAGGTGATGCTTTAAAATGAACCACACTCACATGGTCCCAGGAGGGCCAGGATTGCCAGGACCAGTCATAACAATATTTTGTTTATTTTTTTAAGAAATTCAACAGTGTTGAGTGTCTGGAGATACCAGACTGAAACCCTGATCCAGATGAAGTCAGCATCAGTTCTGCCACTGGTGATGATTCTCTCAAATCTGCATACCTCAGATACTTGTGACATTTGCCATTGCTTCTCTGCACCGAAATTCCTCCCCCATCCTAAGGTGGCATCAGCAAAGAGCTCTTGTTCCCTCCCATTCCAACCTTCCCACATACTTTCAGAAGGAAAAATTGAATGACCTTTCACCAGGCCAGAGTACCATCCTCTACATTCAGTGATGCCTAACTTGCCCTAGGTCATCACCAATAGGTTTTTCACAGGGTTAATGATTTTGGGAAGCTCTGAAAAGCATTAGCACAAAGAGCAATGTAGAACTGAGGTCATGCCAGGGGGAGGTGGAAGCCTCACGAGACTGGCCTGAGCACAGTTGTCCCAGAAATAGGTCATTCACCCCATCCCAGACAAACTGGGGTGGGGAGAAGAAGAAAAAAAAAAAAAAATCAGGCCCTGGCTCATATAAGATAGAAATTTGATTAGAAGAAATGTACTTTACATGCAAAGAATTGCACAGACCAGTAATAACCTTTATAATACCAGGGCAGAAGTTCACTGGGAACCACATTCACTCTTCAATGCTGCACTCTACAGTGAATGAGGAAATAAAAAGGCCTATTGAAATCCATTTGCCCTGGCAGGTATCCTCAATGAGATTTTCAAAACAAAGATACTAGAAATCAAACAGATTTATGAGCAGTGATAGTAACAGATCATTTGATACACATGGAAAAGCAACCAAGCTTTCGAACAAACCCTTCAACTCTGAGGTAGAAGTCTCTAACTTGAAACTAAACAGAGGTTAGGGAGACCTGAGCTTATATTTATGCTTAGAAATACATCTTTCTGAAAGTTCTTTATTTGTATTCTTTTGTATTGCAACTTTCTGCTCAAGTCCTAAGCAGCATCACAGACTTTCCTCTACTCAGACTTTCCCTTTCCCCTGCCTTCTGAAAGAGCAAATCATCAGGAAGAATAGAGTTCAGGCTTTGTTGTTCCAAGAGCTGCAGACAGGGGAAGGCAAACAGAAGGAGGTTTCTGTGTTACAAGGTGTAGATTAGAGAGGAAACCCAGCATCCTTTATTGGGTTGTGCAAGCTGAAGAGGAAGAAACTGGCCCTCAATGCTTCACGTGCTTCATGGCCATGAACACCTTGCAAATATTAACTAATCTTCGTGAAACCCCTGAGAAAAGTTAATATAAACCATTTATATGTAGGCAAACAAACAGCAAGAGTATCCAGAACCTGCCTGGGGGCTTTGTCAGCAGCTCAGGAACTGGAGTGGGTCAGTCAAACATCTTCCAGCTTTCTCTAGTCCATTGGCTTCAGTGTCATCAGAAAATGTAACCAATATCATGCTAAAAGGTCCAAGCATGGCCCAACCCTCTCAGACAAGCTGGGACATAACATTTCATGGAAATCTGTGCTGGGATTATGGGATGTGAGCAGTTTTAAAGGGTTGGGAGAAGAAACTAAGAGAAAGGATGGCTATTTCAGCTCAGCTTTCGAACTTCTGGGTTTCTTCCAGGTGTGACTCAGTAAAATTTGCATACATGACATTTGCATCCACACAGACATAAAAGAAATTCTTCATTTAGAGAATTCTCAGCACTAAGACTGACAAGCTAAAAGGCATTTTCCCATGAAAGGCATACCCTTCTTGTGTGTCTAATCCAGGAATTTAATGCAGCACTTCAATAACTAAATTTACACCCTTATGTTCTGTCTCCTCACTTATTTAATTTCCCTGATTACTAAGGAATGAATTCCATTCCTTATTTGAGCTGTTGAGCACAGAGAAATGGCACTTTTCCTCCTTTTTGATAGAAAAAGTTTCCATTGGCAACAAGAACCTGGACAGTTTTGTCCAACTTTCCTGCCTGAATTATGAGACAGAAAGAAAGCAGCAAGAGAAGATCCTAATCCTACAAAATCCAGTGGTTTGGAATGAAGTGGGGCAGCTGTAACACAGTTTACTGCAGTAGAACTAAGGGAGTCTTCATCAATCTAGATGAAATAAATTTTGTCTAGACTTGACAGCTGAAAATTCAAATACTTTAAAAGAAGTTATCTTAGCAAGAGAAATGATTGCTCAAAGGAAGCAAGGCTCATGTAGCAATTTGATATGGGGATGGAATCCAGGATTCCCATGGTCTGTTCCCAGCCTTGGGCTGGCCTCCTGTGAAACTAGGAGGCAATCACTCAACAGCTTTTCCTTCACTTTATTCTTCTTTATAGGATGTTGTAGGACTTAAATGCAGGACTTCACAGAGGATATGTTCCTACAATTCATTATGTGGGCTGCAATGCACCAGCTTGTGCTTTGATATCATGGGCTGAATAGTGCCTGAATTGCTCCATTCCTTGGTTTTCCACTGACATAAAGAGAATATTCACGTGCTTTGAGATCTTGGATGGAAAAGAACTGCAAACACAAAAGTGCTACTCTTCTATTGAGAGGAAGAGACAGTTAAATTCTGCCCTTTTGCTTCCCTAGTCTATTGGGATTGGCATGAAAACATAAAGATGACAGGCTGGGCCCCATTCTATTAAGATTTAAATTTAGCAAGGAACTGGAAAATTACTGAGAGCCTTATGTCTAACCTCTGCCTCAGAAGCAAATATGCATAATTCTTGTTCCATAGCTAAATTTGAGTGAATTACCAAATGTTGGACCAATAAAAGAACCGTCCAACACAGTCCTTATCTGTCCGAGATGCACATATCTGCTTACAATATCCTTTGTTAGTTAAACAAAACAGAATCATTGTTGCTAAGAAGTTAATATTGTTTAAGATTCACTGGCTTACACACAGAACACTCTCCTGAGTTTCCCCAAACACATTCCTTTTCTGTTCTCTTCATTTCTTCGCTCTTTTTTTACCTTTTGTACTGACTTGGCTAAGGCTGATATTTCCTTTAGGTGAACTTGCTCATGAGGTGAGATGAACTTTGAGGCAGGCAAACATTTCAGCTGATACAGTGAAGGGTAAATAGCTGTTCAGATCAAAGCAAACAATTAATCTGGAGAGCAAAATATAACTGAAGTAATTCCCCAAGCATTGAACAGGAGCCTACTTGCTCTACCTCCTACCAGCTCACTCTTTTCTTGCTTGCAGCCTTTTCAACCTGTGCTGCCAGTGTCCAAAATTCCTTCATCCAAAAATTGACTTATGGGAAAATTAATCCAATCACAGTGTTCCAATGAATGAATGAATGAATGAACCCTTCAATGCTTTCTGTGATGTATTTTTTAATTTGATCGTCTTTTCTAGTGTTGGGACAGTACATGCCACAAACACCCACATGGAAATGAAAATATAAAGAAACACTTCATTACCAGAGCAGTATCAGTCAAGATGCCAGACGTAAAACACATCCCAGCAGAAGGACATCCCTCCATGGCAGCTGCTAAAGTCCCTCTGCTGACAGCAAAGCTACACTTGGGATTGATCTGCTAAAACCACCCCATCCTCTCCCTACATTTTCCATGTCCTGCAGCATTATAAGGGCTACCATTAAAAGCACACTTCAATCAGGGTATTTTCACCTGCCTTGTAGGTGTCTGCCAACAGAGCTGTGCCCAGCTGAGAGGTGACCACAGCCAGAGCTCTGACTGATGCTGTGTGCACCAGCTGTGCAGAGCTGCCTGCTTTGTGAGCTCTGAGAGCCCTCTGGGTCCTTGGCCACAGCCATCTGCAGAAAGCTGTGCAGGGTAAATGAGGGCACAGCCAACTCCCTGCCACTGTAACCAGACATCCTGAGCATCTCCCCACGATTCTGCAGCCTGCAGATATGCTGGGGGGATGTAGGCAAGACATACTCATAAAACCCAAGAAGAGATGTTCTGCTCTCACAGAAAAAGCACTTTTTACAGCATGTGCTTTTCCATCAGAGATTAACAACTCAAATACTTGGCTTTCACTGGTTACCAATCTTTCTAGCCTAAGGACTGATGAAAAACATTTTTGAGAGTCTGAAAAATGAAGCCTTTCATTCTACACGCAAACCAGACAAATAACTGGAGGCAGCAGTGGAAGCTGCATGATCTAGGATCAGTCTGAGGGTCCATGTCAGACCTTTAATGGATTTTACTCCACAGTGAGTAACCCCTTAAGCCATGAGCCGTCTTCATAACTAGACCAAAAGCAAACTCCTTTCCAGCAAGCACAAGGGGACTGAAGCCAACTAAAATTCATGGCCCATGCACAAATTCACTCTGAAGTTCTCCTGCCACCAAGTAGGCCTCATTATGAGGATAATATTCAGATCTCAATGTGTATCACAGCCAAGCAGGGACAGGTGAAGTGAGCTGTCTCTGCACTGAATGTGTTTGACACCACTTGCTAACTTTTCAAGGCAGAGAGGTACAAGCTATGCCCCAGCATCACAGAAATGACTGGCAGAACTAAAATGTGATCGTGAAATGTGTTGACTGAGTTTGTCTTGCAAAGAAACTTAAAAGTCTGGCTGTTAGGGGCTCCTGAAATAGCATTTCCCAAAGGTTTTCAAAAAACTAAATGAAGTAGTCAGTGAAGATGCATCATTTCCCCATCCTGGGCAGATTTGAATATTTCATCACATGTCATCAACCACTAAAGGAAGAAAGCACGTGTTGACTCATCATGGGTGAGGTGGTAGGGATCTTTGGCTTCAGAGGAGGAGGAATTACTCTGCTTCACAGTTCTGTCCACTGGGACATCACACATGGCTGTGACATACAGCCAAACCATTTGTAACACTCCCACATTACCCTGGAGTTTTTTTGGGTTTTTAGTTTTGTTTTTTTTTAAGTGTATTCCACAGAATCTCAATTCCAATGTGAATTTAAGAGCTAGATGGAAGAAAATGTTCCATTTCCGATCAAGGAAGATCACTCAATAAAATCAGTTAAAATGAAACATTAAGTGATGCCAAGATCAAAGAGTTTCTCATCTCAGAAATGCCTCCCCTACTCTACAGTTAGATACAATCACAGCAGAACATAACTAAAGAGATTCAAAGCATCCATAAAAGAAAATGAAAGAAAAAAAAATAATAAAGACCAATGCCCTAGATCTAAATTGCAGGACTATTCCCTTCTATTGTATAATCTGCTTTCTAGATCAATTGGGGTATCCTTTTTACACCACAGAGCATGAGCACTCTCTGGAACCAGAAACAGAGATAAACCTCCCAGGAACTAAAGGCTGACAAACCTCCCACTTGCTGATCCAAAACACAACTCTTTCAGCAGCCTGCACAGCCCTAAGCACAGAGCATTATACAAACACACACTACATGCACATACCTCAACCCTACCATGGCCCACACAACCCATCCCTGCAAGGAGCACAAGGGGAGAGCAGGTGACAGTGACAAACAGGACACTCGTCACTCCTGCTTGGGATGGAGGCAATGGCCAAGCAGGAGCAGACAGGAGGCTTCTCAGCCCCAATCCAGGGCAGTGTGCACATCCATAAACCCATCACAAACCCAGACCAGGAGTCTTCCTACACAAATCCCTCTCCCCCCTAAATCACCTGAATGCTCTCTCCCTCTCTCCTCCGAGAACCTCCCTCAGGTTCACCTGCCACGGACCTTTCTTTGCACCGGTCCAGCCCATGACAGTTCCTATAACTTTCCCCTTTCCTCCAGCTCTGTTACATAAACTACTACCTGCTATTTTAGATTAAATATAGCAACATGATGATAAAAACAGAAACAGCAAGTTTGGTTTAATTTCCCTCCCTCCTCTCTTTGTTTGGTTTTCTGGAACTACTTCATCCCAAACATTTGTAAATAGTGCTTGGAGCTACATTCCAAGTTTCATCAGTAAACATTAAACTATCTAATATATATATAGAAGGATGCCTGTTCTTCCAGTGTATCCAGGCAACCTTGCAATACAAAGTTAAAGCACAGCTATTTGTTCAAAAAGTGTTTTCACAGCTATTTCCTCTTCCCCCCCCCCCCCCCCCGACGTTTTCCAACAGGCACTACTTGTATTTATCATCTGGAGATTCTATTCTTTTTTCCTTTTTAAAAACTATAATAGCTTGTTTTAGGAGCAGCAAAGCAAAGACATTTAGCTTATAATAAAGCTTGATTGAGTTTGTGACAAATGAAAGAAAAACAGCAAAAGTTTCACAAGAACACTTGAATAAAAACTTCTTTGTCACATGCTGTGTAACTCTAGAAAGAAGATAATTTCCAAATATTAAGGAAATCAGAATTCTGTAAGGAAGGAAGAAAATCCCATTTATACAAACACTAAAGCAAGCTGAAAATGTGGTTTACTGCAACCTACCTAACACTAGTTGAAGGTTTCAGAATCAAACATGTTTCCTCAGAGAGCAAAGGTCAGGCTGAACTAAAACTTTTCTAAATTAAGAATATAAATTTTTATTAAATTTTTCAGTTAAGAGCTCTTTAGAGTAAAAAGCCAGCATCTCAATAGGAAGTGTTTTTAATTTCAAAATATTCATTCAAAATAAAAAGTGTTACTTTGACATATTGGACAAGTTTATTTTGGTAGGCAATGTTGACATTTTATGTTATTTCTTATTTGAAAACCTCTTCAGAATGCTTTTTTACTATATGGCTCAAAATTTCAATTTTTGCTTCCTATTCTGATGAGAAACAATTTTTCCTTCTTATTAACCTTTTCTTCTGGGCTAAAAAACTCTGCTGAACATTCCCTGAATATTCTCTGATTTCATTGCCATTCTTTTCTCATTAAGTGCATAGCTGACATTTTTTTATCAGAATAACAGTCAATTAAATACTTCACATTTTGAAAAAAAAATTGAAACATTAATTTTCTGAGTCTTTAGGGTGAATGAAGAGGAAAAATAAAGAAAATTCTCTGAGGATGTAACCATATATTTTAGCAATATATTCATATTCTATCTTCAAATGCCCAACAAACGAAATAGTGGGTGATACTAAAGTTATGAAATCAACTCTTACTTTGTTTAAAGAAGCAAACTCCACTTCCTAAATGATAGTTTTTGACTTTATAGAATATAGGGTCACGTAGATAAACTAGGAAAATGAGCCTGACACAAGGAAGAAGTGGAAATTAATGTGCCACATTTATAAAGTACAGAGAAGTTTGCACATCTCAAGCATGGAGAAGTAACTTCCATTGCCTTTTCCAAGCAACTTCAGCTTCCAGCAATGAGTCTTTTCCAAAGTGTTTAGTTCCTCAATTTACCAAAAAGGAAGCAATGGGCACGAGGCTGATTTAGTAAGCACAGACTCCTATTGGGCAAGTGGCTTTTCCTGAAGTTGTTTATGCTGAGAGATGACTTCTAGAAGCTGAGGTCAGCAAGTGAATATAGTTTATTATTTGGCCTCAGAGTTCTTGTGTAATTTGTCTTCCAAGTTTTGGTGTCCAGAGGAAACTTCAGTCACAGTTTTTCCTTACTTCAATGCCAAATCTTATTTTGTTTTTGCTTTTTTCTTGAACAGTTAAAAGTCTTGGGTCTTTACTGACTGCTTGAGACCATAGGGTAGTGTCTAAGAACAAAGGCAGTAAGTAAGGCCTACCACAAATTTCTTCTCATTTTGAAGAATTCCTTAATTCCAGCAATTTCTCTAAAGTTTCCACTAAAATTGATGGGACTGGTGAAACAAAACTCTTGGTGATTTTCACTTGCCAGTGGCACCCCATAAAACTTAACCCCTAGGTCTTTGATCATGCATTGTAACTATCTCTCCCAGTGGTAGCACAAGGAAGACATCAATAATTTCTTAGGTTCAGTTGTAAAGTACTTGAACAAATAAAGTACCTGGCAAATAAAACAGCTAATAAAGATCAAGAAGGATGCTGTTAAAACACATCAGTTTTCCAGGCCCTGATTACAGCAGTGATAAAATACTGAGAAAGCAGTAAGAACAACCATAATTGTCTAGATCCCATTTTCTAGTTATTTACCTATTAAAATAAAAAAGAATATAACCCAAAGAAAGCAAAACATTTGTAGCAAGTCACCAAAAGTCTCTGAAATATGTCAAATATCTCTTTAGGCACTGCAACACATTTCCTATTTCATTGCTCCCATACATCAAGACAAGCAATGGTTAAAAGGAACAATTTCTCATGGTTATAAAATACAGGACTCAGGCAGAAAGTCAACAGTCCTGCTCATGCTTCCGGTGCAAAAGAACTTTCTCTTTGTTTTGATTTTTTTTTTTTTTTTCTTTTAAACAAAAATAGTCATACCAAAAAAAAAAAAAAAAGCCAGAATGGAAGGGAAGCAGTTCAAAAGGTGTTTTTAAATACTTTTCCATCTCAGCTGGACAACAATTCATAGCATTACTTGCAGCAACAAGTCTGGGTGAGTACAGACTGCCCTGTGTGCTCCCAGGCACAGCAGGGTGACAAGGAATATTGGTTTTGTTGGTGATGAGCTTTTGGTCCTGATGGTATCAGCACTGAAATCTTTGCCACCTTTCTTCTAATGCAAGGTAGCTGCCCAAGCTTTGAGCACAGACAAACATCACCTCCCTTAAGCTTTGTGTAAATAAGTGTATTGGCAGGAGCTCACATTTCTGGATTACCTCTGCACATAAATATGACTTCATTTCCTTAAAAGCAAAAAGTAGCTAGATGGAGGTAAGAGCTTGTTTGGTGATTAACTCTGCCTTCCCCCCCTTCTCATCCCCCAAAAGCAGAAAAAAAAATCAGACACAAGCCAAGGCAATAGCATGAAGGGGTGAACTTTTCCAAAGGAGATTGAGCACCAAAGGTGGTTCTCTTGTGGGACAGGACAGGTGCTCTTCCAGTTATCTGAACTCAGCCAGTATTGCTGTCCTACACCTCAGGAGTCATGCTGCATCACCCAGGTGGGCACAGGAGGGCAGAGCCACCCTCCACAGGCTATGGCTCTCATTCCTCCCTTCCCTGCAGACAGGCACTTCTACATCCAGCAGTGGTACCAGGTACTGTTCTGGGGCCAAATGTCTCCAACACCCCTGCCCACAGACAGCATGGTCTGGTCTCTGAAAATAGGATCCAGTCCTCAGGCAAGGG
Organism: Taeniopygia guttata; assembly: GCF_048771995.1. Taxonomy (NCBI): domain Eukaryota; kingdom Metazoa; phylum Chordata; class Aves; order Passeriformes; family Estrildidae; genus Taeniopygia; species Taeniopygia guttata. The sequence continues at coordinate 9,650,362 of NC_133037.1, forward strand.
TTTCTTCTAAAGCCCTGTGAAATAATGAATGACCTTCAATTATTTTGGGCCACACTTACTACAAAAGGACAAGTAGAAATGAAATCCTAGCATAGAAAAGCTCAGTGTTTAGCAAGAGTGAAAGTGTGGGAAAGATGCTCTAGCTTTTAGCATGGGCACTAACTCCTTTCCCACTCTGATTTTACAGCTGCTGTTGATAGATGCTCCTAGGAGGCTGTCAACTTTGTAGGTTCACAGAGAAACCATGAAAAAACAACTGCTGTGATTGTAGGATGTTGGTGTTGTGCTGTGCAGCCCTTCAGAAGGGCCTTGACAGGTTGGAGAGACTGGCAGAGGAGAACTGAAATTCAACAAAGGCAAATGCAGATGCTGCACTTGGGGAAGAAAACCCCAGGCACCAGCACAGGCTGGGTCTTGTCTGACCTGCTGGGAGGCAGCTCTGGGGAGAAGGACCTGGTGGACACAGAGCTGTCCATGAGCCAGCAGGGCCCTGGGGGTCAAGAAGGCCAATGGGATCTGGGATGCATCAGGAAGAGCATTGGCAGGAGCTCAAGGGAGGTGATCCTGCCCCTTTTCTCAGTCCTGGGGAGGCCACAACTGCAATGTCCAGTCCAGGCTCCTCAGGACAAGAGTGACATGGAGCTCCTGGGGTGAGACAAATGGAAGGTGACAAAGATGATGAGAGGACAAGAGCAATTATCTTATGAGGAAAGGCTGGAGGAGCAGGGCCTGTTCAGCCTGGAGAAGAGATGACAGGGGGAACCTCACCAATGTCTGTCAGTGTCTGCAGGAGGGTGTCAAGAGGATGGACCAGGCTCTGCTCCATAGTGCCAAGCAACAGGACAAGAGACAAAAACTGATGAACAGGGAGTCCCACCTGAACATGAGCAGGAACTTTTTTGCTGTGCCATTACCATGCACAGAAACAGATTGCCCAGAGGGGTTGTGGAGTTCCCCTCACTGGAGATATTCCAGAACTGTCTGGACATAATCCTGTGCTATGTGGGACACTGGCTGAACAGGGAGGTGGGTCCAGGTAACTCCTTGTGATCCCTTCCAAACTTACCCATTCTGTGAAACCAAAGCCAACTTCTGAAAGTCAAGAATAAAATTCACAGATCTCTTGTAAATCAAGATGAATCCAAGGGACAACCAGTTAACACTGATGGACTAGAACTACAGTGTGGCTTGGATATTACCATGTCAGCTTAAACCATAAGAGGGACCAGCAATTTTAAATTTCCATATTTTTAAGCAGCAAACTTCAGCAAGATTAGGCTGGCCTTAATCACAGAAATGTTCTCTTTAGGGAATGGCTGTCAGTCAAGAGAAAATTTACAGAGCACTGCCATTATTGACAGGAGAATGGAGGTCAAAGGCTTTCCTGGCCCACATCTCTGGAAGGACTGGGAGGTCCGAAGCAAGAAAGAAGTGTCCCTGCAAGTTCTACTAGGATTCCAAAAGGTTGCAGAGCTACTTTTCCTCTGGATGGGATGGCTCCTTCAAAACACATACTTGGTAGATGGAATAAAACTTGGAGAGGAAGCAAGAGACGTTTAAAGAATTGAAAATCAGACTAAACACTGTTTTTGCACACTCAGCCAGCAATCTGGAACTGACTTATCTGCTAGGAAAAAGCAATTGCTGTCATCAGCAATTATTGTACATCTCAATTACCCCGAACCACCACATGATTGCATATTCCTTCCTCCCTTTCACATCCCAAGTAGCACTAACAGGTGCACTGCCTCCCTGCTTTCCCCATGCAAGATAACAATGATTGCTACACCACCAGTCCTTCCCTTTCCACCAAATCTTCTCTCCAGGATTCTCAGGTGTCCATAATACACACCCTCAATGGTGACCTAAGCCTTTTCTACCCTCCTCATTAAAAAATGAGCAGGACCCAGCCATGTGTTTTGACAGAGACAAGGCCAACATGCAAGACAAATGGACAGACCTTGCCAGCTGCAGCTGCATTGAGGTGTGAGATTCATCCAAGGCACAACTTCCCTGCCTTCATCTGAATTATGCAAAGAATATTTTTTGCCTGAGGGCCAAATTGATCCATCTGGATATAAACTGATAGCAGTAATTAGAGCTGGTAAGAACTACTGAAACTGCTGGCATCTCTCTTTGCTTGGTTCTTTGCTGCCCAGCAGTCTAGTTCAATTCATCATTGTATTAAATAGTGCAGCTTCTATTCTTAGCAACAGTTTATCCTGCTCAAAACATCATGTTTCAATCCCGTGGCAAACCTGGAAAGAGTCTAGAAATAGGCAATGAAAATGTGAGATATTCTGACACACAAAGGCATGAAGGAAAGGCCAGCACAGTTCAAGGTGAAGACAAAGCCCAGAGGACATGGGAGTGCTGTACAGACTAGACAATAGCACAGGGAAAGCTGGCAGTGTCCTGTACCCATGGGGGAAGAAAGAACAATCAAAGTCTTTACTTATACCTCAAGCATTTATCTGCAGTTAAAAATAAAATTATCTTCCTCTTCTCCAAAACCAAGAGTTAGACACATGGATAATAATTCAGAAATAAGCAACAGATGTCAGAAAAAGTTAGTGAGATTGTAACTGGGTACTTTAGATCCTATTAATAAAAATTTGATTTATAAAGAAAATCCCACCTTTAGTCTGGCTGTATTACTGCCATCTACAGGATTCCTTGTGTCCATCTCAAAAATTTGTACTTTGGAGAGGTGACACATCCTCTGGTCACTGGCCTGTCTTGTTTAGGACTTCCTGTGCTTCACTGGTTAGATGTAGAGGGAAGGTGGGTTCAGAAATTCAATAAATTGAAAGCTATAATTAGAGCATCTTCAAAATTCAGGTGTATTCGACCTGGGGACTGATTGAAGCACACTCTCACCAAAATACTCAGTGAAGCAAAGATGCTTACTGACTTTTATGGGGTTTGAAATACTGTTTATGCTGGTGTTGTATAAATACACCATGGTCCTACTCTATAACAAGAGCAGAAGCCAAGGATCCTACTGTTATTAGGAAGATGCACCTATTCAGTTTCCTTAATCTTGGACCAAGTCCATACCAAGGTTTTCAAAAACTCTTCAGCAATTTAGGATCTGAGCTCATGAGGAACCCATAATCTCCTTATAACTAGGTATGAAGGACACTTTAAAAAGATATTCAAATTTGTAGCAGGACTCAGCAGTTCTGTGCTGATCACCCTAGGACTCCTTGCTCTGCTTAGCATAAAGAAGAGCACACAGATCTGTCCAACTCATGTTGCACACACACTGCAGGAGTAAAACACAGGTGCTTGAAAAGCTTGGCTTCTACTCTGACAGAGCCACATCACCTGATGTGCTTCATTGGGTTTGCAATTTGTTTTTGGAGAAGGGCTGAGAGGTCCCAAAGCCTTACACTTGATCCATATTATACCTGTAAAAAGCAGAAATTCAGCTTGCCTTGCACCTTTCAAAACACATAAGCCATAAAACTCTCTTTTCCACTTCCTGCCAACCACTTCAGAATCTGGAAGGCCACGCTTGGGTCGCTGCCTCCATGGGCACGGGTGTGGAGGTGGCTGTGCCTGTGGCCAAGGCCTTCTAGAGGGTACGCATGGCCCAGCAAGACACTGCTTCTGAAGCCAGTGGGACTGGGGTACTGCTGCCCACCCATCACTCCTGTTCTCAGCTAAATACCTTACCGAGAAAGGTGGAATTCCATGGGAAAAGAAAAATCAAAAGAGGATTTGGGTTTTTAAAAAAGTGAAAACCTGTGAGGGGTCATTCAGTGGAGGGTATTTGGCAGAGCTGACTCCATGGTGTAAGAGTTTCTTGCACAAACACTGTAGTGAATACTGGAAGCAAAAAAGATGAATCAGAAGCTAATCCTCACCTGAGGAGGCCTTTGCAACAAAGGGCCAGTTTAAGACCACCAACTCTCATAAGGTCCTTTCCTATCCTACCAGCAGAGCATCTTTGAAGAAGTTGGTCCACCACTCAAGGCTGTGTCTGCATTTAAGGGAGCATGTATCAGCTGGCTGGAGATGTGGCAGCACCAAGGGACATTTAAGTGAGGTCATTTCAATGGATTCCTTCAGCCAGACCAGGCCTACTCGTAAAAAAAGAGAGAGATGCTTTTGGTGCTATCCTTTTGTCTCAATCCATTGAATGTACACAATACACTTCTCTCCAGGTATTTATGGACACTAACTAAAGAGAAGAAGCCTCTATCTGATCTGGCCTTTTTGAAAGTGTCCACATAAGAACTATTTCTCCAAATAAAACCTGGTCTAACCTTTCTGTGTATGACTTTGATCTGCAGACCCTGACATGACAGAGCTTTCATCAGGGCGCTGCCATTTTGGAGGAAGGACCCAGTGAAATGACTATATTTATATCTCAGATATTTCACAGAGCTGTTACATACAGTACAATCTATTCTTTTCCACTGCATATATATAAATAGTCTCCTCCTAATCTAGGGGTCAGTTGAGCTGCACCTCAGTGCCACTCAGGACTCAGAAGCTCAGTGTGTGCTTGTACCCATCAACTGCTCTAAGCACACAGGTCTCTACTGCCACACAAGCTTTAAATCCTTGCACCACATATCCACCTAGGAGCCTCCAAGGCACTTTTAAAACCTAAAAACCAGGTGCTTGCCCAAAACTCCCACCAATAAAACATTCATATACTAAATACTGTGGAAATGTCTAAAGTTTGGCCTGCCACAAAAAAAACCTCCAACAAAATGAAGCAGCTAAGGGGACAATAGGCAGAGCACTGACTGGCTTCTGTTCCTAATACAGCCAGTAATTTTGTGGCCAAGAGCATATTACAGGATGTGGGAAAGCAGAATTCATCCCTGGGCTTCCTAGTTTGGGGCCAGGGCTTGATTCCAGCTTTCCAATGTCTGCACATATACTTGGCACAACACAGCCTGGGTCCTGCTGCAGCCCAGCCCTCCTGGTGCTTCTGGGTTTGCTTCTGGTTGCTATCTTCCTTCACATTTTATCTGTGGCTTCCCACACAGGAGCCTTTTTATACAGAGCATGCTTTACCAGCTCCTGCAGACCAGTATCCCTGACAAGTTAGAATAGATAGTCTCAAAAGCCAAGAGTTTAGTGCACTCAAAAGACCTCTCTTTCACCAGGTAAGACAAAAGGGCTTCTGGCTGGTGAGCACCCCACTCATCCTAGCCTTTTGCTGAGACCGAGCAAAGCTGTACCAAGGAACAGGTATCTGATGCCAACTTAAAAATGGAGGAACCTCTCTGAGCTCCCACAGCATTTATCCTTCTTCTAAACCCTGCACAGTATTTATCTGCTCTCCAATGCTTTGGCAGTCTGGCTTTAAATGCCTCGAGCATTGGAGCTCCTTGAGTTTAGACAGACCGAGAAGCCAGCAATTAGGAAACTCTTTACCAAGAGCCAGCTCACATATTGCTTTTGCCTCATTTTTATCATCTGACTACTCTTGTTCCAATTGTTTATCCCTCAAGGATTATTTTTTTAATGCTTTCTTTTTTTCCTCTCAGAGTGGAACTTGTTTTGCCAATGACTACTGAACCCTAGCTTTGTATTTGGGAAGCTTCAACATAATAAAAATTTTTACCCATTAATGTTTTAGAGATATCAGTAAAACTTCTAATTCTTAATTTTAGTCATTTTAAAAAAGTGCAAGAAATGATCTTTCCAAACCTCTGGCCAAGTTTGCTAGCCAGGTTTATTTATATGTGATCCCAAACTCCTGAAGTCACGATAGTTCCAGGAAAAGAGAAAAAAGGAAAAGAAACACACTTTATAGGCTCTTTCATTGGTTAAGTCCACATCTATTTCTGCTTGATATCCAAAGCCAATCTGAGCTTCCTGATCACCACAATTCCCTGGTTATTAGACTTGTTTATGTAATTTCTAAAAATAGAGAGCAGCTATATTTTTTTACATTAGAACATGAGTTTTTCTTAAAAGACTGGGATATTAAGGAAAGAAAGCACTAGGGGAAAAGACAGGAAAAAGTTAAGAACATTTCCTTCAGCCAGCTTCTAAAACACACTGCATTTCCTCTCTGCATGAGTTGGAGAGCAGTTTTGGAAAACTGTTGTTTCTCACACACTTTCATCTCATGGCTGGTTTCAGAGACAAGTATTCACAGCTGTGTGAAGCAACTGAGAATCTGCTATTTGCAATTATTATGCTCCCCTTGATCTATAAGAATCTGCAGTGCTTATGCATGGCTCCTTTTGTCCTGTCAGTCCCACCCTTGCCCCCAGCCTGGTGGCTTAGTGTGGAGCATCCCTTGTCTCCCCTAGAGGAAATCTCCTCCAAGATGGCACACAACCCATCCCTTCTATTTTTGCAGAAGGGTCCTGAACACTTTGTAGTCAAGTGAAGTCATCCCTCTCTTCAGCTCTCTCAGTCACCTTCAGGGTCACCATTGGTAGCTCACATTCTACATCACTAAGATCCATTGGTACTAAAATTGTTTTCTTTTTCCACTCTTCTATTTGCTGGACACAACATATTACCTGTCATTATGTTTGCTTTAAGTCTAAGCAAAGCCATTTCACACACTCCCCTACCAAAGTACTCTCTATTTAGGAATGTCCATGGCAGTTTCCCTCCTGAAGATTTTTAAGAACTTTGAAAACATAATTCAGCTCCTTCATTCCTGAAGCTGGCAAATGTTAGAATATGGTTTTCTGAAGATGTGCAACCTCAGGTTCATCAACTGGTTCAAGGTTATGTGTCTCCATGGTGCAGCTGAGAAAAAACCCAAATTGGAGCATAGAGCCTCTCTTCTGGTGCCTCTGAGCCATAATGCACTGATGAACAGCCCCATTTTTCTCCCTCTTTCCCAGCAGGGCTCAGTGAAAAAGACCATCTTCTCTTTCCTGGCCTTGTCTTTCTCACATCTGTAAACACTACAAATGATACCTTTGGAAATAGAGGTCATCCTATTCCAGAAACACATCCTTTTCCCAATGACTGTTCACCTGGGGCTGTCAGTGATGTCCCTGCTGCATATTTTGTGCAGGTGGGAGGCTTGGCCATGTCACACACACAGAACACACCCTTGCCTGAGAAGGGAAGGCACTCAACAGTGCTTACAAGAGTACCTGAATTTGGCCTTGAGTGCCAAACACCCAAGACCTGAATTTGAATGAATTAACCCCAAAGCTCAGTATTAAACTCAGCTGTGTTAAATCACTGACCTCAGGTCCTCCAGCAGGTCAGACCAGGTGTTCATATAATGATAACAGGTGGTTCAAAGATTAATTACCTTGCTCTTTAAATACACATCTCCCAGTAAGAAGCTACAGCACATTTCACAACACTAGAATATAATTAACCTCCCAGCAGTTGGTTCTGAATGTGGAACTTGCACACAGGGAGGGTAAAAACCTGTCACAAACACCAGGTAAATCCCCATGGTCTGTTGTCCTGCAGATCACTTTGCTTCCAGCCTTCATTCCCTTCCTCCTATTCCCATCCATCCACTCAGGAGTTTCAAAGGCTGTGTGACAGGGGCACAGAACTGAACTCAGAGAAACAGCCTTTCACTATCATAAAATATCTTTTTGTTATGTGGGTAATTTAACCTATCTTTCACCTAAAGCAATTCCAGGATGCTACAGTACACGTACAAGATAATATAGGTATTTTTTATGAAATCTGCAGGCACAGCATCTACCAGGTGGGGCATGAACAGTCATCACACAACACCAAAGACCTTTATTTACTTTCTAGAGAAGCACCTTCTAAGTGCCAGAAGCAGGGCAGATAGTTATCCAAGTTTGCCAGGTCAGTTTTTAGCATGAGCTGCTCCCATTTTTCTTCTCCTCCCCTGTTCAGCATGTCTGCCCCTCCTGACACACAGCAGCCTTGAGAGGAAAGTTACTGTGCCCAGGAAGAGCTTGGCACTGCACCAATGTACTTTGACAAATCCCCTTTCTGAGTCACTCCCAGTGAGAAAACCAACACCGGCATTCTGCTCTGCTGAAAGGGTAAGGCTGAGAGAGCAAACATAAAAGGAGCTGCTCATCAGAAGGGGCTGGGGATGAGCTGGTGTCTGAAAGCATCAGAGGCAAGGGGAGGGAATTCCTACAAGCGCAGCGTAACGCTGATAAGGGAAGAAGAAAAGCTGGAAGGAAGGAAGCTGGAAAACTACTGCTGGCAGGACAGATGATGCACAGTCCCATCAGTGACTTATGGCAAAGTCAGGCCTCCCAGGCTGGACTCTCACTTTTTGTTTTTCTTCTTATTTTAATTGCCATAACATTTCTTGCATTTATCAGGGCCAGTTTTGTCCTGCTCTGTACAAATATGGAAGATGCCATCTTGGCAAGGACCAGGGTTGAAACAGGGACCAGCAGAGCAATAAAAGCAGGATTCTCTGCAGCTTGAGGTGGGAAGCCAGGCCAGCAGCTGGGAGCTATAACAGAGCAATATCCTCTGCAGATTGGGCACAGATGTGGACATGTAACCACAGGCCAGGGTGTTGCACAAACACATCATGTGGACACACTGTGCCTCAAATGCTTACAGCCTAAACTGGCAACAAGCAGAGGAAGAACAGGACAAGCAGAAGATTGCAGTGAGGCTGAGAAATGAGTCTCTAATTTTCTTGAGAGTGAGATCAGAGCATGGAAGTTAATCTGGATATTACTAGAGAAGAGTCAGTCACCAACCTGCACATCTTCCAGCAGATTCTTTGTATCTGCAGGATCCAGAAATGGAGAGGAACTTTAGGGAGCATTTCCTCAGTAACCTAGCTCCTCTCAGGCTGCTTTGCCAGAGTTATTGAAGTGGTTAGTTACTTTACATGGGAACAAAACAGGTGGACAATAAGCCAGAGGCTGGCTTGGCTGAAGGCAACATGTCTTCTGCCTTGGAAAAAAAGCAGAACAAATGTCAGCAGGGCTCCATTCAAGCACTCCAGTGGCTAAGCCCTCTTGGAAACCTTTAGACACAGCTTCTTATATTTGTCTCTGGAGGTAAAAATATGGCAGGGCATACAAGTCATAGGTCACTGTGTGAAGACATCTAATTTTGAGCCAGGTACTAATAACAGGAGCATCCTAGGCGTGCTTGGGACCATTTACAGAATTAGCAGCTGGCAGCTCCCTCTCAGCCTTTCCTCACAGCATAGGCATAAAAAGCAGATATATGACCATATAACTGATTACAGTCCTGTGTATTTGAAAGTAATCCTATGCTCCAGGCTGATAAAAGCTAGTTTGAAGAGCAGTTTGTCGTGCTTAAAGCCCTCTCTGACCAGGCACTAGTTAGAGACTAGAGTTGTTGCATGAGAAAGAAGAACTGCCACAACATTACAGCCTTGCAAAGAGAAAAGGCAGATGAATTAATCTATTTCCATAACTGCACAGTGTTTATTCTGTGCACCAAACAATACACAATCCATACATCAACCATATGCAATCTCATACCCAATAAACCAGGATGCCCACAGGATAAAGTATAACTTGGTGGGTTTAGGCAGAAACTCCAGTCCACACAACTCTGAGAAGCAGTAATCAATGGAATACATAAAAATATGAGCAAGCATCAAATTACTTCAAATACCAAGGAATAGCACAGGAGACTAAACCTTTATTATGTGGCAGCCACCGTGAAATGGGATGTGTAAATAAAACCAAGAGAAAATGTGAATTCTATGCAAGGCAGAAGCCCTATAGAGCTGAGCATCTCCCAGGATCTCATACTGGGCATCAGTGATACAACCACGATATCTCTGCTAGCTGTTTCCCCAGGCAGCCTCTTCATACCTCCTGTCAGTGTTTCATGACAAGAGCATCTCCCCCTGTGCACACTCACACTTGTTGAAAGGCACCAGTGTGCAGCACCCACTCACACAGGCCCTCACAGCCAGTTTGTTAACAGGTGCACCCACAGAATCTTTTGGAAGGGGAATGAAGCAGAAAGAGCCAACACTCACCAAATCAGGATCAACCAAAGCTACTCAGCCTATAGAAAGAGTGTAAGAGGAAAGCATACTTCTGATGAATAGCATAAGGCTTCACAGCACTTCAAGTTATAGCAAGAGCTTTCTACACAAGCTACATAAGAATCATCAGTTGCTCCTAGAAGCAACTGGCAGGGTACAGAAAGATGGAATTATATGCAAATCTTATGGCTGAGGACCCTCACAAATATGGATGTTTCCTTGGCTTCCCCTCCTTCTCCCAGAATACACAGACCAGCTTTGACCACTCTCTAGGATTGCTCTGGGATAAAACCTTTATTTTTTCCAAAATATGTCTTCAGACTTTAGAGCTGTGCATACACACGCACGTAGAGCTGTCCATGAGTGCCTAAACCTGTGTGCACAGAAACACCACCTGTGTCATGGCAGTGCTCCTGCAAAGTCCAAACCATGGGCTAGGGTGCATGTGTAGCTGAGATGAATCAGCACAGACATTTTATTTTCACCACCTGAGGATCTCATGCTAAATGTCTCTTTGTGCTCATTTAAAAGAAGCTGAAGAGACAAGTTACAGCTCCCAGGGAAAAGCACATGCTTTTTTAAAGATGGAGCAAGCTCCTCCTCATTCTAACAGCAGAACCAGATGCTGCACTGATATCACTACCCTTGAACTTACCCTTGTCTGAGTCATCTATGAGATGGTTGAAGCTGACAAGTTGTTAAACATCATTGCCCATGGATTATATTCAGAGAGAGCTTTAAAATATTTTCTAATTATTTTTGCTTCCACTCCACCAAACACTGTTAATCAAGAATTATTTCCAAAACACGCTGTATTGTAGCAGTGCTACACTCCACAGGAGAGGCACCAATTGGGTTGGACACCTTTCCAGCTCCAGCTGTCAGATGACCAAGGTGTTCTCATTCTTAGAATAAGGTGCTCTTTATGGGCAGGGAATTTACTTTTTTTCCTTTATATATGCAAAATGCAAAGGAGAGTGCTTGGCTGTGGGGAAATCAAGCTGCCTGGCTAGATTTTGCATTTTGATGACCATTCACTACTAGTAATATAGGTAATACTTTTATTCACTTATTCCTTGTTTCTTTTCCAGGTTGTTATTTCTTCATGTTGCACAAAAAGACCTGGCATGGGCTCTCCTCATGTGGTTGTGACAACATGCAACACCCAACCCCTTCCTGTGGGTGCAGCAGGAGAAAATTGGAAGGAATTTTGCAGCTCCAAAACTTTGTGATCCAGCTCTAAGTCTTGCACTGGTTTTTGGACTTGGCTAGTTCTGTGTTATGCACAGCAGTTTGTTTGCAGAGACTTCATACTACTCCTGATTTTAGTCTACTTTGCATTCCTGTTTTTTTTTTAATATCCAAATCTCAGTATGGGGAAAATATGAATTCAACAGAGAACAAAACTTAGTGCTTCAAACACAGTTACCTGAAAGTACCACAGCAAGTGCAAAGATCAGAACAGATTCTAAAGAGGAATAAAAAAGAAAACCCCACAAAGAAAAAAACTCAGATTTGTCTAACAAGTGACACTTTTCACTGTGGAAGACTTCACAGATTCAAAATCCTTTTCACAATCCCATTAATTTAGAATTAGTAAAACATGAAGTTACCCATATTTCAGTGGTTTGAAGTTTCATGCTGAAAAATGTTGGGAAAATTTTAAAAGAAGCTTCACCATACATTAGTGGCTTACATTAGAATTCCTGTCAATGTATAGAGATGATATATAAATATATAGATAAGAATTACTCAATAATGTAATTTCAGTAAAAACAGCAGAAGATTAATTTACTCCAGGATGCTCTAAAAATTAGTCAGTTTTAAGATATGTTATTTTCAAAGAGTGCAAACTGCTTTTATCAAAATAAAACCTTTAATCTTTCCTCAGAAGCTTTGAAAATTTATATTAATAATTTGAAAACCACTTAAATAAATGTAGTAATACTTCTGCTAGTTAACTAATTTATCAAGCAGTAGCACTCAATCTAATAAAAACAAGCCCAAGACACTAAATCCAAACTTCAGTCTGGATTTTCCCTCAGCTTGTTTCCATCCATGGTTAAGCATATTTTCCTCATCACCGTGGAAGGTAAAGAGGTCCCCAGTTCACCAAAAAAACCCCACCCCAAACAAAAAGACCCACAGCAAACAAACAAAAAAATCACATCTTGATCCTGAAAATCCTGAATTGTTCCTATCTGGAGTGTTTGTTCAACTTTACAACTACATTTATTTATTCAAATAGTGTTTTCACACTGGCTCTCCTCCCAGGCATGTTTAAACAAGCAGCAGCACACAGTGCCAGGACCCAACAGAAACGTGTTCTATAGGCGAGTAAACACAATACCCAATGGCTTTAGCTGCCCACACCATGAAGGGATTTTGAGCAAATCACTTCAAATTATGTTTCAGTCTCTGGACACAAAGCAGAGTTGGTTTAGAGTTCTTTGGCTATGTTTTGGGTTGTGGTTCTTTTATTGCTTTGGTTTGTAAGCCATTGGCTGGCCCGCACTCCCCAAAGATGTGAGCTATTTATTCTGTTCCAGCTTAAAGGCCCAAACTGGACTTGACTTCAGTGGTCTGTAAGGTGGTTATAACTTAGCCTGGCAACACAGCGAGCCATCTGCAGCATGCACGGGTGGTGTGCTGCAGGCAGGAGCGGCCAGCAGCCCAGGCCGCCCGCACAGGCCAGCTCTGATGGGCCCTCACGAACGCGCGCGGCCCGGCAGCCGCGCCACGCCGCAGTGAGTGGGAGCTGCCGCCCTCGGGACGTCGGTCAGCCCAGTCCTACTGCAGCCAGGGTAAAAAAAGAGCACTCAGAAAGGAAAAGGCATTTTTTCCTGCGAGCTGAGGTTAATCCTCACCATCAATCTGTTGGCGGTGGCTGGAGCGACACCCCAGCTCTTCCCGTGTGGAGCTGGAGCCAGCCCGCAGGAAGCTGCTCCCACTGCCATGGCTCTCCATCCCCACGACGCCACTGCAGTAATTTTCCTGTTGTGCAGGCAGGAGGGAGGAGAGCGACCCACACGTGGCTCCAACAGAGATCACGGCCTCATCAGCAAGAGCTGAAAATACCAGCGAGCTGGCACCGTTTCAGAGCTACGGCCTCCCCCCTTGCCCTTTCCTCCACAAACACCCTCCCTGAGTCATGGATCAGCACAAAGGGCTCCCCTGGATCCATCCATAAACTCTTCCTGGAAGACCAGCACATCTTGACCTGGGACCAGATATTTTCCCCATCATTGACATTTCTCCTTGGTTTTGTTAGTGTTAGAACAATCCTTTCAACATTTATTTTCTTAAAAAGTGGATTCCAAGTCTTGAGATGATTCCACCAGCACCCCAGAGGGCACCAAGCAGAGCAGCTATAGTGAGTTACCTGCAAGGAACACGACTCTGGCTCTCCCAGCAGAACCCAGGGGACTGCATCTACCCACCAGCCCAGCTGGTGAACTGGCCCTGCCTTGCCACAGCTGTGATTCTGGACTCCCCAGGAATGGAAGTCTCAGCATCTGCTGCTGAATTCCCTCTAGAAGAGCCATTTCAATCTCAGCTCCATGGTGGAGCACACTGTCAAGGAAGGAGGTGAAAGTATAACAACCTGGATGCAGTCCTCCAGCACAGCCACCTGGCGTGGCAGCACCACAACAGGACACCTCCCTACTGCTATCAGACACTGTCTGTATTCCATGTCAAATAAAAAAAAGCCTTCTCCAAACCTGGAGGACCTCCACTCCCACCCCTTTCATTCTTTTCTCTGTGCTCATGTCTCCCTCTCACTGGAATATTTACTGTTTTGACGTCAACTTGCACCAAGAGCCAGGAGGCATCTGACAGCATTTTGTCAGTGACAGACAGCACAGCCTTCTTCTCTGGTCCCCATTTAGTGACAAACAGTTCTTTACGTGAGGCAAACCACCACAAGCTGCTCAGCATTTAGAGCCCAAGTGTCACATTAGCTGGGAACATCAGGATCTTCTGCTGTGTAAGATTTTGGCACCTCCTCACTTTTATGGTTCAGAACTGTTGACATGATAAAATAAAACCCCAAACTGAGGTTCAAGATGTTTATTATGGTGAGAAAGAGAATTGTATGGTGTGGGAAATTTCCAACACAAATAATTATGACCACAATTTTGAGGCATGACCACACTGTTCCATATTTGCAGTCTGGGCGTGGGCAGATTTTGTTTCAAGGCAGCACATCCATCACACCCCACTGCCCTGTGCACAGTGTGACTCTGAGGGGACTCACGTTAAATGTACTGGACTTGGAGCCCTATGGCAGGTCACAAGTGTCACTGGAAATAACATGATAGAGGAAGAAGTAATAGAGCACCATGACAGAGCATTTAAAGAGCTGGGCAATCATTAAAGGAGGACAGAGATTACTGGAAAATAAGAAGCCACTGAAGGAAAGTGCTTCACTGGGCTTTCCCTGTACCCCCTCAAGCACCAAAACATACTATGATTATTTTAAAAGGTATACTACTACTAATAGTCATGCTATGGCCAAAATCAACAATATATTTGCCTTCTTCCTAAGGTGTTTGCACTTCATCACTGAGATGACACTTTTCAGATGAACTGGCTTTTTATTGTGGAGCTATTCTAAAGCAGAGTGTTTTGTTGACTAATAGTTGCTGCACATGTTTGGTACTGAAGGGTTGCTCATAAGTACCTAATCTTAAAATAAAAAGGAAGTGGATTATATTTTTTATGAGAGTTACAAATATTATTAGCACTTGGAAGTTCAAAATATGATTTTGAAATGTGATTTGCATAAGAGCTTCAGGTATTTAGTTTAGGGCTCACAGTTTTTCAGTGTGGCACTTTTATTCCAGCCAACAAATAGGAAAACAAGGTATTTGAGGCCTAAATAACCTTCTACATGTCTCTAAAGGTAAGCAATGAATGAAATGACAAATTTGATGTCTCTTGTAAATAGTCCCATTTAAGCTCCTCTCCCAAGTCTAGAAATTCTTGCCCTCATCTGCCTAAAAGTACAAAACTTGATCAGGCTTAATGGTGCCCCTCACAGTAGTAGAATTGCACAGTATTCAAGTTTGCAAAACCTTTTACTGAAGTGTTTCACTTCCACCTGACAATGACCACGGCTGGGCAAATAGCCAAGTCTTCAGTCCAGCACAAAACTAAGAAATCAAGGAAATTCCATTTGCCATTGACTCAAAACATGTTATCAAAAAGTATCAATTGTTTAATGTCTTTTTAAAGTGAAAAATATCTCCAATGCTTCCAAAAGTTCTCTCCTCAGGTTATTTGACCATATTAAAATCTTGCTGGATTTTTTTTTCTTTTGGAGGGGGGAGGCTTTTGGTGGTAATGGGTAGCAGAAAGGAGAGGCTGTTTGCTTTTCATTCTAAATTTAGACCAACTCATCACTGAATTTCAAAAATGTCAAGCTGTTTCAGCATTTTGGTAATATTATATTCTGGAAACACTGAAGCAGAACATTTACACTTTTTGAAGTAATGGCTTCTTTCAGCAGAAACAATTTGTAAACAACAACCTGAAAATAAAAAATTGAAGAGTTGAACAGACTTACTTTCCTGTTCCCTGGAACAGGTAGTCCTGACCCCTTGCACCCTCAAAACTCCCACAAACCAATCAATCAACCAACTCCTACAAAACAAAACCAAACCTCATTGTTGAAGCATATGACTACACATACATGTACAAAATAACACATAACTGCTACAAATTTGAAGACTAAGGACTTCTAGAATAAAGCTGTATGTGAATCCAATTGATTATGATTAAAATCCAAGCATCTCACAGTATAGGCATTCTCAGATAATTATTGCATCCATGGCATCATTTGGGAAAATAAATAGCATCCCAATGAAAGACAAAGCAGTATGGTCTCTTCTCATTAGTTTCATTCAAATAAAACCAGGAAACAAATATCTGCCAGACACTGCCCATTTGAAAGCCTCTATTTGCATTATGAAAACAATCACATTCTGCACACCACAAATACTCCCAAGTTTTTGTCATCCATCAGCTTTCCTCTTGTAAAATTGCGATGACCAAACCAAAAACTTCCCAACTCTCAGCCTTGCAGTTCTCTGTAGCAGAAACACCTGGATCAAAGGTTTAAACAGACCATATGCATCATCTGCTCCATCCAGTTATCAGAACTTTTAAAATTTAATTTGTGGTCCATATTGCCTCTTCCCACCTGCTCACAAGTCCTGGGAGCTCCCTGTGCAGGTGAAGTGTGGAGCTGCACTAAATCTGCATTGCACTGCTCTCTGCAGGAGAAGGAATGCTTCCAAAGGTAAGGACATGGTGGAAATGGATGAGTTGTGGAGCCTATGGGGAGTCTCCCCCTTTCACCACCACACACCTTGAACAAACCAGCCTAGGCATTTAAAGGGTTGTAAAGCAAACCTCTGCTTTACACTCATACTGGATGTACCACTCCACTGCCACCCAATAAAAAAGCAAGTGGTCCCACCTGTGTCTGGACACCTAAGCCTTACACTGACATTGCTCCAGCTATTTTATCTGTTTCACTCCCAAGAAAACAGGTACAGAAGACACCAACCAAAGCACCTGCCTACACCTCATGGTCCAGCAAAATGTGACACTCCCAGAGCAGCAACACAGGAGCCTGAGCACTCCTTTCTACAGAAATAACTACAGCAAAGGAAGCAGCTCTAACCTTCTGCCACACCATCCTGCCAGCACACCTCAGCTTTAACCTTCAAGGTTTCCCTATCCCTGTCCATTCTGCTGAGGCTGCCTAAAAGGGTGCAATTAGAGTCATTTCGGATGGCAGGATCCGCAGGGCTGACATATGACCCTTTGGAAACTGGACTGTACCCAACATTTCTATTTCCCCAGGCCATTAAACAGCTGTCAGAGTGTGACCTATAATTCCTCCTATCCCATCCCATGCAAATTCTGAGTTGGTGACAGAAGATGGAAGGCTCTAGGTACTCGCAGTCACCCAGGCATCCAGAACAAGGAGCTCTCTGATCCATGTGCTGCCCGTGCAATGGCCAAAAGGATTTTGCAGCTAAAGATAAACACACCTCTCCAGTTTCCAGCTAGCTATAGCTTCTAAGGCAGGCAGTCTTCTGCTTTATACAAGGAAGGAACTGGTTGTTGTTCAGGAGAGATGTCAGGCCCACCTGCCACCACCTACCAAAAACAGACCGGTCACCTTCAACTCTGGCAGGAATCTCTTCTATCAACAGTGTGTTAAGTGGCTTTCAATCCCTTGAATATCAGCCTGGCATGGGAAATTCTTTCAGGCTGGGTGATAGCATCATTTTAATGTTGATATTCGCAAATATATAGAAAAATAAATCTGCATTTACTTGGCAGTGATAAAATGCCTTTTAGATCACAGGTTTCAGCAGCAATTTTTTCTCCAGAAAAATTCAAGCAGAAAGCAGAGGACTGAAAACGCAACATCTGAAGTTAGAAACCCTTAATCTCCTTATTTTTTTTTTCATTAACTTGTTTACACTCAGCCCTTTTCCCTCTTCTCACTTCTATGTATTTTCTTCTTCCCCCCTTTCTTCCATACCTGCCTTTTATTATACAAAGATATTATACGTTTGTGTTAAGGAGGACTGTGATACTTTATCTGTATGTTGGATAGCAAGACCCACTCTCAGAGTGCAAATTAAGACTGAAATATGTTAAAAAAAAAACCCAGCAAGTTGCCTCATAATGTTGTCCTTCAAACCACTTCTAATTCTGCACTATTCCCTTAACTTCTCTCTTGTCTGCTATACACAACAGGTATTCCCTATGTGGGTGGATACAGCAATAGCTAAGAGAGATGGGAGATGAAAGCCTGTTACCTATTTTATATTTAGGTCCTGTAAAACCCCTGTAAATGAGCATGGGGAGTTACACAAGAGGTCCTGTAAACAAGGTGAGGGCCAGTTGCTTTTTACAGCATGGAAAATTTCCATTTCTTGGAATAGACAGGTCAGCTTGGAAGGAAGTCAGCCCTCACCTCAAGGTCTTTCTCCCTCTTTAGGGCTGATCAGAAGCACCAGCTAACCCAGAAGGCTCTGCCCAGAGTCAGGAGAGCCAAACAAACAGATCAGCGCAAGGCACAGCCTCAGCTGCAGTGATGTTTCCATTTCTCGCCTGGCCAGGCACCCGGAGGTGGGGCTGTGTTGTCAGGCCAGTATTTCCTCAGCTGCCAGGCTCAGCAGTCTGGAGATTTCTGCTAGAGCAGCACAGCTGGGACTGGCAAGCAGCACTTGTCCCAGGTTAATATATGTCTGTGTGCCTCCCCGACAGACTTGGGAAGCCAAGGAGAGAAAACCTGAGAACGGCTCCAGAATTAGATCAGATGGCCCTGAGCCATCTTCCCAGCCCTGGGTACCCAGAGAACTGGGGGAGAGTCCCAGATGAGTTTCACACTGGTGGGCAGGTCCAGCACCAGCAAGGTGCTGTTCATTTGCACCTCTGTTCCCCTTCCCAGCTCACCTCTTGCACCATCCAAATCGAGTCTTTCTGCTTTGTTTTCCCTCCTGTACTCAGCAGTGCTGTGACTTTCCTCCCCCCCAGCTCCCCATATGCAGTTCAGCTCCAAGCTGTCACTCAAAAGGTTGGCATTTCTGAAAAATGTCCAGATACTTCAGCTATTTCTATTCTGCCTGACATAAGGTGAAAATCTGAGTCAGCTGGCTGTGCTCTGTCAGGTTTTTTGCAGCCAGCGTCCTGCCTCTCAAAAACACCCACCTAATTTTGGAAACACCAGTCTTAACTTTGGTGCTCCTGATGAGAAGCAGAAAAACACACTCAGCTTAATCCCAGCTGCAGAAAAGGATCCAGACAAAGGAAGATGCCTGAATATTAAAAAGAAAAAAAACCCCAACTTGCTCCTGCTCACTTACAAACATTTTACATAGTTTTTATGGGAGGAAGACAGAAGCCTGTTGCCAAAAATATTGTCTGGGCACAATTATCCCTCTTTCTCCTCCCCTTGCCAAGCTAACCTCCCTCTGAATCAGGCCATAAGGAAGGAATAGAGCCAGACAGAACTTCTACACATTTGGCTCGACATACTGCAAGTGTAAGCTGTCAGGCAACAGAAGTGTGTTACTGAGTAGTATGGGAATATTAATAAGCAAGAGATGGACTTAATCTTCTGTCACAAAGCATCCTTCAGAATCACAAAAAGAACAGAAAGGAAAGAAGAGAAGAAAACAAACTAATCTGCTATTCAGGGCAGTACTCAGTCATCCTAGAGGGAAGAAATTTACCCCAGGCCAAAAGCTTCACCATGACAGTGGCCATTTGAAGTGACTAGTAAGTCTGAGACTTGCAAAATTGGTTGAACTCTGCTCCCAGTGACATGAAAAGTAAACTACACATAGGTTTCAGGGAAAAGTGACATTAAAAAAAAAAAAAAAAGCACTTTTGAAAATTCAATTTTATGTTCCAGCTCCAAAAGCAATAAAAAATGTACCCCAATCCCAAACCACAGCTCATCCTATTTTCATGCCATAGGATTAGCTCTACCTTTGTCATGCCTTGTCAGCATTTCTCCAATTGACCTTAGAATTTTGTAGTTTTGAAAGCTCTGTACACTCCTAAACCATTTGTCCCAGGACTTCACTTCCTTAAAATCCTATCAAAACCTGCTTCTTCAGCAGCATAAACCCACTCCTTCTTTACAGTTTGTCACAAAACTCAGTTTTGACCCTTTCTTTTTGCAGGAATTTCAATAGAAATGCTTTTTTAATATCTGAAAGCTGTAAAGGCTGGGGTCATTTGGCACTAAAACAATGTGCACCAATACTATGGTCTCACATTCATGTCACCTAGAAAACAGCAATAAATTCAAACCTGGAGAGTGAACCACAACACCTCTGATACTTATAGATAAAACTGCTGTAGGGTGCAATAGCAAGAAGTAACTTTTGGAGGTCTCACCATTTCCCACTCTGCAGTTTCTTGGCAATTAGTCTTTTGTAAATATTCAATTAGTCTTTAATACTTACTATTAACAAATAATCAGCTACCAGCCATGAGATAACTTAAATAATAGTTGAAAAACCATAGTAAATTCTCAATATCACTCACCCTTCACAACACAGCCACCTCTCATTTAGTGGTGTGTCTGATGTCAAGCCAAGTTTCCAAATGAAAAACTCTCAGCATTGAGAGGGGAAATAGAAGCAGGGCCTCTGGAAGCTGCACCTCATAAGGGTAACGAGGCTGCCAAGGTGCCTCTACTGGGCTGGGCAGGTGTGTTCTGGCTTTTCCTCACAAATCCTCTGAGGACTCTTCATCCCCAGCTGTGGGGCTTTGTGCTTCACAACTACAGTTGAAACCAGAAGGAGCCTGGGTACTATTTCCAGCTTGGTGGAGGAACTTCTGGTGAAAAAGTGAAAAATATTTCTGCTCTTGGAAACCCTGGCTTTAAACCTGAATCAGTTGTGAACTCTCATTCAGAATTAAATTGTGGTTCTTTGTGTCTTTCTAATTAGTACTATCACCTGTCTGTTACTGGCACATCAAACAGGTGTTGCCTGTCATCAAAAGTGGCTCCTGCCTTGTAGTTCATTAAGGTAGGCAAGAGAGCCTACCAGGTATTAGCTAGGGAAAAATCGGGAAGAAACTCAGACCTATGGTCTAAGCACAGTACTGGGGCTGAAGCTCTGCTATGCTCTTCACTGAACTTAAAGTATCATTCTGGTACCACTGAGAAAATCAGTTACTGTCTCTAGACCTTGTCCTTTGGAATATCATCTCCCTTTTGAACATAAAGCCATTCTCTCCTTTCCCTGCAGAGGGGAATGTGTTTGCACAGGGCTTTGTAAACCTATGTTTTTAAGAATTATCTGCTGGCACCCGAGTCAGAAGTTGTAAGTCATTCTACATCCTCCAACAAAGAAATTGGATTCTACTGACATCCCTGGGAATGTTCTGTCTGGCTTGAAGCTGTTCTTATTTAGGTATTGTAAGCGTGTCCTGGAGCCAGTATAGTTTTGTGGCCAACACTATTGCTATAGCTCTATAAATCTGCAGACACTCTGCAGCAGGAGTGTAGTGCCAAAAAACTGCAGAGTTCTCTGCTCTGCTTCCAGTTTGGGAACACATGCTGGAGCAAAACAGCTAGGCAGATGTGGCATCCTGAACACCTGATAAAACCTGGTAACTGGAGAGGAGTTTCTGCATGTCTCAACTGAAATGATTGTTTTCTGCTCAAATGTTAGAGAAAATGAATGAAAAATGAACAGGAGATGTTGCATATTGGTACTTCTAGGACCTATACCCAAAGAGGTACAGTTGGCAGTCACTGGAGGTGTCTGTGTCTTCTCGGTCTTCCTTTCCTCCCCTGCCAAATCAGCTCCCAGGCTTACTTCCTTTGTAGCATGGAGAGGGTAGCAGCCTGCTAGGGGACTGCTTATTGCAGGAAAAACAGCCCCTTCACAGAGCAGAACAAAGAGACCATCAGTCCAAGCTGATGGGGCTGAAGGGGCTCCTCAGTGCTGCAAAACCCCCTTCCCATCTGTGCAGCAACTGCAGGAGAAGGCTGGGAACCCCGGGGATGCTCTCCCTTGGCACCCTCCCAGGTTCTCAGCTGGCTGCTCTGCTCTGCTTGCTGTGAATGAGAGAAACTCTGGCTTCAGATGCTATTCTGCCTCCTTCCAAAACCCCGCAGTCTGGCAGGAAGGGAGGTGCTTCAGCAGGGGGAACTCAAATTTATTCAGTACAATTCAGCCTGCTGCAGAGGACAGCTCTTGTAGAGCAGGTGGCAGCATTACAGTGACAGCAATACCTCCAATAGCTCTGCAGCAGTAATTAGCATTATGCCAAGAGCATAACATGGTCTCCCCTAGACCTGTCTGCTCCACTAACCACTGCTCCCACCCACAGCAGCTGCACACCCATCCCACCACCTGCTGCAGGCCAGGTGAGTGAGCCTGTGCCAGTCTAACCCCCGACCATTCCATCTCCAGCCCAGCCTCTGCCAGGCAGGACAGCATTCCTCCCAGCTCAGGTACTAAAGGATAGTGCCAGTCCTGTCCATGGAGCTCCTACCTGCCTCAGGAGATGGAAGGGGAAGAGGGTGGAGAGCTGCCAGAGCTGTCCTGACACCAACTCTGTGTGTCATGTGCTGTGGCCATGGGATTTTGCCTTGGGCTGGCTCTTAAATGACTGCTCAGTGGGAGTGGGCTACTGTCTGGCCTTGCAGCTCACAGCTCAGGAGGGGAGCTGAGGAGAGCGGCTGTTCCACTGCTGAGATGGGGACAGTGGGTTGTTATTAGTTATGTTGTGGTGCTGCCTAATATGCTCTGGGTGCATTCCAAAGGCAGAGAGAAACACGGGCCCTGCCCTGGAGGGTCATGTATAATTGAAAGAGCAGTCAATGCATTATCCAAGCTGTGGGCTCTCCAAACAAACCATGCCTCCCATTCAGAGGATTGTTTGAGGCTGAAGGGAGTGCTGGGGATCATGCAGACCACCCCAACTACTGTCATGGACTGGGATTTATTTAATCTTCCCAGAGCAATGGCTGGAAGTTTAGAAGAGATTCCACAGTGTCCCCTGATAGTTTGTTCCAATTGCTGTAACTCTTCTTGGAATGATGAGGTTTTTTCCTAATATTTATACTAAACGTTCCCTGCTGCAGCCTCAAGCCATAACAGCATTTTCTGTCATTTTACTAATGAGAGTGTTTGATGTGTGCTCTTCCTCAGAACATCCCTTAATATATCTGAGCACAGCCAGCCTGTCTCCTCTGTGGGACGAGCTATCCCAGGGCTCCCAGCATTTCCTCAGAGGCCACAGCACTTTCGTGGGTCAGTGCACAGCTCCAGTCAGCTTGCCCGTCTTCATCTCAGCTGGTACAGATGAACACTAAACACAGAATCTTCCTCTGACTTTCTTAATAAGTTCCACATGGCCAATGCTCTCCATGCCTCCAGCATCCAGACCCTCTGAGGTCTTTGCTCACCATCATTTAGGAGCCTTCACAACCACTGACACAGTGAGAGACTCTTGAGTTGTAATGGGGATCTTTTGTTATTGAGGCAGGGAGATAACTGGGGGTCCCCAAGGTGCTCCAGAAAAACAGTGGTGAAACTCAGACTGCATCCAGAAGTGCTGTGGGTGGACCTTTATGCCACACTCCCTCCATTCTGCTGCACACATTTCTCTGCATATGGATGAAGAAATGCACTGTGATGTCCTGTTCACATAGACCTGGATAATCAAACGCTTAAATAAACTCAGAAGCAGATCCATGAGATTATTCATGAACTGGGGAAATGTATTTTCTCTCCATTTCTCCTTGTCTCTCATAGATAACAGGTAAAAGCATACATGTTGTGGTCTCAGGGTTGAAAAGCAAATTAATTACTTATTGCAAGTCTTCCTGGGTAAAGCCTTTAAGAATCATTTTCTAACCTCTGGTGCTCCAGTGAAGCCCCTGGAAAGGACCTCAGTTTCTGGGATCATAATGAAGTTATGCAAGAACTTTCATTGATGTCAGAGCACACAGAATCCTGATCCCCTCTGAAAATGTTGATCACCATTCGCAAAGAACTGGTTAAAGTGTGCAGCAGTTGCCTGGTTCTTCTGCTCTGGATACAGCTACCTATCTGGTGTTTTACCAGGAGTAATGAACAGCAAAGGCCAGATGGATGAAACCAAGGCTGCACTTGCTGGTGATTTATCTTGATAAATCAAACAAACAAAAGTAAGAAAGGAAAAACAATAGAATCCAAGACAAAAGATCTGTAAAGAAAGATGTTTTGCCAAGTTTTTTAATGAGGTTTCAGGTGGCCTTCCTGACTCAGAGAATTCATTAATATTCCTGACTCTAGGAGGACAGACTTATATAGCTGAATGTTTATTCTCTGTCAAGTGAGAGTATGGACTTCATTGATGGCATTGCCACAGTGTTTAATATTCATACTAAAAAGTATTTGCTTTTATTAATTTTACCTGGCCTTTCTTGGGGTCCTGAATCACATCCTAGGCAAGTTTACAGTCAATCAGGAATAATCAGTGATTTTAAATGACCATTAGGCTTAAGTATTTAGGAAGAGCAGTCAGTTAATAATAAACTGAGGCCATTCCCTCAGTTTATTTCCAGGGCCTGCTTTGAAATTCCCCATTCATTAAGGGCTTGCAGAGTAGCCTAATGATTAGAGAAGCATAATTCAAACCTAATGATTAGAGAAGCATAATATCACAAAGCCTGGTATTTCTTCCCAGCTTGGTACCAATGTGCCCATGTAAACATTGTATATTGCTCTTGGCTGAGCACCCAGGCTGAATCCCATTCTTGCTGTGCTGTCCTCAGAAGCAGGTTCATACATCTCAGGGCTGCTGGCAGCCTTTGCCAGCTGTTGTGCACATCACCATTTGTGATCTAAAAACTAAGTGTTTACATCATGCAAAGTTTCATAAAGAAAACTAGACCTCAGCTCACAATCCCAAACCACTGGCTTCACCTGGAGGAGACTGGAAGCCTCTAAGGGGGAACAGCAAACAATTTTGTGACCAACCACAATGGCAACCATGGCCATCATGATGACACTGATCAAAGGACAAGTGGAAGAGGCAGCTGTGGGCACTGACAGAACACCCACTCTGAGGACAGAGAGATGAGGAGCTGCACTGCCCGTGGAGCCTTGCAGGGACCATATGTGCTGTGACATGGCAGGATTCCCAAAATGCCAAGGCAAATCAGACAGGCTGTGCAGTCAGCACAGGCAGCAGAGCCAGTGCAAGCCTTCCACTTTGGAAGAGGAAAGGATGCTGGAGTCTGGGTAGCCCCAGGGCCAAGAGGTTGCAGCTGCTTCACTGATTTTGCTCTGGGTTAAGGCTGACAACTGCAAAAACATTCCACGACCTTGCTGTTCTTTGCAGGGTTTGTCACTCAAAGCCAGCATTTGGCTGGACTCAGAGGAAATCACAGACTCACTCTTTCAAACGTGGGGAGAAAAATGAAAAGCCACAGCTAAAACAGCTGCTTCCTTCAGCCTCCCTGACCCCTCGGGTGGAGACCAAAGCAAGCTGCTTCCTCTGTTCTCCTCACTGCCTCAGAGGACAGCCCTCCTCCATGCTCTTCACTCTTAGTAGGGAGGAGCTCCTGAGGGACCTCAGGTGAAGATGGTGGAAATAATAAAAAAAAATCTTAAAATCTTAAAAGTGAGATTTCAACAATAGTTTTTTTGCTGTACTAGAATGAAATGAGATGTGTAAATCTTCCCTGGAAAGTGAATTTATCCTTTGCTGAGACCCCATCCCAGGTGAATGCCTTCACAGCTGGGCAGAGCCCCAAGGTGCCAGAGCTCTTCCAAATCAGGCTGCACCGTTATTCTTTCAGTTTCCTGCAAGGAGGATGTCCCAGGGTTTCAAAGCAGGGAGTGCCACCCCTCTGTGGTGTAAAATGCTGGGGTCTCTTCTCTCCTTCCCTCCAGCTTGCAAAAGAGAAACTTTCCCAACAGCATGTTGGCTGAAACTCCCCTGGGAGAGCTGGTGGAGAACATTGACAAATACTTAATTTGTGACTGGGCACAGCTGGAAAATGAGCACTGAGATGTTCTGAAGGGAGCATATGTAGGAGCTTAGGGTACCTCAGGTATCTTCAGACCAAACAAGAAAGGGAGGTTTAACTGCTTCCTTATGTTAGGTGACCTCTCACTGAGGGCAGTGGGTTCAGACTTGAGCCTTCAGCTCACTGGAATTTTTATTCAACTGCTTAGATCCTGACAGGGTTATTTGAGAGCACGCAAACAAGTTGAAAAAGGACAGGAATGAAACCCAAATTCCCCGTGTCCCAGGGTTCTATTTACCAGAGTGTCACTCCTCGCAGGCACAGTGCATGTGACTCATCTGCAGTGTCAGAAGGGAACCAACACACCCCCATAAATGAAAGAATGTTTTCAGAACTACTGTGACCTAAAGTTCCTCAGGATTTCAGCCTCCCTAGGAGGGAAGGCGAGGCAAGGACAGACAGTATGGACAACTGTGCAGGAACATTCCTCATTTATCACGGAGAATCCTTCCTAAAATGATCAAATGTGCCAGGAACAGATGATTTACTCCTGAACAGTCACTCCAGAACTGGGCTTTTCTGTCAGGAGCCTGAAAACTTCTCTAATTCCTGGGCTAAACAGATATTTTCAGTAGAATATAACAATACCACTGATCAGTTCATGCCCTTCCATTTCTGTGCTGAAGTTGATCTTCACCTTAAATAGGTTTTAGCACCCTGGTTCTGTGTGCCCTGTATCCCATCTTAGCCTCATCTTCTTAGGCAACTGACAACTTCCCTTCAATATTTTCTAACATTATTATCTATCACTTCTCTTCTAGCCTGCTCCCTTTCAATTTTTTTCAACTTTTGTCATAATCCCAAATTTCTTAAGCTGTTAAAAATTCCCCATCATGACCTTACACCTTTATTATTTCACTGAAGTTTAGACAGAGGTGATCTATCACATCTCCTTTGTCCAGATCAGTTATCTTATCAAAGAAAACCATGAAGTTAGTCAGACATGGTTTATCCTTTATCAACACTTGTAGTTTATCTCATTTTTCCATTTCTTCCTTGTATTTAATTATTGTTTCTTTCAATAATTGTTCTGCTAGCTCTGTATGCTACAGCAGTCAGAGTGATCAGTTTATAATTTTCCAGATGGCTTCCTCCCTCCATCTTAAGTGCAGGTACAACATTTTCTATTCTTCTAACCATACAGCATTACTTTTAACTTGATGAATTAGTAAAATATCTTCTAACAAACTTGCAGTTTCATCTGCCAGGTCTCCTGAATTTTGAGGGTGAAGATGTTTTGGTTCCCTGCACCTTTCAGTTAAAAACCTTGTGTTTTCTTTCCTATTGGCCACCCTGCATTTTTTCCACATTCAGTATCTTTAAAAGTTACCTATTACAAGCTTGGGTTATCCCTGGACTCCTTAAAGGAAAAAAATTAGGGTACCCCCACCATTTTCTGTATCATATCATTATTACTGTGTCTGCAAATCTGACTTGTCTCCCCTTCCCCTCCCTTGCATTTCCTCCTCTCTACTTTTAAAAGAAAAAGTAGGAAAAACTCTATCTCCAACAAACATCCTCTGCTGTCTGTTCACATGTGCTTATGTCACCTGACAGCATTTGTGTCGAGAGAGAGTGGAGCAAGCAGGAAAAACTGATTCGGATTATCCATTCCAATAGGAAAGAAATGTTCTGGCTGCTGGCAGTGTCTCCCTGGAACACTTCTGGACTGTCCATAGGGAGTTCATTTTTAGCTCTACAAATTGAAACCCGTGTTATATTAGATAACTATTGAATTTCAGCTGTATGTGTAGCAATGTCCAGAAAGGGTCCTGAAGTGAGACATGCAGATCATGCAGATAAGATCTGCATAAGGTCAATCTCCGTGTTTTAATTCCAGCTCCAGGATCTTTGAGAACACCCTGTCCCTTTCCCTACTTAAAAGCTTTCCTAATGAGTGGCCTTCACTCACTTCAGATGGGTTTGTTGCCAGATGTCTCCACAGGCAGAAATGCTTTCTAACCTCATTCTCATAATAAATATGAACACCACTTTCACAATACCTTTGAGCATAGGAATTCAAAGTGTTTTAAATATGCTGAGCATTTGAAGAGCAACGAAGAACTAATTTTGTAAATTATGATTTAACCTTGTAAGAGCAGATGAAAATTAACACTGGGAAGAGTACAAATATAAGGGGATAGCTTTGGCTTTCTGTTGGATGAAAACCTAGATCAGATCTTTGGACAAATCTCACCTTTACCAGCCTTTTCCAAGCTCATGGTGGTGCTACAGAGGTCCCTTCAGCCAGAAAAGATGTTTCCTGGAGAGCAGTTTTATAAAGAGGGTCTCTGCAGCTGCTGAACAGTTCATCTCCTCCAAAAGGAGGGAATTTATCCCCTTTGGATTCTGCTATGGGAGTTTCATTGCTTTCCTGCTACATTTTGCTTTCTGTACAGTGAACCCATTAAACTGATGTTTGCTCCCAAGCTACACCCCAGAGCTTCAGGGAAGATAGAGACTAGGAGATCATCTGGCATAAAAGTATTCTTGCTCTCTGCCAAGCTTTTCCCAGGTAACAGTTCTGTCAGCACTGCTGCTTTGCTACCACAGGGATCTGGCTCTGAATTCACCTGCCCTCAACGTCCTTCAGTAGTGAAGGCTTTTTCAAATCTTCCTCATCCCAAAGAAGATGTTATGTGTTCCTAGAACATCCTACAGAGGAAAGATTTTTTTCCCAGCAAGGTGTGATGGCTCAAATTGACCAGACAATTTCTTTTTATTGGAGAACAATGTGTGAATGAGGAGCAACCCAAAACCAATTACACAAGAAGATTTTCACACTGATCCAACACTTTGGAAACACTGCAAGTTATTTTTTGGGCACCTCAGCTTTTGGTGTCGATGAACTGCCTCTCCTGCAGAAGGGAAATTTGGAGCCCAAACCCCTCTGTAAGCTGCAGGAATCCCAAATCTGCTTGGGCTCTTGGATGTGCAGGTGGGAGCATGGAAGCTCTGGGGGGAGCTGCAGACCCTCAGGATCTGCCTGGCTTTTGGCCAGTCGTGGCAGGGACAAGGCACAGATCCAGGGGAATTTCACCTGGATTTCAGAGGGAATTTATTCATTTAGATGAAGGAGAGGTTGGTTGTTTTAATTTAATCATTGCTTTCCAACAGAGAAAACATCTTTCAGAGAATTCCCAGCAAATTCACTTTCTAGATTTCAGCAGAGAAGCTCAAAACCAGTTTGGATTGGCAGCCTTTGTCCCTGTGAAGGTCCCCTTGGGCACACAGGCCTTGCTGCAGTCCAGCAGCATTGGAGAACACAGAACCCATGGAGAGGAGACACACTTTGAAACTGGGTTGTGGTTTAGCTTCTCTAGCTCATTCCCTCATCTTTTTTTTTTTTCTTCAGAATTCATCCCTGCCTTAAAACATCATTTTCTCTTCTATCTCCCTCCAAAAGCACAATGGCATGGCTGGTCTACTCTTTTCTGAGATAGAGAATTGGCTGGGGACCTCAAAAGTCAGAGAGTGTTGGCAGCTGCCACAATTTTTTCACAAGTTTCTAAAATCTGATTTTCATACAGCTCCAGCAACCAGACCAATGTGATAAATACAAATTTTCACATTCTTTTACTTTTGATCCTGAATGATAGCAGAAAAAAGATGTGATGATTGAATGGCAGAAATGAGAGAAAATAAGAAAGAGAATTCCAGGTCCTGAGACTGCTAAAGAAGTAGGGCTTACAAAGGTCTTAAATGCAAGAATTTCATACATTTTTTTTGCAAATAAACAGATGCTGAATGGTGGGGACACTTAGTTCTCTCTGAGGGGAAGCTGTAGCAGGGTTCAAACCATATTAGACACTGGAACACAGGTGAAAATCTGCCAGGCTCCACTAGTTCTTGTGTTCTTGGAAACACTTATTTTTCATGTCAGAATTTTGAACTCAGTTTTCCCATAGCAAGCAAGGCAGATTTTCAATGTTTTAAACAGTCAGCAGTAGAGATAGTGAGAGCTTGCTTTTTTTCCCACAATAGCAGATCAAAATATTCTTTAATGGGAAAATATTTTTGTTGAGCTCAACAAAAGATGCTTAAAAAAGGTCGTTACTGCAGTTAGAAAATATAAACTGAATATAAATCACTTCCTCTCTTGGGGGTCACGGTTTTCTCTGTCTACAGGTCATAGATAGGCAGAGCATAAGTCATGAGTATGTACTTTAAAAAATTCTTAAAAATATATAAAAAACTCATTGTGGCTTGACACCATAAAGAAAAAAAGGTAAAAAAAATCCAGACTTTTTTCCTTTAACACCACCCTATGGAAAATCACACCAGCTCTGTAGCACTTGTCAGAAAAGACACCCTGCCTTAAGCCAGGCAAAGATTTGGTGCTGTGTATTTTGCCCTTTGAGTGTGGGAAAACACTACGAGGAGAATAAACTGTAGAGAAAACACCATGGAGAGAAAAGAACTGCTTTCCATTTCTTGCATTACTACTCTCAGCCTGCAGAGTTATCATTATCATTCAAAGAACCGAAAAATGGTAACAAACCCAGCCATCTGCTTACAAAGCCCAGGCTGGTGATAAATCCACTGGATCCCTTAGATTTAAAAAAATGGGAAATGCTTTGAAGCAATTGCAAATTATGCAATGCCAGCCCCCTCCTGGGACTGCTGAAACCTTTAATCACCTAAGGAGTTGGGAGCCCCGTGTCAATATTATTCCTGTTACATAACATCCTGCTTTATTTGCTGATTGAATGGGCTTTTTTTTTTTTCTTTTTCTTTTTTTGATTTTAACCGAAATTGTCTCTCAGATGCCAAAAAAGCTTACTGGTGAATTGTAACCGCTTCTGAAGAGAAGCAAACCTCACCCACGAGCAAAACCAAAACAGCATGACAGATTGAGATTTGCTATCTAAAACCAAACAATCATTAACAACAAATAATCCCGCAAAGAAGGTACAACAAGCATTGGGCACCTTCCTGACACAGAAAATCAGGGCCAGCCTAGCAGGACAGAGAGACAGAGCTCCCCCTCTCCCACAAACCTGAATTACCCACTACATATTTTCTTTACCCTCCTGCAGGGAAAATGTTTTATTGATAAGGCCTCTCCTGGGTTGTGATTACCCCCAGAGCTGAGTGAGATCTGAAGCTGCTTGGTTTGACATCATGTCTAGACAGTCCCTTTGCTTGGCAAACACTTCAGTGTACCTGAGAACAGCCCAGTGAGTCCAGTAATGTGCAAAACTGGGCAGGAGAAACCTTTAGGGGCACGTTGGCCACGCAGAGGAGGATGCACAGAGCCCCTGGGATGTGTGTGCAGCACAAGGAGTCTCCTGCATGGGTGCACTGACAGCTCTGCCCTCTCCTGCCTGGGTGCGCAGCTGTGCCCGGCTGGCATCACCAAAGCGGTGTCAGTGATTCCTGCAAGCAGACAGAGCAGCACAGCCATGCACACAGCAGCACAGCCATGCATGCATGCAGCAGCACGACCATGGACACAGCAGCACAGCCATGCAAACAGCAGCACAGCCATGCACACAGCAGCACAGCCATGCATGCACACAGCAGCACAGCTGCCCCTGGTGCCCACACAGCCCAGCAGTGCCTATAGGCACAGCCCTGTAGTCCCCACAGGGGTGACCCAGCAGAGCAGCCTCACGCTGTACTGTGCCATGGCCCATATGGCACCTCCAGCTCTCTGCCCTGGGCCTGTTGCATGGGGATCTGAGCTGCTGGGGAAATCCTTTTGGAGGTTACAACATGGTGCTTTAAGGAAAACAGGCTCAGAACCAGTTTTCTTTAAAACACAGCAGCTCTGGATCACCTGCCCAAAGCTGGGAAGAGAAGGCACTATACCTGCCTTTCAGTGAAGGCTCCAGTCCCTCTTCCACCCCCTGGGCTCTGTGATACACACGTGTAGGGGCTCTCTCACAGTGAGTGAGAGACCGAACACTATATCTGTACGTGAAAAGAGACCTGTGCTTTGCCCTGACTTCTTCCAGGGTTAGTGCATGCACAGGGATGAGTGCTTGATCCATCAGCCTGGCACACAGGTCTCACTTCAATCTCTGTTCCCTGGTACAAAAGGAGAGGGTGGAGACCTCGAGTTTCCTGCAGGACAGCCAGGCACTAGGATTGCTCTTGCCATCTTTTAGGCTCACATGATAAAGCTGCTGCCTGCAGACCAAGCCCATGCCAGCTGAATTGTTGTCTGGGCCAAACAACACCCACAGGGTCCAATCCCTTTTGTGCTCTCCCTCTTTGAACTGGGTAGAAATCATCTCTCTGAAAACCCCTGGTATTTTTAGGCCAGAGCTGAGCTGCCTGAATGGCTCATGGCTGGTTGCCTGCCCATCCCTTGGGAATGGGGCATGCAGGAGGCAGGGAGGAAAAGGCACGGTCATGCCATGGTGTTTTGAAGCTGTCCTCAGCTGCCTGGGTGCCACAGAGAGCCTGCAGGCAATTTATTCCACAAACAACATAGACTTCAAGAACCTCTACATAAGGGAGGAATTCAAAGGTTGCCAAGAGCCACCTTTGCTTAAAAGTGGGGATGGAAGACCTGCGAAGAGCTTCCCTCTGGTCCTGCTTAGCAGCTGGCCGGCTCAGCTGAGCATCCATCACGCAGCAAAATGCGATAATTGTCTTGCTCTGTGCTCCCCAAACCTGCCAAGCGTGGCCAGTGCCCACTGTGAGCAAATCCCACCCTCATTATCCGCTCCCCACCCCGGTCTGTCCGAGGCGCCGGGCTCTGAGTGCACAATTAAGCACCCGCCGCCCCCTTGCTCCTGGGCCGCTTTGTCATCGCCACATTTGTTTGGGAATGTTCCTTGGGAAGCACATGGTGGCAGGGTCACTGGATGTTGTTGAGGTTTTTTTCCGCTTGTGCCTGGGGGCCAGAGAGCTTTGTGCCTTTCTCAGTATGTTAAACTCAATTAAAAAATAAAAAAATAAAAAAAAAAAACAACGTAGGGATAACGTAAAGCAGATGTGAACACAAGCCTGAGACCCTTCTGAGCACAAACACAGCCATTTCATTGCAATTCCAAAAGGCTTTTCTGGCAAGCCTCCCCCCCCCCCATGTCCTACATTCTTTCATTCCAAGGAAGACAAACAATTCAGACTGGAGCAGCAAGGCACGTTTTTCAAATAAACAGGTTCCCTCAAACAGTTTTTGCCTTTGTGTCGCCCCAATACCACATTCCTCACTTAAAGGACCTTCTGGGATGATCTAAATGACAATTTGTGTCACACCTTCCATTTAAATTGTTCAAAGCACCACACCCAGCCCATGTGAACCTCTCACATGGAAGTGTTTTCACCTTCGTATGCCAACACAGTATCTTCATGACCTGAAGTTACAGGCGGAATCTGTGGCTTTTTTGGTGCTGAAACTAGAAATCCCGTGGAACCTTGCACTGCTGGAAGAAGAACATCCCTGGAATGTGAAGGGCACTACTTGCTGTTGACCGGGGATCCTCTAGGTTGCATGGTCATTTCTGCTCATCAACACCAGGTCTGTGGTTTTAAACAAATAAACCATATTTTACCTGGCAGGTCTTTCAGAGGGAGATTTTTGGACAGAAGTCATCTATAGCATGTTACCTGATTCCCTTGTTACCTTAATTCCATCTCTCATTTCTCCCTGTGTCCCTCAGACCAGCAGCTGCCTTGTCCAGAGTCACTCATTCCCTCCTGGTTTCTGAGTTTCATGCTTATTTCACCAGCTACTTTTGAGTCTGGCCATGACTTCTGTGACTAATTCCTGGATTCTGATCCAGCCCTGCTCAAGAGTTCTCTTCAGCTCCACATTGCTCCACCTGTCTCTTGATAAGTAAAAGCAAGGCCAAGTCTGGGAGGATTTTAGTATTCCAAAGTTTTGGTTCATTATATGTTTTCCATTTTCTCCTCTGTGAGAAAGAACAGAGGTTGTCTCTGGAGAACCTCAGGAGACGCAGTTCCAAAATCTGCACCTGGGATCCTGTTTCTCCTGGACCTTCCCCATACAAGGAAACAAAACTGAGGCAGACTCATCTACCCACAGAAAGCAGACAGCCAGTACTGGCAATTTCCATTTCGAATCAAGATTGTTTGGAGATATCCTGGGCTGCTGTGTGTGGTCAATTTGAGGAATTTCTTAAACCTTTGAGTCAAATGGTATGTATACTAATTAAAACTGATTGTAAATATTACCTAATAGATGTAATAAGTATAAAAGCAAATATAAAAGCCAAGTGACTCCAGTGGTAGGGGTGAAGCAAGAGAAATGAGATGGCCTTCACAGCCCAGCCCTAATAGGAGGTACACTGATGCATCAGCTGAGGACAGAAATATCTGCTCCAGCCTCCTAATGGGATTTTCATATTCCTCATGAGCTTAACATGGGAAAATATGTACAAAAATAAATCGATCATTACAAATCAGGATGATGAAAAATCTTTAAATCTCCCAAATCCTTCTAAATCCCTTTACAAGCGTCTGTATTTCTCGCAGTAAGTTCCTTCAGTTAATTCTGCCACTGAGTTAAGGTACCCAGAGGAGAAATAAAAAAGCTGTGCTTGAAAAAATTTTTCTTTGACTGCTAGACTTTGCAGGACCTGACAAACCAAGGGACAAGCACCTCATATCAAGGACAGCTGCATAAACTTCCTGAACACAAGAAATTAATCATAATAAAAGGCTTTTAAATTTTTTTAATACAGTTAGGTACCAAAGATAAAAGGGTTATTTCCCAGAATCGTTCCTGTTTGGCATGGATCCTGATTGCTTAGATGAAGAACTTTTATTATTGAGCTTGTCATAACCTCTAACCTCAAAATCTGGGGAATGCCTTACATGGAAAATACAGAACACAGTAAAATTGCAAGCGTTCCTGGCTTTTGTGTTCCCTCACACCAATATTCCTTCCTCTCTTCAGCAGCTCACCCCAGGGCCATGCAGGCAGCAGAGTCTGAAGGCTGCTCCCAAGCCAACTCTTGGCTAATAGAAATAATTCTGAAAGTTGGGTGGGACTGAACCAAGCAGAGTAAATCACTCTCTAAGCCTACCCAGATTTGCCTCTACTTGTATAAGATTGTGAATTGAGTGCTTAAGGATTTCAGGCTTCTCCTGTATTGATGGATGTTGCAGATATTCCTGCTTTCAGTGCTCAAAAGCTGCTGGCTGCCAGTATTGATTAAGTGTTGTCTATGTTGTTCTGCAGCACAAGCCCATTCTGCTGCCTGGGTGGAGAGGCCATGAGAGCTCAGTACTTCTTGTCTGGAGCCAGCTCCACAAGGTGCCCTGGGAATGGCAGCCTGGCCTGGGCACAGCAGTGTCCACTCTGGTGCAGGAGGCAGGAGAAGGAGGAGAAATGAGAAATGCTCTCTTGCTGCCAAAACACAGCATGAGCACGAACCCTGCAGTTGCTTTACACCTTTGTTCACCCTGGAATTTCAAGCAGCAGGGAAATGAGGCTGAAGTGAGAATGAGGCAGGAGGGAGTCCTGCCCTGTGCTCCTGGGGCAGCGCAGCTGGGATCTCATCAGCTGCCCTGGGAGGGCTCATGGCAGCAGCTGCTCCTGAGGCAGGAAGGTCAGCAAGCTGCCTCCATCCCCATCTGCCAGAGCTGTGGCCAGTCCCAAGCTGTCACTGCATTAGTATTATTTCATCACATGCCAGCACTGCCTCTAACTCCAAGCTCATCCCACAGGCTATGCAGGCAGAAAATAAATTTTAGGGACACACTTGTTCTGTGATGGCCTTTAGCATCAAAAACAAATATAAAGCGATTAAGTGCAAGAGGGGAAGCTGATATTTGGGGATGGAGGAAGACTTGGAGCTCAATTCTACAGGGCATTCACTCAGAGGAACAGCCCCTTTGAAATTATCATGCAAATCTGGAGGCTTTTCAGCAATTTCAGCTAAATCCTTCAGGCTTGTGTGCACAGAGAGGTTAATTTGGTTTCAAGCAGTATGGCTTAAAAGCAGAACAGTTATTCCTGATTAATTCCCTCTGTGATCACTTCTATTTTGGAATAAAAATGCCTGACTCTGAACCAACCCAACTCATCCCCAGCCTGGTTTAGGTACATTAAGAGTCATCAGTCTTTCCCAGCTGGCAGTGTTTGTAAAGACAATTTTTTGGGAACAGTCAGGAGCTGCTTCACAGTCAAACCTTTAGTAGGTCAAGAAAAACACCTTAAAATATGGAATATTTCCTAGATGAGACTCAGCTGTCAATTACATCACTAACAAGTTCAGGATAATTCTTTTCTCTTCCATGAGCCAACTTCTGATCTAACCCACAATAAGAACTTGACCACTGACTTTAGAGGAAGTTTTTTTCCAAGAATTGGACAAAAACAATATTATCAGACCTTCAGCAATGCTTACAGGGGAGTCATTCACACAGGAAAGGGTGACAGACCTGACCCTTTATTTCCATGCAACTGGTTAAAATATTTCTCAGATGGAAAGAAAGTTTTATAGGAGGGAAAGCACTGAAGGTCTTGAGCTGCTTGTAATTTACTTTTTTAGCTATATTTTTGTTTAATCTGTTACAACAAGCAGTGAAATGAAAACAGTGAGAAATCTAAACATTTCACCAGTCAGGAAACTAAAAGTGCAGAGGGACCTTGACCACTGAAGAGTTGCTGGAAGGAGCAATAGAGAACTAAAACTGGAGGTAAGGAATCAACAAACGACCTGTGGGTTCAGGGGATGCTTTGGGCCTTCCACTGGCAATATCTAGATACTGAGCCCTGAGCTGCAGTGGAAGCATTGCCCCCACTCCTGCCTTCTGCTCAGGAGTGATGCCTGTGCTGGCTATGTGCAAATCTGTTTTTCTATAAATCATCAGTTCTGCCCTGCAGAATTCAGACACCTCCAAAAGGGAGCATGGCAGCTCTGTGGGTGCTTATGGCAGCACTGCAGGGCAGTGAAGAGACAAAGTAAAGGACAATTATCTGAGATGGAATATCTGGTCCTGTTGCAACTCATTCAGACAAACTCCAGCAAAACATCTCCCTCCTCCTACCCTGCAGGCAGAACTTTCACCTACCAAATTCACATCCCACTCTCACCACAAACTCTTTCCCAAAAGCATGTCTTGTCCAAGCTGATCTCAGAGAGACTAATCCTGAAAACTACCTTTAGAAATCTCATTTCAGTGGATGAAGCAATGAGGAATTAATTTCTTGACTAAATTAAGTGAGCAATAATAAAGGAACCTTAAAAATCTGGAAGTGTTAATCCAAAGCACCTTTCAAGTTTCTGCTGTCACTCTCAGCCTGGCTTGCTGCTGTGTCCTACGAGACACTGGAATTGTTAATAATCTACATCAATTTACAGCCTCTCAGGTCAGGAGAATTAGAAAAAAAGGTGGATCAAGTAATATGAAAAATAAAATTAGGATATTTGGGCAATGGACACCATATAAATATTATTCCCATCAGTCACTGTTATTTACTGCTTGTGAAGCACAGCAGAGAGCACAGAACAGGACAAGAGGGGGCTGGTCACCAGGCTGCAAGTGGACAGAGCTGCCAAGCTATAAATATGCTGATGTATTTTTACACTTGTTGTTGCAAAGTCAGGATGGTCGTTGTGATGCTGGAACATTGCTGGGGCTGTTTTCTAATTATAATTAGATTCTGTTACTTTTCCAGTGTCATTATCAGAGACACAGTCATGTGCACTTGCTTTTAAATGCTACTGGCCCTGCTAATTATTCTGGGCACAAGGGAACTCCACAGGCAGAGGGGAAAATAATTCCAGTCCCTGGAGCGCCTCCTTCAGATGGTGGGTACCACCCTGGCACCAGCACAGTCTGCAGCAGGGACACACTGCAGGATGCTGTGCTGATTTTTGGATGCCAATTTCAGTCAGCACCTCTCCAAGAGCACACCTCAGGGGGTGCTGGCAGCCTCTCTGCAGGTGCTCTTTCCTTGCCCTCACCTGCTGGTGCCTCATGTCTGTGACTCTTTTGCACCTGTGGATTCAAAGGCAGGATTTGAAAGCTAATGTACTGAAACATTTCCAGAATCCAAAAATAAATGACACCTGTCACTATAAATGACTTGCTGAAGCAGCCACACTTAAACATCTGTGCCTTACCCGAGCATCTGATGCTGAAAGGATTTTTCATGTTTTCTTGGAGCACCATCATTCTGCATCTCACAAGTACCGCCACAGGGACCTTCCCAAACAAGCTGTGAGGAGCTGTGCCCAGGAAAAACAGAACCCTGGACTTTGTGGGTGTAGCTGACGTGCAGAAAGATTCCAGCTGAAAGCATTAGAGGACTTACTGGAGCAGTTCCTCATCTACAAATCCACTGGAAAGTGGAATTAAATGATGGGACTTAGCAGCTAGGGAGAACTGCACTGTCTCTGCTTAATCTTCCTATTAGGATAAAACAACCAGGACAAGGGCAGGAAACAGCCTACCACGCTGATACAACACTTCAGGACTATTTTTTTCTGGAATTCTATGCCACGAATGGTATTTCTGATGTTAAGTAAATAGTAGGAAGAAATTTGAGATGGTTCTGTGCAAAAGTTTGAATGCTCCCAGAAGCTTTGGCCATTCAGCCCCAGGCACTGCTCTGCCTGATCAGGTTTGATTGATGCTCAGGTGCCTCAGTGTGCACTGCAGCTCCTTGATACCAAGCCTGGACATTCCAGATTCTGCATCTTACACCATTCCCAGGGTGTGTCCCATGCTGTGGGGTGGCCTGTGACACATTAAGACTCCTGGTCCACCAGGCCCTGCAAACTCCCCTGTATTCCTGGGGATGAATCTTTAGGCCTTATGCATTTCTTTACATTTGTGTCTGAATGAATCGCTGGAGCTTCAGAGGGAAAGGCTTTCAGACTCATCAATGGTACTGCTTTTATCAGCTGCAGATTCTTCTTTACATGTTCTTTCTGTGTCAGAGGAAAAACTGATTGACCTGACTCTTGCACTCAAAATTCCACAGTAACTATTTATGGTTTTCCCTAATTACACTGGCCTTATGTCCAGAAAACAAGGTGTTAGTGCCCAATGTATGTCTTCCTTTGCTCAGCATCAAGCCCTGAGTTATATTTTCTTTTTTATCAATAGCTCTTCCCCCTGCTGATAATGATTATGATACCTTTCAAATATTTGTAGATTGTTTTAAGTCACCCTTTAATCACCTTGTCCAGCCAGGGCACATATACTTAGCTCCATTAATCTTACTTTATTTAGCTGCCATACTGGAGGGCAAGATTCTCCCATCAAATAACCCTTCACCTTCCTGGCTCTCTAGGAACATCAATTACTCTCAGTCCCAGGGGGACTGGTCACAGGGTGCTCCAGAGGTGTGTGCAGGCCAGGATGATGGAGAAGAGCATTTCACTCCACTTTACAGCTTGAAAATATAGGGAGATCATATAAAATAATCCTTTTTGCTTTTAGAAATGCTATATACATCCTTTAAAGCAGAAAAGTTAATTAGCCTGGCTGCTCTGAACGTTTTCTCCTGAGGAAGAAAAAACTTCCACTCCTTCAGTGATCAGAACTTTTTAATCCTGGTGCCAAGCACATTTCTCTGAATTAATATTGGTGAAATGAAAAGGCTTTCTTCTCTGCTTCAGCCTTCTCTCCCAGGATAAATCTTTTTGGAATTTGCTTTACATATTGTGCTTTTGAATGTTCTTTTAAATGTTAAAAAATGGCTGTGTGAGAATGTCGCCTTCTCATTAACAAAATTTATTACATATTTTCCTCCATTGTTACCAGTACAGTTCCAGCAGTGTTAACAATGAGAACCCTAGAGCAAATGGTCTGGCACCAGCACTTGCCATCCGACTATGGCTGGTCAAAAATGTGTTTGAAAAGTGGCCTTGTGTTTTTTTTCAGCATGCCTGTTTTCAGTAAGCACTTCCAAATGATTTTTTAAAATAAATAAACAAATAATTTCAATGTTTACTCATATTTTAATCAGAAAGATATTGGGGGGGTTTTGGGCTTTTTGGGAAAACTGATAGTGGTGAATAAAGGAAAGTATTGTGTTCCATTACCTGCCTTTTTCTTGACTGGGGGGAGGAAGTTAGTGAAAAGAAAAAGACCAGGAGGGTATGGGTCTCTTCATTTACAATGAACTGAAACAGTTTTTTAAAATTCAAAATCACTAACAAATTGGGAAAAATCATAAACCTTCTGATGTCTTTAAAAATTCTCTCTAGTGTATATTCTTTCTCTTTTTATCACAGAGGAGTGTCAGTATAATATGGCCCATCGTGACAACAGTGACTGACAAAGTTTTCAAGTTTGCAAGAAGATTTCAACACTAAAGTAAGGAGAGCTCAGCTAAATTCAGCAAAGGCACAAAATATTTAAACATGTTTCTAGCACTGATGGAAGAAGTGTAGCAGCAAAGCTCTCTGGTGAAAGCTCTGTATGGAGCCAGAATGGTCCCCTCTGATATTAAAACTTAGTAATCTACAAAAGCTGCTTTCATTCATTGAAAACTACTGATACTTTTTTTCCTTTTGCAAGCACTTAATTTCCTTTGTTACCAGAAATCTCTGCTGTAACTAAAACACAGGAAAAGCACATGCTCTGAAATCCCTCAGCTGTGCTTTCCTATGGCCATGGAAACAGAATTTTGCATATCCAGGGCAAGGCAAGGTGGATTTGTCAGGGTTTTTCCTTTTCCTTGCCACCTTTCACAAAGTCTATTTGCTTGTTGTGAGTATGCAAATCAAGATCCTGGACTGAGACATTTTTTTATTTCAGTCCAAAGTCACACCTGGGCATAACAGACCATTGCCTGGCCTTCCTCAGTGAATTGGTTTTTTATACTCTTCTCGTAATGAATTTAAGTCATCAGCTGTTAATACTTCTGCAAACCTACTGCTTCCTTCCTGGTGTTAGGTGAGGATTCAGAGGACCCAGTTAATACTCACAGCTCGATCCAATTTAAGAACAGGATTTTGAGCTCAATTAGGTCGCTTACTGGCTGCTTCTGAACCCGAGCTGGGACTAAACTGTGTGAGAACCTTCCATTGGGTCAGACCAAAATAACCCAAGATACGTTGGCACACCTGAACAAAAGCTCTGCTCCACTGCTGATTTAGTGCTCTGCATTCCCAGTGGTCCTGTGGACATGCCTGCAGGTTGTACAAGAACCTACTCATTTACAATACAGCCCCTTTTTCTTTTTTTTTCTTTCTTTTTTTTTTTTTTTTATGCACTCATAAAGTGATGTTATTAATAGTTTGTGATCTACTGTGCTTTTCATCTGAGGATCTCTCACAAAGCATTTTAGGAGACTGAATCAATTTTCAAAACACTCCTATGTAATACTATCCCAATTTTACTGGAAGCAGCACTAAGGCAGTGGGAGGCAGTTTTCCCAAGGGTTCATTGGTAGTGTCAGAAATAGAGCCCTGGACTTGGACTCCAAATATAGCTGGCATTCTCATCCCGTGGCTGCAAGCTGGATGCAGGAGTCCCCACTTCACCACTGAACAGACTTCTGCCTTCTGCATCCCAAAGGGCTGCCTGTTGCCATGGCAACTGCAGTTCAGATCCCTGGACCAGATTTGCCTCTGCTACATCAATGCAAATCATGAGCAAATTCATTGAAAGTGATGGAGCTACCCCAGATTTCCATGGTCAAGGGAGGATACAGAGCAGGTTTAGTCCCTCTGAATTTGATATATGAAGGTGGTGATCTCTTGAGGGGGGGGGGGGGAAATTCCTTGATCATTGCAGGGGTGAAAAGGATGAAGAATATCTTGCAACAAATGTATAAAGAGAAAATCTGAGAACTTTACTTTGGGGTGACCTGACATTCTCAGATCTGCTTCTGACCATTATCAAAGGAAGGCTT
Organism: Taeniopygia guttata; assembly: GCF_048771995.1. NCBI lineage: Eukaryota > Metazoa > Chordata > Aves > Passeriformes > Estrildidae > Taeniopygia > Taeniopygia guttata. The sequence continues at coordinate 9,691,684 of NC_133037.1, forward strand.
TATTGTTCCCAAAAGAGTGTTCTGCTTCCCCCTTGCACTGTGCAAAGGCCATATTCATGCTTTTACTGTGAGAATAAGGGATGGTGGAGAATGGAGTCAATCTACAGAAGGATTGTGGACAAGACCAGCCTGTGCTGCTGTTTTCAGGACAGGATGAGGGGGCAGACAACAAGTCCTCAGGTTGCCTCCCTGTGGCCTCTTCCTGGAGGGGAAGGGAATGCCTGTGGAATGGGAACCCACATAAACAATTCCTTCAGTGTCTGCCACAACACTGTGAGGACCTGACCTGCTGCTTACCAGGGAAATGGAAGAAATGTGGGAGGCAAGACATGAAACAGGGAAAGCTCTTCTAGGAATAGTAACCATGACCTTCTGCAGCATCACAGCTCTCTAGCAGAGGGCAAACCTGAGGCTGGCACAGCCAGTGTCCCCTCCAGTCACACACAGCCTTTGTGCAATGACAGCTCGAGGCCTGGCACGGGGGAGGAAGAGTGTGGTAAAGTACAGAAATGGGACATCTCAAAGGTTTAGAAGTTGGTCGGTCATCCTGCACTTGGGCTAGTGCACAAATTCTAGTTTGAGATAGACTTCTATGATCCTGGAAAGCAAACCATCCTATCCTGTGTCCAAAGCTGAGCAGGCAGCTGCTGCTTCAGCATACAGTTCACAGGGACACGGGAAATATCCTCCCATAAAGCTCAGTCTGTCACACTAACAGGGGTTATGCTGCTACTCTTGCTGCACTTCAAACACTTTAATCTACAGTTATTTAACTTCATGAATTAATATTCAACCTTTCCAAGCTGCCAGTCATGCACATTACACTACCCCTGACTGCTCGAGGTAAACCCTTAGGATCAGGTAGATTCAATACTCAAAGGAGGCGTTACCACCGTGGCAAAACTGATGCACATTTTTTAAGTGGAACTCCTGAAAATCAAAACAGGAGCTGGGAAGTCTGTGTGCAGCAAGGTCTGGCACCATCTGCTGTTCCTTATGGCAAAAATCTTGCTGAGGTTTAAGAGCTGTTTATGCATTTGTGCTGCAAAAACTTGTCCTGATCTGGGGATGAGGGGCACGTGGCAGTGACACTGGACGGGGGTAGGACTCAGCACCCAGCCTGGAGGACCAGAGACACCATTCCAGAGGTCACTGCAAGATTGATCCTTGCACATATTGAGGAGCAAAGACTGGCTTTGGAAAGCAGGGCTGATCAGACTAAACCCAGTGACCCTGCTGAACATCCCAGAGCAGCACCAGGGACATGCTCAGTCAGCCAGGCCATGGTTTGGATACTTGTTTCATAACTCTCAGGATCTCTTGCAAAACGAACATTATTTTTTTGCCCACCTCAACATAAGAGGTCAATGCTCTGATGCAGTATCTCATCACATGCTGAAATTTGTATTTGTCCTATATTTTTGGCCTGATTTCAAGCTTCTAAAGGAATCCCATGAACATGAGTTTCAGGCTGACGGACCAAGGTGAGCACTTTCCACATCTGCTACTGGAAAGAGCAACCAAGCAAAAAATGACTGGAGATAATACAGAAATTATGTTTCTACATTGTGAATATTTCCAGTTTGTTGAGAAGACATGAATACAAATTTTCTTTTCTTATTTTTTTTAAGCAATTTGCTAGTTCTACCCAAAAGATAGGGTGGAAAGCTAAAAAGCTTGAAAATACAACATAAAATTGAGTTGTTGTAAGAGTAATAAAAATTTTGCTCTTAAAAACAAATTTGTGATTCTTATGTCCACTTCATTATATTTTTGAAGGCACAACATATAAAATTTAAGTACTTGATGTTGTTAATAGTATGGTGCCATTACTTTAAGACAGCAATATCTATATATGTATGATAAGGGCAAAAACTGACTTCTCCCTTTAAGTTAGACCACATTAATCTCCCACACAATTCCCTTGAAGATTTATACTCAGAGACTCTCCACTGACTCAGGAAGTCTTGCCACTCTGCAGTATTGCCATAATTTGAAAGGACAAAATGCTTACAAAGAAAGGCAAAAAAATCTCAAGATTTGAATTTGCTGATTGTTGTTAAAAGCTCAGAAATTAGACAGCCATATTAATATTGGAAACACGCTTTCTTTTTAAGTAGGTGCTTGACAAATGACTTTGTTCCTGTAAAAATGGGATTATTTCTAGGTCTGACGGAAACATCAAAAAATGAGTATTTCCACTTCCAAGTGATCCAAGCCCATTTTTTTCAGAGATCTTGGAAGAAGAATATTTGAGGATTATTGTCACAAAAGTTTTCAAAAGCAGAACTGGTCCATACACTGATTTTCACAGACATAGCTCTGCTGTGCTCCATAGGCAGTAGCTCAGACATGGTGAGTGTTCTGTGTGTAAGAATGGCAACAAACACTCTTTGGATCTATGTTTTACCAGTACCAAACTACAGAGTTTCCATATTTTCCTCCTCCCAGGCATCTCTAAGCACAGCCCTACACCAGGACACCTCACTAGGCGTCTTGCCCCGTTCCTCATGGCTGCCTGTGGGAGCTGGAAACACTTCAGCCACATCAATTCTTTGGACTGAAGTTGTAAAAGGAGCTGTTCAAGGTCAGAAAATATCAGAAGACTGAGTGATGATCCCTCTGTGAGAATGCCTGATATCAGTGACTTTGCCAACACTGCTTGTTTTTGCTGACTTTACCTTGATTTTTTCAGGCAGTGCTCGCTGCCGTTTTTCTGACTATCTAACTCTGTTCCCAGGGGCACAGGTCAGTTACATTCAGAACACAAAAGAATGGAAGCTGAAAACTCTGTGTCAGCTAAGTATATATATATATATATTAAAAAAAAAAAAATACACACAGCTGGGTTTGCATAAATGAACTTTACCCTTAAAAGTCAAGAGTGTACAGCACATTGGGGTATGTAAGTCCCCTCCTCAGTAATGAGACAGATCAACAAAACAAAACCATCCACAGACAAATCAGGGGCTAATTACATGATTATGGCAAAACTGGAGAGCCATACAAAGGGAGCAGCAGCAGCAGCAGTAAATTATCTCAGCTGCTGCATGAAAATAGAAAAAAAAAAGTGTTTGGCTATCATGTTCTCTAGCATGGCTTTCACTTGCTTGAGTTGGTAATTTGCCCATTTTGCATGGCTTTTTGGCCTTGTGAACTCAAAGTTCTTTTTTTCCCCACGGTCAAAATTCATCCTGTTCTCATTCATGGTTCCCAAGGTACAAACTGCAGCTTCTTGCAGCACAGCTTTGCCCTGCACCTCCACCATGCAATGGGGAACCATGCAGAGACCTCTCAGCTGGCTGAGACTGGGCAGGGCAAGGGTAGAGCCAAGTCAGACATTATCCCAACATGCCATCAATCTCCTCAAAGAGAGTCTATTTTAGTGAAAAATCAGATTCAGATGAATTAAAGTCAGTCTAACATGGGTCCTCAAAGGGAGGAGGAGGAGGATGCTGAATTCCAAGTGAATTTCCAGTGAGGGCAAAGTTTTCTCACATAGGAAACCAGGGTATAAATGCTCCCTTTCCTCAGAGAGGGGCCAGGTGGGTAAACCCTCTTACACTCCCAATAGAGACCAATTGCCAAAAGCTGTATAATCAGTAAGAAATTCACAGTCCCATTCCCCAAGCATTTAGCCTTCATAATACATTAAATCTAAGAATAAAACATACAACTAAATGGTCAAAAAGAGGGAGGTAACATCTCAGTGATCATAATTCTGTCAAAACATGAACCTGCTGGAGAAGGAGCAGCGCTGCCGGCCACACCGAGCTCCTGCCCAGCTCCTGCCCAGCTCTGAGCCTGACCTACTTGATGTGTGCTCCTGCCCTGAGGCCCCAGCACTAAGTCTCTTCCAGCCCTCAAATCGCATTCCAGACTTAGAACTGCGGAGCAGCTGTCAGCCTGAGCCCTGCCACAGGAGCTCCCATCTGCTCAGCCCATCAGGCGCTACAGCAGCGGACAGCACGGGGCTGAAACCATATAGGATGTGGGGCCGGGACCTGCTGCACTGCAGCAGATCACTTGCACTTCTTCACTGTCTTGAAGGGCTTCAGGCTCTGCCAGAGTAGTGGGCAGAGGCTGATCAGAAGAGGGGAGAAGGGACACTGCAGAAGGATCAAATTCTGCAACGTGACTCTGGCAGCTGAGTCAAAAAGACAGACATCCTTGGCTTCACTGGGAGATGTTTGACTTTTGGCAGGGCTGAGAATCATTTGAGAGCCCCTTAGAGGAAAACCTGATACCTTGACTTTCCCCAAAGCCTCCCCCTTCCACATCGCTCAGTATTAACTCTTTCTGTAGTAGCTGATTTTACATAATCTTAAATCATCTGTTCTGAAATGTAAACCTGGAGGTACACATTTTTAAACTTGTGTGCCATTGCTTAGACAATGTGCTATTGGGGAATACCTGTCTCTGAATCAAACGACATAGGCCTTGTCCTATAGCCTTTTCCAATAGTCCCAGCAAAACTCCAGATGGAAATTGATAACTTTTCTTTCTCAGGAAAAACTACAGAAGTATAGAGGAAGGACTCAGATGTTAGACTCCATCTGCTTTGCACTAATTCAGTTTCAGAGAAGCATGCTGTATTTTATACAGGAGCTGGGAGTGCTTTGACTCGCTACATTGCTAACACAGACCTTGAACAAGCAGTGTACACAGTCCACATCTCTTGACTCTCAGGAGTTTTAGATCCTCCCCAACCCCAAGTCCTAAAGCACTGCAAGTGGTCAGCAGGTGCTAAGATGTGAGGAACAAAGCATGGTGCCATTCCCCTCCCTCTGAAAGTGAAGAAACTCTTGCCCTCTCAGTCCCAGCCATGCTGAGTAAGGGTGCAGGCAGCTCTGTGCTGAGTTCCAGTGGTCCCTGTGCTGACAGATGTCCGTGCTCAGGGCTGCTGGGGTCACTTCCCCTGCCCTGCCTTCCCAGCTGGGAAGCCTCCTTTAACCCTCCTGCTTATGCCTCCAGGTGGCCCAAGATCCCCAGCTGCTCTCAGGGTAAGAAAAATGTTCCCTGATGATCTGCCCAAGGAATTTCTGCAGGCTGGGACCAATCCAGGAGAGACCCAAACCCATAACACAAGCAGCCTCTCACTGTCTGGAGCTCCCCACCCCACCCTCAGCACAGCCAGGATGCTCCATGCCCTGTTGTGGCAGCAGGGCCCCCTTTGCTTGCCCTGGTCCATGTGGGATCACAGTTGCCCGAGTAGCTGTGCCCTGGCACTTGTGCCCTCCATGTGCCCATGTGTGTGAGTGCTGGAGGCTGTGAGTGCCAGGCTCCCACATGGCAGCAGATTGGAGGCAGAAGCCAGCGTCTCACAAACTCATTTCCTGGCAGAGCACGCATGGGGGAAGGGACAAGCGCTCTTTGTGAGCCCACACAGTTTCACCCAGTCCCAGCCTGGATAAGCCAAACCTCTTAAAGGCACAAAACGAGTGTGCTGCCCGCAGCAGCTCTGCCCTAAGTCCCTGGACCAGCTGGCACCAGGGCAGCTGTGAGTTCAGCAGCTGGGCGGAAGGGATGCTGACGCACAGTGCTTTATCTGGAGATCTGCTTTATCATTTGCTGGCTTAACCTCTCAGCCTTTGGCTTCTGAGGGCCAGATCCTGGGCTCTGGGTGTGCCCTCCCTGCACAGCCCTGTGGATGCTGGAATAGTCACTGTGATGGTTCACACCAAGACCATGCACCAGGTGCAAACAAACCACGTGTTGCCCACTCTCCCTCAAATTCCTCCTATGGATCAGTTTGGAGCCGCATGGTCAGAGATGGCAGCCAGGATTTTTCATCTGGGGCAAAGCAAACCCTTTCTACAATTTCCCTGCAGTGCTATGCCAAAGGTGCAGTTTGGTAGGCTCATCACTCGGGTATGTGTTTCCTCCCTACTTACATGTGAGCTTTTGCAACCTATCCAGAAAAAAATAACCACCACAGTAAGAGGATATCACCTCCCTGAAACCCCTCACTTAAGAAAGGCCAACACATCCTGACTCCTGACTCAAGAGATCTCTAATCTCAGACTCATGGAAGGCTGGAGGCCATACCAGTCAAAGGATCACTCTGTGCTTCATCTGATTTCCTCTCTTCACCAGTGACTGCTCTGTATTTTAAAGACAGGAAAGTCACTTCTTATAATGAATAAAGGGATATATTTTACTGCCTGAACAGCTGCTGGCTCCACACATGCCTTGCTAGTTCAAAGTGGCAATAAGGAGTGGAGCTGAAAGGGCAACGTGTCCTTTACATCTCCAGCCAAGTCCACAGGCACAGGTTCCACTCACAGACAAGCAGGAATGCTCATGTGGACACTCAGGATTTCAAAGCATCTGGGCAGTCACACAAGTAGCAACACGTGTGAAATCTGCAGCACGTGGAAACTGACATCCCCAAAACATGCTTAGACTGATGTCCCAAGCCTAGCTCAAGGACTGGCACCAGACTTCCAACACAAGGGTTCTGCAAAAATTCCCTGATCCGGGTACTGGGGAAGGAGGGAGGACAGCACACTCTGCCATTACAAACCACAGCAATGATGGTCACTTTTGGTGACATCCAGAGGACCACATCAGTCCACCATAAACGATTCAGATCCCTTTCTGATACCTCCTGAGGGGCCAGCCTTTGTTCTGCACATCTTAGATGTCCCCAGCAGTCTAACACAGGTCCTGTGTGTATTGTCTGGTGTGCATTCACTCTACTCCCATACAGGCACATATAGAACTCGCACATGAAAAATATTACTGGGGAGAAGGCAGTTTGAAATTCTCACGTATCAACAAGTCATGACACAGCCCAGTCTCCAACTGCCTGTACTTGGCTGGCTAACACACAAATAAAAAAAAAATCCTTCTGTCTTCTACAATGGGATTTTAGCTCATCTTAACCATCTGTTTGATTTTTTTTCCCCATAGTAACAAGTCCTTTTTGGAAAATTCCAGTGGTATCTATCTAACCACGCCTTATAAGGCATTACCACCTTAATATCTGAAATGGCACCTTTCCTATGGACTAGCAATAGTAATTTTCACTGATATAAAATGCAATTTTTAACTGCTCCCTTGACAGAAAATCTTAAAGTGGCAGTTTTATAATGAATTCTGGAAGCTGAATTTAGATCACTTGTTTAATAAACATCAAGAGGAACCAACCTATACCAGAGCAAGATTTCACAATATTCTATTTTTAATATAAAAAATACATTTTCTTTCTAATACCCAGAAAAGAGAAGATAGAAAAAGAAGTCTGAAACTGACCTACTTTCATTGCCAAATCAGCCTGTTATTGAGCCAAAAGTATTCCATCAAACTTCTTATTGTTCTTAGCAAAGAGATGCCATTTCTATGAATTCAGAATGATTTGGGAAAAGCAATGTCTCATTTTGTGACCTGAAAAAATTTATACAAGTCTGTCAAACAGTTCCAGAGCACACAAACTTAGGAAACTGCTCCTGTGAGACAATTTCTATAATCTCCTTGATCTTTCCCACTTCTGAAAGTGATAGTGGTTAGAAGAGAAGCTTGCCAAATGTCAGGCTTTTATCTAAGTCCTCCTTAATATTTGATAGTTTTTCTAATCCCCAGCTTCTAAATTCATGTGGTAACTGAGAAATTCTGCTTGGGTAAAATAGCAAGAAAGTATTTTACCTCTCCTGATCGCAAAGTGCAGCTTCAAGTTATGAACTATCGAGGGTAGAACACCAGACAACAAACAAAAATAAGTAAAATCTCTTTATTATTTTTAAAATGTAAATGCAAACCTCACAATTGTCTGGAGCCCCATGCATGATGCCATGAGTGCTGGGAGTTGAATGAATTAAGCTCATTCCCAAACATCTTATTGAGAAACAAGTTGTTTTTGCACAGTTTGAATTACTTAATTTCTCAATTCAAGAGTTTGCAGGCAGGAACTACTTTTCTGGTGAGATGATGGGGTTTGGAAGAGCAGTTTTTGGGCAGAAGTGTCCTTCTTGCTGCTGTCTGAGAATGCACACGCTGTGCCCAAAGCCCTCCCTGTCACCTACCCCTTGCCTTTCATGCCAAGTTTGATCCTCAGCCTGGGATTATATATTTCCACTTACTGATGTCAACTGCTAAGTGAGTCATGGGAGGATCTGAATAGCAACCACATGAGTGATCTCCTCGAGAAAGGAGGGAGCACTCAGGGCAGCCCCCCTCAGAGCTGGGAGGAGGAGGAGGAGGCTGCATCCAAACACCAAGACTCTGAGATAAAGATGGGATGAAGGGAATGGAATGGGAGGGGGTTGGTAGTGAAGGTGTCCATCTCCCCAGAAAACAGAACTCAGCAAAACCTGGCCTTGACTGACCTGAAAGAGAGGCACGTCCACAGCAAGCTACACTTAATGTGATATCTCACAAAGACCACCAGGTCTAAACATTTTCAACAACTTTAAAAGAGCAGACATCATAATTTTTGCAAAGCCATCACAACATGGAGTGTTTCTTGACTTCTTGTGTATAATTTCTTTCTTAGGGGAAAATTTTCACTTCCCCTCCCCATGTCTAAGAAAATGGCAAATATTTGATTGTTTCACTGCACAGATCCCCTTTCAGGATCCTCTTCCATCTTGATTAAATCCTAAATGCTTGGCTGGAACAAAGAATGTGCCTAGCAACCTTTGTCTCTGTCTCCAGAAGTTTGTTTTGCAGCCAATCTCCTTGCACACATGCACAGATAACAGAGAATACTCCTAAATGTACCTGGACTTTACTGTAAGAGAAGCAGAAGGGAAGCAGAGGGTTATCAAGCTATGTACAATGGATGCAGCTTCAGGACACTATCTTTATGAGAACTTTTTTTCCTTTTCTTCTCACTTTTTTTTTTCCTTTTGGCATTTAAGTCATCCTACAAAGAGCACAGACCCTTTTAAAATCCCAGCAGGAACTTAAAATTAAACTGAGTTTGTTGAGAAAAGGTCCCAGCTTCACAGACCTCTGAAGCACAGTTGTGCTTTTTGTAGGCTGTCAGATGCAGAAGACAACAAATACAGATATCTAGAATTTACCACAAGCATGGGTCAAAACAGTAGAAATCAGAATTGTTCCAATATTTTGGAATACTTACCAATTCTAACATAACATATTCAGACCAAGAGTGCAGCATAAAATGCATTTCTGACAGCCAGATCTTTTCTCAAGTGCTTTAGCATTGAGAAGACAACACTCCTGTCCCCTCACAATTCAGGCTACAGATGGAATACAGAAATTTCTGCAGATCTGCTTCTGTGGGCAGCAGACACAGCTGGACATTTTGTTTCAGCTCAGTATTCCTATTTCTGTGCCAGAGCATGTCTAAAGCACCATTTTACATTGAATTTTTCAGGTTTTCTACAGTATTTCTACAAATGAATGCACAGCTCAGGAGGGCCCTGAAGAATCGTAAAGAACATTTATATCTGGTAAGTACCACAAACTCTTGTTAATGCCAAAAGCCTGCACCATGGACCTGAAGAAATATGGGGATTCTGATGCTGCACAGAGCTGCAACAAAAGCCCATTTTCAGCTGTGTGTGTGCATTTGCTCCTTTTGAAGGGCACACGATCCCCAGGTGTCCCAGCCCAGCCAGTGCAGCCCCACCACAGCTCAGCTACCTGAGCCTGCCCCAGACCCACACTTATTCAAAAACAAGCTACAGGCCCAGGCTCCCATCAGGAACTTCCAGTGGGTGTCTCATGGCAAAGAAAAACTTTCTGTTTCTCCAGGCTAATTGCGTGCTTGTGCTTCCCAAAAAGAGCAGCCAGGGGACAGCTCCATCATGCTGATTGCTTTACACTTCTTTTTTTTCTCTCCTTTTTTCTCCAAATACATAATTTACTCTGCTTGAGGGATCCTACTGAGTGGGTATCTGTAATAAGCTCCTTCTGGGAGCAGCTGGACTGGTACAGGCTGAATGCAAAGGCAGCCCCAGCTCCCCTCAGTTTGGCTCTGGCTGTGCTGGTGGCACCCACCCGTCCCTCCTCCTCCTCCCTGCACTGCCTGAACATTCTGTGCTGCTGCTGCCCGGGATGTCACCATGAATAAGTACAACTGTCAGATTAAATCACTGCCTGGGTGGGATCTGCTGAGCCTACGACACACATTCCGGGCACCTAAGTCATGCCAGGGAATCTGGCCAAGAAAGAGATCTAACTGGAGCTGCTGCACATGGCAAATCAGCTTTGGGGCTGTAGGATGAAATATGTTCTGCCCTGTGTCAAGAGGGCTACAGGGGGTGGAAGGGGAGGCACACAGACTCCTTTTGCTGCGAATGCTTTTGCAGAATAATTGTGTTGAAGTCCCTGGAGGTTCAGAGCAAGAGATGAAGTGATAGCTGCTGCTGACAAAGCAGAACTTTTGTGTGCTGGGAGCATGGTTGAGCCTGTGGGCCCTAAGGAGAGGTGGTCAGAGGGTTGGCAAAGGTTTATTGCTGCCACCCAACATCCAGAAAGGGCCAGGCTTTATCTAGGAGCCTCTCCTGATGACAGTCCCCACTGCAAGTTCCAGCTGCTTGGGAGAAAGGCCTGAATTACTTCAGGCCACCAAAGTCCTCCCAGCTGCTGGCACTGTGATGCTGCATCCATGCATTGTCCATCCCAGCCTGGGCTCAGGGCATGTCCTTCCAAGCTGTCCTTGCATGGATTACTGGTGGGCACACTGCACGGAAAGCGCCCACTGGCCAATCCTCCCAGCAAGCAGAGGTATCCATCTCCTTTCCTAACAGCTGCTGGAAGGTCTGGCCTGGCTTGTCTGCACACCTCTGTCTCCCCCATGACTCTGACTCCCCATGACACACACCAGTGGTTCACCAGAACTCTACTCCACATGGCCCACCCAGACATACCAGATCTTAAGGGAAAAAACGTGGAGTAGTAAATAAATGTAGTTGTCAGGAAGATAAGGGAAGAGAAGTCATGTATGGACACTCTCCCTCTCACTTGCAGGTTTCTTTCATGTGAAAATATGAGCAAACTTATTCTGTGCTTGCAGTGTCAGCCACAACACTGTCACCACCAATTCTACGTGTGCTAATGCCTTTAACACTTTGTGTTGATCACTTTTCCTCCCACTTTAAATATTTTTCCTGTCACCAAGGATTTTTGAAAACCATGCTGTTTGGAAACTGGCTTTCTTACATACATTTGCCACCTGCCTGTGAGTGGAATGCTAATTTTTGATGAATATTTATTGCTGTGCTGTAGTTCAGGATGGGGAAAGAGTAGCCCTGGTTGCCTTTGTCACCTTTGGTGACTGTGGCACCAGGACAAAGCTCTATCTCTGAGTGGCTTCATTCATGGCTGACTGTTTAATTAGGCAAAGTGGCACAGTTTAAACAAACTTTCCTTGAACGTTCTCACTGAATGAATAGTAATGACAACGCTTTGTTACAATATTGTGTCTTTCACCCAATACCTTGATAATGCTTCACAAGGACGGAAAATTTTATTTATCTTTATGTTTTTGAAGATAAGTGTGGAAAAAGAGAAGTACAAGAAGGTGAAACTTCTGCAGAAGACATTGGTAGGGACAAGGGAGCAGAACCCAATGGGAAACTCTGCCAGGCTGACTACTGCAGCTGACAAACACAAAATGGGTGCCCCTAGACCTAACCTCAAAGTGTGCTGCTTTCTTAGCAGAATTTCAACACCACCACTCTTCTCTTTCTGTCACTGAAATGAAGAGTACAAACAGTACTGTGGCTGTGTCTGTAGCCTAATCGAAACTGTGAGGTCCTTAATTGGGACACCTGAAAGGCTGACTGACCTTTATGTGATCACAGGAATGGCCTTCCCACCAAGAAGCTGCTTTATGGTCCCCAAAAGCCACCTAAGAACCTGTGTGCTTCCAGGACTGAGCTGCTGATCCACATGGCAGTTAGTGTCTCTTGGAGGTGAGGAGTGATGTGTACCTCCACATTTTAGCCACGCTTCCCTGCTTTCTCTGGATCTGGCTCAGCAGCAATAGAGACTTGCCTTGGACATGTTGAACAGGCACGTGGTGGGGCTCTGTGAGCTGAGCCAAGCCAAGAAGTGTGGTGCTTCTAAGTGAAGGAAGAAGCTGATCAGGAATATGCAGAGGGCAACAACAAAATAAAGAGGGAGTTCTAAACAAAGCAGGATGATAAAACTCAGATCAAAAGGAAGGAGAACTACAGACACAAAGAGAAACTGGACGCAGATGGCCACATCGGCACTAGGCACATCCCTGGGCTTTGCCAAGGCATCAGAATGAAGATCCAATTAAAATGAAAGGCAGAAGACTGGAGCCTTCAGCAGAACCCTGCTCCCTCCCTGTGAGATCACTCAACACACGCCTGATGCTGTCACTGACCCGGCATTGTCCCGGCAAAGTCGCTCTCCAGGGCACCCTGCAGAGGAGCAGTGATTTGTAACACGCTGGGGGGTGAAAGGAAAATGATGGGGCAGGGAAATATTGGGCCTCACAGTGGGAAGCATGAGTAACAGCCAGACAACCCAAAGCATCCGACCTCAAAGAGCTGTGCACAGGGGACACTGGGCCTGCAGTTTTTGCTAGGCTTACAGAAAGGAATGTAAGCTTAATTTGCGGCACTGGGAAGCCACTGGGGATTCAGGGAAATTAGTAAAAGGAGGTGTTGCTACGCTACTTTATAGGAACTTGACATGATGTTCAAATGCTGTCTGTTGGGAGCCTGGATTACTTTATTATTATTTTTAATAACTCCAGAGGGCTTTCTTTTGCAAAGGAACTCAAGCTGAGATGGTGGGTTTGTATGTTCACTATTCATTTGGAGGGAGAATTGTTTGATGGATGCTGGAGTTTATGTTTCTTTTGCAATGAGAATTATTGGAATGTTTTGTGGCCCAGATCTGTGTTCTCATTTTCACCACACAGTTATGTAAGACTCTGAAATAATAAAATAATGCTGGCTTTTTAAAGGAAAGAAATGGCTGCATGTGCTCCCAGTGTGATGACCTGCGTGCAGGATCCAGTGAACAGCACAAGTCTGACCTGCAGGGTCCAGTTTGATGGGTCCCTGACATCCACCAAGAGTCTTTGTTCTACCACTGGCAAATGAGAAGGAATCTGTGTTTCAGGAGCACAAAAGATACTGGAATTGTGTATGTGCTATAGAATGCACAGATGTGAGTTGACATCAAAGTGTATATCTCTGATGCTCTTATGTGTGTACTTTGAGGAAAGAGAAATGGGACATTTGAAGCACTGAGAGGATCTGGTAATTTCTGCTGTTCACTTGATTTCCTGTGTGTGCAACCATTGCATTTTTTTAACCAAATGCAGAGAAATGGACATAAGGTCATTTAAATGGAACTGAAATATTAGCTGGCCATCTAGTCCAAAGTACTTTATCAAGCACAGCACAACTGATTTCTCTATCTCCCACTATTCCCTGAGATGCAGCTCTCTGGTCAAGTTCTGGTGTCCTGATATGCTGATTCCATACTGGTCCTGGGCATCTTGATACACAGCTAAAGTACATAAAATTTACCTTTTGCTTAAATTACCTTGCCACAGCCCAAGCTGATTTACTTCTCTTCCCTCTTCTCTGGCAAACAAGTAATTCTGATGCATTGTTTCCTTTTCTCAGCTGTAATAGAATGTTGCATAAACTGTTACCCAATATATGTGTTGTAACACAATGGACTGGGTATTAAAATAAAGAGCAATAAGCAATTTAAGATAAGCGATTAAATTAGTGCACTGCAAAGACTGGGAAACCAAGCAAGAGAGACTCAGGAATTCCAAAGGAACTATATTCTGTTCCTGCCCTTCTTTGAATGTGAATTCAGTGTGACTCCATTAATTAGAAAGAAATCTCTGGTGAGGATTTGCCAGGCTGAGAAACTGAATTGCAGTCTACACTGGCGTTAAAAATACAAAGGTTTGGGTTTTTTTTTGGTTTTTTTTTTTTTTTTTAAATGAAGCTTTATTTCTTCAGCCAGTTTCTACCAACTGCAGTTGGTCTGCTACTCAGTTAAGTTGAATGAGTGTAAGTACATCCATGTAACAGAGATCTACCCATCTACAGCAGGGATTTGGGAAATAATTTCATTAAGTCTCTATAGTTTCTCTGTGTAGAATAACCCTTTGTGTAAATGAAGCTCAGTGGCTCATAGAACATGAGAGGAAAGTCTCCCAGGGTCTTCACACACAATAGCCACCAAATACATCCCCAAGGAAAGCAAATTTGCTGCCACTTTCCCATACATAAGAAGTAAAAATCAGCTCAAAGCTGATCAAAGCAAGAATAAACTGCATCTGCTCCAAGATTTTGGGAATATTCCTCCAAAACCAAGACATCTACAATAATAAGGGGTTCTGCTTTTATGTCACTTCCAACCATGCTGTGACCATCCCCAAGATCTTTTGCCAACGTGGTTGTGAGGAAATGCAACAGATAAGATTTCCTTTGCCCTTTTATGAGAAAGTTTGAAAGCCCAGGGAGCTCTGCTGGAAGATAATGCGACACAGGCTGTCCGTGTTCCTCAAAGGATTCTGATTAATAATAGACAGATGATTAATTCAAACAACGATAAAAAATTCCACTGGATTGTTACAAGATTTTATAAATTGCCTTTTCCTGTTTAGAATCTAGAAAATCCAAACAGATCCGTTCTCAGGAGCAATTAAGATCACAATCTGGTCCCTATCTTCGGGTTTCATCGGTTCGATTTCCGTATCTATTTGAGCACAAATACTTGGAAACCCGAAAGAGAAGCTGTTACATTGTAAATCAGTCAGCTACCCTGTAAGACAGGAACTGAAGCCTCTGCTTTTATTAGGAGAAAGAACTGAGTCATTTGCCATGACTACATGCTTCTGGATATGATTTACTGCTTCTGCAGTATTTTTTACAGAAAAAGAACCACAAACCAGTGCACAGAGCCTTCCTTAAATTTCATATCAGCATATGCTGGGAACTAGAGATGGACACAAACTGATTTTTGTATCTGAACATCCCTCTGATATTAATCTCCCTTTATATTTGTTGCACACATCTTCCTGAGCCACAAGAGAAATGCAGGAGACAGGTTGTGACACAGACCCAAAGAAAGGGGCAAATTGGCTTGGAAATGTTGATTTCTTTCTTTCAGACAAATAGCTCCTTCTGGACCCTCTCACAGCGATTCCTTATCTTAGAAGAGGGATATCACATTTGCCCAGAATATGGCTAATTGTTTTCAGAAATTCATGACAAATGGGAAGCAGTTTAGGTCTCTCTCTGGAACGACAGGGGAAAGAACTGGACGAAAACTTAATTACCATGAAGAGGATTGAATCAATCAGAGAGACCAACCATGGTCTGGTGAACACAGTGGGACCACACAGAGCTGTAATTTCAGAAAAGATTCTACTTTGGCTAGCAAGCCAGTAATGCTTTAGATCATTGTTCTATTAGCAACTATTTTCTTCATATTAGTACAACAATTACTACATTTTCTAACAGCTTCTTACAGTTGTATCATGGAAACTATTGCCTATAAATTATGTAAGTACAGCTTATCATATTCTCAAAACATGTAACTGAATCAGGCAACTCATTCACACCTCCTCTTCCCACCTATCTATGGTATTTCTTGGATGCTGATGACCTTGGCAATTAAAAGCTGTTTCTATACACATAATACATAGGAAACATAGAAGCATGTTCAAGTTGTGTCATCATAACCTTATCTGCTGAAGATATTACTTAATGCTATATTCCAAGAATTTGTGCTTATGGGACCCAAGGTGAATCATTTGCCTGGAAAATGTCCTTCTTTTCTTAAACTGGGAATCTTGTTTTGGTACACTTTTGTGCTGAGAGAGTTTGGCTGGAACTGTGAAATTTAGATTTGAATGCAAACCCCAACTACATTATAAGCTGTTGAAATCCCAAGGTTAATAGACAGACAGGATGGCTTGAGCTCAATTTTCCCTAAATTGTGATTATGTTTGGACACAGGGAGAGTAACAGACTTGTGTAATAAGAGCAGGAGTTGTTGAAAAAAATCTGGAT
Source organism: Taeniopygia guttata (assembly GCF_048771995.1). NCBI lineage: Eukaryota > Metazoa > Chordata > Aves > Passeriformes > Estrildidae > Taeniopygia > Taeniopygia guttata. The sequence continues at coordinate 9,707,682 of NC_133037.1, forward strand.
TGAGCATGCCCCTCTGGGCCTGCTACAGCTGTACCTGCAGGGAGCGAGCAAGAGAAAAGAGTTTCCCTGAGATGGTGCTTGCTCCTCAGCCACCCCAGAGGCCTGGTGAGATCACCAAGAACTAAAAAGCTGCTCCCTTCCTTTGGGAGCTGAAGCTGAGCCTCCATTTCTTAAGGAACAGGAAAGGCTGGGTATCTTTGCTGCTTCAAATGGGAGCTCACTGATGCTGATGATCTGTTCTGTGGCTATTGTTTGAGCCTTCTACAAATAATTTTCTCATCATGATCTAACGACCTTATTTGACCTAACAGAGTGGTACTGAAACTCTTTTCCCATAGAATCTCACACCCAAACAGTATTGTTACCGGTCTCTGTGGACTTGCACTGAAATTACTTTTCCATGTAAAGGGACATTGTTCCTTCTCCCTGCAGACTTGAAACAATTTTCTTGTTACATCTCACATGTCATAGTGATGTCCATAGGCCACCTCTCTTCAGAATAGCTTTCCACAGAATTTCACGTTTAAAATGCTATAATCAATAACCTTAGTCTAGCACAATGTTGCTCCCCCCTAAAATTACACATTCAAACAGCATTGCCTCTGTTCCCTCCAGACTTGCATTTACAATCCATTTCCCACCCTAACAACATTGCAAAGGAGATGTTTTAGTTGGTGTTACATTAATGTTGCAGGCAATTTACACTCCTATGACTAGAAATTGCCATTCAGAAGCTTGTGACCTGTATGAGTGCCTGTCCAAATGGGCAAAACACTGCCACTAGAGAGCAACATTCAAAATTATATGGCATGTAGCTTCCAGAATAGAGCTGCAGCAACCTCACTGGTAATGTAGTAATGTCAGGCTGTTAACTCCAAATGATCTCATTTTTTCATGCTAGAATTTACCCTTTTTTTATGTTGTTATTCTTTCAGCTTTCTCAGATCCTTTCCCTCACTATGAAGCCTTTTGTCCCTCATTCTTCTCCCTCCTGTGCTCTTTACAACTGCTGCTTTCTCGGACTACGGTTTTCCATTTCTCTACTGGAATGTAATTTTAAAGACATTTGCTGATGGCCTTCTCATTTGCCTCTTTGGCCTCTTGCCTTTCAAAAGGAAGGCTCAAATTCACAGCCTATCCTATAGTACAATCAATTCTCACCTGTCAAAACTAATCACATGGGTTAGAAATCAGGAACTCTCAGATTTGCTTGCATGCTTTGTGTTTGTTTCTTCCCCCTCTTCAATCTGCTGTTACCTGAGCCATTGAGGAGATTTAATTTCTACACTTTTCTCTGCAAACTAGGGCCTAGAAACCTTTTTTTTTTTTTTTTTTTTTTTTTTTGGCAGTCAAATGACAGAAATCACATGAGTTGGGGGGGCTGTGACTTAAGAACATTAAATATCTTGGGAAGTGCAGCCTGAATATGTAATGAGAAGTGACTCTGAAGACACCATAACAGGCATGGTTAGGAAATTTCCATCTATTTCAAACCCAAAGAGCACATCAAGCATTGGGGTGGCTCCAGAATTGCTACTTCTTATCTATAATTCCATGAATCCCTAGATTTAATAATCCTGTACTAGGAAAAAAGAATCAGATTCCTGGACAGCAGAAAGCAGCAGAATGGCTCAGAATATGAAATATATGTCAGAGACGTGAAAAGTCCGATAAACCTGCTCTTCCTTCCCTAAAATCAACAGATTTTTCTTGAAGTGAACTTCAAGCCCTTGAGGCTGATATTCTTAGGAGTTCATTTGGGCAGAAGAACTTCCCCCAGGCTCAGCTGTACAGTGAGCACCACAGGGGTTCCTGTATGGAGCAGACATCCTGTGACACTGAGACCTGCACAGTCACTCCACACAGGCTTTGTCAGCCTCTTGCTGTGTCAGCTCCTAGGGGGGTGTTTGGCTGCACCCTCAAACCCTTCCCGAGGTGCCACCAAACCCATGGCACTGAAAGGACAGGCTCAAGGTCCTGGCAGATGGCAGGGTTTGCTGGCAAGTAGCTCCAGAGGGCAATGACACATTTTGCCAATGAGATTCATTTCCAGCCAGAGGTCCTGTCAGGGTCAGGGTCTCACCGTACCTGGCACCCTACAAAGTGAGTAAAGCCATTGCCTCCAAGAGCCTACTCTGTTAAAAAACAAGCTGTAAAAGTCAGGGCTAGGGGCCAAGAGAAGGAAAACACCAATGAGCAGAGAGCTCTACCTGCTCAGTGTTCTGTGTGCTCACAAAGGACAGGGAAAACATAAACTCAGGCCCTGTTTTCTGCCTGAGTCAGGCCTTGGACTCGTCCCTGGGTCATCCAGCTTACATATTCCAACTGTTATTTTTTAATCAATTTCTGACCCAGTCTTTCTATTTGGGAATTTCTACTTTGCAAAACTAAATTAATTCAAATTGAGCCAAAACTATGACAGCATTTGTGTACATGTGAGAGCATTGATTGACAGCCTGGCAGAAAAAACCTGAAGTCCTTCACAGTGATTTGATTTGCATTCTGTCTCAGTCCTCTTGCAGGTGAGTTCTGCAGCACTTTTGCTACCAGCAAAGCTGGTGTAGTGCTGGCTTCCATACCTGGTCCAGCTGATTCTTGAGAAACTAGCATTTTAGGAAGAAAAGTATTTGTCAGGAAGCTCCTGAGGCATCCCTTGATGGTGAGCCTGCAGAACCAGACAGTTTAGCTACTGTCCACCTTAATGGCTCTGAGTCATCTCATCTTCTCTCCAAATGCTGCTCAACTCAGCATCATTAGTTGCTTGATTTCTCTCAGTCATCACAGCAAGAATCCAGCTCAGGCTTGGATTTTGATAAACCAAGGCAGTTCTTATTTTTAAAAGCAAGATAATCAGTGTAATACATCTGGTGAGAGAAACACTTTTGCATTCAGAGACAAGAGTCAAAGTTTTCCAAATCAAATAGATGTGCTTTAGGTAACCTTTTTTTACAGCCTGACCTATGCATTGAATGTAGCAGTTGGACCCTTTGATTTGCCCTTTCTTCCTTCATGCACTCAATTTGTCTCTTGGCACAAAGTGCACCTTAGGCAATTCTAAAATATCACAGCACTGCAGTGAGCTCTTCAAGATGTACACATTAGTGCCTGGTTCCTTCACTGAGATCCCAGTTCAGATAATGACCTTCCCAAAAACTCATGCTGATCACACACGTAGGAGTGAGAAATCCTAAAGACAATGTTATGCAGATGAACATATTAACTAAGAGTATCTGAAATTATTCTATGAGAAGCCCTAGGGAGCATGAATTAACAGGAGAAGCAGAGCATGTGAAGATACCCCTCTCAATGTCATTTTGTGCAGAGTATTCAAAAACCACACACAAACTACATATAAACTTGGTAAGTGCTTCCAGGGGCACAATCACCATAAATCTGGGCTAACACTGCAGTCTATTCAAAATGATTTTTTTAAAGTACTGTTCTGTTGATGATGTCTTTGTTTTATTTCATCTGGCTTAAGCCATTCTAGACTGGCTTTGTTTTTCTTTTGTTTACAGAGAGCGTCTCAAAGCCATAAGTGTCTGAAAGCCATCAGGATTATTATTTCTGTGGAGACACAGCTCAGATGTGGACAGGCTGAGTACACAAGTGTACACAAGCTGCAAGTGATGCACGTGTATCCCTCAGCAGCTACAGGACTCAGTCCTTGCCCTTGCACTCCTGGAAAACTCTCCAGGTTTAGACCCTGTTCCTCACTTATTAAAATGGGCTATAGGTTGGCTATATTGCTTCCTTCACATTGCTATGTTCATTTCCTTCACCTAGAAAGGTGCATAATTTATTTGTTCTTGAAATGAGACAAACCCCTCAAAGCCATCCCAAGCAGATTTAAATCAAACCAAACCATAACATATTTACAGAAGCTAAATAGCACTCTCAAACCTTCCCAGCAGTGTGTTTCCAGGTGACATTATACTGTGGCTACAGTTTAGGATCAAATCAGGCATAAACAGAATATGGCATAATACAGCACAGTGTCGAGGGTCCAACCCCAAATTCTGCAGCTGGTGGCTTTGGGGAGGATATTAGAAAGCATGAGAGTGACAAGCCCTATGCAGGGAATGAATCAGGATTTCAAGGTTGTTTATGGCATGAAGAAAATTAAACATTAAAAGTGTCCCAGGAACTGCATTCAAAAATCAATTTAGAGGAAGAAAATATAGCATTTGTCTGGTTTGAAAATAAGAGTACGTAGAGCTTGGGCTACCCCTAAATGTACTTAACTGTAGCATCTACAAAATCTACCACTGAAGAGATGACTCTCCCAGTCACAGAAGAAGAACATTAGCTCTTTCTTTACCTTGTTATTAAGAGTTTATAACAAAAAGAATATTACTTTTAGGAAAATGTAGAAATGAATGAGGAAAGTTATATATTTTAGTTGCACACATCCTTGCCATTTGTGGATGAATGGTTGGATTTAAATATGAAATACTTTTTCTGATATCAAACATATAAAAATTGTACTGTAAAGGGGTTGTACCCACCAGCAGCTTGCTGACAGCTCAAATGTTGAGTATTATGCCCTCCTCAAATGGAGCAACGTAGGAGATGTAACATAGATTTAAGAACATGTGGATGCTTCAGAATGCAGACAATTGAAGAAGATAAAACAAGAGGGCAGAGGTCTCTTGCAAATAGATGAATATGGTACAGAACATTTTCTGTAAAAGCATGTGCTGTCTCTCCCACCCAAAGAGAACAAACATTAGGACAGGGCTGCAATAAAATCACAAGTATTTTAGAGGATCTGGCACTGTCCCTGTAATACCCTGTGTACTGAGGCAACAGAAGAAACAGTGTGAGGAAAATGAGGGCTGTATCTGGAGGCATCAGAGAGCAATTTGAACAGATACTTGGTGAAGCAAATGATTCCCAGGACTGATTGCCCCTCATTGGGATTGCTACCATTGTACTCTGGGAGAATAGAATTGGCCCTGAATGCTTTGCACCACTGAAAAGGAGATGTAATCTTCTCCAGTACAAAATGCAGCCTTTGGGCTTTCTTACTGACCAACTGTGACCCAGCACAATCAAATGGAAAAGGGACTGAAGAAGGGTCCCCAATTAGGAACCTTAATTTTACCCACCTGTAAGGAGTGGCTGAAGATCAGTGGGTGAAAAGTCATTCCAGGTATGATCTATGTGAGAGAAATCTTTTGAACAGGAGCACTTCTACAGAGGGACATTCTTGATTCTTATTTAATCTATGAAGTCCAGAAAACTACACAGATTTTTTTTTTTTAATTCCTATTTCCCTAGATTGAAATAATCATCATTGCTATGTGGTGAAAAGAAGCTGGACAAACTCTTTGAGACAGTACACTTAAAATGCAGAAGTCATGAACCAAATGTTTGGAGAGTACAGCTCAGGGACAAAGATAGTGTTTGAAGTCAATATTTTGTTTAAGATCACACGAAATTGGCAGGTAGAGACAACAAAGGCATCATTTGTAGAGTTTAAATCAGTTTAAAGCAATGTTTACATGGAATCTTCCTGCCAACTGCTGGCAAATAGTGTTGAAAACAGACAGTTACTTAGGAGAATACTCCTCTTACTCCCTGAAATCATTCTCCAGTGCAAAGCCCCTGTTGTTCACTGCTACTAGCTAAAAAAAAAAAGAAAAAAAGAAGGAAAAATAAAATTGGGAAAACCAGGAGGTATTCTAGTCTATATTGGCTAGTCATTATTGAACTCTTATATCAATCATCAATTGAACTGTAAAGAAGGGTTTATGCTGTCTAAAGACTAATCTGAGCCATGAAATAAATTACTATACTCATTTCCACAAAATTTTGAGCTTGCCAGATAAAAGTTTGTTTGATTTCAAATATGTACTGAAATAGTCCTAAATTTCAGATCTGAGTTTGAAAAGAAGTGTGAATTTTCTTTCAATCTGAAGAAAATTTTGACTTGAATCTATATTTATGGCCAGAAATGAGTTGAGGAGGAAGGTCCCTTTCTGACAAATCCCCTTGCAAGACAAAGCTGCATTTTAATCAGAGTTCCTGACTCTAATTCATGTTTCCTTGCAGTTGTTCTGTGAATTATATCTGAAAAACCAATCTCAGAACTCATCATCACCTACACAAGCACACCCTCAAAACTAAGATAGGCTCAGCTTTCAATAACCTTTCCCCACAGATAGACTGTGTTCATTTTCACTGCTAATATTCTCAACACCAGATCAGTGTTATTTAAGACTGGAGAGTGACATTTTCTGTTTCTGTAGAAACCACTGCACAGGGAAGAGCAGTGCCAGTTACCTCACTCTCCTACCATCTCTACTGATTTTGATCTCGATTGGATTGCTCTAATTGACGAATATATTCCTATTATCCTGGGAACATGCATTAACTGTGCCATCTATTCCATGAGTTTTACTACAGATACTGTTGCCAGCAATACAATACACACAAACAGTGCCTTTACAGGTGCACTCAAAGTTCAGACTAGTCATGAATTACACCTATGAATGAGAATTAAATGGAACATTCCTTTCCAAGTACTTAGAGGTTGGCAATAGAGACTTCTTTAGTAACGAAGATATTAAGCCTGCAGGATTTGGCACTAAAATGGAATTTCTTTCTGGGGAAGAGATGATTTTACTGAAACATTTGATAATTGTAGTTACTATAAGCAAGGGTTGGTAGAATCAATTATTACAAAGGTTGCTTGACACTTCCCATTCATTATAAAATCCTCTTTTCAATTGCTGCAGACATTGCCAACATTTAGCTAGGCAGTCTGAAATTTTCCATACTGAGTCTTTCTCTATGGCTGATTTATTTATCTAAAGGAAAATTTTAGCCACAACAGTCGGCCTTTATCAAGAATGAAACTGGACAAGAATACATAATTTTGGCCATATTTTAAAAAAAGAAATTGATCTGGAAATCCATATTCTTTAGAAAATATCCTGAAGGAGAAGAGAGTTTTTATCATTGGAGTGTCTTGTGCTGCTCCTGTGAAACTCAGAAATTCTGTTGCATGGGCTTTCATCAATATTTCTTGAAGACGAAAATATCTTCAATTCTAGGTAAAGGTTTGTGAAAAACCCAATATGTGTTTTCATTGCAGTTCTTTGTTCCTCTGCAGCACCTCCATGGGATGTGGGTGCCAGCATACTTAAACCCCTAAACTGAGCCTGCAGAATTCAGGACCGTGTTGGTGGACCTGATTTTCTTTTCCCTGCACACTCTCATTCCTATCCCACCCTGGCATTACAAGGCAGGGGGAGATCCTCAGCTGCCCTGTGCTCCTAAAGACCACCTCACTGCTGTGCCTGCAGTGCTGGTGGGGAAACTGTCCTGACACAGGAGGCAAAAAGTCCAAGACAAGTAGGAAGGGAAAGAAGATGGCTGAAACTCTTTGGAGAGGCAAGAAGTGGAATATAATCAAAAACTGAGTGCAGAGCTGTTGAGGATGAGCGTGGATGGAGGGAGGGGAAAGAAGACAAAACAGCTATTGGGACTGGGAGCCTGGAAATGCACAGAGTGGGACTGAAGGGCAGCTGGCAGATATGGAAATGGAGCTCATTTACATTGAGTAAGTCCAGCCCAGGGAGGATGGTGTCCTTCAGGTGCCTCTAAGGCTGATGGGGAAAGTACTTGTGCCACTAGACTGCTGGTGATGGTGACCAAATTAAGCTCCTAGTTTGAATTGCCTTCTGGAGAAACATTTCTCACAGGGAAATGAGCCTTCAGAAGGGAAAGTTAGATTGTAAATGAGACGCTGTGACAAAGAAAAAGGGATGAGAACATTCACTGTCAGGTTTCAGCTAGAGAGAGTGGTTTGGGAATTCATTTAGGAGTAGAGAAATTAAGTTTCTTCTCCTTATCAGTCCTGGTGTCTCCTTCAGGTGTGTAGTGCTGCTCCTGCAAGACTAGATTTCACCTAGCCCTCCAGCACAGTGCTTTTATGTTGCTAAGCAAATGGATTAATCCACATTTCCACAGCTTGTCAGTTGTCCTCTTAGGGATCCAACAGGAGATCCTAGAGTCTGATCTGCAAAACTGTTGGATATTCACAGCTAGAACTGAAATTGGTAAAACTATTCTTTAAATATTTAAAATATTCTGTGGTGCCATGAAGTCAGAGAAAAAAATAATAAAACCCCAGACAATCAAAAACCTTTAGCAATGTTTTTTCTTCATCTTCATATCTGTATTTTCCATCTGTCCGAATAGAGGTGCAGTATCCCCTCATTTCATTGAGGCATTGTGAAAATAGATTATTTCACGTCTGTAAAGCACCCAGATACAATAACAATGACTGCTGAAGAAAAGCTCCAAAGGAAATTAAGAATTTTGTATTCAGAACAGACTTTGAATGGTGTGCAGTAAATAAGCCATGGGGTACACACTGAACAATGAAGATAAAAGAAAATATTAAATAGCTGCTCATTAAGTGAGCAATATCTATCCTGCACTTTAAACAGAGCAGAGATTTAAATAGTATGTGAGCCTGTGATTAAAGACAATGCCCTATGCATATGACACAAAGGCTCTAGTGAATTTGTAGCAACAACTTAAGTTCTTGCATTCCCCTAGTTTTGAGTGTTTGTCTTGACCAATTTTTGAGAATGCAAAATACTCTTAATTTAGTTTCCCACAAAAAAGGGATGTAGATCAATAAATATTAAAATTCGGGGGGTGGTGTTTCAGAACTGCCTCAACACAAACTCCAAGGGTGTCTGGATTCAGCTCATATTAGAGAAGAAAGCTGACCACAGCTTTTTATCTGGATCCAGATATCCTCAAATTTCAAGACTGAACAAGACTTGGTTCTGCTTTGGCATCCTCTGTACTGATTTGTCCTCCCTGAGATGGGAGAGTTTCTGTGGACCTCTTCATCACCTTGGCCTCCAGAAATGTTGCAGTACTAATCCTGACATTACTTATTCTCAGTACATATAGAGGGTCTTGTTTAGCAACATCATTACAGGAGTGTAAGGTTTTGTAGTTCTTCCTGAGCAACTTGTGTAATGCAGGACAAAATATGCATTGGTCACAGTGAGATTACAAAGGACGGGACAGAGGAGCTACCACATCAGGGGCACAGGACATCCCAGCAGGGTCAGGATGGAGCAGGAATGGATGCAGCCTTGCTGGAACTGGAAATCTCTGAAGCCTGGTAGGCATTCTCCTGGAGCTCTCCAGCCACACTGAAAAATGGACAAGAGAAAACCCAGAAAAAAGCAGTGAGAGTGTCTGTGCCACTGGGAAAGGTACAGGAGAATCATAAAAATTTATTCTGAGCTTTGGCTTCAGAAGCTAAGTGCCATAAGCTGCCATCCAACTGCCCACAGGGAATATTGGAAAAGCAGAGATTCAAAGAGGAGGAAATCAGAGAATGCTCGTAGAAGGTTTCATTTCCAAGGCAGACAAATCCTACAGCTGCACCTGCTACTACAGCCTGCAGCACCACCTTGAAATTTGCTTCAGCTTTACCACGTGAAGCTGCAGACAAACAAGAGACCATGTGCCATTTCACATGACAAAGTTTTTATATTTGTCCTGTCCTCCAGGCTGTTGGCATCTGAACTTACAGGTACACAAACAACAGAACCCACACTCAGGTCATTGTGCACCTGGAGTTACAGAGAGGTCAGAAAGTGCTCATTTCAGGCACAGAATCACACCATTCCACTTATACATGCTCCTGAAGGACTGCTTTTACAGTCTTTATTCTTAGAAACTTAAACAAAATGTAAAGCAGCTGTAAAATTTCCTTTTGTACAATAATTTATCCCAAACATCTTGAAAAGAATCTGTCAACAAGAATGGTCAGTTGCAACACTGTATAATAAATAACATTGGTTTATGGTGGCTGAAAGCACTTGCTTTTATCCAGTATGGACTTGTCAACAGTCAGAAAATTATATGGATGTTTGCTCTTAAGTCCTGAGAGAGAGGTTAGAAGCTCTTGATCCACTTGTCTTGTTTTATTCACTATTACATAGAACCTTCACTGTCTGCCTAGAATTGATAGAACAGCACATCAGAGGACAAAACTATTGACATAACTGGGGGAACACCCCACCCCCCCAAAAAAATAAACCAAAACAAAAAAACCCAATAATAAAACCAATAAAATCAATTCTAATCTATCCTTCTTGCCACTGGATTGGCAGCCAGAATGTTCAGCATTCTAAACCTGGCTACTGAATCCCATTTCCCATATGAGAACATGGGCAACACTGCTTTCTAATCCAGATGTGGGGTGCCACATCTGCTTAAAACATAACTCCCGTTCCAAGGAAGAAAATTTCTATGTTTTAAAAACTACAGACAGCTCCGGCTGGTCCCTGAAGCACGAGGAAGCAATAATCCCATTATAGATGTGCACAGGGATGTCAGGAGTCACACAGCCCTGCACCCTGACCTGCCACTGCAGGTACCACAGCAAAGGTACCACAGCAAAGGTGGCACTCCACCCTCATCACAGAGACGTTTCCAGAGGCTTGAGGGATCTGAATCCCGTCTGTAATCCCACATCAACCAGCCAACACTTCTGCAGTATTTCTCAGCGTCTTTTCCCTCTCAGCTGTGGCTGTGAAGTTACCCAGCATATCCAGCCCAGCGGCTGTTTAGTGCCCGAGTGCTGCTGTAGCTCCGCTCCCAGGATTTCCCAGCTAACCCGGTACAACACCGGCATCTAGTGGAGGCCAGCCTGGAGCAGCCAGCCCGGTGCCAAGGACCGGCACTGAGGGTGGGGAGCAGTCAGCCACCTCTAGCTCAGCATCAGCTTGCTTCTTCTCACTTATAAACTGCTGCTGCTAAGCAGGAATCCCGTGCTATTCATTCTTTCTTGTTCTCATCCTCCCCAGAAAATCCATTCTGAAAATGGTGCTAGAGAGAAACATGTTTACTGCTGCCTTACTGGAAGGTTCTTCAAAGCAAGTGCTAGAGGTCTGTGATCCAACATGTTGGAGCACAAACACTTTGCAGGGCTGGAATTTGGTGCATTATGAGCAGGCAATTAGCAGGCTTTGCTAGGCAGAACAGTCCTGTTCAGACAAACTCTTCAGAAATAAAACCTGATTTTGTGTGAAGATCATAAAATGGCTTGGGTTGGAGGTGATCTTAAAGACCACTCAGTCCCACCCCTGCCACGGGCAGGGACACCTTTCACTGTCCTGGGTTGCTCCAAGCCCCATCCAACCTGGCCTTGGGCACTTCCAGGGATGGGGCAGCCACAGCTGCTCTGGGCACCCTGTGCCAGCACCTCACCTCCCTCAGAGAATAATTTCTTCCTAATACCTAATCTAAACCTGATCTCTGTTTGTTGGGAGCTATTCTCCCTTGCTGGGGACCCCAGAGCTGGATGTAGCACTGCAGGTGGAGTCTCACCAGAGCAGAGCAGAGGGGCAGAATCACCTCCCTCAATCAATGCGAGACCAGTGGAACATTTTAAAAGCCTTAAGCAGGTCTGTCTTCTCCCCAGATGGCAAAAAGGAATATTAGCACCCACTTACAGGTGCTAATCCCACTCCAGCTTCTTTAGATTTGCTGTTTAACAACACATTCAAGTCTGTCTCTTCAGCTTTCCAATTTGAGTAACCCACTGGAAAAATTTCACTACACACCTTCAAATTACTCATTTTCCCCAACCCAACTAAACATAATAAAGAATTTGGTACTTTCTGCATTTGAGGCATTTGTGTGCTGGAGTTTCATGAAATACAGATGCAATGCATGTCAGCACCCAGCAATGACTCATCAGTTTGCCATAAAAGTGGCACTATTAGAATGGGTCTGACTTCTCCCTTCTGTGTAGATATAGTGAACTAAGCCATGGCTTGGCTTGTGCTAATCTACAAACCTCAGTATACAAACATTGTGACTCCTGGTAAAATTAACCATCCAGGTTTGTCTCAAGTGAAGAGAAAACTTCATTATCATATCCCTTGTTTCAGTTACAAAGATCCTTTTTCTCTAAATACATAATCTAGTTTTCAAATACCAGTTTTATTAGACTGATTCCTCAAGTCAGTTTAGATAAGAGGATATCTCAGAAGGAACATCACAAAAATACAACTTGCTCTCAGAATTTAGGTTTCTCCTGTAGGCTTTACATAACTTTTTTTAACAATGGAAGCTCGAGACGATTTTGTGTTTTTCCCTCCCTTGATTTTACCCCAGGGAAGACAGCATTGCTAATAAAACCCACAAAGATCAACCCTAAAAATAAATATCTTCTGTTGGTCTAGACAGCTCTGGCTCTTAAAAGAATTTGATCTGGGTGGTAATTAGACTTCACTTTCGATCCATATATGAAATCAGGACTGGCAAGATATGTCAAACTTTTATCTTTCTATCCACCCTTGATCCACCCATGAGCATTTACAAGCATTCATCATAGCAGAAGCAGTGCTGGAGATTGAAGCCCTTTGTCCATTCACACAGCAAACAGCACAGACAACAATAGTGCAAGCTTCTACTTTACATTACCCTGCCATCATTCTTGCACCATGATCAGGGAGAACAGGTTTAAGGGTGATAAAATATCCCTTTTATTCATCAGCTTATGTTATAAATTTGTCTGTCCTTAAGGTCTCACAGGGAAGGCAGAGAGTACATACAAATATCTAATAAAAGAGCTCATCTCCCTCTGAGTGCTGAGCTTCCATTCCATTCCCAGACCACTGGCTATTACATTACTGTCAGTGGGCTGGGAGGTATCAATTTTACAAGAGAATGTTTGTCTGATAACAACACCAAAACCTGGTGAGCACTCTGTTTAGACACCAGAAAGAGGAAGCAAAGCCTTTTACCACCCATCTCCTCTGCTGTTCCAGACACCATCTCTAGGTTCACCTTCTGGCCTCGAAGAATCAGCAGAGCAGCTTACTTGGCAGTGAACAGATTTTTGTTCTTTCAGCTCATGGCCTTTAGAAAGTTCTGTCCTCAAGCTCCCAGATCTTGGTGCAAAAATAGGTGAACAATGACTTATTGAGCATCAGAGACTGGAAAGGTATTTTTGTGATGATTGGATTTCCCAGTTGGAGCACAATGGCTCTCCTAAGTTCACTTCACTAACTTCTAACTTGCCAGTTGCCAGATGATAAGGGGTTTTTTGATACTTAAATAATTCTTTTCCTTTTCTCATTGTTTCTGTAGCTATTTCCACCACCTCTATTTGAAAAACAATTGAAAATGGGAAAAACCAATCTAAGTATAAATGTCTGCCTCTCTACAAAACTAGATTCTTCTCTTTCATGGTAAAGATCTTCATTAATTTCACTTCAAGGAAAGAATTTAAAGGGAAGAATAGTATTACGCATTTGCCTGCTGTTCTTGGCAGGCAGGAACATGTATGAAGCAAAGCCACAGGTCCTGTTATTGCCTTCAAGTTAAAGGAAAAAAAAGACAGAAACAAAGGCATTGCTATTTCGCAGAAAGAGAAATGAGTAATGGGTATTTTGTGGGTCACATTAACCTGTATGGACACTTCTGAGTAATTCTTTGAATCCTGAGGTCTTCAGGAGGTCACTTGCTTCTTAAACATCCATTTACAGCAAACTTAGAAAACATCTAGCTCTGGATAAAGGGGATCTCAATTCTCCTTCTACTTTCTGTTGAAAATTTTTTGCAATCATGTCAGGATCACTTGTCTAGTTTCAGGTTCAGTGGTGGGGCTTTATACCAATATCAGGCATTACAGATAAAAAAACATGTCTAAAGTTGTTTCATAAAGTGAAGAGAATGTCTTCAGTCTTCAAGAAAACATATCTTTGAGCTTGTATTTCCATATCTCAAGTTGCATTGAGAATGTCCACTGTTTTCAGTGAAGCTGTGACAATTCCTACCAGCAATCCCTTACACTGAATTTCCAACTCTCTTTTGATGCTCCTTGCTGAACTCAAGACAGACTGGAGACAGAAATATGGTGAGTGTGTTAGCACAGCATCCAAGACAATGGAATTCCAATCTCAGTTTGGGCTTTCAAGCACTACCAAAATATGCACAAGAATAATTAACAAAAAGCAATCACATTTAGGGGCCTTCTGACTAGTCCTTAATAACCACAGCTGTCTAGATTAGAGTGACAGCCTACAGATCATATCTGGCCTATGGGATGAACCTGTCCCAGTCCCAGATGATTTTGCACCACACATTTGCTAATATATTAGTCTAGAAACTGTGATAGTGCAAGAAAAGAAAAAGGCAAAAACCTGCCTGTGACTGTAAAGTTGATCCCTGATACAGGGCTTAGAAACCTTGCAAAAGTGGCCAGAAGCTAAACATTGTGTACTCAGGTAATCCTAATTTCGGTTCACAATTTCTTCACTTGTACCTTAAATAAATCATTTAATAACAAGACTTCAACTTTGCATATCAAAATTGCTTATTGACAAACCATTGAGAGAGCTGGAAGGGAGATGTGAAGGTCAGTCAGCATTCATTTGCTGCTGAAGCTGAGCAATCTCCAAGCGATCCATGACCACAGGGAATGAATCTCCAGTCCCTCTGAAGGTTTGTGGTTGATTCAGGGGGCCAGAATTCTGTGTGCAGAATTGATGGCAACTGCAAACCAGCCCTTCTGGAGAATTCAGCCCTAGACATGCTGAGACAGGGGTGAGGGAGTTTAGGAAGGGTTGTGTGGCTATGAGTACAATACAAGGAGGACTAATAGTGCTATGAGCCACACCATTAGAGTCTGAAATCAAAAGTTTCCAAGAAGCTGTAACATGTGAGAATGTAACAACAATGACACCAAGCCAGCTGACAGCTCCCTATAGCCCAGTGCATTGTTTTCAACATAAAGTAAAGAATATAAGAAACAAGGTGTGTGCATAGAGCAATTCTTCCCCAGGAACAGCCTCCTACTCCCTAGTAATCAACAGTTGATCACTGAGAGATCACACCAGAACTACTGAGTTTAGCTGTCACAAACACACCAACCCTCCATAAATTATCCTAATCCCATTTTTAACCTTCATTGGCTTCTGACCTGCACACCATCTCATGGCAACAAATTTCTAAATGTAACTAGGAGTTGCACAAAATTGTGCTTCTGTGTTTCCAGCTGTAAACACAAAATTGGTTAGTGCCATGTAGCTAGCGGCCAGGGCAATGGCCATTTCAGCACAAAGTACTAGACTTCATTAACATCCCGGGTAATTATGACACCTTAGAGTGCTTTTAAATAACAATGATTTAACGCAGCCTTGGAGGGAAAAAAAAAAAAAAAAAGGTATTTTCAGGAGCAGGCAATGTTGGGTATCATCCAAAGTTCCTCCTCTAGCAATGCTCCCTACCCACTGTCTAGACCAAGAATATTCAGATAAGAATCTGAATCTTGATCACCACACTGGAATCTTAGGCATGTAGACCATCACACATCCCTAGCCAGAATACCTCTCTCTGTGCTACATGCCACTGCTCTGAGAGCAATGGCACAGTGCTGCAAAAAGTTATATTAAAATCCTGTAACAGATGGACGGGAAAAAGCCTCCTTTGCCTTCTGCACACAAGTGCCTCAATTCTCCCCACCAGAACTGTTATGTCTCCAAGACAAAAGCCAAAAGATGCCTGCACAAGCTGTGATCATTTCTGTGGCTGCCTGCAGCAACCCAGTGAATAAACAACAGCCATTTCAGCTGAAGAATTAGGAAAACCATCTAAGTGCATTTCTCATTGGTGCATTTCCAGGGGAGTGCAAAACAGCACAGGACGAAACAAAGAAAAGCAAAACCTTCTGCAAGGAGAGATTTCAGCATCTGCATAGCTCGCAGGAGTATTTCACATTCAGCATCTCTCTGTGAAGGTGAAACTTTCTATGCTGGTCACTGAGGGAACAATTACATGCAAATAAATTGACACCATTAACTCAACAAGGTCTGAAGCGTATGGGGACAAGTCACTGGACTTTTTTCTTCCAGAAATAAGCTACTTCTATCATGGAAATAATCTTAATGTTTGCTGACACTGTAATTGAGAATTAAAGCTGCAGAAAAATGTGAGGTTTGCTAAAACACAATAGATATATTTTTTCCATACAATATATGGCACCAAAAAATGCAGTATTTGGGAGGGGATAATTAATCAGTGTTCTCTTGCTGAAGTTCTTTTAATTGTCTGTGATGGTCTGTGTTGGGGGAGACTATTGAGTTTTAACAGGGAACAAGATCAGGCACCATGGGGAATACTTACATGAATAAAGATTGCATGATCAAGATTTTTGATCTGGGAATTGCTATTCTATAATCATCTGTAAAGCACCAGGAGTGCCCCTGGCACTGCATATATAATAATAAACTATTAACAATAAATCATGTAATTAAATCGTCACTTCGAACATTCTTTTCATAATTCTTGCCTCAGATTTAAGTTCCCACATCAGACATGTTAGGTCCTCATAATATTATTAAAGCTCCTACACTTCAGCTTTTAAAATTCCCCTAGGGACCTATTGTTTCTTTGTTTAATGTGTTTATGAGCCAAAGGCCCCATTAAATACAATAGGGAAACTCCCAGACCTTTAAAAACTTTGCCACCAGAGACATTTCTTAGGAAACAGGACCATTTTTGTCATTCCATTGTGTAGCTATTGGAAAGTCTATTGATCAGAGAAGTTCTAGGAGAAAACCAAAAGAAATATTTCACTTCCATGGACCATCAGGTCGTTAAGGCCACAAAGCAATACAAGGCAGAGCTGCTGCACACGCAGAGTTTTCCCTCCTCCATAGCATCTGGTCATTCACACAATCCCATATTAAGAATATTTTCTGTTATGAGTGCCCTTTGTGCCTCATTGCCTTTGTAGGTGCTGTCTGTAAGGATAAGAGCAAGCCCACTTGTATTTCCTCAGTTTGGAAGGTGAGGAGGGCACATACTTATGTTCCTCTAAACCCACACTGTACATTGTCCTCTACAGACTTAAATAGAACATTTGGTCTGACTGAGACAGGATATGCTGCCAAAACCAGTAGAAATTTTGGTGATCAAACATTGACTTTAAAAAATGAATATCCATCTACCCTCAAAGTGACTTAAATATGGAGAGAGATCTACAGAGAGCAGGAGAGAAGGATGAAGCTACTATCAATGTGCTGAAAAAGCTGGAATTCACCAGAAATGTACTTCATGGGCTGAACCCTTGTTGAAAATTATTTGACATTGTAATCCAGTGTGTGTTATGGTTTGTTTTAGAGGGGATATTTTATCCAGCTGTGAGATTCTCCTCAATTGCTTGCCACATTTCTCTAAAAGGTAAAACTCATTCATAATTCATTTAAATCTCTTTGGTGAAGCCACAAAGGATAAGCTGGGGTGCTGTGATTTATCAATCACAATTCAAAGAAGGCACAAAGCTAAGTGGGGAGTTCAGACTTGTATAAAAATACACCCAAGGGATATGCAGAGTTCCTGTGTAACAGCCTAAGTCTAAAGTGAAAAATGCCTGGCAACACCATGCCAGGGAAGATGGTTCATCTGTAGTTGAGTTGACAGTTTCTCAACATAAAAGAGCTTAGAATGAGGTTAGTATGAGCCATGGGTGAAATGAAAATTCCTTTTGCCTTGACTAATGCATTTTAAGTGACTCCCACTTAGGGTCAGAAAATTACAAGTCCTGTTTTGTTAAACAGTTAAAAAAAACCAAACATAATCTGCATCAGGCTGGAAAGTTCCACATTCCAGTGAACACAAGGGATGGTGAGCATAGCCTGTGGCCAAACACAGCCCACGCAGAGCTTCACACTGTTGAAGCTTTCATCTTCAGCACCCCAAGGTACAGCCCACAGAGACTACAGGATCTCAACAGGCACTGCTCCTTCTTGCTCCAACCAAATGCATTCCACATGCCAGGACCTGCATCTCCCACGAGCTGCACTGTCACACCACAACTGAAGAGGCTGGCAGCTCACTGTGCAAGCATTCAGGAGGTGGGGGGCTTCATTTGGACTTCAAGAGGATGAGACCAAGGTGCAAGTTCTGTAACCAGCACAGTTCCCACAGGGCTGCTTCCTATTCAGGAGTTATTCATGAATAGTGAACGTACTCACCCATCAGTTCGCTGATTCCTGATAAATTACATTTTCATGTAATGTATGTCTTGCTGCAGTAAGGTAGAAAAATTTATAAAGGTCTCATAAAATCAGCTCTCCTGGAATCAATGGCTGGCCTTGTCAGGCTAGCCCTTTGCAAGTTGCCATGTGAAAGCAATCCTGGGGTGAACAGCTTGTTTGCATGAGAATCTGTTCCTGGGTGAAAAACAACCAGCACCTGTATAAAATGTTTTTACACCATTAGGTAGGAAGATTAAAACTATCTCTCACAAACAATTTTCCCTACACATACACACTTGGGGCTTGAGTGACCAATCAATACAGGGTAACAACTTGTTACAAACCAATAAAGGAATTGGCAAGAAAGCTACTGACCAATTGGAGTCACAATCAAGGTCTGTGAAACTGTATAAAAAATGAGTTATGTGAAAAAAGAGGGGGCTATTTTCCACCATTAAGAAAACGGAGTCCAGGGTGATTTATTCCCATATCTCCCATGCTAGTATTTACAAGTCACTAAAAAAGACAAACTAAGTGTGTTTTGGAGCATGTCCCTCCTACCTCTCCAAATTCATATCGAAATTGACTATCTGCTTGGTTGTGGAGATACCTGAAGGAATATGACTGTGCAAAAATTCACATAATCAAGGGAATTTTCATGGTAGATGATTTATATCTCACAACTCAGTGTTAACTAAGGAGGAGTGTAAGAAAAATGAAGCTTAAATAAATGAAGCTGCAGTTGTATCTCTGTAATACCTTTGCAGGACTTCATGGTATAACTGTAATGAAGAGATCTGGTATCATAATCTACCTTCCCAGATTGCCAGCGGAAAGTTATAACTGTGATTAATACAGATATGGTATCTTACTAATAAAGAATGTTGCAGACAAGTTCTCCATACACCTGTGGAATGGCTACAAAGAGGATTTGCATGCCAAGAGTTCCAGTCAGTCAGATGACTGCCTAGAGTAGCTCCAAAGCTACGGCACAAAAGCCCTTCTTGAGGTAGCAGTTGTGTTCATGACATCTGAATTATTTAGCTGTGGTACCAGAATAAGAAAGAACGAGAATTTGTAATTTCTCATTCCCTCATCTTGGACCAAATCTGAGGATCACATCTTGTTTCTTAGCCAAGTGTTCTATTCTCTCCTTTGAGTTACATTTTGTTGAGTTGAACTTTATTGCACATCAGATCTCTCTCTAGAGAAAGGGATTAGAGATGGAGTTATTCAGGATTTCTACTTTTTTTTTTTGTTTTGTTGGGTTTTTTTAAGTCTTTTCATATCTTTTCATCTTTTTAGTATTAAACCCACATAGAAACCGAAACGGATACTCTAACATTAATCATTTTTGTTTGCTTTATGTATAGAAGGAAACTATATTTTATCCTGTATGTTGTATCCAGTTAAATTCCTTCTCCAATGCCTTTGTACTGGAGGTTCTAGTATTCTCCTTGTTAGCAGTGCAACAGTGGAAAAAATGATCCATGTACTCATGGCCCAGGCAGCATTCCTGGGTTTAAGAGACCCTCTACAGAGGACAGGGGTGAACCCTGTTTGCAGTTCTGCCATGGGCTCAGCATGCAACCTTGGACAAAATGTTTAATTGTAATATCCTGCTTTCTTTTCTTCAGAGGAAAGAAATTAGTCAATAATTTATAGCCTCCTTTTAAAATGCTCTCAGAGTTATGAATGAAGCAATCCTCCTTCCCTTGCTACTGCATTTCTGCAATGGCTTTTTGTTGGAAACAAAGGATATCGTGTTAGGAGGGTGACTAAGCCACCTAACACCAAAAGGAATCTTGCACTAGGACAGCATGACCTGCAGCAATTCT
Source organism: Taeniopygia guttata (assembly GCF_048771995.1). Classification (NCBI taxonomy): domain Eukaryota; kingdom Metazoa; phylum Chordata; class Aves; order Passeriformes; family Estrildidae; genus Taeniopygia; species Taeniopygia guttata. The sequence continues at coordinate 9,727,558 of NC_133037.1, forward strand.
GCTCCTCTTAGACACACGCAGGATTAGCAGTCACCCCACACAACTCCCTTGACCATCAGAACAGTAAAAAAGAGGGGAAAAAAAGATAAGAGAAAGCCTCTTGTCCCAAGCTTACAGCTCAAAGGACACAAAATACGAAGTTCATTCCTAACTTATAGATAATTTATTTGGAGGAAACTCTGGGAAGGAATCCTATAGAAATTAACCCATGCTTCTCTGGATGCTATTACTACATGCAGAACTTCCACAACTCTCAAAAATTTCCTAGGCCTTAGAAGTAGAAACTGCCCTGATTAGTTTCTCACGTAACCATCCAACCCATAAATGCTGGAGCCAGGCTGGAGAGAACAGTTATGCAACAGAGTCCATGAAAGAGAAAAAAACTGCTTGAGGCCAATTGGCTGCTTACATCATATATTTTCATGCTCTGTTTACAGCCTCTCTGTATAGGCATCTCACAATTCTGCTGTATAAGTTGTGGGTGTATCTCTTGATAAAGTAATAAAAACCAAAAAAAATTATTGAATTTTCACACCAAATTTCAACTCAACAGTCTTTTTAAGTGCCACAACAGTCTTTTAAGTTGAATGGTTTGCTTCATTTACAGGCTGAATATGATGAGTGGGGATAGGTTCCATATAACTCCTGGGAATTATTTTTTGAGACCACAAATCACACCACATTCAGTTCTTCTTAACTTTTTGTATGTATTCCTGCTTGGTCAAGAACCAGCAGAACTCTGTAGGAAGTGTGATGATGGGACTGTTGCTCTGTGTGACTTCTCTCTGTGCAGCTGAGCCAGCTGAAGAACATTTTCCCTTGCTTTTCAGAGCTGTGTATCAAGGCTGGCACCAGAGTGAAATGGAGAAATGTCCATTGGGGAAGCTTCATCCCAGCTATGTCAGAGCCCTTCACAAGAATGAAACCTTTTACCCTGTTTGTAGGACAATAGTACTAAAAAAATACAGAGGAAAACAAAAGTAATGGAAATTTAAAGTGAACTTCATATTCAGCATCTGAAACATGACATGTAAAGTATTTCTCCTTAACTCATGAGACTGCACATGAGAGAGGAGAAAAAGAAATCACTGTATGGACATACAGTGCCTCAAGAAAGCAAAAATAGCACCAGCAGCTGGCTTTAGGATTGAGTACAGAGGACAGAGATTTTGTGGACAGAGAGAGGATGTTGCAAACCTGGAAGCTGCAAACAGCAGTGCTGGATTTAGGTTGGTTTTTAGGGAATGAATGCAGGGCAAGTAAGATATAAAGGCTTAACATTTAAACATTAGTGTCCATTACATTAGAAAATCTCCACTGAGATTAGAGCCTGTGCTTTATGGATAGGACCATATTAATTCAGAAACAGTTCTGAATATTTGAATTCCACCCACAGGCAGCAATGATCTGAAGGTTTGGTATAAGAAAGTTGTTGAGATTTGTGTTCAATTTAACTACAGTGTATCCTCCTGGGCTGCAGTGGAGCTTTGGATCTTTTGCCTTTTATAAGCAGCACATCAGTCAACAGGAATTAGCTTGGAGGAATGCATTACAAATGTCGAACAAATCAAATTAGCTCTGAGATGTTATCTGTTGATATCTCATTTCTTCCTCAGACTTCTAACCACTGGAATACATCTGGGCAGCTGGGGGAGGCAATTGTTTTACTATAAAGTACTAAATATAGGTGCTATAGAACAAATTACAACATGCTGCATTGCCACTCCACCTCCAGCACAGGATGAACCAGGAACAGTTACCTGCTGGAAAAAGATAATTCAGTCTAGCTAACATGTCACCTTCACAGCATAAAAAGGCAACTAAATCATTGCAATTATGTGCTAAGGATGAGTGACAAAGTCATCTGTTGCAGCTGTTATTTAAAGAAATCAAAATTTGGAGCACCATTTACTTGTTTCAAAATTTCTCTGCTACTGAAATTTGAATGCTCCTGAAGAATTCAGTAATGCATTCCATGAAGAAAACTACAGGCTTTATCCTTAATATCATACATACTTTAACATAAATTTAGAGCAGAATTCTTTCCTCTTTTTAAATGGAAATAGTTTGCTTACCTGAAAGTTCTTGTGATGGCCAAAGAATAGACTGGAAAATGAATTATATTAGTTGCTTGGTCAAAGTTTTACACAGCATTTCACCCTGATCAGCATTAAATGAGGAGCTCCAGTGACACACACACTTGATGCCATGATGTGCAGCAGACTGGAGGTTTTCCTGCCCAACACTTTAGTGAATTCAAGAAGAGCAAATGAAAATTTACTGTAGCAGAAGTGCCACAGCTGTGAGTTCTGTTAGGTCACAATTAGACTATAATTCACATAATAAACTGTGCTATTGATAGCGAAGGCTTTTGCAGCCTCCCTTGCCCACAAAGATGGTAACTTTTCTGTGCCATAGCTGAGGGAAAGGAACAGGAGTAAGTTGCATGCAGAACTAAGGCTTTCTTTAGAGGCTAAAATTGATCCACTATTGCAGAAGAGTTTAGGAAATTCAAGCTTTGACCTGTCAGTTTAAAGCCCCTGGTGAAAGTTCCTTGCTCAAATCACCCAGAAACAGGCTGGAGGACTACATCATCTACTGCAGGCTTTGACATGGGCTTTGGGTGACATGAACCAACAGACTGAGACCCAAGACCATCATGTCTAACCAGCCCAGGTGTGTAAAACGTAAGTCCTTACCAGAAATTTAATTAAATAATGGGTTCTAAAAGCAATTTTCATTATTAAAACCAAAGAGAAAGTCGCAAAATATGTCTACATTTGAATATCCTGATGCCTTCCCTGTGCACCATGAGGAAGCAAATGTCCATGTTTACCATGTGCCACCCAGAGGAAAACATTGCTAAAACCCCTCTTTGTGATCAGTCATTACCCAGCTCTTCCTAAGGTTTGTGCAGAGCTTTCTGCAACAGCCTGTCCCCCCGCCCAGACAGTGAGCACGCTGGTGCAGGCAATCACATCATAAACTGATCAAATGCCATTGTACAACTCAATAGGCTTTTTGGACTAAGTTACCAAAATCTGGGAGTGGGCCTTTCTTCCATTCAAACTAATTTGGGCAACAATGAAAAAATTCACTCATGAACAAGGTTTCTGACTACATCTTTTTCCGTCAGTGGTTCTTGTTTTCCGCTCCAACCCGCATCATCTATTCTCTTCCTTCCACCCATTCTTCCCCCCAGAAAAGGTTGGCTTGGACACTGTGCTTCAATTTTCTGCAGAACTTTCTATTTTTCTTTCACATTCTTTTTGTTTAGCATATGAAAGGAGTTTCCTGTTTAGAAACATGGGAGTCCTACACCCTCAGTAATGATGTATTCAGCCCATCAGTGATCTTGGCATGAACGCTTTAAAACCTTAATAAGTCTGATGGAATTTTCTGTACATGTCATCATCATCATCATCAGTTCAAGACACAACACACAGCATTTGTCATCTTGCACTGAATCAGCTCCCTTCCCAGTCCTCTGGTTCCAGTAAGGAAAATCTAGTAAGAAAGCTCAGTAGTTTCCTTCTCTTAAGTATTTCAAATGATAGATTTCCAATGAAATCTACAGAACAGAAACAGAAGCACCAAGAGGAGAAGGTGCTGTTGCAGAATTCCCAACATGATCAATACTGTCCTGCTTTCCAGCCCTGCATCCCTGCAGCAGCCTGCCAATGCTCACACTGCTCAAGGCTTACTATATCTGTATTGTCCAAACCCTGGGCTTGTCCTGTGCTATGGAATAGGAATGAAATATGTAATGTAATCCCTGCTCAACTTTTAAAAAAACCAAACAAAACACATTTCCTCAAACCCTACAAGGCCTAGAACAAAATTATATCTTGTTCAAGTACATAGGATGGATTCAAAATCTATTTATATGGGTCAAAAAAAAAAAAAAAAAAAAGGGCAGCAGCAGTAGTGACTTGAAATAAACTGAAATATTTGTCTCTTCAGGAGTTTAGTGTACAGAAACACCTAAGTGCAGCTGTTCCCCTCTGCTGAATTTGAACAGCAGTGGAATTCTCCAGTGAAGGTAGTGGATATCACTTGAATCAGTGGGTGCAGCAGCAGCAGCCTGTGAACCAACACAACAAAGGCTGTTCTTCTCCAAGCAGGGCTCAGCACCACAGTGGTCAAACTCCATTTATTCTATATGGTGCAATTCTTCAGCTAATTCTTCTCTGAGAAAAGCTGCCAGCCTGGGGCTTGTGCATCTTAACCTCTGACAAAGCAAGGCACATACACTGCTTCACTTTAACTCTTGTGGGGACTTGCTCTGTGCCTACATAAACATGAAAACATATTTTGATTTTTACTTCTGGGTGAGCAGCAGAGTTAATTTAAAACTGTCGGCAAGTGTCATCCTAATTAAAAACAAATGACTAATTGTACAAGTACAGGGCCTGTTGACACAGGCTAAAAATGTCAAAGCCAACCAAGTTTGAATTTGAGGAAATGCAGCACCATCTAGTGCCCTACAGTAGTCAGATCCAAAAATCAATTTCACTAGCCTGCAAAGAAATTTCAAGATAGCAAAAACAGTAGGATGCCAGAGGTTTAACTCTATTAGCACTTCTGATAAAAGGAATTGTGTAGTAATAGTCTTGTTAATAAAGACCTCCCAAGAGTGAGATATTTTCAGGCAGAACAGAAATTGTTTAAAGACAAACTAAGAAATTATTTTCTATATCTATAAAAAAGATGCAGTCCAAAGACTAAAACTTACCAGAAGGCTACTAGTGTCTATAAAAAGCTGCTAGAAATAAAAAAAATCAAGCTTCAAGAAGTTCAACAACATTAAAAGTTCTAGCAGACTGAAAACAAGACAACAGGAAGAGGCTTTGAGAAACCTTGAGAAAATATAAAAGGAAAATTAACATAAATTACTTTTCAAACTCATCAGGAATAGATATCTTGACAAATGGTTAATACAGCAAACATATGATCAACAAGTAGGAAGAGCAATATGAAAGAGATTAGACTGCAAAAAAAAATTTCAAATGTTTTGGGCTTTGGTGTGTTTGGGATTTTTAAAATTTTATTTGGGGGGGTTTGTTGCTATGTTTTTATGGGAGTTGATTTAGTGTGATGTTCTTTTGTTGTTTTCTTGGGCATTTTGTTTGTTTGGGAGGGGATATTTGTTGGTTTTTTTAAATCCACATTCACCATGGAGCTCAGATTGGCTCCTGCTCCAAACAGCTCATTTCAAATCAGAGGATCAAGGGTGCTACTGGCCATTTCAGTGACACAAAACAGTAACAATTCTTTACAATTAAAAGAAACCAATTAGACAATAATTGAGCTACCAACCACCATGATCTCTCTTAAAAAGAAGCAAATGAGGTAACAAATGAGACAATTTTTAATGAGTTTTCCAGGGACTTATGTAGGTGAGCTGACCTCTTGTGCTGATACCCTGTGATATAAAAATATTGTACATACAGATAACTGTGCTATGCTGGCAAATATGGCTCAAGTAAAGGGTATGTGGGACTTGCATCCATTGTCATTATCAGTCTTCAAGTGTTATTAACAGCTATGAATTTAAAATATATCAAGGTAGAAATTCCTGATCTGCCAGCATTTTGAGCATCATGTCAGTCCTCCAATACAAAAATCCAAGTACAAAAAGGAATGGAGAAAAAAAATATTGGCAGACCTTGCATTCCTGGAGATTTTTAACTGCAGAAGAAAGTGCCAGAGCAAGCTGCTTTTACAAACCCTACAGAGAATCTAAATAATCAAGTTTAAATCAAAAGTCAAGCTTTGTAGGACTCATATGACTCTAAAACATAATTATATCAGAAGTGCCCTGTTTTCACACAAGGAGGAAAGTAAACTGCAAACAAGGTGGGCATGAGAAAGTATATATTAAAAAAGAGCTTTGTTCAGGTTCTAGTGCACCTTCACTACAGATTATTTATGAGCATCCTTAGGCAACCAGCAGAATTTCATGTATTCAAGAACTGAAACATGGTACAAACAGTGAGAAATTAATGCAGCAGGCAACTCAACAGCATGTGAGCAACAAACTCAGTCTCTACTCATGGCCATGCAAACTAACTGTTAACAAAGCCACAATGAAAATATCTGAAAACATTAACATTGCACTGAAGCTCATCTTCCTTACCTTAGGTGGAAGGTTCATATAAACCCCATTTCCCTACAATGGGGATATGCATCACAAATTTGAACATAGCATAGATTGATGTAGTGCTGTCCCCAAAGCAATCTGCAAGGCTTGGGTATTAGTAAGGACACAAGTTAAAACAACACACTGAAGACACTGCTTGCTCTGACAGTGAGGCTGATCCTTTAACCTAATAAAGCACTAGCTCTGCAGAAGAACGTATACCCCCACCAACACAAAAAACATGACAAGTCAAATCTCAAAGATAAATCAAAATTTATTTAAAACAACAAAAACAAGACAGTGCTACTGCCAATATAGAAAAAAATTAAGGATTCTTCTACTGAATGTGACAAGGCAGACAATTTACAGCAGTTTGCATTAATTCTGAGATCAGGTGGGGTTTTACACTGTTTTGATTGACGCCATGTACTTTCTGCAAGATGAACTGATTCCCCTTCCCCTCCCCTTTTCAAAAGAACAGACAAAAATACCCTATAAAAAACATATACAGAATTTTGAGACATGATTGAAACATGAATCACTGTCTAAAAGTCTGGAACTTTACAAGAAAGTCAAGTCCTTTGTTGCTTCAACCAACTCTCAACGGGGGAGCTACAAGCACAACGCCATCCCCTCTGACAAAGAGCATCGGAATATTCCTCTTGGTAGACTATGAAGAAGGAAAGAAAAGTTTACATTTACAAAATATTCATTTCAATCATAGAAAACACCTGAAACAACTCCAGCAAACACTCAATGTCCTCGCATGCTGAACAGATCAATACAATTAACACCAAGTCTATAGATAACCTGTGTGCTTTCATATCAGTTTGTCCAAATCCTGTTAGAGCTTGGCTCGAAAAACAGTCAGCAATAAACTACTTTAACAATATAACACAGTGTAGTTTTAAATAAAAAATCTGTCAGGATAAATTAACTCATTTTTTAGGTCTTACTTTATAAATCTCTTCATAGGTTTCTTCATCAATCTCTATTGTAGTCACAGTTTCTTCCACATCACCCAAAATCATATTTAAGTGCTGATCGTATGCCTGCAGAAAGTAAGTTTAGTTTACCATGTTCCCAAAATTCAAACATGAGTTTATTAAAATGAGAATTTTAGCAAGACTTTGAGACATAAATAGTTTAGTATGATTTTGACCAAAACATAGTACTATCATTCTAGTTCCAGCTCAACACAAACATAAACAAACGAGAACTTTCCAGCAGGAAAAAGAAGGCACGACATTTGCATTTACTGCAACACTTGCAGAAATAGCTATGAAGCATTCTGTGAGAGCATTTACAAGACCTCAGAGACAGAGACTTTGTTAACATTAAACCAGCTACACACTGCTGCCAGTCCAGCCTCCTGGAATTGATTGCCTGGGGGCAACTTACAGGGTTTGAAAGCTGCTACTCGTACAGTGCTACAAAACCTTAAACTCATGTTCCAAAATCCTTAAAAAGCATGTTGCAAACTACACATCCCTCATGGATCTCTCATTATCTGTGTGTTTCCAAAGGAGTTGAGGCCCAGTTAACTCATGGGGCAACTGGTTCTCCTTCCCAGCAGAGCACAGCACTCAGGGAGGCTGACTGACTTACAGAAAGCAAAAATCTGAGAATGCAGCTGAGCACCTGTCCTGTCACACCTCCCAGGGTGTGCCTTAAGGGATTCTTGTTTGATAATAATGACCTCAGTCTAGAAGAGGCCTCAGGGCACATCATATGAAGAGGCCTTCAGCATCATTGCTTATTTCACAGAGAAATGGAAGCCAAAAGCAGTGAAATTAGTTGCTTGGTATCATTCAGGAGACAAGAAGAACAAGATATATCTCTTGATTTTCTAGGGAAGCAGTTAATAGTTGACAAAGCACTGAGGAAATGAGATTTTTCCACCAATCACATTACAGTTCTGGTAACTAAGACAATTCTTAACCTACTTTCCCCAACCACTTCTGCACTTTCAACCAGGAAATGCAATTACTCATGTTTTAAAACTAACTTTTTCAACAACCAGTGGAATATTACAGGTAAACTTGTTTAACAGACTGTTGTACATAAAGAAAGGCTACACAGTGCTTAGCTGAATGAGCATGACAATGTTGTCAAAGTTTTACTTACATGTAATCTGCCTCTAAGCTCTCTGTCGTTCCTCATTTTGACATAGATTCGCTCATCTAGACTGAGTCTGATGAGATCAAGTGGCTCCTCTACAGTATTTGTTGTTTGTTGCTAAAAAAAAGAAGCATTATTTGTGCAGAAGAAGCCTGTCAACTTTTCCACTCCTCAATGTGAAACATAGAAAACAAAGGAGTGAAAACACAGATGCAAATAATTCAAATTACTCCATCACATGCTAGTGAACCCAAGTGCTGCTGATTTACCACTCCACTGATACTCAGCAGCCCTGAGCAACGTGAGTCAAAATATTTCATTTAAACCTGCAGCAAATCATTCTTTACACACAGGGGGACTGGAACTGGATGACCTTTAGGGTCTAACACAAACCATTCTATCACACTGTGAACTGTTTTTGCTACCAGCAGCCACAGTTTACACTGCAGGAAGCAGCAGCACAGCTGTGCCATGGCACAGCACAGCCAAACCCAGGCTGCCAGCACAGAGAGTTACCCCGGCACACAGCCCCGGGGGGGCTCTCGGGTGCCCCGGGGGGGCTCTCGGGTGCCCCGGGGGGGCTCTCGGGTGCCCCGGGGGGGGCTCTCGGGTGCCCCGGGGGGGCTCTCGGGTGCCCCGGGGGGGGCTCTCGGGTGCCCCGGGGCACACCCTGCCCCCCACACTCAGCCCCCCGAGCCCTCGCTGGGCCGCACCGCAGCCGGGCCGGGCCCCGAGGCTGGCGTGGAACCGCAACACACAGCGGCCTGAGGCCCCTTGCTGTGCGAAAGGCGCACTTCGAGAATCACAACTAAAAAAAGGGTGATGACCTCCTCCATATCTTCCATCTATATCCCGTATTTCCCTTCTAGCTGGCCCCTTCCTTCAGAGCCCAGGGCACTGCCCTCGGCGGCTTTCCGCCTTTCCCTCCTCGGGGTCAGCGGGCCTGCAGCGAGCCCTGCCCGCGCCCCGACAGCGGCACAAGCTCCGAGCCCGAGCGGGGATCGCAGCGGCACGGAGAGCTCCCGGGGGCCGCGCTGCCCAGAGCTGCCTCCCTGCAGCCCGAGGGAGCTGAGAGCCCTCACCTGGTCCACCTCATCCGCCATCTTTCAAAGCGCCTCCCGTGCCCGCCCGCGAGACTTTATGGCCCGGCCCCTTCCCTTCCCTCCCTTCCCTTCCCTTCCGCGGGGCGGGCCGGGCCTGCGGCGCCATGGCCAGGAAGCGCCGAGCATCGCCCAGGCCCGCCGCCGCCAGGAAGAGGCGCTCCGGGGCGCTGCCGAAGGACGAGCCGGAGGAGGATGAGGAGGGTGAGTGCGGCTCGGAGGCCGTGGCGGGCCGGAGCTGCGCCACCACCGCGGCTCGGGCCGCTCCAGCCGCGGGGTCGGGGGACGGCGCTGCCAGCGCGCCTCGGGAAGGACGGGCGAGCCGGCCTGGAGGGAGACGGATATCGCTGTGTTGTCGCTGTGTTGTCGCTGTGTTGTCGCTGTGTTGTCGCTGTGTTATCGCTGTGTTATCCGGGCGTTAAACCCGCGTGTGACTGGGCCCCGCACGCTGCTAAAGGCCGAGCAGCCCGTGCGGGGCTGTTTGGTCTCGGCCGTGCTCTCCTGAGCAGCGACATGCGGGAATAACTTGTTACGAGTGGCAGGCACGATGCTTGGTTTTCCGCCGATTCCATCGGTAGGACTGTAGGAATCTTTAGGTACTTCTGGCGAGTTACGTAAGTGCTTCCCTCCAACAAGTCTCACTGTTCAAATCTTGCCTGCTTGTAAACAAATAATGACATGCTCAGCATTGTGAGTGCTGACATTCTTCTGAAGCTGCCTCTAATGAAGTCCATGGAGATGAAACTCTGTCCTCTAACATTAATCTTCATTTCTTTTGTCACGTGCAGATGATTTTGAAGAGAAAAAACCCAGTATAAAAAAGACCTCAAAAGCTCCAGCTAGGAAAAAGGGAGATGATTGTGATACTGAAGTTTCCAGCGCAGCAAAAACTTCCAAACCTTCAAAACAAGAAGAGGCAAAATCACAAATAAAAGAAAGTAAAAAGAATGCTAGAAATAAAGATAATTCTATCAAAGAAGAAACATGCAGGTAAATTTATTTATCATTCAAGTCTATAGGACCTTTTTCTTATTTCTTTGTGTGGTTTGTTACTGATGCAGAGATCATGCTTGATTTATTTCCCTATTTTTAGTCTTTGATAAACAAGCACCTGCGTTTCTTGATGCTACCACTGTTTTGTGATTTTAACAGTGACTCACTGAAGAATCCTCAGAAGGAGATGAAATTAAAGACAGAATCTCCTGTTAAGAAAGAGATGGATGAAGACAATACTGACAACGATGATGATGATGAAAGTGAAGATGAATGGGAGGATGTGGAAGGTAACAATTGCATATTTTTTCATGTTAAGCACTTTTTAAGAGCCTGTATATCACAATGATTCTTCAACGGCAGGTGACCAGCATCCCACAGTTATTTCAAATAACTTAATACACACAATGTTATGGGAGATCCAGGAGCTGGTAGTTACTGGATGTGTTCTGTTTAAAGGTTGTTTGAACACTTGAGAAGGAAAATGTGGGTTCTTATCCAATCACCAGTCCTCCCTGGGAATATATTCCATGTTTACTTATAATTTAGTATTTTATTTTTACAGAACTTCAGGAACCTTCAGATAAGTTAGAAGCTACTGTTCTTCCATCAATGGGGCTGCCAAGCAATCCTGTCGAGATAGAAATTGAAACCCCAGAGCAGGTGAAGAAAAGAGAGACGAGGTAAGAGCAAGGAGGTGGTGGAGGGCTGCTAAAGGCTGAAGTTAAAAATACCCTAAGTCTTGGCTGCCACTGACTTGCTGCGTTCATTCAGGGTGAAAATCCCCACTTGGTTCAGACTGTTGAGTTGGAATAATGCAGGGCTATGGGATGAAGAACAGTTTACACACTGACAGTTCTACCAAAAATCTTCAGTGGAAGTTAGCAGGAATTGAGGAGGCTTTTCAGCTTCCTCGAAAATCAAGTGTGTAACTTCACTGTGTTTTACTGTCTCCATTTCCAGTGAAGGGACAACAGGAAGTGTCTGCGAGGAGAGCTGTGGGTGAATGACATTGTGTGCCTGCAAAACCTTAATAGCCTGTTCACATAACCAGTCACTAAACGTTTCCTTAAGTGTGCATGGAAGATTCTCTGGGATGGGTTCTCTTTGTGAACTGACCCAGTTCAGAAATCAAGAAAGGCAGGTCCACAGAAAACCCACAACATCCCTTTCTTTTGTAATCTTCTGCAGAGAAAAAAGAAAAGCTGAGTTTGAGATGTACCTTCGGAGAATGATGAAACGTTTCAGCAAGGAGGTTCGTGAGGACACACATAAGGTATTTGTCACAGAGAGCCATGGCAGAGAAGAAATTGAGCATAAAGGTGTCTGAACTGATTTGTAATCAAAAGAAACTATTTTTAAAAACAGTTAGAAAGGCTAGAAGTGACAAAATAAAGAGGCTGTAGTCCTGACAGATGCTCATAAAGTTTCTCCTAAACTGTGAACTGGAAACACCAGTGCCTGTGTTAGTAAAATTCTAACTCAAAGCATATGTGAGTAGGATGTATATGTCTCCATAGAGGGATATTGTCTCATTCTGTTGGGATTAAACTGCCAGTCATGTAGAGCAGGAGTCACTTGCAAAGACTTCAGTGCTTTGCTGTCTTCTGAAGACAGCACTATGAGTCTTGGGAGGCTTCATTGCCACTTCTCTCTGTTAAAAGGAGCAGTGAAGTATTCCTTGTCTTTACCATGAGCAGTAGTTCCAATAAGGAAAATCTCTTGTAACTCACTTTCAAACTCTTCTCTCTCAGGTTCACTTGCTGTGTTTATTAGCAAATGGTTTCTACAGGAACAGGATCTGCAGCCAGCCAGATCTCCTTGCCATCGCTCTGTCCATCGTCCCCACCCGCTTCACCCAAGTGCCCGCAGGCCAAGTGGGCCTTGTCTACCTTTCCAACCTGGTGAAATGGTAAAACTCTTCTGATGGTGCTGTCACATAGAATGTGGAGTGAGGGTTCAGGGAGAGGGGTAACTGTAACTAGCAATTTTCTGTGGGTTTTTAAAATTTTATCCACAAGGATGAGAGGGGCTGTCCTTTTTAGAGGAGGAGAGGGTGAACTCAGAAGTTTAAGAATACAGTCACAAGCACTGGATAATAAGCAGGTGTCTTGTATTTCAGGTTTGTTGGAACCTTCACTGTCAATGATGAGCTTTCCACTGAAAAAGGAGAGCCCCTTCAGGCAACACTGGAGAGGAGGTTTGCCATCTACGCTGCACAGGATGATGAGGAGCTTGTTCACGTAAGAGACTGGGAAGTGCAGGGGTGGTTGGTGAATTTGGATGCTGTGTGTCAGGTCATACACAAGTGGTGGAAGGGGTGGATCTGAAGAAGGCAGATCGGTGACTTAAGTGATTCTGTAGCTTTTTATTTTCTTGCATTTTTATCTCAAGAGCTCCTGTGATTAAAGTACTCAATTTAAACTGTTTTGCAGATATTTTTAATTATTCTGAGAGCGTTACAGCTGCTGTGTCGCCTCGTGCTGTCTTTTCAACCTATTCCTCTCAAGGAGACAAGACCAAAGGTAGTTTTTGTTGTTTGTGTAGAATAAGGAATAGGTCACTGATTTAGTAGGATTAAAAAAACTTTCTTGCTATTACAGCTTGCAGTGAATTGCTTACTGCATGAACCAGGTTCTGTCTACTTTGCAGAAAACACACACCCTTAATTTTTAATTTTCTTCTTTAAAAAAGCCAATCATTTCTGTGTTTCAGCAAAGTTTTCTTAACGTTTCAGTGGGTTTACATTTCTTTAAAACTTAGATAGCAACTCTTGCTGCATGAGTACACATCTCTTCAGCCAGTTGCCTGAAGTTTTCAAGTGAATTGATTGTGCCTGTCAACCTTTGGTCTGCATGAACCTTGGGCTGATTTTAGTCTTTTTTCTTACCATGTTCTTAGCTGTGGTCATAAAAATGACCTGGCCTGTCTCCCTGTAGGCAAAGAGCTCATCCAAGAGGCTGTCTCACAGCAGCACCTATGAGGGACGGGAGAGTTCTACCACAACACCCAAAGCTGTGGCAAAAACATGCCCCTGCAAAAAAGCCAAGCAGGATGAGAAATCCTCAGAGAGCAAAGAAAACAAGAAGGAGCCAAAGAAACCCAAAACTGCCCAGACTGGAAGGACACACAAATCAAAGCTGACTAAAGGTAGCCAGGAACAGAAGGGATCAAATAATGAGACCAGTTCAGCAGAAAAAGATGTGCCAGTCAGGCCCAAGAACGACCGCCGGAGACGAGTGGCCTCCAAAGTGTGTTACAAGGAAGAGAGTGGAAGTGATGAGGGCAGTGCTTCAGACTTTGAGGTTTCAGAGGAGGAAAGTGATCTCTCTGATGAGGATTTTGAAACTGTCCCTAAGAGGCGGAGAAGCTCACAGGCCTCTCAGAATTCAAAGCTGACAACTATAAAAAGGTCAAAAACTGAGACTTCAGAAACAAGGCAAGCAGAAAATTTGCATGGAGCTGAGACTAAGCCAGCAAAAAGTACAACTCCAGCCTTGCCTCAAGCACAGAGGAAGAAAAACAAAATCATTTCTAGTGATGAGGATGATGGACAGCAGGAGGTGAGGAGAGCAATGGGCACAGACCAGTGGCTGGAGGTTTTCCTTGAGCCTGAGGACAAGTGGGTTTGTGTAGACTGTGTTCATGGCAATGTGGGCCAGCCCCAGCTGTGCTTTGCACATGCCACAAAGCCGCTTTTCTACGTTGTGGGGTTTGACAACGATGGGAGTGTCAGGGATGTGACACAAAGATATGATCCAGTGTGGATGACCTCAACAAGGAAGAGCCGTGTGGACCCGGAGTGGTGGGAGGAGACACTGCAGCCATATGAAAGTCCCTTTGTGGAGAGAGACAAGAAGGAAGAAAATGAGGTAAATCACAGTAGGTTGTTCAGGACACGTAGTGCCAGGAGTCCAGTCCCTGTATTCTCTTTCAGGCAAAAAGTATTAGAAATCTCTTACCATGAGGAAGGAGGTTTGTGTTTGAGCTTGAAATGTTGAGATTGAACATAAAGAGACTGTGCAGTGGTAAATTGAAATAATATTAAAGGATGGAGGTTGTTCAGACAAGTTTGCATAGCAGAAGTACTGCAGAGCTTGTGCTGGAAACTAGTGAGGTTTGTGTAGTGTTTAGCATTACTTTTCTTGGAGAGAGTTTTTAAATACATAGGTCAGGGTACACATCTAAATACTTACTTCCAGAAAGAGTATTTTGGTCTATTGGCTCATCTGCTAAGTTTCTGGTGTTTTTTTCTTTGATTCATATTATAGTCATTCTTATTTTCTTACAAAGGGTAGTGAAAAAGTTGCAAAATTACTCTTTTCTATATAATTCTTACAGTTTCAAGTCAAGCTTCAAGATCAACCCTTACCAACATCAATTGGAGAGTACAAAAACCACCCTCTCTATGCACTGAAGAGGCACCTCTTGAAATACCAGGCCATCTATCCCGAGTCAGCTGCTATCTTGGGGTACTGCAGGGGAGAGGCTGTCTACTCCAGGTGAGTTGTGCAACTATTGTCACCTGCATCTGTGATCTTCATAACAAACGGGAGAGCTAATTTGCATGATGGTATCAGCAGTAGTCTCAGGCCACATGCATAAACCTGTGAGGCATTTAGCTGCCTGACAGCATTTCTGTATCGCTAAGATACAGCTTTTTTTATTATTCCTAATATGATAAGTTTATTGTGGATCTGTTATGGATGACTTGAAAACTCTTACATTTGCTTCTTTCTGGCCTTTTCAGAGACTGCATACACACTCTGCACTCCAGGGACACTTGGCTGAAGCAAGCTCGAGTGGTGAGGATTGGAGAAGTGCCTTACAAGGTAAGAGAGTTCAACTTCCTTCTGTGCAATCCATCTGTCCTCTAAAGCTCAAGCTCAGTTCTGTTTTGGTTTTTGTCTTCTGCCTTGTCAGCAGATGTAGATTTCACACTTGCTTGCATGGTTTGTGGTAGCTGTACTGTCCACCTGCTGTGCCTCTAGTTCCTACATCTTGCCCAAAGCCCAGCTTTGGTTTTTTCCCACCCCAAGAGTATCTGGCAGAACTGCTCCATTTTCACCTTCTCCAGAGGCACCCCAATGTTTTATATGCACTGCTGGATCCCTGCCTGTTGCATACAGGTGCCATGGGCTGTCATTTATACGCAATGGATATTGAAGCTAGGAAGTAGCATTTCTGCTCTCCTAGAGCCTTCTCCTTTGGTGTCCTAGGAAAACCTGAAACCACCATCAGCTTCTTGTGATGTTACAGGCCTGGTTGTTGTATTTGCAGATGGTGAGAGGATTTTCCAACCGGGCGAGGAAGGCACGCCTGGCAGAGCCGGCGATCCGGGACCGGGAGGACCTGGCACTGTTTGGCCGCTGGCAGACAGAGGAGTATCAGCCTCCCATAGCAGTGGATGGAAAGGTAGCTGGGAAAGCAGAGGGCTGGTGCTAAAGGAGGGGGTTTGTGTGGAGATCTGGGCTTTGTTTTTCCAGAAGTTGTATGCTTCAGATGTGAGATCAGTCAGTAATATATGGATTCAGGATTAAGAGTTCAGAGGTAAATGTTCACAGGAGGAAATAGTCAAAACTTTACGGAGCCTTTCTTTCACAAGTACTCACAAGGTAGTGAGTGCAGACTGTTAAAGTCAACATTTTGTTGATCTGATCTTCCTAGCCCATGTTTTGCCTTGCTAATTCTCTGCATTAGAGCCTGAGTAACAAAGCTTGGGCAGAGGACATAGCTAGGAGATAACCATGCAGCTAAAATCTAGGCTTTTACCTTGTCATGTGAATATTAATTGAATACTGGAGTGGAATATAGCAGGTCAGGAGGGGAGAATCCCTGAGTTGCAGCAGGTATTTTCACCTTTCTCCAGAAAGCAGGATGATCACCATCTCTCTTTACTCTTGCCATAACAGGTCCCTCGGAATGAATATGGAAATGTCTATCTCTTCTTGCCATCCATGTTACCTGTTGGCTGTGTGCAGCTGAAACTGCCAAACCTGAACAGAGTGGCGCGGAAGTTGAACATTGACTGTGCTCAAGCCATCACTGGATTTGATTTTCACGGCGGCTACTCACACCCGGTGTATGTAAAAGCTGCTTTTTTGCACCTGTCAGATGTTGAGGTCCTGCAGAATTTGTGTATCTTGTGTTAAGGGGAGCATGTGACCAGTTGTACACTTTGATCCAGTGAGACAGACAGTAGCTTTTGGGCTGGCTCAGCAGGCATTTGCTCCCTTTCTTTTGCCTCCTTATAGCTGACAGAGGATTGTGTTCTCCTTCCTAGTACTGATGGGTATGTGGTGTGTGAGGAGTATAAAGATGTCCTTGTTGCTGCCTGGGAGAATGAACAAGCAGAAATAGAAAAGAAGGAGAAGCAGGTGAGAATTATTTTTGCAGCTTCCTTATTGTTATATTTACAAAGTAAATTTCATTGAAACTGGGCAGTCAAACAGGGCAGGCTATGTAAGCAACAAGCACGAGGCTTTTTTGATGATAGTTTAAAAATCTCAAAGCTTTCATTTCCTATGTGCATAAATCCATTGAAACTCACAGTAGTAAATTTTTCTCTTTCCCATAACAATCCCCAACAGAAGCGTGAGATAAGAGCTCTAGGGAATTGGAAGCTGCTGACAAAAGGACTTCTCATCAGAGAGAGACTGAAGCAACGCTATTCCATCAAGGTATCCTGCATTTCTATCAGTCATTTCTTTTTCTGCAGGTTATTTTAATTGTAGAAGAAAATTTCCAGACTCTGGTTGGTCTAAAGTCTTCAGCTAGTAAAAAAAGCTATACTAGAAGTTCAGTGTGGTCATGTTCGTCAAAGGTTTGTTACTGTTTAACAAGGAATGAATGCTTTTAAGTTTTTACTATTTTCTGTTTTCTCATACGCTTTCCTAGATTTATTCCTCTAAGCCAAGCATGTAGCTAACAGGATGAGAGTGGGGCACTTTTTTAGATGTTTTAGTTGTTAATTTTTTTCTGCAAGGATAAAGATGAAAAGCCTGATCTTTTTAAAACAGGTTGGTTTTATTCTTATATTGTCAAAAGTGCTTGTGTTGCAAGAATGTTTGGTGTTGAGAAGTAGAAGCACTTTGGGTGGGAAGCCCAAACCAGAGCAACCAACTTCTGTAATGCCACTCATTGTCACTGTGATCAAAGACAAGCCCTTAGAAAGGGGCAGTTACAAGTGATTCTTAGAGTGACTTTCTGATTTTCACACCTGTTTTTTCCAGACTGAGCCATCAGCACCTGAGACAGAGAAAGGAGGGGGATTCTCTTCAGATGAAGAAGGAGCTCCAAGCTCAGAGAGCACAGTGGGGAACACAGCCATTTATTGGCCCCAGAATCGCCAGCAAGAGAAACAAGAAGAGATTGCAGCCAAAACAAGCAAGCGAGAAAAGAGGGGAGAAGCAGCTCAGTTGTTTCCTTTTGAGAAATTGTGATGATCAGCTTTTCTTTGGTGTTTCCAGATGCAGGAAACATAGTCATGATAGAAGAATCCTTTACCAGTTAGGACCTTAGGCTCTTCCTCTGCACTTGTGTTTCTGAGCTGTCAGGGACCAACCTAATTCAGTATCCAGTTTCCTTTCTGATCACAGGTATCACTTCATTATCAGATTTTTCCTTTTGTCCTTGGACTTGGGAGAAGAACTGCACCTTCCAAGATCACTTTGCTTTGTTGGGGTTTTTGCTCTCTTTTGTATCACTCAGCACTAATAATTGAGTTTCCTGAGGCACTCCTGTCATCAGCAGTCTCTTTTCCCATTTTTCTCGTTTTCATTTTTCCCTGCTTGCTCAGAACTAAAGCATCCAGCTGCTTTTTTCTGTCTGCAGAGAGGTGGCCAAAGGAATGCTGATGCCTGCTTTGATCCGTAGCTTACCCAAATCAGTGGTGAGATATAGTTCTGGCCTTTCTGGCTCAAGGGGAAAATACTTCCTTTAAGGTCTTAAAAAAAAAAAAAAAAAAACACCCAAAACAAACAAAAAAAAAAAAACCAAAATCAGATTATGGACAAATTTGTATTTTCTAAAGAATACTTGCATTTTTTGATGTAAGTTTGGCTTTTCAACCTCTCATCTTCCTTTACTCTCAGAAATCTGGGAGTAATCTCTCAGAAATGCTGTGGATGGGAGAAGCCCAGTTCTTAGTTCTTGTTACAAACTTAGGGTTCAATGGTTCAATATGCCATGTTAAGCAGTTTGAATATATATGAATATATACATATTTACTTCTGTTGCTTATCAAGATCTTGTTCTGGAGCAAAACACGTAAAACTGGCTAAATCTCTCTGATGGAACAAAATTCACTAGAACCACAGAATTCTTGTTATCTAGCACCATAGCATTAAAAACTGTTGAGAGAGGAATATTAAAATCTACATAAGCTTTTGTTGCACTTTTGTAGTAGAAATACTGATCTGTCTTTGGCAGTATGTATCTCAAGTCGACTGACACAGTCTCTTCAAAATGGAGGGGAAAACAATTCAGTCATTGTTGGACATTGTCACAGAAACTGAAATGTAAGAAAATGGCTTTCATGTAACTATGTTCAGAAAAAAATCTATTTTTGTACTGTATTTGTAGATCAAAATAAAGTTCGAAAAAAAGAGTATGTTGTCTGTTCTCAGAATGCACAGGCCTCAGAATGCCCAGTCTCCGTAAAATACGAGGGGCTGTAGCAGTCAGGTTGAGCTATCATGTTTTTCAAATGATCTTAGAGAGTCACTTTCTTGCCTGACTTCTTTGGTCAGTAATGGGGAGTAAACCCATGGCAGGCTGGCAGCAGTACACAGACCAGAGAGCAGCTTACCAAAACTGAAATATCTGCAGGACAAACAAGACCCAACAATATGAAAATAGTTATTGTGGAAGCTACAAACCACCTGGACATGACACTGTTCCTGGACATAAAGCATGCAATACTTTAATAAAAAAGCCTGCAGACCAACTTTTTGAAAACAGTATTTTATTAAATATACAAAAGCTGAACACTTCTGTAGAAAATTGTCACTTCATTTCCAATAAGTAATGCTGGTTAGTATTCTGCATCAGAGGCAAAACAGCAGCAGTGCAAACCCAGCTTCTCTGCCCCTGTGGAGCACAATTCCTGACTGCTGGAGCATGAGCAGGTGTTGCTGAAGCACCACTGCCATGTACCAGTGCATGCACAAGGCCAGCTCCTGTACCTGCCCTTTCACTCTGCTCCTGTTTTCAGGACAGAGCTGTGAGACAAAACGGCCAATATTCAAATACCAAAATAATTAAAGTACCTAGGACTAATAAAATAATTACAAATTCTCAAAACATTTATGATTTCTAACTCAGATTTCTATTTCAGTATCATTTCTAGCAAATGTTTGCTTCCATGTATGTTCAAGTTCCTTTGGTACAGAGAACACTCCTTGGATGGTCATAAATAAATTTCTTAATAGAAAACATTATTTTTGTACTGAACTGTGTATACTTACAAAAACCCCAAAACAGTAGTGCAGGGGGCCCATCTGGAAGCCAGACTCTAGCTTGGTGAAGAGACTTAAGGGTGTCTCTAACCTCAAGTACTGCTTACAGCAGATAAACGTAAGCCATCACAACACTACAAGGCATTCCTCTAATAAGACACAAAACTACCAATTTAGGCTACTAAAATCTATGAAAACTAATCAGGCAAAAATGTTTCCGTTACTTAATTTCATGGAGTATGTTAATTGCCTTTACTAAGTGAAATTAAAGAAAAGAACAGTATACACAGCAAAAAACCTCCAACTATTTTAGACTACAGATTCAGTTATAAAAATCAATGTTGTTTCAAGGCAGTAGGTTTTTTATTTACACGTGAATGACCTGTAAGTATCCCTTTAAGTGCAATTTGAAGTGAAATTTTTGAAACCATTCTGATACAGTCCCGGCTATTATATTGGATGTTTAACCAAGAACCAAGTTCAGACAGCTGTAAAACCTGGGGGATGTCAATGTGTCCTGATAAATCTGCCCAACCTCAGAGCACTGCTAACCTGGCCACTCATTGCATCAATGACTTTGAAAATCCTCAGTCCAAAAGCAGAGGGTTTACATGAGTATTCTGTGGAATTCACCCAAGCTATGTTTTCCCTTTGAACACATGCACTGCCAAATACATCAGCTAAAAGAGTGTTCCTGACTGTGCAAACAAGAAAAGGCAGCAGAGGGAGGGTTTGTCAGAGGCAGGCAGGCACACGCATTTCCTAAGGACATCTAACCAGGGTCCATGGGATGCAGCTGGCACTTTCTCCAAAATACACCAGGTGCCCCACCCAGCAAGGACTTGCCAGTTCTCAAATCAGGGAAAATTACTAAGCAGTAAGAGGTACAAATCTGCTTGTTCACTAACCACTAATACACACACCTAAAATGCTTTTTTCCCCCAAGTTGGTGTCACTGACTTCCCACAAACAGCATCCTGTAGCCCTATGGATAATGTGTACCAATAATCACATTCAAGCCCCCTCCCCAGCTTTCAGTGCTTGCTGCTGAGCTGTGATTTGCTGTAAGCTTGTTGCAGGAACCGGGCAGAAATACACTTGGGAAGGTTCTAACCAGGATTCAGCTCAAGACCTGACCACCACCTTGTCACTGCTGCTTCTTGGGCAGAACACGGGATCTGGCCACCAGGATGGGGACAGCGGAGAGCAGCGCCAGGAGCAGGGCCCAGAGCGGGCGGTAGAAGAGCCAGCCCACAGCGATGGTCAGCAGGGACAGCGAGCTGGCCACACACACCGCAAACGCCTTCAAGCCAACGTTAACCAGGTCCCTCACAACAGGAAACCAGTCCACTGCAGAGAGAATTAAACATGGCATGAAGCAGTTGGCAGGGTGACAGTTTACAAAGAAGTCTGATTCGTGCCTAGGATCTGCACCCTAATGGCTGCAATCACAAGACAGACTCAAACTATTTATCAAGAGCACTGGATTAGGCACTTCAGCAAAGCATCATCAAGACATTTGATCATTAAGCAACAAGTAAACACATAAGTCAATGCTATCCTCATCTCTTCACACAGGAAGTAATCCAAAATGAGGTCTGAAGATTTGTCCAAGGTTTAAAAGGCAGAGGAAACAGACAACCCTGCACCTATGGAACAAGTTTAGGGCAACTGATACAAGCTGCTAGCTCAAGAATTCTTTTCTGGCAACAATAAATCTTGGAGCTACATGTATATGGATAAATAAATCAGGAAAAAAAAGGTTCACAGCTACAACAGCTACAAAGTGAATGGTATCTTTGATGTCTGAAGTTTATGCAAGTTTGGGGCATTGTCCTGTTTTTCTGCTTTTTTCTCCAGCATTTTCTATATTAAAAGAATAAACAAAACCTTTTTTTTTTTTCTGTTTGTTTACAATACTGTAGAATAACCAGACACAAAAACATATTTCAATACAACCACTGATTAGGACCTGCTGGGGGGATCAGTTGTGTGTGGGTGCAGAAAGTATTTGTATTCAGCACCTTGAGTTAGATTTGGAAGACAACAGCCCAACACATGCCTCAGCTTTTCATTTTGGGAAGATTTGGGCTGGGATCTTCTGAGACTGGTAAAAGATATTTGTGTGGGGTTTTTGTAACACAAAGCATCCATTTGGTTTTGAGGTCCTGCTTACATGCCATTGCCTACGGTGACTTTTCAGATCAAATCAAATCTGAGTTCAAATCAGATTTCTCCTGATCTCCAAATTAATTAACTCTCTAGAGGTTATGATCTTGTTCCTAGATCATTTTACTGTCTACGAAAAACTTACCTAACGTGTAAAAGATCCTGGTCATCAGGCTGATGCCCACAAACATTGAGAGCCAGCCAGCTGCACGGAGGGCCCAGGTCTTCATGGTGTTACTCTCATGCTCCTTCTGAAACACCTCCTGAAAGCAAACACCATCACATTCAGCCTGTTTCTTGCTCTTTTTCAAGATCCTCTTAATTCCAATACAGCATGAGCCAATCAGAGCCAAGAGCATTTTAGGGGTACAATTTCTCTTGCAGAAAATACATTGCGGCTCATTCTGCAGGGTCTGTGCAGTATGGCAGGACACTGCAATAGATTGAACAGTGTAGCATGGGGGAAACTGGCACTTAATTCTTAACTAAAACAACCTAAAAAGCACCATTCAACACTACCCACAGGCAGAAAGCACCCACGTTTTCCTGCATTTGGACACATTCAACATTACTGTGGAAAATAAGACCCTAATAAGTAACTGTGATAAAGAATGAAGAGTCTGACTTCACTCTGAAGGAAGAGAGAATAGGCAATATGCAACTGATGGCTGAGGAAAAGGTGTGTGAAACAGAGCAAGCTGCATACAGGGAAGAAAAGCTGAAAGGTATGTGTGCATTTCATCAGGCAAAGCAATCTCTTTGCATGAATTCTGATTAAGATTTTTTTCAAAATGGGTTGTGTGACCCTCTGGCTCAACAAAATGTTCACATGAAGATGGTTTGGACAGTAGAAAGCACTAAATGGTAAGAGATGTGTAAGACTGATTATTTGCACATACAAGCACTCAATGCATTATTTATTTTAACCAGTTCACTTTCCATGAAACAAAATTCTGTCTAATGAAGATTCAGAGCTTACGGCAGAGGGTTGATTCTACTGCTACTCTTTCAAGTCAGAACAAAGCCTCTCTAACTGCTTTTGGGAGCACCTGTAAACTCTTGACATCTGCTTTTCTTTGCAGCAGGGCATGGAACAATCATTAACGGAAACAAACCTATTAAAAGAAGTAAATGAATCACCAAATTGCCGGAGCATGCAGGATTTATTGAAGCATAATGTTCTGCCTGAAGGCTCTTTCTCAGCCAGAATAGTAATAAACATTTCAAACAAGCCTAAACTCCTGTTATTAGGAGCTGAAGAGAGAATAACTCTAATGGTTTATTTAATTAAATCTTGATTTTTACTGTTTTTGCATGTGACCTGTTCAAAAGCATGTGCTTGCATGTGTAAGTGGGAAACAACAAAGGAGCAAATAAAAACAAAATGAGAGGGCACAGAAACAATCTTTAAAGAAAACAGACAGAATGTGCAGAAACCTGGAAGCAAACACAGGCTACAATCTGTTGTCCAAGAAACAGAGAGAAGAGACAATGTTTATATGAAGATCTCCTCCTCCACAGCAAGGTCTGAAGGAGAGCAAGAGCTTTGTCTTCTGCTGCTTCTGCAATACCACTTCAAGTTTTAACCCTTCACTAGAAGAGCATGGTATCTCACCTCCACAGAGAGGTCCCCAGGGTACAGAATCTCCAGAACATCTCCAGACTTGGTATGATATGGAACCAGCTGATCACCTCGCTGCCGAGCAATCACAGTCACCTTGGAAGAGAGGGAAAAATATTTACTGGTTTCTGAGTTGGGAACTGAGCTTGCAAAATACAGAAACAGTTGAAGACTCACCTTATCAGCAGAGCCCAAATGGGGATCATCTCCACTCAGACCTGCATAGAAGAAAGAGACACGAAGGTCTCCTACCTACAAACAAGAGAATATTGGAAGTCAAGAAAGGTTGTTTTACAAAGGAAAAACAACTCAGCACAGGAACATCCTTTATTTATCAACAATTTTTCTGAACGTTTATGTCACACAAGAAATAGCCAGAATGCTTTCCAAGCTGTCCTTTATTCAGGGCTAGCTGGCTGCTGAAACATGAGCGCTCACATGCTGTTTTTTAATATCCCCTCTGATTAAGCTGCAGGAGCACATGATATGCTTTGTTCATCCCTCATCATTCCATCTTTTGGCAAAACAGGGTAGGCAGCACAATGTTTCAACAAGCAGTTTGTACTCCTCAATACAGCACGGCAGAGGTGGAACCCACCTCCCAGCACCTTCCCTTTCCATTTAAAAGCACAGCAGACTTGAGAAAACAGAGAATAAAGGAGGAGACTGGAAGTCTTCTGCAAGAGAAGCACTCATTCTCTAGGGCTGCACTAAAGGAGTCATCCTATGTGATGGTCTATACATTTTCTATACATTTAAACAGAAATGAGATATGCCCCAATTCCTTTTTCACACACAAGTAACCACTGCTTTAGTTTATCTTTCCCATCTTACTTCTGGACGCCTGGGGTTGTCGCTGTGATAGAAATAATTTTCTCTTCGGGTAACATCAGCATGGGGATCCTCCAGGTGTGACAAACTCAACTGCTTGAAATCATCAATTTTATCCACGAGACCTAAGCAGAATAAAGCATCAAGCTGAGGCCCAGTGTCTAACCTGGAATGGCCAATTTGCTGGCTGGCTTCCTGAATATCACCTGACACAACAGCAACTGTGGAAAGAGCCAAAGCCTGCAACAGCCAACACAAAGCCAGTACAAAACAACCCTTACCCTTAGAAAGAACAAAGCTGCCAACCTGGACGTTAGGAGAAACAACAGTGAAAGACTCCACAGCCATGGCACTGAGGAACAGAGAGAGTCCCTGATTAGTCCCAGAATTATGATCAAACTCTTGATTTGCAGTATGTAATATATAGAACAGAAAAGGTACTGTGGGAAACATCAGGAGAAACTCAAAGAGCTAAATGACTGCCATGATGTGAAAACAATTCCATCAAGAAACTGTCTAGACTGCATACAGTTAGAACCATTAAAATAAGTTAAGCCATCATTCTTGGAGATGCTCTAATTTCTTTATGCCTTCGTTCTCCCAGCTACCAGAAGAACAGCAGTTTCCATGTGTACTCTGTTATGAAATTAGTCATTTAGCTTTCATATTTGATCAGATCCAGTGACGGAATTCAGAGGGACTACGACACTTGCATCTCACCTTGGGTTTTTGTGTCCAATTTCTCGATCAAAGTTTCTGCTGTTCACAACTTCTGATTTCCACTCTGTATCTAAACAGAATGATAAGGTTGAGTAAAGACACTCAGATCTCAATTACTGAAGACACCTCTCAGTCATTAGTTCTAGGTTGCACTTCTAATAATACTGTCTACATCAATGTCTGTGATACTCTGTACTGAGACACAGATCCCTCCTCCGAGTATATTAACAGAGAATGGCAAGATTTAGGGTGAAAAAAGGTACACTCTTTGGGAATAAACTGGTTTTATGATAACAAGGAATAGGGGGCAAAGGGAGAGGGAGTCGAGAGAACTTGAGCCCAGGAAAGGCTGAGTCCAAATGTGTTTTGCCAATACCCAAATCAGTAATTAAATATTTATTTTAACTGACAATAAACTTTCCATAAAGAGAGTCTGTTTTGCCCATGATGGTAATTGGAAAGCCATCTCCCTATCTTTCTTTCAACCTGTCCTTCACTCCTGTTAGTCCCAATTTCTTCCCCAGTCCTGCTGAGGGGAGAGTAATCAAGGAGCTGGCTGAGTCCATGGCTGGCATACACAGACATTTATAGGACAGAATCAATCAATCTTGAGAGGACAGCTGTTTTTTTAGATGGCATTTCTTTTTGTTCCCTATCCCTCTGAGCCTGCTTCTCATGGCTCACAACCACCAGCTTTGCCCCTTATGTACCTCCATGATACAGGGTGCCCATGCTCCACTCAGCGGAGTGGTTTTGTATGACCACACCTAGAAACTGCTGCATGCCCACATTACACATCCATGTGCTTTGATCAAAGGTAGATGAAGCACAGAGACCAATCTCCAAATACACAATGACTCAGAGTACTTTTCTGCCACTGGGTAGATCAGAATTACACACTCAGTTGTGCTCCTGCCAAAAAAGCACCTGGCAAAACCCACAGGGCACATCAGAAGGTGCTGGTGGTTTTCACTGGCTAGTATCAACATCTAAGCAGGTTCTCAACAGGCTCCCTTACAGGCTGGAGCTACCCTGTTTTCCCCTATGCTCTTCTGCTCACAGCTGACATATTCCCAATTACTGCATGTCTGAAGTATAATCTCAGGTGCAGCTTGGAACATACTCTCCCATCTCTGGTCATTGAGGACCATATGGGCCCTATTTCTGAAGCATCCTATCCCTGGATGTTCCTCTGAACTTTTAGGGGTTTCAAAACAAGCCTCAGATTTTCTTTAGCTTTTATTTGCTGACAGCACATCTCCTTTCACCTCCATTACCTCAGGAAAGGGAGGTTCTGTTTGTTTATGAAGGAGAAGTTTTGCTTATTTCTTCATATTACTTCTTTTCTTTCCCAAGAAGAAAAAAAAAAGGTTTTACAACCAAAATCAAAATACACACACACACACACACAAAAGTCCAAAGTTACATGCATAAAAGGTAAGGGACTTTCTGTTGATCAGCTTACTGTATGAGTACTTTGTCTCTTTCTTAATCTCACCATCCTCCTCATATTCCCTGCAGAGAAAAAGGGCTGGGATGAGAACCAAAACAGTGCACACACACCCCTGCTAAAGGCAGAATACATTTCACCAATGAAATGCACAGACAGATCTCTGGCAAGACAAACTTATCTTTATACATAACCTAGCTCTTCTCTGGACTACCTGTTCTGAAGACAGATTTTCTGTACCAGGAGAAAACTGTACACAAATGCTCAACAGCCACAACATTTTTATTCCCATGTTTTGAACAAGGAGGTGTACACTAGATTGATGAGGAACAATCAGAATTAAATATAGTGAGACAAGCTGGCCCAAATCAAATCTCTAACACATGCTGCACCATAAGCATGCTAAAACTGAAAAATTATTTTTCACATCTTCACTACCTTTGACCTTTTTTTTAATGACATGAAAGACGTTTGGAACATGAATTCTGTGCAGTCACACCTGCATAATAGCTAATAACATTCGTACTACCATCAGTGGAATTATTAGCAATAGCAGAAATGTTTTCCCTATTTGGGTTGCAACTATGAGCAGAGCAGTTAACATCTCTCAAGGAAATTAAAGTGATTCTCTAAAGGAAAAAAAAAAAATCCAAGAGCTCTAGAATTCTCTTACTATTAAGAGGTTTTTTTATATTTGGTTTTTATTTTTCCCTTCAGTATAAGGAAAGAAAAAGGATTGTGATAGGATCCTGGTAACACAACAGCCTCATAAACTACTTTTAAAGATTACTTTAACTTACTTGGAATCTTCATATTCAACCCACTGGTACATTTCCACGTTACGCTTAAGTTTGACAGCTTGGATGGAGAGCCCATAGCTGGGGTCAAACAAAGGCTGTGCAAAATTTAAAGAAAGTACAAGTCAGTCTAAACGCTGTACCTCACAACTTCAAACACTGTACTTTTACTAGTGAACCCATTTATATACCTCACTGTACAGCTAGCACTAACTTACACACAGGTAAACACAGTATAAACATTATGAAAGACAAAAAGAATGTCTCTGCCAAAACCGACCACAAGAATCATCATCAAAAGTTATTGTCATAGTGAAGAATGAAACAGAACTGCTGACTATGGGTTTACAGGTTTCAGTGTTTAAACCAGGAGATTCTGTTTTGCTGGAAGGTGCTGTGTTACCTTCTGCAATGTGAGTGGACCATGAAAAATGTCACCACTACTGAAAAGTAAAAACTTGTAGAGCTCCTGTGCTGCAAGACCCTGAACACTTAACAATATCATGAACGCACAAAAGGTTCCCTACAAAAATGGCAATTGAAATTATCCATGAAAGGCAGCTGGAGGGTAAACACAGCTAGAGCTGGCATTGGCTTGAAGAAGGGAGTGCAAGGCCATTCAGCATCTCCCTGATTCCAGCCCAAGAACCAGAGCTTGAGTGGTAGATAACAGTGCATAGAGGAGGAGAAAAGCCACGTGTCTTTTCCTGGATATCAAACAAAACTTTGAATGGCAAAGACTTTTCCTTCCCTCCAAGCTTGAAATACTCGTATCTTCAAGATACTATTTTATTTACCTTAGATGTACTCAGAGCTCCAGCCAAGTGCACCAGTCTCCCCTCATTCTGCTGAGAGATACTGAGGATGCCGTCAAGAGGGACCACAAGAGAAAGCCCTTCATCGAGAGACTTGGCTGTCCTTAAAGCTCGTCCCTGCAATGAAGAAAACATAAATCAAGTTGTGGAGAATCAATGTCACAGCAGCATTTTGTGAACAAGGTTAGCAGCATCAGAAGAACTGATGACCACAAGGAATCCTTGTATATTCAGCCCAAGACGTATTTTTCAAACACACTTGGGCTTCTCCATTCTCTGTCTGAGCCAGTTTGGGGCAGTACTTCTCACCCAGGCAGCAGGACCATTAACATTGACTAAGCTTCTCAAACAGACCCAAATTCTTCCTACACAGGTCTAAACTTACTGCTCTGCACCTCTTACCTTGTTCATCTTTCCTCAGTAACTGCAAAAATGATACAAATTATGGTTCATTTTCTACACACCTATATTGACTCCTTGGCAGAAGTTTTTCCTGCCTTATTATCATATCCTGATGGGCTTTTTTTCTGCAAAGTTATCAAAATTTGAAGTAGTTATTTTTCCTCTTGTAGAGGTATGAAAAGAAGTCTCTACATGAAAACCCACAGAATTCTGATCTCCACTCCAAAATTGCCAAAACAAGTATGTTTTCAATGGTAGGGTGTTAAGATTCCTGGAAGACTTTTTTTTTAAAACCTCAAACCAAGAAATAATACTGAGAAACTCTGTATTATTTCTGAGAACTCCTCTAATTTTGCAACATGGGGTATGAATTTCTTTAAAGTAATTATAACACCACTAGAAATTAGGACCTTTTGTTATCTCAAGAAAAAAGAGGGCTGGCTCACACAACCCTCTTACCACAGGCTGTTTCATCACCAGTTTACAAGCTTTGGATGTTATCTCTCATCACACACTGCTACTGTCTCTACTATACCTATTTCCAGAGAAACACTACCTGTGGCCTGTGACTTCACTTTTCTGTTACATCCCAAGCATAAGCACCAGGTCCCCAGACAAAATCTTCTCTTCTCAAAGATCAATTAATGCTGTGTACAAACACTGACAGTATTGCACTTACTTCATTGGTAAAAAGAAGGTAGAAAGCCAGAAGAAATGTCACAAGTCCAATCAACATGCCTCCAGAAGTCTCACCGAGCCGCTCCAGGAACCCTGGTTTGCGCTCACTTGTGATTTTAACATGCTCTTTTCTGCCGCCTGTGTCAGAGAACTGATGAAAATAAACAAAAGTGCAATATTGGTGAAAGGGGAAAGCATTCCGTTTCAAAACAAGTCTTCTAGCTTCGTTAGCACTGCTGCCCTACAGAGAACCTCTTGCCTTGGACCAAAACTTTCCCACACTTATAAAATGCCTTAGCACACTTTTAGTACCAGAAGCACATTCAATAAATAAAACTCCAGCCTGGTAGAAAAAAAACGCAATTTCTATTATAGTGGTTCTACATGTTCAAGCTTTCTTCGGTCTGCCTCCAGGTTCTGTATTTGGAGTCCACGCCCTGCATTCATGCCATGACAAATTGAGTAATAGCCCTGAATTCCTGACCAGCTAAAACACTGCTATAAATAACAAATTATGATTCACCTCACCAGTAAAAAGTGTGCCTGCACACTCTAAAATAATTATATCCAGGTTAACAATAACTCAAAACAAGGGACAGGACTAACATGAGAGCCCAGGGGTTTTTCTGCGCGTAGGCAGCTTGTGAGGAGTTACCAAATCCAACTGCAGCACACGCACACAGCCAAAGCAGGACACGGAACTTCTCTGTGTACGGAAAACCACACTACGGAAAGCCAGTGTCCATAAAGGAGAACGAGAACTCCTGTAACTTTATTCGAATAAAGGCAGTCCAACAAGGAGAGTCCAATGGGGCACACAGCCGCGGAGTTTTCTCGAGGTTTCGGGGGGCACAGCCTCCTTTCATCCTAAACTCCTGGCTGCTCTTGCCTCTTCCTTTCCCCATCGGCGCCTCGGAAGGTGGACAGAGCCTTCCCGAACCGCCTTCCACATATCCCCCTCCTTGAACCCACTGTTCTACCTCAAAGTTCAGGTCTGTGGAAACCCACTTTCTGTTTCACGAGTTAGGCTGTGTGGGCTCTGTAACAAACCTGCTGCTCACAGTGCACAAACTCAGGCTTGTGCAGACCCTCTTTCTGTGTCAGGAGCCAAGCCGCCTCAGCTCGGCAACCAGCCTGCTGCCCAAAGTCAGTTGCGACACGAAGACCCATTTCAAAAGACATTAACACCCATACTTTCACCCATCGAATTATTTGCAAAGACATTAGCACACATCTTCGCTCTCATCTAGCCCATCTGGAGACGCCCGGCGGGCTGCGACCGGCACAGGGCCGTGGCCGCAGCCCTGGCACACCGGGGGCGAACGGGCCGGAGCGAGCAGCACTTACGTTCCTCGACATCGTGAGCCTCTCACTCCCCCCGGGAACCACAACTCAGGGGCCGCCAGAGCCGCGCACCGCCAGCCGCGCCCTCACCGCCTCAGGGCTGTCCCGCCCCGCGCCGCTCCCGCCCGCAGCGGCGCACGCCGGGACGGGGAAGCCCTTCCTCCCTCCTTCCCTTCCCGCCTCCCTCTCTCTCCGCCCTGCGGCCGGGCGCGGGGCAGGCGGGAGCTGTAGTGCGGCGGGGCCGGGCCTGGCGGAGCCCCGCGGCCGGCAGGAGGTGCGTCAGCGGCCGCCTCGGGGCCGGGAAGGCGCTTCCGGAGGCGGGAGGTCGCGGCGTGGAGCGGCGGCGCGGCGCTGCCCGAGCGGTGCCGGCGGGACGGCGGGAGCGGAGCGGCGGGGCCCGCGTGCGGCGCGCTGCGGAGGAAGGCACCGGCCGGCTCCGCCATGTCCTACTGCAGGCAGGAAGGTGCGCCCGAGCGTCCTCCCAATGTCACCCCGCCGGGTGGGCTCGCCGGGGGTGGGTGCGCCGCGGGGGGACCGCCCGCTGCCCGCAGCCCGCCAGGGGAAGGCGCAGCCGGAGGGGAGAGGAGGCGCGGCTGCCGCCCGCGGTCCGCGTGTAGCGGCGGTAGCGCCGCCTCGCCTCCCGCCGCCGACCTTTCTCCTCACGGAGGGCGGCGGGGCCGTGAGGCGGCAGCGTGGTGCCGGCCGTGTGGGCACGGTGTGGGCACTGTGAGGGCACGGTGAGGGCCCGGTGA
This sequence comes from Taeniopygia guttata, assembly GCF_048771995.1. NCBI lineage: Eukaryota > Metazoa > Chordata > Aves > Passeriformes > Estrildidae > Taeniopygia > Taeniopygia guttata. The sequence goes on from NC_133037.1 coordinate 9,758,951, forward strand.
GGGTCCGGTGTGGGCACGGTGTGAGCACGGTGAGGCTCCGCAGCGGCCGGGAGCGGCCGGAGGTGCCCGCAGGGACCGCGTGTGGCCTTGGAGCGGCTGAGGCGTGCGGGCAGGGCGGCTCCCGGCCGCGGGGCGCCTGCTGCCCGCAGGGGTTACATTTATCCCAGCCTAGCTGAGTGGCCAGAGCTGTGGGGTTTTGCCTTTTTAAGGTCGATGGACAGGGTGGGTATAGTGCGAGCTATTCTGTATCTTTATCGTGTTGTACAGGTTGGTGGTGTTTATGAGGCTTAACCACTTCTTAAAGTGGGAGATGCGTAGATAAGTATACCTACTTATATATAAATAAAGATCCTTGCTCTTTTAAGTAATGCCAAGTGGCTGAATGTAAAGTTTCAGGCTGGGGAAAAAGCACCAATAGTTCTAAATGCCATTTGTAAGTTACAAACTTGGCCACAAACTATAAACTTTATTGAGGTAATCATAATGTGTGGACCTCTTTTATGCTTTATGCTTTGCTTTGTTTAGTTTTGCAATATCTGTAAGTTGCTTTATGCAACCCTACAAAATTGCAATGACAGGGTTAGAGTTCATGTGAACTCTCAGAGTTTCTTGCTCCTTTTATATCAGAAATGACCAAACATTCCACATTGTAAGGTTTGCTGGAGTACAATGCAGAGTTGTCAGAAAACTTTCCATTTTTTAAAAGGTCTTAGATTTATCTGTTTTTCAGACATGTTTAAATGCATGGTTACTCAGCAAGGTTAAGTTACTGAACATCTGCTGGCCAATATTGAGGGGCCAGGAGATTCTAATTTCTCATATGCCACGTTACTGTAGTGGCCTTTACGAAATTGGAGAATTCTTGGGGAGTTTATCATTTTTTCCACACTCAGAGTGTGTGTTAGAGCTTTGCAGGGTTGTTAGAAAACTAGAGCTACTGAAGTTTCTAGCCAAGCCTCCCCCGACCCTGCTAGGGAATGTTTTAGTTATATCAAGAGCACGAAATTTGCTCTGTTGGATTTCCATCCCTTGTAACGTTCACAGCACCTTTCAGTGTAGTTAGTTCTATATGGTGATGGCTGTCTTCTGTTTTTAATTCAGATGATTAGTGTAAAATATTACACTAGTCTTTAGCAAAGAGCACTGGTTTTTTTTTTTTTTTTCACTTCTAAACCTGTCATCTGTTTTAGTCCTGGTCTTGGAGCAATTTGAGTTTGTTTTGAAATAGCTTTTTATATTTGCAGTTCAGTGAACTGTACTGTTCATTACAGGACATTGCTATGAAAATTGGAGCTTTAGAATAACAGAATTTCAGTGTGTATGTGTTCCTCTGGACTAGTAACTGTTCTCATTGAAGGTAATTGTTAAGTACAACGGTTCATTCTCAGTATTAGTGAGTCACATTGTGGTGTTCAGCAGTTTTGTAAATCACTCTTTTTCTATCTCAGATTTCTCTGAACTGTTGCTTCTTGTCTCTTCCATGGTAGGAAAAGACAGAATAATCTTTGCAACCAAGGAGGACCATGAGACACCGAGCAGTGCTGAGCTGGTTGCAGATGACCCAGATGACCCTTATGAAGAGCAAGGTCAGTAGTGAGCAGAACAGAAGTAAGGGGTGTTACATCATGTATAAATCCAGCAGAAAACAATCCCTGCATGAATTAGAAAAACGTAAGCATATATAAAGCCTGAGGGCAGTAAGTTGATGGCTTTTAGTTTCCGTTAGTGGCCAGGGATATGCAGGGATATCTTTTCCTTTTATTAATAATGTTAGAGCCTAATTGTGTGAAAATTATGATCATTTTTCCTCTGTTTTAAGTAACAGAGTGCAATTTTCAGAGAAGCTAGAGTGAGTTCCATATCACTGTCATTGAAGTGAGTTGCTCACCTGCCTGTGAGCAGCTGGAATTGCCTACTACAGCAATCTCTGAATATCTGATTTAATATAAATTAATATCTGGCTAATCAATACTATACTGGTAGCAATATAATCAATATCTTTCAGTGCCACATGACAGGTAAGTTAAAATTATTGAGTTTTCAACTGTAAATCATTGTGCCTTGAAAATGCAAAAGTTTTCAGGAAGATTACAGTTCTTGTCTGAAGTATATCTAACCTGAAAATAGAGATTTAAGAGAGCAGAATACTTCTGAGACCAAGACTTACAATATTCTGGTTGCCTATTTTAAATAATGGGTAAATGAAATATACTTCCAATAATGATGATTTAATACATTTTGCTCTGGGTTAATAATTATCATGGAAATGTGAGTTTCGGTTAATTTTTTCTAATTGCCTCATGTTTACAGATCTTTTGGTCTCTTCACTTTGTGGGAAGGGATTTCATTGGTTTCAGCTGAACTGAAGCTGAAGTAAATTCTTCAGACTCTTTGAAACTTAGTTAGAAAGTGAAAGTTATGCTTTCTAAAGTGTCTCAGAGACCTTTAGAGGGCAGCATTTAAGCAGTTTAGCAGCTGGAGCTCACAGGGTCTCTGTTAGCTGATACGGTGTGTAGTGTAATTTGAACCACACCTTGCTATGTCATTAAAATTAACTTTTTTCATACTTAGACTTGTGTTGAAATGTTACTGCATTATCTGCCTGTTTTGGTTTCATTTGAGCTATATGTAGTTAGTTATATATCCAAGTGTTTTTCTCACCTGCACTGATAAGTCTGTTGATGTCCTGGTGTGACATACTTTTGGGTAATAAACTAGTCAAAATTTAAAAAACCACTTTATTTTTGTTTAAATGCCATATAATTAATTGCTCTTATGTGTATTTTGATGGACATGGAAAGGCTGTGGTGAGGAGGAGAGGTGATGGGGTTTGTTTCCTGCAGTCCTGCATTTACAGAATGTTAGGTCACTTTCTTCCTCAACAATAGATAGAGAAGAAAGGGGGAAAGCCAGGAGGTTTTTATGTCAGCTTACAGTGACAGTATGTGTCTGGGTATTCAAGATGAGAAACTATAAACTATGTTTAAGTACCGTCAAAAAGTTTGGGTGGGGATTTCTTGTTGTGTGATTTTCTTTGTTAGTTTGTTGAGTTTTCTTCTTAGTATGTGGTACATTACTCTGTGTTTTTAAGTCTGAAAAACCTCTTGAATGACGCAGGGCTACAGTGCATTAGGTCAGAAGAGAGAAAATGGACCTATCCCAGAATGTAGCAGTAGGGAGTGAAGCTTATGGGCAGGAAAGACATGGGTAAAATGGTTTGGAATATGTTGAAATGCTGAAGCTCTGGCATGCATTGCTTTTATTTAAAAGAAAATCGGGAAGGGTTTTGCTGTACCTAGTGTAACACGTAGGCTTTTCTAATTTAGCTTCTACGTGGAATAGAAGACTTGGTTTCCAGTGTTACATAATTAACTGTAAGGACTCTTTTCATCTTTTCTGCTGTGCCAAAGATACCAGTCATATCTGGGAAAGAATAGATGCATTAATAAAGACCTGCCATAATCTGCATTGTTTTCTAATACACCTGAAACTTGTGTTTGAGGTTTTGTTTTTTTGTAGGGGCCTTTTTCATACTTGAGATAAATATCTAGTTTTGTATGTGGTGATTTTTGATAGTTCTTATTTTGTCCTAGACATTAGTCTTTGAGCGGTCTACTTGAATCACTAGATCGGTCAGGAAAACTTGTGTTCTGTTTCCCTTAGGATAAAACCCAGTTGTATACTGCTCTTATTTCTGTTAGTATTTTGTTGTTGTATCAGCTGGGCAATTTTGGTAGGCAAAATGTTAATAACTCACTTTAACCTAAAAACATTGAAAGAATAAAAGCCACGGGAAATGGAAAGGCATACAAACTGGAATAAATTCAGGTTAGGATTTCATACTGCAGTGAAGATCACAGTTCAGTGTCTGTGCATTTTGACAGCTGTGGCTGATGGAAACAAATTAAGAATTCATTTGCAGTGGTTTTGGAATAGTATTGTTACTGTAAAGCATCTTTCTAGTCCTATGTGTTGCAGATGGTGGAATTTAAACATGAAAGATTCCTGGTTTTCACTGACATCTTGGCTGCCTTCACTTTGAGTAATTTTTTCTTTTATTAAGCTTATATGAAGAAGGCAATGATGAGTTTTATGCATGCAAAGTGGTTTTTATTAGTGTTACAGCTGTGATGGGAAAGTTGGATAAAAGTACTTATGGAATTGGACCTCAAACACAGATTGTCTTTCCCTTCTGTTTTTCCAGACTTGTTCCTGTCATCTTATTTTATAAACAGTTTTAAAGTGGTTTCTAGAGGGAACTGATGAAGCAAAACTCCACGTTCTTTTAAGAAAGAGCTTGATGAATGATCAGATGTACAGGACTGTTTCTATGACTAATGATGTCCCTTTCAATCCTGCTTCCTGTCATCTTACACTGTGACTCCCTGGCAGATAAACTTGTTATTGGAGTGTTTGTCATGTAACAAGGAAGAAACTCATCTCAGAACAACAGTGGGACTTCATAGCAGCGAGTTCAAGGACAAGTGTTGACACAGATGCAGATAGGCCTGCCTTTGGCCATGACATGAGCAGCTTCCATGAGCCACGAGACTTTAGGTTGTCATGTCAGCTTGGATCATAGCACAGTACTTCTCTTGTTCTTGATAGATGAACATACTTTGTGTATGTTCATACCAGGTAGAAAAAGGAAATAGAGATGTATTTATTGCATTAGAGACTAGCAGTCCACAAGACCAGGTCTGTTACATTGAATTTCTAAAATCAGAGGAAAGGAGTTCTTCAGCTTGCTGTTTGACCTTCATTGTGTAAATCAATTGCCATCTAGAAACACATATGCCCTTAAATCTTCAACCTGCCAGGCCACCAGTGAAGTATTTCTGTCAAGACTTCAACTGTTCTAGAGCAGAGGTTTAAGGCTGTTCTAGTTTAGAGTCTGAAGTAACACTTAACTCCTTTCAGTTGTACAATTTGGTTTCTGGCAACCTGATAGGCAGGCTTGCTCTCAGGCATGCTGTTCTTGTGTTCTGTGGCACGTAACTTAATCTTTACAAATACACTGATTTTTGCTTTTGCAATTCTGGTCTTCCAGTTGAAATTTGGAGGGGGAAAGTTGTGAGTTATTTCAGAGTTTATTTCAAGCAAGAAGAAAAATGCATCCATTTGATTTGATTTAAAAGATTTCTAGTCTTAATATTGGATTTAAAGTCTTACTATTTGTATGGAATGATTTTAATGCTTGCTTGTTCCCTTGACAGAGTCTGGCAAATTGATTGACTTGACATCTATCTGTTTTGCTGTTCCCTTAGAATATTCTCAGTGGTCTATAGTCCAGGGAGAAGGACTTAATTCAGAGATGGATAGAGACCTAAACTCACTTGTGCCCATTAAAGGATTATACAGATCAGAGGGGGAAGCAGATTGGCTGGGAAGTGAAAGGTGTTTATCAGCCTTGAAGCTACAGAGCTAAGATGGCATTATAAGTGCTTGAGTTCACACCTGCAGCCCAGCATCTGCCACTGAGTGAAAGCAATGTTTTGAAGGAGCATTAACTTTTCTTCTCTCTTGTTTGTTCAGGATTGATATTGCCCAATGGAGATATCAATTGGAATTGCCCATGTCTGGGTGGAATGGCTAGTGGTCCCTGTGGGGAGCAGTTCAAGTCAGCCTTTTCTTGTTTCCACTATAGCACAGAAGAAATAAAGGGATCAGACTGTGTGGACCAGTTCCGTGCCATGCAGGAATGCATGCAGAAATACCCAGATCTTTACCCTCAAGAAGATGAGAATGATGAGAAGTCCAGCAAAGATTTGGAAGCTGCCTCTATGGAGGCCTCTGCTGCCAAAGAGGAGAAGGCATCCAGCTAATGAAGATGCAAGGAGGCTGTCGTCTCCATTTCTCATTTTCAGAGACTTGGACTTCTGCAGTGTGTCTGTCTTCTGAGTAGTGAGGAAATGTTTCACCATATTCTGTGCACTGTATCATAATAAATAATTTATTCCTGAAGGAGAAATCTCACAGCTTCAGCCTTGCAAATAAATACTGCGAAAAGAGTGAGTGTGTGTATGTACTGTGTAACCTGATTTTGGACACAGTTAAAACTTTAACAGCTGTTCTTTACCCTGAAGTTTTCCTTGAGTTTTAACTTGAATAATGTCTTGAAGTACATAGCTCTCAACTAAAATTCCACTGGCACACCAGGTCTGTCTTCATTTCAGTATGTTCTGATCAGTAGCTGCTTTTAATTTAATGTATTCAGTTCTATTAATAGAAATTACATTAAATGATTGTTTTTCCTTTAAGATTTTTTTTTCCAAAGTGATGCAAGACATTGAAAATGGTCTAGATCTAGAATTTCTAAAATAATTTCAATTACTAGATTATGCTTGCATTTCACTACTGGCATCAGATCAGGACTGCCAGGAAAACGTTGAAATGCACATCTTCTTTGATTTCATTTACTTACTGTGATGCCTTTTGCATTTATAAAAATGGTGTGTTGTGCAACTGAAGATTAAGATGAATGAAAAGAATGTTGGTCACTGGCTTTATTTTTGCTCTGAAAATACAGATTTTGGTTTCCTTTGGTTATTACCTTCTCCTTCAATATATAGATGGGCACTTGTAAAATATTTTGAGATACAATAAATTGTTACCTGGTGTAATGATCTCAAAACAGATACTGTGACTTAAGTGCATATTAAAAAGTAAATACTTTTTACCCTCACTGGAAGCTCCCTGTGTCTGTGGTGTGGTGTTTTGTTTGGTTGGTTTTTTGTTAACACTGATGGGATTTGAGAACTGTTCTGAGCTGTAAGCAGACCTTAAATTAAATTGTGGGTTGTGAAGATCAGTTGCTCCAGCTTGTCAGATTTTTATTCTTATTCTTTTCTCCCCAGTGCAGGCATAAAAAAACCTAAAGCTTTTTCAGTACCTGTAGTGGACAGGATCATGAGCCAGCAGATAAACATGAACAGCTATTACAATATTTGAAAATTACTTAAGTAGTGCAAATAATTTAATAGTTCACTATAGTTTAATAGCTGTAGATAAGCTATGCTACATTGTTTGTCTTTCTGAGCAAAAGATAGGCTGTGAGATTTTTTTTTCCCAAAAGAGATTGTGGCTGTGTTTTTTTTGATTTTTTTCTCTCCTTGTGTTGGCTACCTCACCCAAAGCATAAGAGGTTGTAGTGTCAGTAATGCAGCCCACAAAGTCCAGCAATGTTTTAACACTTGCCTTTCTCTGTGGGCAGCATTCTGGGGTGCTCAGCAGCATTAATTCCCTATTGCACTTTTGTGTCTTGCTTGCATAAGGAAATTTGGTGCCACTAATGTTTCTGAATGTTTGAGGGGAATTTCTGTCAAGTTTTACAGTGTGTTTGAGGTGTTTGTATTTCAGTGCAGCTGTTGAATCCCCAGAAAAAATCTGGAGGCAGTTAAGTGGCTTACAACTACTTTGTTCTGCGGGCAGTGATAGCAGGGACTCTCGGCATCACTGCTTTTCAAAGAAACAAAATGACACAGAACTTCTCAGTGTGACTCTTTCAGGCATAGGAAGCCAAGTGCCAAGTTAACCTGAGTAAACAGGCACAGAAGCAGCAGAGATAATCTTTGGCACTTAGGCATTTGGGCCATGCAAATGAAATCTTAGGCAATAGATGAACACTGGGCACCAAATTAAAAAAAAATCACATGCAGCCAAGCTTCTGGTTGTTCAAACGGAAATCTAGTGCACTGTCTGTGAGGAAGCAAGAGCTGTTTTCCAAGGTGTGCTCTGTTCTAACAAGTTGCCTCTTCTTTCTTGCTGTGCTTTTCTTTCACACATTGCCTTTGTGCTGTAAAGTGTTTGGGTTTATCATCTGCAACTGTATTTGTAGCACCTGTGTAGAAAACATAAAATGTGCAAATCTTGGCCTACAGTGGTAGAAATGTGCACCTAATACTGACAGAGGGAACCTGGGACGTAATCTGACACATTGGGAGATGGGTTTAGGATGGATTTGCTTCTTTCTGGCTGTTGTGGCTTGGTAACCTGTTGTGCTGCAGTACAGATATGAAATATGTAAGGATCTTACACCAGAGACTGTGAAGAGCACTGTGTGATGTGTTTGAAGTGTTTTGAGAAAGGAAGTCATAGCTTTAATCCTAAATAATTCTTTGTGGAAATTTTTTTTTGCTATGTAAACTCATGCAGTTGTGAATGCATAGATAATGTAACTCCTTGTTTCTGTTTCCCAGCATTGCTTCATTTGTGTGATTTTTCTTCTATAGTTACATGCCCCAATTTTAAATCTAAAATCAATCAGTGGTTATTCTAATATATAATAAAGATGATAAAATGATCCTTGGCAATATATGACAAGCTTGTGAAATAAGCAGATGGTAAGTTGCATTTTTATTGTGTGGATACAAAACCTAGAGTTGCATATGTCTTGTTTTAATGTGTTTCTTATTTTATATATTTATTTTATAAATAATACCTTGTTTTTCTGTCTGCCATCACTGAGCTACAGGATCTTGGAGAGAAAGTATTAGATTCAAATGGGTTTGAGCAATTGTGTTTATAGAGCCATTTCATACTGATTTTATGTTATCAGGTGATTTTGTCAAGTCATAGGTGCTGCTGTGTGAAGTCACAAGTAGTCCTTGGGAGATAAAGAAACCTTTCATTATTAAAAAATTTTCTTTCATTCTGTGCCTTTAGTTTATCTTTGGCCTTTAAAAGCTGATGTGCTGAGTGTGATTAAATGTTTATAAAAGTTCAGCTAAAAGAATCTGTTAACAATACATGAAGCACTTCTAGATGTATCAGAATATCTTTCCAATACAAGTTACTTAGCCCAAACAGTTACATATAGATAGAATTCCAGTTGAATTTTCTCTGTTTAGTTTTTAGAATAGAAAGACATTGTTTTAATTGTATTCTTCCTACAGACCTACCATTGCTGCCAAAATACTCCCTTGTGTCATATTGCTGTGAAATACTCCAGATTTTCAGTTTAAACCATTCTTCAGTTTCTGCACACCCTTGTCCTCCTCTGGTACAGTGATGAAACAATCTGCTTTTGAAAGCTGGGTAGACTGTTATCAGCTAGCTGCAATTCCTGCATGATGAAGGCACAAATTCATCTATAACTTGTGATAACTTCCTTGTTAGGATGGGATTGTTTGTGAAATCCACTTAAACTTGAATCAGTGGTGCATGTATTGCATATCCTGATGTTGATAATGATTGCCTCTAAAACTTGTCTCTTTTAGATGATCCTTTAACAAAACATATATTCTAAAATGTAAAAGAGGACTGAAAAATAGTTAAAATTAGACAAAATTGCATTTTCAGAATTAAAAGTTGCTCACTTTTTTTTTCTGCTGTTCTCTGCAGTACAGCCTGAGGGCATTGCAGAGAACTGACTTCAATTTGTGTGTAGTAACTTTCCTAGAGGTATGGCCTTGCTTCAGGTGCAAAAAAACCCCGTTTTTTTTTTTTTTTTTTTTTTTCCTTCCTCCCTGCAAAAGGAATGATGAACAAAATGGTGGCTAGAAGGAGACGTTTATCTTGCAGGCCATTGTAGGGATCACTAGATCTGGGGATCTGGCAGGGCTGTTTTGGAAACAAGATCTATATCCTGTGCAGTTCTGACTGAGAGTGTCCTTGTTAACCTGACAGCAGTGGCTCCTGTGTATCTGAGGCACTGATCTGATCACATGTCAATGAACCTACTTATTCCTAGGGAAGTAAAAAAGGGAATTTGTGTGCTTCTGGTCTCTTGTTTTACCTCATTAAAATTCTGTCAGTGTTAGTGTGGGCAGTGTAGAGAAGCTACCAGCAGTTTGTCATTTATTCCTAGTCAGCTCTCTTCACTGGACATGATTTCATTTTGTTGAACAGGAGCCTGTCTGCAGTTGTTTTTCAACTGCTTTTAACCCCTCTGGAGCTGATGTTTTGTTGGTGATGGTGGAGCTGAGAGAAGACACACCCAACAGAGGAAGAGTAGAGGAGTGCAGCAATGATTATAGCACCAATGTTTGTTTTTTAAAATGGCTTATTGTAAATCAGTATTGATGATGTGTGAGCAGACAGCTCAGGATGGCCAAAACAATGAGCACAGGAGGATTTCTGGTGATTCCACAGTGCAGATTAACACAGATGGCACAACAATGTGAAGGGTAGGCTAACACAGTATTTGTTATACCCTAGATGACATGTCCAGTTACTTGTTTCTGAGTGTTACAGGTTCCTTACACCTCCTAAGAAAGTTAAAGCCTCCCCTCACAGTGCATCATTCCCTTCGTAGGATGCTGTATGGAAAACATAATCTGTGGTTCCAAGTTGTATTTCTACTAGCAGTAGCTAGTAATGCTAGTAAATGAATGTGTCAAAAAATAACTTTTATTCACAGAAGAGAACTATGCAGATGCTTACCCTCCCCACAAAACCACCAGTCTGGCACAAAAAGTAGAATAGAGGTGTTTGCTTTAATACGGTGCTGACTATAAACCAACATGGAATATCCTCACTATCATTAAATAAGATCCCCTACAGGTAAAACAGCCTCTGTTGAAAAGCACGTTCCTTAGTTTAATTCTAAACCTACACTTGAATTTAATTTCTTATGAGAGGCCCTTTGAGATCAGACTGTAAATTCATGTACAGGTCTTTATTGATATTTGAAAGAGAACTAGTTAATCTTTTTGTTGTGAGACAATTTCTGGAGACAGTAAAGAAAGCAGTTGCTGGGCTCCTAATTTCATAAGGCTGACATTTCAAATTCTGCCAAATGCCTTGGTTAAAAAGTGTTTTATTGCATTAATTAAATAGCTTGTTGGAGATGCCACATTGTTGGATACCAGTTTAGGTAACAACAAATAAATTAAGAAGTGAAAGGGGGAAAGCAGTGGAGGAAGGGAAATTTCCTGAAAAATAGGGAGGAAGAAACACTAGAAACACTGTTTATATCTTGTTGGGAAACAAATTGGAGCATTTTTTTCCCTAAAAAAAAAAAAGCTTTTTTTTTTCCCTTTTTTTTTGCCTGTCATCCATTTCCAAATGAGCTAAAGGTATCTCTGCTGTTCAATCAATGTGAAATTCAAAGTAAAATAGCAGTTAATAGAATGGAAGTGGCTGAATTCTCATTGGTAGAGAACAAAACAATGTCCTAACTTGTAGGCTGGATTTCGATTGTTCTGCATTAGTATGAGGGTTTCTGGTGTACCACTTACCAGTCAGACAGTGCTAAATGAAAACATCTCCTCTTCTCTAGGAGCATTAAAAATTAAACATGGAATTCAAACATGCTAAAGTAGCATGTGTGCTTCTCTTTCTCTGTAACTCTCTGAAAGAATATAAATTGATTCATTGTGATTTTTGCTTAGTTGAAGAGAGAGTGCTCCAACCAACTTCATTTGGTTATGAGTCCTTAAACGGGGGACACAGGTCTCAAACTTCAATTTCCTCAAAATTCTGAGTTAGGAAAGGATTTAAGTAGCTTTCTTTTGATTACTATAGGGTAAAATTGATTTAGAAATAATGCTTTTGCAGAGCAGAACTAATTTTACCTGGAGTGCAGATGTTATCACTCCTGTGCTTTTGCAGGGGGAGGAATAATCCTCAGGCACTATGGGAAGGAAGCAGAGTTTCAGCATCTTACCCTGAAGTGTGACCAAGAGGAATAAAGCACAATGAAAGCACGGAGTGCAATCGAAGGCCAGTGGTCTTGAGCACAGTTGGAACAGCCAGGTTACTCTCCCAGAACTACAGCTTACCTCATTTGATACATGCTCCAGCCAGTCCATTTACCTCCTGTTTCTGCTTTGTGGCTTTTGTAGTGTCACAATTTCCACATTAGAGCAGCTGCTAGTTCCTCACGCTTTGGCTTTTTCCTGTAATTAAGGTTTATTTGCAGTGAGTGCTGTGAAACCTTTGTGGTGTTGCAGACTAAGTACTACAGCACAGAGCTGCATTTGGAATGGAGTTTGAGCCAGGGTGGTTTCTGCAGCAGAGCTCAGCACTAAGCATTGGTGATAGCAGTGCACATCTCTAAAGGACACTGTCCCAAGATAAGCCACATGTTTGTTTCAGGTAGGCAGTGGGGTAATAGTGTCTCCTAGAAAGCAGCCTATTATATTGGCATAATTGCAGTCTGATGGTAAGTCAGTTTGAGCTCTCTTTTATGCTTATTTAGTATTATGCCACTTGTAAAGCTGAAAGAAATTGCTGCCTTTTAGTGGTCATTTATAAAGAAAATTCCATTCCAGTAATGAATGTATTATGAAAGCAGTTTATGCATATTAATATCAGACTCTGACCTGGAGTATATAAACACTAGTCCATATCTTTAGTTTTGCCTTGTAAAATTATTCTGGCTGGAATCAGGCTCAAGTGAAGAACTGACTTGTGATCTATATATGATGCACTAGGTAATTTTGTATGATAAGGCTGTGATTTTTTTTTTAAAGTAGTCATGTCCCGAGTTTCCTGTCTAAGTACATGAAAGGAGGGATGGCAAGTCTGCTTTCCTTGCTTCAGCTAGGAACATGTTGAATGGGAATGCTTGAACTAACTACACCTTTCACTGCAGTGCTACTAAAAGGCAAAGTCCAGCACTGTAATTTCTGAAGCAGAAATCATTTGCATCCAGTTCGAAGAATATCTGATACTTGTTTTCCCAAATGTGCCTTCCAGGGTTTCACCAGGCTGTTCATGTTCACAAGGAGTTTGCCAGTCCTAGAGTCCTCTTGGCCTGCTATAAGATAGTCAGTACCTAGTTAAAAAAAAAAAAAAAAATAAAAAAAGAAAATGGGAAAACCTTTTGTTAGCAAATAGAATAAGAAAGAACCAAATCAGAATTTCTCTATTTCATGTGGATCTGGCATACAGCACCTTTGCCAGTTTCATCCATCTTATGCATGTGCCATCTTATGTGTATAAATCCATGTGCATACTATCACTGCTGGCTCCTGGGCACACAGATTCACAGGTGTCAGGGCTGTGCTCAGGGATTACAACTACAAATTGATTTCATTCCAGTAAGGTTCTGCACACAGATCTGCTGGGATTTGGCGGCTGCTGCTTATGCCTTTGCCCCCCTCCTGCCTTTAGCACCCTCCTTGAACACTGAGCTGGAAAGCAAACATGCTTTGGTGGGGATGAATCAAAGGATGCTGCCCCAGAAAGGCTGATCACAGCTGATATTCCTAAGCACTGTCTACAGGGGAAGCAAAGCCCCCAGTGAGTATTTTGTCCTTACCAGGATTGAGAATGGGACATGTACAGCCCCTGTTGGTCCAGGATTCTGGGTAAATGCTTCTGTTGCTCCGAGCAATTTTCACTTTGCTTGATTTCAGGACCTTCTTCACTTTCACAACAACTTCTGCATGGGTCCCTTTGTCATGAGCAGACAGTATTCTTGCTTTTATTACTGCCAGAAAACATATCCAAATAGATACCAACAATGAATTTCTAAATGAATTTTGGTTAATGCTGCTAAAAGGTAGAATTTTAACACATTGAAAGGAGACACAAAAAATCCCCTGAAGTGCAGTTGTACAGAAAGCACAGTGCTTGTCTACTTCACTGATGGATCTTTTAAATAAATCTGGGGAATAAAAACTGGATTTTGCTTTTTAAGTAGTTAATTCATCCTTTTGCTATGTTATTTAGCAACTATTTTTTAATGGGCTGATGTCAAACACTTGGAAATTCTCGGAAAGCACTTGTATATATACAAAGGAAGGGTGAAAAACCCCAACCAGCAGCTACCAGTCTGATTTCAAGCACTTATTCTACACGTTATATTTCCAGTTTGAAAAATTTAGTGTTTTGCTTTAACACTGGCCTTTCAAAAACTCTGTCCTGTGAGAAGGGACTGTCTACAGGAAGGAAGTCAAGAAGTTTCCTATCAGGCGTGTCACATAAAATTCTATTGATTGCACCACAAACCAGAAGAACTATTTTTGTTTTGTGGTCCAACACCTGGTTGCCATGATACATTTCTGTTCCTTTTAATTTAGTAGGATCTTTTTGGCATGACTCTGGATCCCAGAGCTTTCCTCTCTTGCTTCATGTGATGGCATGAGCCAGGTGTTCATAAGCAACAGTTTTAAATACATCCTTGGTAAATGAGCATGGCTATTGGAACCTGCATAATGACTGTAAAAGCAAGGGAATTTCAGATGTGAGGTTTTTTTATCATTTTTTTCTTCATGTAGAGGCCAATCATTCCTCTGAGTATTATTCCAGCACCCCTTGTGCTGTAAAGAAGGAAATTAACTGGGTGGGAAGGAAACACCACAGAGCTTTGCATGAAAAACACTTTTAAGTTCTGATCAGAAGTTGGGCATGTCCCTAGACAAAAAAGGCAGAAGAAATCCTACCTCTCAGGACTTAACCAAGCCTGTCATTTTTCATAGCTATCAGCTAACAATATGCATAGCAGGAAGATTGTGAAATGATCATAGCTTGGGGGCATGTCACCCACTTACCATAGGCATATTTCATTTGGCAGAAGTCACTGACGCTTCCGAGCACCTTTTCTTTGCACACACACTTTTCTAGCAGAACACAAAAGGTTGGAGAAGAGCCAGGACATGAGAGAGAAAAGAAGAGCAAATAATCAACAGTTATGAAGTTAGATATCTATAGTTGCCGTAATCTATATGAACCTTATGAATAAGTTGGAGAGTGAGCTCAGTGATTTACAAATGTGTTTCTTGTTATATGATAAAATAATTACTCTGAAATCTGATCAACACTGTCAAGTAAAATGCAGCCCACATGAGGTCTATTGTTCAGTTAATAATCTCACCCTAATGAAGAGATTTGTAAGAATCAGATCCAGCTGTAAATCATGTAATTAATGAGACCTTTGTTTGATCCCATAACCTAAGAAATGCTGATCCTTCCTGGTATTAAGACAATATCTATCTCAGAAAAATCAAGTTATGCAGTAGGTGGCACTGATACCTCTGCCAAGTGCTGATCTTTACAGGGCAGGCAAAACTGAAAATTATTTAAATACTACAGACAAGCTGGAGATGGGGGGAGCAGACCCAGTCAAGGTGGAAGGTTGAAAGAACTGGAACTAACTGTTCCCAAACTCTGGGCTGTACCTGGGTGCCTCAGTGCAGAAAATCCCTGCTCGTGATCGTTCCATTTCCACTCCTCCTCGCTCTCGTTGGCTGGTGCTTGGACGAGGTCGGGGATTCGTCCCCCGATGGGGATGTGAAAGAAGGGCTCACTGTCATAGCTGGGGGACACACAAACCACAGCACTGCATTAGGGCACCACAGGGGAGGGAAACAAACCAACCAACAAACAAACAGCTGCCTTGGGCTGTGCCCAGACTGATGAGCTTGCTTTCTTCAGATTGGGAGTGCAAATGTGAGCAAGACTTCATGCCACATAGAGATCACAAGGTCTAGGCTTCTATTTAGGCCTCCCCCTGCTGACTTAGCATTTTTTAAAGTAACTATAAATTGGGCCTTTTTTGCTTACGTTTGTTTGTTTTTGGGGAATTATGTAACTTAGTGACCACGTGTTGATTTCACTGGGACCTGAGGACAACTGCAATTGCTGTAGAACTGTAATTGCTCAGCAAATAATTTTCCCCTGGGCACAGATGAGAGGCAGATTCTGCAGTCTCTTCCATCTATTTCCAAATTAAAGATGTATTTAAAGACCCTGCACATAGTACCATGGGGTTGTGGAAATGCCTATTATTAGTGCAAAGATTCATCTGTTCAAGATTGCCTTGGATAATGCAGTGCACTTAAAGGTGCAAATGTAGCCTAAAAAAACCTTTTATGATTTACAGCCACCTTTTCAAATGATTGTGCACCCTGCACTTTTTGTTATTGCTGCAGAATTTGTTTCATTTCGCGGAGTCCCATCTCAGAGTGAACCCAGAGCAGGGCTTTACCCATTGAAACACGTCCCAGTGCGCTGGTCACAGTCTCTGGCGCAGTCACAGGGGCGACAGCCACTTTCTCCCAAGCCCCAGTAGCCCACGAGGCACCTGTCACAGCTGGGACCTGCCACTCCTGGTTTGCAGTAGCAGAATCCTGTCCGGGGGTGGCATCTCCAGCTGCTGCTGAACGTGGCGTTGGCTGAACCCAGGGGCTGGCAGGCACAGGCTATGGACACACAGCAAGAGGCAATTCAAATTAGGTGCCGCGGGGTCAGCTGCTTAAGTGACATTTTTGCAAGGCTGATAAGTTTGTACCGTCTTCCTCGTGCTCGGCAGTTTTAAGTCAGAAGTACTAAACATTGCATTTCAGCCTACATTTGCATTTTTTTTCTTTTTATTTTGTTAGACAAAGCAAAACAAGTACAACTGTGACCATTTGTACATGAAATACTGAGCATTTGTGCTTTTCCCTACTACACAAATCATGACCACACACGGCTTTCAAGTTATACCAGAAAGCCTCCTCTGTGTGATTATTTTTAAAGGGGTTTGAAGGTAACTCACTTTAAAAGTGTTTTGCAGAAAGTTTCACTAGCAAGGGCAAGGAAAAGATTTATAGCTATTGCCTACATTGCCTTTCCTGTAAACGCAGAGATCATAAAACTGCTGTTTCCTGGGGTGGATACAGGTGGTTCAGATGACCTGAAACTTATTTTCAATTTCTGCCTTCAAAGAATGCACAAATTTCCTTCAGTTCCTTTCTGAAGTGCTAAACATCACACAATGCAGTACTGTATGTGCTTGAAGAAGCTGATAATTTTTTTTTCTTTACAAATGCATGAGCAGATCTTTTCAAGGAAGGCTAGCAGAATTAAAGACTTCTAAAGTTACAAGATATATTTTACATGTAGCTAAAGATGAGCAAATAGGAGGAAAAACCTCCAAATCTTTCAAATACTGTTGCCAGTTTCACACCAGCCTATTAACTCAAGGCAATTTGGCAGGAAAACAGAGTTACAGCTCCTTTGGGCATCTCTTCCTGCATGGACAATAAATTGTCATCATGCCACACCACTGGTACATTCCTGATGTGACAGCATCAGGGAGGGATACACAGGGAGGTACAAGCCAGCACAGTTGACTCCTCTCCATCAGGGCAGAACCTGTCTGGGATGGTCAAGCCTCATGCCAACAGCTCTGCAGAAGTAAAATACGAGCAGTAAACAAACCCACTCTGATGTTCACACAAATTTGATCAAAATGAGAACTGAGATGAACTCCAGGCCTTCATATTTCAGCTCTCTTTTGTATTAAGAAAGCAGCATGCCCTGACTTTCATTTGTAGCAGACTGAAAAGGTAATGCATCGCTACTTCATCCATCTGGAAGAGGACAGAAATAAAAATTGTATGGGTAAGGCCTGCTTTTACAGAGATTTTCAGTTAAATGTTGGACACCCAAGGTGTTTAGATAGCTTGGATCAGAGGCCAGCCTTTTTGGATGCTTATTTGAACCAAGCATGATCTCCACAGCTTTTGAAGTTTGCCCATCATTGTTTCTGATCAAACTACTTTTCTTCATGAGCTCACAGACAAAAGACCAAATGAACACTCTGATCCCACACATCACTTTTGAAGGGAAAAGGGGCAAATATATAACTAAAGAGAGTTTAATTTGTAGCAGGGACAAATTCACTTTCATCTGCAACCTCATATTTGAAACTCGGGAAAAGAAAATACCTTTTGAAAATAATACAAGAAGAAGGGCATTTCTCTTATGATCTGCTTATCATATAGTTATTTTTTTTTCCCCCATGCCCTGTGCTCTTTATGCCAAATAATGTTCTTTATGCCAAATAATTTTAATAATATTATTACACTGCTGTGGGTGGATTGGGCCCGTTGTGCTCAGGGGACTCTGGCACAACAGCCTAGGGACAGAAAAGCCACGTGCTGTCACGGGCAATGTGCTGGGCACAATGGGCGGGCTGGCGCCGGGCAGCAGCCTGGCCTGCTTGCCACAAAGCAGCCTCGACTCTGGGAGCAAACCCAGGGCTTGGGCTGTCAGCTCTGGAGAGCAGGTGGAACACTGAAGTGCTCATTAGCCCTGACAGGTTCAAAGGCAAGCTCTGATTTTTTGCTGCTAAACTTGATTTCAAACCCCCACCCCATTTTTGCAGGGCTGACTACATCACCCTAAAAAAGAGACTCAGTTTGTCAGTCACTGAAAACAATGGATGTCATGGATTTGGAGATAAGGACAGGGAACACCCTTCCTTCATGGTAGACAGGGTTGAGACACAAGGAGTAAGAGTTTGCCAGCACCGGGGTTACTTGAATCCAGGTTTGTTTTCTGTAATATTACTATATGTAGGATCTGCCTGTGGAGTTTTCTCTTAAAATACCTTAGATTTCTGCAACCTCTGGGTCTGCCTTTCTCCCTTTTATTTCTAGTTTTTGGGTTTCATCAGTGAGAGTCACTTAACAGATGGGTAACTCACATCATTAGACTACCTATCCCCAGCTGAGACTGGAACCTGATTCAGGAAGATGAGAACTTCTCCTACCCTGTTCCTAAGGGAAAATATTACAGCACAGTGACTGAAAGCACTGGTGAAAGCTGATGAGAAATCCGAAAACAAAAGTGCCTTTTTATTTTGAGGCTGCAGTTCAGTAAAAATAATGTTCCCAGATGAACTGTGGGACATATTCTCCAGTTAGAAACTGGGACAGCTTCTGGTGCATCAGAAAGCAAGCTGAATCAATACATGTACAACACTTTCAGATGAGTTATACAAGTGGCTTGCAAACTCTTTACTCAGACTGTGTTTATTTAGCATTTCAGCTTGGGTGGGTACATTGTCTGGCTTCCAGAGTATTACAGCCAAAATCCCAGTTGTGCATCTAAGGTAACTCCTAAAATAAGAGCCCACATGTCACATGCTGAAGGGGCAGCTGTGGATGACTGGGTTTTTATCTGTTTAACAGTACCATGGATTTGCAAATAAGCCTCACTATTAAAGAAACATAAAAGTAAGTTTTCAAAACCTTACCCTTTAACATCTTCTAACATTTAACAACCCTTTCACACTGATTTTTGCTTCTTTTCTCTTGGCAAAACCTCATTTTACTCTCCATCCACCTCCCTGTCTAACAAAATAGCAGCCAATGTGACAATGCCCTTGTTTATCAAAGGCATCATCAATTATGTTAGGGACGGTGTGCAGACAATCCTGGCTCAGAGCTGGGCAGTTTATTTTGGTTCTCCCCTTGACAGTAGTGTAGCGAAAAACATAATTTTACTATAGAGTTTCCTATTGGTCACAGAGTGTCACAAAGCATCCTCTTGCCTTTAGTCTCACTCCCACACCAAGTTTTTGTCAGACACTACTGTAAAAGGGAAGAGACAAGAAAAAATGAAAAATGAATAATTCATACTGCAATCCCCACTCAAGTCCCTAATAAATCTGTCTGCCCTCAGCACAGCTGTCTTCCCCATGTAATTAGACACAGATGCAAAATATAATATTGGTTGCAACAATATGGTCCCAACTTACAGGAAAATATCAGGTGCTCCAAGTAAGTCAATGGCCTATGAGGTATCTTGCCTTAAGCTTTTGTCTAATAATACTGCATAAGATATAGCTGTGAGCAGACTGGCTATTTGATTAAAAAAAGCAGGCAAAATGAAAAATCAAATAGTCTTTTGAGTCTGAAATATACACACATGCATCTTGGGAGTATATGATCAAACCAGTGTGATTTTTAAAGTATGTCAGGTGTGGGGATTGACTCTGCCAATGATGTTTCTTAAAGGAAGGAAATAAGATAGACAGCTCTGTGTGTGGTCAGGGCTGATTAAGACAGACTTTGAACCAAGATGTGATGGGGCCTTTGTGATATTAGAATTAAAAGTTCACTCCCTCTGCTCAGAAGTAAAAGGACGAGAAGCAGAGCCTTTCAGACCGTGTGTGTGTGCATGTGCATCTGGGCACATTTTAATTTTCTAGCCCCGCTCTTTGAGTAAAAAAGCTTGTTTTCCTGGAGACCCTTTTTAATGGGTCTACATGCCTGCATTACTTTTAAGCTAAGCAAAGGGTGAGTACAAAAGATGGTGCCATTTCAGAAGGATCCCTTAAGCCTTGGAATAAGCCACAGGAAAGAGCCAAGGATACAGCAGCTTTTCTAACCATTGGTTAGGAAACAATTAGGCTTTTGAGTCAAAGCTCCCATACAAGTCTATATACAAACTACTTAATCCTGTGTTGTCACCCCCAATAACAGGCAGGTGTGTGCCTTGCTCGGGGACTCTTTTCATGCCTTTTTTTCTTTTTAATATAGATCTAAGCAGTGTCCAAACAAGCCTCTGCCCATGACCCTGCTCTCATTCATCCCAGCTGGTAGGAACAGGAGAAGCAAAGGGATCAGAGGCAGGCTACCTCTGCAGACAAAAAGGAATAGCAGATTCATGCTTCCATATCAAATTTCAGCAGATTTTTTTTTTCAGAGGGAATGTCTTTGCAGTCTCGCACTGGAGGGTCAGCTAAGGGTGGTTTAGATAGTGCCAGGAGATCCAATTGTTATACAACTTTTTTTTTTTTTTTTTTTTCTGAGCAGATTAAGAGAGAATGCTATTCATTATTATGACTAACGCTTAAAGATTGTTTCTGGGCCTGAGCAGTGTCCTGTTAACTTTGTGGGAGCCTGAGGGGGATGTCACAGCTGAACCTAGACTTTGCTCTGGATGGCAGAGCACTCTTCAAGCGTGCTTTCTCAAAGGGATTAGCACAGCATTTCATTCAGCTTTTTCATCAGACTTCCTTTCCCAGCTCAGTATCTACTGTACACAAGGGTCAAGTTTTCATCTCCCATTGAAAGTTTTTCCTCTGAGCTCAAAATGGGAAGATGGGCACTAGGTTGCTCTCATTAAAACCATCCATTTAGTCTGCTGTTCGCAGTTTATTACTGCTTTCCAACACTTGCTCATTGGGTGGGTCTTTCATTTAGTGTTGTTAGTCTGGCACTGTTTGCATTAATTTCTCTAAGTGAGACAATGCCTTGGAATTGGTACATGTAAATCCGAAAAAACATGTTAATCCAGAAGTGGCAGCTCTTCAGTTTATAATCAGCAGGCTGAGGTATGACAAAAATCTGTCTGGTGGTCTCATTGTCTAATATATAGCAATG